>NC_089505.1:289287858-290537858 GCF_036850995.1 Saccopteryx leptura | reverse complement strand
GCCCATAGTGGAGACAGGTGAGCAAGAGAGGGCGTCCCCGCCTTTTGTCACTGTCCCAAGAGGAGAGAATCTCCGTGTGGGGGAGTCGTCCCTGATAGAAGTCATCACCACCTGTCAGGGAGCTCCGAGGACGAGAAGTCCGAGAGAGTGGAGAGGTTTGGCTAGGCGCCTAGTCTTCCGTGCAGTCCACTGAGACTGAAAGTCAAACCCCTCAAAACGTGAGGCGTGTCAGAGAAAACCGTCCAACCAGGAAGTGATAGATACGTGAATTCCAAACTGCCCTCTTGATGTTCCGCTTATCTGTCAGACCTCACCCTTACTGGACTATTGACCCTGAGACAGAGGAATTCCAAAAAGTTGACAACCCGCCCCAAGGAGGGACTCCGGACACACCAGGACTTTTGATTCAACACCCACATGCTCGAAGTCCCCCAAGGAGGAGCATTCCGGACATACCAGGACTTTTGCCTCAGTGTCCCCTCAGGCTCTCCCAAACACTACATAACTCGCCCCTAGTCTGTAACCGGTGCTCTTCTCCCCCAGGAGGAGTGCCCAGCAGGGTTCCTTTCTTCCTTTCAATAAAGCCTGTTACTCTGGTCTTTCGGACTCCCATGGATTCCAACATTTGGTGCCGAAACCCGGGACAGGGTACTAACTGCCTGGACGATCCCTCTTTGCCGTCCAAACTTACAACCAGGGAAGCAATGGGCAGCGGCAGCTCGTCCCAGGCTTACTCCCTGATTCTGTTTGGACGTGTAATTGTGGGTTGATTGGCCGGCAGTCTAACCCTGTCCTGAACCCCTGCTGGACCAGAAGGTAAGGAGTTTCTCCCTTCCCCTTCCCCGGTTGGCCTCTAAATTTCTCTCTAAAAATATCACTTTCTGGTCGGACGGTTTTCTCTGATATGCCTCACGTTTTGAGGGGTTTGACTTTCAGTCTCAGTGGACTGCACGGAAGACTAGGCGCCTAGCCAAACCTCTCCACTCTCTCGGACTTCTCGTCCTCGGAACTCCCTGACAGGTGGTGACGACCTCTATCAGGGACGACTCCCCCACACGGAGATTCTCTCCTCTTGAGACAGTGACAAAAGGCGGGGACGCCCCCTCTTGCTCACCTGTCTCCACTCTGGGCTCTTCAGAGTCTAAGCCTTCCGACCAGACCCCTCTAGGATGTCTCATAAAAATCCTCGCTAAATTCAGTCTCTCAGACCTTAAACCAAAGAAATTAATCTTCTTCTCTAACACGGCATGGCCTCAGTACAGACTAGACAATGACTCCCATTGGCCTGAAAACAGGACATTCGATTATAATTCCTAAGAGATCTTGACAATTTCTGCCACCGGACGGGGAGGGCATCAGAAATTCCTTACATGCAGGCTTTCTTCTCCTTTCTCTCCTGTCCTTAATTTCTGTACTTTCTGTTCTACACGCAGGCTGGTTTTGGCCAAAGAAACCTCACCTAAAACCTCTGCTCCTAATCTTTCCTTCTCCGTGGACTCCCAACTCTCTTCTCCTGCCTGACCCCCGGGGCACCCCTCTCTCAGGACCCCTCTCTAGTCTCTCAGCAAATCTTTTTGCTGGAGTCTCTTCCCTCCAGAAAGCCTCTTTCCTTCACTAAATCCTGTTTTCTCATTCATCAGTCTCTCTTTCTCCTCCCCTGCTGGCCAGGGGCCTCTCCCTTCTCCACTGTGTTCTTTGTCCCCTCCCCCCTCCTTAGAAGCTGTGCCTGTCTCATCTCTGACCTCTCTTCCCTCCTTACAAACTGCAGTTCTGTCTCCTCTCCGACCCCTCCTCCTTCCTTACAAACTGTGACGTGCCTCTTTCCTCCTCACCCTCTCCTCTCTCCTCAGAGCTCTAAATCCTTTTGACTCCTCTGACCATGTGGTGCCACACCAATACTTTAACCTCCTTCTCTCCTCCTGCAGAATCTGACTTTCCTTCTTTCCATCCAGCTGCTCACACTGTCCATCCGTCTGCTTTCTCTCTTCCTCCCCTCTTTGCTGGCAACTCCCTGCCATCTCGAAAAACTTAAAAAACAGAATTGTATATTAAGCTATGTGAGTAAGTAATCCGTCTTGTCTCATTGTTTGTCAGGAAATATTTCCAGTGAATTGAAACAAGTAAAGCGCGCTCATTTAAATTCCTTTATTCATAATATGTGAAGTCTTTGTTTAATGTGTAACTGTGTCTGTTTTTAAGGCCTTAAACCAGTAATTACCCACCTGATAAACCAGGTTTATTCATCCCCATGGAATCTCCCTGCAATGCCCTTATCTTTCCTGTTCGAAAACCTTCAGGAGCTTATCACCTCATACAAGCCTTACACCTAATCAATGAGGCAGTAATTCCCCTCCATCCAGTAGTCCCTAATCTCTGTAAATTACTGTCACACATTTTCTCAAACACCACCCATTCACAATCCTAGCCCTCAAGAATGCCTTCTTTACCATTCCTCTACACCCTGACTCTTACTTTCTGTTTGCCTTTACCCAGACACTAATGCAGCCCAGCAATTTACCTGGACTATTTTACCCCAGGGGATCAGAAACAGCCCACAACTGTTTCGGCAGGCACTAGCTCAGGATTTAGCAGCATGCAATCTCAAAACTAGTACTCTCTTACAATATGTAAATAACCTACTCCTCTGCAGCCCCTCCCTGCCTGCCTCAAGGAGACTTACCACCACCCTTCTTAACTTCCTCGCTATGAAGTGTTATCCTGTCTTCTCTGCTAAGGCTCAACTTTATTCTTAGTCCCTAGTCTATCTAGACATTACTTTAACCCTCACCACCTGAAGTCTCACCCTAGATCAAACTCAGACCCTCCACAGTCTCCAACCACCTACCACAACAGATCAAATCTTTTTTTTCCTCAGTCTAATAGGCTTCTTTAAACACTGAATTCCCAATTTTGCTCTTAGTCAAGCCCCTCAGTGAGATCTTCTGAGCATGGCTTTTAAGGTCTATAATGACCAAAGAAGTAGCAGAAAAGGCAAATAAGGCCCAAAAGAAGTCAGGAAATACCAACTTTTGGCTCCAGCGCCCTAAGGGGTTTCACAGCATTCTGTCAAGGCCCTGCTCCAGAGTGGAAAGAAAGGTCATTGAACTGAAGCCTGCCAGGCTTCCCGGCCCCACTGGTTGACACACCTGTGCTGTAGAAATAGGGACATGGGAAGGTAAGCTGCCCCCTTGCTCCATGGAGGGAGGGTTCAGTCTCTTTCTAGCCCTGCTCCAGCTACCTGTGACCTGACCTTGCCCAGCGTGCTGGGAATTGCCACTGAAGGCCCAAGGACATCGTTTGTTCACGAGCCTAAGGTATTTCTTCCAAAAGCAGATAAGCTGATCTCATTTCTTGTAAACACAAGGGCCATCTACTATGCCTTGCCTGAATATTTAAGTTCTATTTATCCCTCAAAGATCTCTACTGTGGGTATTGACAGTCTGATTTTATTGCTTTATTTAATGTTTAGTATCTCCTTTGTTCCTCCTATCTCAATGCCCCATGCCTATTATAGGCTGGGACCTGCTGGTAATTCCAGCTAGAAGCAGTGGTCACTAGGACTTAAACTCTAACTACAAAGTGTAGAAATGTAACACCCTTTCCCTAAGTACTTGCAGGTTTTATAGGTCACTCAGCAAACTGTTCAAACACTGTCCAAGAGGCACCTCCAGCATTACATCATCCAAGGACTGACTTTCACATGGACAGGTCCACACACCGTAATCCTGACAACTCACTCCCACTGCACCTTTCAGCCTGCCTCACCAAATCAGGAACTTTCTACTTGTGTGGGACCAACACCTATCTGTGTCTCCATACTAATTAGACAAAAATCTGTATCCTAATCTATCTCACCCTAAATATCAACCTAATCCCACCCCATGAGCCTCTTCCAGTTCCTAATACACTATCCATCAATGTAAGGACCAAACAAGCTATATAGGTAATTTCTCCTCTTATTGCTTTAGAAATCTCTACAAAAGTAGATTTAGGGACAGGGGGACTAGGCACACTGCCCTGTCTTATTCCTATTTACTCTCTCTCTCTCTCTCTCTCTCTCTGAATCCCAGCGAATTCATAAACATGGAATCAGTGGTTTCACACAAACTGGGCATCTTACTAGTGCCTTTCATTGGTCCACACACGCTCCTATTTACTTTTCTAACTTTTAAACCCTGCCTCTTATATTTGTTTACTAGTTTCTTACAGAACCGCATGCAGACCTTCGCCAATCAGAAAACTGGAAAAATCTACCTAACCCTACACATCAACCCTGAAACCTGCCCTCATGAAACGGAAGAATCTGAAACTGTATATCAGCAAACCTCCTAAATCCTATCTTTCAACTCTTACAGGTCCCCTAACCCTAAAGCTCTCCCGTATCCCTGAAGAACTAGGAGAATAAATAGCAACACCTCTTAACGCTTTTCAGTCTTTTTACCTTTCACATAGTAAAAGGACAAGATCACTGGGTCTTCTTGGCTGAAGAAGAGCCTACAAATGGACATGAAACATTTCTTTTAACTCAAGCTAACTGCTCTCTCCAGGTCTGCCAGAAAAAAATATCTCTAACTTTACCATGGAAGAACTTTCACACACACACCCCTATACAACCCTCCTTATCTCTGCATTGCTAATCTCCAAATACTTGCCTCTTTCTTTATTAAGTTTCTACAGGCCAGGATGAGAGAAATCTCTAGGATTACCTACAATCAAATGCTCCTACATTCCTATTCCCCAGTACCCCAAGGAGAACTTCATGAGGGAAATATCAAATAGGTAGGGATGACAGCAGGAAGAAGCCGCCCCTCAGCCCGAGAAGTTCCCTCCTGAATGTTCTCCAAACCCTCTTCCTTTTTAACCACACATATTCAGTTCTTCTAAAAATTTACACCAACAGGTTCCCTGTCTCTTAAAATCTCCACTTGTCCTCTCATTTGAGAGGAACCAGACCAGCATGTCTCATGAGACTCATCCAGGAGACCATTGATCACCATGTCACTCTGTCCACTTGGCACTAGCAGCAAGCAACTAACAATTATTACCTCGCAAAATTTTTTTACTTCCTCACTCAGGTTTTCAGAAACATCGCCTGGTTCAGACCTCACAGCATGGAAATTGACGACCTCCTTAACTGGATGAGGGTCTTGGCTTGGCAAGGTTCCCTTCTCAAGTTCTCTCCAGAAGAAAAATAATTTTCCAATTGTTTCTCCTCTTTCTCCTCATCACCCCTCACCATATATTATAAAATTAATAACTGCCTTTCTTTTATATGTAACCACAGAGTCGAGAAATGATACGTGAATTCCAAACTGCCCTCTTGATGTTCCGCTTATCTGTCAGACCTCACCCTTACTGGACTATTGACCCTGAGACAGAGGAATTCCAAAAAGTTGACAACACGCCCCAAGGAGGGACTCCGGACACACCAGGACTTTTGATTCAACACCCACATGCTCGAAGCCCCCCAAGGAGGAGCATTCCGGACATACCAGGACTTTTGCCTCAGTATCCCCTCAGGCTCTCCCAAACACTACATAACTCGCCCCTAGTCTGTAACCGGTGCTCTTCTCCCCCAGGAGGAGTGCCCAGCAGGGTTCCTTTCTTCCTTTCAATAAAGCCTGTTACTCTGGTCTTTCGGACTCCCATGGATTCCAACAGGAAGGGGTGTTTTTAGAGAGAAATTTAGAGGGCAACCGGGGAAGGGGAAGGGAGAAACTCCTTACCTTCTGGTCCAGCAGGGGTTCAGGACAGGGTTAGACTGCCGGTCAATCAACCTACAATTACACGTCCAAACAGAATCAGGGAGTAAGCCTGGGATGAGCTGCCGCTGCCTATTGCTTCCCTTGTTGTAAGTTTGGATGGCAAAGAGGGATCGTCCAGGCAGTTAGTACCCTGTCCCGGGTTTCGGCAACTAATGTTGGAATCCATGGGAGTCTGAAAGACCAGAGTAACAGGCTTTATTGAAAGGAATAAAGGAACCCTGCCGGGCACTTCTCCTAGGGAGGAGAGCGCCGGTTACAGACTAGGGGTGAGTTATATAGTGTTTGGGAGAGCCTGAGGCGATACTGAGGCAAAAGTCCTGGTATGTCCGGAATGCTCCTCCTTGGGGGGCTTTGGAGCATGTGGGTGTTGAATCAAAAGTCCTGGTATGTCCGGAGCCCCTCCTTGGGACGGCTTCTCAGCTTTTTGGAATTCCCTTGTCTCAGGGGCGATAGTCCAGTAAGGGTGAGGTCTGACAGATAAGTGGAACATCAAGAGGGCAGTTTGGAATTTACATATCTATCAGAGCAGAGGTCAGGAGGAAGGTCGGGGGCAAGGCTGCATTTTGAGGTGATGGTCAGTTCCAGAAACGAGGCAAATGGTGTGGTGGACAGGGTGTAACGTGTCACTGGATCAAAGGGCTGGAGTGGGAGGTATGTGGCCTGTTGAGGGGGGAGGAGATGAGCCTTGGTGCGTGGAGGGGCAGGCAAGATGAGAGGGACATGGCCTAACTCTAGACTGCGTGAGGATGCAGGATATCAGGGGAGTGGTTGGCAGACGGGTGAGTAGCAGTCTGGGTGTAAAGGACTCTTCCCTGAGGTTTGAGCTGAGCAATGGAGAGGAGTGGAGCTGAGAGGTCAGAGGCAGATGTGATGTGAGGTACTAGGCAAGGGTCATCATGGGTTCCAGGGGTCACGAGGAAGAATGTTGGTTGGGCAGGTGAAGTTATTGCAGGAATCAAAGGAGGACAAAAATGTCCAGACAACTTGATGAAGGAAGTAGGATTTATTTAGCTGGCGGAGCAGCATGACCTTTTAAAGAGGCAAGTCAAACATGTGCTCCCCGAAGTTAGATGTCTTACATCTTATATACCCTTTACAGAACACAGGTTTAATGCAAGGGGCTTATGATTCCTTTGTCTAGAGGTACATGTCTATCACAGGACTTCAGGATGGGAGGAGGTTTATGTGAGGTCAGAGAATAAGAGTTGGAAATCGCCCATTAAGGTCTTAAAAACTTTTAAGAAGAGGAGAGGAAGGGGTTTTTCAGATAACCTCCTGTGGGCTCCCTTCCCCCTGCATTCCTCCTTGCTTCTTCCTCCCTTGGAGGAGGGGTATGTGGGGGGTCTGACTTCTTCCTTCTTTCATTAAACCTTTGTAGTAATAAAACCTCTCCATTAGCAAAATAATAGCCCTTCCCAAGCAGGAAAGTAATTTGCAATTTTACTGACTACTTTTAGCTGGTGCTGCCCAGCCCCCATTGTAAACCACAAGCGAGCAAACATAAAAATCATATTTTACAAACTTATTTGGCCTGGTTCAGGAAGGCTTCCTTCCTTAGGGTGAGTCCCTTCTGTGGGACCCCCTCTCATGACCACAGTTGCCAGGTCTGAGCTTCCTGGAGAATTGTGAAGTCTGCCATCACAGCCTCTGGGGGAGGCAGAGCTAAGGCTTAGCCTTGGCGTTTCCATCCCTGAATTAGATAGCAGTGGGGAATTTGGCAAGCACCAGAGCACAGACCCTGAGAGTTTTGTATGCAGAACAACTGAGTTTGAAAAGAAAAGACAAGCCTCAAGTCCATTCCAGATCCCCAAGGCTTAGGAGTTCCTTCCGTCAGGATTGCTATATTTGCACAGGAAGGGCTGCCTCCTGCAAAAGAAGCCACACGACACTGAGAAGTTTTACTGTGATGCTGAGATAGCATCTTGCAGGTGGATCTGTAGAAGGGCATCTGGTTCAGTCAGTAGAAGGCGGTAGATTTGTGTGTTCTCTCATGCAAATTTTTGTTAAGATTGGATGGTGTGTTTGGTTATGCCTGAGTCATACTATTAAGAAAGAGATTTGCCTGACCAGGCCATGGCACAGTGGATGGAGTATCAGACTAGGATGTGGAGGACCCAGGTTTGAGGCCCTGAGGTTGTTGCCTTGGGTGTGGGATCATAGACATGACCCCATGTCGCTGGCTTGAAGCCAAGGTTGCTGGCTTGAGCCCAAGGTCACGGGCTTCATTGAACAAGGGGTCACTCACTCTGCTGTCACCCCCCTATTGAGGCACATATGAGAAAGTAGTCAATGAACAACTAAGGTGCCGCAACAAAGATTTGATGCTTCTCATCTATCTCCCTTCCTGTCTGTCCCTGTCTGTCCCTCTCTCTGACTCTCTCTTTGTCTCTGTCAACAAAAAAAAAAGATTTGTTCAACATTGTATCCCAAAAGGTAAAGGGTAATTGTAAAGCCAGTTGTAGGGGCCGTTGTAAGGCCAGGAACCGCCATCGTGGCCATTCACATGCAGGTTCCTGTAGGGACCCACCTTACCCTGAAGGTTGCATGAGAGGTTGCATAAGGAACAAGGAACTTAGAGCTGACCCAGCCCCCAAATCCTGTTTATCTAGATTTGTAACAGTTTTAACAGTTTTAAAACTTTTCCACTGCCTGCCCTGTGTTACTATGCCATGTGACTTCTCCCCCCGCCAATAGCTAATAGCCAAGTCTGCTTTTGGAAACTGCTTGCTTGCTCAGCCTATATAAGACCTAGTTTGTAAGCGTTTGGGCGCGGCTCTCATCTGCGACTTTTTAAGAGTATAGTGTCCCTGAGACACCCGAGAGTCCGCCCCTGCGCAGGTTAAAAGCTTGACCAATAAATTTTCCACCTAAATTCCTGAAAGTCTCCGACATCTGTTTTGTACCCCGGTGGATGCTACATTTTGGGGGCTCGTCCGGGATCCCCTTCGGTGGGACCTTTGGTCGGAGGCCAGAAGGACAACTCGAGTTGGGTAAGTTTTGCTGGGGATCCCATGTAGTCTGTTTCTGGCTCCAGAGCATTTGCAGCCTGTGGCGGTAGACAGGACGCTGTCAGAGACCCGCCCAGGCACTCAGGGGAAAGGGCAGGACGCTGCTCCCTGAGTTATCTGTATCAGTAAAAAGGTGACCGGTAACATTAGGAATTTCTGCGCTGCGCTGCGCTGCGGTTTGGCTGTGTGTGAATGCCTGAGTCGAATGTAAGACAGGTGAGAGGAAGAAATCCGAATGAAAAACTTGCTTGTGTGTGTTTAAGTCTGTTTATATATATATTTTTAGTATTGTTGTTCTTGTGTGGGTTTTCATTGAGGAAGCAGAAAAGAAGAGGATTCAAATTGAGAACCGAAAAATGGGACAACAAGAGTCTGTACCCGGTTCTCCACTAGAGTGCCTGCTAAACAATTTCTCTGATTTTCAGAAAAGAGCCCAAGGGTACGGGGGACCACCTCTGGACCGAGAGACCCTGCGGACCCTAAGTCAGTTAGAATGGTCTGCCTTCAATGTAGGATGGCCCACTGAGGGAACTTTTGACCTCCCTATAGTGTTTGCTGTTCGAGCTATTATCTACCAGGTGCCCCACCCGGACCAATGTTTGTATATTGATATGTGGGTTGATATTGCTACTGAGAAGCCCGGGTATATCAGAAAGTATCTAAAGAAGGGCAGGAGAGAGAGAAGGGAAATATGTGTTACCGCAAGTAGCCAGAGGACAAGGAAAAGCAGCAAGGAAGTAAAAGAGAGAACCAACTCCCCAAAGCAGTCTAATGTACAGTCATCTAGAATTTACCCTGTCTTGCCCGAACCGCTAGAGGATCCCTTAGACCCAGTAAACTTCCCTCCTCCCTATCGGAGACAGGACGAACCTGATTCCACACAGCAGGAAGAAAATAGATTTTTGAGTCCACCACACACCCGAGGAGGGACAGGCTATTCGGCTCCTCCTCAGGTTGGAGCAGCTGCCATTTTGGCTCCTCCTCAGGCGGGAGCCGCTGCCATTTTGGCTCCTCCTCAGGTTGGAGCAGCTGCCATTTTGGCTCCTCCTCAGGTGGGAGCCACCGCCATTTTGCCTCTTAGGGAAGCACCCCCGTCACTAGAAGCCGACCCAAGGGCCCCCTCTCATATGATTTATGTGCCTTTCTCCACTAGTGACCTCTATAATTGAAAGCACCAAAATCCCTCATTCTCAGAAAAACCTCAAGGATTAATCTCCTTATTTGAGACTGTTTTTAGAACCCATCAACCAACATGGGATGACTGTCAACAGCTTTTGCAGACTTTGTTCACCACAGAGGAAAGAAACCACATAAGCCAGGAAGCGGAAAAGGCTTTCCTAGAGGATGGGGGAACAGAAAGGGAAATAGGGGATGTCCTCCCTAGACAACCACCAAACTGGGACCCCGATGTTAGCAGGGGAAGGGAGGCACTCTCTCTCAGTATCGCCGGGCTCTACTGCGGGGACTGAAGGCAGCAGCCAGGAAGCCTACTAATTTTAGTAAGGTAAGTGAGGTTATCCAGGGATGGGAAGAGTCCCCCGCCGCATTTTTAGAGCGGCTAATAGAGGCCTACCGGGTTTATACCCCTATAGATCCAGAGGCTGAAGAAAATCGCAGGTTAGTGAATATAGCTTTTGTGACACAAGCAGCATCAGACATTAGGACGAAGCTTCAAAAGTTAGAGGAATTTGAAAGAGAAAATAGAAGTAAGCTGTTAGAAATAGCTCAGAAAGTATATGTAAATAGGGATGACCCGGAATTAGGAAAAGCGGCTGTCAAAATCCTCCTTGCTGCTAACAGCTCTGAAAGAAAGGAAAAAGAAGGGCAGCAACGTCGAGGTAAGGGGAGAGGCTCACCGCAGAGGCAACTAGACAAGGACCAGTGTGCATACTGCAAAGAGAAGGGACACTGGAAGAAGGACTGCCCTAAACGGCGGGCTGAAAGGCCCAACCAGGAATCACAGGTACTGCTCCAACTGGACTGACGGGGCCATGGCTCTATCCCTGTTGGCTCCCAGGAGCCCATGGTCACCTTAACAGTCGAAGGAAAGCCTACTAGCTTCCTGGTCAACACGGGAGCCACGTATTTAGTCTTAAAGAGTCCACAAGGAAAAATACAATAAGAAACCACGAAGGTAGTCGGGGTAACAGGAAAAGCAGTATCCTACTCACGGGCCACTGCTAGGATCACTGATCTAGGCCGTGGCACCATCACCCACTCATTTCTAGTCATTCCAGATTGTCCTTACCCACTCCTGGGTCGAGACCTCTTATAGAAGCTTCATGCCACGATCACCTTCAAACAAGAAGACAGTGGCCGGGAAAAAGGAAGCCTAGAGGTAACGGTGCCCATATCAGAAGAATACCTGATAGCGGCCCTCCAGGGAGGTAAGGACAAATCTATCGGGGTCCCAGAGGAACTAAGGCAAAAGGTACCCGGAGTGTGGGTTGAAGCCAACCCTCCAGGCCTAGCTGCCCATCAGCCACCTGTTATAGTGCAGCTGTTAAGCACCGCTAGCCCTGTGCGGGTGAAGCAATATCCCGTTCCAGGGCCAAGCAGGGTATAGCACAACATCTAAAGCGGCTGTTAGTAGCAGGCATCCTCCGGGAGTGTCATTCTGCCTGGAACACGCCTTTGTTACCGGTTCAAAAACCTGGGACCCAGGACTATCGCCCGGTACAAGACCTGTGGAAAGTCAATGCCCAGGTAGAGACTATACACCCCACAGTGCCAAACCCCTATACCCTGTTGAGCTCATTGCCCCCTACACATACATATTATTCAGTATTGGACTTGAAGGATGCTTTCTTCTGCATCCCACTAGCCCCCAGAAGCCAAGACATATTTGCTTTTGAATGGAATGATCCAAAAAATGGACTAGTGGGACAGTATACTTGGACCAGGCTTCCCCAAGGGTTCAAGAATTCTCCCACTATCTTTAATAAAGCTCTGAGCAAAGACTTGCAGGATTCCGAGCTGACCATCCATCAGTTGTACTGCTACAGTACGTGGATGACCTCATCGCTGTAGCCGAAGAAGAGCAATACAGGACGGCCACCTTGGACCTACTCCAGGATCTCCAGCAAATGGGATATTGAGTCTCTGCCAAGAAGGCCCAGATAGTCACCCAAACTGTAAGTTACTTGGGGTATAACTTACAAGGGGGACAAAGGACATTATCCAGCCAAAGGATTCAGACTGTGTTGCAGATCCCAGAACCCACTAACAAAAGGCAAGTGCGGGAATTTCTGGGAGCAGTAGGATATTGCAGACTCTGGATATTAGGATTTGCAGAGTTGGCCAGGCCCCTCCACGAATTAACACGGGGCAAAGAAGAACAGTTTATTTGGACAGACAAGGAAAGGAAGGCTTTCCAGGCACTGAAGGAAGCCCTAGAAGCTGCCCCAGCATTGGCGCTACCAGATATGGCCAAACCTTTCCAGTTGTACATTGCTGAAAAGGGAGGGGTAGCCTTGGGAATCCTCAGCCAAGAGCTTGGGCCATGGAAGAGGTCTTAGCATACCTATCCAGGAAGCTAGACTCCGTAGCGTCTGGCTGGCCAACCTGTTTGAGGGCACTTGCTGCTACCTCAATCCTAGTTAAGAAGGCCAACAAGCTGACATTGGGTCAGGACATCCAGGTTATTGGAGAGCACTATCTAGAACAAGGGCTGCATACCCCACCGGATAGGTGGCTCTCCAATGCACGACTGATGCAGTACCAAGCAGTTATTGAATCCCCCGGCAGTGCATTTCTTGAAGACGGCAGCCTTAAATCCTGCCACCTTGCTACCGTTGCCAGACCCATCAGTGGTCCATGACTGCAGACAGATATTGGACACTGTCACAGGGGCCAGACCGGACCTTTGGGACCAGGCCTATGAGAAGGCAGACCTCACGCTGTTCACTGATGGAAGCAGTTATGTCCGAGATGGACAAAGATATGCAGGAGCAGCCGTAACTACCCAGGACAGTGTCTTATGGCAGAAGGCATTACCAAAAGGTACGTCTGCGCAGCAAGCAGAGTTAATTGGACTTACACAGGCCCTCCAGATAGCTGAGGGCAAAGTGGCCAACATTTACACGGACAGCAGATACGCCTTTGCCACTGCTCACATTCACGGTGCCATTTACAAAGAAAGAGGCTTGCTAACGGCAGGGGGAAAAGAAATTAA
Source organism: Saccopteryx leptura (assembly GCF_036850995.1). NCBI lineage: Eukaryota > Metazoa > Chordata > Mammalia > Chiroptera > Emballonuridae > Saccopteryx > Saccopteryx leptura. The sequence continues at coordinate 290,524,911 of NC_089505.1, read as the reverse complement.
GAATAAGACTGAAATCTTAGCCCTGCTTGATGCCATTTGGCTTCCCTCTAAAGTAGCCATAATTCATTGCAAAGGACATCAAAAAGGGACTCTCCAATTGTTCAAGGAAACCGTTTTGCTGACATCGCTGCCAGAGAAGCTGCGGAAGAAGGGACTGCAGACATTCTTCCGCTCTTGCCTCAATCCTTGCTGCCTCCAGACCCTAAATATACTCCTGAAGAAGAGCAGGAAGGAAAGCAATTAGGGGGTAAAAGAAATAAGCAGGGGTGGATAGAACTTCCTGACACCAGACTCTACTTACCCCAAGGAATAATAGGATAAATTGCAAAAGAAATCCACGCAAGTTCCCACTTAAGGCAAAATAAGATGGAACAACTAATTAAGAAGTACTATAGGGGACCTCAGATTAGGAATATAGTACAATCTATAGTTTCTAGATGTAAGGCTTGTGCTATAAACAAGAAGCTTCCCCCTTTAGTTAGATATAGGGGAAAGTGCCCAGGAGAGTTACAGGCCTCAGAGTTCTGGGCAAGTAGAAAGAATGAATAGGACCCTAAAAGAAACCTTAATCAAGTTAAAGGAGGAGACCGGCGAGAACTGGGTAGAGTTACTCCCCTTCACCTTGTTCCAGGTCAGAAGTACCCCATATGTCAACAATTGGACTCCCTATGAGCTCATGTTTGGACAACCTACTCCATTAGTTCCCCAGCTCACTAGAGAGGAAATAGAGGTATCTAATCATAATTTCCTCAAGTCCCTATAGGCATTACAGCAGATCTGAGAGGAAGTACGAGAACTAAGGAGGGTAAGAGGAGCAGCCCAAGAAAGCAGCACCCAAGAACCTCCACCAGAGCCTGGACAATGGGTATGGATCCTTAATCATCGCAGGGGAAACCTCGAGCCAAGGTGGCAAAGGCCATTCCAGGTATTGCTCAGCACACCTTCTGCTGTTAGAATTGCTGAGAAGCCCTACTGGATCCACCTATCCCATGTGAAGCAGGCCCAGGAACCGGAGAGAATAATAAGACATGGCGAGTGCGATGGGACCCTGATTAGCCTCTCAAGGTCACTTTCTCCAAGGAATAAGGACTCTAATATTTTATTGGACCAATAATCCTAAACAAGGTTTTAGGTTTCATCAAAGAAAGAAGTTGTTAAGCTCATGGTTCTTTCTCAGCCTTACACTCTCCTAGCAGGGGAAGAAAATGAGTCAAAGGTTTAACTCATGTCTAAGAAAAAGGGGGGAATGTAGGGACCCGCCTTACCCTGAAGGTTGCATGAGAGGTTGCATAAGGAACAAGGAACTTAGAGCTGACCCAGCCCCCAAATCCTGTTTATCTAGATTTGTAACAGTTTTAACAGTTTTAAAACTTTTCCACTGCCTGCCCTATGTTACTATGCCATGTGACTTCTCCCCCCGCCAATAGCTAATAGCCAAGTCTGCTTTTGGAAACTGCTTGCTTGCTCAGCCTATATAAGACCTAGTTTGTAAGCGTTTGGGCGCGGCTCTCATCTGCGACTTTTTAAGAGTATAGTGTCCCTGAGACACCCGAGAGTCCGCCCCTGCGCAGGTTAAAAGCTTGGCCAATAAATTTTCCATCTAAATTCCTGAAAGTCTCCGACATCTGTTTTGTACCCCGGTGGATGCTACAGTTCCCATTGGATTCGGGCAGACGATAAAGAAATGGTGGAGTCAGAGGACGGGGGGCCATCCTATTTATTGGTGTCTCACCAAGACAGGCAAACCACAAAAGAAGACAAGGGAAAAGCAGAAAACCAGCTCTTCCCATGAAGGGCAAGGGATCAGGGAAGCCCCTGCAATTGTGATAGCAGGAACTGTGTGTCCAAGCTCCTGGTCTGTCCCACTTTATAGTGTAGAAAACCAAAATCCCTTAATCCAATATACAAACAAGGAAGTCTCCGATACAAAGTCACCCATCCAAGGCATAATTGGATTCCTCATGAGAGTGCACCACCCAGATAATACAATCATTCAAGGGTGTGGGGAAAAGCTTAGTCCCAAAACCAAACCCCAGGCTACAACGACCTGGCCTGCTTATAGCCTGTCCCCCACATCCAATATAAGTCACAAGCGAGCAAACATATATATCACATTTACAAACTTATTTGACCAACATTCCACCCCTTTTGCTCGCTTTACAATCTAAACCACAGGCATCTTCCATGATGGTCACTGTGCAAGGAGTAGGATACATTGCATAAACAGAAATAGTACCAACTACAGCAATAGGATTAACAGATCAAAAACTATGGGCGAAATGAGAGAGCTGTCAGTGGCACCAAGAGAGGCAAATCTTTTCCCTCTGGCAGAATACAGGCCAGAGTTTTGTCTGCAGACAGCACCGTAGCTGGCACCAGAGGCCGCCCTGAGCGGGCATACCAAACCTTATTGGCCAATACACCAGCATCTGCTGGTTCTATGTGTAGTAAAATAGGGGAACTCATTATTGGCCATAAAGAAATTACAAAGGTGCCCTTCAAAATGTTGTCCCCTTGAGCACTCAAGGGATAATACACTTCTACCTTAGGTGGCCAGGTGCTGGTTGCCCAAGGAGTTAACTGGAGGTCCACCTCTAACCCCTTTCCCCATGGTGCCAACAAGGCCACCCATCTCAGATGGGGGGCCTGTACAGTCCAGGGCCAAGTCCATTGAAGCCGTTGTCCTTTAAGAAGGGCTGTTGGAGCAGGCAAGAGCACGTTGCCCTGCTGTCCGAAACCTGGCTTGAGTAAAATGTCCTTGGTGCGTATCTGCAACTGAATAGGGGTAGCTGTCCGATACAGGAGGGCCTCTACTGGAGCTGGGCTTCCCCGTCGAGGTCGCTCATTCAAAATCCGAAGTACTGTCCATAAGCGGCGTGTCCATCCAGTAAGAGAGCCGGTGCCCCCCTCCTGTCGCAGTCCCTGCTTTAAGAGTCCATTATAACGCTCAATGATACCAGCAGCCTGGGGGTGGTAGGGAACATGGTACTTCCAGTCCACCCCCAGCCTTTGAGCCCATTGCCTCACCGTTGAACCAGTGAAGTGGGTACCATTGTCACTTTCAAGGACCAGCAGTCGCCCGTATGCAGCACTCAGGCGGTCCAGAGCCTGTATGACTGCCCTCTGGTCAGGGTTACGAGCGGGGTAAGCAGCAAGTAGCCCAGTGGCAGTATCTACACAAGTGACTGCATACTGGTACCCTTCTGACTTTGGCAAGGGTCCAATGATGTCTATCTGCCATCGTGTCAGTGGGACATGACCCCTCTGGATCTGTCCAGGTGACACCAGTGGTCTCCGAGGGTGTTCCTTGGAACATACTGCACATTGCTCACAGGCTGCAAGTACCTCTGCATAGGACACAGGCAAGTTCCAAGCCTTAACCGTAGCCCACATAGTTTTCTGTCCTGCATGGAGTAGGCGCCGGTGGAGCCACTGTGCCACATCACCTGCAGGTGCAGTCTCCAACCATCGCACCCTTGCCAACGTATCTGCCTCATCATTCCCAGGATGGGCTAGAGGGGCATGCCCTGTGACATGATATACTGTCACCTGCTTCTGGTGTTCTATTTCCCATAAGTCCTGTCATGTGGCCTGACCCCATAGTGGACGGTGCATTACCATCCACTGGTTAATGTGCCAAGTAGCAATCCAAAGGGTCAGTCCATGATAGACAGCCCAACTGTCAGTACAGATCACCAGAGGTGAAGGTTCATTATGGGCAACTAGCCAAACAGCTCTTAATTCTGCCCATTGGCTGCTTTGGCCTATACCCGTGTTCATCCAAATAGTCTCAGTGGCTGGATGGAAGGCGATAGCTGTCCATTTGGCAGGTTGGCCCCTGCTGGAACCATCAGTATACCAGGCATCTTCAGGGATGGGCACCCGCCCCTCCTGGTAGGGACTGACCTCAGGTTCTGCCTCCTGAGCCCCAGTTGCACCTGACTCTAAGGTCGCATAGGTGACTGGACCCAAGACTTCCTGCAGTTCTGCCCTCAATGGGCTGGTGCTAAGAGCACAGTGTTGTTGCAGGTAGGCACCCCACTTGGCCAGGGTAGACATTTGGGCCATACCACTACGTGGGTTAGTTGCCCAATCTCTCACCCATCCAGCTATAGGGTATGTTGTTTTGACTGTAACTGGTGTTGTGGTTGTAATACTCTCAGTTGCCAGGAGGGCAGCATACACAGCTGCCAGCTGCTTCTCTACTAATAAGTAACAAACTTCAGCACCTTTCCACAATTGGGACCAAAATCCAATAGGTTGCCGTAGGCGCTCTGACCGCTGCCACAAGCCCCATCCAAACCCCTCTGAGGTTACATGAACATCCAGCTCACAGGGTCTGGCAGGATCAAACACGTTCAAGGACTGTGCCACCTTGACAGCTCTCTTAGCAGCTGCAAATGAACCTTGCGCCTGCTCAGTCCAATCCCAGCGAACTCCCTTTCGAATAAGGTTGTACAAGGGGCTTAGTAACTGAGCCAAATGTGGTATAAGTGCTCGCCAATACCCCAACAAACCTAAGAATTCCTGTAACTGTTTTACCGTAGTGGGCACGGGGTATGCTTGAATCTTATCTATAACTGCGTCAGGGATAACTTTTGTCTTACCTGACCAGACAACTCCCAAGAATTTAACAGATAACCGAGATCCTTGTAATTTGTTCTCGTTAACTGCCCAGCCACATGCTTTCAAATGGGATAGCAGGGTAGGGACTGCTTGCTCCAATTCTGAAAGAGAATCACTAGTTAGCATAATATCATCAATATAATGGTACATGTGGACTACCTCTGGCTGTTTCCATTTAGCTAGGTCAGCAGCCACCAGCCCATGGCACAAGGTGGGGCTATGCAAATAGCTCTGGGGTAACACTGTAAAGTTCCATTGTCTCCCTTCCCAACTGAAGGCAAATTGGTCTTGACTCTCTGCGGCTATATCAATAGAGAAAAAAGCATTGGCCAAGTCTGCCACAAAGTGGTATGTCCCCAACTCATGGCTTAGCCGATCCATCATGTTAGCTATCAAGGGAACAGCAGCGTGCAAAGGGGGAACAACTTTATTAAGTTCCCTGTAATCTACTGTCATTCTCCAGGTTCCATCTGCTTTGCGCACAGGCCATACTGGGGAGTTGTAAGGACTGTGTGCTGGCCGGATGATCCCCACCTTTTCTAGTTCAAGGATTGTCCCTGTGACTTCTTCATAACCACCTGGCAGGCAGTACTGCTTGGTGTTAGTCACACGCCGAGGGATGGGTAATTGCAAAGGAGAATGTGATGCGTGTCCCTGCAATACTGCCTTCACAACCCTGATCCGCAGCCGGAACTCCCCAGCTGTAGTTTCCAACCACAGTCCTTGTAAGACATCTACCCCCAAAATATATTCAGGAATAGGAGATACATACACCTTATATGGCTTAGGAGGCAGTCTCCCTATCCCCAATGGAATAGTTATTGGCTTCACTTGAACGGTTTGGCCCCCATAACTGTCAATGGCCACTGGGGTCCCAGCAAACCGCTCTGGGTTTCCATAGAGAAGGGAACATTCTGCACCTGTATCCACCAACGCCAATACCCATTGTACATTGGAAAGGGACCAGTGGATAGCCAGTTCCACATGTGGCCTCCGGTCCCCGCCCATCCCCGTTAGACGGGTCCCTCGGCCTTTTTCCTATTCAAACTGGTACAATGGGTCTTGGGAGTTCTCCTCTCCCTCGGCCATCTCTATCATATAATCTTGTAACCGAGCTGTGAGCGCACCAAACGTTTTATTGGTAGCTGCTGGGGCCTTTCGTCTCAGTGGTTGGAACCTCTGTTATGGCTTAAGCTGCCGCCAAAGCTCCAAAAGAATTTTATTAGACTGGCCATTCAATTTCCCCTTATCTGCTCCAGCCACAATCAAATCTACCCACATCTGCGTTCGGGTAACCTTTACAGGCCCGTTTCCCTTGTTAGTTGGGGGGGAAACATAGGCAGCAGCCCTCACTGCTTTATGATCCCGAGCGGTCTCCAGCTCTCCCAAATCTGCTACCATCTGTGTAACTGCATTGATGGGCTGCCCCACATAGGGGCCCAAGATAGCCACAAGTGACCCAAAAAGGGCTGACAGGGCGCTAGCAAGGACAAATTCCCTCATTTTTGCCGTAAACACTTCCTCGTCTGGCCCACGAGACCCAGGGTTGAAAACAGCATTCTTCATACCTAGTTCCCGAAGGACCTTTACTAAGTCACTGTAGCACTGCCACCGACTCATTGCCCCCGGCAGTTCTCCAGCATTCTGCCAGACCATACAAATGGCAGCCATCACCCATTCTAATAGGGTATGGTCTCCTGGGTTGCCATGGCAGTTCTGAAGACGCTGCCCCAAGGAAGAGTGTGTGGTAATGGCGGCCAATTTCTCCATCTCTGTTCCAGAGAGCATGATGCCATCCACCCCTATATCCCATAATCGTAGTAACCAGGTTACCAGGGATTCAGTAGGTTTCTGCCTAAATTGTGCCCCCCAACTCCATCAGCTCTGCCTGGGTATAGGGCCGGACCACAGAGTGTTCCATTACCTGGGCAGGAGGCTGTGGCTGCCCCTGAGGGACTCTTTGTTGCTGGGTTTTTACCTTCTTGGCGACTACTGGTCGGGCTCTCAGTGTGCGTATGGCAGCTTCAGCCTGAGCCTTCTCATCCTCAGAAGAGGAGTTGCAAGCACCTGCTCCCACTGACTCAAAGCCAATCCACCGGCACGGATGCTGCTGCTCCTTTGGTGACCGTTTACAGCAGCTCCTGTGGCTGCTGGCTTTTGGCCAGAAGCTGAGACTCGAGCTCTTGAATCCGCAGTTGTTTCTCCAACAACTGCCGGTGAAAACGTTCAGCTTCCAGGGTAAACTGCAACTCGTGAACCCGTAATTCCTTCTCCAGTGCTCGCTCCAATTCCAGCCTTTTCTGCCGTTCTATTTGCAATTCATACTGAAGCTTTTGACCTCGGGCAGCTTCTTGCACAGAACTCCTGGTTTCCTCTTGAGTAAAAAACACATAGCCCATGGCCCCTAAAAGGACAGCCATGGGGAGCCAGAGCAGCAACCAGTACTCTATCCCACCCATCAAGGGTGGCGGCCCCATACCAATCTCTGAATCCTGCCAGAAACTACGCCAGTTGTAAGGCCAGGAACTGCCATCGTGGCCATTCACATGCAGGTTCCCATTGGATTCGGGCAGACGATAAAGAAATGGCGGAGTCGGAGGATGGTGGGCCATCCTATTTATTGGTGTCTCACCAAGACAAGCAAACCACAAAAGAAGACAAGGGAAAAGCAGAAAACTAGCTTTTCCCATGAAGGGCAAGGGATCAGGGAAGCCCCTGCAATCGTGATAGCAGGAACTGTGTGAGCAAGCTCCTGGTCTGTCCCACTTTATAGTGTAAAAAACCAAAAACCCCAAGTCCAATATACAAACAAGGAAGTCTCTGATACAAAGCCACTTATCTGAGGCATAATTGGATTCCTCATGAGAGTGCACCACCCAGATCATACAATCAGTCAAGGGTGTGGGGGAAAGCCCAGTCTCAAAACCAAACCCCAGGCTACAATGACTCTGCCTGCCCACAGTCCGTCCCCCACACCCAATGCAAATCACAAGCGAGCAAACACATATATCATATTTACAAACTCATTTGACCAACAGCCACCATCACAGCTGCTTGGCCAATGTAGGTTAGCATTTAATTTGGACAGACAGTAAGGAATCAACAGAGCCAAGAAGTGGTGGACCATTTTCCTTTATTCTAGACTCGTACCAGCCAACAAGTAAAAAACAAACACACGGGGTGCAAAAATCCACTCACATGTTCCTCCAGTTCCACAACCAGTGTTAAGCCTAATCCGGAGGGACTTGAAGCATTGAAGACACGAACAAAATCCATCGATTCCACACCAAAGCTTTATTGTCTAGCTTGGCCAAGCGGCAGACAACTCCAACAGAAATCTGAGGGAGAGCGCGCCGGCCCTTTGTTCTACTTAGTTTTTATAGTTTTGCAAGCGGGAAGTACAGAAGCAAAAATTGCAACTACGTGCCCTTTACCACTATTGGTTATAGTCATATGTCCTTTAACATGATAGGACCATGTTCAATTTGCAAGCCATACATCATTTTGGAGAAAACAAAATTTACAAGTCAACACAATGATAGATAGAAAGATGTCTCTTTACATATTAAAAGGCATTCCTATATTCTCTAATGTTAATCCACCATCCCTCTGTCCAGAGTCACGCACATCAACTATATGCATTCATATAGAAGAGGTAGTTTCCGTGGGGACAAATGCCCACAAATGGCTCATTACTATAAGAAAAGGTTTATTTTGGCTTTTCTCTTCCTGCACCTGGCTAGCCATTCACCCCTTTCCCCACAGGTGTGGTGGAATGTCTGGGAATCCATGTTTTCCTTCCCTTTGCATTTACAATACAATGCCAAGGGCCATCCTGGTTATGCCAATCACACAGTACAGAGATTATTCTCAAAATTTCTCTGCACACCTTAACCCAAATTAATAAAATGTTCTTCAAGCCTTTTAAAATATTAATATCAATTCTGCAGCTTTTGGTACTTTACAACACCTGCGGGTGAGGTGGTACAGAGGCTCCTCAGGGCTCCTCACCAGGAGAATCTTTTCGGTTTTCCTAGAATCAAAGGACCCACCAACCTTATTCACTGAGGAGCCACTGCGCCACTTCAGCTGCAGGTGTTGTAAAGTACCAAAAGCTGCAGAATTGATATTAATATTTTAAAAGGCTTGAAGAACATTTTATTAATTTGGGTTAAGGTGTGCAGAGAAATTTTGAGAATAATCTCTGTACTGTGTGATTGGCCTAAAACCAGGATGGCCCTTGGCATTGTATTGTAAATGAAAAGGGAAGGAAAACATGGATTCCCAGACATTCCACCACACCTGTGGGGAAAGGGGTGAATGGCTAGCCAGGTGCAGGAAGAGAAAAGCCAAAATAAACCTTTTCTTATAGTAATGAGCCATTTGTGGGCATTTGTCCCCACGGAAACTACCTCTTCTATATGAATGCATATAGTTGATGTGCGTGACTCTGGACAGAGGGATGGTGGATTAACATTAGAGAATATAGGAATGCCTTTTAACATGTAAAGAGACATCTTTCTATCTATCATTGTGTTGACTTGTAAATTTTGTCTTCTCCAAAATGATGTATGGCTTGCAAATTGAACATGGTCCTATCATGTTAAAGGACATATGACTATAACCAATAGTGGTAAAGGGCACGTAGTTGCAATTTTTGCTTCTGTACTTCTCGCTTGCAAAACTATAAAAACTAAGTAGAACAAAGGGCCGGCGCGCTCTCCCTCAGATTTCTGTTGGAGTTGCCGCCGCTTGGCCAAGCTAGACAATAAAGCTTTGGTGTGGAATCGACGGATTTTGTTCGTGTCTTCAATGCTTTGAGTCCCTCCAGATTAGGCTTAACATTTTGGGGGCTAGTCTTGGATCGAGGGACCGCCGTCGGTCTGCACACCGGAGCTTTCTTGTTCAACCCTGGGTAAGTAGAACAAGGTCGCGACCGTTTGATTGCCACGCCAGCCCTGGCTGACAAGCCGGGAAGGGGCTGGTGGCCATCTCCCCTTGGACGCGAGGTTAGGAGATTTGGGAGGGCATCCCGCTTTTAGGGAACCCCATTTGAGTTTAGATATTCCGAGTCCAAAGGAAGAGTGGCACCTGTTTGTCTATCTGTTTTTGCTGTTTGTCTATCTGTTTTTGATGTTTTGTCTGTTTTTGATGTTTGTCTATCTGTTTTTGTCACTGCATTTGTCTTGGTCCTATTCTCCCCACAGACATGGGTGGCAGAAGCAGCGAAGGTCCGCAGTCCCCCCTTGAATGTATGATTTCTCATTTTAAACAGGCTTATGTTCCACAGGAGGATGTGTACAGGGAGAAATTCTCCAAGGGCCACCTTTGCATGTTGTGCGAACACGAATGGCCCACATTTGGGTTGTTGCAGGTCCTGTTCTCAATGGAGCAGCAGGAGCGTGTCCGTGCCGAAGCAAGACGCGCTTTCCTGGCGGGCCAGGAAGCCCCAGATATCCCGACGGGGCGGGCAGCCCTAGAAGCGGCACTCCCCACTGAGAGACCTAACTGAGACCCTAACGACAGAGGTGGTAGGGATGCATTCACAACTTACCGCCAGTATCTCCTGGTTGGGATGCGGGCGGCAGCTCGCAAACCCACAAATTTGACCAAAGTAAGTGAAGTAACGCAGGGACCGCAGGAATCCCCTGCCGCATTCTTAGAGCAGCTACTAGAGGCATACCACACCTGGACTTCCATCGATCCCGATGCGGAACCCAATAGGCGTGCGGTTAACCTAGAATTTGTTACCCAGTCGGCCCCAGACATTAGAAAAAAGTTACAGAAATTAGAGGGATTTGATGGGGAAACTAGGGAAAAATTAGTAAGCATAGCCACCCGGGTGTATAACAATAGGGACACTGAAGCAATAAAAGCAGCGAAAGAGACAAGCCGGTCCTTAGTGATGGCCCCACAAGAACAAGGGATTGTAACAAAGCAGGGCAGCAGAAAGCAGCGTAGCCGCGGGGAAACACATAGCCGCTGAGAGCCTCTAGGAAAGGATCAATGTGCCTACTGCCGTGAGCACGGCTACTTCAAGCGGGATTGCCCCAAGTTGAAAGGCAACCAGGGACAAAAACCCAAAGCCCTTCTGTTTGAGGAAGAGAACTGACGGGGCCGGGGCTCAATTCCGCTAAACCCCCTTGAGTTCATGGTCACAGTCCAAGTAGGGGGAAAACCCGTATCCTTCCTTGTGGACACGGGGGTGGAATACTCTATCCTGAAAAAACCCCTGGGGCCCCTCTCCAAGAACACAATCTCCATGCAGGGGCTACAGGGAAAGCCGAAAGATATCCTGGACCACAGCCCGGACGGTGGACCTGGGACGAGGGTTAGTCACTCATTCGTTCATAGTAATGCCCAACTGCCCCTACCCCCTGATGGGACGAGACCTGCGGAAAGTGAGTGCCTCCATCACATTCCAAGGGGGTACAGGAGCCATCACTTTCAACAAACTGGAGACAATCTTGCTACCTGTGTGACCTGCCCTGTATGCCCTGGGCCATGATCTGGGACTTCTCAGAACTTGTATGCCACAGTTGCGTAAACTACAAGGGCACTGATCTCATCCAGTTCGTTATTGAGGCCGCATGCCAGCTGAAGTGGGCGCATGGCTGCTTCCAGGACGGCGTTCCCCCGGGCCGCCGGCGCCGGTCAGGGTCAAGATGGTGGCCCTGTCAGCTAAGGAGGCGGCAGCAGCAGCAGCAACAGCAGCCGCAGCAAAACAGCTCAACCACATCTATGGTTCCAGCAAGCCTACAGTGCTGGCGGCCCCATCCGGCTTGGGGCGCGACGGAACAGCGCAGCCGCTTCAAGTACCCGCCACCACCGGTGAGCCTGGGAAGCAGCTGCCACGCTGCGCAGCTGCCCAATGGTCTGTGGGGTCCAAACGGTTTCCCCAAGCGGGCACCGGAGGAGGGACCCCCACAGCTGAACCGCCAGAGACCCAGCTCATCTTCAGCGGCAGCGGCATCGGTGGCGTCTCAGCGTGGGACGCACGGCGGGCTGGTGACGGGACTGCCCAACCCCCGGGGGGGGGGTGTAGGCCCCCAGCTTACCGTGCCCCCCAACCTGCTGCCGCAGACGCTGGTTAATGGCCCAGCCACCACCACCGCTGTGCTGCCTCCACTGCCGCCCCACGGCCGGGTAGCCGTGGATCCCCGACGCCCGCGCCCCCTAGAGCTCCCCAGGGCCCAGCTTGTCTCGGGGGCGTGACAGGTGTATCTTCCGCATCTTCTTCCGCGTCGTCTTCGACCTTGTGGTCAGTTGCTGAGGTGAGTGTGGGTGCTGGTGGCAAAAGGCCGGGCTCGGTGTCAAACACCGACCAGGAGCAGGAATTGAAGGAGAAGCAGCGTAATGCTGAGGCCCTGGCGGAGCTGAGTGAGAGCCTGCGCAACCGCGCGGAGGAGTGGGCCACAAGCCCAAGATGGTCCATGACACGCTGCTCGTGCTGGCTGGCTGCACGCCCTAGAGGTGCACTTCAAGAAGGACCACTGGCTACTGGGCCGTGTTTTTGCCTTCGACGCTGTGTCCAGGCCCGGCATGAACTACGAGTTGAAGTTGTTCGTTGAGTTTCCCATGGGCTCATGCAACGTGTACTCCAGCGCATCTGGGGTGGTTAAGCAGATGTATCAGGACTGTATGAAGGACTTCGGTCGGGGTCTCTCCTCCGGCTTCAAGTATCTGGAGTATGAGAAGACGCACGGCCCTAGGGACTGGCGCTTACTTGGAGACCTGCTGCCCGAGGCTGTGCGCTTCTTCAAGGAGGGCGTGCCTGGCGCAGACATGCTGCCCCAGCCCTACCTGGACACCAATTGCCCCATGTTGCCCACGGTGCTGGTGAGTCTAAGCCGTGCTCCCAGCGTGCCCCCGGGGACTGGGGCCCTACCCCCCCCCCCCCCCCCCCCCCCCCCCGCCACCCCCTCGGGCCGGCGCAGCCGCCAGCCTACACAAGAGGAAGCCATCCCCCAAGCCTCCGGACTCCGCTGAGGGCGCCCTGAAGCTGGATGAGGAGTAGCAGAGGCAGCAGTGGAAGGAGCTGGAGCAAAAGTGGGAGAAACAGATGCTGACCCAGGAGCTGGAGCAGCTGCTGGAGGAGGATTCAGAGGTTCGTGAGTTGCAGATTGCCCTGGACGTTGTGGAAAGCCAGCAACAACGGGAGGCCAGGGCTGAGGCCGGAGCTGGGGCTGCAAGGTGTGTGGAGCAGAAGGTGGCAGTGGCCCGGGGCTCGATTCCGGCAGCAGGAGCTGCTGTTTTCAGTTCCTCTTTGGAGGATGAGGAGAATAGGGCTGGAGTTGCAATCCGCAGTCTCCATAAAATGAGAGCCCAGCAGCAAGGAGTACCTACTACGGACCTGGTGGGTCTGCAATTTTGGGACATAGGGCTGGACGCCATCATACTCTCCAGAGCAGAGATAGAAATGCTGACTGCCATTGCCACGTGCTCCTCTTTGGGACAGTTAAGACCTGCCAGAATGGCAGGGATGAGGGGGGTGGCTGACACCCCGTGTGCGTGGACTGATATCCTGGACTACGACCGGAGTGGGCACTGGCTCCTTTGTTGGATGGACTTATGGATTTTGGACAATGTGAAATACCCTGATGGGGGTGGGGGGTGGCTTTGCTGGAAGCACTCCCCTGACCCGGGAAGTTTTTCCCATGGCTAGAAAGAAGACCGAGGACATTTTGTGCTTTGGGCTAAGTGCTCAGAGACTGGTGAAGTGTACTTTTGTGATTGTTGAAACTGTATGATTTGTGCTGTTGTAATTTATGTAATGTGCCTAATTTCCTTGCACAAGGATGCCGGTGGGGTAGATTGTGAGTAGTAAAGTGAGCATAGGAATGGATTGTTGGGCAAATAAAATATATTATGCTCACTTTATTAAAAATGGCACTGCCCACATGGAAGCCTGTCACCCAGATAATATTAAAGTGTGTTGGGGGTGGGCTGTGGGCAGGCAGGATCCTTGTAGCGTGGGGCTTGGTTTTAGGACTAAGCCTTTCCCACCCTTTTTGATGTGGTGTGGAGCAATCCTATCATGCCCCAGATCTGTCCTTTTGGGGACTGTAGGCTGGCTGACTTTTACAGCCATGCGTGAGGAAACCAAGAATTCTGTGAAAAAGGCTGCCTGGGACCTGCACACCGAGCAGTGGATGGCGAACCAGAGCGAGGCACTAAAGCTGACCGTGTCGGCTGGGGGCTTTGCAGCACTAGGGCATGCAGCTGGGGGTCCGTCCCCACCTCCTCCACCCCTGGGACATCTGGAATCAGGTATATAGGTTTGAGCCTTGAGCCTTGAGCCTCGGTGGAAGGGCCCATTCCCGGTGGTCCTCAGTACCCCCATGGCTGTAAAGGTTGCTGGCCATGCAACGTGGATTCGAGCTCACATCAAGCCAGTTCCTGATCAAGCTGACACAGCTCAATGGAGGGCTCAGCCGGACTCCGAAAATCCACTCAAGGGCTCTTCAGGAACTCATTGACCAAGACATCGCCGCCCTTGAGAGCTCAATCCGAGTTCTCGAGAAATCCTTGGGCTCCCTGGCAGAGGTTGCACTGCAGAATGGAAGGGAACTCGACCTGCTGTTCCTGTGCCAAGGAGGACTGTGTGCAGCTCTCCAAGAGCAATGCTGTTTCTTTGCTAACCATTCCGGGTCATCCGCCAATCTCTGGACCTTCTCAGAGACCGCCTGGAGAAACGCCATTTGGACAGAGAAGCACATGGACTTTGGGTCCCCGGGTTTACCTGGCCCTCATGGGCCACTACATTGCTCTCCTCCCTTGCAGGTCCCATTCTGGTGCTCCTTGCCATGCTCCTGATCGGCCCCTGTGTTCTACGCATGGTGGCCACCCTGGTCAAACACCAGCTAGGGGCCGCCAACCTCCTGGTCCTTCGACCCATGCTTCAGCCCACCTACCAGCCTCTCCCCTTGGTAGATACCGCGTCTTATCCTCCCATTCAGAGGGGGGAATGAGGAGCCACTGCGCCACTTCAGCCATAGGTGTTGTAAAGTACCAAAAGCTGCAGAATTAATTTTTTTTTTTTTTGTATTTTTCTGAAGCTAGAAACGGGGAGAGACAGTCAGACAGACTCCCACATGCGCCCGATCCACCCGGCACGCCCACCAGGGGGCGACGCTCTGCCCACCAGGGGGCGACACTCTGCCCACCAGGGGGCGATGCTCTGCCCCTCCAGGGCATCGCTCTTTTGCGACCAGAGCCACTCTAGCGCCTGGGGTAGAGGCCAAGGAGCCATCCCCAGCGCCCGGGCCATCTTTGCTCCACTGGAGCCTCGGCTGCGGGAGGGGAAGAGAGAGACAGAGAGGAAGGAGACGGGGAGGGGTGGAGAAGCAGATGGGCTCTTCTCCTGTGTGCCCTGGCTGGGAATCGAACCCGGGACTTCTGCACGCCAGGCCGATGCTCTACCACTGAGCCAACCGGCCAGGGCCTAATATTAATATTTTAAGAGGCTTGAAGAACATTATATTAATTTGGGTTAGGGTGTTCAGAGAAATTTTGAGAATAATCTCTGTACTGTGTGATTGGCCTAAAACCAGGATGGCCCTTGGCATTGTATTGTAAATGTAAAAGGAAGGAAAACATGGATTCCCAGACATTCCATCACACCTGTGGGGAAAGGGGTGAATGGCTAGCCAGGTGCAGAAAGAGAAAAGCCAAAATAAACCTTTTCTTATAGTAACGAGCTATTTGCGGGTATTTGTCCCCACGGAAACTACCTCTCTTATTTGAATGCATGTAGTTAATGTGTGTGACTCTGGACAGACAGATGGCAAATAAACATTAGAGAATATAGGAATGTCTTTTAATATGTAAAGAGACATCTTTCTACCATTGTGTTGACTTATAAATTTTATTTTCTCCAAAATGATTTATGGCTTGCAAATTGAACATGGTCCTATCATGTTAAAGGACATATGACTATAATCAATAGTGGTAAAGGGCACCTAATTGCATTTTTTGCTTCTGTACTTCCCACTTGCAAAATTATAAAAACTAAGTAGAACAAAGGGCCTGTGCGCTCTCCCTCAGAGTTCTGTCAGAGTTACCGCCGCTTGCCCAAGCTAGACAATAAAGCTCTGGTGTGGAATCAATGGATTTTGTTTGTGTCTTTGATGCTTTGAGTCCCTCTGGATTAGGCTTAACATTCACCTCTGTTTCCCATCTCCTTCTGCACAAACTGGCTTCTCGTTCAGCATTCCGCCATTTTGGCTGCCTCCTCTCCTCCTTGTGGCCTCCCTGTCTTGCTACAACGTGGGTTTTTCCTCCCTACCACGGCATGGTCTCCTCCAAATGGCCTCCTAGCTCCTCCTTTTAAAACTTTTCCCCAGGACAACCCCTTCCTCCAGCACACATTAGTATAACCAAGCCCCTTCCCAAGCATGAACGGCAATTAGCTGTATCACGTGAGAGCATCACCACATGAGAGTAGCAGCCATCTTTAACAATAAGAGTGAGAAAAAAACAGAAAATAGAGATTTTACAACTCATTCGCCCAACAGTGATGTGTGTGAAGTGGATGACCTTCTACAGAAGTTTGCATAAATGATTCCTTTCTTTGGCTCTGTGGATTTCATGGATTATTCTAGGTCCTTAACAGGGTAGTAAATCCTGTGGTTTTCAGATTATTCTTAAGATGTCCACTTAGGGCTATTTGTCCTCCCTGAAATTTTGATGTGTTGTTACTATTTTTTTACTTTTAAGTCATTTTTCCAGCTCCAGTGGTGATTTCCTGTTAAAGCATTCAGAGGTGCATTCCATGCCCATTATGCATAACAACTTTCTAGTTTTCTTTATAATGCAGATGCCTGCCTTTGCTGCTGTCACAGGACACAGCCGGTATAGGGCTGCAATCCTGGGAGGTTTGTGGGAATTCTGTTCCAAGTACTGAGGAGTAGGAGTGAAATCGGTTTCATATATGTCTCTCTGCTGCCATCTGGTGGATGCATGTGGAAATTACATCTTAGTGTTTTTCAAGGAAATGCATTGGCTCTGGTGGATTCTTTCCATGTTGAAGCCATTATTATTCAGAAGAGTGCTTCATAAATCATAAGGGCTTTCTAGTTATCTTTATTTGCTGATTCCCACATTGAACCGTATGAGAGCAAAAAACGTCCTGCTTATAATTTCCATTCTCTGAAATCTCTTGAAACTTGCTTTTGTGTACAATATGGTCACTTCAGAAATATTCTGTTGCCTTAGCCAGTGGACCAGTTGGGTGTCAGACATGATTTGCAACCATCCCACCAGCTTAAGGACAGGTGCCTTTCTGTTGTGAATTTCGTGCTAGTTAGGAAAGTAATTAGTTACTGTAATGTTGTTTGAACATTACAGACCCGATGATCTTAATCACATTAGCTTATGCTCATGGTGAGTTTCCACTTCCTTTTTTTCCCCCCTAAAATGAAAGCAAGAAATAGTGTAGAATTTGTACCCTCTGAAGTGTTTTGAAAACTGCTCCCTAGTGCGACATAGCCAATACAGTGAGCATCCCAGTGTACTTCTCCGCTGCTGTTCCATGCTCCTGTGGGAATAACACGCGGGTGAACCTTGAGGAAGAAGGCTTGTCGGTTTAAGTTAATTTTCTTAAAGTCACAATCAATTGTTTGCTCATGCTTTTAGGGTTTTTATATGCTTTCAGAGTTTTTGCAGGATGTGGTTTGGTTGTTATGGTTGTACGCTTTGTTCATGAGTAGGGCGGCTGTGTTGATTTTCCTAGTGTGAAGAAGAATTGGTGTGTTTTTTCATATATGCCTGATTTGTGAGCATGACAGCTGTATCCATTTTCTCCTTACCCATCTCCTGCTACCCTTCTGTTGTTGGTAGCTGCCAGTGTTTTCTCTCCCTTGTGTGTTCTCATTCAAATACATTGATTTTACTGGAGGTTTGGATCTAAAGGCTCAGTCTTTTCCTTCGATTTACTTGTCCCAAAGACATTTTGTGTTTTTACAGTGTGTGTTTTTACTCTTTCCCTACTGGGATATGTTTCCTATAGACAGTTTCCATTCGTGTTTGTGTCTATCTGTGGGCACTCATGGGCTTTCCAGTGTGTTTGCTGGCTCATCACAGTGATTCACTCTTTAAAATTGTCTTCTAGTGGGCCTGCCGATCTTCTCCAGATGTGGCATGTGTGGGGTGGCATATGTCTATCTCAGCAAGAGTGTTTTCTGTTTGCTGTTTTTTGAGTTTCAGATTCTATGCTGCTTCCTCAAAGAAGGGATGTTCCTATCATTCATTTCCGTGTCTCAGAATTCCATCCATGTCTTCCACGGCAGACACGTTACATACCTACATACCTACTTCCCTAATGTCTCACTGCGTAAGTAAACACTGAGCTCTGTGAAGTCCTATTTTTTTAGTAATTGATACGCAGCCTGTTATGTACATGTGTCACAGTCCCTCGTATTCGGAAACACCTCTCATGTGCTTGATACATGAACCGCCTTCCTTCCTCAAGCTCCATAACTGCCTTTCTTCAAGAAATGGTCACTGCGCTGTCCAAATGCTCTAGGTTGAGATGACACAAGTGTGGGTGCCTCCAGCAAAGTGAGGAAGCCCACATCACCTCACACTCTGCTGTGTTTCTGATTTCACTACCAGTCAGTTTCCATAGCACTTTTACAGTGGCCCTAGCCAACACTCTACAGACTAGTATGACATGGCAATGGTGGGAGTTCAGGGTTGAGAAGTGGCTTCAGGGAACATGGTGGGGGGTGCCCAAGAGTTTGGGTAAAGGAGGTGGAAGATATGTGGTAGACACTTTTGTCCTGAGATTCATGAGAGAGGTACATGACTTGGATGCTGTCAGATGAGACATGGGAGCTCCCAGGGTGTGTCCAGATTTTTTGTGTCATCTAGAATGTTACTGTATCAATTAATTGTATTTTGTTTATTCTTAAAATTTTATTAATTTTTAAAACAATCTAAACATAGAATGCTTTTAGAGTCTTTTTATTAAAAACAAAGTTTAGACCCTGGCCACATGCTAAGTAGCTTAGACCATCATGCTGATACACCATGTTACAGGTTCGATTCCCAGTCAGTGCATATACAAGAATCAACAGATGAATGCATAAATAAAAAAGCACAAATAGATGCTTCTCTCTCTCTCTTTCTCCCTCTCTCTCCCTCTCTTTCTAAAATTAATCAATTAAAACACAGCTTATAAAGACTTTTTTTTTTTAAATGACTTGATGTTGAGAGGCAAGCTCTAAATCTCCTTTTTTATTAAACTTCTTTGGGGTGACATTAGTTAGTAAGATTATAAATTTCAAGAGTAGAGTTCTGTGATACATGTTCTGTATGTTACCTTCTGTGCCCACCAGCCAGAATAAAATAATTTCCCATCACTATATATTTGCTCCTTTTACCTTTTACTATCCCTCCACCCCTTTTCTCTGGTAACCATCATACTGTTGTTTGTGTCTCTGAGTTTCAGTTTTATATCCCATATATGAGAGAAATCATATGGTTCTTAACTTTTTCTGACTGGCTTATTTTGCTTAGCACAATATCTTCAAGGTCCTTCCGTGTTGTTACAAATAGCAGTATCGGCCCTGGCCGGTTGGCTCAGCGGTAGAGCGTTGGCCTGGCGTGCGGGGGACCCGGGTTCGATTCCCGGCCAGGGCACATAGGAGAAGTGCCCATTTGCTTCTCCATCCCCCCCCCCTCCTTCCTCTCTGTCTCTCTCTTCCCCTCCCGCAGCCGAGGCTCCATTGGAGCAAAGATGGCCCGGGCGCTGGGGATGGCTCTGTGGCCTCTGCCCCAGGCGCTAGAGTGGCTCTGGTCGCGGCAGAGCGACGCCCCCTGGTGGGTAGAGCGTCGCCCCTGGTGGGCGTGCCGGGTGGATCCCGGTCGGGCGCATGCGGGAGTCTGTCTGTCTCTCCCCGTTTCCAGCTTCAGAAAAATACAAAAAACAAACACACACAAAAAAAACACAGCAGTATCTCACTTTTTCTAATGGCTGAGTAGTATTCCACACGTACCACATCTTCCTTGTGCAATCCTCTATCAAAGAACACTTTGGTTGTTTCCTTTTGTTGGCCACCGTGAATACTGCTTCAATGATTGTATGGGTGCATAAATCTTTGCAAGTAAATGTTTTCAAATTTTGGGGGTAGATAGCCAGAAAAGGGATTACTGGGTCCCATAGTAAATCTATTCTTCATTTTTTTAGGAACTCCAGACTTTTCCACAGTGGCTGTCCCAGTTTACATTCCCTCTAGCAATGAATGCGAGTTCCTTATTCTTTACAAACTCCAACACCTGTTATTACCTGACTTGTTGACAACCATTTTCACATGTGTGAGATGATATCTCACTGTAGGTTTGATTTGCATTTCTCTAATAGCTAGGCAAATTAGTATCTTTTTATATATCTGTTGTCCATTTTTGTTTCTTCCTGGAGAGGTTCATTGTCTTTGCCCACTTTTCAATTGCATTGCTAGTTTGGTGTTGAGTTGTCCGAGTTCTTTATCCATTTTGGATATTGACCTCCTGTGGGAACTGTTGTTTGCAAATATCTTCTCCCCTGTGGCTAGTTAGCTTTTGATTTTGTTGGTGGTTTCTTGTGCTGTGCAGAAGAATTTTTAGTTTGATCTAGTCTCATTCATTTATTTTTGCTCCTATTTCCTTTGCCTTTGGGATCCAGTTCATAAAACTTTCTCTAACACCACGGTCCATCGATTTAGTAGTTGTGTTTTCTCCTATGTAATTTGTTTTAGTTTTTATATTTAGGTCTTTATCCAGTTTGAATTAATTTTTGTACATGGGGATAGACTAGGGGTCCCCAAACTTTTTACACAGGGGGCCAGTTCACTGTCCCTCAGACCGTTGGAGGGCCAGACTATAAAAAAACTATGAACAAATCCCTAAGCACACTGCACATATCTTATTTTAAAGTAAAAAAACAAAACAGGAACAAATACAATATTTAAAATAAAGAACAGGTAAATTTAAATCAACAAACTGACCAGTATTTCAATGGGAACTATGGGCCTGCTTTTGGCTAATGAGATGGTCAGTGTCTGGTTCCATATTTGTCACTGCTAGCCATAACAAGTGATATGACGCGCTTCCGGAGTCCTGACGCGTGCGTCCCGCATCGCTGCGCTTTGTGGCGCCACCACATACAGCACACAGGATGCATCCTGTGCTCTCTCGCCAACCACCAATGAAAGAGGTGCCCCTTCCGGAAGTGTGGCGGGGGCCGGATAAATGGCCTCAGGGGGCCGCATGTGGCCTGCGGGCCGTAGTTTGGGGACTCCTGGGATAGACTGTAGTGTAGTTTCATTATTTTGAATATGATTCTTCATTGTTCTCAGCACCATTAAATGAAGACGCTTTCTTTTCTCCCTTGAATGTTCTTGGCTCCTGTTTTGAAGACTATTTACCCGTATACATGTGGTTTTCTTTCTGGGCACTCAGTTTCATTAGTCTGAGTGTTTGCTTGTCTGCCAGTACTGTGCTATTTTGATGATTGTTGCTCTGTAGTGTAATTTGAAGTCAGGTGTTGTGATGCCTTCAGCTTGGTTCTTCTCAGATTGCTTTGGCTCTTTGGGTTCTTTATGGTTCCATACAAATCTGATGATTTTTTGGTCCTTTTTCTCTAAAAATGACATTGGGATTTTGGTGGGCTTGCTTTCTATCTGTATATTGCTTTGGGTAGTAAGGACCTTTTAACTATGTTGATTCTTTCAATCCATAAAAAATGGAATTAATTTTCCATTTTATTTTCTCTGCTTCAATCTTTTAACAGTGCTCTGGAGTTTACATTATATGGGTCCTTCTCATCTTTGTCAGGTTTATTCCAAGGATTTTACTCTTTTGGTTGCAATTTCAAAAGGAATTGGTTGTTTCATTTCTTTTTCTGAAATGTCATTGTTAGTACATATATATATATAATGCATTAGATTTGTGTACCTTGATTTTATATTATGCAACTTTACTGTATTTTTTTACTGTTTTACTTTTCTTAAATGGAGCCTTTAGGGTTTTCTACATACAGAATCATATTATCTGCAAAAAGTGACATTTTTACTTCTTTGTTCCAAATTTGGATGCCTTTTATTTCTTTCTTTTACCTGATTGCTCTGGCCAGGATTTCCAGAACTATGTTGAATAAAAGTGGTGAGACTGGAGAGCCTTGTCTTATTCTTGATTTTAGAGGAAAAGCTTTCATTTTTCACCATTGAGTATGACATTAGCTGTGGGTTTTTCATATATGACCTTTATTATGTTAAGGTACTTTCCTCCTATACCCATTTTGTTAAGTATTTTAATCAGGCATCCCCAAACTGTGGCCCCCTGAGGCCATTTATCCGCCCCTCCCCCCCGCCGCACTTCCGGAAGGGACACCTCTTTCATTGGTGGTCAGTGAGAGGAGCACTGTATGTGGCGGCCCTCCAATGGTCTGAAGGACAGTGAACTGGCCCCCTGTGTAAAAAGTTTGGGTACCCCTGATTTTAATCATAAGTGATATTATATCTTATCAAATGCTTTTTCTGCATCTATTGATAAGATCATGATTTTTTTTTATTTAGTGAGAGGAAGGGATGCAGAAACAGTCTCTCGCATGCACCCCAACCAGGACCCACCTGGCAAGCCCATGAGGGGGCGATGCTCTGTCCATCTGAGGCTCTTTCTCCATTGCAACTGGAGCCAATTTTTAGTGCCTGAGGCAGAGGCCATGGAGCCATCCTCAGCACCCAGGGCCAACTCACTCTAATTGAGGCATGGCTTCAGGAGGGGAGGAGAAGAAAGAGAGAAAAGCAAGAGGGAGAGGGGTGGAAAGCAGATGGACACTCCTCTGGTGTGCCCTGGCGGGGAATTGAACCCGGGTCATCCACATGCTGGGCTGACGCTCTACCACTGAGCCAACAGCCAGGGCAAGATCAGGATTTTTTTATCCGTGTTTTGTTAATGAGCTGTATTATCTTTTTCAATTTGCTTATTTTGAATCATCCTTGTGCCCCTGGAATGAACCTGAGTTGATCCTGATATGTTATTTTTATAATGTACTGTTGTATTTGATTTGGTATTATTTTGTTTAAGAGATTTGAATATTTATATTCATCATTGATACTGGTCTGTAGTTTTCCTTTTTTGTGTTATGCTTGCTAGGTTTTGGTTATCAGGGTTATGTTGTCCTCATCAAATGAATCAGAAGTACTGCCTCATCTTTAACTTTTTGGAAGAATTTAGGTATCAAATATTCTTTTTTTTTTTAAGGTGAGAGGAGGAGAAACAGTGATGCAGACTCCCACATGCGCACCAACCAGGATCCACCCAGCGACCTCTGTCTGGGGCCATGGTCCAGTACCAAGCTATTTTTTAAACACCCAAAGCTAAAGATGTGCTGAAACAGAGCTATTCTCAGCTCCTGGGGCGGGGGGTGGGGGGGTGGGGAGAGAAAGCAATCTAGCCACTAGCTGCTGGAATGGAAGAGAAAGGGAAGGGGGGGGGGGAGGAGAAGAGAGAAGCAGATGGTCACTTCATCTGTGTGCCCTGACCAGGAATAAAAGCCTGACATGCCTGTGGTAACGTCTCTTTCATTTCTGATTTTGTTTATATGTGTCAGTTCTCTTTTTTCCTCAGTGAATCTAGCCAGGGGTTTGTCAATTTTATTAATTTTTAAAGAACCAATTCTTTGTAGTCCTTTTGTTCTCTATCTCATTCAATTCTGCTCTAATTTTTATTATTTCATTTCTTCTACTGACGTTGGGTTGCCTTTGTTCTTTAGTTCTTTAAGATATAATGTTAAATCCTTGACTTTTCCCTTGTTTCTTGAGATAGGCCTGTAATGAGATAAACTTACCTGTTATTACTGCTTTGCTCCATTCCAGAAGTTTTTATTATTTATTCATTTATCTATTTATTTTAGCAAGAGGGAGAGGGAGGGAGGGCCTGACAGGAACAGACAGGCTGGAAGGGAGAGAGCTAAGAAGCATCCGTTCTTCATTGCAGCATCTTTGTTGTTCACTGATTGCTTTCTCATATGTACTTTCACTGAGGGGCTCCAGCACAGCAAGTGACCCTTTGCTCAAGCCAGCAACCTTGGGCTTAAGCCAGTGACTATGATGTTATATGTATGATCCCCCGCTCAAGCCAGCAACCCCTGCAGTCAAGCTGGTGAGCCAATGCTCTAACCAGATGAGCTCACACTCAATCCAGAGACCTTGAGGTTTCAAGCTTGGGTCCTCAGCATCCCAGTCTGATGCTCTATCCACTGCGCCAACACCTGGTCAGGAACAGCTGGTCTGATATGTGGTGTCAACCACCACCTGGTCAGGAACAGCTGGTCTGATATGTGCTGTCATTGTTTTTATTTGCCTCGATATATCTTTTCATCTCATCTTTTAGTTCTTCTTTGACCCAGTCAATAGTATTTTTTTCATATTATTTGTGTGCTTCTTTTTTGCCATCTATTTCTAATTTCAAAGCATGTTATTAGGGAATATGCCTCCTATGGTTTCAATATTCTTTAATTCTTAAATATAGCTTTTTCTTAAATCTTCTTAAATTTAGTTATTTTTATACTCTGTATAAACTGGGTACTCAGATGGATCTACAGCCCCTAATTTGGCCCTCTTCTGCTGTAAGTGGTCAGATGCCGCCTCTATACTCCTGTGAGTGGCTGCCTCCCCCACCCCCCTGCTGCAAGGTACTCTGATGCTTACCTTGGAGGTGGGACAGAATTTACTGTGGGAACCTGTGGTCCATAGTGGTCGCCCAGTGAATGCCTTTCCTGACCTCAATATCCTGGAACTTGATGCTGGTGAAGAGGGCACTGCTGTGAGGCCTTCTGTAAAGTGGCGGCGTGAGTCCCGTGGGTGGTAGTCAGGTTGGCGGGCACTGGGCAAAGGAGCTTGGGGTCTGGGCTGCACCAGCAGAGGGCGCGGTGTTGGGGGAGATGGTGCGGGAGGCCTGTGGGTGCCGAGAGGCGTGCTGAGGCCAGAGTGCCGCCTGAGGTGTCCAGCCGCTGGAGCGCGAGGTCGAAGGCTGCTGCCCATGGGACTGACCCGGTGCCAGGGTTTAAGTGGCTGGAGGTTATGGCAGCTCTGCTTCCGGTTTCCTGAATGAGGGCAGCAGCTATCCTTCAGGGGAAGGAGGGTCCTGGGTGTGTGCTTTGTGAGCAGGCGGGAGTGTCTGTTTGAGGGTGCTGTGGCCTCTGCTCCCGCTCTGGGCAGCGGGGCCATGTTGGTGGGAGGCAGCGGCAGGGGCCCCCAGGATGGCCTTGGCCATGCTCTGCCAGCAAGTGGCCCCAGGGTCCCTGTAGCACTGTATCCTCCTGACCCTTCCTCTCCCAAAGGGCAACCAGCGCCCAACCAGCTCGCACCTCCTTGCCGCCCGCACAGAGCCTGGTGGGGGCCGTCTTCACCTGAGCTGCACCCAGCCTTCCAGGGGCAACATCCTGCAACACCCGCTGCTTCACTCCCACCACCCTCCCTACTTTAAGCCTGCTCCCAGTGGAAGGGTCAGCGCCACCTGAGTCGTCCTATGCTCCTGAAGGAGCCAGTCCTTGGCCTGTGGTGGAGACCCTGGCAGCGGCGGTAACTGGAGCTTCTCCCTGGAAAGCGTCTCCGGTGGAGCGTGACTGCCTCAGCCTTGAGCGAGTTTTATGCAGACCTTCTCCTCCATTGGCCTCCCCAGTGCCCAAGGACAAGAGCCAGTGCAGCCTGGCCTGGCCTCCTCCACCCACAGCCCTGCCCCCACACCAGGAATTCTCCAAGGGGAAGGGAATCAGGGACCCCAGGGCTTTATAGGCTAAGGTGAGGGCTCGCAGACAGGCAGGGAAGTCCCTGTCCGCACAGGCCTGGAGGGGAGCAGGGTTGTGTGGGAGACAGCTGGGGATTGTTGCTCTGTGTTAACGTGTGTAGGACACTCAAGAATTAACAGTGAAAGGTGCAGATCAGGGAGCTCATTTTGGTGTTTCACTCCAGTGGCCAGTGTGGGGCCTTGGGGGAGCACTGCATTTCCATCAGGCTGAAACTTCCATCCTGACCAATGGTTGTGGCCTTCGGGTCCCCTATTTCCCAGGGAAGGAAAAAGGGTTGTGACTCTTTGAATAAGGAGAAGGTAGCTGATAAGGTACATGACCCCATATAATAATTGTTGATCAGCCTGACCAGGTGGTGGCACAGTGGATATAGTGGTCAGACTGGGATACAGAGGACCCAGGTTCAAAACCCCAAGGTCACCAATTTGAGTGCAGGGTCACTGGCTTGAGCAAGGGGTCACTCACTCTGCTCTAGGCCCCTGGTCAAGGCACACATGAAAAAGCAGTCAATAAATAACTAAGGTTCCACAACAAAGAATTGATGCTTCTCATCTCTCTCCCTTTCTGTGTGTGACTCTCTCTCTAAAAAAAAAAAGAAATAAAGTACAGTAGCTGAGTGCAGAACACTCCACTTATGGGAGTCTTGCTGTCTTAGCCAAATTATAGTATATTTGAAATAACGGCCCTGGCCGGTTGGCTCAGCGGTAGAGCGTCGGCCTAGCGTGCGGAGGACCCGGGTTCGATTCCCGGCCAGGGCACATAGGAGAAGCGCCCATTTGCTTCTCCACCCCTCCGCCGCGCTTTCCTCTCTGTCTCTCTCTTCCCCTCCCGCAGCCAAGGCTCCATTGGAGCAAAGATGGCCCGGGCGCTGGGCATGGCTCTGTGGCCTCTGCCTCAGGCGCTAGAGTGGCTCTGGTCGCAATATGGCGACGCCCAGGATGGGCAGAGCATCGCCCCCTGGGGGGCAGAGCACCGCCCCTGGTGGGTGTGCCGGGTGGATCCCGGTCGGGCGCATGCGGGAATCTGTCTGACTGTCTCTCCCTGTTTCCAGCTTCAGAAAAATGAAAAAGAAAAAAAAAAAAAAAAAAAAAAAAGAAATAACAAATCAGCGTTTTGCAGTGTGATTGCCTGCCAGCTGCGTAAAGATGGGAACTAATCTGGGTAAACTGAGAGTGCCGGTAATTCTAAAGCATACTGTTATTCCTATGCTCATGAAAATGGGTTCAGGAGATAAATTTGGAATCCTCCCCTGGACTATGATTGTGCAAGCTTTATTTTTCCTTATAAATATTATTGTTATTTGAAAGAGAAGAAACCTAGTAATTGGCATCAGTGGGCCAAATTTACTGTGAGAGTCACATGGCCGAACAAAGCCGTTTTCTTAAGTCAGTAATATTTCAGGTCTGTGTACTTCAGAGGAAACAAAGTTTTAGGGATTATTAGTAACAACAAATTCTGTGATTGAAATACTTTTATAAATTATAGTAGAGGTTATCCATACTATACAGAATGCAATTCTAGTCTTTATTGCTTATTCATATCCTTGAGGTCATCAGAATCCCACTGCTTGGTTGTTTTCTCCTCCCAGATTATCACCATGAAGTGTATAAGATCTCCGAATTCAGCAACAATGTCAATGGAGAGGGCAAAGAGACATAACTCACTTTTTAGGTAGGTTTCTACATCAATTTCTTAGCAAAACAATGTGGCCCTTTGCAATTAGGGGGGAAAGGGGAGATGTTTGACACGGCTGATGACATTCTTTTCAAGATCTTTTGTTTTACATATTGCCAATATTATAGCTTTTATTAACATTGGTAAAAGTTGTCATTTCAGACGGAAATGTTTCCTAGTGCATACACACAGA
The DNA here is from genome assembly GCF_036850995.1 of Saccopteryx leptura. Classification (NCBI taxonomy): domain Eukaryota; kingdom Metazoa; phylum Chordata; class Mammalia; order Chiroptera; family Emballonuridae; genus Saccopteryx; species Saccopteryx leptura. The sequence goes on along the minus strand of NC_089505.1, from coordinate 290,497,627 downwards.
GCTAATTATCACCCACTCCCAGGGCCAGATGCTGAAGGAGCACTATGTGGCCTGTGCTCACCCTGTTCACATGGCACATTCGCTGGCACTCTTTACTGGCAAAGTTGGTGTAAGACGTGTGGATAACAGAAACTCAGTTTCCAGGAAGCTGCTAGTGTGTGGTTTTGCTTCTGCCTTGGGTGAGAAGAAAGAATTAATATGCTATTTTACTATTGCTTCCCTTCACCTTTGTGGCCTGGTGGCTAATCCTGCCCTGACAAAATTAAATCTTCTGTCAAAAAGCATAAGGAAAATAATAGTGTGATTGTCCACCTAGCCCCCACTGATAGGACCAGTTATCGCTGAGCAGCTCCTCATTTTCCTGGCTCTGGGTTTATTTTATGCCAACAGTTGGGGTCAGAGACTAGCCATGCTTTGCTCTCACTGTCCTCATTCTTAGCTCAGCTCCATGGCACAGAGAAAAGCAGTGTCTTTGAAATTTCCCCACAAATGTAGCTCTTTGTTGCTACCCTTGCCGTGTGTGGTTTTTGATACCTTGCACATGCAGTTTCTTATCTGCAGACCACGGGCCCCAAATAAGAATTTTGGCTCTATGATTTTGGAGTATTTGTGAGAAATAATTGGCCTCTACCTTTATAACTGTACTTTTATAACATACTTATAATGGTAGAGCTCTTTTGTTTTTGCTCAAATATCTTTGCAATCTACGCATCTTTGAGGGAAGATATTATTTGGCTGTTGATAGGTATTTTGAGATTTTCTGAAGTGTACACTTCTCCACACAGTATTCTCCTTTCCTAGCCCTTTGAGTAGTACGAACGTTCATGTCCTCGTGCCTCCTGACCATCCAGGCTATGATCGATTTATTTTAAAAAGGTGTAAGGCAACATTAAAAAAAGGCAAATGTATGTTCTTGTTTCCATAAATTGGTTATCAAACAAACATGATTTTAAGTTTATAAACTAGAAGAGGAACTAAGTTCATTTTTTGAAAAAAACCTCACTCCTGGGGATCAGTGAGCATTACTCAAAGGGCTAGAGTAGCTTTTCAAATAGAAGCCTCTTGAAATAGAGGAAGAAGGACAAAGGACGTCATCTGATGAGCTCTTCCTCAATCTCTTCTCTCCCAGAAATGTCTCTGTGGCCACACAGGCCCTTTCTCCCTCCTTGCTTCTCTATCAGCCCAAGGCTGTCCTCCCCTGCTCTGGGTGCCTCCGCCTCTGCCTTCTCGGAGGCCCTCCTCTGCTGTCTCCTCCATCTTCAAAACTTTTGCCCTCCATTAGCTCTTACCCTTCATTATACAAACACACTTACAGTACATCTCCCTCCAATTACCACCACATCTCTCTTCTCAGCCAAGTGTTTGAGAAGAGACGTCCTCAGTTCCTATCTTCACTTTCTCACGTGCTAGGCACCTTCCTCTCTCTGCCTGCCACCAGGCGGGCACACATCCCCAGCCAGCGAGTTGCCATAGGCAATGGCATTTGTAGTTTTCCTGCCCTCTCGACAACATTTGACTGTGTTTAGGGAATTACGCATGGAGTGCGTACCAGCCAGGCACTGGGGTAGGTTCTGCTGTAACAGGAATGAAAGGCAGACATGATCCCCAGCCTCGTGGGGCAGAGTGGATCGGCCACTCCGGGTAATATTAAGGTTTCTCAACTTCCACTGCTTGCTCACCTAGGCAGGCTTCAGTTAAATGATACTTAACTCTCCCTATTCTCCAAGTTTTCTTTATTTATTTTTTCTTATTATACACATCTTCTTGAAGCAATCGGTTGTGGCTTTAATTACTCTGTATACTGTAATGACAATATAACACTAAGTGTTTTAACAGTTTTATTTTACACTGGGTGCCTCATTTACTAAAACCATAGATTCCAAGTTGCTCCATGAAAGCAGCCACAAAAAATGGGATATTCTTAGCATGTCAACTTTAAGAATTTTTCCTAATTACTTGTTTTGTTTGTTTAATGTGTGCTATTTTTAAAATGTAAGTGGAGATATCACAAAGCAAACTTGGCCAAATGAGGTTTATATCCAACTTCAGGCACAGATCTCCATTTCTTATTTCACTTCACAGAGCCAAAAATGATCTTCCTTCACAAACCTGTTTTTCTGTCTGCATTCTCTCTCTAGGAGACCATCACTGCTATGTACCCAGTCCCCCAGGGTAGATCCTAGCAGCCGTTTTTGCCTCCCCTGTTCACTTCTCTCCTTATCTGGTCACCAAGTAGTTCTATTTTATTTTCCAAATAATCTGAAGTTCAAGCCACTCTCTTGGTTCAAGTCACAGCCATTGCCATTCATTTGAACCCTCTTTTCTTTTCTAGGAGAATATCGTAAAGTGACTTAATTGGCTCATTGCTTCCTTCAATCATTATTGTTATCTAAAGGGACCTTACTATAAATCATCTCATAGTGACTCAACTTCACATCATTCAGTTGGTCGACATTTCCAGGGTAAAATTCAAACTCTGCCCCAGCTTCTACATTGGGAGCACGTATATGTATGTTTGAATCCCAGGATTAAGCACTCCTCAATAATGTGACCTTAGACAATTTGGACTCTCTAGCCCTTTATTTTCTTATCTGCCTGAGCTCATTGAGGGCAGGAGTGTTTCACACTCACAGTACCTGGCACATAGAAGAGACTTAATGTTAAATAAAGGGAAAATATATTAAAAATTCACAGGCCCTGGCCAGTTGCCTCGGCGGCACAGCATTGGCCAGGTGTATAGATGTCCCGGGTTTGATGGCCTGCCAGAGTACAAAGGAGAAGTGCCCATCGGCTTCTCCACCCCTCCCCCTCTTGCTTCTCTCTTTTTCTCTCTTCTCCTCCCCCCAAGGCTCTATTGGAATGAGTTGGCCCCAGGCACTGAGGATGGCTCCAAGATCTCCACCTCAGGTTGTAAAAAAATGGTTCCAGTTGCAAAGGAGCAAGGGTCTCAGATGGGCAGAGCACCACTCCCTAGTGGGCTTGCTGGGTGGATCCTTGTCTGGGCTCCTGCAGGAATCTCTCTCTCTGCCTCCTCTCCTCTCACTAAAAAAAAAAAAAAAAAAGCCACAAAGAAATTGTTCTTTCTTTAAGAACATTTTGATACATCACTACCTGCCAACTTTTACTTCTACTTTTATTTTCTAATTATCATAATAATGTCCCTGTGGGGTTTTACACTCTCTGAGATCAAATTCTGGATGAATCCCAGACTAATCATGTCACCTGTATTAGTTCTCAGTTTTTCTATAAAATCTGTAGAGAGAGGATTGTTTTGGATGGTTAAATAAACACCTCACTTGAAACTGGGTTGGGCCCATAGTAAGTGCTTCCACAATATTAACTGTCATTGTCATCATCTTCATGAAATCAGGATGGTGGCACCCCAATTTGTGCTTCTCAATCTGGTATGAGGGCCTGACCAGGCGGTGGTGAGGTAGATAGAACATCAGACTGGGATGCCAAGGACCCAGGTTCAAAACCTCAAAGTCACTAGCTTGAGTGTGGGCTCACAAGTTTGAACACAGGGTCGCTGGCTTGAGCATGTGATCATAGGCATGGTTGATGGCTTGAGCCCAAAGTTGCTGGCTTGAGCCCAAGGTCACTGGCCTGAGCAAGGGGTCACTCAGTCTTCTACAGCGCCCTGGTTAGTCAAGGCCCATATGAGAAAGCAGTCAATGAACAAGTAAGATGCCACAATGAAGAATTGATGCTCTCATCTCTCTTCCTTCTGTCCCTATCTGTCTCTCTCTCTCTCTGACTCTCGCTCTGTCTCTGTCAAAAAAATAATCTGGTATGAGGAAATCATGCTTTAAGAATTTTTGGTGAGAAAAAGAATATGTAAACTCTGGTCATGGAAGAAAGAAACAGAGCAAAAAGAAAAAAATAAGAAATTGGTGAATCCCTGCATTTCCAAGTGAGAAGAGACAGGTTGAGTTTGGTTTTCACTTTACCGGTGTGAAAGTAGAGGGCTGATAATGTTCTCAAGTCTCATTCAAGATACATAGTCCTGGCTTTTTATTAGGAGTAGAACCAGGGCCCCGTGGTCAAGTAGGAGGTGAAGCCTAATGTTTTTTGGAAGACAGAGACGAGAAGCATTTAACTCCAAAAACAGTCAGTGATTTGGGTGTAACTACGTACCGTACCGTGAGTGATACATTAAATGAGTCAGCTGTCAGACCTGGTGAAACTGAGTTGCTAACAGAACCTGCACTTTACTAACAGGGGCTTCCTATAAAGCCCACTGGTCAAGGAGTGCTTATATAAACAACCACTTGCTGCTCTTCCCACCCTGAGCACCTGATAGGAGTGCTCTGGTGAGTGTTGGTGGGATGGCTGTGGGGAAGGGGAGGGGTGGGGCATTGTGAATCACATGGGTGAGACAGGTCAGTAGTAACTAGATGACCACATAATGTGCCTCCAACGGCCCTGCTTTCACTTGAGAGGCAGCTGTGGGCGGAGGAGGAGCTTTAGCTGTGCTCTCTTTTGGCAGTACTTTAGTCACTGTGGGGAGGCAGAAGCCACCAGATACAGAACAGACAGCAGACACACCTTGCCCAATGCCTGACATCCATGTAGTTCTTGTGCTAGACAAGGCATTGCCATTGTTGGATGGGGGGAGGGGCCTCAGAGTGAAGGTGGTCTTGGGGACAAGATGAGTGCTCCCCTAAGGCCCAAGGCCAGCTGCAGGTGAGGCTGGCACTCTGGGCGTACACCCAGCAGGCCTGACTCATGACCAGGGTGGATGGTTCTCGAATTCGTGGGTAGACCTGGAAGCTCAGGACAATAACCATTGCCAAGTTAATGAGGAACTAGGAGCTTCCCCAATGTAAGGAGGCGGCAGCTGTCCTCTGGTCTCAGGTGAAACTCTTGTTTCCGCTGTGATCAGGGTCCCCTGGAAGGGAGGGGAGCCACCACCTTCAGCTTCTTTATGCTTGGAGCCAGCTTTCCAGGGGCTGCCTCTGCCTGGTGTCCCCAGCCCTTATATCATGTCACATCTGGCCAGTTATTTTCCATCTTCAGTATCTGAACACCCAGTTTTTTCTTCTCATTTTTCAACTTGGCTTGAGACCCTGTAATTCTCAGCCCTTTCTATTTATGTCTCGCATGTCTCCTGGAACTGTGAAGATTTGGGGGGGGGTGTATTTTCTCCCTTTTATCAATGAAAACATGAATACCCCAACTTCCGAGTATCCATCCCATCTCCCTGTCCTTACCTATCCAGATGGTTCTTATGTAAAGGGGCCAGGGAGGGTTGTGGAACCCTTGCTCCCACCCGTGAAGATACTTGATACTCAAGACGGTTCAGCCACAAAGTAAGGTTTATTGATTCAGTTCAAAATAGAGACTGACATTAGAGAGTCTATATAGTGCTTTTTAAAATCAAACACCGGGTTGGAAAACCCACCGAGCTGCAGTTGGTTGTTTAGGTCCAAGAAAGAGTAATGTGTAGGTAAACTGATGTTAGATACCCTAAATATAAACTTTTCTTTACAATTTGACTTAGGGCCACTCCTTGCCCTGCTTCGGCCTGGTTCTTCCTAACAGACTCTTGGGCTATCAGATGGTGTTCATCTTGGTGTTGTTTATAGCCCAGTGGCTTACAGGCGTAAGAACCAGTTTTTATTGTCCATCCTTAGGCAAATGACTAACTTCTTGCAGCCTTAGCTTCCTATAGAATGGTCCTAAGTAGGCTGTTTTCAGTTGCTGCCTTAGATAGAAGCTGCTTTATTTCTTCCAGGTTTAATTTGAACACTGAAGGAAGGAAAATGGTGGGAGAAGGAACTTAAAATTGCTGATGTGAAATACTACTTCCAGTGCTACAGAATAAGGTTTTTGGTTGGTTGGTTTTGTTTTAACCAAAAGAGAACCCATGGAGTTGTGATTACTATAAAATATCCAAATTTGGCCCTGGCCGGTTGGCTCAGCGGTAGAGTGTCGGCCTGGCGTGCGGGGGACCCAGGTTCGATTCCCGGCCAGGGCACATAGGAGAAGCGCCCATTTGCTTCTCCACCCCCACCCCCTCCTTCCTCTCTGTCTCTCTCTTCCCCTCCCGCAGCCAAGGCTCCATTGGAGCAAAGATGGCCCAGGCGCTGGGAATGGCTCCTTGGCCTCTGCCCCAGGCGCTAGAGTGGCTCTGGTCGTGGCAGAGCGACGCCCCGGAGGGGCAGAGCATCGCCCCCTGGTGGGCAGAGCGTCGCCCCTGGTGGGCGTGCCGGGTGGATCCCGGTCGGGCGCATGCGGGAGTCTGTCTGACTGTCTCTCCCCGTTTCCAGCTTCAGAAAAATACAAAAAATACAAAAATAAAAAATAAATAAAATATCCAAATTTGACACAAGTATGTCTTCAGTCTTACTTGAGTGACTTCACAGACTTCACTTTCACACTGCCTGTTCTAAAGAGGGGTAGGGTTGGGGTGCTTAATGAGACTGTTGGTCAAAAGTTTCTAAAGACAGGAAAAGAAGTAGACATTAATTTGTAACATAAGTTTTGGGAGTTAAGATGCCAGATCCTACTACACAGTAATGTTTGTCTCCATGGCTCCCTCTTCATCCTCTCCCCTTCTGGCAATAGATTTCTGTTTAAGTGTAAAAATATTGATATAAAAATTCTAAAGACCAGATGTTAAAAGGGACATGTGTGGGGAGGAGAAGAGAGGGTGAAGAGAGAAAATGTTTGGTTTAAAATCATTCTGAATAACAATGTAGCTAATGAAGACCACATTCTCTGAAGTAGAAAATGGTATTTAATAAAAATGATAAAGCCCTTTTGATCCAGTCATTTCAATTAAATACCGGAGATTGTTATTTTTTTATTTCATGGCTCATAGCTCTTACTCTATTTAAAGGTGAGTTGAGCTTTTAATTTCTTTGAAGAGAATAATAAAGCCTTTGGATTGACCCAGATGGCTTTGTATCTGAAACATACTCCCTTTTCAGAATATTCAAATATTGTGAAAAAAATGAACAAATTATGTGAATCAATTAATTGTACTTTTGGCCCTGCCTGATTGTCTTAGTGGATAGAGCATCTGCCTGAATAGCTGATGTCCTGGGTTTGATCCCCAGTCAGGCACATATGAGATATGCTGATCTGCTTCTCTCTCCCCTTCTCACTCCTCTCTCTTCCCCTCTCACACCCAGTGGCTCAATTGGATTGAGTATTGCCCTTTGACAGGGTTGCAGGCAGGGGCCATAACCTCCTCCTCCCTTAAGTGGATGAAAGAACATTGAGACTGGATATTCCAAATCACCTCCCCCCAGGCATCCACATCAACTCACCCGAGTGTGGAAGGTCCCCTAGCTCAGTGGTCCCCAAACCCCAGGCCGCGGACTGGTACCGGTCTGTGGGCCATTTGATACCAGTCCGCAGAGAAAGAATAAATAACTTATATTATTTTCATTTTATTTATATTTAAGTCTGAACAATGTTTTATTTTTTAAAAATGACCAGATTCCCTCTGTTACTTTCGTCTAAGACTTACTCTTGACACTTGTATCGGTCATGTGATACATTTATCTGTCCCACTCGAAAGGCCGGTCCGTGAAAATATTTTCTGACATTAAACCGGTCCGTGGCCCAAAAACTGTTGGGGACCACTGCGCCTAGCTCACTTATGGTTAATCCTACATAAATCGCTGAAAACTAAATTTTTTCCTCCCTTCCCATAATGACTACCAGCCCCCACCCTTTAATCCTCTATTTAACCCCACCTGTTAGGGAATCAGTTGCTGACCTCTGACTTAGGAGTCAGCCCAGCAGAAGACCCCCAATAAACTTTTCTTGCCTGAACTTTAGGTATCTTCCTTCAGCCGACTTTCACCCTTGACTGCTGAGGATGGCTCAATTAGTCCAAGAGTCTGCCTCAGGCACTGGGAATAGCTCAGTTGATTCCAGCATTGACCCCCGATGGGAGTTGCCAGGTGGATCTTCATCAAAGCGCATGTGGGAATCTGTCTCACTATCTACCCTTCTCTGAATTAAAAAATAAGTAGTCCATTTACTTTCACCAGAATAGCACTTTAGTCTGTGTTCCTGTAATATTTGCTGAAAAAAATAAATGGAAAACACACAAACTTGTTTAACAAAAGAACTGAAATAGTGATTTTCTTCTTTTTTTAATTTGCTGAAGAATCTAGAGATGTAGTTGGCATATAGAATGTCAATGTTTTAAAAATGAACTAAGGAATAAAATTTTGAAGGATCTACCTTTGCAAACATTTTATTCAGTAGATTTAGGTTTTCTGTTTGGTGGTGTTTGTCTATTTGCTTTCTCCTGTGTCATATGTTTTATAACTGGGAACTCATGTGAAATTTAACCTGATAGTTTTCAAGTGAGATTTCCCTTTAGGAAAATCTAATTTCACAACTTCTGTTCAATGATAGATAGCAGAGCGGATAGTAGGAGACTTCTTTCCTCAGGGGCTGTGAACCAGCCTTCCTAGACTGGGCCTGTGTCCTGAACTTGTCTGCTTAATATGGTCCAGTCACTTACTTTCATGTGGAAAATACTGCCTCCTGTTAATAGTTGAAACTATTCACAATTGAGAGTCTGAAATCAAACTTGTTGTTCTACATTGTTCAGAAAAAGTTTTAAATAAATCTAAATGAAAGTATGGTAATTGCTCTGAAGAAGTGAAATTACTAGCCTTTAAAATGTTTGAGCCCTGACCAGATAGCTTGGTTGGTTGTGGCATCCTCCCGAGGTTGGTGTTGCTGGTTTGATCCTGGGTCAAGGCACATACAGAAACAGGTCTTTGTTTCCGTCTCTCCCTCCTCCCCCTTCCTCTCTATCTAAAACCAATAAAGTCAACATTAAAAAAATATTTTTAAATGTTTGATTGTACGTAGTACTCTTTAGTGCTAGTTAGAACTAAAGATCCTAAATTCTTATAGAAGACATTTAAGGAGAAAAGAAAAATAATTAATCAGAATAAAGGCAGCTTCATATAAATTGTATGCTAAACCAATGAGCATGTCAACATCTAGAACCCCCATAACAAAACTAATTCTGCACTCCCAGCCCTCCTAGCACCAACCAGGCACCAGCTGAGGTGGATTCCCTGCAGGGAGACAGTCCTAGTTTGCTGGTTTGCCTCATGAATACTTTTAGAAGCATTCTTGCCTTTCCAAGGTTTTCGTTTTCTCAACATTTAAAATGAATGCAAACTAAAGTTACTGTATATTTATTTTACTTCCTCAAATTGTTCATGTGGAGACCCATTGCTGAAGTTAAGTTTGGTCATGAGCTGCATCTGTAGATGTACACGTGCACGCATTCGTGTTGATAATTATTACATGTTAACATTGGGAAACATTACTGGTTTCTTGGGTACGGTGTGTTTACTGGTGCCAATTTTTTTCTCATTATATTTTAAGCTGTGTTTCAAGTTACCCCTTTATACTTGATTAATCTCAATAGGTTGAACGAGAAAAACTTCTCCTTAATTTGAAGGGTTTGTTTCTATAGATAATAGAGGGGATAAGGGATGGTCACCACAACAATATGAACATGCTTGAAACACTGCTGTTTAAGCTTTCTTTTAGAGCAAAGGTGTGTTTTAAGTATACTTCTAATTATTTTTCAAAAAATAAGACAGTTTTAGAATTTTAAAACCTAAATTTTGCTTAACAAATGTTTATATTTTGTGACAAATATTTTCCAAAATCCCATGACTACATGAAAAGAAAGAGCTTTGTCCAGGAGGATCTTATAGTCTATGAGGAAACAATAATTGCATGCATAAGAAACCTGATGATCAGGTGATCACCTGTATCTGAGTAACACAATGGCATATAACAATGGTTAGTTAACAATGGTGGCATATAAACAATAGAAACAATAAACTGGAGGATGCCAGGTGGAGAGTCTAGTGATGAGTAGCACTATGGAGGAAGGTTTGAGGCGGTCTGGTACAGTTTTTAAGCCAGGCTTCGAAGACTGAGAGGAGAGCAGCAAGGCAGGCTTTCAAATGTGGCTCATAACTGAGCAGAACATTTAGGAGAGCAGGCTGAATTAAGGGGGTTTTTGTCATTTTTTTCCATAAATAAACCAACTTTAATAGATATTATTCTGTATTTATATAGCACCTTCTTCAAGAACCTTAGATGCTTTACAGACATTATATCTAATTACTCCCCACAACAACCCTGTGAGGTAGGTATTACTCCCACTTTACAAGATAGGGAGACTGAAGCAGAGAGGTTAGGTGACTTGCCCAAGGTCACACAGTTAAATTCACTGAAGAGCCAGGACCTGAGCACCTTAGCCTCCCAGCTCCCAGTTAAATACCTCATGAGACTCTTTTAATGAAAAGTATCTTTAAAGAAAATATCAAGTGTAGTTTGTTATGAAAATGAGGTCTTTCTACTGCCATCAAGGAAAGAGAAGCCCCTATACTGATGGTTAGAGGCAACAAGACCATATACTACACAGTTCCTCTTTTCCGTCCTGAGTCGCATGCCCCGTCTTAAGTAATCCACTAAAGGTAAAGTTGCCAAGATAGAAGCCATATGACTTCAAATGAGACTTAATTTAGTATATTTACTTTCAGTTACTATAATTTATAAAAAATTTCTTCCAATATACAAAATATAGGACAGCCATCACAATGACCATGTACAGAGACAGCAATCAACCATCATTCACAACTTCAGCCTGCCCCTCATTTCAGTCACCGGTAACCAATAGACAAACTCACAATGCTGTCTATATAGGTCACTTCTCTTACTGTATCTGCACTTTTCCCCCAGCCCTAACCCTATATGTTTTTAAAGTATATTGAGTTTCTGATAAGCTATCAAGCATTGTACTTCGATGCAGCTGCACACTAAGAGTAAAAAGTAAGTTGAGAACCATTACCCCAGTCCCTCCTCTGACAAATCATACTATTGAATACAGGGTAGATATGAACAGTGTGTGTCTACCGTGGAACTCAATAAGAACTCCATCACTTGCTTTAATAGGAAATTTAACCATGGCTTTTACTACGTTTTTTAAAATGCACAATGTAAAAACAACACATAGTATTCCAATGCTGTATTTTTATGCAAATGACTTCATCTATCTTTCCTATACATGCTGCGGCCTGACATGCAACAGTTGACCCAGCTTCACTTTACTCCCCTTCTCTGCTGAAAGCCACAACGGAGATGCAGCTTTAAATTCCAAGACAATTTGGTTTCAGCCCTCAAAAAAAAAAAATGGTATCCAGTTCCACTGCTAAGACCTTCCCCACATTCTTGGTTGTAATTCTCTGTGCAATGGGGTATATCACCCAGGCTATGTGATTTGTACAAAATGATTCCCAGGATAAGGCTTCAGACACAATACCTTAAAAAGCAATTTGTCAAAATACATCTTAATTTTCTCCCCGCACATCTGTTAAACAGCCCAATTAGCTAAGTAACCCTGTTAAAAATATGTTCATGGATTGAATAGATGAAGTCATTTCCTGAGCTAAAAGATATAGATAATAAATGTTAATAATAGCAACAGACAAAAGATTCTTTTTTGTTGTTTTTTCATATTCAACAATATTAGTAAAATAAGTTTAGAAAATTGCAGCAATTTAAAAAAATTACTGCCTGTCTCTGATGAAGAATATCCCAGGCCTGACTGCTATTACTGTGAATATATACTCTTTTCTGAAAGTGACATTTGGCCACTGTCAGAGAATTCACTGGTGCACAGAAGTGTCAACTGCAATAATTTACACAATTTTAATTACATATGTTACTTCTTAAAACTCCCAACAGAAGGGAGTTTTAATAAAGTTAATTTCCAAACACTCTTCCAGTAAGGTTTGCAAAGGTAGAGGGGAAAAGGACTTGTTCATGTATTTCTGGTAATTTTCATTCAAAGTTAACTTTCAAAGGGTTGTGTGGCTAGTGACCCCAGCTGATGATTCCTTCTTCCTAAGGTAAGGAATGACACTTGAAAATAACATAACTGCTATGACATGAATCTTCCAGACACAGCCTCAACTTGAAACATTAGACTATTTAAAAATTCTAAAGACTGGTATACATGCCACCACTGCACCAGAATGTCTTTTATCATTCCAACTACTAGAGGGAGTTTTTGATAGTTTCTTATTTTACTGAACTTAAAGCTGAATAAAATCATTGACTTATAAACTATACCAAAAGATGCTTATTTAGCCAGAGATATCAGTTCTTCCTGAAAAAGAATATTTATAACCTCCTCCCACTGCAATTTTTCTTAAGGTATCTTACTGATTTAAAATAGAGTTTAAAATTCACCTTTAAAATAGAAATAAACAAAAAGACTAATTAAACTGACAAAAGCTAGTAAAAATATGCTCAAATTTATTGACAGAATCATGGGCACTTCTGGGCGCTGGGGATGGCTCCTTGGCCTCTGCCCCAGGCGCTAGAGTGGCTCTGGTCGCGGCAGAGCGACGCCCCGGAGGGGCAGAGCATCGCCCCCTGGTGGGCAGAGCATCGCCCCTGGTGGGCGTCCTGGGTGGATCCCAGTAGGGCGCGTGTGGGAGTCTGTCTGACTGTCTCTCCCCGTTTCCAGCTTCAGAAAAAAAAAAAAAAAGAATCATGGGCACTTCATACAATACTTAGACTCTACCAGTTTAAGTAAAATAAATAAGGAAAAAAATTATAATTACAAAGCCAGTCTTTCCCCTTGGAGAAACAAAAGCCATTTTTGACCAATTGTTCCCTACATATACATATACTGTATATTATTAAAAGCTTCTTCAGAGAAGCAAAACATATTTGTCTTCCTGACACTGGATTCTAGCTACCTGTTAGTTTTTACATCAGGAAGGTAACTGCAAGTGTTGGGCCCAAAAGTATTTCTGGTTTACACTTGAAAAGACCACCACTTCTTTCTGTACATTCAGCACAGGTACACGTGTGCGGGGTCTCTATCATCTCCGGCAGTTATCAGCACAACCCAGCACAGGTTCCTATTCTTTCTACTGCACTCCAAGGAGTTTAAGTCATTACTGGTGCAATACAGAGAATATGCATGTCAATTTCCAGAAGGCTGTTTTACAGGAGGAGCTGCTATCATTGATGTCACTTCCTTGTTGAATGGAACTGTACAGATAGCAGGATACCTGAGCAAATAAATCAACTACCATGACAGGAAGAGCTTGTTAATCCATAGTCTTTGCTTTATTGTGTTCAAAGTGTGCTACTGCCCCTGAGCTTCCTGCATTTCTCTTTCCTTGAAAAATCAGTGCTTGTTCTTTCCCATAATAACCAGAGAAGAAATGAGGCATAAATCTCTTCATCACGGTTCCCCTTCAGTCCCGAGACTGGTAGAAAAGGATGTAACCAGACTCAGAGTTCTTTGAGATATCTGATGTCAACCCGTAGAATTCTTCAATAGCTTGTGCATCTATTTTTTCTACAATATCGTCATCAAACAACAACCAAAAGTCATGACTCTTAACTATTGCAATGTAATGGCCTTGATTAGGACCACTCCCACAGTGCACCACGAGGGCAACAAGATCGTACTATATACATTCTGTCAGGATTGGTTGCATCGCCTGAAGTGTTAAAGAGACGAAGTTCTAAAGGAAAAACTACCCGGTAAGAATGTTTTGTGTATCAATGAAGCTGATCCATGTATTTAAATCTCTTCAGGTGTAGAGCTAGAATCATGGGCAGTTTTTTCACTTTCATCCGTTTGTGTGCTTCCTGTTTGCTGCGACACTCTTCACAGTAGTATTTGTATTCACTGCATAGAGTTTCTGTGTTGCTAAAACTCCTGAAACAGTGAGTAATTGATGGGTTTTGTTCCACGTCAACAGAAAGGTCTAAAAAATCTTCATCTTTGCTGCTTACAGTTTCACTAAGACATCTGGTTTCATTAGTTAATGTTCCCTGAAAAAGCTCATGAACCCATGTTGGGTCTGGTGTGCTGTTGTTATTCTCACTGTCAATGTTGCCATTAGGTAGACAGCCAATTTGTTTTCCCTGCTTCCTCTCTTCTTGTAAAATATCAGCAATTGTATTTAGTGGGTAATTTAAGAACTCATGGGCATCTTGCTGCATGTAGTTATCAAAAAGCTCATTTTCTTTCCGTAATCTTGTTATGAACTTCTTGGGGGCATTACTCCGACCTTGTTCTTCTGGGGTGGCTTTGCTATGGAACGGTTCTGCTAAGCATGTAAGAAGGTTCTCCTTCTTCCTAGGTTGACTCTTGTATACTAGAACTTTTCCCCGAAATGGACGACAAAAATAAAGTGCTTGACGAACTGAATTGCAGTAGCAGGTATTCCCAGAATTGACTAATCCAAAGTAGTGCTCATGGACTGGAAACTGTTCTGGACCAATCTCTTTCTCTAATGCCGAGGCATTGGCGCCCATGGTACAGATGGAAGCGAATTTGGAGACTGTCATTAGGATTTCCATCCGCCTAGCGCCATCTTCCACCCAATCACGGTGGGGGCGGGCTAGGGGAGGGAGCCGGGCAGCCCCCTCGTACTGCAACCTGCAGGCGGACACCCAGTGGCCGCGGACCTACCTACCGAGCCTGTTGGACTGCTACAGGCCTTGTGCAGGCGCCCTGTCACTCCCCACTCCGTCCCCAGCCCCTGCCACCCGGCTCTTCCCCGCGCAGGGCGCAGCTGTCCTTGTCATTTTGTTTTTGACAGACAGAGTCAGAGAGAGGCACAGACAGAAACGAAGAGTTGAGAAGCATCCATTCTTTGTTGCGGCACTTTAGCAGTTTACTGATTGCTTTCTTATTTGTGCATTGACTGGTGGGCTACAGCAGAGCAAGTGACCCCTTGCTCAAGCCAGCGATCTTGGGCTTCAAGGCAGCAACATTTGGGCTCAAGCTAGCAACCATGGGGTCGCATCTTTGATCCCATGCTCAAGCAGGATGAGCCCGTGCTCAAGCTGGCGACCTTGGGGTTTCGATCCTGGCTCCTCTGCATCTCAGTCCTATACTCTATAAAATACATCACCACCTCGTCAGACTGTTTATTTGTTTTGTTTTGTTTTGTTTTTTAAGTGAGAGGAGGGGCGATAGAGACACAAAATCTTACATGTGCCCTAACTGGGATCTACACAGCAATCCTGGTCTTCAGCCAGTGCTTGAATAAACCAAGTCACTGGCTGTGAGAGGAAAAGAGAGAGAGAAGGCAGAGAGAGCAGGGAGGAGAAAGAGATGGTCGCTTCTCACATGTGACCTGACTGGAGATTGAACCTGGGATGTCCATACACCAGGCCAATTCTCTACCTGCTGAGCCAACCAGCTAGGGCCTTGATGTTGTAGAAAATAAGGTTGAGGAAATGAGGTTAAGGCAGGTTCTCAAGAGACACTTAAAGTCCTCTGTTCTGTCTGACCTGTGGTGGTGCAGTGGATCAAGCATCGACCTGGAATGCTGAGGTCGCTGGTTCAAAACCCTGGGCTTGCCTGGTCAAGGCACATATGGGAGTTGATGCTTCCTGCTCCTCCCCCCTCCTCTCTCTCTCTCTTTCTCTCTCTCTCCTCTAAAATGAATAAATAAATAAAAATAATTTTTAAAAAAAGTCCTTTGTTCTTACAGATAGGTTTCTTGGTAGCATAGATGAGGGAAAATGCCAAATCTGATAAGTCTGTGGTACCAAAAAGCAATCCAGGATCTTCAAAAACTATTGAAGTACTCCTACTTACAATTCACTGGTGAATGTTCGACTATTTCTTTTTTAGCAAAGTTTTGGAGAGTAGAAAGTTTGGAAGAAAGTGAACTACAGACCAATTAATGACTTTTTTCTTTGCAGTAGGTCAGCTAGTAGACTGTGCATGTGTGGTCTGATGAGGGATGGGCAGTTACAGAGACTGTACTTTATGTGTAAAATAGGAGCTAGAACTGACTTGTGTTCAGAATGATCAGATGTGCTTTGATAACTACTGTAAAATCATTTTATGGAATTTTTAAATTACTTTTATAGGAGATTTAAAATGGTTAATTTAGTCAAGAATGTTGTTAAAGTCTTAGTCAAAGTTAAATAGTATAAAAGAACTTTAGTCCTCATTTCCTTTTTAACGTAAGTATTGGGTTAATCGAACAATATAAAAGAGACTTAACATCATTCATAGTCTAGTTAATTTCTTATTTTAAAACTCATTTTTGTGAAAATATTACAGGAATTAGTGCAAAATCAAGTAGAAACTATAAAAGCTGGACTCTCATCTTTGTTCAAGTAAATCAGAACAGAGCACTTTCACATTGATAGATGTTGAGATGAAGGAATGTTGTCAAGATCTACTAGCATTAAGGTCAACAATGGCTAGATTGTGTTTACTATTTCATGTAAGACCGTACATTCCACCACAGATAGCATCCTTTTTGTTGTTCCCCTCTGCTTAACCATCTGAAAAAGCCCATTCATGACTCAGACACAGTTCCCACTGTCAAACTCCTTCATTTTTAATGTTCTCAAAGGTTGAGAAATTCTATCTTTTTTTGATAATGGTTTTATTATTAAATCACTATATTAGGATTTCTTTCAGTATAGCTTTGAAGATAATTTCCTAAGTTTTTCTAGGTTTGGGGACAAATCTTCATAAAATATCTGTGAGTGGAAGTAAGAGAGAATGTGTCCTGACTGGAGATTGAACCTGGGATATCCATACATCAGGCCAATTCTCTACCTGCTGAGCCAACCAGCTAGGGCCTGGATGTTGTGGAAAATAAGGTTGAGGAAATGAGGTTAAGACAGGTTCTAAAAAACACTTAAAGTCCTCTGTTCTTACAGATAGGTTTCTTGGCAGCATAGATGAGGGAAAATGCCAAATCTGACAGGCCTGTGGTACCAAAAAGTAATCTAGAATCTTCGAAAACTAGAGAGAGAATGATCCAAGAGTAGGGCTTGGGTGGAGCATTGACCCTGCCCTACTGTAGGGTCTGATGTGGGAAGGGGAGGGGGGGTATTTTAAAGAAGCTTCTTTCTACCCCCTTCCCAGCCTAGCTGTGTTTCTCCTGCCTGTGCCATAGCACTGTGGTTAATAGTGGGTGACTAGGCAGGGATGAAGGTTGATAAGCCTCTATCATGGAGCCCATGAGGTCCAGAATCCTAGGACCCCCACCTGGGTCATCTCTTTCATGATGAGTTTACATTGGATTGGCAATGACTATGAGTTTTTGTTTTTGTTTTTTTTTCTTTTTCTTTTTTTTTCATTTTTCTGAAGCTGGAAACAGGGAGAGACAGTCAGACAGACTCCCGCCTGCGCCCGACCGGGATCCACCCGGCACACCCACCAGGGGCGGTGCTCTGCCCCCCAGGGGGCGATGCTCTGCCCATCCTGGGCGTCGCCATATTGCGACCAGAGCCACTCTAGCGCCTGAGGCAGAGGCCACAGAGCCATCCCCAGCGCCCGGGCCATCTTTGCTCCAATGGAGCCTTGGCTGCGGGAGGGGAAGAGAGAGACAGGAAAGTGCGGCGGAGGGGTGGAGAAGCAAATGGGCGCTTCTCCTATGTGCCCTGGCCGGGAATCGAACCCGGGTCCTCCGCACGCTAGGCCGACGCTCTACCGCTGAGCCAACCGGCCAGGGCGACTATGAGTTTGAACAGTTCTCTTTTAAAGTGCATTACAGACAGGCTTAAGCTCAGTTAGTTCCACATCACTTGGTTAAGATAGACAAGTTTCCTATTAATGCTCAGAACTAACGCAGACAATAATCACCTCTGTGATATGGTTTGGCCTACCGTTAGTATCTCACTCTTATTAGATTTGATTTCCTTTCCCCCACCTTGTAGGTTCCACATGTCATGGTTAAATATGAAGGAACTATAACTATCATTATAGTTCCAGCTTAGATTCTTAGAGAAATTGGATCAGGTCCACTTTATGCTGGTAAATTTTCAACTCAGTTGTGATCTGAGAAAAGTTAATCTCTGGGTTTCTTTCCCCTTCCTATTAAAACCATGCCATCCTCAGCTCTTTCTCCTAAACTGCCCCCAGGTTTTTAGGTTGCCTTCTCTTTTTCCTTCATTAACTTAGACCTCTGTTCTACCATAGTTTTAGATACTAAGTTTTTCAGTTTCCCAGGTGATAAAATGATCTGATGAGTCATTATTTTTCAAACCCAAATCATCCTTTTCCATTTTTCCAGCTATAGGAGTCTTCTGTGTGACATGCAGGTGGCTGTCGGTGAATGACGGACCAGGTGATATTACAGGACAGACAAGTGGTGCGACGCTCTCACCCACCCACCTCTGCCATTGGCATATGTTTCTGAATATGGGTGTAAAATACAATGTTGTGTCTGGTTTAAATTTATAGAAGTGGAATTGTACTAAGAATATAATTGTAACTGTCCACTCAACATATTTTAAGGTCGATGCATGTCGTTGTCCATTTGATTGCTCCTGACTGATGCACCGTATTCTACAGTAAAAGAATTTACCAGGTTTTTACTTGTTCTTTGATTTCATAGTAGATCTAGACAGCCGCCAGCATTACTGTAGTACAAGCAACGCTGTGATAATTATCCTTGTGCATCCTCCCCTCCTTTCCTAAGAGAGATTTTCTCTGGAGTAGACTGAGCAGTGGGATTTTGGGCTCACTGGACATTCTGATTTGTACTAAATACTACTGGATTAGTCTAGAGCAGGGGTCCCCAAACTTTTTACACAGGGGGCCAGTTCACTGTCCCTCAGACCGTTGGAGGGCCGGACTATAAAAAAAAACTATGAACAAATCCCTATGCACACTGCACATATCTTATTTTAAAGTAAAAAAAACAAAACGGGAACAAATACAATATTTAAAATGAAGAACAAGTAAATTTAAATCAACAAACTGACCAGTATTTCAATGGGAACTATGCTCTTCTCACTGACCACCAATGAAAGAGGTGCCCCTTCCAGAAGTGCGGCGGGGGCCGGATAAATGGCCTCAGGGGGCCGCATGCGGCCCGTAGTTTGGGGACCCCTGGTCTAGAGGATGGTTGTACTAGTTTAACACTCCCAACATTAGCACATGCAGGTTCCAGTTTCCCCACATCGTTGGTGATATTTGTTATTTTTTAATTGTCTAATTTTTGCCAATACAATAGGTATAAATAGTCTTGTCTTAGTTTTAACTTGTTCTTATTTAGTGTATTACTAAGTTTGTACCTCTCTCATATACTTCTTAGTCACTTGGGTTTTCTCTTTTGTAAACTACCTAATTATAGTCCTTGTTCTTTTTTTTCCTCAGATTTTCCTGTCTTTCCAGTTGATTTTTAGAGGTGTTTATTTTGAAATATATTCTAGCTATCAAGTCATTTTCTGAGTCATAGTAAATATCTGCCACCAGCCTGCCACTTTTCAGTTCACATTGTTTATGTTGTCCTTAATTTTTCTGTAAGTGGATTCATTACATTTTCACTTTATGATTTGTATTTTTGAGTCTTATTGAATAGAAGGATTAGTGAATCAGAATAGGAAAATCAGTAATAGAATCTAAGATATAGAAGCATTTAGTATAAAATAATATTTAGCTATTTCAAGACACTGGAAAAGATGAATTTTTTAATACTTGGCACTTGAGTAATTAAACGTTTTGCTTTAAAGATGGGAAAGTATGTGTGTCTATACTAAGATAAATTCAAGTTGGATCAGATATTTAAATATGAAAAGTGAAATCAGCCTGACCGGTGTTGGCGCAGTGAATAGAGCATCGACCTGGGACATTGAGTTTCTACTTTGAAACCCTACAGTTGGTGGTTTGAGCACAGGAGCACGGGGTCAGTGGCTTGAGCCCAAAGGTCACTGGCTCTGCTGGAGCTCCCCAGTCATGTCACGTCACGTATGAGAAGCAATCAATGAACAACTCAAATGCCACAAATAAGAATTGAAGCTTCTCATCTCTCTTCCTCCCTCCTTCTCTCTCTGTCTCTCTTTCTCTCTCTCAAGAAACAAGGAAGGAAGGGATGGGGGAAGGGCAAGAAATGAAGGAAGGCAGAGGGAAGGAGGAAGAAAGAAAGGAAGAAAGGAAGGAAGAAAAATAGGATATTAAAACTATAAAAATGCTCTCTCCACAGTGAACTTCTGATGGAATTCTCTATTTTCAGTCCTTGGGAAGTAGAACGAGATAGCCTGCATTTTCTTCATCTTTTTCTCTGTTTGGAGTGCCCATTACAGTTTATTTAATTAGCTGTCTCTTTAAATCAGCGGTTCTCAACCTGTGGGTCGCGACCCCAGCGGGGGTCCAACGACCAAAACACAGGGGTCGCCTAAAGCCATCGGAAAATAAATATTTATTTAGGCGACCCTTGTGTTTTGGTCGTTCAACCCCCGCCGGGGTCGCGACCCACAGGTTGAGAACTGCTACCTTAAATCTAAAACATCTCTTAGATTTTAGCCTAGTTGTCACCTTTCTGTGAAGTCTCTGAACTCTCTTAGGAAGAATTGCACTCCTTCCTCTGCGCCCCTGTATTCCCTCTGATGGCACTGAATGCAGCTTAGCCATTTGTCATCCATCAGAGTTGGTGCTATATGGCAGAATTACTTACCTAGAATCTACTAAGTGAAAAACAGGTAAACAAGAAACATTAAAAAAATATATGCTTAATCTAGAAAGGAAGCTAGAGTTCAAATTGAAGCAAGGATTGATTAATAGTATGAAACTTAGAATGTGAAGCCTACAGGGAGTGGGTTGAAGTTGCTTGCTTTTAGGGGAGTGATGACATCGAGGGGATATTTCAGAGTAATTCAGCAGAAGAGTAAAGGGAAAGCACAGAGGAGTGGGAATGTGAGGAGAACAACTACCTACATGGCTGTGCATGTAGTGAACTGGTGCTGACCTAGCTGGACACAGAAAGAAGTGGATGCAGCTGACTCTGCATTAGAAGAATAACCAGAGCTTGGCAGGTGGTTGATTGTCAATGGAGGGAAGAGGGAAAAGTCAAAGATGCCTTTGTGTGTGACAAAGCTGACAGCCACTATGCTTGTGGACAGGTCTTTGACTGGCGCAATTCAGCCATGGGGTTTGGCAAAACCAGAATTTTTAGGTGACTGATTGAAATACTGAGTTACTTGGGCTGCTCTGCAGACCTGATTGTGGCTGATGGGACTTAGGTGGAGGGAGGTGACTGGTGGTGGAAGGAGGGCTTTATGCATATTATCCTGGGGAAGATGGAGAAGAGAAGCTGCCTTCTTTTCTTGGCTCCACTGCACTCCTGTCAGAGGGTTCACCTGTCTGACTAACCACAGCCCCTCCAGCTCCCCTGGCACTCGCAGATTGGACAGCTGCTGCCTCCTGACCGCCATGCTCAGCAGATGTAGATTTTCTAAGATATAAATAGATCTTCTGTGACCTTCCCCTTGCTCTCTTCACTCAGTGGATGAAGTAGAATTTTTTAAAAAAGGATGTTACTGGGAAATAATGAAGAATAAACACTGGAAGTATAAGAGAAGAAATAGACAAACATGCGTGGCTCACATTTCTGCTCCTGTTGCCTTTGGCTCGACATTACTTCTTAGTGATGCTTGTTCTCCTCTCCTAGTAGAATTCATTTTCCTCATTTATGGGCATCTCTTAGTTTGACCCTAGTCTCACTTTTTATGATGTACAACAGTTTGCAGACCCAAGACCTTATCTCTTGATTGGACAAGGAGACTAAATATTTAAAGTGAAAATTACCCTCCTAGACTCAAAACTGTGGTCACTGCTGTCACACCCATGTGCTCCTTGTGCCTTGCTTCTTTATATCATCGCATGTCCTTCTCAGGGAAGAGCAGAGAAGAAGGCAATTCCTTGCTACATTTTCTCAGCAAACTGCTTGCTCCACGGTGGACCTCCCATGGAATTCTATATTTTTAGTTCCTGGGAACTAGGACTTGGGAGCCCCAGTTGTCCATTCCTTAAGAGATCAAATCAGACTGATATCTTAAGGCTGTGAAGGATATTGAACCAAGGTTTTTATATTGTCGCTTATAACCTCTGTCCTCTGCAGAATTCTGGAGTTTTCTCACATTGTTTCAAAATAATGATTTAGAGAAGTCCAAAAATAATAGTTTTATATGGTCAGAATACCTTTTAAAATTAAAAGAACATGTCCCTGGCTAGTTGGCTTAGCAAAAGAGTGTCAGTCTGGAATGTGGAAGTCCCTGGTTTGATTCCAGGTCAGAGCACACAGGAGAAGTGACCATCTGCTTCTCTCTCTCTCTCTCTCTCTCTCTCTCTCCTCCTCCTCCTCCTCCTCACAGCCTTGGCTCAGATGATTTGAGAAAGTTAGCCCTGGGCACTGAGGATGTCTCTATGGCCTCACCTCAGGTGCTAAAATAGCTAGGTTAAAGAGCAATGGAGAAACAGCTCCAGATGGCAGAGTATCACCAGGTAGACGGCTTTCTGGGTAGATTCCAGTCGGGGTACATGTAGGAGTTTGTCTTTCTCCCCTTCTCTCACTTAATTAACAAAAAAAATAGGAGCATAATGATCTTGAATGGTGTAATAATTCACTGTCCTCTGACCACACTGTGAGGGCCTCAGAGCACCACTCTGTGCAAATATGTAGCCAACCTCCAATCCTTTCCTACCCAGCCACCAGGCTCCTTCATTGTGTAAGGTGAATGGGTATTCACTTCCCTGTCTTTCTTCTCACTGCTGTGCGGTGGAAAGACTTACTGCCTCTCAAACCCCTGCTGTGCTTGGAGAAGTGATTTACTCCATTTGGGAATGAATCAGGGTTGAGTGAGTGGGCAGGAATCTGCAGAGCAGTAATAATCCAAGCACTGGCCTGTCCCCCCTGCATTTCCTGTCTCACCTTTCTTGGGGCCCAGCTGCTCCTGGATCCCAGGGATGTAGCTGTGGTGTCCACACCTGCTTTTCCTTGAATTATCACCACTCATTGTCATCAGCACACTTATATGTCCACTATTTGTATGTGTGTGTGTGTCTACTCAATTAATATTAGTCATGTAACTTACTAGACTGAATACTGTGGAAGAGTTTCACCAGGAATATGTTAACTCCTGAGTTGCATATTATTGGCTATGTTGACAGATTATATAAAGTATATGTATTGCTTTTTCTTTCTATCAAGCAAAATTTTTTTTTTCT
Source organism: Saccopteryx leptura (assembly GCF_036850995.1). NCBI lineage: Eukaryota > Metazoa > Chordata > Mammalia > Chiroptera > Emballonuridae > Saccopteryx > Saccopteryx leptura. The sequence continues at coordinate 290,474,601 of NC_089505.1, read as the reverse complement.
ATTTTTCTGAAGCTGGAAACGGGGAGGCAGTCAGACAGACTCCCGCATGAGCCCGACCGGGATCCACCCGGCATGCCCACCAGGGGGTGATGCTCTGCCCATCCGGGGCATCGCTCTGTCATGACCAGAGCCACTCTAGCGCCTGAGGCAGAGGCCAAGGAGCCATCCCCAGTGCCCGGGCCATCTTTTGCTCTAGTGGAGCCTCGGCTGCGGGAGGGGAAGAGAGAGACAGAGAGGAAGGAGAGGGGGAGGGGTGGAGAAGCAGATGGGTGCCTCTCCTGTGTGCCCTGGCCGGGAATCGAACCCGGGACTTCCACACGCCATTTTCTTTAAAAAAAATTTTTTTCCATTTGGAATAATGACAACTCACAGAAAGTATGTGTGCTCAGAACTTTGTTTTCTAAACTTGCTCTTAAATTTCCATGTGACATTGATACATCTGAAAATTGATAAGAAATGGGATGGAAGTATTTTCTTTTTTTAATCTGTTTTGATATCTTCAAGATTTCTCTGAGAAGACTTCATAATAGTCCTAAATGACATAGTCTCCCTATAGGTTTTCAGTACCGATTGAGCTTTCTCCACAAAGTCACATTTTTATTAACAACTGATACATATACAAAGCACACATCCATATACACACACACGCGCCCCTCAGAATCCTTGAAGTAGCTTGTGAGGCATCCTGGCAGCATTTTCAGTTCAGGAAGGATGCAAGCCTCTATCACTTCACTTACCATAATATCAGGTCATATGGAATCAACTGGAGGCTTATTCCCTGTTAGTCTTCTTTGGTCTTCTGGAAGGTTTTGTAGCACTCAATTGTCTGTTGAACTAACAATTCAACAAACTGAGCTGAACTCTTGCTAAAGGAGTCAGAGGATGCAATTGAGGGGCTTATCGGGGACAGCACCACAGCATCCAGAAAAATCTAGAATCTTGGGGATGTCAACCAAACTGTCATTAGTAATTCATTACCTTGTAAGTTCACCTCAACTCTGAACTGTCATGAAGCTGGAAAAGGAGCCATAATGTTGTGGTGTCTGAAGCAGAAAAAACTAGAATTAATAGATGCCACGGAAAGGACCTGAGTCTGAGTGTGGAAGAGCATGCAAGTACAGACCCTACATGCAAAGGAAAGTGCCAGCACATATCCTATCAAATCAGTGGATGCCTCTTTGGGGGATTAGGCATTTACTTGCTAGGTGCTTTAACCCTTGTCCCTTGTGCTTGGTTTCTCTAAAAAATTTTACAATTTGTAATCAATTTATTTTTCAATTATTCTGTGGGTACACCAGTAAACCACCAGCACCAAAATTTTACAGTTATGGACATTGACCAGTCATCTACCTGCGCGCTCATGGGCCTGAGCTGTGAGAACAGCTGGGATGGTCTAAGTGGCAGTTCTGGCTCCAGACGTTTCACTTGTGTGATGCTTTCCTTGAGTGCTTTGATGGCCTTTGATTGGCTAGCTTTGCCCCAACTCCCTCCCCTTTCAGGAAGATCTATCACAATCTTTTGGGTTAATCAGTTCAATATTTTGGAGTATTTGCTTTATTAAATGGTATTTATTTGTTTATTTTTATTTTTTATTTTTTTGCTAGGGAGAGAGGGACAGACAGACTGGAAGGGAGAGAGATGAGACATCAACTTTTTGTTGTGGTAGTGTAGTTGTTCATTGATTGAAATCTCATGTATGCCTTGACTTGGGGGACGAGCTAGTGACCCTTTGCTCAAGCCAGTGACCTTGGGCTTTATCCAGCAACATTTGGGCTCAAGCCAGGAACTATGGGGTCATGTCTATGATCCCACACTCAAGCCAGTGTCTCCACTAGTGAGCCAGCACTCAAGCTGGCAACCTCAAGTTTTCAAACCTGGGTCCTCAGCATTTCAGGCCAATGCTCTACCTACTGCATCATCACCTGTCAGGCTGAAATGACACTTAATTATCAGCCATCTTAAATTTTGCACAAATACAGATCCATATTCACAGCAATGGAGGGAACCTCACTGTAGACAATAATATTGCTGCTTAGACCCAGGGAAGTTCCTGACTGAAGGCAGTGAGAAACTTAGAGCCAGACACTGTTCATTTCAAAAGTGCTGAAGGAAGAGAAATTCCTCACAGCATAAAAACAAATTCACTTTAAAATTTTTTTACTTTATTTCAAATCTAAATGCTTTTATATTCCTTTCTCCAAATTCAGCTCTTACATATCATCAAGAGCTTTAGGAACATTCCGGAAAAAGTCTTTAATTTTAAAGTTAAGAAGATGACTTTTTTGTACTCCCCACCCTGTGGTTATTCATCTTTCAAAATGGAAACCTTTATATTCATAGACAAAAGGACAAGAGAGAATTCATCTTGGACTTTATGTTCATCTCCATCAAAATTTTCCTTTTAATACTCTGAGCTCTAAAGTTAACCCCAATTATGATGCATGTAAGAAATATATATACAATATAGAGGGAAGTTAATAGTAAGATAGAATTTAATATATTCCTACTTAGATGTTTTTTGTTTTTAAATCAAAATGGTAATGTGTAGCATTGATTCATTCACTGAAAGAAGAATATATCATAACTCTCTGAAAGTCTAAGAATGTACAGATCCTTAAGAATAAAGAATTGGCCTGATCAGGTGGTGACGCAGTGGATTGAGTGTTGACCTGGGATGTTGAGAACCCTGGTTTGAAACCTTGAGGTCACTGGCTTGAGTGTGAGATCATCCAGCTTGAGCATGGGATCATGGGCTTGAACTTGGGATTTTAGACATGACCCCATGGTTGCTGGCTTGATCAAGGGCTCATTTTTCAGCTGGAACCCCCCAGTTAAGGCACATATGAAAAGCAATTAAAGAAAAACTGAAGTGCTGCAACTAAGAGTTGATGTTTCTCATCTGTCTCCCTGTCTGTTTGTCTGTCTCTCTCTCTCTTTAAATAAATAAATAATACAAAAATGAAGAATTGATATTAACTTTTTAATTTAAAGATATGTGAAGAATAGAGCCCTGGCCAGTTAGCTCATTTGGTTAGAGCATCATCCAGATACATCAAGGTTGCAGGTTCAATCTCTGGTCAGGGCACATACAAGAATCAACAAATTAATAAATTATTGGAACAACAAATCAATGTTTCCCTTTCTCAAATCAATAAAGAAAAAGTTTGTACTGATAAAAATAAAAAATACATATGCATAAAGAATATATTAAAAGACATTAAAACAATATATAGGAGAAACATAGATTAATACTTTAGTAATTAGTAGAATATTTTCTTTGAAGTATAGTTAAGATGCAGTCCTGTTCTGATGGGTATGTCTAAGTTTGGTGTGGCTAACTTATGTACAATACTATATATATATATATATTTTAATTTTTTAAATTTTATTTAAAAAACTTGAACAAGGTGACATTGATCAATAAACATAATATTTTAAAAGACTGTGTTGTATGTGTGGCAATGGAATAAAATTGAGAGTGATCATCAGATGACCTTGGTATCTAAGGGAATGGGTGTAGTGCATTAGGAGTGAGTGTATTTGAGCTATTTTTTTTACCTTTCACGTTCATTTTCATGTGTCCTGTCCTATTTTGAAAGAGAACCAAAATAATACTATTCTTTATCTCCTCCTGAAAGACAGTGTGATCCTAAATATGTCCAGTGCCTTAGACTTGCGGAAGGAGTTGCTACTTTTATATCTCCATTCTAGTCTTATAGGGTTCTTTTTTCTTACTAAACAATGAATGCCCACTTTTACCAAATTTAATGTGTTATGTCAAGCTCACTTGCTCCACATAGGACCACATTGATCTCTACAAGCATATCCACTGAGGCGTGGCATTAACTGACTTTTCTATATGACCCACTGTGTCTTTTGTCTATTTGAATTATGCATCTGTTCAAATCCTGAAGCACTGTTTTAGGTGTTTCACAAGAATAGAGTCTACATTCTGGTGACTGACCACCATGAAGTTCCATTATGACAGGACAGGTAGCTGCAGATTGGCTTTCCAGCAGGAGACTCTTAGATGGTTAGGAAGTTAGAGGGCAGAAGGCTTATTAGAACTTTGTGGGACCAATATCTAGAAGGAAGAGGAAGCAGGACTGGGTGGAGAGAAAAGTGGAGCTGTAAAGTAGACCCAGAGAAGGCTTCAGCTGTTGTTCAGAAAGCTTTGGGGCTGGTATAGTCCCTCAGTGTGCCCATCAGGACTAGAGTGGAGCCTTTATATCCAACAGTGATGAGCAATTAAATGCAGGATCCTTTTGAAAGAGGCATGACCTTGACAAGACAGTTTTGGGGTTTTGTTTTTGTGTTTTATTTTGTTTTTAGATGAGAAAAGGGGAGATTAGTGAGGTAGACTCCAGCATATCCCCTGACTGGAAACCACCTAGCAACACTGTCTGGGGCCATTGCTTGACTGCTGAGCTATTTTTAGTGCCTGATGCTGATATACTAAGACCAACTGAAGTATCCTCAGCACCCAGGGCCATTCTCAAAAATATTGAGCCATTGGCTGTCGGAGGAGAAGAGGGAGAGAAGGAGGGGGAGGAAGGAAGAAGCAGATGATTGCTTCTCCTGTGTGCCCTGACGAGGAATTGAACCTGGGACATCCCTGTACCATGCTGACTCTCTATCCACTGAGCCACTGGCCAGAGCTGATTTTCTTTATTATCTTTCAAATCACTGATTTCATTCTCAGCTTCATCAACTCTAATGTTGATTTCCTGTAAGCTACTGTATTTCCCCATGTATAAGACACTCCCATGTATAAGACGCACCTTAATTTTGGATCCCGATATTTGAAAAAAAAAAAAAAAAGTATTACATAAAGTTATTGAACTCAAGTTTTATTGATCATAAATTTTATACAACTTTTCATCACTGTCAAAATTTCCATTCATTAGCTTGTCCTCATCTATGTCTGATGACGAATCACTGTCTTTAGCAGTGAGCACAAAAACAAGCGCAAAAAAGAGGGAAATGCAAATAAAAAATCTACAACCACTGTATAAGACGCAACCAGTTTCTAGATCCCAAATTTTTCGAAAAATGGTGCATCTTATACATGGGGGAATACAGTATTTTTCATTTCAGTTAGTGTACCCTTCATTTCTTAACTTTTTTATTTAATGGTATTCATTTTTTTAATGCAGCTGAAGTTTTATGTTCATCTACTCTTTAAGTTCATTGAGTATTCTTATAACAATCGTTTTGAATTCTGCATCAGATAAATTTTTTGCCTATATTTTCTTTATTTCTTTTTTTAGGAGTGTTGTTTTATTCTATCATTTGGGACATTTTTCATTGTCTTCTCATTTTGGCAGTCTCCCTGTGTTTGTTTCTATGTATTTGATATAGCTGCTATGTCTTCTGGGCTTGGTAGAGTAGCCTTATGTAGTAGATGTCTGTAGGGTCCAATGGCACAGCTGCCCCTATTCACCTAAACTGAGCACTCCAGCTAAACCCTGCAACCCCCCTGCTGAGAGCTGTGTACACCCTCCTGTTGTAGTTGAGCCTTGGTTGCATTTGACACATCAACAGAAGGGACTTACTTCCAGGCAAATTGGCTGCAAGGACTGACTGCAATCACTGACCACCCACCATGAATTATCAGCTGTGCAGGGGCCCACCCCATGGAGCAGAAGTTACTTCAATGGGGCTCTGGTACCCAGAGTCCACCCATTGATTGTGTCACTTGTAGAGGTAGTTGGATGATGCTTCAACATGTTCTGAAGCTATCCACCATGTGTTTTGGCTCTAAGACCTCACCAAGGGTTCAGGCAAAATCTTGGTGGGGTCACCTGGCATGAGTTACAACACGATCTGCAGATAACTGCTACTTGTGTTGAGGTTGGAAGTGCTCAGGAGAAGCCCAGCCGCAAACCAAACTTGGCTTCCAGTAGTGTCAGGCCAGGGGCCATATAGTGAGAGGCATGGGGCACACTGAGGCCAGATGCTTCTTATTTTAGGGATTCTAGGGAACTCTGAAGGCTGAGCTAAGAAAGGCCATTTGTATGGAAAATCCACTGGAAACAGCTTGGGTGGGCTTACAAGTTGGGTGGAGTAGGATTTCAGGAAATCACCAGAGAGGAACCAACAGTGATAGCCACAGTGATGGAAACTCAGATATGTCACCTGTCTGCCAGCTCTGTGGGGTTGAGCTGAGAAAAAAACCAGTGTTCTCTGCCAGCAATTCAGTCTAGTAGAAAGCTGCCCCTCCAGCTCTCATCTAATGCCAGACAGTTCAGTTTCTCCTCTCATAATTTCCTGGAGACAGTTAAGCTACTGCCCCAATGCTGAATCCCAGAGTGAGTCCAAGTGAGTTTGTGTGTGGCTCTTTGAGTGGAACTTGTGTGACTCCAGCAGCCCTTCATTTTTCTCAGCCCCCATCCCCACTGTTTTTCTAAAGCCTGGAGTTGTGTGGACTTTTCTTCCTGGCACTGGAACCCTGGGCTATGGAGCCTGGTATAGGGTTGGAACCCCTAGCTCCTCAGGAGGGACCTCTGCAGCCGAGCTGTGCCTCCTGAACTTTATCCACCACATGTGGGTGTAGGAGAGCCCATTCCTTATCTTTACCCCCTCCTACCATTCTCAATGTGGCTTCTTTTTTATAGCCTTAGAATTTAGGGAGTTCTGAATGATGGTTGTTCTGTAGTTAGTTTTAGTTTTGATGTGGTTGTGGGGGGATGCGAGAACTGCGATTGCCTGTGCTGCCATCTTGACCAGAGCTGTGTCGATATTTCAGAATTTTTAAGGAATCACAACATTATAGTCTGGTTTCCAGTATTGCTGCTGAGAGGCTGGTGCTGTTTTGATTTTCAGTCTCTTGTTATGTGGCCTTTTTTCCACTCTGAGAAGCTTTCAAGATCGTTTCTTGGTCTTCAGTGTACTGAAATGTCACAATACTGTGACTTGGCATAGTCCATGTTATTATTGTTCATTAGGTTATTCTTATGGCCCCTTTTGATTCTTCTGTTTGGGGACATATTTTCTTGGATTAGTTTGCATTTTTATTTTAATAATATTTCCCTTTGTTCTTTCTGATTTCTTTTTCTGGAATTCTCTTTATTTTGATGTTAGCCCTCTCACACATATCCTCTAGTTCTCTTCTCTATTTAGAAAGACTTTTTGTTTTACTTTTGGTGCACTTTTCTAGTGTCCCTATTTTCTAGGCTTTTATTTAGTTTTCCTGCTGTCATAGTTTAAATTCTGAAGAGCTCTTTATTTTTTCTACTTTTTTACTTGCACCATAATTTATGGATTCAATATCTCTCAACTCTCTAAGGATATTAATAATTGTGTTTTTAAAATTTTTAATCATTCTCCATAGTTTGTTTCTTATTCATTATATTTTTGTTTTGTTTTGTTATGTCTCTCATGTTAGATGTTTTTGTCAGCTGCTTGGTGATCATTACCTGTACAGAAATATTGAAGAGTAGAAGGTGCAAAAGCTGATTAAAAATTCTGCTGGGTTTTTTGACTGTTCTGCTCTGAAGAGAGGTCTGGTTGAGCTCTTTCGGCACACGTAATGTCAGCCTCTTTTGGCCCGTGGACCATACATATCCCCAGAGAAGACTTCTCCTATCTTCTGTGCAGAGAGGATCAGTTTTGCTTCATTTACTCCTCATTTTTAAGACAGTTCTTTACTGTCAACTCTAATTCATGTCCCCCACTTCAAATCGAGAGATACCTTCTCTAAGAAAAAATATCTGGTTTTCTCCATTGGTGACCTAATTGCTTCTGGAAAAGCCTTTTAACCTGTTCTGCTCTTGTCTGCATCATCCTTGCCACACTCTGAGAACTGCTCAGCACCCCAGCACCTGGGCCAGGGAGCTGTCCAGGAGTCAGGGAAACCCTCTGGGGCTCAGCAGGCTGATTACTGGTTCTCTTGCTTTGATTACTGGTTCATCTTTTTTGGGTCTTCTGAGTCAGTTACACCTGTCCTGCTGTCTAACTTCCCAAATTTTGTTGCTGTCATTTTCTTTCCTATTATTTTTGTCTTTAAGACTTCAGCCTTTTTATTTTATTTTATTTTATTTTTTAAATTATTTTTATTTATTTATTCATTTGAGAGAGAGAGAGAGGGAGAGAGAGAGAGAAGGGGGGAGGAGCAGGAAGCAGCTTTGACTCCCATATGTGCCTTGACCAGGCAAGCCCAAGGTTTTGAACCGGCAACCTCAGCATTCCAGGTCGATGCTTTATCCACTGTGCCACCACAGGTCAAGCTACTTCAGCCTTTTTAAAGAAAATTAATTCCATATTGTTCAAGTGAGGTTTCCTGAGGAAGACATAAATATGTGAGTTTACCATCTTCAACCAGAGATCTACCGTGTTGCTATTATGGCAAAAGCAAGTGTGTCTGAAATTAGTAAGTTACAAGCAGTTTGCAAGGAGGCACTGGAGAAGAATTGCTGTCTTTTCATCAATATCACAGGTGTAGAGCTAATAATAAGGGTTTAACATCCTTCATTTCTATACCTTTGACAGCCTTCTTTTTCATCCAGGTAAAAGGGTGAGGGACATACAGGCAAGCACAGGTTTGCCTATGAGGTAACCTGAATGACTAACTCTTCCCAAAATGGGAAATTAGAGTGCTGTGAGTCCTGCCCCACTCTGCATTAACCCAGACTTGGCCCCAGTATTTTCCTTCAGTGAAACCACTGTTTGTTTTATCTCTTCCATTCCCTATCTTCTAACCTATTATACAGGATGATGAAAGCCTGAAGGAACCCACATGTGAGGAAAAAGATGTCATCCCATTGTCCGAAAAGGTGGATGAGGAAGACTTTGAGTGAGTCCAGCATGACGGTGCAGTGTGCTTCTACTTTCAGGAGTCTGGGGAAGGGATCACTTCCAGCAGTTCAGAAGTAGAAGTCATTGACTCAGGGCCACCAGTGCACACAGCCTGGGAACCTGAGGGCCTTCCAGAGGTGACTGACTGAAGCAGCAGGTGAGGAGTGAAGCACCAATCCCCAGAATCTTTCTTGCTTTGTTAGAGTTTTCCACAACACAGAGACCCTGCTCTCTGTGGCTGTCAGTTTGGAGGCTGTTGGAGCTCATCAGATTTTTGTAGTAGAAGCATAATCTGGTAGTTCATCCAACTAAGTAGATGTTTTCTTAGCGTATTAAGATGACAACATATGAAGGAGCATTCCAAAAGGGCTAGAATTAAAAATGAGACTAATTGGGCACACAGATAGATTTTTTACTTATTATAGAAAGAAAGCATACAACTTTCTTATTCAAGCCAGTGACCTTGGGCTCAAGCTGGTAAGCCTTTCTCAAACCAGATGAGCCTGCGCTCAAGCTGGCGACTTCAGGGTTTCAAACCTCGGTCCTCTGCATCCCAGTCCAATGCTCTATCCACTGTGCCACCACCTGGTCAGGCCAACTTTCTTGTATTTAGCTGTTGATATTTAATCTTAATTTTGAGCAAGATTACACCCCTATTGATGTAGCATGGTTTTCAAGGTGGTAGAATGTTTACTTTCTGCTTTTAAAAATATCCAGGTTCATCTTATAAATTTCCTGTCTCAGATCTGGAATCAACTAGTCTCCAAGAATCTTTCACTTCCTTTTTGTGGGAGATGCTATTTAGAGAGATAATTTGGGCAATAGCTGTGCTAATTACTATCGGGTTGTGCTGTGCAAATAAGTTTGTAAAATGTGATTTTTATGTTTGCTCACTTTGTTAAAAATGGCACTGTCCACATGCAGAAGAATGAAACTGGACTACAGTTTGTCCCCCTGTACTAAAATTAACTCAAAATGGATCAAAGATCTAAACATAAGACCTGAAACAATAAAGTACATAGAAGAAGACATAGGTACTAAACTAATGGACCTTGGTTTTAAAGAGGATTTTATGAATCTGACTCCAAAGGCAAGAGAAGTGAAGGCAAAAATTAATGAATGGGACTACATCAGACTAAGAAGTTTTTGCTCAGCAAGATAAACTGATAACAAAATAAACAGAAAGCCAACTAAATGGGAAATGATATTTTCAAACAACAGCTCAGATAAGGGCCTAATATCCAATATATACAAAGAACTCATAAAACTCAACAACAAACAAACAAACAATCCAATAAAAAAATGGAAAGAGGACATGAACAGACACTTCTCCCAGGAAGAAATACAAATCGCCAACAGATATATGAAAAGATGCTCATCTTCTTTAGTTATTAGAGAAATGCAAATCAAAACTGCAATGAGATACCACCTCACACCTGTTAGATTAGCTATTATTAACAAGACAGGTAATAGCAAATGTTGGAGAGGCTGTGGAGAAAAAGGAACCCTCATCCACTGTTGGTGGGAATGTAAAGTAGTACAACCATTATGGAAGAAAGTATGGTGGTTCCTCAAAAAACTGAAAATAGAACTACCTTATGACCTAGCAATCCCTCTACTGGGTATATACCCCAAAAACTCAGAAACATTGATACGTAAAGACACATGCAGCCCCATGTTTATTGCAGCATTGTTCACAGTGGCCAGGACATGGAAACAACCAAAAAGCCCGTCAATAGATGACTGGATAAAGAAGATGTGGCACATATACACTATGGAATACTACTCAGCCATAAGAAATGATGACATCGGATCATTTACAGCAAAATGGTGGGATCTTGATAATATTATACGAAGTGAAATAAGTAAATCAGAGAAAAACAGGAACTGCATTATTCCATACGTAGGTGGGACATAAAAGTGAGACTAAGAGACATTGATGAGAGTGTGGTGGTTACGGGGGGGGGGAGGGGGGAGAGGGAAAGGGGGAGGGGGAGGGGCACAAAGAAAACTAGATAGAAGGTGACAGAGGACAATCTGACTTTGGGTGATGGGTATGCAACATAATTGAACGACAAGATAACCTGGACATGTTATCTTTGAATATATGTATCCTGATTTATTTATGTCACCCCATTAAAAAAATAAAAATTAAAAAAAATGGCACTGTCCACGTGAATGGCACTGGTCTGTGAGGTTGCGGATTACCTTCTTACTTAGAAAGGACCATTGTTATGCTAATGTGTGCTGGAGGAGGGGTTTTCACACCAAGAAAAGTTTGTGAGGAAGAAGGAGAAGAAGGAAGAGAAAGCCAAGATGGCAGGGTGCTGAGAGAGAAGCCAGTTTTGCAGAGTAAGAAGCCATGTTGGCAGATGCGAACCAGAGGGGTGAGGGGCTTTGGGAGCTCCGCTGAGACTGGTGGGGCCTTTGATTCTAGGAAAAACCAGAGAAGAGTCTCCTGGTTGTGGAACCAGAGAATGTGTAAATGGGTTTTGGAGCCCTGTGTGTTTGTTTTTTCATGCCCGCTGGGTGTGAGGCTATAATAAAGGAATGGCCCACCCTTTTTTGGCTCCACTGTTTCTTCACTGTCTGTCTGAACCTAATGAGAATCTTTTCATGCCTGGCTGTGGTGGCTGCAAACACTGGCCCTGCAGGTTGAATCAGTGTTTCTAGGTATTTTCAGTTAGTGTGCATTTTTTAAAAGATTTATACATCAAAAGTTCAATACTACTATTTCCAAAAATATATTTCAAAAATAAAGTTCAGGCCTAGATGTTACATCCCAGGAGATAGACTACAGCAGACGCAAAGTAAATTTTATAAGTTTTATTGCAGACCTGCACAGGGACTGCAGGAAACCCATGCAAGGGAGCACTGCAGCCCCCCAAACCTGCGCAGGGACTGCAGGCAACCCACGCCTCCGAAGAGACTGGAGCACTGCAGCCAACTAAACCTGCGCAGCCAACAAACTGCGCAGGGACTGCAGCCCCCCCAAACCTGCACAGGGACTGCAGCCCTGAGCTCCTAAAATGGCTCCTTTTTATAGGGTGGCTGTCTAGGATGAGCAAGCATTATACAGAAGCTGATGTGGCTGTTAGTCATTGGCTAGGGAGGTCGTGCGCAGTTATGGGGGGGGGGGGTATTACTCAGTGGAGAATTTCAAACATAAACTTCTGATAAGGGTCTCTGACTCAATGCAGGATGTTGCTGAACTCTTTGTTCTCAGCGTCACAGGGACCTTGTACACTCTTGGCAGCCCCAGCATGTCAGTACTCCTTGAATCTAACATTCCCCCATCTCTTTTGGGCATAAATCAAATCCTTGATTCTTCATCAGTGGGGAGAATGGTATAAGGCTGGGGCTCATGAGAATTTTCTACTTTAGCTGTAGCTATAAGCTAATTAGGTCAGGGGTCCTCCCTAGTATGTGCTGGCACGCTGATAGTGTGCCCTTAGTGCTACAAGCTTTACGGACTAATTTCTTTCTGCCTTGCATTTTTCTTCTCTGTACTAACTTCTTACAACTTACACAAACCTTCTGCAACTTACACAGACCTTCTGCAACTTACATAAACCTTCAACTTTTATGCACTTTCTTATCCAGAAATAACTGGCCTTCATAACAACTTGCTTTTCCTTTTCTTTTCAAAAGTACCTCTATACCTTATACCTTCTATTATCAAAACCATACAATTCCTTTCTAATTTATCAGAATTCTTAATTCCTAAAAACCTTAACCTTCAGCAAAGACTAAGTTAGCAATAAGTAATCCTCTTTTAAAGATTGCTTTTTGGAGGTGTTCTTTTCATAAGCAGCCTATTGGACACATGACCAATATTCATAGGTTATTCTATAGTGGTAGCTATGAGCACATATATAATTTTCATTTACCTTATAGCTTCTCTCTCAGCCAAGGGACTTACACTCCCTTTCTGTATGACTCATAGCAGTGCATGCATCAAACCTTAAGATGACTTACTTGGCTTTCCTTTACCTTAGTTTACCTCCCTCCCCAAAGTCTCCATGCGTGGACCAGTTAACTTCTGGTTTGTGGCTGAAGCAGGGCATGCTGTCCTTCTCAGGGTCAGCTTACAAGGGTTGGCAGGGTCCGTCTTCGCTGTCCACAAAGGTGTCTCTGCTGGGACTGCAAGCTTCAGTCGGCTGCGGTCGACCCAGGCGGGTATGCCTTCTATCTTGGCAGTAGTGGGAGTTGTCAGGATCATGGTGTCTGGACCTGTCTACGTGGGAGTCAGTCCTTGGGTGGTATACTGCTAGAAGTGCCTCTTGGACAGTCTTTGAACAGTTTTCTCAGTAACCTATAAAACCTGTAAGTACTTAGGGAAAGGGTGTTACATTTCTACACCTTGCAGTTAGAGTTTAAGTCCTAGTGACCACTGCTTCTAGCTGGAATTAGCAGCAGGTCCCAGCCTATAATAGACATGGGGCATTGAGATAAGAGAAATAAAAGATACACTAAACATAAAGCAATAAAACCAGACTGTCAATACCCACAGTAGAGATCTTTGAGGGATAAATAAAACTTAAATATTCAAGCAAGGCATAGTAGATGGCCCTTGTGTTATTAGCTTATCTGCTACTTGGAAGAAATACCTTAGGCTCCTGAACATGTCCTTAGGCCTTCAGTGGCAATTCCCAGCACGCTGGGCAAGTTCAGGTCACAGGTAGCTGGAGCAGGGCTAGAAGAGACTGAACCCTCCCTCCATGGAGCAAGGGGGCAGCTTACCTTCTCATGTCCCTCTTTCCACAGCACAGGTGTGTCAACCGGTGGGGCCAGGAAGCCTGGCAGGCTTCAGTTCAATGACCTTTCTTTCCACTCTGGAGCAGGACCTTGATAAAGCCCCTTAGGGCGCTGGAGCCAAAAGTTGGTATTTCCTGACTTCTTTGGGGCCTTATTTGCCTTTTCTGTTACTTCCTTGGTCATTATAGACCTTAAAAGCCATGCTCAGAAGATCTCACTGAGGGGCTTGACTAAGAGAGCAAAATTGGGAATACAACAACAGATAATCTCTAGCTTACTGCACTGTTATCTTTTGCCTGACTAAGCAGTGGCTCAGCCCTTGAGCTGGTGCCCAAGGGGGAGGGGCAAGTGCCTGAAACTGTGAGAGGAGCCTGCCGCTTCTCCTGCAGCCAGCTGCAGCCTGGCTGCCTTTTCTTTCTCTACCTCTGCTGCTATACTGGGCTGCATACTGACTGTGTCACCTGCCTGCAGGTGGGTGCTGGTGATAGTACGCTAGACTCTCTATGTTTTCTATGGGTCTAGCAATCCTTGGTTTGGCCAGTCTGCTCTTAACTTGGCCATTCTAGTAGCAGACAAACAAACCAAATATGCACACAAAACAAATAAAACTTCTAAACCAAAACCAAAGGGAGAAGGCAGCGTCCTTTGTTCCCTGACTGACCAGGTGGGGAGAAATCAGGTGGCGTCCCGCCTGCTCCACTACACCCTTTTCTAACCAGAGCTCTGTTTCCAAATTTTCAAAGAGGAAGCTTCCTTACCAAACCAAAACCAAAGGGAGAAGGCAGCGTCCTGCGTTCCCCGACCAACCAGGTGGGGAGAAATCAGGTGGTGTCCCGCCTGCTCTACTACACCCTTTTCTAACCAGAGCTCTGTTTCCAAATATTCAAAGAGGAAGCTTCCTTACCAAACAGTCTCAAGACTCCAAATGTTTCAAATCAGCCAAATTCCATTTCAAACAGCAACTGCCAGAGGCTGGCCAGCTACCAAAGTCTGCTGCAGCCCACTCTGTGAGGAGGGGTCTTACACGGTCTATCTCGCTGGGGCCTCCATCTGTTACATCCCAGGAGATAGACTACAGCAAACGCAAAGTAAATTTTATAAGTTTTATTGCAGACCTGCACAGGGACTGCAGGAAACCCATGCAAGGGAGCACTGCAGCCCCCCAAACCTGCGCAGGGACTGCAGGCAACCCACGCCTCCGAAGAGACTGGAGCACTGCAGCCAACTAAACCTGCGCAGCCAACAAACTGCGCAGGGACTGCAGCCCCCCCAAACCTGCACAGGGACTGCAGCCCCAAGCTCCTAAAATGGCTCCTTTTTATAGGGTGGCTGTCTAGGATGAGCAAGCATCATACAGAAGCTGATGTGGCTGTTAGTCATTGGCTAGGGAGGTCGTGCGCAGTTACGGGGGTGGGGTATTACTCAGTGGAGAATTTCAAACATAAACTTCTGATAAGGGTCTCTGACTCAATGCAGGATGTTGCTGAACTCTTTGTTCTCAGCGTCACAGGGACCTTGTACACTCTTGGCAGCCCCAGCATGTCAGTACTCCTTGAATCTAACACTAGACACATTGACCAAACAGAATGGAAGGCCCAAAAGCTGTCATAAATCAGCATACATTTTTATTTCAGAAACGTCTGTCCTTACAACAGTGCAAAAAAATCAACACAAAGATTACAACAGAAAATTTGAAGTGAGATACCACATTTTGCCACCTAAAATACAAAACATAAAAAATCATAAATGCAAAAACATACACCACAGTCACTTAACCAGACACCAAGTTTAAGAAAATAAATTAGCACTATTGCAGGAATCAAAGGAGGACAAAACGCCCAGACAACTTGATGAAGGAAGTAGGATTTATTTAGCCGGCGGACCAGTGTGACCCCAAAAGAGGCAACCAAACATGTGCTCCCCGAAGTTAGATGTCTTACATCTTATATACTGTTGGGCAGATAAAATATATTATGCTCACTTTGTTAAAGATGGCGCTGCCCATGAGAAGGCCATAGCCCAGGTGATATTAATGTGTGTTGGGGGCGGGCTGTGGGCAGGCAGAATCCTTGTAGCCTGGGGCTTGGTTTTGGGAATAAGCCTTTCCCACCCTTTTTGATGTGGGGTGGTACAATCCCATCATGTCTCTGATAAGTGACTTTGTATTAGAGACTTCCCTATTTTGTATATTGGATTAGAGGTTTGGATTTCTACACTATAAAATAGGGGCAGAACGGGAGCTTGCGCTCTTGGTTCCTGAGATTATCATTAGAGAGAGCAGAGAGGAGAGCAGAAAGAGGCCATGTGTCCAGGAGAAGCAGCCAAGATGGCGGAGTGTTGAGTGAGGAGCCAGTTAGTGCAGAGTATATGCAGGGAGAAGGAAGGAGATGGGAAACAGAGGTGAATAAAGTCTGGTGAGCTAGAAACCTTTGATTCTAGGAAACTCGGATAAGTCAGTAGTTTTGTGAGCACTGAATGTGAGTGGGTTTTGGAGCCCAGTGTGTATTTTTTACTTGTCCACCGGGTGCAAGCTAGGATTAAAGATGATGGTCCATCAGCTTTGGGCTCTGTTGTTTCTTTACCGACTGTCCGAATCCAATGCGAACCTGCATGGGCCGGGCGGCTGTGATAGTAGCCCTGGCTACTGGCTTTACATATACCTTTACAGAACACAGGTTTAATGCAAGGGGCTCATGGTCCCTTTGTCTTAAAGTTTACATCATTCTCATGACTCCAGGGTGGGGAGGGGGGAGTAAGTTTAGGTGAGGTCAGAGAATAAGCATTGGAAATCACAAATTAAGGTCTTAAAAACTTTTAAGGAAAAGAGAAAGGAGGGGGTTCTCAGATAAGTTCTATCTTTTTTTCTCTGTGTAGCAAGTTGCCTTAAACATCTTTTCAGAGAACTATAGGAAGCAGTCAATCCCCTGCTGGCTCCCTTCCCCCTGCATCCTTCCTTGCTTCTTCTCCTCCCTTCAAAACTTTCTGGCATGAGAACCTCTTCATTAGCAAAATAATGGCCCTTCCCTAGCAGGAAGGTAATTTGCAATTTCACAGACCACTTTTAGCTGGCGCTGCCCAACCCCCATTGCAAACTATAAACGAGCAAATATAAAAATCATATTTTACAAACGTATTTGGCCAACATTCTACCCCTTTTTCTTGCTTTGCAATTCACACCGCAGGCATTCTTGTACAGGGAATGAGGTACATTATACAAACAAATTACAGTAACAGTACAAGTCATACAATTTCAACAATTACAAAGGTGCCCTTTGAAGCATTCACTGGGTATAATAAAAAAACCAAATGTCGGAGACTTTCAGAGGTAGGTATAGATGTAACTTTATTGGCCAGTTTCACCTGTGCAGGGGCGAATTCCCTGGTGTCCGGAGACACCATACTCAGTAGGAGCTGCAAATGGGAACCGCGCCTGGCGCTTACAGCTAGTTCCTTATATATATCCTAAGTAAGCAAGCATAATACAGAAGCAAAAATAGCGGTTACTTATTCGCTAAGGGAGTTGCACATAGCATAGCAACAGGGGCTGGGTCTAGCTCATTGGCGAAC
The DNA here is from genome assembly GCF_036850995.1 of Saccopteryx leptura. NCBI lineage: Eukaryota > Metazoa > Chordata > Mammalia > Chiroptera > Emballonuridae > Saccopteryx > Saccopteryx leptura. Next base: position 290,457,480 of record NC_089505.1, on the reverse strand, counting down.
TTCAAACATAAACTTCTGATAAGGGTCTCTAACCAATGGAATGCAAACGTTTGTCTTCCTTTGTTCTTAGCCTTACAGGGTCTCTATCCTTACCTCCCTGTCTCTGCATCTACACTCTGGTAATCCCAGCACACTTTCCTGAATCTAACAATTTAATCTTTTCTTGATCCTTACATTCCCTACTCCTGTTGGGGCATAATCAAACCCTTGATTCTTCATCAGAGGGAAGGAGGGTGTAGGGTTGAGACAGGACCATTAACTTAACAGTGTCTATATGCTCTTTAACGAAAGCGAGTAGTTTATTTAAAATTATAGGGCCTAAGGATATAAGACACAGGAAGCCAATACACGGACCCAAAAGGGGAAGTAGGTATGGCAACATCCCATTAAAGCCACTCCACAAAGGGCTTTCGAAGAGTTCTCTTCTTCTTTTTACTAAGTCCTCCTGTAGTTTCTTTATTCTATCCCTGACTATTCCAGATTTGTTAACATAAAAACAGCATTTCTCCTGTAATGCCAGACAAATTCCCCCTTGCTCTGCAGTTAGTAAATCTAGACCTCTCCTATTCTGTAGGACCATTTCAGCTAAGGAATCTAATCTTGTATGTCTTGGACGGACCGAGACACAGATTGGATGTCGTCGATCAACTGGTGTGATAATTTATTATAGGAGTGAAGGGCCACCCCTAGTCCAGCCGTTCCAGATGCTATTGCTCCAGTTACTCCTAGACCAACTAACAGGGGGATTAATGTAACTGCTCTTTTGAGCTGTCCACTAATGTAATCTAAAGTGGGAACAGGGACGGGTTCATCACCAGGGATGATGTCTATATCTGGCATTAAAGTTGCTAGTACGCAAACCCCGGTCCAATTCACAGGTAAAGAGGAGAAAGCTAAATTACCTCCGCATACCATACCTTCCCCATATCTGCACATAAGGGTGAACTGGAGTTGATGAACCGGCTGCAGTTAGAAAAATCTGCCAATCCAACATCTATGTCTAAACTATTATTTTGTGGGTAACTGATTACACAGGAAACATTGAAAAACTCTAGGGGTTGAACTCTAAAAGGAATGTTGCCACTGCAGTTTCTATTTCCTAAGACAAGAGCAAGTGCAGATTCATTAACTGCGGAGGGGATTGCAATAGGTATTGGTGTGCCTAGAGTCATACAAAGCCAACAGTCAGCAGCCAGAATTGGGTTGGTGAAGTTCAGAGCCTTATAGGTAGCTAACAGTATCTCAGAGGTTTGGGTATCCAAATCAACATCCCGGCCCTGAGGCAATGTTAGAGGGTGATAGTCTATTCTAGGGAACATGTTCTCAAGTATTTGCTCTAATTTCTTCTGGACTCGAAACTCTCGTACTGCATCTTGAGGCCCACCCCCATCTGAGATATGCAGCGGTAGCTCCCTGGTCCAGCACACTGGTTTTCCCGCTGTACCTCTACATGAGGCTTGCATATAGTGGTTTGTCCCAATATCTGGTGCTTTTCCTTCTCTGTTTCTTATTAGAATTGCAGTATATACTGTCAGATTGCCCTTAATGCATTCTTGTAATTCCTGATAGCAAGTGGAATGCATTTGATCATAAATGGTTTTGCACTCCCTGGGGCACGACTTATCCTTTCCTACGGTTGGTGGCATACTGTGAGGCTTTACACGACAGACCCAACGTTGTTCTAAACCCCCCGTAGGTAGCTGACTTTGTGTTCCTCGTGACCATCCCCCTGAATTTAAGGGTCTGCCTGTTTTAATATCCAGAAGAGTAGGTATCCACCATTGATAAGTGAGGTAGGCTACCTTATTGGTGCAGTCTACTGTCCTTGTCCATTTCTCAGGTGGTACACTATATGTGCCACCCCTACACTTGCATGGGGCCCCATATAATTTTCTAAGAAATGTTTCAGGGTCTATAGGAGGTCCAAACCCACAGTTAGCAAAATCAAATAGTATTCCTAGGACACAGATGAAAATCTTAACCTTAAAGGATCCTTAGGGCCTGTATGTACTCTCCATCGCTTGGGATCAGTCTCTTGTTCACTGAGCGTAGCGGGTTTCATGTGGGAGAGGTGAATCCAATAAGGTTTCTCAGCCACCTTGACTGCAGAGGGAGTGCTGAGTAATACCTGGAATGGTCCTTGCCACCGTGGTTCTAGGTTTCCTCGGCGGTGGTTAAGGATCCATACCCACTGTCCAGGGTCCGGTGGTGAGGGTCTCTGGGTGTCGCTTCCCAATTCTGCAATCCTTTGCTCCCGCAGTTCCCTTACTTCTCTCCAAATCTGTTGCAATGCCTGTAGGGACTTGAGGAAGTTATGATTAGACACCTCTATTTCCTCCCTGGTAAGCTAGGGAACCAGGGAACTGGTTGTCTAAACATGAGCTCGTAAGGGGTCCACTTATTAATATAAGGTGTACATTTAACCCAGAATAGGGCAAAAGGGAGTAATTCTACCCAGTTTTCGCCGGTCTCCTCCTTCAACTTAATCAAAGTTTCTTTCAAAGTCCTATTCATTCTTTCTACTTGTCCTGAACTTTGAGGCCTGTAAATGCAATGCAATTTCCAATTAATTCCTAGCCTCTTAGCTAATTCTTGGGAAATCTTAGAGATGAAAGCTGGTCCATTGTTAGATCCTATAGCTATAGGGATTCCATATCTAGGGATGATCTCTCTTAGTAGAATTTTACAAACTGTGGAAGCGGTTTCACCCTTGGTAAGAAAGGCTTCCGTCCATCCTGTAAAGATATCTATTAGCACAAGTAGATACCTGAATCCTGCCTTTCCTGGAGTCATTTCCGTGAAATCTATTTCCCACAATTCTCCTGGGCACTTTCCTCTATACCTAACTAGAGGGGGAAGCTTCTTATTAATAGCGTTGACCTTAGCACAAGCCTTACACCTAGAAACTATAGATTGAACTATATTTCTAATCTGGGGTCCCCCATAATACTTCTTAATTAGTTGTTCCATCTTATTTTGCCCTAAATGGGAACTTGCATGGATCTCCTTTGCAATTTCTCCTATTACTCCTTGGGGTAGGTAGAATCTGGTGTCAGGAAGTTCTATCCACCCTTGGTTATTTCTTTTACCCCCTAGTTGCCTTCCCTCTTGCTCTTCTTCAGGAGCATACTTAGGGTTTGGAGGCAGCAAGGGTTGAGGCAAGAGCGGAAGAATGTCTGCAGTCCCTCTTTCCACAGCTTCTCTGGCAGCCATGTCAGCAAAACGGTTTCCTTGAACAATGGGAGAGTCCCCTTTTTGATGTCCTTTGCAATGAATTATGGCTACTTTAGAGGGAAGCCAAATGGCCTCAAGCAGTGCCAAGATCTCAGTTTTATTTTTAATCTCTTTTCCTCCTGCTGTTAGCAAGCCCCTTTCCTTGTAAATGGCACCATGAATGTGGGCAGTGGCAAAGGCATACCTGCTGTCCGTGTAAATGTTGGCCACTTTGCCCTCAGCTATCTGGAGGGCCTGTGTCAGTCCAATTAGCTCTGCTTGCTGCGCAGACATACCTTTTGGCAATGCCCTTTGCCACAAAACACTGTTCTGGGTGGTTACAGCTGCTCCTGCACATCTTTGTCCATCTCGGACATAGCTGCTTCCATCAGTGAACAGCATGAGGTCTGCCTTCTCATAGGCCTGGTCCCGAAGGTCTGGTCTAGCCTCTGTAACAGTATCCAGTATCTGTCTGCAATCATGGACCACTGTTGGGTCTGGCAAAGGTAGCAAGGTGGCAGGGTTTAGGGCTGCTGTTTTCAAAAGCTGCACTGCCGGGGGATTCAATAGCTGTGCCTGGTACTGCGTCAGGCGAGCGTTTGAAAGCCATCTATCTGGTGGGGCTCGCAGCACTTGTTCTAAATAATGTTCTCCAATTATCTGGAGGTCCTGACCTAATGTCAGTTTATTAGCTTCTTTGACTAGGATTGAGGTAGCAGCAAGTGCCCTCAGGCAAGTTGGCCAGCCAGACGCTACGGGATCTAGCTTTTTGGACAAGTATGCTACAGGCCTCTTCCATGGCCCAAGCTCTTGGCTAAGGATTCCTAATGCTACCCCTCTCTTTTCAGCAATGTACAGCTGAAAGGGTTTGGCCATGTCTGGCAAGGCCAACGCTGGGGCAGTCACTAGGGCCTCCTTCAATGCCTGGAAAGCTTTCCTTTCCTTGTCTGTCCAAATAAACTGTTCTTCCTTTCCCCTAGTCAGCTCGTGCAGAGGCCTGGCCAGTTCGGTGGACCCTAGTATCCAGAGTCTGCAATAGCCCACTGCTCCCAGAAATTCTCGTACTTGCCTCTTGTTAGTAGGTTCTGGGATTTGTAATACAGTCTGAATCCTTCGACTGGATAATGTCCTTTGTCCCCCTTGTAAGTTATACCCAAGATAACTTACGGTTTGGGTGACAATTTGGGCCTTCTTGGCAGAGACTCGATACCCCATCAGCTGGAGGTCCAGGAGTAGGTCTAGGGTGGCCTCTTTACATTGTTCTTCTTCTGCTGCAGCAATGAGAAGGTCATCTACATATTGAAGCAGTACAACTGATGGATGAGCAGCTTGAAACCCCTGCAAGTCCTTGCTCAGAGCCTCATTAAAGATAGTGGGGGAGTTCTGGAACCCTTGGGGAAGCCTGGTCCATGTATACTGCCCCACTAGTCCTTTCTCTGGATCATTCCATTCAAAAGCAAATATATCCTGGCTCTTGGGGGCTAATGGAATACAGAAGAAGGCGTCCTTCAAATCTAGTACTGAGTAATAGATATGAGTAGGGAGCAACGAGCTTAGCAAAGTGTAGGGATTTGGCACTGTAGGGTGAATAGTCTCTACCCGGGCGTTTACTTCTCGCAGATCCTGCACCGGGCGATAGTCCTGGGTCCCAGACTTCTGAACTGGGAGCAAAGGTGTGTTCCAGGCTGACTGGCATTCCCGGAGGATACCTGCCGCTAATAAGCGCTGCAAATGCTGTGCTATGCCTTGCTTAGCCTGTGCAGGTATGGGGTATTGCCTTACCCGCACTGGACTAGCGGTGCTCAGCAACTGCACTATGACAGGTGGCTGATGGGCGGCTAGGCCTGGTGGGTTGGTTTCTGCCCACACTCCGGGCACCTGTTTCCGTAACTCCTCTGGGACCCCAATAACTTCATCCTTACCTTCCTGGAGGGCTGCTTTCAAATATTCTTCAGATATGGGCACCGTTACCTCCAGACTACCTCCCTTGCTGTTCTCTTGAGAGCTGCTATCTTGTTGCTGGAAGGTGATGGTGGCATGGAGTTTCTGGAGGAGGTCTTGGCCCAACAGAAGGTAAGGACAGTCTGGAATGATTAGAAATGAATGGGTGATGGTGCAGCGGCCCAAATTAGTAATTCTTGCGGTGGCCCGTGGGTAAGTTACTGCTTTTCCCGTTACCCCTACTATCTTTGTAGTTTCTTTTTGTATTTGTCCTTGAGGGCTTTTCAAGACTGAGTAGGTGGCTCCCGTGTCAACTAGGAAATCAGTGGGCTTTCCTTCGACTGTCAAGGTGACCATGGGCGCCTGGGAGCCAACAAGGATAGAGCCCCGGCCCCATCAGTCCAATTGGAGCAGTACTTGCGATTCCCGCTCGGGCCTTTCAGCCCGCAGTTTAGGGCAATCCTTCTTCCAGTGTCCCTTCTCTTTGCAATATGCACACTGATCCTTGTCTATTTGCTTCTGCGGTGGGCCTCTCCCCTTACCTCGGGGCTGCTTTCTTTCCCTTCCCTTCAGACTTGTGAGCGGCAAGGAGGATTTTGACAGCCGCTCTTCCTAATTCTGGGTCATCTCTATTTACGTATACTTTCTGAGCTATTTCTAATAGCTTACTTCTATTTTCTCCTTCAAATCCCTCTAATTTCTGAAGCTTTCTTCTAATGTCTGATGCAGCTTGCGTCACAAAGGCTATATTCACCAACCTGCGATTCTCTTCAGCCTCTGGATCTATAGGGGTATAAACCCGGTAGGCCTCCATTAGCCGCTCTAAAAATGCAGCGGGGGACTCTTCCCTTCCCTGGATAACCTCACTTACCTTACTGAAGTTAGTGGGTCTCCTGGCTGCTGCCTTTAAACCCCGAAGCAGAGCCTGGCGGTACTGGAAGAGTGCCTCCCTTCCCCCAGAAGTATTTGGGTCCCAATTCGGGGGTTGTTTGGGAAGGACATTCTCGACTTCCCCATCCGTTCCCCCGTCCTCTAAAACAACCTTTGCTGCTTCTCTCATTATCCTGTTTCTTTCTTCTGTAGTAAAAAGAGTTTGCAAGACCTGTTGACAATCATCCCACGTTGGCTGGTGGGTCCTAAAAACAGTCTCAAGCAAAGATATTAATCCCTGCGGTTTCTCAGAAAAGGGAGGGTTCTGATGCTTCCAATTGTACAAGTCACTGGTAGAAAAAGGCACATAAATGAGGCGAGGAGGCGCCCGTGAACCAGCATCTGGTGCCGGCGGCGCCTCCCAGAGCAGTAAAATGGCCGCGTTCTCCTGGGTTCCTCCCGCCAAACCTGCTGAAGAAGAAGGCAAGATGGCGGTCTCTCCCACCAAACCTGCCGCTTCCCCATATACCGCCCCTCCTCGAGTGTGAGGCGGACTTAAAAACCCCTTCTCGTCCTGCCTCGAAGAATCAGGTTCCTCCTGCCGCGGATAGGGTGGGGGAAAATTCACTGGGTCTAAATGATCTTCTGGTGCCCCCGGCAACACTGGGTAAAGCCTAGATGACGGCGTACTGGGCTGTTCTGGGGGCCCAAGTTTTTCAGAATTTCCTTTCTTTTCCCTGTTTCTCTGTCCTGCCTTCTGATTGCTTGCAGCTAAGCACACTGCCCTTTTTCTCACTTATTCTCCCTCAGGCACTTCTTGATATACCCTGGCTTCTCGGTAGCAATATCAATCCATACATCTATATACAAAAACTGATCTGGGTGGGGCACCTGATATATGATAGCTCGTACAGCAAACACAACAGGAAGATCAAAGGTGCGGTCAGCGGGCCAGCCAACGTTAAGGCTTGGCCACTTGAGCTGACTCAGGGTGCAGAGTATCTCCCGATCTGGAGCTGGTCTGCTATATCCCTGAGCTCGTTTCTGAAAGTCAGAAAAATTAGTTAGTACACAATCCAGTGGGAAATTAGGGACAGACTCCTTTTGACCCATTTTGCTGCTTTCAGTTTGGATCCTCTTCTTTTCTGCTTCCTCAAGGAAAAACCACACAAGAACTACCGTGCTTAAAGTATAAACAGACGTAAACACACACAAGCAAGCTTCTCATTTGGATTTCCCCCTCTCATTGAATTGCCTGACAGTTACGCAGTGCAGCGCAGCGACTTCCTAATGTGACCGGTCACTTCCTAATTTTCAAACTCGTCTCAGAGAGCAGCATCCCGCCTCTGAGAGTCCTGGGTAGGTCACCAGCAGCGTCCTGCCTGCTACCACAGGTAATGCTCCGGAGCCCAAAACAAAACCAAGGATCCTTAAAGAATACTTACTTATACCGAGCTATCTCCTTGGTCTCCAACCCAAAACTGCGCCGAGGCAGATCCCGGGCGAGCCCCCAGCTGAAGCATCCACCGGGTATAATAAAAAAAAACAAATGTCGGAGACTTTCAGAGGTAGGTATAGATGTAACTTTATTGGCCAGTTTCACCTGCGCAGGGGCGAATTCCCTGGTGTCCGGAGACACCGTACTCAGTAGGAGCTGCAAATGGGAACCACGCCTGGCGCTTACAGCTAGTTCTTTATATATATCCTAAGTAAGCAAGCATATACAGAAGCAAAAATAGCGGTTACTTGCCCTGGCCGGTTGGCTCAGCGGTAGAGCGTCGGCCTAGCGTGCGGAGGACCCGGGTTCGATTCCCGGCCAGGGCACATAGGAGAAGCGCCCATTTGCTTCTCCACCCCTCCGCCGCGCCTTCCTCTCTGTCTCTCTCTTCCCCTCCCGCAGCCAAGGCTCCATTGGAGCAAAGATGGCCCGGGCGCTGGGGATGGCTCTGTGGCCTCTGCCCCAGGCGCTAGAGTGGCTCTGGTCGCAACATGGCGACACCCAAGAGGGTCACAACATGGCGACGCCCAGGATGGGCAGAGCATCGCCCCCTGGTGGGCAGAGCGTCGCCCCATGGTGGGCGTGCCGGGTGGATCCCGGTCGGGCGCATGCGGGAGTCTGTCTGACTGTCTCTCCCTGTTTCCAGCTTCAGAAAAATGCAAAAAAAAAAAAAAAAAAAAAAATAGCGGTTACTTATTTGCTAAGGGAGTTGCACATAGCATAGCAACAGGGGCTGGGTCTAGCTCATTGGGGAACTTCAAACATAAACTTCTGATAAGGGTCTCTAACCAATGGAATGCAAACATTTGTCTTCCTTTGTTCTTAGCCTTACAGGGTCCCTATCCTTACCTCCCTGTCTCTGCGTCTATACTATGGCAATCCCAGCACAGTTTCCTGAATCTAACAATTTGATCTTTTCTTGATCCTTACACCCTTCTCTGAGCACTTTGCCCAAAATGTAAAATGTCCTTGAAGCTTCTCTCCAACTAAAAGAAAAGCTTCTTAGTTCAGGAGGGCTTCCATCCTTATTCTCCCCATTTGAGACCTCCAGAACTTTTATTATACTGGAGTCTCACCTTCTTCATCTGACCCCTGGGTAAGGCCTGATAGTGGTGGGCACAGTATACGTAGGCCATGGATCGTTGCTGTATGATGGTCTCTATTATATTCTCTAGGCTGTTTGTTAGCAGTGGCAACAGACACAGACCTATTAGGCAAATTCCTAGGAGAGTAATGTTAAACCTAATCCAGAGGGACTTGAAACATTGAAGACACGAACAAAATCCATTGATTCCACACCAGAGCTTTATTGTCTAGCTTGGCCAAGCGGCGACAACTCCAACAGAAATCTGAGGGAGAGCGTGCCGGCCCTTTGTTCTACTTAGTTTTTATAGTTTTGCAAGTGGAAAGTACAGAAGCAAAAATTGCAATTAGGTGCCCTTTACCACTATTGGTTATAGCCATATGTCCTTTAACATGATAAGACCATGTTCAATTTGCAAGCCATACATTGTTTTGGAGAAAACAAAATTTATAAGTCAATACAATGGTAGAAAGATGTCTCTTTACATATTAAAAAGCATTCCTATATTCTCTAATGTTTATCCGCCATTTCTCTGTCCAGAGTTACACACATTAACCACATGCATTCATATGGGAGAGGTAGTTTCCATGGGGACAAATACCCACAAATGGCTCATAGTTATAAGAAAAGGTTTATTTTGGCTTTTCTCTTTCTGCACCTGGCTAGCCATTCACCCCTTTCCCCACAGGTGTGGTGGAATGTCAGGGAATCCATGTTTTCCTTCCCTTTTCATTTACAATACAATGTCAAGGGCCATCCTGGTTTTAGGCCAATCACACAGTACAGAGATTATTCTCAAAATTTCTCTGCACACCTTAACCCAAATTAATAAAATGTTCTTCAAGCCTCTTTAAATATTAATATTAATTCTGCAGCTCTTGGTACTTTACAACACCTGCGGCTGAAGTGGCACAGTGGCTCCTCAGGGTTTTAAACCCACCAAGGATTGAGAACCATTCCCCAAAAAGGCTATTGGGGTTCCATCCGTGCCAAACTTGTGTGGGCACATGTGCTAGTTTTGTCATTTTTTTGACAAGGTCCTCAACTTTCTGGCCCTGGTCAGCTATTTGCAGGCATAAATTAGTGAGATTGAATTTCCCACACTCTCCTCCTGCTGCTGCTAACAGGTAGTCTAGTGCCAGCCTGTTTTGGTAGATAGCGTTTCTCATCTGAGTTTGCTGACGTGCAAGGAGGGTTAGGGCTCTCCCAGTCTTATTGGTAGTGATTTCTAAAACTGCCTACAATCGGATAATTTGGTTTATCATGTAAATGGGGGTGCAGTATCTGTAAGGTTGGTGAGCAATGGAGGGAGGTCACATGGGTTCCCTAGCCAGGAACTTTGGCTAAGACCGCCCACATCCAGGCATGCCAAAAGAAACTTCCCAAGAGCCCTTTGGAAAAGAGTGACTGTCCGTCAGCCAGTGAGATTCCACCATGTCATATTAACTCAACCACCCTAGGGACCCTTTAAATATCTCTCACACGGGTCACACCTTGCGACTTCCCTGGACTCCATCTTTTCTCGGGGCCAGGGAACTTTGTTCGGCAGGATGTACATGCTCTGTACTCAATAAAGCCTTTTATTATTCCACACTTCATGGCTCCGGCCCCTTTCCTTCCTTCTCGGAAGAAAAAAATACCTTATAGTATCCCCAAGATCCGTCCTCTGCCCAGGTGGCAGGTCCATAGTACTGGACTATCTGCTCTGGGGGCCACTCATTATCTTTCCAGTCTCCTATCTGGAGTTCTCTTTACACCTGTTGTAAGGACTGTGGAGCTGGATAGCCAAGAAGTTCCCCTGTTTTCAGAGGCAAGAGGAAAAGGAGGGCTTTATCATACCTATTACACAGCTTCCTTCCCAATTCCTGGGAAGACAGGTATAAGCCCTGTTCCTACAGATCCAGTAAAGTCCATGTGGTGCAATCTAGTCTCTGGCCCTGCCTGGGTCCTGCCAGGCTCCAGTTAGCTCAGGGAAACAGGCCAATGGATTTCATTTTATCTGGTTTCCCCACCACATACTTTGCTCGGAGATGGCATTATAATACTGCTGCCCAAGGTAAGTCAGTTCTCCAACTGATTCAGTTAGATCTCCTTCTCTCTGACTAAGCAATATTGCCCTATGATAGTATGTTTTAAAACCCATTGGCTGTCATCAGAGGTGCGGGGGTCATTACATTTGGCCTATCTCCAGTGGGAACTAGTTCCTTGGCTTCCCATGGCCATTTGATCCCCATTAGACTACCCCCACATACAAAGCAAGAGGTGACATTTAGGGAATGGGCTATTCCCTCAGCCGTCCTGAGGAATAAGTTCTTAGTTGACTGTGGTGGTGGGGAGGGGGAGGGGTTTAGTTGCTTCCTTATAAAAAGGACTTACGTACTTGGAAGGCTTGAGTGCGGTGGTCCAGTATCTGACCTCTAACAACATTTGGAACAATGGGATCTAGCCCTGTCCCGTCAATGTCAAGTGTGAGCACCTCTCCAGTCTTCCAACAGGGGTTTAGGGGATTCGTTATGATCAGCTCTAAGGGAGTGCACCCCTGGGTGGTGCAGTTTGACAGAGCTACCCCTCTCTTAAAATATACTTCTTTCTTTTTAGAGGTGTCCTTTTCCCAAGTATCCCATCGGACACATGATCAATAGTAACAGCTTATTCCACAGGAGTAGCTATGAGCACATATATACTTTTCTTTTACACTGTAGCTTCTCTCTCAGCTGAGAGTCCCACACTCCCTTTCTGTATGACTTATAGCAGCACATGCATCAAAACTTAAGGTGACTTGTTCTGGCTTTCCTTTGACCCTAGTTTGAGCTATGGTTGGCCCATCCTTCCATCCCCAAACCCCTTCCTTTGTTACCTTTACCTCAAAAACTACTTCAGTAAGAGAGTCTGTAGGGTTATAAGAGATATAAGGTTGGTCATTTCCTGGGTCACATATTAAATATTGAGTCTGATTATAGGTACAGGTCCCTTTCTGAGTTCCCTGGCATTCATAGAAGCTATAGAAAAGCAAGGTGGTGGAGACTTTCTGACCTTCTGACCTTCCTTGGTAATAAGGATACACAACTAACAGTCCTCTGCCCTAGTTTCCCTCCCTCCCCAGAGTCCAGTTATAAGCCCCATGGCGAGGTTCCTCAGCCTTCAGTTGTGCATGGACCAGCCAGCTCCTGGTTTGTGGCTGGAGCAGGGCATGTTGTCCTTCTCAGGGTCAACTTACAAGGATTAGTAGGGTCAGTCTCTGCTATCCATGAGGGCGTTTCTGCTGGGGACGCAGGCTTCAGCTAGCTGTGGTGAGGCCAGGCAAGTATGCCTTCTACCTTAGCAGCAGTGGGAGTGGTCAGGATCACAGTGTAGGGTCCCTTCCACCTGGGTCAAAGAGGAGCTGGAGTCCAGTCCTTGACCCACACTTGGTTTTCTGGAGAAAAATGGGCATTTCTGAAGAATGGACAGGGGCAAATAAAATGATTGGAGCCCTAACTAGCACCCACTTGGATATGGCACCAGCCACCTTGCCTAAAGCTTCTAATTGTCTATGTAGTTCTGTTTCTCTTGAGGAGTCCCTGGCAAACCACATAATATTGGGGGAGGCCTATTTTATAATACCTCATAAGGTGAATACCCAGTGTTCTTGGAGGGGGTGCACCGAATCTTAAACAATATTAGAGGCAAAGCTTGCACCCATTTAAGACCTGTTTTCTGACATAATTTGCTAAGCCCTGACTTCAGAGTCCTATTCATGCATTCCACCTTCCCCGAGCTCTGAGGCCTGTATGCCGCGTGAAGCTTCCAGGTGATGTTCAGCTGTTCCTTGTACTACCTTAACCACAAAGGCCGGGCCATTGTTGGAACCTATCCGGAGTGGCAGTCCAAACCTAGGAATAACTTCTCTGAGCAATGCCCTTGTTACTTTTCTAGCTTTTCCAGTCTGGGTGGGGTAGGCCTCTACCCATCCTGTGTTGGTACATACTAACACCAAAAATTACTGGTAACCTTGACTTTTGGGCATCTCGGTGAAGTCCACCTGTATATCCTGAAAGGGGTCTGCCCCATAGGATTAGATACCAGGGGGCACTGAAGATCCTCGTTTTGCATTATTCTGACAGCAGGTTGAACAGCACAGGCTGACTTTCTTGGCTAGGGAAGCCAAGAGAGGCATATAGAAATATCTCCCTGGCAGTTTTTCTGTCTTTTCTTGTCCCAGATGGGTGGCAGCATGCAAAGTCTGGACTACTGTTGGTCCCAATAGGTGGGAAATGACAACTCTACCATCTGGAAGTTATATCCAGCTATCCTTTAATTCTTTGACCCCTTCTTTCTCTGTCCATCTTTTCTCTCCCTCAGAATACCTGGGAACAAGTTCCGGGGTCCACGGGATGAGAGGGGCTGTAGTATCCTTGTGGTAGGGCAGGTAGAAACCCCCTTGGCCTCTGCATCTGCTCTGGCATTTCTCTGGGCTTCTACCCTTCCTTATTTCTGGTGTCCTTGGCAGTGGATCACTGCTACTTGTTTTGACTTCCGGACTGCTTCCAGCTGCTGGAGAATTTCTCCTGGATATATATATATGTTTTTTTAATTTATTTCAGAGACAGAGCAAGAGTCAGAGAGAGGGATAAACAGGGACAGATAGACAAGAACGGAAAGAGATGAGAAGCATCAATCATCAGTTTTTTGTCCTTAGTTCATTGATTGCTTTCTCATATGTGACTTGACCATGGGCCTTCAGCAGACTGAGTAACCCCTTGCTTGAGTCAACGACCTTGGGTCCAAGCTGGTGAGCTTTTTGCTCACACCAGATGAGCCTGCGCTCAAACTGGCGACCTCGGGGTCTCGAACCTGGGTCCTTCCGCATCCCAGTCCGACGCTCTATCCACTGTGCCACCGCCTGGTCAGACTTTTTTTTTGTATTTTTCTGAAGTTGGAAACGGGGAGGCAGTCAGATAGACTCCCGCATGTGCCCGACTGGGATCCACCTGGCACGCCCACCAGGGGGCGATGCTCTGCTCATCTGGGGCTTTGCTCTGTTGCGACCAGAGCCATTCTAGTGCCTGAGGCAGAGGCCATGGAGCCATCCTCAGTGCCCGGGCCAACTTTGCTCCAATGGAGCCTTGGGAGGAGAAGAGAGAGACAGAGAGGAAGGAGAGGGGGAGGGATGGAGAAGCAGATGGCACTTCTTTTGTGTGCCCTGGCCGGGAATCAAACCCAGGACTCCTGCACGCTAGGCCGATGCTCTACCACTTTTCCTGGATATTTAAGATCTTTGCCCCCTGCAGTCAGGAGTCCTCTCACTTTGTAAATTGCTCATATACTTGGAGATTAAGAAAGGAAAAACAGGAATCTATAAAGATATTCACCCTTTTCCTTTCACTGAGCTCTAAAGCTTGAGTCAGGGCAATCAGTTCTGCCTGCTGAGCAGAAATGCCTTGGGGTAGAGGCTGCACCTCTACAGTTTCTGTTAGAGTCACTACTGCATACCCCACTTGCCTTTCTCTCCTTGAGTTGAAAGAGCTGCTTTATGTACAGCTCCCATTCAGGCTCCCTTAGGGGCTGACCCAGTAAGTCCAGCCAGCTGGAGTATACTGAGTCAAGCACTTCCAAGCATTTGTGCTGCGGCTTTCCCCCCATTCCCTGGGAGCGGTGTCGCTGAATTTAGAGTGGTACACACCTCTATTACTAGACTTGGGTTTTCACATAATAAGCTCTGGTACTTAGGCGGGCATTAGTGAGCCAGTGATGTCCTTCAGCATTCATCTGAGTCACTACTGCATGAGGCACCTGCATTTTTAGGTCTTGTCCTAAAGTTAGTTTGTCTGCCTCTTGTACCAGCATAGCCATGGCCACTAGGGCTCTTAAGCATGGTGGCCACCCTTTTGCAACTCCATCTAATTGCTTGGACAGGTAGGCTATTTGCTGGCCTAGGCCACGACCCCATATCCTGTGTTAATACACCTACTGCTATCTTGCTTCTCTCTGAGACATACAGTACGAAAGGTTTTGCTGGGTTAGGAAGACGTAGCACTGGGGCAACTTGTAATTCCTTTTAAAGAGTGCGAGAAGCACAGTCCTATTCTGGCCCCCATGGAAAAAGAGTCCATGGGCTCTTTTTCTCCCCTCTTTGTGACTTCATTGAGGGTTTGGCCAGTACTGCAAAGTTGGGGATCCACAAACGGCAGACTCCTACTGCACCCAGGAACTCTCTGACTTGTCTCCTTCTGGTGGGGACAGGAATGTTCTGAATAACCTGTCTTTATTCTACTCCTAGCCTCCTCTCTATTGGATAATCAATCCCAAGTATTTTACTTGCCTTTTTCAGAACTGGGCCTTCTTCTTCGATACCTTATATCCATTCTTCTCTAGATGACATAGAATCAAGACCATTCATTGAGCACATTCTGGAGAGTCTCGTGACCTAGCAACAGGTCATCCACGTACTGAAAGAGAACACACCTGATGTCCTGTGCAGGAAACCTCTGGGGGTCCCGAGCGGGGCCTCCCCAAAGATGGTAGGGGAGTTCTTGAACCCTTGCAGGAGCCTAGTCTAAGTGTACTATCCCTTTGCCCCTGTGACCGGGTCCTCCCATTGGAAGGCAAACAGCTCCCGGCTTTCAGGAGTCAGTCTTAAACTAAAGAAGGCATCTTTTAAGTCCAGGAAAGTGAACTGTGAGACGTGAGCAGGGAGGAGGCTTAGGAGTGTGTAAGGATTTGGCACTGTTGGGTGCAGAGTCACTGCTGCCTCATTTATGACCCTCAAGTCCTGTACTGGCTGATAAGCACTGGCCCCGGTTTCCTGACAGGGAGCAAAGGAGTATTCCAGGGTTACTGGCATGGGATAGTTATGCCATGCTCCTTGAGCCTCTGTAAATGCACCTGGGTTTTTTTCTAAGCCCCTCGCCCAGGAATTAAGTATTGTTTTTGGCTAACAGGCAGTGCCTAGGCTAACTCTGTCTGCACTGGCACTTGATTTATATCCAACCCTGGGGGGGGGGGGGTCTTCAGCCCAAACTCTGGGGTATTTTTGAATTAGTTTTTGGATTGGCGGCTTCCCAGACCCAGTAGCAAAAATCCTCCATTCCTCCTCACTAGGAACAGTTAGTGTTAAGACAAGCCTCGGCTTAGGCACCTGCAAGTCCAGCCGGCCATTGTCAGCAAAAGATATAGTAGCTCTTAATGGGCTCAGCAGATCACGTCCCAACAAGGGCATTGGACAGTCAGGCATGTATAAGAACATGCACAGCCTCATGACCTATTGTACATTTACGGGGCGGACAGAACGCCTGCTTGGCCTGTGTTCCTGTGGCTCCTATAATGTCCACTCTATGGGTGGAGAGCGGCACTACTGGCCGGGTCACCACTGAGTGTTCAGCCCCGGTGTCAATCAGGAAGTCTGTCTGCTGGCCCCCTACCATCATGCGGACCATGGGCTCAGTGGGGGCCCCTGTGTCCAGTCACCCTCAGTCTGAAAGGGACTCCCCAGCTCTATTGAACAGGGTGCCTTCCCCTTGGGAGGTGGCTGGCTGGCACGCCTCCCCCTTGTCCTGGTTGGGACAGTCATTTCTCCAGTGACCGGTTCCCCAGCAGAGGGCACACTGATCACATCGCAGGGAAGCTCTGCCTGACTGCCCTTTCTTGCCCTTGCCTGTTTTCTTCCCTTTTTCGGATAGAGGAGATTTTCTTTTTCCCTTCTGTTGAAGAGGTGCCACTATAAATTCTGGCTTTTTTTTTTTTTTGCATTTGGCACTCATCTTCCTTTCTGCTTGCAATCTCCCTATTCACATAGACTTTATTGGCTACTTCCACAAATTGGGTTATGTTCATTCCCTCAAAGTCTTCTCATTTCTGGAGTTTCTTTTTTATATCTCCTGTACTCTGGCTGAAAAAGGCCACATTAACCATTCTTTGGTTCTCTGGACTCTCTGGATCCAAAGGGGTATAGATTCGGTAGGTCACACACAATATCTCATAAAAGTCACTCGGACTTTCATCCTTCGTCTGCAAAGCCTCTGCCACCTTGTTGATATCTGTGGCCTTCTGGCCTCCCTTCCGTAAGCCTTGGAGGAGCGCCTCTCTATATTTCCTGAGCTGTCCCAAGCACTCCTCTTCATTCGGGTCCTACTTAGGATCCTGTCCTGGCACCTGGATGCCTGCATACTTCTGGGGATTCTGGTGTTCCTCAGAAGCATTCTCCTCTAGCCATTTAGTTGCCACCTGTATTATCCAGCGTCTTTCCTCTGTGTTGAACGGAGTGAGGAGCAATTGATGGCAGTCTACTCACATAGGATTGTGGGTCTGAAATATGGATTGCATGAGATCTATTAGGGCCTGAGGCTTTTCTTTATAAATGGGGGTGTGGCGCTTCCAATTAAGAAGGTCGGTGGTGGCCCTGGCCGGTTGGCTCAGCGGTAGAGCGTCGGCCCGGCGTGCGGGGGACCCGGGTTCGATTCCCAGCCAGGGCACACAGGAGAAGCGCCCATTTGCTTCTCCACCCCCCCCTCTCCTTCCTCTCTGTCTCTCTCTTCCCCTCCCGCAGCCGAGGCTCCATTGGAGCAAAGATGGCCCGGGCGCTGGAGATGGCTCCTTGGCCTCTGCCCCAGGCGCTAGAGTGGCTCTGGTAGCGGCAGAGCGACGCCCCCTGGTGGGCAGAGCATCGCCCCTGGTGGGCGTGCCAGGTGGATCCCGGTCGGGCGCATGCAGGGGTCTGTCTGACTGTCTCTCCCCGTTTCCAGCTTTGGAGGACTACAAAAAAAAAAAAGAAAGAAAGAAAGAAAGAAGGTCGGTGGTGGTGAAATGTTGATACACCAGCACCTGTCATTCTACTATATTCACCTGCTCACTTATGACTGTGTTTATTACTTCTTTCAGAAGTATCTGCATATCAGGCATTGTTTTTGAGCGTAGTCTCCCAGCTAGAGGAGGAGAGCCTGGACCAAATTCTGGCTGGTCAGTGGGGGTCGCCTCCAGCTCCCCTGAGCTTATGCTAGGACTTGATAAATCTGGCAATGATGGGTCTGATTCAGTGGCAGTTTCCGGGGTGAACAGAGAGTCTGATATGGAATGGTAAAACCTTGCTGGCATGTAAGGTGGTGGAGCCAGAGCTTCTGCTTCTTCTGGCTCACTAGGGGTTAAAATTTCTGGCACTGGTGGCTGTAGCAGCTTTCTGGGTCTGGTGGGATGCTTCCTTGGCTTCTCAATCAATATTGTCAAGGCCTGACCTCTAAGCCAAGGGGGAGTTTGCATAACAAGTGTAAGCCAAGTGTCTGTGTAGGGAAACTGATCTGGGTGGCCTGGATCTCTAGTGACTACCTGCCACACCTTCTGTACAACAGACCTACCCAAGCTTCCTTCTGCTGGCCATTCTACACCAAAGGTGGTCCACTCTATATCACACAAGCTCTTTAATTTCCCCGGGGACATAGTAACTCCATAATCCCCTGAGAACCCTTTCTTAAAATTCTTGACCATTGTGGCTAATGGAGTGGGTTTCCCCTCTGAACCTTCCATGCCTCCCATGATAGACAACAATCACGCCACACGAAGGAATTAGGGAAGGGTCGGGGAAATTTGGAGGGGATGACACTGGCTTCAGTCCATCACTGGCTGTTCCCCTCACAGGAATAGCGGGCTGTCTTGCCTATGGCAGGCTGATATACACCGTCAACATGCAATTCTGCCTCTGACCCATAGATGGCACCCTACGGAACCACGGTTTGGGACCAAACACTCGCTTCGGCCCTGTGGGAGAGAGTAGGAGCCCCCTCCCAGTGTCCATCTCGTTCACTCCGCACTCATTCTCTTTCACACAACCTTCCATACACCAGTAGAAGGCAATGAGTCACCGCTCCTGACCCATGGAGGGCGAGGAGTCACTGCTCCTAACCGGTGGGACTTGTTCCCCACACCTGTGGAGGATGACTGTATGGCTAAGGGCTGCCACCATCGTGGCCATTCACATGCAGGTTCTCATTGAATTCGGGCAGACGGTAAAGAAACAGCAGAGCCAGAGAATGGTGGGCCATTCTGTTTATTAGTGTCTCACTAAGACAGGCAAGCCACAAGAAAAGCCAAGGAGGGCAAGGGATCTGGGAAAAAAGAAATCCTACCGCACCTCTCAGTGGTGGGGGCAGAATCTCTCTTCTGTTCTTTTCTTTCAAAACTTTTTGGCATGAAAACCTCTCCTCCAGCAAACATTAGCAATACAATGGCCCTTCCCAAGCAGGAAGGTAATTTGCAATTTCACTGACCACTTTTACTGGCTGCCCAGCCCCAATGCAAACTATAGCGAGCAAACATAAAAATTACATTTTACAAATTTATTTGACCAACTTTCCACCTCTTTTGCTCGCTTTGCAATCCACACCACAGGTATCTTCCACGATGGCCCCTGTGCGAGGAATGAGGTACATTGCATAAACAGAAACAGTACAAACTACAGCAATAAAATTACCCAATTATAAGCTATGGGTGAAATAAGAGAGCTGTCAGTGGCACCAAGAGAGACAAATCTGCTCCCTCTGGCAAAATACAGGCCAGAGTTTTGTCTGCAGACAGCACAGTAGCTGGTACCTAAGCCCCCTGGGTCTTACTCAGCATCATGTACCAGACACGACTTCCCAGGAATGCACTGAAACTGCCTCAGAATTTTATTTTTAAACAAAGACAAATAGAATATACAAAATTTTTACAAACATGGTATCTATTATGATGGTTAATTTTGTGTATCAACTTGACTGGGCCAGAAGGCATCCAGGTATTTGGTCAAATGTTACTCTGGGTGTTTCTGTGAAGGTGTTTTTTGATGAGATTAGCATTTAAATTGGTGGACAAAGTGAAGCAGATTGCCCTCTCAATCAGTTGAAGGCCGGCATAGAACAAAAAGCCTGAGCTCCCCCAGCTCTGAGGGTGTTCTTCTTTCCTGACTGCTTTTGGACTTGTTGTGAAACACCAGCTCATTCTAGGGTCTCCAGCCTCAGACAGAAATTAAACCATCAGAGCTTTGGGCATCCAGTCTGCTGACTCCCTTGGCGGATCCAAGGACTTGCCTGCTTCCATAACCACATGAGCCAGTTCCGTGTAATACCTATTGATTCTGGTTCTCTAAAGAGCCCCAACTGGTGCTCAGATAGCTGCATCAAAGCCCCTGTGGCAGACTCGATGTCCCTGTGGGCCGTGCAGACGCAGACCCAGCCTGGGGCAGGATGCACAGAGAGTGACTGCATAGCTTACATGCGCCACTTTTTCTACCAGATTGTGACCTCCAGCCCAGTGAGACCCTGGGTGTCCAGGTTCTCCCCAGGCATGGGGCCACACTGGGAGGGACCTTGGTCATCATCACCCTCAGTGCTTGTTGCTTCATCCGTGTCCTTTCTGAGATGTGCCTCCGAGTCATTGCGAAAAGGAGGAACGTTATTAAGTAGAATTTAAAAAAAAACAACAACAACACTGAAAAAAACCTTTTTTAAAAAAATTACCCCATATTTCACTTTAGAACTCACAGCAGGACACGATGATGTGGTATGCATTCACATACTAAACACACACCTTACCACATTCCACCCTGGCTGGGCTGCCTTCTTGCCCAGTGCCTAGGGAAATAACATGTCCCCTGACACAGGCACACAACAAGTGTACTTGACAGTAACTCGTCACCCTCCCGACCATGACCCCCGCCCCCGGACCGGGTGGCAGTGGGGAAGAACGTGTGTGACAAGCTCGGCATGGAGACCTCTCTGCCCCCTCTGCACAGCCTGTTCCCCGGGAACCGGGATGGCTTCTGCCACACGGAGGGACTCCTTGGCACTGTGCAACACAGATTCATCTTAGCTTCACAGGCATTCCAGAAAATTAACGTGTTTTTTTTAATAAGGAAACTGCGTGAAGCTAATTTGCCCAAAGTCGTTCAACTGAAGAGCGAGACACAGGGCCTAGAAACAGGCACAAAGGCAGTATGTCAGGAGCGGTCACTGTTCCCGGCACCCCACCCTCTCCCACCACATCAGCTATATTAAAATGCATACAGACCCTACATAATTTTTCATAATGTATATAAGCGTTTATCTGCAGTTGCTTGACTGAGATAAAAAACGTGATATTGCAGCCTGACCAGGCAGTGGTGCAGTGGATTAGAGCATTGGACTAGGATGCAGAAGATCCAGGTTTGAAACCCCGAGGTCATGGCTTGAGCATGGGGTCACCAGCTTGAGTGCAGGGTCACTGGCTTGAACATGGAATCATAGACATGACCCCATGGTTGCTGGCTTGAGCTCAAATGATGCTGGCTTGAGCCCAAGGTCGCTGACTTGAGTAAGAGGTCACTCGCTCTGCTGGAGCCCCCTGGTCAAGGCACAAGAAAGCAATCAATGGACAACTAAGGTGCCACAATGAAGAATTTATGTTTCTCATCTCTCTACCTTCCTGTCTATCTATCCCTATCTGTCCTTTTCTCTGTCTCTGTCATTAAAAAAATGTGACATTACAGATATATTTAAATATTCCTTGACTTCCATTTTGTTGGGTGTGGAGGGTGTTGGCTTGTTTATCCTCAGACCCATACCTCACCCTCTCTGTCTACCAGTGCCTGTGGCCAGTGTCCTGGGTTTCTGCCAGTGGGGTTCCCTGTCATGTTCGGACAGTGGGGGAGCCCAGTTGAGGAGAGGAGGAAGAGAGTGTTAAGGGTGTCATCTCCTCACTTGGGCACCATCTTCATCCTCCTCTGGTTGAGCCCCCCTTGTTCTCCACTGCCCCTGAATGACCTGCTTCCTGGATTAGAAGGGACCTGGAGGAGGGGCAGGGTACCTGCCGTCACCAACTCTGGGTGGCTTCTCACTTCTGGTGGCCCCTCAGCATCCCCAAGGTCTGTGAGAGAAGCCTTCCACTCCCCAGTGTCCCAGTTGGACCCTGCCGACCCATGGAGCTCCTGCGTGCTCTGTGTGGGTGAGATAGAGCCAGTGGTCTCCATGGTTACACAACTGTGATGGATGCGAACACTCCATGGGACCCTGCACCGAGCTGTGCAAATTGTGTTCAATTGTGACTTCTCAGAGTGTCCTTCTCAGAGGCAAGATGAAGAGGGGGACACAGAGGCACCATACCTTTTCTGTCCACTCAGCCTCCCCTCTGCGTACCAACCCCCTAACACACACACACACAGGCAGGCCCTCAGACTGTTTGCATTCACCAAGGAGCACCAGGCCCTGGCCCTGTGGCCCCCTTGGGCTGAACACAGATGCAGGTCCAGGCAGACATACTGTGAACAGAGGTAACCAAGGGCTCAGCAACCCCACGGTGCAGCCTGTTTGTGAAGCTGACCCAAGAGTGTCCCCACCAGCTTTGGGTTTGAGGAAGTAGTTTGGGGGCTCAACTCAAGGGACCTTATAAACACAGCCGAGGAGCTCTAGGACTTGCTGTGCCAACGTTGGTCCAGCCGTGTATCCCCGGGCTCAGAAGGTTGGCAGAGACTTCCCTGTCATGATGCTTATGCAGTTGTGCCCCAGGCAGAAGCCACCACATTCCTTCACTCAGAGTCAGGCTGTGAGGCCATGGTGGCTTCACGCAGCAGCATTTCTGACCTCACTGTGGAGAGTGGCAAGAAGGCATGTGCTGTCCAGCCCATGATCGGTCAACATTAGTGATGAGAGTTCTCTGTATTCTCATCCCGCTTTGACTACGAGGTGATTCCCACAGGCTCCAAGGGCTGGCCAGCTGCCCACAGTTGATGCAACGACCCCAGTCAGCTTGGGGTGGCCAGCTGGAGGAAAAGAGACTATCAGTGGCACACAACCCCTGACCAGGACAATGTCAGGCCTAAAGGAAGCACGTGTCATTTCTACAAATGCACCTTCGCCTGCCCATTGAGAGGACACAGGTCACCTTGGCAAAGGACGTCCCAGAATCTCGGCAGGACAGTGGGCTGCTTTTTCATGGGCCTATTTGTTTGGCTATTCTGATTTGCGTATTTGAAAACAACCAAAAAAACAATTAATTCAAATCTAAATAACTTCCATGCTCTGAATTACATTTATGATCTTCCAGCAAATTTATGAGGACGTTGGGGGACCAGGCCTCTGACACAGAATGAGCATCAGTTTCTCATGGACACCGGCCATGGGTGTATTTCTCGAACTTGTGTGCAGTGAGGGAGCGAGTCTGGAGTGTTCGAGACCTAATGATAATTACACACTTCAGCACATTTAAATCATGATGTGGTTGGAGGCACAACCTTGGCTTTCTCATAGGTCTGAGCACGTGGTTCCTAGAGGATGACCCTCCCTCAGACAGTGCATTTGTTATAATCCCCGGGAGGACTTCTGAACAGGGAGTATTTTGGTTCTTTTTTTTCCCTTTTTTTTAGTACTGTTTACACAGAGGGCTGGCTGCCAGCATTATCACTAAGAAACACCTGCTGAAAATGTTTCTCTATTAACTTTTTTTGTGACAGAGACAATGAGGAGCCACTGAGCCACTTCACCCGCAGGTGTTGTAAGGTACCAAAAACTACAGAATTAATATTAATATTTTAAGAAGCTTGGAGAACATTTTATTAATTTGGGTTAAGGTGTGCTGAGAAATTGTGAGAATAGTCTCTGTACTGTGTGATTGGCAAAACCAGGATGGCCCTTGGCATTGTATTGTAAATGCAAAGGGGAGGAAAACGTGGATCCCCAGACATTCCACCACACCTGTGGGGAAAGGGGTGAATGGCTAGCCAGGGGCAGGAAGAGAAAAACCAAAATAAACCTTTTCTTATAACTATGAGCCATTTGCGGGCATTTGTCCCCACGGAAACTACCTCTCCTAAGTAAATGCATGTGGTTAATATGTGTGACTCTGGACAGAGAAATAGCGGATGAACACTAGAAAATATAGGAATGCCTTTTAATATGTAAAGAGATATCTTTCTACCATTGTGTTGATTTGTAAATTTTGTTTTCTCCAAAAGGATGTATGGCTTGCAAATTGAACATGGTCCTATCATGTTAAAGGACATATGACTATAACCAATAGTGGTAAAGGGCTCCTAATTACAATTTTTGCTTCTGTACTTCCCACTTACAAAACTATAAAAACTAAGTAGAACAAAGGGCCGGCGCGCGCGCTCTGCCTCAGACAACTGTCGGAGTTTGCCACAGCTTGGCCAAGCTAAACAATAAAGCTTTGGTGTGTAATCAACGGACCTTGATCGTGTCTTCAGTGTTTCGGGTCCCTCCGGATTAGGCTTAACATTTTGGGGGCTCATCCTGGGATCGAGGGACCGCCGTCGGTCTGCACACCGGAGTTTTATTGTTCAAACCCGGGTAAGTAGAACAAGGTCGTGACTGTTTGTTGCCACGTGAGCCCTGGCTGACGGGCTGGGAAAGGGCCACTGGCCATCTCCCCTCGGATGCAAGATTGGGAGATTTGGGAGGGCACCCTGCTTTTAGGGAATCCCATTTGAGTTTAGATATTCCAAGCTTGAGGGAAGGTGGCGCCTGTTTGTTTTTGCTGTTTGTCTGTTTTTTGCTGTTTGTCTATCTGTTTTTGTCACTGCATTCGTCAAAGCTTTTAGAGAGTGAAACTTTTAAGTATAGTGTGGGGGAAAGAAGGGAAGGAGTGGGCGTGTGTGCGCTGAGGGGGCTGGCGGGCGTCCTGGGCGTCATGGGACCTACCTATTGCCCTGAGGGGCTTCCCACACCCGCTTGGTTTCCTCCACGTGCGCTTGTTGTGGGCCCCTCCCTGCCACGGGCACCCGGCTAGCCCCGAGGGCGCGTGCTTTCTCTCAACGCACGGTTAGGCAGCCGCCTCTGGCGTCCCCGGGCTGGTTGTGTGGGGTGCTCCCCAGGCCCTGCGTCATCGTGAGGGAAGCGCCTCTCGGGGTGTGTGTGTGTGTGTGTGTGTGTGTGTGTGTGTGTGTGTGTGTGTGTGTGGTGTGTGTGTGGGGGGGGAGTTGTGCGTGGAGGCAGCCGTGGCAGCAGGGTTTGTGTGTGTGTGTGTGTGTGTGTGTGTGTGTGTGTGGTGTGTGTGTGTGGGGGGGGAGTTGTGCATGGAGGCAGCCGTGGCAGCAGGGTTTGGTGGCCCCTGCCCCAGCGAGGTTGGACGGTGTTTGGCTGGGGGGAAAATGAGGGGCCCAGTCAGCGTCCTGGGGCTGCGGGACAGCCTCTGTGCCTGGAGGGGGGCCCAAGAGGGCACATTCCAGGAAACACGAATGCCGCGGTGGCTTCACAGGTCAGCAGAGGTTGAGGCGGATTTCGGCTGCTGGTTGTTGCAGTTCTTAGAATTTATGAATGGTTGGAAGACTGAGATTATATTAGAGGAGAACAGAGAAAGGCCACGTGGAAGAGGCCAGGAGAAGCAGCCAAGATGGCGGAGTGCTGAGTGAGAAGCCAGTTTGTGCAGAGTTTGTGCAGGGAGAAGGAAGGAGATGGGGAACAGAGGTGAATAAGTCTGGTGAGCTAGAAACCTTTGATTCTAGTAAACTCGGATAAGTCAGTAACTTTGTGAGCACTGAATGTGAGTGGGTTTTGGAGCCCAGTGTGTGTTTTTGCTTGCCCACCGGGTGCAAGCTAGGATTAAAGATGATATCATCCCTACAAATTTCTGATTTTAATTGGAGTAAATATAGCACGCTCATTTAAATTTAAATAGGATAGAAATGTTTTAATAAATTTGGAAATGTTACTTGAAAATGCATTTACTATGTTTTGTTAAGTTAACATAAAGACAAGTATTTCTTACAATTTTAAAGTAAAGGTATTATAGAGTATACTCAACAAATGCTTAAAAGTCTGTGTGGTGACAAGGGGGAAAAAGAGCCACCCCAAGCAAGGCTCTGATTCCATTGGTAAATATAGGAGAAAGTTAAGAGTCAGTTAAAATCTAAACTTGTTTCAGGAGTTAAGCTATCTGACATGACTACATACTACCTCTTTCTCTTTAAAGACCAGTTTAAATTCTTTTTCCTCTATAAAGTAATTTACATATAACCAGTCGAAATTAATCTTTCATGGCACTGAGCTACTGTACCAATTTATAATACCTCTCTAATAGTATTAATACATTGAATACTTTGTTATTGTTATATGGGTATCTTACTTAACATATTAGACTATAAATTACTTAAATAGATTTGTTTTTGTATTCCTGATAGTATCTCACCATTGCAAGCATGCATTGTACAAGTATGTGCTAAAATTTGTTTTAATCTGTTGAATGAATATTTTAGATGCGTCAGAACAGCTTATTCTTTAAATATTTATTCTGAATGAAAGGTCTATGTAATTTTGACATTCAGGTTTTTATGTTTAAGTTTATTACAATAAATCTGTTTATTTCCTTTAGTGTAAAAAAAATTCTCATTCTTGAAAAGGTGCAAATGTAAAATTTAGAAAAAACTAACTAGAACCATGAGAAGAATGATTACCAACAGGTTTGCTAATTATTTTGGAATTGAAACTTTGTTGTTGTTTTTTTTTAATAGTAATCAGAATGATGCGGTACGAGGAGAGTTCTGGGAAATGTCAGTTTTACTTTAAAATGAGAATCTGCTGTTTTTGTATTTTATTGTTCTCAATAAAACTTCATGTTTTGGACCTTTTAAAATTTTTTTCTCTTAAATACTAATGTACAGGTTTATTCAGCAACTGAGAGACTCTGAAATCCTACAAGAGATGCCAAAACTTCTTTTCTCTTCCTACAAACTTCTACCCTCTTATTTAATCCAGCTGATAACGCTGTTTTGTCTTTTTCCAATCAGCTCTAGGTATATGGAAAAAGTTTATATAGGCAGATGAGGACCCTCAAACCCCTCAACGAGATCTTCTGAGCATGGCATTTAAGGTCTATAATGACCAAGAGAGGAACAGAAAAGGCAGACAAAGCCTAAAAAGAGATCAGGCAAAATACCAGCTCTTGGCATACACCCATAAAGGATCCAATGCCCTCGAGAGAACTTCATAAGACTCCATCAGAGCCCTGCTTCAAGAGTGGAAAGGAAGGTCATTGAGTTAAAGCCTGCCAGGCTTCTCGGCCCCCACCAGAGACATGCCTTTACTATGAGAAAAAGGGATACTGGAAGGTAAGCTGCTCCCTCACTCCTCCAAGGGAGGTTCAGTCTCTTCTAGCCCTGCTCCAGCTACCTGTGACTTGACCTTGCCCAGCCTACTGGGACTTGCCACTGAAGACTGAAGGTGCCCAGGGCCATCGGCCCCATCTCACGTCGCTGTGGACGAGCCTAGGGTATTTCTTCCAAGTAGCAGATAAACTGATCTCCTTTCTTATAGACACAAGGGCCACTTACTATGCCTTGCCTGAATATTCAGTTTTTTTATTCATCCCTTGAAGATCTCTGTTGTGGGTGATAGTCTTATTTTCTGCTGCTTTGTTTAATATTTAGTGTTTCCTTTATTCCTCTTGCTTCAATGCCCCATGCCTATTTTAGGCTGGGACTTACTCCTAATTTAGACGAATTTACCTCTGCTACCCAGGATAGTGTATCCACAGGTTCTCTTCACCATGCCATGGTTACAGAGCTCCAGAGAAAGGCACCCTGGGTTCACCTCTCCAGTTTAAAGAAAACAGAAGCTCCGTCTCCATACGTGCTGCAGACGGCTTTTCCAGTCTACCTGAATTGTTACCAGCTAGAAGCAGTGATCATTGGGACTTGGACTCTAGCTGCAAAGCATGGAAATATGACCACAACTCCAGTGCCTTGTGAACTTTTCCTGAATGTGTATGACTCCTGCTCCTTGGGATGCTTCTCAAACTGAAGTGGGGTTAGGTTTCATTTATAAATAATATGAAGCGGTAATGGTGTCAATATAGACTTGGTGAAATTACATTAACATGTTAAGGACATTTAAGACTAAAAATTTTATTTTAAATCCTGTTGTATTAGTTAAGACTTTGCTTAGTAATCTAATAGGTTTTAATCACTTAATTGTATTAGGACACTTGTTATAGTATCTGTTAGCATTGGCTATTTTATTGTTTATTTTATATTTTTCCAGTCTGCCTCCAAATCCAAACATGGGAATTCAAATGAGTAAGAATCACAACACACAATTTTGAAATTTTAATATCTGTTGGAGACCAAAATATAAACAGGTTTTTTTTATATCCAGGGGACAGGTGCTGAGCCTAACCACCCATCTCACCTGCCCAGTTAACAAAGAGCAATACCTGATTATTGCTTATCCCACCCTGGTCAAACGCCAGCTAGGGGCCGTCAACCTCCTGGTCCTTCGACCCACGCTTCAGCCCACCTACCAGCCTCTCCCCTTGGTAGATACCGCGTCTTATCCTCCCATTCAGAGGGGGGAATGAGTAGCCACTGAGCCACTTCACCCGCAGGTGTTGTAAGGTACCAAAAACTACAGAATTAATATTAATATTTTAAGAGACTTGGAGAACATTTTATTAATTTGGGTTAAGGTGTGCTGAGAAATTGTGAGAATAGTCTCTGTACTGTGTGATTGGCAAAACCAGGATGACCCTTGGCATTGTATCGTAAATGCAAGGGGAGGGAAACATGGATCCCCAGACATTCCACCACACCTGTGGGGAAAGGGGTGAATGGCTAGCCAGGGGCAGGAAGAGAAAAGCCAAAATAAACCTTTTCTTATAACTATGAGCCATTTGCGGGCATTTGTCCCCACGGAAACTACCTCTCCTATGTAAATGCATGTGGTTAATACGTGTGACTCTGGACAGAGAAATAGCGGATGAACACTAGAAAATATAGGAATGCCTTTTAATATGTAAAGAGATATCTTTCTACCATTGTGTTGATTTGTAAATTTTGTTTTCTCCAAAATGATGTATGGCTTGCAAATTGAACATGGTCCTATCATGTTAAAGGACATATGACTATAACCAATAGTGGTAAAGGGCTCCTAATTACAATTTTTGCTTCTGTACTTCCCACTTACAAAACTATAAAAACTAAGTAGAACAAAGGGCCAGAGTGCGTGCTCTGCCTCAGACAACTGTCAGAGTTTGCCGCCGCTTGGCCAAGCTAGACAATAAAGCTTTGGTGTGTAATCAACAGACCTTGATCGTGTCTTCAGTGTTTCGGGTCCCTCTGGATTAGGCTTAACAACAGAGAGAGGGACAGATAGGGACAGACAGACAGAAAGGGAGAGAGATGAGAAGCATCAATTTTTTGTTGCAGCTCCTTAGTTGTTCATTGACTGCTTTCTCATATGTGCCTTGACCGAGTGACCCCTTGCTCAAGCCAGTGACCTTGGGCTTCGTGCCAGTGACCTTCGGGCTCAAACCTGCATCCATGGCATCATATCTATGATCCCTCATTCAAGCCATTAACCTCGAGATTTCAAAGCTGTATTCTTTGCATTTCAGTCGAACACCCTACCCTCTGCGCCACTGCCTGGTCAGGCATTTCTCTATTAATTGACAATGGTTTGTTTTTTCTCCTCAATCCTCCTCTTTTGGAAAGAGAAAAAAAAAGCATGAAAAAAATTTAAGAAAAACAAAGAAAGTGAAGAAAAAGAAAACAGCTGAGAGAGTTGGAGGTGAGACAGGTGACCCTCAAGACCTCAAAAAATCCCAGGTGGGGGCACGATGGCCGAGCGTGGCCGCATCAGAGCACTAGGCACTGCTTTGATGGCATCTCCCCCCAAAGGAAGATGTCTCAAGGAAAGAGGAAAAGACAGAGGAATCCCAGAATCACCAATTTTAGTGCCACTTTTCTGAATTTGTGACCATCCACTTGGCCAAACTTGAGACTCTGGCAAAGGGGTTGTGACCCTGGGAGAAGAGGTGAGTGGGCTGCTCTAACTCCAGACTCCCCATGGCCTCAGTCTCCCAGCCACCAGACCTCCGCCTCATCCAGCATCAACCTGGACTCTGTTTCCATGACAACGCCCAGGAAAGCCAGTCAACTCTGAGCATCCTCGGTGACCATCTGGATGCATGAGGCCTGGTTCTCATGAAATAAACTGTGTTGTTGCTAGTGTAAGACAAGGTGGACCTGTGTGATCAGCACAGACTCACCCCAGGAAAGAGCAGGAAATCCTATGTGACCTCAGAGATCAAAATAAGCTGC
The DNA here is from genome assembly GCF_036850995.1 of Saccopteryx leptura. Taxonomy (NCBI): domain Eukaryota; kingdom Metazoa; phylum Chordata; class Mammalia; order Chiroptera; family Emballonuridae; genus Saccopteryx; species Saccopteryx leptura. The sequence goes on along the minus strand of NC_089505.1, from coordinate 290,427,846 downwards.
TTGGGGTGCAGATTCGTGACTTTCTTCTGTGTCACTCCAGTCACTGGCTTAGTGTCACTTCTGTTCAGCAGGTCCTCAAACCACACTGTTTTATTCGGTGTCCCTTTGTTATAGCATAGATGAGAGGCTGTTGGAGCTCAGCCCTAGTTTACACCAATTATCTGTGCTTAACTGGGTTTCCTTATATGCTGTTTTTCTTGAATCTCAGAACTCACCTATGAGTTAAGTGTGGATCAACTGTAGTTGATCCTCCAAAGCGTGTTTAGAAGAAGAAAGAGATAAACAAATTGATTCTTACCTTTAAAAAGTTCATTTGCTTCTACAATTCTGGTTAAGGTCTTAGCATGGACGTCCCTGAGTCTTGTGACTTGGGAAATTTACATCCTGCCAGGTCTCATTTCTCTCAAATGCAAGGTCAGTGAAGGGGTGAGGATGCTTATTTTCAGGCTGAGGTCCATGGATGTGTCCGATTCCTTAGAGAAGTATGGACACAGGTCACCCATGCCTGCTCCCTCCCTCACTGGGTCACCCAAGTCCCAAGTCACTGGCCAGTGTCAGGACCACCCTGCACGTGCCCTTTATAAGCTGCTCCCTCTTCTGTCCGTTTTTATTGGTATGTTTTTGATGGCGACATTGGGTGATAAATAGTCATGAGGAGACTCAGTGATTATGGGTGAAGTGAGAACCCCTGAACCAAGTTTGCACCTTCCAGCAAATTGAATGGGTTCCTGGTGGCCCCTTCACAAGGAGGGGATACTGGAGAGAAGACGGCAGCTGCTGGCCCCCATCCCTCTCCCCTCCTAACTCCTTTCTTCATCCCAAGCTCTGCTCTCTAGTCCTCAAGACACTGCTGTCCTCACACGGCCTGTCCACCTTGAGACTCATTTCCCCAAGTCTCCTTCCTTATCCAGGGACTGTCCTCATCTGTTACTCAGACCCGCTCCTTAAAGTAGTCACTTTGTCATGTAGTGGAGACCTAATTCCATCTTAGCCTCATTATTTTAATTATGCATATGCTGTGCATAACTTACATACAATTAAATTCACCAATTCCATGTGTACAGTTTGAAAAATGGCGACAGATGTGTGCATGGCAACTCCCACCACAGCCAAGAGAGGGATTGTTTCTGTCACAGTGACTCTGCCCCAACAACAGCCCCAGGGAATAAATGTTTTCATTAGTTATTTTTTTATTTTTTATTTTTATACATGAATGAAATTATACGATATGTAGTCTTATATGTCTAATTATTTCACTTAGCATAATGCTTTGAGATTATTCCATTTGTTTGCGTAATCGATGACTTTCTGTTGTGGAGTGAGATTTCCATGTGTGGATGGACAAGAATTTGTTTCTCTGACCACCAAGAGGTGGACAGTTGTCTGAGTCTCACCTTGAGGCTATTTGCATGCTGTGAACCTGCACAGAAAGTGTGGACATGCATCCCAATTTCTGTTGTGCCAACACCTAGAAGAGGAACTTCTCAATAATATTATAATTATGTGATTGACGTTCCAAGAAGACACTCACAAACTTTTTCTTCTCAGAGTGGCTGCACCCATGGACGAGACTTCCAGTTACCCTATATCTTGGTCAACACTTGGTATTTTCAGGCTTTGAAATTGAAGCCACACTAGTAGGCATGTCGTGGTGTCTCCTCATGGTTTTCAATTGCGTTTCTCTGGAGAGTGGAGGGGTAGGTGCAGGGGATGGGAACAGGGGATAGGAAGCAATGTTGGTCAAAGGGTACACTTTCAGTTCTGAGCTGGATGAGCTGTGAGAGTCAGGCATATGGCATGGTGACAACAGTTAGCAAATCTGCGTTGTGTACTGCAGCTTGCTAAGAGAGTAGAGTGAAGAGTTCTCCCCATGCACACATGAAATGTCACAATGTAGGTGATATATGTTGAATTGCCTTTCACATGCCTGACGAGGTCAGTCTATTTGCAGGGGCTTATTGGCCACTCGTAAACCTGCCTTGCTGACCCTCTTTAAGCTGCTTGGCTTTATTCCTCCTTCTTCTTTATCATCTCCCCTTTTCACTTTCTTGGCATTTATTTTTTCTGTTATGTCATGCCTACCTGTTGTTTCAATCAAAGAATTTTTGTTTTGCCTTTTTGAAGTGCACATACGGCTCTAACATCCCTTCTGAGTGTGATTGTGGTCACGTCCTATCTGTTTTGAAGTGTGGATTATTTACTGTTCATTCATAGCTTATTTGTCGTTTGAGGTCTTTTTCTTAAAATCTATCATTATTTAAATGATTTTTTTCCAAGTGGGTCTTTGCTTCTTCTCACCCCCTAAGTCCCTCAGCACACACCTGCCTTCTTTTGATATTAATTTGTTATTCATTTTCATTGTGGTCAGAGAATAAGTCCTGAGGGATTGCTGCCTTTTTGTGATCTACATTTAGCATTTTGGCCTAACACCTAACACGGCTGTGTACATGTCCCACTGGTGTGGGAAACTTCATGTGACATCCTTGCCTGTCTCTGTTGACACGACCCATGTTTCCTCAGACTCGTGTGGACGTCCCCTCTGTAATCACAGAGTCGTCCCTGTTCAGTCATCGATATTGCAACATCGGGTTTTTTGGTCAGCATCCTTATCTGTATTTTCATGTGTATTTTTTTTATTATCATTTATAGAGAGAGGGATAGATAGGGACAGACAGATGGGAACAGAGAGAGATGAGAAGCATCAATCATCAGTTTTTCGTTGCGACACCTTAGCTGCTCATTGATTGCTTTCTCATATGTGCCTTGACCGTGGGGCTACAGCAGACTGAGTGACCCCTTGCTCAAGCCAGCGACCTTGGATCCAAGCTGGTGAGCTTTGCTCAAACCACATAAGCCTGTGCTCAAGCTGGCGACCTCGGGGTCTCAAATCTGGGTCCTTCCACATTCCAGTCCGATGCTATATCTACTGCGCCACCGCCTGGTCAGGCTTTCATGTGTATTTTATAAACCTCTGCCTCATGCTTTCTTCTATCCCTCAGTTTCAGCCTTTCTGTTCTATCTTGTTTATGTGTCTCTCTGAGGACAGGCACATACTGGGTCTCACTGGGTCATTGCATCTGGGAACTTTGCCTGCTGGTAGATCAACTGAATCCTCCCAGAAGCAAACATAAGAGACTAGGCATGCACCCCACTTATGGGGGAGGCACTGAGGAGCGAAGGGCCAGAGAGGAAAAGGTGGGAGGCGCCTTTTGATCCTTCCTTTGCCCACATATTTGTAATAAAAATATTGTCAAGAGTATACATGGCCAGGGTGGAAGAGTCAACTGCTTCAGAAGTCCTCCCTCTTGAAGACAAGAGTTCCTGCTCCTCCACTCCCAAACCCCCAAAAAGTGCATGCCTTTATGTCTTCAAGACTTTGTCTTGTTATTTCTTAACTCTAACTCACCATTTTTTATTTATTTGATGCAAACACTGTCCACTATTTCTTGCAATGTTTGAGTGAAGTTTTTTCTCAATTATATGACCTCTTACAACCTTGTACACCGCTCCTTCCCAACATACTTTTCTCACTGTTATCAATGTCCCCATTGTCCATCTCCCAGGTATTAGAAAACATGTATGTGATACTTGTCATGTGCCAGGGACCAGTCCTAGGGACTTAGGTAGATTTATTCATTTAAGGTGGGCACTGTGATCAGCCCCATTCTACAGAAGGTCTCACTGAAGGGAGCGGCTGCACTATCTTGGATGGTGGAGATGTAGACATTTCCATCAGGGCAGAGGCTCCTACCTGTCAGGGTTGTTGAGATAAATGGCCAGGCAAGATGCTTGCTCTAGGACTTCTGAACAAACAGAGCCAAGAACCCTGTGTGGCACTCTGGGCAGTAACAGAGACTCCCAGTAAACTACCCACATGCGGAGACAACACTATCACACGCCTGCTCCACTGAGCCCTTGGATTTTACACTCCACACCCCCATCTACAGCAAATGTCTCTCCATCTGTGAAAATTATAAACACAAAGGCCTGATGTACACACAGGGCCCATGAAGCCCCAGCCTTAGTACATCGAATTTAATCTAAATGCATTTCAAAAACAGTTTTGATTGTTGTAAACTACAGAACAAATGGAGAATCTTTGGAGAGACAGATGTTAGAGCTTCTGATAGCAGTAAAAACATCCCCCCCAAAATCTTTTAAATATAAATAAACTTGATTAATCACATATTTGGCAGTTTAAGGAAATGGGAATGTGCTATGGTTACCACTCAGCTCTATCAAATAGTGGCATGAGTGTCATAAAAAATATACATATTCTTTTAAATGTTATTTAGTTTTAAAATAAAAAATATTGAGTAGTTAAACTTAATTCAGTGTAAAATTGGTTTTTAGTGTGCTTTGGAATGTGACCTACCAGGAAGCAAAACTTGAGAAATCACTAGAAACAGCTGTTCCTTAAAAAAAAAAAAAAAAAATTCAAGAGGCTAATTTTTAGGATCAGGTCCACGGTGGAGGCCCTGGGTTCATTGAAAAGGATGTTTTCAGCTGAGGCCTCACAGCCCTGGGGTCTCCACAGCTGTGGTCAGGCTCTAGCCTGGGCCAAAAGGACCCCGTGCAAGAAGTTCAGGCCAGAGGCCGGGAGCCGGGCAGGCATTGGCCTGGCCAGGCCCCTTTCTGAGCCCCCTTCCTTCCTGCTGGGTCAGGACACGGGGTCTGTCCCTGGGCAGTAAGAAAGGGGTGGATGAGAGAGGGTGTGTACTGGCCAAGGTTTCAGAAGGGCCCATCTCCTTTCCAAGACTGAGAAGGCACAGCGGGCTCATTGAGTTCTCTGAGTAGTTTGACACACATCCTTCTTTCAGTTTCTGCCCACGTAAGGATCGTGGGAGAAGCAGACTTTTCTGTGAAAACTGCCAAGACATGGGGCTCGCTTTCTCAGGACTCAGGAATAAGTAGCTGTGAACAGGGTTCACAGGTGCATACCAAGTGGATGCGTGAAGCTGATGTATACTTTTAACACACATCACTTCGGCCTCCATCTGTGTCCCTTACACTGGGGACACGGTGTGATGTCAGGAGAGACCCAGCTCCCAGGACTGAACCCCAGGTCCTCACAGCCCCTCCCTCCTTTGCTCACCAGCAGAGATGGGCTCTGTCTCGCTGTCGCCCTGGACAATTTCCAACACGAGGTTCCCACGGTGGCTCTGGTTACCCCTGAACCTGAGTCTCTGCGGGACTGGGTGGGGCACTGCCTGCTGCAGTGGATTCCATCATAACCCGTGAATGAACAAGTGAATGAATGTCACTGTGGGCACGTTTCTCCCAGACGGAGGGGCCAGGTCCGCCTGGAGGGTTTTCTCTCATCACACTGCAGTTACTAACCATTGGTCCTACAGACCCCTTAGGTCAACATTCCCTCTCAGGGTGCTGCCCAGTTCGGGGGTAACAAGGGCCGGCCGTGCACCAGGCTGCATTTGTCCTCCGGTGCTGATGAGTCTGAGGCGGCGCCCATGCCTGCGGTGTGAGCTCCATGGTGTGACATCACCCTGAAGAGGGCTTACTGACCAGGCTGGCTCTGCAGAGAGCCAGGGAGCACCCGACGGGGTATTTTGACCTACCATCTTCTGGGCGCCTAGCATGTGCTTCCTCCGGCTGCTTGTCCCAACACCCAGAGAGCCAGGTTCCCGCAGAGGAAAACGTAGTTATAGCAATAAGCACCAAAATTCTAGATTAGAGAAAAACAAGCCATTATCAACACAGGAGCTGATTTTCTGTAAATACAGAAATGTCCTATTTGTTGCTGAAACTGCTCGGTGTCACTGAGAGGAGGTGAACCATGGGTGTCAATACCACCCATTCATCAAAATGCTGCAGATGAATACCTTGGCCTGGCAGTTCACTTGTTGCATTGTTCCCATATGCCAAGGTTGCGGGTTTGATACCCGGCCAGGGCACGTACAAGAATCAACCAATGAATGCATGAATACGTGGAGCAACAAATCAGTTTGTCTTTCAAAATTAACAAATGAAATGAAAAAGAAACACTGTAGAAGGGAAAGCACACCACCGCTTTCACACCTGTGACCACTGGAGGTTCCTGTGTAACCATGCCCAACATGTGCTTCTGATTAGTCCTGACCTGGTCCAGGCTGGCCAGAATCCAGGGCAGAGGAAATTTCCAGTTCTCTGTTTGGCTCAAGGTGGAGGAGGTTGGAGGCTTTGGGACAGAGGTCACTTGGACCTGCACTGAACCCATCATGCTTGGTTGACACTGGGCTGTGCCAGATGCCAGGCTATGCCAGAGGCTGGCTGCTCCTTTCTTGCCAGGGTGGTGTAGCTCCTGACCTCTTGCTCCTGAGGCCCTACCTTCCTCCCATCAGCCCCAGCTGCCTATGTGGACAAGAACTAGTGTTTGCTTCAAAGGCGGAGCCAGTGTAGCTCCGTGGCCAAGGTCACAGGAGTCTGCTCTGGGGGCCTCCTGCTCTGAACCTGGTCCACAGTGGGACCCTGGCTTCCAACCACCCAGGGCTGTCCTTGCCTCAGGAGAACACTTAGGGTGGAGAGGACCAGAAAGATCCCCATTCACACACCAGTCACTCAGGGTTTTTTTTAGAAAGAACAGCTGCGAGGAAAAGGTAGAGCTCTTCCCCTAACCAAAACTCTCCGCTCTCACCAGAGAGTGCCTGGCATTAAACCGGAGCTCTCTGCTCTCACCAGAGAGCTCCTCCACTAACTGGGGTTCTCTGCTCTACCAGAGAGCTCCAGGCATTAAAACTCTCCGCCAATGTCTTGGCCCTGTAGAGCCCATTGCATGTGTCTGATCACGTTCAATCCTCTGCCACAATAGTTCCAAATTGACTAGTCCTATACAATTCAAAATCCAGCAAAGCAAAAGATTTACTTTACTTTACTTACCACCAGAGGTCAGTCTTTACTCCTCAATTTTACAGCCAAATCTGGGGACCAGGGGTGTCTGCTGGGAAGTTGTCCAAGACCCACAGGATAACTGGAGCCCTGGGATGTCTCAGGGGGCGCCTCTCCTAGAGATCCAATGGGGTCAGGCAACCCTCCAGAGAGGCCAGCCAGTCCGGGTGTCTCTACCCTGTGACACAGAACACCAGAATCCCAGATGAGCCCCCAAAGGTTGTAAAGTAGTGTGTAATCCACGGGCTTACATAGAGACACCAAGGTAGGTTATAGAAAAAATTTTAGGAGGAGCTTTATTAATAAGCTGGCAACATACACGGGGTATAACTAACCCAAATTGTGCAATCCAGATCATAGTCCTGATGCAGCTTTTATAGAGACAAAACCACATACTGGTTAAGGGAAAAAGGAGGGGGAGCACAGTACAAAAGTTATTTACTGATAAGTTTACATTTATCTATAGGATCTATTAGAAGGAAAAACATTACTACACATCAAGACCACAAGATAACACAGTAGAGATAAATGTTTTACATACCTGACAAAGACATTCCCAAATCTTCTAGGATCTACTACCTATCCCTGTTGCCACAACAGTGGGAAATGAAATGTTTAGCTTAGGATAAGGAGAGAAGCTAGGCCCTGGCCAGTTGGCTCAGTGGTAGAGCGTCGGCCTGGCGTGCTGAAGTCCTGGGTTCGATTCCTGGCCAGGGCACACAGGAGAGGCGCCCATCTGCTTCTCCACCTCTCCCCCTCTCCTTCCTCTCTGTCTCTCTCTTCCCCTCCCACAGCCAAGGCTCCATTGGAGCAAAAGATGGCCTGGGCACTGGGGATGGCTCCATGGCCTCTGCCTCAGGCGCTAGAGTGGCTCTGGTCACAACAGAGCGATGCCCCGGATGGGCAGAGCATCGCCCCCTGGTGGGCGTGCTGGGTGGATCCCGGTCGGGCGCATGCGGGAGTCTGTCTGACTGCCTCCCCGTTTCCAGCGTCGGAAAAATACAAAAAAAAAAAAAAAAAAAAATGGAGAGAAGCTAAATGAAATTACCTTTGCTAAGAGTGTTGGGGCTAGCTTACTAGGAAGTCTAATAAGCTAGTTCCTGCTTGCTTAGTTTATAAGTTTTATACATATGAAGAATTTCAAAAAGGATGATTATTAGAAAGCATATAAAATGTTACAGAATACAGGTTTTTCAAGCAAGGGGGAGTGGGCTCCTGATCCCTTTTCAGGTATAAGTCACTCTCATGATTCCAGGAGGGGAGGAAGAGTTAGGATCAGCATAGGAATTTTTAATTAAGATAAGTAAACATTGTCTCCTAAAGGCTTTTAAGGAAAGGGAAGAGAAAGTTTTCAGATAAGTTCTAACTTATTTGCTCTGTCTAGCAAGTGGCAAGAGTCCTTCCAGAGAACTACAGCAAAACTATGATTAACTATTAACTAACTTTTGCCCCTGTAATCTCTTTATCTAGAATTCTTTTTCCTCTTCAGAAAGGAAGGGTAAGGGGTTGGGAGGCTGGCCTCTCTTTTTGAAATACCAGTATCAATAGTTTTGCAGTTCCTTAACACCTTATCACACTCCTTACCCTAATCCTACTGCTAAACCTAACCCCAACCCTAACCCTACTCAGAACCCTACACCTATACCATCCCCTACACTTAACCCTCCACCTACCTCTAGGCCTACCCCAAACCTAACCGTAACCTAAACACTACCCCTACACTGACCCCTTCCCCTACATCTACACCTATTCCTACACCTTCCCCTACACCTAAACCTACCCCTAGCCCTAACACTAACCATAACACTACCCCTAACCCTACCCTTACCCCTAATCTAAACCTAAACACTAAACCAAAACCTTCACCTAACCCTAAAACTACCCCTAAACTTCACCTAACACAACCCAAAAACATACCCCTAAGCCTACCCCTACCCCTAACTACTCTTATCCTGAACCTTACCCTAAACCAGTGCTCGGCAAACTCATTAGTCAACAGAGCCAAATATCAACAGTACAACAATTGAAATTTCTTTTGAGAGCCAAATTTTTTAAACTTAAACTATATAGGTAGGTACATTCCTCATCAAGGTAGCGCCTGCATGTGGTATTTTGTGGAAGAGCCACACTCAAGGGGCCAAAGAGCCACATGTGGCTTGTGAGCCACAGTTTACCAACCAGGACCCTAAACCAAACCCTACCTCTACCCCTACTCCAAAACCTAAACCTATTCCTACCCCTAACCATAGTCTGCCCCTACCCCTACCTAAACCACTAACCCTACCACTACTTTTACCCCAAACAATAAACCAACACCTAACCCTAACCCTACCTCTACCCCTACACCGAACCATAATGCTAAACCTACAACTGCCCAAAAACCTAACTTTAACCCTAACCCTACCACTAACCCTACCCCATTCCTAAGACTAACACTACGCCAACCACTACCTCTACCCCTACCACTACCCCTAACCCTACTCTAACTCTACCCCTAATTCTACCCCTATGGCTACCCTTACCACAATCCTTACCACTACACCTACCCCTAACCCAAACCCTACTTCTAAAAATACCCCTAACCCTATATCTAATTCTAACCCTAACCCTACACCTAACTCTAGCCCTAAACCCTACCTTGACCCCTACACCTAACCCTAAAACTAACCCTACACGTAACACTGCCTCTAACCATACACCTAGCCCTAACCCTAACACTATCCCTACTCCTACACCTACTCCTAACCCTACATTTACTCCTATCCCTAATCCTACACCTACTCTTAACACTACCCCAAACCCAAACCCTACCCCTAACCCTAACACTATTCCCAAACCTACTCCTACCCCTAAAACAAACCCTACCCATAACCCTACTCCTACACCTAAACCTTGCACAAACCATACCCCTAACAATACACATAACCCTAACCCCAACCCTATCACTACCTGTACCAGTAACCCTACCTCTAACCCTAACCATACCCCCACTTCTACCCATACCTCTAAACCTATCCCTAACCCTACCCTTAAGTATAACCGTAACCAAACCCTAACCTAACCCCTACCCCTACCCCTACTTCTAATCCTATCCCTATTCCTACCCTTACCCCTACCCCTAAACCTAACCCTACCCCAACACCTACCCCTATGCCTATCCCTAACCCTTTTGCTACCCCTATGCCTAGACATCTCCCTACCCCTAACTCTACCCTTACCCCTCCCCTACTTCTAAACCTAACACTAACCCTTCCCTTAACCTTAATGCTACCCCTCACCCTACACCTACCCCTAAACCTACTTCTACCTTAATCCTTCATCCTACCCCTAACTCTACCCTTAACCCTACCCCTACCTCTGCCCCTATCCTAACACTACCCCTGAGCCTAAACCCACCCTTACCCCTAACCAAAATTCTACCCCCACTTGTACCCCTAACCCTACCACTAACCCTAACCCTAACCCTACCCATACCCATAAACCTACCTCTAAACCTACCTTTATCCCCACTGATAACCCTAACACTGACCCTACCCTTACCCCTAATCCTACCCTAAAGCTTATATCTACCTTTACCCATACCAATAATTCTAATACTACCCCTAACCCTAACCCTACACCTACTTCTAACACTAACCCTGTCCCAACCCCTACCAGTACCCTTACCCCTATCCTAATCCCTACCACTTTCTAAAACTAAACCTACTTTTAACCCTACCCCTGCCCTCAAAACTACCTATACCCTTACCCTAAACCTATTCCTACACCTAAACCTAACCCTACACCAACCCCTACCCAAACCCTAACCCTACCACTAATTCTACCGCAACACATAACCCTACTACTACCCCTAGCCCTACCCTTAATCATACTCCTAATCCTAAACCTACCTCTACCCCTAACCCTAACCCTACCTCTACAACTAACTGACCATTATTCCTACCCTACAGCTACAACTACCTCTACAAATACCCCTACCGCTAAACCTAATCCTACCTCTACAATATCCCTGACCAAACATTACCTTTACCCCTACCACCACTTTCAAACCTACCCCTACCCTATCCTTACCCCTACCCCTAACTCTAAACCTACCCCATCCATACCCCTACCCCTACCCCTACCCATACCCCTAAGCCTAACGTGAACCCAGCCCCTACCCCTACCCCTAAAACTACTCCTATCCTAAATGCTAACACTAACCCTAACCCCTAACCATATGCCTACCCCTTCCTCAACCCTAACCTTACCCCTAACCCGAATTCTACCACTACCCCAACCCTATCACTACCACTAACCTTACCACTACCCTTAACCCTGCCCCTCCCCTTAACCATAACCATAATTCTTATCCTACACTGACACTACCACTACCCCACCTCTAAACTTACCCCTATGTGTACCCTACTCCTAACACTAACCTTAACCCTACCCTACCCCTAATTCTACCCCGATATCTAACCCTAACTCTATCCCTACCCTTACCCATAATCCCACATCTACCTTTACCCATCTCCCTAACCCTACCACTAACCTTACCCGTAACCCAAGACCTAACCCTAAAACTACCCTTACCTCTACACCTACACCTACCCTTACCATTACTTACACCTAATCCTACCACTACCCCTAACCCTACCCCTAAACCAACCCCTACATCTATCTCTACCTTTACCCAAAACCCTATCCCTAACACTAACCCTAAACCAGGGGTGGGGAACCTTTTTGGCTGAGAGCCATGAACACCACATACCTTAAAATGTAATTCCATGAGAGCCATACAACGACCCATGTACATTACGCATTATCCAATAAAAATTTGGTGTTGTCCCGGAGGACAGATGTGATTGGCTCCAGCCATCCGTAACCATGAACATGAGCAGTAGGAAATGAATGGATTGTAATACATGAGAATGTTTTATATTTTTAACATTATTACTTTTTTTTTATTAAAGATTTGTCTGCAAGCCAGATGCAGCCATCAAGAGCCACATCTGGCTCGTGAGCCATAGGTTCCCAAGCCCTGCCCTAAACCAAATCCTACTCCTACCCCCCTACTCATAATGCTACCCCTAACGCTAATCCTACCCCTAACCCTACCCCTACCTCTAAACCTACCCCTATTCTTTGTTCTACCCCTACATCTTCCCCTACCTGTACACCTAAATGTAACCCTACCCCTAACCCTAAACCTACCCCTAACCCTACCCCAACTCCTAGTTCTACCTCATACAACAAACTCTACCCCTACCCCTTACCCACAACTACCCCTACCACTAAGCCTACCCCTAACCCTTATCCAAACCTTACCAATAACCCTACCCCTACCCTTAACATTAACCCTACTCCTAACCCTACCCCTACAACTTCTACCCCTACCACTCCCCTATTACTCCCCTTACCTCCCACCCACTCCTAAAACTATCCGTACTCATATCCACCTACCACTCCCCCTAACCCTACCACTCCTCTCATGCCTACCACTCCTCTCATGCCTACCACTCCCCATACCTTTACCCCTAACACACTTCCAAATCCTACCACTACCCCTATGCCTGCCTCTCTCCATACACCTACCATTCCCCTGCCCCTACCACTCCACCTATGTATCTAACCTTACCACCCCCACTTCCCTACTCTTCTTACACCTACCCCTACACCTAATATTACCCCTACCCTTACCTCTCCCACTACCCCTACCACTCCACCTACCCCTACAACTAAACCTACCCCAACTCCTATCCACTACCCCTACCCCTAATCCTCCCCCTATACCTAGACATACACCGAACACTACCCCATCGCTCCCCCTACCTTTGCACCAAACCTGACCACTCTCCCTACCCCTACCCATAGACACCCTATTCCTACCCCACCACTCCCTTTGTTTACTGCTACCACTCCCCTTACCGCTCTCCTAACCCTATCCCTAACACTTCCCCTACCCATACCCCTGCCACTCACTGTAACACTACCACTCTCCCTCCCCCTCCCCTTATCCCTACCTCTACCACTCCCCCTACCCGTACCCCTGCCACTCACCATAACACTACCACTCTCCCTCCCCTCCCCTTATCCCTACCTCTACCACTCCCTCTACCCATACCACTAAAATTACCCCTACCCCTACCACTCCCCCAAAACACTACCCTTAGCACCCCCCTACTCCTACCACTCTTTTAATCCTTCTCCCTACTGCTACCCCTACCCCTTTTCCTACCTCTCCAAATACCACCTTCACTACTCCCTATTCCTACCACGCTTTCTACCCCTACCTATATCACTTCCCCTACCCCTATACCTAACCCTACAAGTAACCCTACTCCTACCCCTATATCTCCCCTTGTCCCTACCCCTGCCACTCCCCCTAACCTTACCCCTACCCTACCACTCCCCCTATCCCTACACCTAACCCTGGGGTAGGGGTAGTGGAAGTGGTAGGTGTAGGGGGAGTGATAAGGGTAGCAAAAATGGTAGGGATAGGAGGAGTGGTAAGGGAAGTGTCAGGGATAGGGGTGGGGGTGTGGGTGGATGTAGGGGGAGTGGTAGCAGATTGAGTGGTAGGGGAAGTGGTAGGGGTAGGGGTAGGTGGAGTAGGGGGAGTGGTAGGGGCAGGAGTAAGTGTAGGGGTAGGGGAGTGGTAGGTGTAGTCCCCCATGTGAATATAAGCTCTGGGAGGGAAGGGTCCATGTCTGTCTGGATCCTTCCATATCTCTACTACGTTGGGTAAAAATAATAAAATGTACTAAATGAATGAATGAGGCCAGAGCTTTGTGTTTCTTCAATTTTGTTAAGAGCTCCTGTGGCAATAAAAAGAAAAAATAAAACTAATTTGGCGCTGGCAGGAAAGGTTCTGACAGGAGAATGATTCTTTTGGCAGTTTTCTCCAATCAAAAGGATTAATGGACTTAACTCATCAAGATCTTTTTCAGAGATACAGGAATGGCCAAGGGTCAAACTTGCTCTGAATTATTCTCTTTACTCAAGTGGAGCTGCTCTCCTGGAAAGATCAGTTAGTTAACAAGGAATCAGCACAGCATACTGTGTAAACAGACAGCTGTCCTTTCTTTTTCTTTGTCATGACCCAGAATACAGTTTATAGGTACAGAGCCTATCTTAGGCAAGTCTATAAAGTGGATGAAGATTCTGTATATCAACCTCTTTTTCCTCAATTGTTTCTACACACACACACACACACACACACACACACACACACACATATATATGATTGATTTGAGAGAGAGGAAGGGAAAAACATCGATTTATTGTTCCACTTATTTATGCATTCATTGGTTGGTTTTTGTATGTGCTCTAACCAGGGATCAAACCCACAACCTTGGTGTGTTAGAATGGCACGCTAATCACCTGAGTACCTGGCCAAGGCCTCTATTTGTTTTTCTTCTTGTGTGTGTGTGTGTGAGAGAGAGAGAGAGAGAGAGAGAGAGAGAGAGAGAGAGAGAGAGAGGGACGGACAGGGACAAACAGGAAGGGAGATGAGAAGCATCAATTATTCGTTGCGGCTCAGCGACCTTTGGGCTCAAGCCAATGGCCATGGGGTCATGTCTATGATCCCACACTCAAGCCAGCAACCCAGCGCTCAAGCCAGCGACCTTGGGGTTTTGAACCTGGGTCCTCAACATCCCAGTCCGAAGCTCTATCAACACTGCCACTGCCTGGTCAGGCTCTATTTGTTTTTCTAACAGCCTTATCATAACTACCTTAGGATAAATTTAAATCAATGTTTAGCCTCATTTAAGAGAATCAGCATCTAAGAGAAGTATCCAAACTTTGGGAAAAAAGGTCATATTCCCCCAAAATTTGACTTCAGACAACAGCTATCAAATACGTGCGTATTTATGTGTAGAAACGTGTGTGGGATACACCACCCTCTCCCCTGCCCTCTACTAAGTATTACTCTTGCTTACGCTCCTTGCCCAGGCTCTACTTGGCCAAGTATTATTGGATTTAAGCTATCTTAAAAACACACAAGTAAGAAACAGGGCTGAATATAAAATGCACTGTCAGACTGAAGGAGCCTCCTCAATTAAGATTCAGCATCTGGGCCCTGGCTGGTTGGCTCAGTGGTACAGCGTTGGCCTGGCGTGCAGGAGTCCTGGGTTCGATTCCCGGCCAGGGCACACAGGAGAAGCGCCCATCTGCTTCTCCACCCCTCCTCTCTCTCTCTCTCTTCCCCTCCCGCAACCAAGGCTCCATGAGAGCAAAGTTGGCCTGGGCGCTGAGGATGGCTCTGTGGCCTCTGCCTCAGGCACTAGAATGGCTCTGGTTGCAACAGAGCGACACCCCAGATGGGCAGAGCATTGCCCCCTGGTGGGCGTGCCAGGTGGATCCCGGTCAGGCTCATGCGGGAGTCTGTCTGACTGCCTCCCTGTTTCCAACTTCAGAAAAATACAAAAAAAAAAAAAAAAGATTCAGCATCTGCATAATAACCATCAGTACATAAAAATCAGCAATTGCTAGAGATACAATATCTTGTGATTCTGCAGTGCTGCCTGGACCAGATTTCCCGGGTAACAGGCTGGACTAGAGTGTTTCATCATAAGACAATAGTCAAAGTCCGAATTTCCTCAAGGCTCACTATCTAACATGACTTCACTCTGACCTTCTCAAATTTCACTGAGCTGGTTGGTATTAGGGTGACTTCCAGGATCTTTGGCTTCAGGGACCTTTTCTTTTATTATCCTTTAATTACCCGTTAGTCATTTTGGGCTTTTGCAATTCCCGAAGGATGTAGGTTTCATTTCTTTCCTGTAAATGAAGAGGCAACCCATGAGGTTGTTAAACAAATTCTATTCAGTAGCTGGAAAAGTGCATTTCCTGTGGAATGACAGGAATTACATAGAAGCAAGCAATTTTATTTTCCTCAAATGTAGCAATAATTTTAATCTGTACATACATAAAACAAACAGTGCAATTATAAAACCTTGAAGGTGACATGCATTCTTTAAGGTGCAGTTGGGATGGGGGAGGATGTTAGCATCTCCAATTTTCCTTACCACTTTTTTTTTCTAGTTCCTTATGCAAAAGCACTGAGTCAGGAAACTTCATCTGGAATGCTGAAGTTAAAGGTGAACTTCCTGAAGTCTGCACGTCTAAATATCACAAACAGAACAGAAATGACATTCTAGAGCAGTCTGGTAGGGACTAGAATAATATGGCTGGGCTTTCAAGCTGGGAATGAATGAAATCAGGGATGCATTTTCTGAAAAACTAAAAGAGATAATGTTTGTAAGTGAGTGTCCTATTTCTCTTTCATAGTGCTACCCACATGAGCCCTTCCACCAATCTTTCGATTCGGTGCTATACTTTCTGAATAGATGCTGTTCAATGGAGTTATCTGTAACTAGGGGTGGTGAGATGCAGAAAGGAGGATCTGGGAAAATGGCTTCTTCCTTGATGTCTGAGTCCAAGCTCCTTTTCCATTGTGAGTTCTTATGGCCTTTTCTCTGCCGTGGAAGCAGAGGTCGCTGGTGCAAGTGTCGGGTGTTGTCATCATTCACAGGCCCAGGAGTGCAGGAAAAGGCGAGCGATGGGGGGTGTGTGCCTTTGCTTCTTCCACAATACCTTTCTCAAGCTTTCCTGGCCTTGCAGTAGAACGTATGGAACTAGGTCAGTTCACTAGGTCCTTGACTCAGGCCAGGATGAGACAAGATGTGACAGAGTGACAAGAGACAAAGGGAAAATATGCTACCTATTAGCCTCAGAGCAGAATAAATTTATATTTGCACTGATGAAAATTCAAATTCCCAAAGTCAATCTAAAAAAAGTAGGAAGTTATTCTTTGAGTACTAACTTTTTTCTGTACAAGTAGCCTGTGCACATCCGGCGGCGGCTCCCGTGCTGCTCTCCCGTGGGGAGCCCGGCGCTCCCGGGCGGCTCCAGCCCATCTGAGTGGCGCTTCCTGGCAGCTGGTGTTTTGACTTGAACCCCAGAGTAAATCCATACATGGTGTCACAGTTATTAAAATAATGAAATATTACTAGCCAAATGTAACTGCAATTCAATCAATGTTATATTTCACACGCAAATATAGAAAAATCAAGAGTATGATAATAAAATCATAAAATTAAACAGAAGGAAATGAATTTCTACAAGAAATCAAATACATTTACAGTGAGATTTAAAGGGAAAAATAAGCTACTTGGATCATAATTTTTATTTTATTTTAAATAACTTCAGCTACCTCAGCTGTTAATAAAAAGCAGAAAGAACAGGCTGCCTTTCCAGATTGAATCAGAAAACTGTATCTACAATAATTGACAGAACTCGCTGCTTGTCCTTCACCCATCTCATCAAAAATTATTGCATTTTCCCCAAACTGTATTTTTTGGATTCCCCTGTGAATACACTGATCTCGTCCCCGTTCCTGGAGGCATGTTGGTTTAAATCCATCTTTAAAAAAAGGAGAAGGGATATGTATGTGGAGGCAAAATATTCTCTTGTAGCCAACAGTTACAGAGTTGCTAGAAGAAGCTGATTGTACACACAAGCTGCCTGGGGTCAGGAAGGGCTGTTGATTCAGAGACACGTGACAGCCTTTGGTGGCTGGGCACGGGCTGGGCATGGGGCACTGCCCGGGGCAGTCGGCAGTCGGAGCTGAGCCTGCGGAGGCGGAGGTGAGCTGGCGGAGGCGGAGCTTCATCTTCCCCTTGGGACTTGTTTTGGTTCTCCTCCAAAGGCCTTCATCCAGATAAGAAGCCAATGACTGATTATAAAAATAAGAATAATTAAATTTGGCTCAAGAAATAGATTGTCCAACTGTTCTGCCTTGTTATTTTTCAATATCCAAGGCCTTTACAAAGAAACAAAAACATCTCTCAATCTCCCAACAAAAGTGAACTCCTTTTTTTTTTTGCTCCAAATGCAACGACCTGAAGAATGGCTGCAGATTGAGATATCAAAAATCTCAGAAAAATATATAATATATTTGTATATCTCTGTATGTCTATTATTTAAATTTCACATTCCTTTAAAAGTGGTTATTCAGTCAGTAGCTGCTGAAGGAGGCTCTTCTGCTGGGCCTGGGGAGTCTGTGGTCCTGCCGTGGGTTTTTGAGTTCCCAGTGGACCAGGCTGGTTCAGGTAAGGGTCCCCTCCTACCAGATTCACTGTACACTGGACGTCAGCAAACACCTGAACCTGTTGCACCTGCTGGAACACAAATAAAAGATGTGTTTAGACAGAAGGGTCTGCCCCCCCGGCTTATGAGTGGGTACTACTTGAAGTGGAAACTCACTAGAGCATTCCTCTAGTCTGTAGTCACCACAGAGAAGAACTCTTCTGTCTTCTTGTCCTACAAAAAGAAAATCGCTGCACTCATTTTGCTCAGGGTTCTGGAAAGTTCACACTTTAAGAATAAAATAAAAATCGGAATGGTCAAGCCTCCTACAGGGTTGCCATCAATACCAAAAGTGAGCATTGTTGCCAATATTGCCTAGATTGGGAAAAGCCCAGTTTCAGAGTCTGGGTATCCAGTGGTGGGTTTAATAAAAAACCACATTATTTGGAAAACTGGTTTAAAAGCATTCTATGGATGACTTTAGGATAAAAGAAATCTTTGTAAGGTTAGAAAATTAAGGGCTTTAATTTAGTATTAGCAAAATAAAACCACCACAACTCAGTAACAGGACATCAGCATTACTAAAGTTAATGTCCAGAAGGTTTGTGTAGTATCTAAACATACTATTACATAGCTTCTTGATATATTGCCTTTAGAATTATAGCAAAATATAAGCAGAACAATTTTATATTTAACTTCTTTTTCCTGATAGACAATCTGTTTAACCATGAGTTAAAAAATAACAGCAAACCTCTAGCTGAACAGTGTGAATTTTCCCTTTAACTATTTTTATTATTTTCAGTAATAACAAAAGTATTATTTGAAAACGTCTAGAGTTGCATAGTTCTAGCATTTTCTTCTGGGAAAACAAAACCAGAAGTTAGTCTTTACCAATCAGTCTTATTAAAACTGATGAAGGCCAATATCACACTTGTGAATGTTCCAGAACAAGAATGGAGAAGCCTCCTTAGTCATCCAAGTATATTTAAATGTCTCAAGCTTTTGGCAAACTTGTGCTTTGTGTTTAATAGGTCCCTGAAGTATTTTAGATCAGTGATGCATTTTTGGGGGCCATTCATCACTAATTCATGCCAATTACATTCAGCTTTTCTGAACAATATTTTATCTTAATCAAATAAAAGTTGTTTTGCATCAACCTTCACTGTTCAAAGGTCAAATGACCCCATGATCCAATTGCTGTATGGGTCTAACCCAGGTCCTCTTGATCCAGGGACTGCTCATGTCTACTCTCTCAGCTAAAAGCAGACATCCCTGAGCTTTTTAGTGTGCGATGAATTAAATCTCTACCTAGATTAGCACATTTCTCTCCTTTGCCTCCCTTTTCTCATCCTCCTCTTTCCCCAGTTTCCAAAATTTTGCCTCACATGTGCCCATTTGTTGTTTTCTTTGGGGCTCTTTCTTGTGTATCTAAGCTATACCAACTCTATGGCTCTATTCTCCAGCTGCTGCTACATTCACCCCCACCCTCGCTCTTCATAATTCCTCATTCTTACCTGTTGGTCCAGAGCTCCCCTGCCTCCTCTCCCCACACCAGCCATCTCCCTACCAGCCCTCTTCCTGCTTCTCTACTCCGTGCTCTTTTCCGGCTCTCTCCTCTGTCTTGCCTCCTCCTCATCCCAGCTCTCCAAAGACAGCCGGCCCCCAGCGCTATCCTTGTCCTCTTCTCCTGTTCTGTTCCTTCTCCTTTTCTGTACATCTGTCCCTATAGTTCTCACTCCACAACTTGTTTGGCAAAAACAAAAACATTGGAGCCAAGAGAGATTTCATGATGAGCTACAGCATGAAGTAGATTCTGCCACTGAAACTTACAATGAGCACAAACTATAGTGCTTTTAGGCACTGACTGGTTAAAACAGTATGTTTCAACTTATGAAATATGGGAGCAGAGTATAATGTATTTCTGTCCTCACTTAAAGACATTCTTGATAAAGTCATGAAAAAACAAACTAGAAAGAAAATTCTGCTTCTTTAAAAAAGAATGCCTTTTTAAAAGATAGTCTTTATTAAAATTTTGAAGAAAAAAAAAAGGAAAAGATTAAACCAAACCCTAAAAAGTACATATTTAATACTGTCCCAGGGCTCAGGAACTTTAAAACTTGGCTGTTTTAACTAATCTGTTGAGCTCCCCAGCATATGTCTCTGTAGGTGTGAGACTTTCAAAAACTTCTAATGAACGAAGACTTCATCTTCCAAATTAAAAAAAAAATCCCCTCTTTTCAGCCCCACAGAATCCTGACCCTATTCCCTAATGCTTCAACTATGGACACAGCCTCCTCACTGGCCTTTCTCCTACTGGGCTGGCTGCCCATGCTCTCCCTTTCCCTTCCTCCTCCATTCGTCCCCCCCAAGATGCAGCCTTAACTGGCACTTTGATCTTTGTTCCCTCTCAGGGATGATGCTTCATCTGCAAGAGTGCATCCAAACCCCTAAGTTTAGCATTCGAGGCCCCAGGATGTTTGCTCTAATCTACCAAGTTTAATTCCTGTGCATTCTTATTACACACCCTTTTCCTCCTTCAGTGAATCTGGTTTCCAGGCCTCTGCTAAGATACTACTGTTGCCCTGTGTGGTCCCCCCATTTCCAATCCCCTAGACTTGCAAGTCCACCCCCACCAGCTCCAGCAGCCAACCCAAATCCCCTTCTCCTTCACGTGGCCTTGCTAACTACCCTTCAAGGCCCAGTTCAGTCCCGTCTCCTGAAATGCTCTTCTAACCATCTCAGCAATTTCTCCTTTTAAAAAAAAAAACACGCTTATGGCTCTTGTTACTTGTAACAAAACTTGAGTTTCCCTTGTTTGATTAAGTGACAATATATGTACATAGCTATGTGTTTTATCTTTCAATAGGCCCTAAGCGGTATAGCAGAAAGAGCCTGAACTTCAGCGTTAGAAGGCCCTGGGTTCGAACCTTGGTTCTGCCACTTTCTAGCTTTGTGAATTGTGCATCCAGTTAAATCCCCTCGGATTCTGTTTCTTCAGCTGTGAACGAAAGGAATACCACCTCCTTCATAGGGTCACAGTGAGGCTTACAGGAGATAGGCGGGCCTGAACGTGCCTGGCAAACCAGAACCATTTCACAAACCTAACTTCACCTCCTCACCTCTTTGCACAGCTTACCTAAAGGGCAAGCATGTCTCATCTTTCTTTGTATTGGCACATTAGCATAATGCTGGCATTTAAAAACAAATTTTAAAATATTTATATTTACTAAGAAACTAAAGACGAAACCAAAATTACTGAAGTGAATTAAAACCTGCAATATTCCTAAAGTTAGATTAACATAGAAAAGTGGCCACCCATGCTTTTTATATTGTTTTAAAACAAACTTCTACAAGTGGGCAGAGTACCCAGCAGACTTTTACCTGAATTTACTGAGATCTTTTGAGGTACTTTGATTACATATGAATTTGAGCACTGTGTTTACAAAATAATTATTAGTGGCCATATTGAATTAAACCTTCTGAAAGCTTACTCCACTTAACCCTCTCAACAATCCTATACAGCAGGTATCTAGTTAGTTCTGTTGGTTCTATAGCAGCCCAGGGGAGCTCCATAACATGCCCGAGATGACAGAGCTAAGAAGAGAATGGCCAGGACTCACACCCAGGTCCAACTCCAAGGGCAGGCTCTTAACTACGATGCTGCACAATTTTCTGTGTCTATAGGGGACAATAGACAGCTCTGGGCTTAGAATTCTCTTACTGACCTGGGTTCCATCTGCTTCTGTTTTGAGAAGGTCAGTAGATGAAAGCTGGTTGCAGTAGAGGCCTGTGTGTCTCAGTGCTGAATCATTTATCTATTCAAGATAAATATAAGACCAAGTTATAAGCTGGTTGTTTAAGCTGAAGAGCAAATTCTTGAATGAAAAACAATCTCACTGACAGAAAAGTAATAGAAGGATAGAAATAAAATGCTCAGTAACTGACTATGTTGTAGAAGACAGGACAGCGGTTCCCTCCATAGGGGTGGTTCTGTTGTATATTTTTTGCCTATATAGTTATATAATATTTGTTTTTTTTTAAAAAAAGGATTTTGGCCCTGGCCGGTTGGCTCAGTGGTAGAGTGTCGGCCTGGCGTGCAGAAGTCCCAGGTTCGATTCTCAGCCAGGGCACACAGGAGAAGCGCCCATCTGCTTCTCCACCCCTCCTCCTCTCCTTCCTCTCTGTCTCTCTCTCCCCCTCCCGCAGCGAGGCTCCATTGGAGCAAAGATGGCCCGGGCGCTGGGGATGGCTCCTTGGCCTCTGCCCCAGGCGCTGGAGTGGCTCTGGTCGCGACAGAGCGACGCCCTGGAGGGGCAGAGCATCGCCCCCTGGTGGGCAGAGCGTCGCCCCCTGGTGGGCGTGCCAGGTGGATCCCAGTCGGGCACATGAGGGAGTCTGACTGTCTCTCCCCATTTCCAGCTTCAGAAAAATAAAAAAAGGATTTTATTTATTCATTTTAGAGAGGGGGTAGGGAGAGAGAGAGAAAGAGAAAGGCCGGGGGGGAGGAGTGGGAAACATCAACTCATGGTTGCTTGTCATGTGTGCCTTGACCAGGCAAGCCCAGGGTTTCGAACTGGTGACCTCAGCATTCCAGATCAATGCTCTATCCACTGTGCCACCACAGGTCCAATGTATATTATACATGATACTTCAATAAAAAGTTAATTCACACACACAACAGTTAATTAGCAAAAGACTTCCACTACCAATCAAGATTTAGTAATAGGGATCAGATTTATCCTCTGCGTGAATCAATTAAAAAATTGGACAAAATGTATGAAATGAAGGTACTTAAGATGTTGGACAAAGGCAATAAAAGAAAGCTATCCCTAAGAGTTGAGAAACAATTGAGGTGCATCCTATGCTTACTCCAGCCTACTGCCTAGAGACAATTCCCAGGCGGTAGCATGGAGACAGGGAACCCAGGCAGTGCCTGGCATGCTTCCTGAGTTGTGAAGATGCAACTGGAAGCCTGAGACAGCCAAGGCAGCTGGACTTCACAGGGCAGAATACCAGATGAGAGAGAGAGCTACACAGAAAGAAAGTTTTGAAGATCTGGAGACCCCCTTGAGTCTACAGCTCAGTACTGATCAGCTAACGATGTCAGTGAACTACTCAAAGCAGAGAAATGATTCACCTGAATAGATTTACAGGGAATAATTTCCAAAGATCACACAGAGCTGGGACTAGGTCTTGATCTCATCATAATTCATGCAGTAACAAGTAGTGTGCTAGAAAGATTTTGTTTCCATAGTAGGGTACAGTTTCCCTATATGTACTATATTGGCTCTGGTTCCACTAAATAAAAAAGCAAGTACTGAAAGGATCAAATTTTTTTCCTGAGAAAGTAAGAGGGGAGAGAATAGGGAGGGAGAGAGGAAGACAGTGGGGAGAGAGGGAGGAAGGGAGGAAGGGAGGAAGGGGGAGGGGGGGGGGGAGAGAGAGAGAGAGAGAGAGAGAGAGAGAGAAGCATCAACTCATTCCATACTTAGTTGTGCCATTGATTGCTTCTCATATGTGCCCTGACCAGGGCTCGAACCAGCAACCTCAAGACACTACTGGCCAAGCCTCAAACTGTTTTCAAGTAACTTAGTCACTTCCCCCCAAAATGCTCAACAATATTTATATGAATATCAATAAGGTAAAATTCATATGTCTAGATTCCAATAAAAAATTATCAAGCCTGCAAAGTAGCAGAAAAATATGACCCATAATGAAAAGTCAATCAATTAAAACCAACCCCAAAATAATACAGATGATAGAACTGATAAGTAAGAATATTAAGACCATTGTTATAATAGTTCAAGAAGAGAGAGAAAAAACTCAATATGTTAGAGATATGAGAGGTATAAAAAAGGTACAAATTGAATTTCTAGACAAGAAAAATGCATTGGATAAAATGAACAGGTCAGACATTGCAAAAGAAAAGATCAGTGAACCTGAAGCTACAGCAATAGAAACTATCCAAAATGAAACACACATAGAAAAATGGTTGACCTTGCAGCCCCAAAACATATCCCCAAACCCACTGAATCAGTGAGCTGTGGGACAACTGCAAGTGGCCTACTATAAGTATAACTGAAATCTCTCTGAAGGAGGGTGGGGGCTGGTGACAACAAAATATTTGAAGAAATAATGGCTGGTATTTTCCCAAATTTGATGATTATACAGCCATAAATCAAGAAGCTCCCTGAAGCTCAACCATTCATAAGAACCATGAATAAAATCACACTAAAACATATCATAATCAAATTGCTTACAATCGGTGAAAAAGTGAATGTTAAAAGCAGTCAGGGGGGAAAAATGAACATGTACAACCTCACTGGTGCAGGCGCAGTGAATAGAGCATGACCTGGGACACTGAGGTCCCAGGTTCGAAACCCTGAGGTCACTGGTTTGAGTGTGGGCTCATCCAGCTTGAGCGCAGGGTCGCCAACTTGAGCATGGGATCATCACCATAATCCCACGGTCCCTAGCATGAAGCCCAAGGTCGCTGGCTTGAGCAAGGGGTCACTGGCTCGGCTGGAGTCCCCTGATCAAGACACATATGAGAAGCAATCAATGAACAACTAGAAAACTAGAAGTGCCATAATTATGAGTTGATGCTTCTCATCTTTCTCCGTTCCTGTCATCTGTCTCATGCTAAAAGCAAGCAAACAAACAAATACACAAAAACATATACACAGAAACAAAGATTAAATGACAGCAGATATCAGAAATATTGCAGTGGACCAACATCTTTTTTTTTTTTTAATTTATTTTTCTGAAGCTGGAAACAGGGAGAGACAGTCAGACAGACTCCCGCATGCGCCCGACCGACCGGGATCCACCCGGCATGCCCACCAGGGGGTGACGCTCTGCCCACCAGGGGGCAATGCTCTGCCCCTCCGGGGCGTCGCTCTGTTGCGACCAGAGCCACTCTAGCACCTGGGGCAGAGGCCAAGGAGCCATCCCCAGCGTCCGGGCCATCTTTGCTCCAATGGAGCCTCGCTGCGGGAGGGGAAGAGAGAGACAGAGAGGAAGGAGAGGGGGAGGAGTGGAGAAGCAGATGGGTGCTTCTCCTGTGTGCCCTGGCCGGGAATCGAACCCGGGACTTCTGCACGCCAGGCCGACGCTCTACCACTGAGCCAACCGGCCAGGGCCTGGATCAATATCTTTAAAGTACTAAAAAGCTAAAACTGCCAACCTAGAATTCAGGGAAAAGAATTTTCAGAGATAAGGTGATCTGTCCCTCCATCTCCCTCAAAAAAAGACAAAAAAATAATAATAATAAGCCTCATGGACACAGACAACAGTGCAGTAATTGTGGGGGTGGTGGGTGGAGGAGGATATAGGGCAGGGGTCAGGAACCTATGGCTCGTGAACCAGATGTGGCTCTTTTGATGGCTGCATCTGGCTCACAGACAAATCTTTAATAAAAAAATGTTAAAAATATAAAACATTCTCATGTATTACAATCCATTCATTCCCTACTGCTCATGTTTATGGTTGCGGGTGGCTGGAGCCAATCACAGCTGTCCTCCGGACAACACTAAATTTTTTTGGATAATGTGTAACATACATGGGTCATTGTATGGCTCTCACGGAATTACATTTTAAAATATGTGGCGTTCATGGCTCTATCAGCCAAAAAAGGTCCCGACCCCTGATATAGGGGAAGAAATGGTAAAGGACAGAGACCTGACTTGGGGGATGAACACAAAATAAAGTGTACAGAGATGCGCTGTAGAATTGGGCACCTGAAACCTGTAAAATTATGTTAACCAGTGTCACTCCAATACAATTCAGTTAAAAGGCAAAAAAAAAAAGATGAAGGTAAAACAAAAACTTTTTTTTAAATAAATTTTTATTAATGTTAATGGGATGACATTAATAAATCAGGGTACATATATTCAAAGAAAACATGTCTAGGTTATCTTGTCATTAAATTATGTTGCATACCCCTCGCCCATAGTCAGATTGTCCTCCGTCACCCTCTATCTAGTTCTATGTGCCCCTCCCCCTCCCCCTAACTCTCTCCCTCCCTCCCTCCTATGTCCTCCCTCCCTCCACCCCTGGTAACCACCACACTCTTGTCCATGTCTCTTAGTCTCGGATAAAACAAAAACTTTTTCACGCATATAAACACTAAAAGAAGTCATCACCTGGAGACCTAAAGAAAGTGCTTCAGGCAGAAGGAAAAGGATACCGAATGGAAATTTACATCCACACAAAGGAATGAAGAACATTGGAAAAAACTACATGGGTAAATATAAAAGACTTCTTATTTAAATTTTTAGAACATATAGTTGACTGTTTAAAGTTAAAAGTACTAACAATATTCTGTGGGGTATGTAGACATAATATGTATGACAACAAAAGCCCAGGAGGGGAGAAATATGTATATTATAGCCAACAAATGAGATAAAGTAAAATGAATTTAAATGTTCAATTAGACCAAAAAAAAAAAAAAGGCAAGAAATGGAACAACAATAAAAAAAGAGACTTTTAAATCTAACCATATCAATAATCACATTAGGCCCTGGCCGGTTGGCTCAGTGGTAGAGCACGGCCTGGCGTGCGGGAGTCCTGGGTTTGATTCCTGGCCAGGGCACACAGGAGAAGTGCCCATCTGCTTCTCGACCCCTCCCCCTCTCCTTCCTCTCTGTCTCTCTCTTCCCTTCCTGCAGCCAAGGCTCCATTGGAGCAGAGATGGCCTGGGCACAGAGGATGGCTCTGTGGCCTCTGCCTCAGGCGCTAGAATGGCTCTGGTTGCAACAGAGCGACGCCCCAGATGGGCAGAATGAACAGAGCACCCCCCCCCCCCCCGCATGCCGGGTGGATCCCGGTCGGGCACATGCGGGAGTCTGTCTGACTGCCTCCCCGTTTCCAACTTCAGAGAGAAAAAAAAAAATAATAATAATCACATTAAATGTAAATGGGCTAACCTCTCCAATGAAAAAGCAGAGAATGTCAAATTGAATATAAAAAAGCAAAACCCACTATGTAAGAAATATCCTTTAAAGCAGCGGTTCTCAACCTGTGGGTCGCGACCCCGGCGGGGGGTCGAACGACCAAAACACAGGGGTTGCCTCGCCGGGGTCGCGACCCACAGGTTGAGAACCGCTGCTTTAAATGTAATATTCTTTAATGTAATTCATTATAATTTTTATTATTTTGTTAAGTCTACTGTAGATAGTGAATAATTCTAATAACTGAATAAGAATAAGATAAAAAGGACAAGAAATCATCCTATTCAGTTCTTTTATTTTGCTAGAAGATGTGGATCACTAAGTTGTTGGTTTTCCCTTGCTAACCTCCTTAGGCTTACATATAATACCTGAAGAGTAGGGATTTAAAAAAATAATATAATTTTGTTAACCAGTGTCATACCAATTAATTCAATAAAAATGAAAAAATAAAGTATCTGGCACACTAGTAAGAGCTCAAAAAGATAAAAATTAAATATCAGAAAGGAATTCCATATAAAAGGTAATTAGTGTTTACATGTTTTTAAGATTTGTGGTAAACTATGGCTACAAGGTCAGAGGCTAGTCACCAGTCTACACTGTGGTTGCTGATAATGCGAATAGTAACTACCGGGAGTTATCCCAATGATCTTCTTAAATATCACTTTGAATTTAGTCATTCTCTCTTTAAAAATCTTCAGGAGACTTCAGGATAAACTCTAAACATTTAGATGGCCTGCAATACCCCTAAAAAGTTTACCACATTAATTCTGCTCTAAATATAATATAAACATCCCTTTAACATCATTAGGCTCTTCAACTTCTATTCCTTACTAGATTATGCTGTGATAACCAGATGTGAATGTTCTTAAAAATTCTCTTTCCTTAGACAAATTTTCCAGGAAGCCTTTCCTAGTAGGAACCTTTTTCCTTTACACCCTCAGTAGTTAATTGTATATACTCATCTGACATTATATGTGTGGTCCCAAGGGGGTCCATCTCTTACACAGCTGTTTTGTCCTATTATTAAACTAATCCTTTGTTCATGTTGTGTCTCCCTAGCTCAGTGCTATTATCGTCTATAGAACTATCTGTGTACAGAGCAAATACTAAATAAATAGTAAACTGAAAGGGAGACACAGGTCTCAGTCCCTCCACTGCGACAGTCGTTGAGCAGCAGCCAGGATTCTGCGCTGCCCCATGGCCGTGGGCATCAACAAAGGCCACAGATGATCAAGAACATGAGTAAGCCGAGGCATAGTCGCCACTCTGAGTGTGTCACAAAGCACACCAAGTTTGTGAGGGACATGATCTAAGAAGTGTGTAGCTTTGCCCCCTATGAGAGGCATGCCATGGAGCTGCTCAAGGTCTCCAAGGACAAGAGGGCCCTGAAATTCATCAAGAAAAGAGTGGGGACCCACATCCCATTCCAAGAGGAACAGAGAGGAACTGAGCCATGTCCTTGAAGCCATGAGGAAGGTGGCAGCCAAGGACTGAGCCCCATCTCCATGTGTAATAACTCTGTTCAGAAACTAGGGGTCCCTGTGGTGCCACTGCACCTAACCCGTTATCTGCTCGGGACCTTCTTTTGGACAGTAATGTAGGGCATGGCAGTAGGCACAGAAAGAAGCAACAGACAGGCAGTACTGGAAATGGTCCTTAATCATAATTAGTTCATATGCATAAAAAAAAAAAAAGGAAGAAAGGGAGAAATAAAGAAAATGTTTTCAGAATATAAAGGGAGAAGTTGCAAGCCAATGCATTATATGTATCATTTTAAAATAAATCTAAAACACTAACATCTCATGAGACTGAAATCTTATAACATCTATCAAAATTTCTATTTTATATCTTTTTTTTTTTAAATGTTCTTTTAATGCTTTTTTTTAATTTTATTTATTCATTTTTTAGAGAGGAGAGACAGAGAGAGACAGAGAGAGATGGGGGGAAGGGGCTGGAAGCATCAACTCCCATATGTGCCTTGACCAGGCAAGCCCAGGGTTTCGAACCGGCGACCTCAGCATTTCCAGGTCGACGCTTTATCCACTGCGCCACCACAGGTCAGGCTCTATTTTATATCTTAAGGACAGTAATTATCAAAGGATAGCCAGAAAAGAAATGTGGTTTTGTGTGTGTGTGTGTGTGTGTGTGTGTGTGTGTGTGTATGTGTGTGTGTGTGTGACAGTGACAGAGAGAGACAGAGAGAGGTACAGACAGGAAGGGAGAGAAATGAGAAACATCAATTCTTCATTGTAGCTCCTTAGTTGTTCATTGATTGCTTTCTCATATGTGCCTTGACAGGGGGGCTACAGCAGACCAAGTGATCCCTTGCTCAAGCCAGCGACCTTGGGCTCAAGCTGGTGAGCCTTGCAAAACCAGATGAGCCTGCGCTCAAGCCAGCGATCTTGGGGTTTTGAACCTGGGTCCTCCCAGTCCGACGCTCTATCCACTGCGCCATAGCCTGGTCAGGCAGCGTGGTTATTTTTGGTGAGTAACTGTGAACACACCTGATTTCCCTTAGAATAATAAATCGTGATGTGGTATGATTTGAGTGTGCATGTAACAAGTGTGCCAGTTGTGTCACTTACCTGCTCAGGGCACACAGTGTTCATTCCTGGCATCTGCAAAGAGCTCATCTGCATCTGGCCCATCATTGGGTTCATGTTCTGAACATTTGTGTTTCCACCTGCCATGGACACGGTGATGCTCATATTGTTGTACACTCCTGGCTGTGCAGGCGTGGGCTGGTTCTGGACAGCTTGACTGAATACACTGTTAACTCAAAAACAATCCTGATTACACCCACTGATCATGAACATGGGGGCAATGTGACTGGATTCTGTTTCTTAATTACAAGACAGAATCCCAGAGACAGTATTTTTCACTCTTAAGGTACATGTCGGCTTTATCTTATTACAATATATAAGGATTGAGTATAATTTAGATGCAGTTAGAACTCTGCTCAAGGTGTTTAATAACTAAAAAGAGCTCATTTTAAGTTACAATTATCTGGCCTAGTATCAGAGTTGATAAGCTCCAGTTACCTGCATAATAAGAAAGTTTTCCACATAAGTAAATTGTCCAGATAACTGAAGTTTACCCATTTAACCATTAAAATTGTTTAAAGATCTCAAAGATTAAACCAGTTTCTATTAGCAGGTAGAAGAGTATCAGATAAACTCCAAGTAAATAAAACGTGAAACTTTATATGTGACCCCCCTAATTCTATGTGATACAGATATACACATGCTAAAGGAAAATGTATAATTTATGTCTTTTGTAAGTTCTACAAAACACCACATATTTTATGATTACCTATCAATTGTTAAATAATAAGCTGTTTCAATGTTAATTATGCAGAATTTAATTAAAAAATTATTTACCCCGTCAATGGCTTATCTATTCCTTGCTAGCTCCTGGGAGGCAAGCAGGATGTACTGACATTTATAACTTCCAATAGATTAAGGTAATCATACTGACATTAACAGGCTGAGAAACAGCCTATTCATCACGTCTGCAGAAAAGTGGCAAATATTCTTCAATATTCTCCAAGTAATTATAAAACACAAATGCTCAAAGAAAATTATGTGCCTAGGAAATGGTCAATAATGCTTATGTGAACCACTAATGTCTGCACAGTGTGTATGCTTGTGAGGCAGTGTCCCCACAACTAAAGGAGAGGAAAAACCTATGTCTACCGCCCACTCTCTAATGAGAACATTTCTGCCTTCGACAATGCTCAT
This sequence comes from Saccopteryx leptura, assembly GCF_036850995.1. Classification (NCBI taxonomy): domain Eukaryota; kingdom Metazoa; phylum Chordata; class Mammalia; order Chiroptera; family Emballonuridae; genus Saccopteryx; species Saccopteryx leptura. Next base: position 290,397,197 of record NC_089505.1, on the reverse strand, counting down.
TTGTCAACTGATATGTAAGTACCACCGAGGAGGCTCAGGGCTTCAGCAAGCTAATGCATGCAGAGGCTTCAAGGACTGCAGTGATGTCATACTTAGCAAAAAAAATTCAGGATTTAATTTCTTGTCAAATTTATATTTGGGACTATATATTAAGTTCCTTCAAACTGCTCCTGCCAATAGTTCCATTTCAGTTTCTTCCAGCATTGGAAGAAGCCCAAGGCCTTCTGTGGCACCAGTCACTGTTCCAGGCCCTGGATGGACAGTGGCAGCTTTGGCCCAATGCGAGAAGGGCCTCTGCTTTCCAAGTTACCTCAGGGTAGTTATCACAACGTCCTTATACTAGCACCAGGTATTTGGTAGCCCAGAAACATTAAGACTTTGGCTTAAAGTGGGTTCCACAGATTTAAGAGGTTCTAACAAGCAGGGAGGAGTTCCTGGTCACAGAAGTCTGAGAAACAAAGAGTTCAACAACAGGCCTTCATAGCTTGTAAAATGCTAAAAAGCACTAGGACTCTCTCAGGTGACTAGTGCACTACCCAGTTCTAGGACACACAGATTTGGTTTAATCCTTTACCTTTCTTGTCACCAGAGACACAGTGAAAAAGAATCACATGATACTGTCTCTGAACACATCGTTCTTAGTAATTCTTTGCTTTATGTTTTACTTCTCTTTGCCATATTCTTGTCACTAACTTAGACTGGTGGCACCTTGACAGCAGGGGCTACCTTCCCGTTCATTGTAGTACCTTGCACTGTGCAACAGAGACAGCGTGTGGCCACAAAATATATGCCGCCTGTGCTGACTAATAAGCTCCTACACAGGAACCAAATAAGCAAGTGTGAATGTGTGGAGAGTTGGTGGTTATTTTTTTTCTCAAATGATTTGGGAAAGTCAAAGTTCACAGAAACTGCTCATGTACAACAAAACCTCAAGTCCACATATGAATCTGAACCTAAGAAGTGACCTGAGTAGGAAGAGGAAATCTCTGCACTCATTTGTTCAAGAGATGTACATTAAGTGCTTACCTGCTCTAAAGGAGGGACATAGAGAAGTGGACAAACACAAAGGCCTTGCTCTTGTAAAGCTTGTATTTTAGCTGGAGAGACAACCATAAATAAACAGACTAACACACAATCTGTCAGGGTGAAGCACTGAAGAAGGGAAAGGAGGGGCCAGGGGTGGGAAATTATGTTGTTTTAGAAATGCCTCTCAGAAAAGTTTACTATGGTGACATTCAATATCTATGTTTAACAAGGTGACATTTAAGTAGAGACTTGAAGTGTGAGAAAGCAAACCATGTGGCTACTGAGAGAAGAACATTCCAGCAGAGGGGTTTAAAAATGCAAGGTCCTGAGTTTGCAATGTACTTGGCACATCTGAGGAACAGAAGAATAAACAGAAGCCAGGTGGCAGGGACAGTGATGAGAATAGCAGATGAGGTCAGAGAAGTATCTAGGAGCAAGATCAGTGGGGCTTTGTCGGCCCTGTCGTGTATGTTGGGTAAGCTGGAGTTCTGAATGAAGGACTGCCACATGGCCTCACGTGTTAAAAGTATCGCTCTGGCTGGAGATTGCTGGAGTGGAGCAAGGGTGGGCACAGGGGGACAGGAGGCTGCTGCAATGGTCTAGGGAAAAGACAATGGTGACTTGCACCAAAGTGTACAAGTGGGACAGGTAACAAGTGAGAGTTGCTGAGAAGCTGACATGACTTGCGGATGGAATGTTGATTTGGAAGGTAAGAAAAGAGAAAAGGTGATTTTTCTGAATAACTGGAAAAATGGAGTTGTTTACAGAGATGAGGAAAAGCAGGAGGGGAGCATGTTTTGGGAAGAGTGTCACCTTAGTTTTTATCATGTTCAAGATGCCTATGAGACTTCTATGTGGCGATGTCAATTAGACAGTTGTGTATGCAGCACGATGTTGAGGATAGGAGTCTGGGCTGGAAATGTGTACTTGGGAGTCGTAGCATAGAGATGGGCGTGGATGGCAATAAGACTGGATGATATACCAGTGGAGTAGATATGGGGAAGAGGTCCTAGAAGGAGCTCTGAGACTCTCAAATGGAGGTCAGAGAGGTGAGGAAACTGAGAGAATGGGAAAGTCACCTTTCTCAAGAGAGAAGGCTGTTCCAGAAGCAAATACAGAAAGGGTGTCAAGAATGATAAATGCTCAACTATGTCAAGCGCTACTGAGGATCATTGCATTTGGCACTGAGGAAGGCATTAATAACCTCAACAAGAATATCTTTGGTGGAGTGGCAGGGATGAAAAGTCTGACTGGTCCAACAAAGAATGGAAGACGAGGAAGTGACAGAGTATATAGTTTATAACAAATTTCACTGACAAGGGGAACAGACCCATCAGCATGACTGTGGTGTTTTTCATATTTAAATGCCAAAGTGTAGATATGGAGCAAGGGTTTAAGGTGCATTTTACCAGGAGCACTTTGCTAGGTACAGGTGCAGAAGAGGGAGGGCAGGCCGAGGGAGCTGAGAGTGCCCATAGGGAGTAATTACAATGATGGACCGTGAAGTCTAAAGTGGATTTAGGAAGTTGGGATTAGAACACATTAGGAGACTAAGTTCTTCTTGCGTGTTATACAGTTTCATTTTTTATTTAATTTATACACAGGTCCCACTGGGAGTTTTTTACATGCAGTCCTCACTTAGAGCTGCATAGTTCTCTAACAAGAAGTCTTCCTCTTTCACCTTCCAGTGAACTTGAGTTTTCAACTTTAACTGCCTTACTTATTATGTTGTCAGATCAAATGGCTTCCCTGTCATTTAGAACCAAGACACAACCAAATTAAAACCCTTAAAAAATTTAAATGATGTGTGAAAAGTTCAGCAGCCAGGATTGGGTGGGGGTATGACTTTAGGGAGATAATTCTAAGCAAAACGAACAAGATGAGGCCACTGGAAATCTAGATTCAGAAATCTGGGGAAGGTAGAATGACCTGAGAAGCCTTGAACCCTTTGTTGTTCAAATGGAATCTTTAAACAATACTAAGAAGAGAGAAATCTGTCTGAATTCAGCTCTACTGAATCCTAACATTTTGCCATTCTTGCTTTAGATTTTTAAGACATTTCAGTATTTTTATAAAAAGAGACCTTTTCATAAGTGCACACTTCTACGTCTGTTCCAGGGAAGTTCTGTTCCTTATTGTAATGAGTCATATTCCTTAGGTGTGCTGGGGGTGGGACAAAACACTGGGGGCCACTAGACCACGTTTCTCTACTGTAAACACACAAATTTGCTCTAAAAATCACTTAAAGGATTTAAAAGTCATCAGTTTTCTTTGCTAGTAACATAAAAACCAGTTTCTTGAATTTGCAAATTGCAGTATCCAATAATCCTCTATTTAGATAGTGAAGGAAAGGCTGCTCTTATGTGCTGCAGAGTAGCGGGGATGCTCGGATATAAAAACCGCCTCTTACTTGTTGTTTCCCATTGCTCCTTGCTGCCAGGCCTTCATGTCCGGTGACTGGTACCCAGAAGCAGGTGAAGTCTGCTGAAGCAGAGAGGTCTGAGGAGGAGGGATTTGCATCGGCACCATGGAGCTCCCAGGGCTCAGGGATGAAGCAAAGTTGGCCTCACCTTGGGGAACCATTCCTACAAATTGACATAAATTAATTTAGGTGAATATACTATAAATTTATTAAACCACAAGGATCTTCAGAAACATCCTAAACAACAAAGTAGAGGAAAAAAATTTCTCTTAAAAATAAAGTAGGAAATTTTACTATAAACAGATAAATAAACATAAAATAAGTTTGGAAGAATGTTTTCTATTCTAAGATGTTGATTCGTGTACCAGAATTACATGTGATGTTTTTCCTGTTCTGTTTGCTTACATAAATTTTTAAGTGTAAAGAACATATATGAACATAAGTGACAGATCACTTGTGTAATAAAGACAAGTTAAAAAATGAAAGAGAGAAAGGAAAAGCCATGTATGAAATGAAAAATTACATTTTTTTTTTTTTGTATTTTTCTGAAGTTGGAAACAGGGAGAGACAGTCAGACAGACTCCCGCATGCGCCCGACTGGGATCCACCCGGCACGCCCACCAGGGGCGATGCTCTGCCCACGAGGGGGCGATGCTCTGCCCCTCCGGGGCGTTGCTCTGCCGTGACCAGAGCCACTCTAGCGCCTGGGGCAGAGGCCAAGGAGCCATCCCCAGCGCCCGGGCCATCTTTGCTCCAATGGAGCCTTGGCTGCGGGAGGGGAAGAGAGAGACAGAGAGGAAGGAGGGGGGGGGGTGGAGAAGCAAATGGGCGCTTCTCCTATGTGCCCTGGCCGGGAATCGAACCCGGGTCTCCCGCACGCCAGGCCGACGCTCTACCGCTGAGCCAACCGGCCAGGTGAAAAATTACTTTTGTTGGCCACTCCTCCTCAGTCATCTCTGGGCTTTTCGTCCTCTCCATTTTTTGTTTTGCTTTGTTGAGATGTAACCTACATAGCATCAAATTCACTCACTGAACTGCTCAACCCAATGTTCTTTTGTTTTTTTGAGAGAGAAAGGGAAAGAGAGAGAGAGATAAAGAGAAGAAAAGAGAGGGAAGGAGGTGGGGAGAGAGAGACAGGAAGGGAGAGAGATAAGAAGCATCAATTCTTTGTTGTGACATCTTAGTAGTTCATTGATTACTTTCTCATCTGTGCCTTGACCAGCGACTCCAGCTGAGCCAGTGACCCCTTGCTCAAGCCAGCAGCCTTGGGCTCAAGCCAGTGACCATGGAGTCATGTCTATGATCCCATGTTCAAGCCAGTGACCCCATGCTCAAGCTGGTGAGCCCACTCTCAAGTCAGTGACCTTGTGGTTTCAAACCTGGGACCTCAATGTTCCACACAGATGCTCTACCCACTGTGCAACCACTGGTCAGGAACAACTCAATGCTTTTAAATAAATTTACTGAGTTATGCAACCATCTCCAGTGTCCTGTTTACACATTCTCATCAGTTCCGTATTCACTGTGCCTGTGTGTAGTCAATCCCTGCTCCACACCTCTAGCCTCAGGCAACCGCTGCTCTGCTTTTCATCTTAACAGAGCAGCCCTTTTTGAAAATTACATTTAAATGTAATCATATGAGGTGTTTTGTGCTGGACTTCTTTCACTTAGCATACAACTTTTGAGGTTCAACCTTTCTGTAGCAGTTATCAATAGTTCGTTCCTTTTTATTCAGGATAGTTATCGATTTAACTATTTTAAATCAATTGACCACAAAGTCAATCATTCTGTTGCAGTGATCTGCATGTCTATATTAATACCACATTGTATTGACTGCTAACTTTACGGAAATTTTTAAAAATATTTTATTTATTGATTTTTTAGAGAGAGAGGAGTGAGAGAGAGAGAGAGAAGGGGGAGGAGCAGGAAGCATCAACTCCCATATGTGCCTTGACCAGGCAAGCCCAAGGTTTCGAACCGGCGACCTCAGTGTTCCAGGTCGCCACCACAGGTCAGGCCACTTTACGGAAATTTTTGATACTGGTAGCCATCCAATATTGTTCTTCCTTGTCAAAATTGTCTTGGCCACTCCTTTGCATTTCCATATAAATTTTAGAAGCTTGTCAATTTCTCAAAGAAGTATGCTTTTTTTTTTATGGGGTTTGCATTGAATTAAAAGATCAGTTGGGAGTGAATTACCATCTTGTCAGTCTTATTTTTTTTCTCTAATTTCCACTGTTGCATCTTCAAGTTCACTAACTTCTTTTGTAATATCTAATCAACTTCTTATCCCATCTAGTATATTTTTTATCTCAGACATTATAGTTTCCATTTCCAGAAATTTGATTTTGGAGTTTTAAAATATCTTCCATAACTTCACTTAACATGTTCAAACTTTCCTCTAACTTACTGAATATACAGAATAAATGTAGATGAGCTCACTTCAGCAGCACATATACAGAATGTAGAACTTATAATTGTCTTAATATCCTTGTCTACTATTTCTATCACCTGTGTAATTTCTTCATGGTTTTGATAGATTGATTTTTCTCCTCCTTATTGGTTGTATTTTCCTGCTTCTTTGCTTGCCTGGTAATTTAAAAAATGACTCTATATACTATGAATTTTACCTTGTTAGATGTTCAATTTTCAAAACTCCTTTAAATATTATTTTACATTTGTCAGGGTCATGGTTAGGTTACATGAAAACAGTTTAATTCTTTTGGGTCTTGTGCCTAAAGAGACAAGAGCAGACAGAGTTCAGTCTTGCTTATTACTGAGGCAAAACCCTTCTGAGTATTCTGCTTGACACCCCATGATTATGAGTTTTCTGTTCTGGCTGGTGGGAAGAGGAATTGGCTCTATGTGAACTTCAAAGACTGTTCCCACTAATTTTTTCAGGTGATCTTCCTGGCCTTGGTTTGCATGGACACACACACACACACACACATGCACGCGCGTGCCGCTGAAGACCTAAGTGGGATCCTCTGCATATCCCTCTGTAGCTCTCTCTGTGTGGCTTTCTCTTCTCTGGTACTGTGCCGAGCTCCACTGTCACAACTCAGGAAAACCACTTGCTCCTGCTGGATTCCTCCTCCCGGCACACACAATTTAGAGAACTGTACTTTGTTTAATGTACAGTTTAATAATTTTTAGTTTGTTCCAGGTAAGAGAATAAATCTGGTCCATGTTACTCCATCTTGGCCGAAAGTGGAAGTCTATATAATAATTTTAAAAAGTAAAAATGGATTTTTAAAGATTTTCTGTTATGTTAGCACTTTGTATTCCTTTTTTCCTGACAAATTTCAGAATTAAATACTTTTGAGTGGCAGGAAAAAAGAATGTTATAATTTGATTAGCTATAATTTAGTATAATTCTTTCAAGTCTTCCTTTACAAAATCTTGAATAATTTTGTTGCTTCTTTCCCTTATCATTATATCACATGCATATTTTTATGTCCTTAGTGTCTCTCTGTAAACATAATTATTTGCCTGTATAATATTCTGTTAATACAGTGACTTTCCTCTTTTTTTTTTGGTTGGTTAATCTGGTCAGAGATATAATTTATTCACTTTTTTTTATAGGCTACAATTTCAAATTTTCTGTGAAAGTTAAGCCAACTATATACTTTATAAAGTGTTTTTTTCTTTTACTGTTTATCTTTTTCAGGTAAAGATTATATAAATAAAGCTACATACTGTTCCTCCCTTCATATGTAATTTAATCTCTGGTAAATAATTTTTACTTAGAGAAAAAAATTTCTTTCCATTTATGACTCTACAGAGTGGGTTTTCCCCCATATGTTAACTATTTTCATATGTTGATTGTCTTTGCATTAATTCTACACTTTACATTTCAACTATTTTGGTTGTGATCTTAAACACTTGTCTGTTCCTAATGTGGTTTTAACCTTATTTATGATAAAATAATTTCTTTCAGAAAAAATATATGTCAAGGGGAAAAGATACTTATCACATTCTGGATATTACTCTGTGCGGTCAAAGTAAAAATAAATAAGAGACTCCAAGTACACTGTCATGGTTTTTGACATTTCTCTCTGGCTTTATCTCACATTTTAACTGCCCATGTCTTATCAGATGACCTAGTTTTAGTAGAAATAACTAGCCTGTCAATAATGAACTGGAGAAGTAGACAGAGTTCTAGTCCCAGTGCTGGCACTACATTAGACCTTAGATTCTTTGAACCAACCTTCTAGTTAAAATGTCTACAATTCCGTCTTTGCCTAGACTATGCTAATTCTCCCTGCTGGACCATCAACAGCATCACAGTTATTTGGTAGCAGCAACTAGAATTAAGACTCATCCTTCCATTCATTTACTTCTTCAAAGATTGATTAGCATCTACTTGCTCTCCCCAACTCTGACCACTATGCCAAGCACTTGAGAAACAGAGATGAAAAAAATCACACTTTGCTCACTTAAAGAACTTGCTGTTTAAAAAGAAAGACAGCTAGGTTATTAACAAGTGGCTGGAAGACAAGGTGGTGAGTGCTTCTGATCGGAGTGTCAGGGAAGGCTTCCTAGAGGAAATACCTCTGAGAGGAAAAAAAACAGGACTGACCCAGGTGAAGAGAAAATATTTTAGACAGATACAAGAGGTACAAAAGCCCGGAATTCAAAGAGAGCAAGGTATGTACTCTTTCTTGGAACTTAAGAAGTTTGATGTAACTGACTATTGAGACATGGAGGGAAGGGGAAGTGAAGCAAGTGAGTCTGACTTTGGAAAAGTTGAGCTTGCGGTGTGGGTGGAAAACTGAAGTATGTCTGTCCAGCAGGCAGCTATATGCAAGCTGAGAGATCGGACTTAGAGATAGAGAACACAGCCGCAGGCATGAAGAGGCCACTGAAGCCACAGAAGGTGATGAGATCACTAAGGAGTGGGTGGGGTAGCACATTTACTGTGTACTTCACAGAAGAGGGGGCTCTGGATGGGCTTCAAGCAATTCACAAAGTGGGTACAAAATTGTTAAAAAGTAATCGCCATATTTACTTAGAACATTGCCTTAGTATAAAATAAATTTTAGAAGTCTAATTCTTTTTTAGTATACTCATGGAATAATAGGCTGAAAATTTTTCTGTTTTCAGAAATAAAAGGAAGTATACTCTGCTATTACTACTACCTACAGGCTCCTTCAGGTAGTTGGGGCTTATATTAAGCTGAAAGATGCCAAAGCAAAGAACTAGAGTAAAGTTAACATATTCATCTTTTGGTTTTACCATTATCAATTAACACAGGAATTGACCAACTTTTTCTGCAAAGAGCCAGCCGATAGTAAATATTTTCGGTTTTGTAGGCAGTGAGGTTTCTGTAACTACTACTCAGTTCTGTTGTATGAAACCAGCCACAGACAATATATAAACTAATGAGCACGGCTGTGTTCCAATAAAACTTTATTTACAAAAACACGTGGTGGAGTTTTTTTTTATTGGGGGGGGGGGGGCTTACTTTGAAAAGGTTTGCATTTTTCCAGAACTTGAATTTATACTAATGCAGAACCTGGTCTTGAAGACTTCTCCTAGGCTGCTGATTATACCGGAGCAAGTTTTTAGCAGAACAGCAGAAGAAACGATAACCATTTCACCTCTAAGTGTTCTTATACTATCCAGAAAAACTAACAACTTCCCCCTATTATTTTAAAGCAGTTTACGGAAGAACTGAAAGTTCTACCATTTAATTTCAGCTTGCAACTCAATGAAACTACTACTCTCTCCACTGTATCTAGTTTCTGTGTTTTGTTTGTAGTATGAATGCTGGCTTTATCAAAGAAAAATTCTTATTTTGAGAGTAGTATTTTTTATTGGTCAAAAGTTGGGCCAGAAGAAAAATCTGGGTACCAGACACAGCCCTAGAGTGGGTGGCAACTAACTCATCCAGCGAAAATGCCTGGTGAAGAAGGAAGACCCACCCTCTCATTACCTCAATCACTGTGTTCTATATATTGACACCCCAGAGTTCAAAGACTAGACCCACAACCCTGAGGGAAATTTTGTCCACTTCAGGAGAACTGGGCCTTTGAAGCCCTGCCTTCTCAGATGGTTTGTCAAGGAACTGAAGCAGGATAAGACGCTCTCCTTTCTTAGCTTTCCAAAGAGGTGTCAAAGAGCATGACTGAGAATTGACAGAAGTACTATATTTTAAGAGAAACAAAATCCTTGGCAAATTCATTGATGCTTGGCTTCCTTGTAGTTAGTTTTTTGATTTAAGGGTCTGCAATCAATATCACAAAGGTCAAGAATCTATTTGTTGTTTTGGCTACATTACCATTTTAGAAGAAAAATGGGTAAAAGAGACAACAATAAAAGTCTTTTAATATTGGAGAAAGTACTTCTGCCAGCTAGAGTCAAGTGCAAAAGCCTTGCCAAATTCTCTGCATGCAGAAGTTATAAGAAATAAAACTCTCTGGAAGGCCACTCCTGTGCAGACAATCTTATAACACAAATATAGATTAGGAATCCTTTCGTTGCTTAAACAGATAGTGTCAGAGACACAGCCAGCCAAAGATGACTTCATTGTCTTAAAGACAAAGGAATTGATGTGGCATAATTTTGATTTAAATGTCTTAGAGAATTCAAGTGCTCTCTGATACAAGTCTCCCCAGACACTTAATTTAATAGTCAAAGGATTTCAGCACTTATTGCTATAAGAATAAAAAGTCTAAATTAATTTGGTTGTCAGAGTTGATAAGCATACTGTCATGTCAAAGATCTCTACGTAACTTCACAATCTTATTCAAGTCAAACAAAAGCCTTATTGTTAATATTCATGTTTAAGCAGTCTTAAAATTTACTTTTCCTTTCATTTATAAAACCAAAGAATTTATTTCAATTTTTTCAGGAATTTGCCATTAATTTTGTATCAAAATTTGATTAAACACAGTGGATTAATCAAATGTTTTATTGCTACTACCTATTAGAATCTCAAAGTGATAGAAGTAAAAATAAAGACATCATCACCTAGGACAAGGACTGGAAAAGAGACAGTGAAAACGAAAGAGTCAAAAAGAAAGAACCTTTTGGAATCTAGAAAGTAGCCTAATATTGCAGGAATAGCTTACAACCTAAGCGGCTAAGAGACACCAATGAGAAGTCTGAGATACGTTGTGAAGCTTGATTATCCTTTTTTTTTTTAATTTAAATTTAAATTTTTTTTTTTACAGAGACAGAGAGAGAGTCAGAGAGAGGGATAGACAGGGATGGAGAGATGAGAAGCATCAATCATTAGTTTTTCGTTGCACCTTGTGACACCTTAGTTGTTCATAGATTGCTTTCTCATATGTGCCTAGATCACGGGCCTTCAGCAGACCAAGTAGCCCCTTGCTCGAGTCAGCGACCTTGGGTCCAAGCTGGTGAGCTTTTGCTCAAACCAGATGAGCCTGCGCTCAAGCTGGCGACCTGGGGTCTCGAACCTGGGTCCTCGGCATCCCAGTCCGACGCTCTATCCACTGGTCAGGCAAAGCTTGATTATCCTTATATAAACTATCAGAATTTCCAACATAATATAAAAAACCAGTACATCCAAATTTTGAGTTAATGTACTTATTTAAACCCATTGTCTGAAACAGACTTTCATTAAATTCTTATAGGGATCCACGAGAGAAAGTAAGAAAATAAGAGAATATGCTTTGAAGACAGGTCCTTATAGAGCCTCCAATTGAATAATCTTAGCTATCAAAGAGAGATGTAAGCCTCAAACCATTCAAGTATTTAGTGGCAAAGGGTGAGTTGGAGCCTGGACCTCCTGACTCCTGTGTGCCTTTCTTCTGTAGCCCACTTCTTTAGTGTCATCAGACTGAAACACACATGAAGAGAGAACTGTGCTTAGTACTTATAAAAACAACAAGGCTGTGATCCTCATACCTGATCCTGGATACTGGAAGACATTCTGCTGCATCTGAGGATTGATTCCAGTGCCGAACTGTCCTCCCATGTTTCCTGCCATGCCTCTGTTCACCATGCTGTTGCGGTTGGCCAAGGCTGCCTCAGGATTTGCTGCCAGTTGTGAGAATGGGCTGGTAGAAGCGGGCGGGGTTCCTGGATTTGTACCATAGTTTGGTGGGTAGGGGAATTGCTGCGGAGCACCCTGAGGAAGACGGGGGTTCCCCATTTGAACTGGCAGTCCAGATGAGGGAGGGAGGTTGTTCCCAAAGCTTTGCTGCCTCATGAGCATGGCTCTTTGCTGCTGTATTAGCTGCCTCTGTCGGTGCTGCTGGCTGTACAACTCCCGCTGACGCTGTGCCAACATTTGGGCATTCAGGGGTGGCTGCAAACGAGGACAAATTCCTCACTTATTAATAGTATTACAATCTCTACCTAGCTTGGAAATCTTACAGGATAAAGCTTTGTACTGGGGGCAACAAAATTATCAGTGTACAAAGAAACATAAAACCAAAAAGAACAAAACCCACTTAATCACAAGAGAGAAAATGAATTATGTACATTTTATAGATTAAAGGTAGTTGAGAAATGCTAAAACAATATCATGACCATTAAAGTGGGTTAATTGCAAATTCTCAAAAAGTCATACAGAACTGAGAAAAGTCAAAGAGAGTATACATTGATTAGTATTACAATGAGTATACAATTAGTATTATAATACATTGATATTATAGGTCATAAAAAACTGTTAAAAGAAACACGAAACCGAAAACCATAAAGAAGAGAAAGAAAATGTTCTTATGACTTCTATCTCATCTGACATTAGGTTAAATGACATTTTCTTTTCAATTTCCAAAACATTTAAAGTTTCTTCCTTTTCTCACTGAAATCATTTATCTGCTTTACTTAAATGAATAAAATGTGATTATAGGTGATTTTAATTTTCCTCCTATATGCTTTTCAGTATTTTCTAAATTATCTATAATGAACATGTATCATCTTACAATTATAAAAATCTATAACTACCATTAAAAAAGGAAAAATCAGAAATCCAGGATCCAATGACAAATAAATTATCACTTAAAAAGAAAATAATAAATTAAATAAAATAATAAACAAATAAATGGAACCAGATATTTTATATCATTGTTGCAGTACAACAAGGCATTTAATAGCTATCATAGTATGAATAAAGAAAGAAGGTAAAATTAAGTTGAAATGACTTTTTGGTCTAATTTGCAAAGCAATATGGCCTGTCAATAAAGTCTTCCTCAGAAAATAGCAATTCAGATTGAGGAGCTGATTAAAGCATATGGCTCCATTAAAATTAAACTTGCCAACTAGATATAGTCCAATTTAGAAGAAACTGTGACATATGCCTTTCTGACAGAAATCATCTTTATGTAAATTCCAAAACAAGGTCTTATTTCCTTATTACCTAATTACCCTTGCATGAGCTAACCACTGCGATTTATAAGACAAAGAAACCCAAGTCTACATCCATGATGATGCAGTACCTGCTGCTTACCAGCAGTTTCTGCCATTATTTATCCTTTTGGCTAGTGTCTGCTTTCTGTATTTGCCCCAAATCCATCTAGGTCCATTTTATGGGGAAAACAAGAGTTTTATTTGAACTTTCTCTAAAATCCTTCACCTCCCAAATTTCTGTGTCAATTTGGTTAAGCAAACATAAAGAAGTGGTTGAAACAAAAATATTAAACTACATGTGGAAGTTAAGTAGGGAGTGAGAACTGGATAACACTTAGAAGGCTACCAGTTATTTTCATGTTTAACCCTTTGAGTAGTGAGTTTCTTTCATGCTTGCTGACCCTCGGAAGTGAGTTTTCAAAAAATGAAATTAGTTCCAATTACAGTTTTATTAACTTAAAATCAGGTTTGTTTGATAACCAATTTATGGAAACAAGAAGAACATACATTTGCCTTTTTTTAATGTTGCCTTACACATGTACGATCATACTCTGGATGGTCAGGAGGCACGAGTATGTACATGAACGTTCATACTATCAAAGGGTTCAAGTTCCAATGACTCTGGGTTCGTGAACAAGTATCATTCCAATAAATAGAAAATAGAAAATGCTTAGTCTGATGCTCAGACTGAGCTGAGAACACAAGATAGCTGAGATAACTCAGCACTGTGATGGGGTTTGGATCAGGTTTCAGGTACCATTCACACAGTCTAATATCTGAGGCTTCTTATTACTAGCATTATTCAGTACAGCAATAAAAGTTTTCAACTTAGCTGGTATCTAATAGCAGTGACAACAATAACAATAAAACAAAACAAAGAGCCCTCGGCTTTTGATCAAATATCAGTAATGGATATCACAAGTTCATTATAAATTCATTCTAGAAGAGAGCACTTATAAACATCATTAAAAGATCAGCTCACCAGCCATTTCAAAGACACTCAAGTCAACACTTTAGGAAACACAGCTCGGGTTAGAAAAGTACTAACAATGTCAGGTTTCCTCCCATTACCTGAGGTGTCATTTGCTGTTGCATGCCTGATCTCATATTGATACCAACAGGAGCATTTGCTGCAAACTGGTTCAAGATAGCCTGCCGATTCTGGTGTATCAACTAGAGAAAAATGGAAAAAAACGTGATATCGTATTTCTACATAAACACATTGCATAGCCCTTAAAGGTAATACAAACATTTTATTGATTACTAACAAGTTTTAGTATTGCACGTTTAGTAAGATCATTCCTCATGTTTATTTGTTAAAAGGCTGGTAATTCCTAACATAAATCAACTATTTCCCACCTACACTAAATATGCACATGTACATATATGTATGCACAGGTACATGTGTATTTACTGTGCTTTTAAATGCTCTGCCACTAAGATACACATACACACACTTTGAAAAAAACATGTTAATAGTTACTTCAGATCAGTGCAATAACAGAGAGAAAAGAAACAACTCTAGGCCATAAAACTTGTGAATAAAAAAATAAGTATACAATTGGGTACATCCTACAAAAGTCTAGAAGGTAAATGGAAAAGCTGAGGTACTTCTCTCACTTGGAGGAAGCCTATCTAATGGGTACATATTTGGGGAAAATCCAAAGTGATTTCATTAGCTGGAGAGAATTATGTAAGAAACAAATGGTCTGAGAAAATGACTATTTATTTAACTGGAAGAAGTAATTACTTTAGACCAGCAGTTCCCAAATTGGTGTTCTAAAAGAACATTGTTCTGCAGGATATTAATAGATGTGCTGGGAAAATAGCATGCTGGGCTGTATTAAGTACTGGAAATGATGGGTTAAACAAGGTGAAACAGATTTCTGTACTGCAGTAATTCTAAGAGCCTTCAATTGGCCAAAGCACATTATAGATCTCCTAAAAGGGGATATTCTATGCAACTTATTCATCATGAACCTTTATTTCTGACATATAGTCAGTCATTAACAGTATTTCCTAGAACAATCTTCTATGGAATGCTAGTTTGGAAGATGCTATCTATATCAGGCTTAGGGTTCCAGGTCACAGACACGCCTTAACTTTATCAGGTAACAAAACAAGCATCCTTGGAAGTTCTATTTCCCTATAAACAAATCTATAGCTTGAAGAATTTCTTGCTCAATAATTTGACACGAATAAACTGTCCAGAGAGATAATAACAATAATATCAATACTATTTTGTGTTTATATGGTACTTCATAACTTAAAAATTACTTATAAACATATTGATATAAGATATTAGCATATCAATGTGTTTTAATATATCTTAAATTTTAGTAAAGTTTATACTTTTTAATATAGTATAAGCAAACTAGTAAGCTTATGAAAGTTTTATAAGAGAATCAAAGAGCAGTGAACAGTGATTAAATCTCTCAATTCTAAAAAAACTCATATCTTTTAAAAATATTTTTTTAAGATTTTATTTATTGATTTCTTTTTAGAGAGAGGAGAGAGAGAGAGAAGAGCAGGAAGCATCAACTCATAGTTGTTGCTTCTCGTATGTGCCTTCACTGGGCAAGGCCAGCGTTTTGAACCAGCGACCTCAGCGTTCCAGGTTGACACTATCCACTGTACAACCATCACAAGTCAGGTGAAATAGCTCAATTCTTAATTCGGTTTCATTCATTTTCTGATTGCCAGAAAACAAACTGACTGAGGAGTGGGGTGAAAAGCTCAATATTATTTAAATACTATAATTGTTATTTTCAGGCATTGTGGAATAGGTTAAAACATTTTAATCACTTCAATAATAAAGATATCAACATTATAATTTCAAAAATCAAAGGCACTCTTAAGTACCAAAATTTACATACTTCTTAAACTCAACAGACCATGGGCTTGTAAAGTTTAAATAAACTGTTACTTTTACAAAGATTTATTAAAAAACTCAGTGTAGCCTGACCAGGCGGTGGTGCAGTGGATAGAGCGTTGGACTGGGATGTGGAAGACCCAGGTTTGAGACCCCAAGGTCGCCAGCTTGAGCGCAGGCTCATCTGGTTTGAGCAAAAGCTCACCAGTTTGGACCCAAGGTCACTGGCTCAAGCAAGGGATTACTCGGTCTGCTGTAGCCCCATGGTCAAGGCACAAATGAGAAAGCAATCAATGAACAACAACTAAGGTGTTGCAACAAAAAACTAATGATCGATGCTTCTCATCTCTCTTCATTCCTGTCTGTCTGTCCCTATCTATCCCTCTCTCTTTCTGTCTCTGTAAAAAACAAACAAACAAACAAACAAAAAACTCGGTGTAGCCCTGGCCGGTTGGCTCAGCGGTAGAGCGTCGGCCTAGCGTGCGGAGGACCCGGGTTCGATTCCCGGCCAGGGCACACAGGAGAAGCGCCCATTTGCTTCTCTACCCCTCCGCCGCGCTTTCCTCTCTGTCTCTCTCTTCCCCTCCTGCAGCCAAGGCTCCATTGGAGCAAAGATGGCCCGGGCGCTGGGGATGGCTCCTTGGCCTCTGCCCCAGGCGCTAGAGTGGCTCTGGTCACAATAGGCAACACCCAGGATGGGCAGAGCATCGCCCCCTGGTGGGCAGAGCGTCGCCCCATGGTGGGCGTGCCGGGTGGATCCCGGTCGGGCGCATGCGGGAGTCTGTCTGACTGTCTCTCCCTGTTTCCAGCTTCAGAAAAATGAAAAAAAAAAAAAAAAAAAACTCGGTGTACACAAGATAGCATATTAAGTTTGATGGCTACAAAGGTGAGCAATTTCCATCTTCTGGGAACTCTCTGTTGAGTGGCAGAGTTAATCCAGAACAGTTCAACACAGAAATGTTGTGACGCATATATACAGAGAGCCACAGCAGCGCAGCTGGACCAGTAACTAGCCCAGGACATGAAGGCAGGGACCAAGAGCATAAGTGAGCCCCTGAGACCTTGAAAGGTTAACATCAGGCAGGAAGAACAGCAAGTATAAGAAAGAGAAGGCAATGAGGATAGCTGAAAATGCTTTAATACACAGTAATGCAGAGAAGTAGAACTGCTAGGGGTGGGAGCTGGGACTCCACACTTACAGCTTTACATATTCTTTCAATTGTGAGATATGGTGAAAATGAAATGGGTGGGGATGGAGGAAAGATGTTTGCAAAGCAGTAAAAATAAAAAAAATAACCTTAGAAAATAAATAGCTACTTTTAGAAGAAATTATTCTAAATAGCAGCAATCTATGAGAAATTTCTGTTAGAGAAAAACTGATTTACTTCTTTCTGTCCATAAAATAACTCTTGTTCATTTTTCCCTCCCCTTGACATTCTGTGTGTACAACTGTCTTATTCTGACCTGCTTCTTGCTGATTACTAAAATGCTACTCATTTTCCAGCAAGCAGGTCAAGTTCTACTTCTTTTAGAGAAGTCATCCCAAAAGGATCACCATATCCATTATCTCCTTGGAAATCTTAACTTTTGGAGTTTTGGGGCATGGGAGAAGAGGCTGGTAGTCCTTAGAGCTGGGGACACAAATTCAAGAGCCTATAAAGGGCAGGTGAAAAGGCTTGTTGTATTATGAAAGGAAATGTGGAGCTTGTGTCCAGTGGAAAAATACAAATCCAGCCTATGCATATAAGACACACATATAAACATGCACACACACACACACACAGGTCAGGATAGCTGTCATTTTTTTCTGTCTGAATGGATTCTTTATTCTTCTACAGTAAACATAAAAGATGATTATCTGGCCCACAGATTCTCAACCAGGGGTGATTCTGCCCCACAAGGGATACCTGACAGTGCTTAAAGACATGCTTGGTTGTCACAACCTGGGGAGGGGTTTTTACTAGCATCTGGTGAGTAGAGGCCAGAAAGTTGGCTCAACATCCTTCACTGCCTGAGAGGCCTCCCCTACCCCACTAACATTGACCGAGCTCCAAAATGTTAATAGTGCCAAGGGTGAGAACCCTGATACAGCCACTGCATAAATCCTTGCAAGTGACAAGGTGGTTTTATTTTTCCAAATACCATATTTTTCGCTCCATAAGATGCATCTGACCGTAAGACACACCTAGGGTTTTAAGGAGGAAAATAAGAAAAAATTCTGATTAAATGGTGTGTTAAAATATTTAATCAAATACGGTATGTTTATGTAAGCCAAAGAGATGACATATGCTATACAAGATCTCAACTGCTCCCCAAAACATATTTTAAAGAAGCTTATTCTTTGACCAGGCAGTTTTTATTGAAATCTGCTCCTCTGTAGTTTCCGTTCTATGATCTTAGTTCTATTTTCCGGTCACTTCTATCCTCTATATTATTTAAGACAGGGGTCCCCAAACTTTTTACACAGGGGGCCAGTTCACTGTCCCTCAGACCGTTGGAAGGCTGGACTATAAAAAACAAACAAACTATGAACAAATCCCTATGCACACTGCACATATCTTATTTTAAAGTAAAAAAACAAAATGGGAACAAATACAATATTTAAAATGAAGAACAAGTAAATTTAAATCAACAAACTGACCAGTATTTCAATGGGAACTATGGGCCTGCTTTTGGCTAATGAGATGGTCAATGTCCGGTTCCATATTTGTCACTGCTAGCCGTAACAAGTGATATGACGCGCTTCCGGAGCCGTGACGCATGCATCCCGTGTCATCAGAAGTAGTACTGTATGTGAGCAACGCCGTGCTTTGCGATTCTGCCACATACAGTACTCCAGGAGCATCCGCATCCTGTGCTCCTCTCACTGACCACCAATGAAAGAGGTGGTCCTTCCGAAGTGCGGTGGGGACTGGATAAAAGGCCTCAGGGGGCCGCATGTGGCCCTAGGGCCATAGTTTGGGGACCCTTGATTTAAGAGATTATCAATAATGGTTTTAACACCAGATCATATTTCTTCAGTACCCTAACAAGTAATAAACCTGGACTTGCCTAAGTATACTATATTTCTTTATCTGTCTTGACTGTCCCTCCCTCTTCATATTACTTTTCCTGAGAGTATGAAGACCATGTCCCTTGCTCGAGAAGAATAAAACAAAACTGGAATGGAATAATTCTATCTTTCGTCAGCCAGTGTTATACTATTTTCTATAGGCAGCAGACCTATCCATTTTTGCTATCATCCTTGTTCCAAAATAAAACTTTACAGGTTCTTATAGGTAATATGGATATATTTCTTGACTCTGATTATTTGAGAGATAAGCAGATACTACATCTACCAGCTTTAACTTTGTGTATCTTCTTAATTACAAGCTCCTTCCTTCATTTTTGCCAGTTAAGTCTCAACCACGTATCTGTACTAGTTTCCTAGGGTGCTCTTCCCTTCTTCTTCTCTGCCAACTGGAAGTTATTTATAACTGTATAATCAAATTTAAAACATTAGAATCTTTTTATTCTTGTGTACCATAGTCCGGTAAATGATATATACTGAAGGTCAAAAAATCATGTTTTTAAATTGATCTTAAGATGCATTAAAAAGAAACAATTATGATATAGATCTGAGTTTGCTCCTATCTTTCTCTTCTCAAATCATTAGGCACTGTGCTAATTTCCTGACTATTAGAAGCTTACATCTCCTGTGTATGGCAAGAAGGAAGGAGGAAGAGGTATGACCAACAAGTAAACATGATATCAAGCAAGTGAGGTAAGTGTATTAACAACACCATGTTATGAATCGGATATATTCTAGATATTAATCCTTTGTTTGTTATATGGGGTTGCAAATATCTCCCCTGAAATAACATCCCTGAGTCTGTAGCTTGTTTTTAATCTTGTATATGGTGCCTGTTTACTTACAAGTTTTAAATTTTAATGCAAACATCCACCTTTTCCTTTATGTCCTTTGTATAAGCGACTATAGAGAGCTCCTCATATTTCCCTTTACATCATTAAAACATCTGGAATTTATTTTTGTGTATGGTATGAGATAAGATCTAATTTAACCCTCCACCCCCTCCATGGACAGCCAAATGCACCAGCACTTATTACACAGGCCATTCTTTCCCCACTGATTGCCACCCCTATCATTAAATTTCTCTGTACGTCAGGGTGTGTCTTTGGCCTATTATATTCCAATTGGTAGAACTGTCTGTAGGGCAAGTTCATCCTCATTCATCTTTTAAGGTTGTAGTCATGCTTCTGAGGTAAGTTTAGAATCTACTTGTCAAATTCCATGTTGAGATTTTGATTGGCATTCCACTGAATTTATATATTAACTTCAGAATGACTGCCATCTTTACAACAGCCTTTTAATTAACAAATATCTTTTACTTTTTATTTTTTTTTAAAGATTTTATTTATTGATTTTACAGAGAGAGGAGAGGAGAGAACAAGAAGTATCAAGTCATAGTTACCTTACTTTAGTTGTTCATTGATTGCTTGTTGTATGTGCCTTGACTGGGCAAGCCCAGGGTTTTGAACCAGCAACCTCAGCATTCCAAGTCAACGCTTTATCCACCGCGCAAACACAGGTCTTGTTTTGACTTTTTTTTTTAACTTTTAATTATGATTTACTTTTGGATATTGCAATATATTTTGAAATTATATTTTCTAATTTGTTATTGCTAATAAAAGGGGTTGTCATTCATTTTTATTTCCTGTTCTTTTATTTAGAAACCTTGGTGAATTTCTCCATTAGTTCTAAGTTCCCTGTAGATTCTCTTTGATTTTCTATGGAAGCAGTGTATTACATATATTTGTATATGACAGTTTCGTTTCTTACATTTGCTTTCTATATTTCAAAATTCTATATATTTCTTTTTTTTAAGTTTTCCCCCTTTTAAAAAAAATTTTATTTATTCATTTTAGAGGAGAAAAAGAGAGAAAGGGGTGAGAAGCAGGAAGTATCAACTCCCATATGTGCCTTGACCAGGAAGCCCAGGGTTTCAAACCAGCGACCTCAGCATTCCAGGTCGACGTTTTATCCACTGCGCCACCACAGTGTGCCCAAATTCTATATATTTCAAAACTCTAAGTAGGATGACGGTATTCTCTTTATTTTTTGTTTCCACACTGATAGGAAGTTACTCACTTAAAAAACACAACCTGTTGTTTCAATCAGTGGTCCCCAACCCCCGGGCCGCAGACCAGTACCGGTCCATGGGCCATTTGGTACCGGTCCACAGAGAAAGAATAAATAACTTACATTATTTCCATTTTATTTATATTTAAGTCTGAACGATGTTTTATTTTTAAAAAATGACCAGATTCCCTCTGTTACATCCACCTAAGACTCACTCTTGATGCTTGTCTCGGTTATGTGATACATTTATCCGTCCCACCCTAAAGGCCGGTCCGTGAAAATATTTTCTGACATTAAACCGGTCCATGGCCCAAAAAAGGTTGGGGACCACTGGTTTAAATGAAAATAAGGTAGAAGAAAGGGTAGATGTTTTACTTATTTATTTATTTATTCATTTTAGAGAGGAGAGGGAGAGACAGAGGGGGGGGAGACAGAGAGAGAGAAGGGGGGGAGGAGCTGGAAGCACCAACTCCCATATGTGTCTTGACCAGGCAAGCCCAGGGTTTCGAACCGGTGACCTCAGCATTTCCAGGTCGACACTTGATCCACTGCGCCACCACAGGTCAGGCCTAGATGTTTTACTTTAGTTCACCAATTTGAACCTGACTTTGGATTTACTTGTATGACTTGAAATAATTTAAACTTAATTTCTGGATTTTATCAGGTACTGTTATCGCCAACACACCACTATTTACTCTCCTCTTCTGATGACAAAATAGGATTTCATTTAGCTAATTATCTCAAATTCCATGTCTCAAGGGGCACTCCATGAGCACTCTAAGTCAGTCCAGGGCTTCTCTGTTCATCAGCGGCTTTAGGAGCAAATCAAATAAAAGCAATTTTTTTCTGAACTAAGTATGAATTATCATTTCATCTATTCACAGACCTGACCTAGATTGTTGAGCTGGCCTTGCTCACTGAAGCTTTAACTTAAGAGACCAATTACTGAACTCCACCCTGTAAGATGAGGAAATCAGCATGTTTACACTTTCTTCTCCTCTTCTGGTTTAGTACTTAATCACTCACTGTTGTACTAGTCTTCACCTTTATGGGTATTTATGTGTTAAATACACCAAGCTGACTTGACTGTAAGTCCTGAAAGTTGCCTGTATCATTTTGTCTTTATTTTCCTCATAATACCTAACATAGTCCCCTTAAATATCTTTTATGAAAAATTAATACAGGGGAACTATTAAGCATTTCCTCTTCTTAAGCTCTCTACTTTACGATGAATGACAAGTTGTGACAAGAGGTAGTTTAACTTATCCTTAGAACATATTGCTATCCCCTTTCCTTGTTTCTCTCTTCCTTCTCTTCCTTTAATTCCTCTCTGAGTTCTTTACTCCACCACAGTACTTACAAAGTTATTCCTTTTTTGTTATTCTACCATTAAATTTTTTCCTATTTCATCTCTCCCTTTGTCTTTCTCCCTTTCATCATCTTTCTGAGTGAAATATAATTATGTTATATATTTATTATATTTATTGAATATCATTTTATAGTAATAGCTAGTATTTACTAAGAAAGAATACATGGCAGGTACTGTGCTAAGCGGTTTACATGCATTATCTCATTTAATCCACACAAGCACCTACAAGGTAAAAAAATTCGTTATTAGACTCTTTTTATAAATGAAGAACCAGAGGCTTTAAAGGGGCAATAATCTGATTGTCAAACCTCCTAAGTTAGCACTATGATTGAAACGAGAGCTTACTCTTACCACCATTGTACCATACCGCTTTTCTAATTTATCTCCTTTTTCTTCCTTCCCAAATCAGTCAAGTTCCAGGAAATTTCTTTAAATATTTAAAAAAAAAAAACAACCTGAAGCAATATCCACATATGATTTTTTTTTTTTTGATAGAGACAGAGAGAGTCAGAGAGAGGGATAGATAGGGACAGACAGGAACGGAGATAGATGAGAAGCATCAATCATTAGTTTTTCATTGCGACACCTTAGTTGTTCATTGATTGCTTTCTCATTTATGTGTCTTGACCGTGGGCCTTCAGCAGACCAAGTAACCCCTTGCTCAAGCCAGCAACCTTGGGTCCAAGCTGGTGAGCTTTAGCTCAAACCAGATGAACCCACACTCAAGCTGGTGACCTCGGGGTCTCGAATCTGGATCTTCTGCATCCCAGTCTGACACTCTATCCACTGTGCCACCGAGTGGTCAGGCCCACATATGATTTTTAAAAATATACTAGACTTAATAAAAAGAAACAAAAATCTACAGACCTGGTCCCACTTCTCAGAGACAAAACGTGTTTTTTTTTCTTTTACAGAGACAAGAGAGAGAGTCAAAGAGAAGGATAGATAGGGACAGACAGGAACAGAGAGATGAGAAGCATCAATCATTAGTTTTTCGTTGCGACACCTTAGTTGTTCATTGATTGCTTTTTCATATGTGCCTAGACCATGGGCCTTCAGCAGACCGAGTAACCCCATGCTGGAGCCAGCGACCTTGGGTCCAAGCTGGTGAGCTTTTGCTCAAACCAGATGAGCCCGCGCTCAAGCTGGCAACCTTGGGGTCTCGAACCTGGGTCCTCTGCATCCCAGTCTGACGCTCTATCCACTGTGCCACTGCCTGGTCAGGCAAGACAAAACTTTTAACCCTCTGATTTTTTGGCTCCTGATTATCTCTATACTTGTCGCTTATATAATCTTAATATTGTGCCACTGTACCTACTCACCTACTCATTACCTGTCATGAGAGAGATTCAATTCATCCACAAAACCCAACACCCCCAAACTATCCTTTCCTCCATTCTCCTAATATCACTAGGCTCCAATCATTCCAACTTCAAACAACATAAACTTCATTTTCTGTTTCAAAAACCATAAACAGTATCTCTCGACACTCTCTAAATTAAGCTATATTTCTCTTCACTGGTTTAATAATTGTATGATGTTCATCTTAAATATTTTTTAATCTCAAAAATCAAGACTAAATTGCTTTTAAATTGTAGTCTCAATGTACTTTGCTATGAGCCAGCATTTTTTTTTTTGTATTTTTTTTCTGAAGCTGGAAACAGGGAGAGACAGTCAGACAGACTCCCGCATGCGCCCGACCGGGATCCACCCGGCACTCTCACCAGGGGGCGACGCTCTGCCCACCAGGGGGCGATGCTCTGCCCCTCCGGGGCATCGCTCTGCCGCAACCAGAGCCACTCTAGCGCCTGGGGCAGAGGCCAAGGAGCCATTCCCAGTGCCCGGGCCATCCCCGCTCCAATGGAGCCCTGGCTGCGGGAGGGGAAGAGAGAGACAGAGAGGAAGGAGGGGGGGGGGGGGGTGGAGAAGCAAATGGGCGCTTCTCCTATGTGCCCTGGCCGGGAATCAAACCTGGGACCCCCGCACGCCAGGCCGACGCTCTACCGCTGAGCCAACCGGCCAGGGCTGAGCCAGCATCTTTAATTGAATGAGTGTGTTTCCTTTTCTCACCCTAGTAGACCAAGGATGGTGTTTGAGTCTTTCATGAAAGTTCTGAGAGTGGACTTGACACCTTTATTGTAGCAATTGGGCTGTTTTGTTGCAAAGAGAGCACATACCTTTAAAAGGATCACCTGCTAAACAAGAGTACTCACCTGCTGTTGCCCCTGCAATCGCTGTTGAAGCTGAAGTCGAAGTTGGTTAGGTGCAGCTGGAGGTCTGTTTAGAGTCTGCCTGGGCTGCATGCCCATACCAGGTGCAAAAGCACCTCGAGGAGGTGTGACTTGAACAGGCATAGTCCCCAGTGAAGGTTTTTGCCTGACCATGCCTTGGAAAGGGCTAGGGAGATTGGCAGTAGGTGAAGGAGAAGAATAAGGCTGAGAATAAAGGTTGGGTCTTTCTTCCATCATCAAAGGTGGTGTTGCTTGTTGTGGTGGAAATCTCTCGGATAATACATCTAATCCACCTCCCTGTTAGAAAATAAGCCAGAATATTTTATAAATATGTTTTTGCCAATGAAGGACATGCTTCTCTATATAACTTTGGGTCTGAGAGCATCTCCAGAAAGTTTCATCATAATACATATATTCATGCTGAATTCATTAAGCTCTCTGGAGGTTTATTACTTAAAGAAATCACCTCTAAAAGTTACTTCTGAAATGCAGAATAGATTAACTGAGATGTTTAAAAATCTCAGTAAAAACATGAAAACATGGTTAAAATAAAGACCTCAAATCAATGAAATGAAGCAAAAAGCTTTAAAAAGAACTTCATTGCAAAGCCTATAAATCAACAAACTATATTTACTAGGTGACTACAGAAGTACATTACTAACGAAAGGATCAGTCAGGCATTTTTCTATGTCAAATATAGAATTCATGTTTTTATCTTATTTGAAAAAGAATTCATAGTTCATCTAATAGAATGTTCTAGAGTTATGGCTTTCAAACTTTTTGACTATTACTCATTGTAAGAAATATAATTTAAATTGTGACCTGTTGTGTGTAGGGTTGTGTATGTGTAACTGAAAGAGTGTCATGAAATATAACTTCCCCTTTTCATGGGCTATGCATCCTTATACTTTGTTTTTCACACTATTCTGCTCCATTTAGAGAATGCTAGTCATGGTCCACTAAATTGATTTTATTTTTTCAGACTGTGTCGGTCTGCAAAAGTTAATTAATAACCACCCAATGATGTATTTTCATGAACCAGTACAAAATTTCTGGTGGGCCAGCAGTGGTCCGTGTGCAAGTGGTTGAAAAACACTGGTGTAAATAATGCCAACTTTCATAACTACCTGAACAAGTTTGTCAATTCCCAGAGCTCTGTCTAATTCAGCCAACTCGGTTTCGTCTTTGCCGCTGAGAAAGGACACCAGCTGTTCAAGAAGAGCCTTCTCATCATTTCTTCCTTCTACTGTTGTTGGTGGACAGAGAAGCTCATCTAATTGTGAACTAATACACTGGCTGCAAAATTAAAAGATAAAGTTTAAAACCATAGAGCAAATAATTATTCAACCTTAAGAATGCAAATACACATACCATACATATATATGCCAATCTAGTTCTAGAAAATTTTCTGATGCACTAATGCACAGAAATTTATGAACATATTTTTCATTATTTTGTCAATCACTCAAATTTGTCTCCATATGCTTCATGTTAGCTTACAGAAGAGCCAAAATATTAACCAAGCATAGTTAAAAAAGGGAAAAGAACTTTTAAACAAATTGTTAATTATATTTAGGAAATATATTATCTAATTGCAATTAATACCAAATGATGCATAAAACTTAGAAATATATAGAGAATAATACTAATACAATAATACAATTACAGGGATTCTTCTCTGGGGACGATAAATGGGAACACACTTAATATGCTTGCAGTTAAGGCTTTAAACCAGGGGTCCCCAAACTATGGCCCGCGGGCCACATGTGGCCCCCTGAGGACATTTATCCGGCCCCCGCCGCACTTCGGGAAGGGGCACCTCTTTCATTGGTGGTCAGCGAGAGGAGCACATTGACCATCTCATTAGCCAAAAGCAGGCCCATAGTTCCTATTGAAATACTGGTCAGTTTGTTGATTTAAATTTACTTGTTCTTCATTTTAAATATTGTATTTGTTCCCATTTTGTTTTTTTACTTTAAAATAAGATATGTGCAGTGTGCATAGGGATTTGTTCATAGTTTTTTTTATAGTCCGGCCCTCCAACGGTCTGAGGGACAGTGAACTGGCCCCCTGTGTAAAAAGTTTGGGGACCCCTGCTTTAAACCATGCTCAACCACACTGTGTCTGAGATGTACTCTCTGCTATGGAATAGAACTACCTGTGTTGATTAGAAATTAAATTCTTTTTTTTTTAATTTTTATTAATTTTTATTTTTTTTAATTCATTTTAGAGGAGAGAGAGAGAAGGGGAGAGGAGCAGGAAGCATCAACTCCCATATGTGCCTTGTCCAGGCAAGCCCAAGGTTTTGTTTTTTATTTATTCATTTTTAGAGAGGAGAGAGAGAGGGAGAGAGAGAGACAGACAGGGGGGAGGAGCTGGAACCATCAACTCCCATATGTGCCTTGACCAGGCAAGCCCAGGGTTTTGAACCGGCGACCTCAGCATTTCCAGGTTGACAATTTATCCCCTGTGCCACCACAGGTCAGGCAAGCCCAGGGTTTTGAACCGGTGACCTCAGTGTTCCAGGTCGACGCTTGATCCACTGCGCCACCACAGGTCAGGCAGAAATTAAATTCTAATCAAGATGGGACACCAAGTAGATACAGACAGTATCTTCCCTCCTCACACCCTCTTGCTCCAAACAAAGAGAAAAGCTGGACAAAATAATTACCTAACTAAAAGCTCAAGAGCAATGTAATTGTTGTACTGAGGCCAATTCATCCATAGGTCCCAGAAACTTTTTTTTTAAAAATATTTTATTTATTCATTTTTAGAGAGAGAGGAGGAGGGAAGAGCAGGCAACTCCCACATGTGCCTTGACCAGGCAAGCCCAGGGCTTCGAACCGGTGACCTCAGTGTTCCAGGTCAATGCTTATCCACTGTGCCACCACAGGCCAGGTGGTCCCAGAAACTTTATGGTAATCAATAAAAGCAAAGGAAGAGATAAAAAAATAAACCAACAGCTGCACACTGCATCAATCTCTTGGTAATTACAATGTACACTAGTCTTCCAGTTATGGAGTAAATAAATCTGTCTAATTCCATCCTCCCCCACCCCTTTTTTTTCATTATCATTCATTTCTGTTAACATCTTACAAAATGCCAATCAATGTAGACTGGAAGCCAGTTTGGGAAAACCAGTTCTTTTGTTGTAAAGTTGGTATCTGATACTTTAAAGATACAAAATGTATTACTCACTCCTCTGGTTTATTCTGATTCACAGTTGTCACTGTATTATTCGCCCATGGAATCTGATCAGCTGTTCCTGGTTGTCCAAACTGGTTATCAATTGCTTCCAATTCCAGCTCAGGTAATCCTGATTAAAGAAGCAAAGGTAAGAAATCAGTGTCAGTGTCACAATGAAAGATAAAATGACAATTTTTATAAAGTAATACATAGTATAGTAGAGTGAGATTTCAATTTCAATGATAAAATATTACCTCAATGATACAAAGATTACTTATTCAGAAACAATATAGAATGTGGCCACATAACAAGTAAATGACAAAGTGAGAAAAAGTCTGTGAATCAAAGAAAATCTGATGTTAAATGTAAATTGATGTTACCATAGGAGAATCACTCTAGACTTTGTTAGAAAAAATTTAAAAGATAGGTCCTGGCCTGTTGGCTCAGTGTACAGTGTCAGGCTGGCATGTGGATGTCCCAGGTTCGATTCCTGATCAGGGCACAGAGGAAAAGTGATCATCTGCATCTCCACTTTTCTTCCTCCCCTTCTCTTTCTCTCTCTCTCTCTCTTCTCCTCCCTCAGCCATGGCTCAACTGTCTCAAGTGAGTTGACCTGGGCGCTGAGAATGGTTCCTTAGCTTCCACCTCAGGTGTAAAAAAAAAAAAAAAAAAAAGGGGCTCAGTTGCTGAGCAACTGAGCAATGGACCCAGATGGGCAGAGCATCACCCCCTGGGCTTGCCAGATAGATCCTAGTCAGGGCGCATGCAGAAGTCTGTCTCTGCCTCCCCTCTTCTCACTAAAAAAAAAATTATAACAACAATTTAATGTACTGATTTTTCAGTCTATAGTACATCAGAATTTGTTACAAGTGTTATTATCATGATGTGAGAACTGTAAGCAAAAGATAAAATATACTGTATAAAAGGCAGGAACAGAAACTAAAGGGCATAATAGTCTAGGGTCATTCACTAAATGGACAAAGCTCTATAGTTGTTAATCAAAATATAACTGTAGAATAACTGATGCTTATAATGACAAATGAAAAAAGAAATTGAATTATGTTTTGTAATGGAAGAAAACAGTATATACATTTTAAAAAGGTTTTGTGTGGGAGGTTTTTTTTTTGAAAGCTTTATTTCTATACTACTTACACTAGGAAAAAACTATACATAACCCAAATTCTAGAAATTTACGGACTAATAAATTATAGTACACATACACACACTCATGTATATTTATAATGTGCTGTTAAAAGAAAAATATAAAAGCATAACCCAAGCCATGTTCAGAATAATTCTATTTTTACAAAATATTTCATATTTTAACAACAAAAAAATTCTGGTAGGCTACTTATCCTTGGTAGATTTTAGGTAGTAAGATTAAGAATTACTTTTATTTTTTTTTACATTTTCTAATGATTGCTTGTAATTTCTAAAATGAACATATATATATATATATGTATATATATATATATATATATATATATATATATATATATATATATTTTTTTTTTTTTTTTTCCTTAAGCTGGAAACAGGGAGAGACAGTCAGACAGACTCCCACATGCGCCCAACTGGGATCCACCCAGCACGCCCACCAGGGGGCGACGCTCTGCCCACCAGGGGGCGATGCTCTGCCCCTCCAGGGCGTCGCTCTGCTGCGACCAGAGCCACTCTAGCGCCTGGGGCAGAGGCCAAGGAGCCATCCCCAGCGCCCGGGCCATCTTTGCTCCAATGGAGCCTCGCTGCGGGAGGGGAAGAGAGAGACAGAGAGGAAGGAGAGGGGGAGGGGGGAGAAGCAGATGGGCGCTTCTCCTGTGCGCCCTGGCCGGGAATCGAACCCGGGACTTCTGCACGCCAGGCCGACGCTCTACCACTGAGCCAACCGGCCAGGGCTAAAATGAACATATATTAATCATTGTTATGTGCTGAACTATATTCCCCCCAAATTCATATGTTGAAGTGTTAACTCCCAGTACCCCAGCATGCAACTGTATTTAGGGATAATTAGATTAAAAGAGGGTCACTGGGGTGGGTTCTGTGACTGGTGCTCTTAAAAGAAGAGGATATTAGGACACAGCACAGTCAGAGGGATGACATGAGGACACAGCAAAGGGCAGCCATCTACAAGTCACAGAGTCTTCAGAGAAAAGCAAACCTGCCAATACCTTAACTTTGGACTTCTAGCCTCCTCAACTGTGGGGAGATTAATTTCTGTTGTTTAAGCCTCTCAGTCTGTGGTATTTTGTTATGGCAGCCTGAGAAGACTAACACAAGTTTTAAAAATCAAAGTATGCTTGACACACAATATTATATTAGTTTCAGATACACAACATAGTTATTTGACATGTATATGCCTTACGATGAGCTCACCATGATAAGTCTAGTAACCATCTGTCACTATTCAAAGTTATAACTTATAAAAGAAAACTAAAAATGGGAGTTTTAAGAGAAAACATAAATAGGAAGAATTCCTTATTCTAATGAATGGAGAATAAGTAGATATTAGGGTGCCTCAAAAATGTATTTAATGCTGGATATTGATAATCTAAACTATACAAAACATATCAGACTTACTTTTATGTGAAATATACTCAATATTTAGCATGAATGAAATGTAGGAGTTCATAAAAGCATATGCACTTCTAAATTCAAATAATTAGATTTTAATTAAACTTGTCTTCTCTCTCATGATAAATGACAGAGAACTCGAATTCTGTAGGATTCTAAAAAATTAAGCAAACAAAAACAGACAATAATAAATGGTGATGGGAAAGGAATCACTCGATTCCTGTTATTATTTAAATCAGGATGTTGGTCAAAGAAGATTATCTAAAGCTGTCCTACTGCTCTTCTCTACACATTAATTCCTCATTCCTATATTCCCTTTAAGACATCTAATGTAGACAAAATTAGTAATATTTAAAAGTCAGAGAAAATTTACATGGCTATCATCAAGATTGAATATTATAAGGTAATTTATTTGACTAATAACAGTACACAGTATCTCATATTAACAGTCTTGATGGGAAAAATGTTAAGACTACAAGTTGGATAAAATATTTTTAAAATAAAATAAGATTCATGTGCTAAGTTTGGTGACTAGGGAAAAAATATTCAAACAAATCAAAGTTTGATTCAATTAAAAGTTTTGTTTGTATAGGCTACATGCTAAAAAGAAGTTGGTTTTTATTTTAAAAGTCACTTCACCCATTTAGAACTTCCTTTAGGACTGTCCTAACCTGTTTATGTATCCTTCAAAAAATACAAAAAATGATTTGACTTTGGGTGGTGGGCACACAATGCAATCAACAGTTCAAATGCTATAGAGATGTTTAGCTGGAATCTATGTACTCTTATTGATCAATGTCAGCCTATTAAATTTAATTTTCTAAATTAAAAAAAAACACATCTCCTTATTGTTACATCTAATTTTGGTTTTGACTTTTTAAAAAATTATCAAGTCAAATCTATCCTTAAAGGATAGGGATTTAAAGATAGTCAAATGGACATAGCAGAGGTTTTGATCAAGGAGGCACATAATGTATATTTTGATCAAAAATACCCTCCTAAATAGTCTACACTGAAAAAGCAATATGTATCTGGATGTGCTTTTGTAGTACATTTCTAACAAATTTTTTAAATCACATGGTCACAGTGCAGCAGCAGTATGTGTGTGCTTATAAACAGCATATTTGAAAACCAGGAAGAGTTAGATTTAAATCCTGGTTTTGCATATACTACCTAAGTAACTTTGCACATGTTTTTGTCTGTGTGTATGTGTATTCTTTTTATTCTCTGGACCTTCCTTAGTTTTCTCATATGTAAATGGACCTAAGAAATTTTTATGGTTCAATGTGGCAGATCTATCACTTATATTTTACTCTCCCTCCAGAAATATCACTGAAATAAAAGAAACAAAAAGTGAAAAATAAATCTATTGCTGAAGGTAAAAAGAATTATCATGGCTGCTAACTAGGACTGCAAAGATATGTTAAAAGATAAGACAGATGGAAACAAACTGATGGTGAAACTTTAAACTAAAAAACGTGCAACAATAAAACAAAACAAAACAACAACAACAAAAAAAACGTGCAACAAGACAAAAAGAAGATTTTCCAAAAAAGGGGAGTTTTCTCAGAACACCAGAACAACTGTGAATTCAGTGGTCACTGGCACGGGTACAGGATCAGGCCACCAGCGATGGCTGGCATAACTAAAGGACCATTGAACAGCTGCCACCAGCCCTGCTCTTAGTGCAGCTGACTCTGGCATCTGCCCACAGGATTAAAGTAGTGAGTACAGGACTCAAAGGAATCTCCCAAAGTAGCTGCGAGGGCTGCCATGAGGGATCCCCCTCCACCAACCCCTACTCATTAACCAGTTACCCCAATAAATTTAATTTAAAAAAGAAAAGTAAATTTCCCACTAGCAATGCAAAAGTTCAAGTTGCTCCATATCTTTGCCATCATTTGGCACTGTCAGTTTTTAAAGTTTGGGTGTTTCAACGGGTGTGTAGTAATATTGCATTATAGTTTTAATTCACATTTCCTTAATTATTAGATACTGACCATCCTTTCATATGCTTATGGCTATTTTCATATCTTCTTTTATGAAGGGTCTTTTAAAATCCTTTGACCATTTTTTAGATTGAGCTGTGTCCCTTATTACTAACATTTGGCATTAGTGTGGTACATTTGTTAGAACTGATCAACTAATATTGATACACCTAAAAGCCCACAGTATACAGTAGGGTCCACTGTACATTCGACATGTATTGACAAATGTATAACAATACCATTCATTCACCATAACAGTATCACACAGAACAGTAGCACAGCTCTAAAAATCCCTGCTCCACCTGTTCCTCCTTCCCTCTGGCAACCACTGATCTTTTTACTACCTCTATAGTTTTGTCTTTTCCAGAAAATCACATAGTTGGAATCATCAAGTATGTAACCTTTTTAGATTGACATCTTTCACTCAGCAATATGCGTTTAAGGTTTCTCCATGTCTTTTTGTGGCTTGATAGCTTCCAAGTTTTGACAATCATGGTTCATTCATTGTATGCAATTTACATCTTCTCTCTGAAAGCTTTTGGAATCTTTGTGTGTGCATATTGGGTACTTGTTGAACCACTTCATTCTGGAGAGTTGTCCTTAAGTTCTAGAAAATTCTCTTATATTTTTTGTTTGAAAGTATCTTCTTGTCCATTTTTTTTCCTCTCTCGACTGTTCGTTTCTGGAATTCTCAGCAATCATTCTTGACCTTCCTAGGTCAAGCTTAACTTATTCTTCCCTAATTGTCTTGGTCTTTTTGTTTTTACTGGGAACTTGTCTCGGCTTTATCTGCTAACATTTCTCTTAAAATTAAAAAAAAAAAAAATGGATATCTAATTTCCAAAAGTTCTTTCTTGTTCTTTGTCCCCCCTTTTTTACTTCCCATATTATTCATGGACAAAGTCTTTTCAAAATATTTAATAGTTTTGTTTTTTTTTTGCACTCATTGTAGGGTCCCATTGCATATTCTTTTTCTGTTTGTTTCTTCTGCTCACTTCGAAGTTGCACATTTGCCTCACAGTCCCGATGATCTCTCTATGGTTGTTTAGTCAGGGCTCTAACACACTCACAGGGAGGGCTAAGTGTGCTGCGTCTTCTGGTGGTCCTTCACTGCTGGATGGTTAGATGGCAAGACAAGCTCTGCACTTTAGGAACCTCTCCTTATATACCCATGTCCAGACATCTTCTTTCTGGGCATTCAGCATCTCCTGAGAAAAGGCCTCCAGTCTCCAACATTTGATGGGGAGGGGGACCAGGATCAAACCTATCAATATCCAGACTTTCATTTTATCATCTTT
Organism: Saccopteryx leptura; assembly: GCF_036850995.1. Taxonomy (NCBI): domain Eukaryota; kingdom Metazoa; phylum Chordata; class Mammalia; order Chiroptera; family Emballonuridae; genus Saccopteryx; species Saccopteryx leptura. The sequence continues at coordinate 290,363,770 of NC_089505.1, read as the reverse complement.
CACTTATACCTTATTGTTTCCCCAACTATGCCTGATATCTCAGAGTCTGGAGACTCTCTTTCAACTAGAAGAGACTTTCAAAGTTATATCATCTAATACCATTTTGCAGATAAAGAGAATAAGGCTCAGAAAATTCACTTGCTAACATGAGAGATAAACAGGGATGACACTGTGAATAAAATGGAGAATGTGATACTTGAATCTAAGCTCCCGCTCTCATTCAGTGTTCTGGTCAGTTGAAAAACTGCTTCCAAAAATGTCAGAAGTGACTCAAGATTCTTCTTTACAACTGCCTGGAAATCCTGGTAAGCTTTCGGGAATTATGTCATGACATCTAAAAGCTGTGATAAGACTGAAATAAATGAATCCCACATCTGACCTCATCAGAAGGATAAGACTCAGGGGAGGAACCCAGGCAAATTCTGAATGAGAGCTGGTTAGTTTCTTTCAGTTTCAAGGTCACACAATGGAATGATCACCACTGGTTCTTTTTCACCTTCAAAATGCGATAGGTGAACAACAAACAAACTGACAGTCCTATCTTCATGAATTTGAAGCATTATACTATGGAAGTGTTTCTTAATTAGGAGAATGCTAACATGATTGGAGCAACAGTAAATTATTTCTACACAGCTGTCTTCTAGACAGTGCTCCAGGAAATACTCATTCTGTGGGGTAACATGTATTACCTGAGAAAAGGAATTTCAGAATCAAGAAAGTCTGGTAAACGCTGAGTGAAAGAAATTAAACTGGTTTCTTTAACACGGGACTTCTTAAAACCCTTACTATGTTTGTGTGAACTTTAATGAGGAATGATGTATGCGCCATGTAGCACTTGCCCTGGTTATTTTAGCATAAAATCTTTTTTTTTTTTACAACTCTTAGAACTAATGTTCAAGATACTTTAGAAAGCATAATCTGACCCGATTATTATATTTCTTAAAGTCCTGCTATGAAATGTTTTGTATAAGAACACAGAATTGCTCTCCTTAACATCAACTGCTCAATTTAACATTAACTACAAAAGCTAGAGGTTATACTGTAATTTAAAATACACAAGTTGAGTGAAGTTCACGTTATATTATTTACAGCGGCATTAATGAAAAGCTATCTTACCCTCAACTAACAAAAGGTCTATGCAATAATAGTGAGAGAGAAGGCACTAATCATCATTAACATTAAACAGTACAACTGAGGATTTGTCCCCAACACATACTGTTCAGCCTGGAAGTGGGTCTGGCAGTGGTGGACTGAAGTGAAGCTGGCAGGATCTCTGATTTGATGGCAACCGCACCATCCATCCTCTCTGTTTCACATAAGCCTGGCAACTGGGCTGCCTTCTCCAGCGTGGGTAGTAACTGATCAAACTGGTCAAGGTCAGCTGTAAACTAAGAATGGAAACCAGAGTCAGAGGAAGTATATTCTACACTTTCAACAGAAATAATGTAGAAAAACATTGCTCCTTTAAACTCTATGAATTAAATGCAACTATGAAAGACTAAAGAAATAATTAAAAAGATTGAGGCCTCATTGAAATTACATGACCTAACTATTCCACTGGAGAAAATGTGAATGCTTATGATATTAAGATACTGCAGGAAATAAGATACACATAGTATTTATCTCAGATATCTTAGTATAATGCTTATGCACTGGAAAAGACTGGACTGAAACAAGTGTCAAGAGTACTGTGTTATGATGATAGTTTCAAAGGCATTTTTTTCTGTCATATTTTTTCAAATTTTGTTGAAATGACCTACTTCATGATGGAGTGAAATATAAATTTACTTTAATATATATATTTTTAAATTTAAATGTTTGGGAAATGCCTTTATAATCTTCTAGGCTAGAGAGGGGAGTCCCTACATCTGTCTGAGGTTATGTATAGAAGAAAAGTGGCCTTTATTTCACTGTATTATTTTCCTATAATTACTTTGAGATAATTCATCAACATAAAATATCTACCTGGTTGTATTTTGTTATTTAATTCAATGAAAATTTATAGTTCTAGATTGTTTAAATAGAACTATATGTATATGTTTTTTAAATGTCTGGCTTCTTTTCCTTAATATTACATTTCTGACATCTTGTTGCATGTAGCAGTAGTTAATTTGTTTATATTGCTGAATAGTACCCCATTGTATGAATATGTCACAATATATTTACCCTTCTACTGTGATGGATTTGGGGGTATTCCCAGTTTGAGGCTAATACAAATACAGCTATTGTGAATATTTTTAAACGTATCTTCTATTACACATGTACAGAAAATACTAACCATAAAGTATAAAAATGAAAAATTGGACTACATTAAAATGAAGAACTTCACTTCATCAAAAAAGCACCAGTAAGAGAAAGAAAAGGCAAGCCACAGCACAGAGAAGATTTATACAAGTACAAAACCAGTAAAGGACTATCTAAAGTACAAAAAGAACTCTTAGAAGTCATTAGGAAAAAGAGAACACATTGGGAAAATAGGCAAGATATTTGAATAGGCAATTCATAAAAAAGAAATCCAGTCTGGCTGGTGGTGATGCAGTGGATAGAGCATCGACCTGGGATGCTGAGGACCCTGGTTCAAAACCCCAAGGTCATGGGCTTGAGCATGGGCTCACCAGCTTGAGTGTGGGATTATAGACATGATCTCATGATCACTAGCTTGAGTCCAAGGTTGCTGGCTTGAGCAAGGAGTCCCTGGCTCAGTTGGAGCCCCCATGTCAAGGCACGTATGAGAAGCAATCAATGAACAACTAAGATGCAACTACAAATTGATGGTTCTCATCTCTCTTCCTTCCTGCCTGCTTCTCTGTCCATCTGTTTGTCTCTCACTAAAGAAAATAAAAAATAGGAAAAAAAAAAGAAATCCAAATGACTTATAAACATTTATCAGGGAAATGAAAATTAAAACTATGATGCATCATTACATAGGCCCAGAGTGACTAAAATTTACAAGATTGACAAGACCAAATATTAGTAAGAACATGGAACAACTAGAAGGAATTCTCACACAGTAGGAAAACTGGCATAATCTACTAACAATGAACACGCACTCTTAGGTATAAACCCAGCAAAAATGTGCGTACCTTTACACCAAAACAGATATACCAGGATTATACACAATGGCATTATTTTATAAAGCTGTTACTTTTAAAGTTAGTTTTATAGAGTGGGAGTTTTAATATAGTCATTATTTAAAGCAGTTATTCTGCTTAAAAACACGGTATTAACTTAGTTGTACTAAGAAACATGAGAGCCAGCCTTATCCTCAAAGAGCACACATAGCCCTGGCCGGTTGGCTCACTGGTAGAGCGTCGGCCTGGCGTGCAGAAGTCCCAGGTTCGATTCCTGGCCAGGGCACACAGGAGAAGCGCCCATTTGCTTCTCCACCCCTCCCCCTCTCCTTCCTCTCTGTCTCTCTCTTCCCCTCCCGCAGCCGAGGCTCCATTGGAGCAAAGATGGCCTGGGCGCTGGGGATGGCTCCTTGGCCTCTGCCCCAGGCGCTGGAGTGGCTCTGGTCGCAACAGAGCAACGCCCCGGAGGGGCAGAGCATCGCCCCCTGGTGGGCAGAGTGTTGCCCCTGGTGGGCGTGCCGGGTGGATCCCAGTTGGGTGCATGCGGGAGTCTGTCTGACGGTCTCTCCCCGTTTCCAGCTTCAGAAAAATACAAAAAAAAAAAAAAAAGAGCACACATAAAAATAACCAAACCGCTGTTGTTACAAATAGTAAACAGGGACAGTCCAGAGCTTTAAGAAGCGCAGGGGAAGGAAATGCGGGCTACCGAGGAAGGTTTTACAGAGAGAGGTGTCTGGACTGGTTTGTGAAGATGAGTTCAGCAGACATAGAAAGGAGAGCAAGGTGGAAGATGCTTAGGAGAGACGCAGCTTATCTCTGGAATGCCACAGACTTCCATGTGTCTAGAGTACAGTATGTCTGAGGGGAGAGAGAGATTTTTTTTAAAGATGAGTGCAGAAAATAAAGCTGGTTCAAGAAAAGGACCTATGCACATTAGTTTTGAATCTTGTTTCATAATGGTAAGTCTTATTGATAAACTCCTTTGTCAATATATTTTCAGCTATTTTATGGATATCTATATTCTGTCTAAATATTCTGTAAGCTCCTAAAGTAGAGGGACCATACTTTCTGTCTTTCTTAAATTCCTTCAGTGTTCACAGCAATTATTCAATATATGAAGCTGCCTGTTAATTTTTTTTATTCTTTTTTTGTGTGTGTGTGTGTGACATTGGTTAATAAAAGTACATGGTTTCAGGTGTACAGTTCTAAAATATATAATCTGTACACTTGTACTGTCTGTTCACCACCCCAAGTCAAGTCTTCTTCCATCACCATTTATCCCCTTCTCCCTCTGGTAATCACCACACTGTTGTCTATGTCTATGAGTTTTTCTTTGCTTAATTCCTTCACCTTTTTTACCCAGCACCCACCCCCAGCCCCAGCACCAGCCCCTCTGACAGCTGTCAGTTCGTTCTCTGTACCTATGAGTCTGTTTCTATTTTGTTTATTTTGTTCATTAGATTCCACATATAAGTGAAATCACATGGTACTTGTCTGACTGGTTTATTTCACACAGCATGATGATCTCCAGGTCTGCCTATTAATTTTTATCCCACCTCCACCCCAGCCTAAGAATAGAGGTCACTAATTCACAACAACTTGTGCAAAGATTTATTTACATTTACTTATGTTACATACCCTCCTACCCAGAATACTGAAGTCCTTATTCTGATGGGGGTTGAGTATGGTTAGAATCAGATAAGAAAAATCAGCCTTGGAAAATGTTTCAAAAGAAACTAAATAGCAAATCAAGACAATTTAGGCAGCCTTGTCCCCCTTGTTACCTTTCTCTTCCATGTCATTACATCAGAGGTTCACAAACCTAGCTACAAATGACAGTTCTCTGAGGAACTTCTTTAAAATATAGATGTCTGGGTTCTAGTATCAGACAGTTAGATTCAACAGGTAGGGCTGGAAGAAGAGAGCAAAAAAGGTAAAATCTCCAAAGATATGAACTTTGATTTTATAGAAAGAAATACCGACTTTCTTAGAATGATGCATTAATATTGTAGCCCTCCAAAATTCCAAAGAGAACTTTTGAGGGCATCATATGATTTTTAAACCATTGATACTAACCTTTTCATATACCACCAATGGATAGTTAAAACATGGCCTGAATCCAAACCTGGGCTATGGGCTGGAGCAAAATAAAAGAAGAAAAATAACTAGCAATGCTCCCCCTAGGAAGTGAGGCTTGCCCACCTGGTTCTGGGACTCCAGTTTAATCTCCTCGGGGGTAGGTTTGGTCAGTGGGGTTGGGTTTGTGTTACAGGGGTCCATCTGCTCCTTCTTTTCCACCTTCACCTTTACATCATCCAGGCTCAGGTTTGGGGTTGATCTTAAATCTTTCTCATCTTTATCTAAAAGGTAGCGTAGGAGCTGATGGTCTTTTGATTCTTTTTTCTTTGAAGCATCCATTTCTAGTTTTATACTGGAGTTCCCTTGTGTCTGTCCGGTCACCGACACAGGAGTAGATGTGCTGTCCTTTTTATCAGGCTCCACAGACAAGGTGGTGATATCCGAGGGGCTGCCCTCCTGCAGGAGCCGGTGGAGAATTTTGTGCCGTTCTGTCAGCGAGCTGTGAGAGGAGGGGCAGGAACCGCCTGAAGAGTTGGCAGAGGCAGAGCTGGAAGTGCCAGTGCAAGACAGTACCTCTTTGCAACTTGTGTCTATGTCAGCGTGCCGTAACTGCTGCTCTGCAGTTGTTGTCAAAAGCTGCACTAGTTTGTGACTGGTTTGAGCATATTTGTTGTCTCCATCCGACAGTCTGTCATTATTATGCAGAAGCCCGGAATCCAGAGGTTTGCCATCACTAGAGCTGTTGTCAGGCTGAATCATTTCATTTAGAATGGATGCAATCTCTTTGTTATCTTTGGACTCGGCTTTTGTGGGCTGTATATTTAATCTGCTAGGTGAATTCTGTGAGCTTATCTGTCTGAGGACTGGAGAACTGGCAGAGAAGCCAACGGAGTTATTGGGTCCTTCATTCATACTCTGTAAAGATGTTAGTGGGAGGTTTGAATAAGATCGGTTACTGTTATTATAGGCAGTACTTGTTATGCCAACAGGCGAGCTTAATGTTGGAATATTAGGAGGAAATGAATTGCTTGGCATCCTGGGCCTTGTTGCCAATCCAGAACTAACTTGTCTCCTTGGAGACATGAACTGTGCGAGAGACATTCCTGTACCTTCCATAGAATTATTGAGGTTTACAGAGGGATTAGTGCTCTGCGAACTGGCCTGTCCCTGGTTTAAGGCAACACTGGCTACAATCTGATTTCCAGGTGAGCACCCAAAACTCCCCTGGCTGTTGCTAGAATTACTATGACTGCTGCTATGAAGGTCTGAGCTCTGTTGGCGGTTTACTCTGGTGGAGACCATGTTGCTGCTGTTGGATGGTGGCAATGCGGATGAACGGGCCACACCGTGAGCTGGAGAGATACTAGGATTGACAGAAGGGTTTACTCGGGAAATTGACATTCCAGAATTAGTGTCATCTTGAGGAGAAAGACCACTGTGTTCCCTAAGGAAGAAAAGAGATTATTATTCAAATATCTTTATTGGTTTCCATTAAAGTATTTTTTATGATGCATATTATAAAATAAGACCATTCACTTTATTAGTATTTAAAGCTATCAAGGATTACTTCTGTATCACTTTAAATTAAGAACAAATAGTGATTGTTTACTATTACTGTGAGGTATCAGCACCACCCTATAGGAAGTAGTGCTATGGTCCTGTAAATTTGATAGTGGTTTCTGTTATTATGAAAAATAAATCTTTCTTGGCCTTAAAAAAAACACACTAATACATGTACTTTTAAACTTTTCAAAATTTAATAAAAATAATTAACATTACAATAATACTTTTGGTTGAAAGAGAAACTTCCCACATCTCTGTTTACAAAGCATTTATCCATGACTCCCTTGTTACTGCTTTTAAGTATTTCAACTCCAAAGAGGAAGACTGGGTAAGGAAAATACTGTGTTGCTGATGTAAAAATTAAAAAGGGTGATATGCAGACATAGCAGATGTTTTGAAAGAGAAATCACAATATGAAAAAAGAACTGTGTTAATTCCATTCACAAGCATAAATTAAACTAAAATTAGAAGAAAGCCGAATACTGAATTCAGATTTTCATCGCATTCTTACTCAAATCCATAATTATGACAACAGATTTGTGACTGGTATTACCATGTTCCAATAAGCAAATCCATCAGATGAGAAAAAGATGAGGTGAGGGGAAATGTCTTTGTTTCTGTTTAATGCTAAATTGTAAAGGTAGGATTTTCAATAATTCATAGAATAAAAGAATGGTTCCTTTAATTTACCATATATACCAATGCAAACCATAATTAGGAGAACAAATTAGGGGCAATGATATTGAAAAATCTCAAGTTGATAGTTTATTGATTTGTAGTTTGAGAAACTGTCAACTTGAACTCAGGAGCCATCGAAGTTTGCCCTAATGAGAAGAAAACATTTAAAAAAATAAAAATAACAATATTAACAAACTCTGAAATCTTTTATAAGACCATAAGTTCATATACAGAAAGTTGGAAGTGTTTATCCATTTTATTTTACCCCTAAAACACATATTTTCAACCTCACCTTTCCTGTCTCCCTTTTTGAACAACAAAGCTATTGTTAGGTGACAAAACTATAAAACCCAATGTGGATATACTGATTTTATGTGTGTGCGTATATATATATGTACATATATATATATATATATATATATATATATTATACTCATCACATTAGTTGAATGTCTAATTTAGAATTTGTTTTCTAGCCATCAAGAGTATAAAAATTTTCTCTAAGATATGTGAACTGACTTATTTCATATGAAGCTCTCCAAATAAGTAGTACCTGTCGATGATATGAATTCCCATGATGAAAGGTTGCATGTCTGGACTTTGAGGGTAGCAAAGTTTACACTTGGTGTGGGCGCTAAGCATTGTCCCATCATTCAATATGAATCTATAGGATGGGCTGGAGGCAGTGCCACGAGTCATCACTGTTTCAAACAAAAGAGAAACCTAGTTAAAATTCTGACACTTGTACTTTGGGCAAAGGAGAGTTACCAAGCCTTACTTCTACTTCATTTTAAATTTGCCTCCCTCCCAACTGCTGCTGGCTCAGACTCAAAGAATAGTTCAGACAAAGTCAGTATCTGAGGGGGAAATTATTCTGGTTGAAATATACCATCTGATAACAAGTTTTAGTTCTTTCCTATTTGAATGGGTGCTTCCTCACATAAGTTAAGATTATAAAGAAACTCTAAACCAGAAAAATATCAACCTTGGTCTTTCCTTATAATAAATGGGGCAGCTCTTCAAATTTATTGTGTCCCTTAAAAATACCAGGAAATAACCTTCCCCCTTTCACTTTCAGTATTATGTCCAATAAGGTTTTTTTTCTTTTGCTGGCTGATTTTTTAATAACAGCTTTATTGAGATATCATTCACATACCATGAAGTTCACCCTCTAAGTTTTGATTAGTTTATAGAATTCCTTAACTAAAAGTTAAATTTAATTTTTTACTCAGGAATATGAATCGCTAAGGTCCTGTTTGACAAGTTATTATATTCATCAAGTTATTATATTCATACAACTGTAATGTTTTTGAAGTTTGAATTTAGTAAGCAAATTAAAATAAAGCTAATGATTATTAAGGTAAGGAATAAAAACTGGGTCAAAGCAGTCAACTTACTATCTAGACAAAGCTTTATTAATGGCAGACAAAAGTCTAACCATATTTGTCAATATTTGCTAAATATGTAAATGCTATACTAAACTACTAAGTAAGAAAATACTGATCTTTTATTAATACAATAGAATTCTATTTTAAGAAAGATTTAATAGGTAGATCTAGCAATACCAAGGTTGAAAATTATAACCATTAAAACACAAGCATTAACACCACAAATGAATATTATAATTTAGCCTGTAATAAATACTATTCCTATCTTTCAAAGACATTTCAGAAAGGGCTTAAATTACATTTTAAAGACATGAGAAAAAACTTAAAGTGACCAATTAATAAATATTTTGAAGCTATATTTTACTTTAAAGTAAATATAAGACATACTCTATTTTATTGTCTTGAGTAATACCTTATAACCTGAAGAGGGTATAATCTATCATAACTCTATACCATCCATAAAGCTAAGTACCAAAACAAGGATATAAACTTAATAGAAACAGTTAAGATTTATGTCCAACCAAGTGAATTCCTTAACCCATCTCTCCATTTCACCCAAATCACTGGCACATTTACAAAATATAACACACAAAGGTATTTAGTTTCTAATTAAACAATAGATGATGAAAAAGTAATGAAAACTAATCATTTCTATGTAAGATTATAAGTAAATGTATGCAATAGCAAAACCCTCAAAAAATTAACAATTTCCAATTAATTGTTTTTGAAAATACAATTACAATAACAAGTGGCATTTTAAGATGTTATTGACTTGGGGTAATGATAAAACTACAGATATATAAAGGGTCAGAGAAGACACAACATGTTCTGTGTTATTTTACTTAGCCTGTTTTGTCTGTATCCAGATCATTGTTCATTGCTCTTTAGTATCTCCTTATTCCTCACTGGCTCTTCACCACTGAGCTGCACTGTCCAATATGCTAGCCATCAACCACAAGTGGCTATTTAAATTTAAGAATAAATAAAATTTAAAGTTTAGTTCCTTGGTCACAACAGCCACATTTCAGGCACTCATGTGCCTAAGGAAACCCATATTGGACAGCGCAGCTCTGTACAATCTGACTCTGACTTACATTTCCAATCTTATTTCTCATTGCTTCCTAAATATTTCTTCTATAGCTCTTTGTAGGAGGAAGATAACTTTTTACATACTTGTTCTTCTTTTTCAACTAGAATAAACTTATGGGTAAGTACTGTGCCTCATTCTTGTTTTTCACTCTCCAATGAATCTTGAATGATGAAAAAATTATGATTTGCATATGAAATCACACAGTAAGTACTCACTGATTGATCCTCAACTTAAATCTCATTTAAATAGGTTAATATTGACTGGTGATCAACTACCATAACTTTTCCTTAAAGGATAGAGTTTAACTCTTAGCTATGTTCTCAAATGCTTATATCTCAACTTATGTATTTGCTCTTATGGAATCTAGACTTACTTTTGTAATAGAAATTAATGAAAATAAATTTTTTGATTTATTGATGTGCCCTATAAATTGAAGAAGAACTAGAAACTCAGACTAGCACGGGAACATTAGAATACTTCATGTGGATTACAGAAACATCCTTTGGTAATAATGTTGCATTAACTTGTAGAACCATATATCTAAACTAGTAAAAATTCCAAAAGTGGAGAACTCCTATTAATATAAGGAAATAATAACCCTTTAAGGTTTGAAACTGTATTATTTATTTTGGATGATAATGTGTGGAATAAGACTTAGCACATCATAATCCACACCATCACTCTTTGAAATAAAAAATGTCTATAAATATAGTAAAACTTTAATTAGAACCTAATGAAGACTATTCAGTTATCTAAAAATCTTCTGGTGTTCAGCTGTTCAGATGGAGAAGGCAACAGGAAGGCAGCATAGCTCCATGAAAAGAATAAAATCTTACGAGTCAGATTCGGGGCTGAACTTTGTCCTTTTCAAGTTTAGGACTTAATAATGCACATTAACCTTTGCCTATCATTACTAAAATGAAGCCAATAATGTTGTTAGATAATATCTAGCAGAGCCTAGAATAGAACATAGCAGATACTAAATGAATATTATCTGAATAAACACCAAAGAAAAAACAAACAACAAATAAGCAGGTTGCAAAATACATATGTCCTGTATCATACACACATTCAGCTGATCCCTAGACACCATTTATTTACATCAATAGCTTCACCCCACAAAACAACCACTAATTTTTCAAATTAAGATATGAAGAAAGGAACCACAATTCTTTACAGAGCTGGTTGAAGAAACATTTGCTGTGCAGACCAAATTTTCCCTATAAGCAGCTTTCAGGGTTGACAGAACTATTTGGAATACCATTTTGAACACAGGTCCTTGCCTTGTTTTCTGATCTAGTTTTGCCAGTCATACAGCTAATATTTTGATCCCTGACTCTTGTGTCTACTTTTAAAAAGTTTAGAACACTTAGCAGGGAGGGATATTATTGATGTAGTGTTACTGACACCCTAGAAACTCTTCAAAGAATCTAAAATGGCAACTGTTGTTGTCTCTCCACTCCCCCACCCCCACCCCCTACCCCTGCAAATAGGCCTCAAAAGAGCTACGAAGCAAGGGAAAAAAGGGAACTGCTTTCTCTGGTCATAGTAGCTGTAGAAGCGGAACTATTTGGGTTTCTTACTCCACCCAATTTGGTGCTGAGTTAACCTCAACAACCCTGTTAACTAAATGGGCAGGTTAAAATGTGTGGCAGAGGACTACAGGTCAATGCTGGCAGAGATTTCTTTTTCTTTTTGGTATTTCCCTAGATATATGCAGAAAGAATATAATTTAAAAGATAAAGGAAAAAAAATTGCCACTAGATTGTCTAAGATTTTTAATCATCACTGAGTAAACTCTATTTAGTATATCAAAATTTCTAAAAAAGACCTGAACTTGGTGGCACAGTGGATAAAGCGTTGACCCAGAGTGTCTGAGGTCACTGGTTCGAAACCCCTGGCTTGCCTGGTCAAGGCACATATGGGAGTTGATGCTTCCTGCTCCTCCCTCTTTCTCTTTCTCTCTCTCTCATTCCCTCTGTCTCTCTCTCTCTCTTCTCCCTCTCTAAAATAAATTATTAAAAAATTTTTTTTAATTTCTAAAAAAAGATAAACTCATATTTTAAACAAAGTTTGATATAAAAAGATTTTAAGTTAAGTCTGTTACATGGACCATGAAATTAACCACATTATGTAAGTCTCAAAGAACATTCTGGTTAATCATTTATATGGGTGTTTTTGCTTTATAGCAATGCTCCCAAACCTCTTGATACTATAAATTGCTTTCAACTGTCTTGTGATATTTTTTAATAACTTTATTTTGTGATTATAAAGTTAAGATTATAGAGAAATAAACAAGAATAGTAAAGTCATTTGAAATTCCATCACTCAGAGATAACTACGGTTAACATTTTGTGAACCTTCTAGAATTGGATAAATGGATATACAAAAGTAAAATCTTACTGTGTAACAATATATCATGGACATCTTCCAAAGACAAATGATCCATCACATCACTGATAATAGCTAAAAAGAACTGTCAATTAACTTTTCTACACTCTCTAGCCCAACATTTCCCATGACTTCTACTCTAAGTGCTGATAGATGTGCTACAGAAAAAAGTATTATGAGAAAAAAGAAGTCTGGACCACAAAGTCAAACTGGTACCTTTTTTTTTTTTTAGACAGAGAGAGAGAGAGCCAGAGAGAGGGACAGATAGGGACAGACAGCCAGGAAGGGAGACAGATGAGAAGCATCAATTCTTTGTTGCAGCTCCTTAGTGTTCAGTAATTGCTTTCTCATATGTGCCTTGACCAGGGGGCTACAGCAGAGCAAGTGACCCCTTGCTCAAGCCAGCGACCTTGGGCTCAAGAAAGAGTATTTGGGTTTCAAGCCAATGACCATGGGGTCATGTCTATGATCCCAAGCTCAAGCCAACAACCCCGTGCTCAAGCCAGCGTCCTTGGGGTTTCACACCTGGGTCCTCCGCATCCCAGTCGGACGCTCTATCCACTGCGCCATCACCTGGTCAGGCAAACAGGTACCTTTTACTGTAGAACTTCCCAGAAATTTAAATACCATAAATATGTCTTATGAATCCCAAAAAGTGGGAGACTAAAACATTTCCCAAACTTAATTCAGCAGGAAACATCATTTCTAGTTTTAGCCATTAATATCTCATGCAATCTAGTTTATATTTTCCAAAATTCTCTGTAAGGAAACATCTTAGACTATAGACTCTGATTCAATACTGTGGGTGGAGCCCAGAAATCTGGATTAACAACTGCACCATATGAACTTTGGGACACATTTAACCTAGACCTTTCTTTAAAGGGATGACTCCCAATTACACAGAACCTCAGTAACTTTCAAAATTATATATACTTGGGCCCTGGCCGGTTGGCTCAGCGGTAGAGCGTCGGCCTGGCGTGCGGGGGACCCGGGTTTGATTCCCGGCCAGGGCACATAGGAGAAGCGCCCATTTACTATTTGGGGGGATGCTATCAGTCTAGTAAGAGGCCCACTGAAGAACCATTAGTCTGTAGGAAGCTGTCTCAAAAGTAACCAGACTAGTGAGATTCATATAAGTGGCTTCCCCCTAAAAAAAAGGAAAAAAAAAAGGCAAGCTGTTTCCTCCATATCATTAGAAGCAGCTGACCTAAAATGTAGTGAATGAAAAATCATCTGTAATCTTAGGAAACTTAACATGGAAATATGTTAAAATTAAGGATGATGGACTCATAAAAAGTATTTTAAAACTATTTTTCAGGAATAGTCTTACAAAGAGTCTTTCTAAAGAAACTATTACTTAGAGACTGGAGAATAAATTACATTGTAAAAGGAGTATTAGACTACCATAATTACATGGCAATATTCTGAAAGTGCATCAAAGTTATCTCTAAATCTCTATGAACAATATTCGTTCTAAGATAATTTTTTGTTAAGTTCATTAAGGGTGAGGAATATACCTTTTTTTGAGAGGGAAGAAGGGAGCGAGAGCTAAGAGAGAGAGAGACAGAGAGAGAGAAACATCAACTTGTTCCACTTAGTTGTGCCATTGATTGTTTCTCATTGTGCCCTGACTGGGGCTTGAACAGGTGACCCTGGGTTCAAGCAGGTGACCCCAGGATCGAATTGGTGACCTTGGCATCCGGGGATGATGCTCTATCTACCTAGCCACAGGCCAGGGCAGGAATATACTTGTTTTATACTCCTACAGACTTACTATGATGCAGCACCTATTCAAATATTAATTGTTAATTTCATATGACATACTTTTGACTTAAAACTTCAGGAGATGCAGGTCCTATAACAGTCATGAAGTAAACATTCATGATATAGATCTCTGTATTACCTAGAAACCCTTTGAAATGCCTGTTCTACTGGGAATGACCTTCCAAAGTCAGACAAAAATATCACATCCTCCCTGAAGCCATCCCTGATTCTTCAAGTCAGAATTAATTATTTCCTTCTTTTGCTTATACCTCTATTATTACCCATGTCACACAGATCTTGGAAACTGTCATATATTCTCCTAATGAAGCTGGAGTTCCTTAAGGCAAGAACCCTGCTTTTTAGTCATCACGGGATCCCTAGTACCTTACAGAGTGTTCTATGCATGTGAGGAACTTGACACATGTCTGCTGAATAAATGAATGCATGAATGAATGAGTGAGTGACCACCACATGATAGCCTGTTCTTTATAATGTGCATCCCAAAATTCAGGATCCAGTCATGAATTACTTTGCTTACCCATTTCTTCCTTTCCTAAAACTGATCATTGCAAAAATTGTAATTTGGAGAAAATACTTATCAAGCCATAAGTTCCATATAAATTGTTCAATATTAATAAAGAGAAAACTTAATGAAAATAATTGAGAGAGAAAACTCTACCTTCTTGAAATAGTTGTCTGGCATAAGATGGCTCTCTGCCCTGAGGTTGGAAAAAAGCATAAATGCATTTTCTCACTAAATCTTCCCAGCCAGTTCTGCCAGCAGCTCTCAGGGAACTCGTATCAATAGAGATGATTTTACCTGTACAAAGAATAACACTTTACATATATGATGGCCTCTCAACATAAATCATCCATATTTCCAAACTAACATCTGTATCTCAGAAATATTCTGCCCCCAAAAGCATAATGGAAAAAAAGCATTATTAATTTTTATTACCTATAGTAACAAAGTATTTCCATGGCATGATAATAAAAAAATTGTTTTGGTCTTGGAGTGTGTATGTACTAGTCTGTCATATTCTCAAATTCAATTCCACTCAAGTATTAAAGTCATACCTTAAACCTAAAGCTGCTGAGACTAATGCTGGTCACACTCCTCTGGCTTGCTCCCTGGGTCCTCCTCTCCATACACGTACTAATGAGTGACCCACTCATCAGGGAAGGAGAAGCAGAGATGAATGTATTATTTTGGCAATTTATCCCCAACTACTTTTTGGTAAGAGCAGCTGGAAGCTTACTTTTAAAAGATATATAAAGCAATACAACATAGGAATATTAGATTTGTGGGACTAAAAAATTAGTAAATATTGTAACAGGATCTTATAAACAATGGTAAAGATAAAACAGTACATTAAAACTAAACTTTCACAAAGAATAAAATTTGGTAGAAATGATCTATCTTTATATTAACATTAGAGAGGTATGTGATACATAATAAAACTGAGGAAAAAGTATAAAAACCTGATGTTAGAGTAAAGATTAAATACTGTGAAAAATATCTTACAAATTGTAAAGAACAATAATATTTGCTTTTGCTGAAAGTCAAATCTGAAGTAGGCCTTTACAAAGAAGGCCTTACCTTCTGCACTCTCTCACCTTACTCCCTTTGTGGTCTAATGCCCATCTCTCAGTCTCCGAACACTTCTGTCTCCCTTAGGGCTTCTGCGGCCGCTTCCTCAGTGGGTCAGGCGCTCATTCTGCATCACGCCCCTCCTCACCCCCCACCTGCCAGCACCCATAATTGGCCCCACCTCATCCTTCAGGGCTTAAGGGTTCAACAGCATCTCCTCAGACAGGTCTTCATTAGCTGGCTAATTTTAAATAGGTCTCCCTATAAGCTTACCTTACCATCTCACACCTTTTCCATCATAATATATATCATGACTTGTATTTACATTGTTGCCTTTTTTCTCAACTATGTACCCCCTGAGCAATCACACACAGGTGATGGACATTTCTAGGCTTTTAAAAATTATGTGCTGAATAAATTTAAAGTAAAATAATAATAAAAAATAGCCCAATACCTTTAAGTATAATATTAAAACCACCATACTTATATCCATTTATAAATAAATATATTTAAAACTACATTGCTAAATTTCTATTAAAATTTTATTTTATGATTATGAAAAATAATTTATAACCAAAACAAATGTAGGTATGTGAATAGTTATAAAATACTGTTCTCTCCAGCACCCTACTCATGACAATGATTATGATATCTAAAATGCACATCAAAATCACCATTTAAAATGTTTTCTGCACAAAACTAGTAAACAGAAGTTGAATAGCAGAGAACAGAAGGACAAGCCCTGGCCGGTTGGCTCAGCGGTAGAGCGTCAGCCTAGCGTGCGGAGGACCCGGGTTCGATTCCCGGCCAGGGCACATAGGAGAAGCGCCCATTTGCTTCTCCACCCCTCCGCCGCGCTTTCCTCTCTGTCTCTCTCTTCCCCTCCCGCAGCCAGGGCTCCATTGGAGCAAAGATGGCCCGGGCGCTGGGGATGGCTCTGTGGCCTCTGCCTCAGGCGCTAGAGTGGCTCTGGTCGCAACATGGCGACGCCCAGGATGGGCAGAGCATCGCCCCATGGTGGGCGTGCCGGGTGAATCCCGGTCGGGCGCATGCGGGAGTCTGTCTGACTGTCTCTCCCTGTTTCCAGCTTCAGAAAAATGAAAAAAAAATAAAAAAAATAAAAAAAAAATAAATAAAAAAAAAAAAGAAGGACATAAAATTTTGGATGTAATTAGTTGGGGTTTTTTTTGTTTTTTTTGTGTGTTTTTTTTTTAAATCTTCTATATCAGTGGTCCCCAACCTTTTTTTTTCTATTTTTTTTAATTTATTTTATTTTATTTATTTATTTTTAGAGAGGAGAGAGAGAGGGAGAGAGAGAGACAGAGAGAGGGGGGGAGGAGCTGGAAGCATCAACTCCCATATGTGCCTTGACCAGGCAAGCCCAGGGTTTCGAACCAGCGACCTCAGCATTTCCAGGTCGATGCTTTATCCACTGCACCACCACAGGTCAGGCCTGGATGTAATTAGTTTTAAAAGCATAGCCACATCATTAATACTGATGGAACATTTTGAATTTTGCAGTTAGTACCTGTAGTATCTTGCTTGGTCATAAAGGATTCTACGCCCGTAATAGCTGGAGGCCGAGGTAATCGCCGTGCAATACAAATCAAACATGACTGGAAATCTGCCCAAAACAAGAAAGGGAAGTTGAAGGAAAGAGGGTAGAAAATGGTTACACCTATTATTTGGCATTATCAGGCTTATAGAGATAATAAATGCTATAGGATCTGACACAATATTGGAGTCACTGTGATCTAACAGTATACTAGAAATAAAACTGCTGGCTACCAAAAAGAGGCAGCTCCAGGTAGGATCGAGTTAGCATTTATCCCTTCCCATTAAACGTTCTCACATAAACTAGAGGAGACCGATGCATCTCAGGTGCTTGGATGATAACAACCTGAAGTAGTTTTTGCTAGATTTCAACAACACAGTAATTTTTTTTTTTTTTTTTTTTTACAGAGACAGAGAGAGAGTCAGAGAGAGGAATAGACGGGGACAGACAGGAACGGAGAGATGAGAAGCATCAATCATTAGTTCTTCGTTGCGCATTGTGACATCTTAGTTGTTCATTGATTGCTTTCTCATATGTGCCTTGACCGCAGGCCTTCAGCAGACCGAGTAACCCCTTGCTCGAGCCAGCGACCTTGGGTTCAAACTGGTGAGCTTTTGCTCAAACCAGATGAGCCCGCGCTCAACCTGGCGACCTCAGGGTCTCGAACCTGGGTCTTTGGCATCCCAGTCCTACGCTCTATCCACTGCGCCGCTGCTTGGTCAGGCAACACAGTAAATTTTTAAATAAAGTTCTATAATCAGTTTCCTATACTCATCAGTACTCAACGGCTACAAAGACTGTTCTTATAGCCACTGTGCAATAATAATTATCATAAGAAAAAGCAACATTTAACTCTTTCTGAAGAAGCCTAATTTGCCCTTAACAGATATCTGGACTTTATGTTGTAGGATCAAAGTTCCAGTTCCAAATTTTCTTGAATGTGCTACACAGAATATCACACAGCTACATATGTACTTGAATCATGTAAAGCAGCCTTCTGTGTATTGTGCAAAACATCCCCAGCTGATTGTGACACTCCTTCCCTCGTGAGACCAGCTACGTGCATAGCCCCTTTTCTCACACCTGATTTCTTGTCTCTACCTTCCCTGGTTTCCAGTCGTGGTGTTCTTTCCTTAGCTCAGTCTAAGTTCACATGGAAAACTCCTCCCGTCACATATTTAACGCCATGTTGATACCATGTTCATATTAGCGCTTCAGCTGCATTTTCATCTGTTGATAAGCTTTCTCCTTATAAATTACCTTGTGTGGCCTCACAAACGCTGAGTCTATTCTCCAATGTTCCCTGCACACTAAACTTGAAACTTTAAAAAAAGCCGGCTGCATCTGGTATGTTTCCAACTGGCAGCAGTTAGTGATATCTCTTATTTCTAGGCAGCAGTTAGTTTGAATTTGACATTTTAGTGGGAATGCCAGCTTAAAATTAAGAATTTGGGGGCATTTTAAAGGGGTGATTCTAGATGTTAGCAATTTTTTTCTTAAGTATTAGGAAATACATAGCTAGCTGAATAGCCATTATAATATACAATACAGTAACCAAAATACTATCTGAAGAAGCAGCTGTTATAATTAATTACCTCCCTACTCCTGAAAGCCATGGGAAAAGCAATCAAACACCTTAAAATCACCCTTTGTTGTACCTTCTCCATCCTCTTGGATCGATTTTGGCTGCGACACTGTGAAGCACTGCATCACTTCATACCGCTGGCAGGCTTCTTGGTTCTCAGTGCCCGGCTCATCTGGGGGGTGAATTAGCATCCTGCAGTTAAAGGTATGGCTATTTCGTCGTGTGGCTTCTTGAGGCCAAGGAACTCCATTAACTGTGGAAGGAAAATTGATTATATGCCTGTGAATAAAGTGAAAAAGTACAAACTCTGAAGATATGAAAGACATACCTTTAGCCATCAGCTTAAATACTTAGATTAAAAAGTAGACAGACCGCTTCAAACCTGACATTATCCTGACACAATTTATCTGTCCTAGCAAAAAATCTAAAATGTCTACTGATTTGAAAAGTTTTCAATTTCTAAGAGATTGTATAGGATTTCCCCTCCCAAAGTAAGGCCTTACAAGTACACTAATCCATTAACAGTCTTTATAAAGACAAAAATTGAAAGTTAATAGCTCACTACGTCTTTTACTCAAATTTTATATCAGTCAATTAATAAGCTTTTCCATTTGATTCCAGTTATATATACCCTGGCAATAAAAAGATGATTGTAAACTGTAGGTCCTGACCTGTGGTGGCACAGTGAATAAAGCGTTGACCTGGAATGCTGAGGTCACCAGTTCGAAACCCTGGGCTTGCCCAGTCAAGGCACATACTAGAACTGATGCTTCCTGCTCCTCCCTCCTTCTCTCTCCTTCTCTCTCTCTCCTCTCTAAAATGAATAAAGTCTGAAAACCATAGGTCTATTGTTAAGCAAGAGCTTTAACCTGGCAGGCATGAACTCTTAAGGATGCCCATTTTGGGGGAAAGGATTCAAAATTTCTCAAAGGAGTCTATGATTCAAAAAAATATCTAGAATAGCTGGAGACCAATCTTGGTTTCTTAAAACCATTTTTTTTACAGCACAGTTTATATACTGTAATACCTTGACTATCATAATCAGTGTTATGTAAAATGACCATTAAGACAGAAATGTCACCTGCTTCAGTATAACAACAGTGAATTCTAGAATTATAGAAAAGATGTCTTTATATTTCAAAAAAGAATCTGCTTAGTGGCTCACCATTTCCCAGTTACAATGTTGTATTCAAATCATGGAGGCAAACAAAGGGGTTGGTAAGGTTGTTCTCTCACTGTTCCCAACAGTTTTTTCCCTTATCTTTTCCACTGATCCTCTGCTTTTTAATTTTTATTTATTGATTTGAGTGAGAGAGAAGGGAGAGAAAAAGAGAGGCAGGAACATCTATTTGTTCCTGCAGGTGCCTGATTGTGGATCGAGATAGCCACCTCTGTGCCTCTGTAGGATGCTCTAACCAACAGAGCCAACAGGCCAGGGCCCTTTTTTCTCTTGATCACCTCCTTACTCTATACTGTTAGAGGAAATCATGGAACAAACCAATACTGGAGTAAGGAGTCTTGGTTCTGCTATGAGCTGGCTATGAGGTATGGGTTAATTACTTAGTCTTTGCCTCATCTTTAAAATAAAGGAATCCATTATATTATCTCTAAAGTCATTTACACTCTAAAATTTAATAGCAGGATACATAAGATCCCTTAATAATTCAAATATCAAACTAGTGATTTTAATAGAAACAATTGTTTTCAGGCCCCCAGTTACTATAAACACATACTACTCCTTTCCAAGAAGAAATAAGGCTTCCATTTCACCTAGTAAACAATGTAGAAAATAAAGAGCTATGGACACCATTATTTGCAGGTTTGGTTTAGTCATACAGAATTTCTAGCCAAGCTCCTCCCCCCACTCGTGGAGCACATGCAGGCTGAAGAGTAGGCGTGTGGCTTAGTGAGGGGAACAGAGAGGCCGGAGATCAAATCCAGCTGTCCTCAAGGCTGGGTTCCTTACTCAGTGAACAACCCGTCCAAACACACTTGTCATTCCTGAGTTGAAACCACTCACATCCAAAAATGTTAATTTTAATAAGTATGTAATATGACAGCCTGTCCCTCTCTTCCTTTTCTTTCCTTCCTCTCTTCTTCCCTCCCATCTCCATTTTTTCTCTTTGAGCAGGGGGATGGGAAGACTATTTCTCCCTTTCTTGGACACAATAAAAATTGAAAACAAACAGAATTTCAAACAGAAGCTTCTTGGGGCAAGACAGCTGACTGCTCTGCCTCCCATTGCTGCCACGTGACTGCGGCATAATCCGGAGGGGAGAGGGAAGGGAGGCTACCTGTCAGCGATCTGATGACATTCCCTCTTCCTACTTACATCTCAGGCTAAAACTGAATTTAAAAATATGTTAATATATTATAACATACATTAGAATAATCTATGTATTATAAATATAATTACATATTATGTAAGGAGAAGCTATAGACTTCATACTCTTTTAAAAAATCCATTTCTGTGTACCTAGTGATTTTGGTAGCAGATTCTTCACGAACTCCGCGTGATCCCCCACGTGCAGTATGCTGTAGACACTGGTATTCATCAGTTCCTCTTGATTGTAACCCAAGTAGCTGGTCACATTCTCTGACACAAATACAATTCTCCCTTCACAGTTCACAACAAAGAAAAATCCATCCAAAGCCTACAGGACCAAGGGGGGGGGGGGACAGTGTTAAGAAGCTGGGAGATTAAAAGATAAAAGAGAAATAAACATACACATTTCTGTATTGAAAAAGAGATTAGAAATATATGTCAAGTTAAAAAAAAGCAGGGGAACTGAATAGAAGATTCAACATTGCATGTTCTCTGAGGACAGGACAGGATTTTAAAAGACTATACACTGATGTTTCAAGTAAGCATAAGTGAATATGTCAAACTCCTTCCTTAGGGAGAAATTTTATGGTAGCAGACGTGAAGTGACTGATCTGTGCATTCAGTCATAAACATTAAACCGTAGGTTAAGAATGGCTTTCTAGCCTCAAGGAACTTACTGTAGAGTGGGAGAGAGAGACATAAACCTAATAAAATATCAATGACAAACGCAGTATCAGAGACATACACAGACTATTCTAGGAGCACAAAGACAGATACCTAATTTGAGGTAGGGAGCAATGAAAGGTACCTTACAGACCCCTACCTTAGTTATAAAAGGAAAAGTAGAGGAGGGGAAGAGCAAGAGAGAAGAACATTCTAGGAAAGGGTATAGGAGACCCAAATCCCAGAGGGCCTCCTGTGTACTGAGTAGAGACAGGGGTCTCCAAAAGAAGATGTGCCCCAGGGGAGTAGAATACCCACAGGGTCGATATCTTATAGTATGATCTAAAACATAAGGAAGAAATTAAGCTTAATAAACATAATGACATCCTGGTACCTCATTCAGTCCTGACAGGTACCTATCACAAAGCGTGGAATCCCAAGAGAAGACCCAGAAACAAAGGTGTATGGTGGCGCTTTCCTTATTTATAATATTCCCATTTACCCACAATATATTGCAGTTTACTTGTTATAGAGTGTATATGAGCAATAAAAACAAGACCTTTAAAACGTAAAACATTTATAAAATCTTGTAATAAGAGAAAAATCCTTTGTATCACATTGAAGGGTTTGCTGGTTATCTGTGGCAAAGTAGTTAAAAGAGCCATCTAACAATGTCAATGGGCTACTACTCATTTTTCTTTTTAAAACAGACAAGTGTCCCAATTTGCAACAAAGGAATTCATAAAGGTTAGACACAGGAGTGAAGCACCCGAATGGGTGAAGGGACGGTTATCATGTAAGATTTTCTAGGAGGAGGCCACACTGCACCTCAGCCAAAGTTTGGAGGACACAGAGCAGCAATGCAGGTGACTGTGAGGTGAAAGGACATTCAAAACTGAGGACACAAATCAGAGGTTAAAAAAAGTACTCACTTTGTATGCACTTGTATTGTTTGTGTTATATTTAATCGTAACTTTTTTTTTCTTGAAAAGCAAAAATTTATGGACTTTGTCCTAAAGGCAATGGGAATTATCTTGAAGGCACTGTTTTTAAGCAGGAGATTGACATGATCTACTTTTACAAAGACCTTTCTGGCAGTAGGTGTGGCGTGGAGATGGGAAGCCAGAAAGCCAGTTGCAATGCTACTGTAATCTTCCAGTTCAACTGAGAGCCTGAGTTAAAGCAATGTTGTGGAAATGATGGACGAGAACATGACAGAGGCAGAACAAACAGCATGTGGTCAGCTGCAGCACCTGTGGGAACAAGCATCTGGGGTGATTCTTCACTAATGACCTCAGGGTTCTGGTACATAAGTGTCCTTCCCTGAGAAAGAGACTGGGCAGGGAGGCAGGAAGAAATCTAGTCTTTTAATTTTTGACTTTTTCTTTTTTTAAGCAGAAGTGAAAAGGAAGGATTATAAATTTAGTTTTAGAAGTGTTATATTTGAAATGACTGAGGAATATTCAGATGAAGATGTTCAAACAGCAGCAGGATATAATGAAAGGGAGGCTGTGGAGAGAGAACCTTCGATTTAAAGGTCCATGTCTCCCTGGTTTTTTGTTTGTTTTTAACCACCATCATCTTTTCCCCTTCCACAGACTATCTGGTTTCCTTTGGGGAGTAACTTCTTCCCTATTAAATCTTGCAGAATTCTTATTCAGGCCACTGGGAGATTTTCTCCCTAACTGTGAATCTTGAAGAGAATTACAAAAAGACCCGACTTGGCTGGAATATTCATTCTAGCAGCAGGGTACTGCCCAAATGGGTTTTTCCAGAGACAATTTGTGTAGTTTCTGCTTTCTAGCCTCCTTAAGATACTTTATTTTCATCCTATTTATAAGCATGGTTCATGGTTGTATCTCTATGATATCCAAACAGCATCCCAATAAATTCACATTCACTTAATTTAAGTCATAATTAGTGGCTGCTGCTTAAAATCCAGAGAACCCTTACTGATGTTTCATATATACATATACACATGCACATACACATATGAATACATCATATAGACACAGACATAGCTATAGATAAAAATGCCCAGAAATGTGCACAAAATTAAAACAGTAACAACAAAAAGCCAAAGAGTCAAAGCCAGTACCATGGAGGACACTAAAGTAAGAGGAAAATAAAGGCAGAGGGTAGAAGAAGCCAGAGAAGAGACGCTGCAGGAAAAGTTTTAAGGAAGAGGGAGTGGGTGGTCAACAGTGCCAAGAGCCATAGCAATGTAGGAAAGCATACAAAGTGGGGAAAGGCAGCTGGATGCACATGCAAGATGTAGGGGAACCTCAGTGACAAAAAATAATTTTTCTTGTGGAGCAATGGGAAATAAGCAGCATTAGAGCCAGAAAACACAGAGCTCTAAAAGAGGAGGCATCAAAATTTAGACAGCAAAGAGAAATGGAAAATGAGCTTAAAAAAGGTGCCTGTACTGATAAGTCCTTACCATGGGCCAAGCAACAAATATTTGTTGAATAATAAATTCTAATACCACTGTCCCTTTAAATATGAGAAAATGATCTCTAATACCTTCATTCTTGACTCATGCTACCTTTATTTTATTTTTTAAGGAGGTATGGGGGAGACAAGTTGGTGAAAATTTCTCATATTATGGTGGATATTTGGTTAAATTTTAGATGTGCAGACCTTCTATCTGAGCAAGTCCCTCCAGGTCAATACTGGAAAACTGAACTTTCTGCAATGCTGGAAATAGTCTATAGAACTTCAGTGTGGCTGGTGAGACTGAAGCACTGAATATTTTGTTTTATTTAGCTGATTTTTCCATGGATTTGAGAGAGAGAGAGAAGAAAGGAGGGAGAGACGAATGGAGGGAGGGGAAAGGGAAAGAAAAAGAGAGAGAATCACAACCTGTTGTTTCACTTTGTTGTCCCAAACAGTTGTGCACTCATTGATTGCTTCTCCTATGTGCCCTGACTGGGGGTCAAACCTGCAGCCACTGGCATGCCGGGTAGACACTTTATCAATGAAGCCACCTAGCCAGGGCCTTTATTTAACTTTGAATAGCCACAGGTGGCTAGAGTCTATCTTACTGAATAGAGCAGCACTAGACTGCAGCCTGGATGATTCAATGGACAACCTCATGGTGGTTTTTCTACCACCTCCTCTCAGCTGCTCTGGTTTAGACTCAGTAAAGTTTAGGGCAACAAGAATGGGGATGGGGAGGTAGAAGAGGGATAGAAAAGGCTGTCTGTGAAGGCAACACTGCAGTCAGTAAAAGTTAGTAATTCCATTTTACAGTCTTTGTTTCATGTATCTATAGCTCACAAATAAAAAATGTTATTCAGTCCTTGGAGTCAAGAACCTAAATACATTTCTATTCTGAGTTCTTGCAATTTATAATTTTTTTTTCACATTTGAAAATGCTTGCTCAATGACATTTAATCCATGTGTAATGCTGTGTTACAGTTTTCCTTTGATTCACAGTGGTTTTCAGGGTAATAACTTCATCATCTAAAAAAAATAATTCTTTGTTTTCTTATAGTTTTGAGTGGATGTTTTGCTGTCATTCCTGCTTGTTTTAAAATGTTATAGACTTTTCTCATGCAGCAATAACACAAGTTTACATAAATTAAAGTAGCAGGTAGCAGTCGTCTCTGTCCTCGGTTGTGCTGTGCTCAGTTTGTGGACAATCTATTTGCGCTCCTTGTTGATTTCTGTGGTTTCTGAAGAACGTGTGGAACTAGGATTGAAATGATTACCATTTTCCTACAGGAACTCCAGAAACCTCAAGGCCCTCTACCCTTATATTTATTCATTATCTCAAATGACATTATATGCAGAAAATAAATTTAATAAATATTTAATGAATTGAAAGGAGACAGAAGGTTCTGAGGCCAGCTTTAAACTCAGGGCACTAATAAGGCAGGTAGAACTCCCGTAGGAAAACGAGAAGATATGAAAAAACTAGTCAATGGACAGGCTGCAAAGCAGAACAGAGGAGCAGTGAACACTCACAGATCAGGGCCCAAGGGTAACCAAGTAGTGAGATGGCGACGGGCAAAGCAGGGGGAAGAGATGGGGCACCTAAAGTGCTTTTCTTTAACTTATTTTCCTCTAATAGCTTATATTTTTCAAAATATAGCCAAGTTCAAAGAATTCTGTAGCGAACATCTGTATATGTTTTAAATCCACCATTTAGATTCTACTCTAAACATTTTTACTAGTTACAACACTGTTTCTAAAATGCAATCATATGTATACAATGAAATTACTGGCTTATCAAAAGAATATAATAAAAAATCTGAGTCCATCACATGTGGTAGCTTCCCCCGCTCCCAGTTATATGTGCATATAATCATTGGCTCAGAGAAAAGTTTCTATCCAGCTTCAATAGCCAATGTCTTTTATATTTGACAATTCTAAAAATAATGTGCTTGTTCCCTAATAAAAATCATTAAAACCAATATTCTAAGGTAACACAGTATTTGTATAATAACATGGAAGAGAAATAAAGAATTCAGATTTTGAGGGATAAGTTGCTAAGAGGAGAGTCAAAAATATTTAGCAGTCTGTTCAGAGTACAGAAATGGAGTACAGGAAGAGGTTAAAGCAGGAAGTACACATTTGGGTGTCATCTCAACAGAGACGGAAGGTAAAAGCAAAGGGAATACATGACATTTCTGGAACCAGAAAAGCAAGAACTCAATTTTGAGAATGTTCTCACATCAGCAGTGTTGGTAGAAGGAATTATGGTTAATACAAAGATACAGAAATGATTAGGGTAATAGGAAAGAATGCATGAAGAAGTAAGAAAATAGGCCCTGGTCGGCTGGCTCAGTGGTAGAGCGTTGGGCCAGCGTGTGGAAGTCCTGGGTTCGATTCCTGGCCAGGCACACAGGAGAAGCGTCCATCTGCTTCTCCACCCTTCCCCCTCTCCTTTCTCTCTATCTCTCTCTTCCCCTCCCACAGCCAAGGTTCTATTGGAGCAAAGTTGGCCCGGGTGCTTAATATGGCTCCATGGCCTCTGCCTCAGGTGCTAAAATGATTTTTGTTGAGAAGGAGCAATGCCCCAGATAGGCAGAGCATCGCCCCTGGTGGGCATGCCGGGTAGATCCCGGTTGGTGCATGCGGAAGTCTGTCTGCCCGCCCCACCGCTGCTTCTCACTTAGGAAAAATAAAAAAATAAATTAAAAAAAAAGAAGTTAGAAAATAAAGAGACCTATACAAGCTTGTTAGAAAGACAAAAGACTTCACCAGAAAGGATGGCCTTATGGTAGGACAAGAAAAGGAGAATCTTTTTTGTATCTATATCTATATATTTAATTAATATATAGAATACAAATATATGTATAAGGATACATATATGTACATAATAAACATATATAAATAAAATTAGGCTTAGAGATAAAAGAGCATACACTGTGGGGAATGAGTGTGTATATACACATACATATGCTTTTAAACATTCATGTATGAGAGCGAACATTTAAGGTGATGAGCTGGCTTGGAAACAAAACATCAGTGTTGAAAATGGAATAAAGATTAAATAGAAAAAGCAGGAGTAAAATTACACAGCAATTACCAAATAACTCCCATTTTAAAGTTCTTTACTTTAAAAAGTTTGATAGCAGGTTGTTAAAATGGTGTATTTTATATAGCTATATATAATAGTTTTATATCATATAATAGTATATTTTATATAGTTAAAATAGTATATATCTTACAATGTTTCCATAAACACTAACAAATTTTTAGTTAGAAACTTTTCAGGAAAACACCTACTGCAAAAAGCAAAACCTCCCTTATTCAAGGGTGAAATTCTACAGTAGACATACAGATAGCACAAGCTAGCTAAATAATTGTTCTAGTTTCCCAACCAGTATGAACCACCACAGAAATAATGGGCAAAGCCATACAGCAGGCTCCAATTTTCTAGCTGACTGTTTAGAAAGACTTTAGGAAAATTCTCTTTTTTTTTTTTCTGAAGCTGGAAACTGGGAGAGACAGTCAGACAGACTCCCGCATGTGCTCGACCGGGATCCACCTGGCATGCCCACCAGGGGCGACGCTCTGCCCACCAGGGGGCGATGCTCTGCCCCTCCAGGGCATCGCTCTGTTGCGACCAGAGCCACTCTAGCGCCTGGGGCAGAGGCCAAGGAGCCATCCCCAGCGCCCAGGCCATCTCTGCTCCAATGGAGCCTCGGCTGCGGGAGGGGAAGAGAGAGACAGAGAGGAAGGAGAGGGGGAGGGGTGGAGAAGCAGATGGGCACCTCTCCTGTGTGCCCTGGCCGGGAATCGAACCCGGGACCCCTGCACGCCAGGCAGATGCTCTACCACTGAGCCAACCGGCCAGGGCCAGGAAAATTCTTATGATCATTATTCACATTTAATTCTGAAATAGTAACAACTGTCAAAATAGTTTCCAAAATAAAATAACTATTGAAGTTCTTTAAACCTTTACTTTGTTTTATAATTTATTAATTGGATATAAGACACAAAAGAAAAAAAACTAAATTGGCTTTGAACAAAGATTTCAATCACTGTCTGAGCCAGTGAGAACCACTACCTCCAAAAGAAGAGGTCCCAAGGATTCCTTCTCTATCACTCCTTGACTACTCGATGAGATGTCTGATTTCTGTACTTCGTCATCAGTTGTTGATTTCTCTATAATAAAGAACCAAAAAGTCACACACATCCAAAAAGGGCTCATTTCTATAACAGCAAGTTTAAGGAGACACAGACTTACCTAATTTCAGACTCAAATAACAATTATTTATTATGGTAGGCTAGCAATTTTCAAACTTTTTCATCTCATGGCAAACGTAAACTAATTACTAAAATTCTGTGGCATACCAACATATATTTTGCTGATCTGATAAAAGAAAAAGGTATAATTTTGATTCTTTCACACTGGATGGCTATTGTCATGTTGCCTGCTGTCATATTTTTATGTGGCAATCTAAGAGAAAAGAGGTCAGTGTCCCTGACTAAATAGGTACTGCATGTTTTAAATATTCTTGCAACACACTGGTTGAAAATTGCTGATCTAAGCATTTTACATTTAGTCTTAATTATATCATTTTATAAAAGATAAAATTAAAGGTCACAAAGGTTAAGTAATGCATCCTGAATAATACAATTAGTGGCAGTAAGAAGATTTGAATTTTGACCCACCTAGGCCACTGTTTCAACAGTGAAAAAAAATGGTACAACTAAATGGCCTTTTTAAAAAAGTCTACACCGTTAAGAAATGGATAATTGTAAAAGAATGATTATTTCCATCATTCCTCCTTTTTCTTTTCTGATTTGATCAATGCCACCGAAGAGATAGTGCAGATATGGCTTTTCCTTTTGTGAGCCTGCATGAATAGCTACACTTTCACATTTGTGTCATGATGCTCTGACTGATAAAACTGTAACCACTGATTTGATTAGAAATCCTTTTGTGCAATGATGTTGAAAAATCCATCCATCATCTTAAAGCAGCATCATACTTAAATAAGAGTTTCCAACTGTCAGGTGAGTTAGTTTGTCAAAAACCAAATATGATATTATTGAGTATAGAGATTTATTATTTTACTTTAAAAAATGTAATATTTTAAATATTACAAAAAAAAATACAGAATATGAAATAACATACAGTCACATAGCCACCATTCATTTTTTGCAGATGTTAACATTATCTGCATCAGGCCTTTCCTTTTTAAATAAATACAACACTGCAAACAGAGTGAAATGTCCGCACCATTTCTCCTCCATCCCTTTTCAGATTTAACCAGTGTTCTGAGGCCACAATAATTTCTAAGCATGTTTTTTATACTTAAACTATACAAACGTATGATTTTATAAACAATATCTTATTGTATTGTGGTTGAAAAGTGATCTCTCATTGTGGTTTGATTTGCATTTCTCTGATGGCCAGTGATAATGATCATGTTTTCTGTGTACTTATTGGTCACCTACATGTCTTCTTTAGAGCAACATCTACCCGTTTGCCCATTTTTAACTGGGTAACTTATTTGTTATTTTGAATATTTCATTTTATAGCATCTTGTTCTTGTTTCATGGGTAAAATATCTTCCCTCTTGTATCTAAGGACTTTTTGGTTGTATTCAGTTTTCTTCTGCTCCCTATGTTGTCTCTACTTCTTCTGAGTTACCTTTTCTTTTCTGTTTGCTTAGTTTGTTCTCTTTTATATTATAGGCTTTCCTCAAGTATTTGGATATTTACTCATATTAAAGAGTGAGGCACTAAAGTGCTGACTGGCAGCTGTGTGAAGAGTGGGAACAAGGCAAGGAACTGATTTCTTTCATTTGGGGATCATTCCCAACTATGAGCATTTATGTGTCTGCTTCTTTGGACTGCTCGATTTCCCCAAAGGATTCCTCCCATCTCGACTTGGGGACTATGAGCCAGGCTGTAAGGGTTTCAAGGTTGACCAAGCAGGGAAGGGGCCAAATGCCTCTTGCTGGTTCTCCCCTTTGCAGGTTCATAATACCAGTTTCACCTAGCTGCTAAATCAGTTGTCACTAACTAGCCATTTTTCAGTTTCTAAAATCTTAAAATCATACACTTTTATTATTTTAAAAGTATCTGTTATAGACTTTTTTACACTGCTTCTATTAAGCTGAAGTTCTTTGGGATCTAGGCCTGGTCATTACGTGTGCTCTAACTCACCATCAATTATCCCTCATTTATTATATAAAATTTCAATATAATGTGCCCATTAAGGCCACATATAAGAATCAAACCAATGAAGGTACAGATGGGTAGAAAAAACAAACTGATGTTTCTCTCTCTCTGTCTCTCCTTTCAAAAAAATAATTTAAAGTTTTAATCACCCTAAGAAGCACGTTTTCTTTAGGAATCCCATGGGGCCTGGTGTGGGAGTGTTTCTCTGAAGCGCTTTGCTTTTTTTCTGGTAGGCTACGCAGGGGTTTCGTGCCGTTGGGGTCCCTAGTAAATATGGATAGTATAAATATAAAGCATAAAAATATATCTGGCTATTCCTAGAACCCAGGCAGAGACCAGCTTACTATTCAGATGGAGGCGTTTTCCTATCACTGAGTTGTTATCTTTCAACTCTATCTGAGAACCTCAGATCCGACCCCACAACTTGTGTCTCCTGACGGTATGCCCTGCGATAACGGGTCCCCCAACTGCCCAAGGTAAGCAGTTTTCAAGTTAACTTAGTAAGCCACTATCATATAACAAGAAGGCTCTCCAATTTACTTTCTGAAATAAAGAGCATCTAAACAAAAATGTTTCTTTAATAAAATTATAAAGTTCAATGCAATTTCTAAATTAAAAAAAAATCACATATTGCCAGTGTCTTTATTAACAAAGCACAAAGCCATGGTTTTTTGTTTGTTTTTACCTTGTTCCATTCTCTTCATTAGCTGTATCTGATCGACTGTCTTCTTCAAAATCTTGCATTTGTCTGGTTTTACACTCAAGCTGTCAATGTCACTGATGTTTGCAGACAATAATTCAGCCAGCTCTTCTAAGTATTTATTTTCTTGTTCTCTGCGCCTCTTTTCAGTACTGTTACACCAAGAAAATCCAGTTAGTGTACATTTCTACCATTCTATTTCCTTCTCTGATCAAGTATTTAATGTTTATACATTTAGAGAGATCCTTATTTTTATCCAGAATATAACACCAGATTTAGGAAACAATTTAAATTCACATCTAAAAAACAGATACTATAAAATACCAACATGCAGAAAACAATTCTGGCTAAAATACATAAAGAGAATGACTGCTGTCCCAGATGTATTTCCTCAGTGATGTGTATATACTGCATATTTCAATAACCAATGAATACAGATATGAAAAAGGAGCAAACAGTACATATACTTGTATTTGAAATTATTTTACTTTCTCAATAACTCCTTGAAATAGAAAATCTGAATTTTCAAATTACTTGGTTATAGCAGGATAGGCTATACTAGAGTTCAAATAAGTTATTATTAGAAATTTGATAAACTCTTGATTCTTGTAATAACTAGACTATAGTCGGTCCTCATCAAAAAGAAAAAAGTATCGATCCAAAAAGTAAAATAAAAACAATAAATCAATAATTAGAAACCAAGGTATAGAGAATGTCTTAGTATACCACTTTGTTTTTAAAAAGTAGAAAATACCATCTACTTATAAGTTCTCATAAATATAATAAATAAAATCAAACTCAATTTATCTTAAAGCAAAATAATGAGACAAAGGATAACAGTGTAAACAGCCAGAACTTTGCATTCACTCAAATGTTCTGAATGAATATTTTTCATTTATATTTTCCAGTCTTTACCCTTGGCTTATTTAACCAAATCATCAAACTACTTTATGTAACATAAACAAAGATAGTGAAGTATTACTTTAAAATGAATGTTTTTGCTATCAAGTTAACATAAAGATTGGTCACAAGTAGGCCCTGACCAGCTGGCTCAGTGGTACAGTGTTGACCTGGCCTGTGGATGTCCCAAGTTCAATTCCTGGTCAGGACACATAGGAGAAGCAACCATCTGCTTCTACATCCCTCCCCATCTACCCCCCCTCCTCTCTCCTTTTCCCTCTCCCACAGCCATGGCTCAACTGGTTCAAGTGAGTTGGCCTTGGGTGCTGAGGATGGCTCCATGGCCTCCACCTTAGGTGCTAAAAAAAAATGGAGACTATAAAAGTGATAGCATTTACATGACAACATAGTAAGTTGAAAAGAACCAAGTCAAATAATCAAATGTTTTACCTACATAAAATACTACTAAATGGCTCACATTCCAAAACAAAACCAAATTTTAAAACTATTAACAAATATTCTGTCTATATCCTTTATATATTACATTATCAAGGAATTAGTCCCATTTTACTTAGTAAAATTCTTACAATTTCCACAGCTAGTACATGCATACAGCAAGATCTTGACAAATTTCACACCAAGGCACTGAAAACTAGGCATGAAGAAAATGAGTACCACAGATTTTGATATATACAGGCTTTAGAGAACTCCAGCTGCTAGTATTTTGGAGCACATCTGCTTTTTATGCTAGAGAAACTAATATTAAGTCTAAGGTCTGAGCTGTTTAAATCTATGGGTCTAAACGTCAACATAAGTACTGTAATTGGATTCACTTGGTAAGGCTCCCAAGTCTACTTTTGACTTTAACTTTTGTGTAAAACTGAAGTGCTTGAAACCACGGTAAAGTAAAAGAAAAAGAAAATGGATAGAATGGGCAGGACAGGTAGACAGAGAGGTGACAGGAGAAGCAAGAAGCTAAAAGTGATGAAGTGGTAAAGTGTCTATAAAATGACTTAAAAATGAGATGAGGAAAATCACCACAAAATGAAGTAACTAATAAGCAAGGATAGGAAATGAAAGTAGATATACTCAAAGTCAAAAATGAAGGAAAGGTGGAGATGACAAAAGAAGTCTATTTTAACAGAAAGGAAGGTTTTCTTTATTACTTTGGGCCACCTACATTTGTCCTCTCACTAACCCACTTTATTTTCATTTACATTGCAGGAAAGCTAGTTAATACTACTATGAGTTAATTTCTTATGTCTCTTTCTTTTCTTCAACTTACTAGTTTTTTCAACAACTGCTCCTATACTTATTATGTGCTAGATAACCATTTACTATATCCTGGGGAGTAAGTTAAACTTAGCCTCCAATTAGCCAGAAAACAGAAAAGGAAACAGGCCATTATCTAACTATGTTAACAAGATTATAGTATGAGAGAAGGGCATAGAGACGGGTTCTAGACCTAGGAATGAGATGCCTAAACCTAGTAGTAGGAAGAGACTGGTTTCCGGAAAGAAAAAAACAGCTCTTTCAAAAGTTTAAAGTGAAAATATCAAGTTAAAGAACCTATAAGGAGTTCATTTATTGTAGCTAAACTACAGACCCATCTCTATGCCCTTCTCTAGTATTATAATCTTGTTAACATAGTTAGATAATGGCCTGTTTCCTTTTCTGTTTTCTGGCTAATTGGAGGCTAAGTTTAACTTACTCCCCAGGATATAGTAAATGGTTATCTAGCACATAATAAGTATAGGAGCAGTTGTTGAAAAAACTAGTAAGTTGAAGAAAAGAAAGAGACATTAAGAAATTAACTCATAGTAGTATTAACTAGCTTTCCTGCAATGTAAATGAAAATAAAGTGGGTTAGTGAGTGTAAAGCCAGGAGGCACAGCCAGGGCCACCATCAGAGCAGCCCAGCCCATACAGGTTCGCATTGGATTCGGACAGTCGGCAAAGAAACAATGGAGCCACAAACTGGTGGGCCATAGTCTTTAATTCTAGCTTGCACCCGGTGGGCAAGTAAAAACACACTGGGCTCCAAAACCCAATCACATTCAGTGCTCACAAAGCTACTGATTTATCCGAGTTTCCTAGAATCAAAGGTTTCTAGCTCACCAGACTTATTTTCCTCAGTTCCCCATCTCCTTCCTTATCCCAGATACAAACTCTACACAAACTGGCATCTCACTCAGCACTCCACCATCTTGGCTGCTTCTCCTGGCCTACTCCACGTGGCCTCCTTCTGCTCTCTGTTCTGTTCTCTCCTCTAATGATAATCTCAGGAACCAAGAGCACAAGCTCCCGTTTTGTCCCCATTTTATAGTGTAGAAATCCAAACCTCTAATCCAGGGGTCCCCAAACTACGGCCCGCGGGCCACATGCGGCCCCCTGAGGCCATTTATCTGGCGCCCGCTGCACTTCCAGAAGGGGCACTTCTTTCATTGGTGGTCAGTGAGAGGAGCATAGCTCCCATTGAAATACTGGTCAGTTTGTTGATTTAAATTTACTTGTTCTTTATTTTAAATACTGTATTTGTTCCCATTTTGTTTTTTTTACTTTAAAATAAGGTATGTGCAGTGTGCATAGGGATTTGTTCATAGTTTTTTTATAGTCCGGCCCTCCAACGGTCTGAGGGACAGTGAACTGGCCCCCTCTGTAAAAAGTTTGGGGACCCCTGCTCTAATCCAATATACGAAATAGGGAAGTCTCTAATACAAAGTCACTTCTCTGAGGCATGATTGGATTGAACCACCCCACATCAAAAAGGGTGGGAAAGGCTTAATCCCAAAACCAAGCCCCAGGCTACAAGGATTCTCAACACACATTAATATCACCTGGGCAATGGCCTCACATGGGCAGCGGCCATTTTTAACAAAGTGAGCATAATACATTTTATCTGCCCAACAGTGAGAGAAGCAAAAAGGGCAAGAAATGAGGTCCTGGCCAGGTCACAAGGTCTCTTCTGTGACATGATAAAGAGCATGGTATATTATATACTTAAAAGCACAAGTTCAAGCTTCCTCTGTCATTTGCTAGCTCTGTAACCCTAGACAAGTCACTTAATTTAACTTCTTTAAGTTTCAGT
Organism: Saccopteryx leptura; assembly: GCF_036850995.1. Taxonomy (NCBI): domain Eukaryota; kingdom Metazoa; phylum Chordata; class Mammalia; order Chiroptera; family Emballonuridae; genus Saccopteryx; species Saccopteryx leptura. The sequence continues at coordinate 290,328,689 of NC_089505.1, read as the reverse complement.
TTCCTTATCGGAAAAACAGGTATAACAACGTTAATTTCTCCCCAGAATTTTGTGGATTAAGAAGATCATATACATAAAATGCTTAACTGGCCCTCTTGAAGGGCCAGCACACAAAATCTGCTTTGCAGCCACTCACCCAGGCTCCAGCAGAGGGAAGGCGGCTCACAGCAGACTGGTATTATATGTACAGGGAAAGAGTGGGTTATTTGGCTTCAGGGAAAGGGCAAGACAGTTACCTACAAGGCAGCTCCCATAAGGCTGTCCTCTGATTTCTCAACAGAAGAATTTCAGGCCAGAAGAGATGGCATGAACTATTCAAAGTAATGAAAAGCAAGAACCTGCAACCAAGACTATTCTACCTAGCAAGGCTATCATTTAAAATGGAAGAAGAAATAAAGAGCTACCCAGACAAAAAGAAGCTAAAGGAGATCATTACCACCCAACCAGTACTACATGAAACAGTAAAGGGACTTCTTTAAGAAGAAAGAAAAAATAAATAAAAGAGGAGCATAATTATAAAGAATAAAATGGCAGTAAGTATTTATTGGCAATAAGTATATGCCAATAAATAAAGGCTCCAATCAAAAGACAATGGATAACTGAATGGATAAGAAAACAAAACTCATATACACACTATCTACAATAAACCCACCTCAGAACAAAAGACACACACAGACTGAAAGTAAAGGGATGAGAAATTATTCCACACAAATGGAAACAAACAAACAAGCTGGGGTAGCAATACTTATATCGGACAAAATAGACTTTAAAACAAAGGCTATAATAAGAGAAATGATGGCATTACATAATTCTTGGGGACCAAATAAATAAACAGGGTATTTTTGCAATCTGGACAGAGGTGCTGGGCCCGAACCCCACCTCATTTGCCTAGTTAACAAAGAGCTACATCTGATTCTCATTTGTCTCACCCATGTTCTCTGGAGAAGGCTGGAAGCTAGTTTCTTATTAGTGTAAAGTAGATTTGAATGATATGGTGAGGGTTGTATTTGAGTTGCCTTGGAAACTTAATTGAATTGCTGATGGACCACATTTTGTCTATGAATAAAAGTGGATGTGCTTCTGGGAGCACGGACATTATGGCTAAGGAACAGTAGAGACTGTTTGCCATGGCGTCTTCCTGAACCCATCTGTATGTATATATCTTTAAGTCCCTATGATTTATTTCAATTCCGCACTTTTTCCCGTTTGGGACCCCAATATGGTATATACTTGTTGTGGTTGGATCCCAACACATAATGCTAAAGAGATCAATGCAACAAAAGGATATAACCTTCAAAGACTTTTATGTACCCAACAGAGGATCACCTAAATATACAAAGCAAATTTCATAACATAAATAAGAGATCAGCAGTAATACAATCATAGCAGGTAATTTTAATGCACCATTGACATCAATGAACAGATCTTCCAGACAAAAAAATCAACAAGGAAACATCAGCCTTCAATGACACACTGGACCAAATAGACTTGATATTTTCAGAGCATTTCACCTCAAAGCAGCAGAATATAATTCTTTTCAAGTGCACAGGAAACATTTTCTAGGACAGACAACCTGTTATAACACAAAACAAGTCTCAATAAATTCAGGAAGACTGAAATCATAGCAAGCATCTTCTCCGACCACAATGGCATGAAAGTAGAAATCAATCACAAGAAAAAAAAACAAAAACTAGAAGGCACACAAACACACAGAGGCTAAATAACGTTACTAAACAATAAGTGGGTTAACAATGACATCAAGAAAGCAACAAAAGGTACCTTAAGACAAATGAAAATGAGAATACAACAACCCAAAATTTATGGGACACAGGGAAAACAGTTCTAAGAGGGAAATTCGGGCATTACAGGCCTATCTCAAGAAACAAAGGAAATCTCACAATCCAGCCTTACACTTAAAGGAACTAGAACAGGTGTCCCCAAACTTTTTACACAGGGGGTCGGTTCACTGTCCCTCAGACCGTTGGAGGGCCGGACTATAAAAAAAACTATGAACAAATCCCTATGCACACTGTACATATCTTATTTTAAAGTAAAAAAACGAAACGGGAACAAATACAATATTTAAAATAAAGAACAAGTAAATATAAATCAACAAACTGACCAGTACTGCAATGGGAACTATGGGCCTGATTATGGCTAATGAGATGGTCAATGTCCGGTTCCATATTTGTCACTGCTAGCCGTAACAAGTGATATGATGTGCTTCCTGAGCCATGACGTGTGCCTCCCGTATCACCAGAAGTAGTACTGTATGTGAGCGACGACGCCACATATAGTACTCCAGGAGCACAGGATGCATTTGCTGTGCATCCTCTCACTGACCACCAATGAAAAAGGTGCTCCTTCCGGAAGTGCGGCAGAGGCTGGATAAATGGCCTCAGGGGGCCGCATGCGGCCCCCGGGCCATAGTTTGGGGACCCCTAAACTAGAATAAGAAAAACAAACAAAGCCCAAAGTGAATAGAAGAAAGGAAACAATAAAGATCAGAGCAGAAGGAAATAGAGTAAAAAAATACAATATAAAAGATCAGTGAAACCGCCTGACCAGGCGGTGGTGCAGTGGATAGAGCATCGGACTGGGATGTGGAGGACCCAGGTTTCAAGACCCCGAGGTTGCCAGCTTGAGCGTGAGCTCATCTGGTTTGAGCAAAGCTCACCAGCTTGGACCCAAGGTCGCTGGCTTGAGCAGGGGGTTACTCGGTCTGCTGAAGGCCCGCGATCAAGGCACATATGAGAAAGCAATCAATGAACAACTAAGATGTCGCAACATGCAACAAAAAACTAATGATTGATGCTTCTCATCTCTCCGTTCCTGTCTGTCTGTCCCTGTCTATCCCTCTCTCTGGCTCTCTCTCTGTCCCTGGGAAAAAAAAAAAAAAAGATCAGTGAAACCAAGCGCTGGTCCTTTGAAAAGATAAACAGGATTGATAAACCTTCAACCAAACTCTTCAGGATAAAAAGAGAGAGGATCCAAGTAAATGAAATCAAAAATAAAAGAGGAGAAATAACAACGGACACCACAGAAATACAAAGAATTATAAGAAAATATTACAAACAGCTATATGCCACACATCAGACAATCTGGAGGAAGTAGATAAATTCCAAGAAACATACAATCTAAGAAAACAGAATGAAGAAAAAACAGAAAATCTGAACAGACTGATTACAACTAATAAAAGTGAATCAGTAATCAAAAAACTGCCAGGAAACTAAAGTCCTGGACTGATAGCTTCACAGATGAGTTTTACCAAACACTGAAAGAACTAACACCTATCCTTCCCCAACTATCCCCAAAAATTCAAGAGGTGGAAATGCTTTCAGGCTTATTTTACAGACCAGCATTATCCTAATTCTGAAACCAGATAAAGACACTAAAAGAAAGAAAATTACAGGCCAATATCTCTGATTAAACATAGACGCAAGAATCTTCAATAAAATATTAGCAAACTAAACCAAGAAATACATTAAAAAAATCATACACAATGATCAAGTGTGCTTTATTCCTGGTACAATATCTGCAAATCAACTAATGTGATATTCTACATAAACAAAATGAAGTAGATTAGCCCTGGCTAGTTGGCTCAGCAGCAGAGCATGACCTGATGTGCGGAAGTCCCAGGTTCGATTCCTGGTCAGGGCACACAGGAAAAGTGACCATCTGCTTTTCTACCTCTTCTCCTCCCGTAGCTCAAATGGTTCGAGCAAGTTGGCCCTGCGTGTTGAGGATGGCACCATGGCCTCGCCTCAGGTGCTGAAATACCTTGGTTTCCAAGCAACAGAGCAGCTGCCCAGATGAACAAAGCATCACACTATAAGGGGCTTGCTGAGTGGATCCCAGTCAGGGTGCATGTGGAAGCCTGTCTCTCTGCCTTCCCACCTCTCACTTAATAGAAAAAAAAAATGAAGGATTAGAATCATATGATCATAACAATAGATACAGAAAAACATTTGATAAAATCCTACACCCATTCATGGTCAAAACTCAGCCAAGTTGGGAATGGAGGGAACACATTTCAATATAATAAATACCACATAGGACAACACACAGCTAACATTTTCAGTGGGGAAAAACTAAAAGCATATCCTTTATTATCAGGAATAAGACAGGGATGTCCACTTTCGCCACTCTTATTCAACACAGTATTGGGAGTCTCAGCCACAGCAAGTAGACAAAAAGAATAAAGAAAATCCATCCAAACTGGAAAACAAGGAGTAAAATTGTCATTTTTTCAAGATGGTATAATACTGTCTACAGATAACCCTAAAGATTCTACCAAAAAATTTCTAGAACTGATAAATGAATCCAGTAAAGTACCAGGATACAAAATTAACATTCAGAAATTAAATGCATTTTTATACATCAATAATGAACTATCAGAAATATAAACTTAGAAAACAATCCCATTTACAATGCTGCAGTAAAAATAATTGTACACCTAAAACCTATATAATTTTATTAACCAGTGTCACCCCAATGAATTCAATTTTTTAGAATCTGGAAAAATTAAAAATTAATTTTTATTTTTAAAAATTAATGAATTAAAATGAATTCCTAGGAATAAATATGTCCAAGGAGCTAAAATACTTGTATTCAAAAATTATGTCATAAAAAAATTGAAGATGCAAATAAATGGGAACATATATCATGCTCACAAACAGGAAGAATTAAGATTGTTAAAATGTAAATACTACCCAGAGCTATCTGTATATTCAACACAATTCTGATCAAAATACCAATGATATATTTCACAAAACTAAAACATTCAATCCACAAATTTATATGGAATCACAAAAGACTCCAAATAGCCTCAAGCAATCTTAAGAATAAAGTTGGAAGTATCACACAACCTGACATCAAACTACAAGGCTAAAGTAATCCAAACTAGCATAAAAACAGATCAATGGGAAAGAACAGAGAGCCCAGAAATAAATCCATGTCTATATGGACAATTAATATTTGACAAAGGAGGCAAGAACATATCATGGGGTAAAGACTTTTTATTCAAACAAATGGTGTTGAGAAAATTGGACAGATAAATGCAAAAGAAGGAAGGGATCCAGACTATCTCCTTACACAAGAATAAACTCAAAACAGATTAAAGTATTAAATGTAAGACTCAAAACCATAAACTCCTAGAAGAAAACACAGGCAGTAAAATCTTGAGCATTTGTCTTAGTAATGTTTTGGGGTGTTTTTTTTTCCAGATCTATTTTTCACTGCTTGGTATAGTGAGGTCACTGTTCTTGCCAGGAAGTGAAGTCACTGCTCTTGTCTGAGGAGATGCTCTCAAGCCCAACAGAACTTGGAACCCTGGTAACCAGACAGCCTCATTCTAAAACAGCCCCTACCAAGCTCATCTGGCCAGAGACATTTGCATTGACAGAATGTCCTCCTGGTGTATGCCCCTTTCCAGAGGCCATGGCCTGTGCCATGTCTCCTGACCTCACTGATGCCCACCACTGCTGTGTGAAGAACCTCGACCACACCTGCCCTGGTGCCTGCCAGAGAAGAGGAGCTGCCTTTGGACAATGCACAGGGCAGCTCGAGAGCCGCTTGTTCAACAATCAGAGGAATCTGTTTACCCCTCCTCTTTGACCTCTTTCTTTTATTTTCTGCAACTGTTATGTTTTTCTTTTCTCCGTGGCATAATTCAGTTCTTTATTTTATTTTTATTATTTGAGAGTTTGAGTGTTTCCCCCTTTTTCATCTTTCATTTTTATGTGGTGTGATTTAAATAATAAATAAAAGTTATTGTTTATATTTTAAATTGTGTCATTCCTGAGCATGAAGTATATTCATGATGCTGTGCAAATATCACCCCTCTCTAGTGGCAGATGGTTCTATCACCCCAAAAGGAAACGCTGCACCAAAAGTACTCACTCCCCACTCCTCCTGGCCCTGCAACTGCTGATCTGCTTTCTGTCTCTGCTCCTTTGCCTGTTCTGGATTTTTCCCATCAATGGAACATTACAGTAGGTGCCTTTGTGTGTCTGCTCACATACTTTTGTTTTTATCTGACATAGCATTTTGATTATTTGAAAGGGAAATTCCAGATGGATTAGAGATCAGATGTATAGGGGTAGAGACCGCTGTGCAAAGTGTGACCCCAGGGCTAGAAGCCAGACAGGCAATGGCTGGCCCTTCCTGTGCCCAAAACAAAAACGAGAAAAATACAGAAATCTGGAAAGATACACCACAACCTAGAAAGCATTCCTCACAACTCAAGGCCAGAGGGAGGTTTAACAACCCTGTGGCGCAGAAATCTCCTGAAGTCGGTGTTTCCTAAAGGGACAGAGGGCAATCACATGCGCTTCCAAGGAAAGGCAGCACACACGCCTGTGCAATGTCACAGATGCCAGATCTCCCTGATGGGGACACATGCTCTGTAAAACTATGGGGAGAAAGCACTGTCCCCATCAGATTGGCAGGCTTTTGGTCTGGTGGCGACCAGCCCTGGGGACAAAATGAGGAAGGAGAGGTTCCAGCAGCTCCCAGGAGAGAAGTGGGAAAGGTCCCTCCTCTGAAAGAACAGGATGCAGGACCCATCAAAGTTCCACAGGTACACACCTGCACCTGGCAGTGCTCACCCTAAGGGTTACCCTACAGAAACTCTGGTTCAATTTTCATAGATGTATTTTCAAGACTACCCATCAGAGCACAAAGGAAATAGCTGGGAATTGGGGAAAACACTAATTTCCATGGAGAGGGGATGAATTCCACCAATCCTGGTCCACATGGACAAGGGAAGTGGAGCAGCTGCTAAAGATGGTGCAAGAGTCTCCACGTGCCAACAGATAGAGACCTCAGGGGTCCTCTCACATGGGCCAACCATCTGCATCCAGGATCCCAGCTGTTAGATCACATACATGTGATTTCAGCAGGCAGACATGCATATAAGAAAATCAGTCTGTGTCAGTGTAACAGAGACGATGAGACAGAATGAGAGAGGCGAACTCTGAGACGTATTCATCAAGCCAGTCATGATGGTGACTTGTAGGATGAGACTTGCAAACCTCTTACCTTCTCTTTGAGATGATGTCTAAAGGTTTATAATGCATGCATGACTTTGACAGTTCTAAATATATTAAAGTCGTATGTCCAATGTTATCCATTTATCACTCATCTATGGAAGTAGTGTACATTATTTAGTCTTATTTTAAAGAAACTTTGACAAGGAAAATAAACATTTATTATAGTACAATAATGAATTCTAAAGGAATTCAGAATCAAGTTCAAGTAAAGAACAAAGTTGTTCCAGGGAGGAGAGCCCTGGCACGGGGTGCTCAAGAGGCATATACTGTCTATGGCCATACCACCCTGAATGCGCCCAATCTCGTCGAGAGGCATATACTATTAGCTCAATCAATGTTATCCATTATAATCACTTTGATTTATGATTATTTATTTTCAGGGCAAGAGGGAGCCCAGAAAGGTTTAAGAATGAGTGGCATAACCAGAATGATAAGCTTATTGAAGACAGAAAACATGTGTCACACTTCACTTATATCCTTGTAACACCACGCACAAGATGCTGGTTGAAAAGTAGGCATTTTATAAGCACTTGCTGAGCTAAATCGGAATTGTTAAATAAACATAGTGCACAGATACCCACCAATTTGAGATCAGCATTTTAATCCTCACTTTCCTGGAATAGTTAAGGGATGCAGAAAAGGTAAAAGGAAGGAGATACAAGACATCTCACCCCAACAATTTACTGAGAAACTCCTGTCCAGGGCCATTGCACAAAGGGCTAGCCACACCCTGAGGTCTAACATATGCTCCTTATGATTAATGAGTTCACAATCTGTTTGGGAAGACAGCATACAATAACTATGAAAAGAAACACTGCAAGGTAGTTCATGCACAAACTTAAAACAGTTTCAAAATCACAAAATTTCAGTTGACCTTATCAACAGTAACACTCTTTAAACTCTGAAACCTATACTTACAGACCCAAAGAAGCTAATGTTTTCAAATATTTTTAAACTCAATGTACAAAGATATTTATCTGTAAGACACCTAAGAAGAGAAGAATGTAAATCTTGGTATCTGTGATGTGACTGTACAGAAAAAAAAATCAAAGAGTATCTACAGATAAACCATTAAAACAAGAAAGTTTAAAACAATAGATGAATATGAAATCAATACTTCCAAATCATTAGCATTCCTACACATCAATAACAGCCAATTAGAAAAAAAATGCAATAGACGAAACTCCTAAAAGCAGTACAAATTCTATGGTACCCTGGACTATATCTAACTAAAAATAGGCTAGGCTAGACATTCATGGGGGAAATTATAAACTATTGTTGAAAAACACTGAAGACTTGAATATATGAAAAGCCTTTATATTCATAAATAAGAATACTTTATAATTGAGAGCCTAGAAAATAAAAATGTCAATTCTCCTTAATTTCATCCATACAAGTTAATGAAATTCTTCTAATCCAAAATTCCAGCAGGATTTCTTTCAGGGGAAACCTGAGCAGGGAAAACAATTTTGAAAGCTAGTAAGAGTGACTTGCCCTACTGCTCCATATCAAGGTGATTACCTTAAGAAAGTTCAGAACCAGATCTATTATGCAGGAGCTTGGTCTATAATAAAAGTAACAGAACAAAATGCAAGGAAAGGACAGGGTCATAACCACTGATGTTCTATATGGGAAAAAATAAAATTAGTTGCCTACATTATATCATTTGCAAAATAAATTCTAGATTATTTCAACTCTAAATGTGTATTAGAAGAAAATACATTAAGAATGTATTTAAGTCCTTAAGTAGAAAAATAATTTTCTTAAACAAGACCCCAAAAAGCTCGACACATGAAAACCTAAGGCTTAAAGGTATGTCAACAGACATCATAGAGTTAAACAGATGAGGAGAAATTATTTGCATTAAATATAAACAAAAAGAGTACTAACTAGAAAATTAAAAACAACTCTTACAAATAAAAAGGTAAAAGACAAACAACCCGGCAGAAATATGGGCAAAAGACACAACCAGAAAATTCACAGGAGAGGAAAATATGAGCAATAAGAACAAAAATTATGATCAACTTATCTAGTTATCAGGAAATGTACTTAAAATTATAACCCCACACCATCAGACTGGCAAAAAGTTCAAGTAAGGAGAAAATAGTGTGGGTAAGGATGTGAGAAAAAAGGAACTCACATTGTCATTTGAAGAACAATGTGGCAATTAATCACTTAGTGAACATTGATATGTGTACAGGTCTGAAAGAAACTCTTGTGTATAAAATATAAGGTGTGCATGAAGATGTTTGCTGCAGTGTTGGCTGTAAGACCTAAAATTTCTAACAAAAAGGTTATTTATCTATAAGGAATGTCTATCCTTGTGGATATGGATATTTCACATGTAGTACACTCATGTAATACAATATTAATCAAAAGGTAATAGGACTGAATAAATACATGTATATTTATATTTTAAGATCTATGCTAAACAAGTATATTGAATAAAGATACAGTACTATACAGTAGTATGTAAATTTAATAAATGTTCTATATTGCTCACAGATATTTATATATACATGATTATTAGAAACAAATTGGAAGAACTGCAGATAAATAAAGTTATTCATTAATAGCTTTACTACTTTTATTTAGTAAGACTAGGCAGCTGTGGCCTGGTAGCTCAGTTGTTAGAGCATCATCCTAATACAGCAAGGTTACAGGTTCAATCCCCAGTCAGGGCACATACAAGAACCAACCAATGAATGGATAAATAGCTGGAACAATAAATCAGTGTTTCTCTCTCTCTCTAAAATCAGTAAATTAAAAAAAATTTAAGACTACGCAAAAATGATAAAACATTAACAAAATAATAATATAGCAAGATATTATCAATTATATGTGGTGGGTATATAGTTTCCTAGTCTTTATCCTTTTATAAAGTTTAAAAATGTCCCTGAGCCCTGGCCGGTTGGCTCAGTGGTGGAGCGTTGGCCTGGTGTGCAGGAGTCCCGGGTTCAATTACCGGCCACAGGAGAGGCGCCCATCTGCTTCTCCACCCCTCCCCCTCTCCTTCCTTTCTGTCTCTCTCTTCCCCTCCCGCAGCCAAGGCTCTATTGGAGCAAAGTTGGCCCAGGTGCTGAGGATGGCTCTGTGGCCTCTGCCTCAGGCGCTAGAATGGCTCTGGTTGTAACGGAGCAACGCCCCAGATGGGCAGAGCATCGCCCCATGGTGGGCATGCCAGGTGGATCCCGGTCGGGCGCATGCAGGAGTCTGTCTGACTGCCTCCCCGTTTCCAACCTCAGAAAAAATACACACACACAAAATGTCCCTGAATAAAAAAGTAATGTAAAAGACTTTAATTTTATTTATTTTTTCTTAAATTTTCCTTTAAGAAGGACTGACTTTAAATACAGACAGAAATAAGAACACTAACTTTCACAACACAAATCTGGATTTGACCTTGAATCAATGTTCCTCCTAGCATCTGGACACTTATTTATGATTATGAGTGTTTAGTTATCATCTTTCTGTGACAGTCTGAACTGTAAGAGAATAGTCGCTTTTCTTTCTCCAGTCTGGAACCTGGCATTGTCCCGTTAACATTCTTTCTTTCTCCCCACACGAGAAAGAGCATGTAATTAAATGACAGAAGAGTGCTCTGCTGCTTTCCTCTCCAGATCAGTGACTGTCAACTGGAGGCCATACTGCTTTCCCAATCCCAGAAGACATCTGACAATGTTTGGAGACATTTTTGATACTTACAAGTGATTTGACATTTTGGTTATCATAACTGATATAAATACGCTACTGACAGGCATGCAGAAGCCAAGGATTCTGCTAAACATCTGACATATACCGGACAGCTCCCCACAACAGACTGGTCTGACTGACAAGGTAACTGTGGAGGTTGAGAAACTTTGTTTCAGATCCTAGAAGATAAATGGAATAAAATTCCTACTCTTTTTTCAGGTGGCAAGCTATGCTTTTGATCTGATAAAGGTACCTTCTCTATCTGGCATTTGTTAAAGTCTCCTTAGCAATACTTCTCTTTTAGCCTATTTAAGGTGATCACATTCTATATAACAGTGGTCCCCAACCTTTTTTGGGCCACGGACCAGTTTAATGTCAGAAAATAGGTTGCCGGTTCGAAACCCTGGGCTTGTCTGGTCAAGGCACATATGGGAGTTGATGCTTCCTGTTCCTCCCCCCTTCTCTCTCTCTCTCAAATGAATAAGTAAAAATCTTAAAAAAAAAACACAAAACACAACTCAGAAAATATTTTCACGGACCAGCCTTAAGGGTGGGATGGATAAATGTATCACGTGACCGAGAAAAGCATCAAGAGTGAGTCTTAGCCTGACCAGGTGGTGGCGCAGTGGATAGAACATCGGACTGGGATGCGGAAGGATCCAGGTTCGAGACTCCGAGGTTGCCAGCTTGAGTGCGGGCTCATCTGGTTTGAGCAAGGCTCACCAGCTTGGACCCAAGGTCGCTGGCTCTAGCAAGGGGTTACTCGGTCTGTTGAAGGCCCGCGGTCAAGGCACACATGAGAAAGCAATCAATGAACAACTAAGGTGTTGCAACGCACAATGAAAAACTAATGATTGATACTTCTCATCTCTCTCCGTTCCTTTCTGTCTGTCCCTGTCTATCCCTCCCTCTGACTCACTCTCTGACTCTGTAAAAAAAAAAAAAAAAAGAGTGAGTCTTAGATGGATGTAACAGAGGGAATATGGTCATTTTTAAAAAATAAAACATCGTTCAGACTTAAATATAAACAAAACGGAAATAATGTAAGTTTATTTATTCTTCTCTGTGGACCAGTACCAAATGGCCCACGGACCGGTACCGGTCCGCAGCCTGGGGGTTGGGAACCACTGCTTATATAACATACAAATGTCTAATTTCATAATCATTCTTTAAAATCCTGATATCATAATATATTTCTTAGTTCTACTAATACCAGAATGTTCTAAGATAGCAGTCAAAGATATAAAATAGATTTATTTATTCATTTGACAAATATTTACTGTGTCCTTACTATACACAATCCATACATTGTGTTATGAACTAGGGATAAAATACTGAACAAGAACAGACAATGTCCTTAACAAACGGCAGCTTAGTTTGTAGTGGAAGAGCCAGGGATTCATGAAATAATCACACAAACTAATAAAATCTAAAATTATGGATCAGAGCTACAAAAATATATGAGACAGATACATGTATGGTAAATACTTGACATGGTGGTAATGAAAGGATGAGAAGGCTCCCTTTAAGGAAGTAGCGACTAGGCTGGCGTCTGCAGAACACCGACTGCTGACTCCAGGAAACCCAGAGAGAGCAAGCTGGGTTGGGGGTAGCACAGTAAGGGAGCAGGGGAAGGAGGAGAAAACGGTGAATGTGTGGGACCCAAAGCAGGCCAGTGAAGTTGGAGTACATAAAACGAAAGCTCTCAAGTGGCAATGAAAATGATAAAGCAGCTCTGCCAGAAATAGACTAAGGAAACAGCGTTCCTACCTTGATGCCAGTGTGTCACATGGCGATCCTTTTCTCTTATGTGAGTCTGGGTTAGCAGGGTCGGATGAACTGTCCCCGAGGCCACTCATGTTGAAAAACTTCACACCTAAAAAGAAAGCACAACAGTAAGAAATGTATCCTAATAAACTTGCCAACCACAGGGGAAGACCAAGCTTCCTTATGTTATAGAAAATATCTGAACACTGTAGTCCCTCAACAAATAGATCATTACAGCCAACACAAAGGCACCTACATCTATACAAAAGCACAGGAATCACCAGCTATTAAGTGTTTCTACACTTTCTTTTCTGTAACTGTAAAATAAAATGAATAATTCTTTGTGAAATCATAATACTCAATTACAATGAAAATATTGCTAGAATAATGAAAGAGATACTGCAATTTTTTTCAACATTTTTATATGTAAATGTAAAAACTGAATGTGTAAGTGGGAGTCAGAGAAATGCTTTTTTATATTTATTTTAGATAATACTTTGAAAGTGATTTAAAATAATTTTTATTTATAAGATTTAAGATTTTATATTGTCAGGAAAAGAAATAACACATATATGATCAAAATTAAACCAATAAATTAGATTTGGTACTTTCCAACCTTGAATTCTATACTCCTAACCTTGTATAGTTAGGCGACAAAGATCAAATGTTCAGTTATGTTAAGATCTTAGTATAGATGCCAGAGAACACAAAGTCATTTCTCCTAACACACCAGCCAGATCCCTCTCTCACAGGTTATGCCTAAATATCCCTTCTGATCTGTCCCAATCAACCACTAGTCCCTGAAGAATTTCTAATAAAATCCTATCCCAGAATCCTATCCCCGACCTTATATTCAATACTATTATACTTTTTAAAAAATTTTTTTTATTTATTCATTTTAGAGAGGAGAGGGAGAGACAGAGAGGGGGGGGGGGGAGCTGGAAGCATCAACTCCCATATGTGCCTTGACCAGGCAAGCCCAGGGTTTTGAACCAGCGACCTCAGCATTTCCAGGTCGATGCTTTATCCACTGCACCACCACAGGTCAGGCCAATACTATTATACTTTTTATATTTTATTAACGTCAAACAATATAACTCTCCATTCTCTTTCACTCCATCTACTAAAGAGAGAAAATTCTTGTTAAATGGAAAAAACCTTGAACTTTTCCTTAAATTCTAAAATTATTAAACAACTACAGCACTGTATGTTGGCCACACTTACAGAGTTTATTATAACGAATGTTTAGATCCATAAGAATCTTTCACATAGCTTTAATAAGAATGTCTGAGTAAAATCTTTTGCTTTAGTTCTAAAACTGCCAAGTTGTGGTTAAGCCAGGACTTAAACAAGGCCTTTCTGACCCCAAAGCCCATGAATTTAACCACCATGCTCTAGTAGGGGGGATCCAGTAGATTCCTCCTCAGGGAGTGACATTTGAGCAGGAACGGTTTTGCTGGGGTTTATAGGACAGATAAGAAGTATGAGCAACTGGAATTGAGAAACAAGATATAAGGATCTATGTTCATCTAGAATGAGGCATTTGATTCCAAACTAGTATCCTAACTGTATCTGAGACTGAAGAAGGTGGTGTAAATCCAGTAGGCAAGGCCACTATCACAGCAGCCCGGCCCATGCAGGTTTCCATTGGATTCGGACAGTCGGTAAAGAAATAATGGAGCCAAAAACTGATGGGCCGTCATCTTTAATCCTAGCTTGCATCCGGCAGGCAAGTAAAAACACACACTGGGCTCCAAAACCCACTTACATTCAATGCTCACAAAGCTACTGACTTATCCGAGTTTCCTAGAATCAAAGGTTTCTAGCTCACCAGACTCATTCACCTCTGTTCCCCATCTCCTTCCTTCTCCCTGCACAAACTCTGCACTAACTGGCTTCTCACTCAACACTTCGCCATCTTGGCTGCTTCTCCTGGCCTCCTCCACATGGCCTTTCTCTGTTCTCTGCTCTCTAATGCTAATCTCAGGAACAAAGAGCGCAAGCTCCCGTTCTGCCCCTATTTTATAGTGTAGAAATCCAAACCATCCAATATACAAAATAGGGAAGTCTCTAATACAAAATCACTTATCTGAGGCATGATGGGATTGTACCACCCCACATCAAAAAGGGTGGGAAAGGCTTAATCCCAAAACCAAGCCCCAGGCTACAAGGATTCTGCCTGCCCACAGCCTGCCCCCAACACACATTAATACCACCTGGGCGACAGCTTTCACATGGGCAGCGCCATCTTTAACAAAGTGCGCATAATATATATTTTATCTGCCCAACAGGTGGGAACGATATGAGATCTTGTGTTAAGGAAAAATTGGCATGACATGGATACCAACTGGAAATCAGGAGTAAAACAGAAGAGTAAAAAATAATTACAAGATTGCAATCTTATGAATTGGAAATTTTCATGAACTGCACTTCTAATATGGAGAAATCAGAAATGAGTCTTTTTGGTTACAAGAAATAATAAATTTGTGATAATTAGTATGTCTAAGTAAAACCTTTTTCTCTAGTTCTAAATGATACATAAAATGGCTACTCAGCCACCATCTTTCTTAAGAACAATGGAGGCCTGAAGGAAGAAGAAGGATTTACCTACTCAGTAATCCAGTTCAGACCTTCATTGCAGCTGGATGCTGATAGGGATGATTGGATTAGGTTGAAGACAACTTTGAGGAACTGTGGCACTACTCCCAACCACAAATAGAAAAAGCAATCTTGTAGCCACCTTTGCCCAAGGCCTTTTGACAAATCCATATAACCCCTGCCCCATCCCTTCCTCAGGGCTGAAACTCTTTGCTGGTCTCAACCCGCCTGCACCCAGGCATTTTTAAAATACACTTTCTCTTCAGGAACACACTAGCCTCGTTTGGACTGTGGTTTCTGCCTTTAACTAAAACTGTGTCAGTAGCTCTTTCTCAATACGAAAAGTTGTCATATCCCCTTTTCGATACACTTCAAATTCACCTTTCCAAAATGAACTTACAAGTTCCTCCTCATATATCTTTTCTCTCAGTACATTGGAGTCGTTCAGGCTCCTCTCTCATACCCTATATGCAAGCAAACACCAAGATTGTCAATTTTTATTTCCTGCATATTTCTAAAATTCAACCCTTACTCATATTCTCTTCTCATCATCTCTTGCTGGATTACTAAAATAGCTTCCCAGATGGTCTCCCTGAGCCACCAGAATAGGCGATCAAAAATTAAGTCTCAGCACGTCAATCTCTTGCTTAAAACCCTTCGCTAAATCCTCATTTCCCATAGGACAATATTCAATCTCAACATAATATACAACGTGTGCATCAGCTCTTATCTAATTATGTCTGTTATAGAATTTGGTCAATGAGTCACCAAACACCTGTCCAATCAAGTGTTTATATGTTATATACTATTGTTGGTCAAATAAGTTTGTAAATATGATGTATATGTTTGCTCCCTTATAGTTTGCATTGGGTGTGGGAGACAGGCTATATGCTCACAAGGTCCTTATAGCCTAAGGCTTAGTTTTAAGATTAAGCCTTTCCCACCCTTTCAGTACTAAGATCTTTTCAACGTCCTTCTAAAATAATACTAAGATCTTCTCAAAACTAAGCTTTTCCCAACACTCTTGACTGTTGCAAGATGGGAGGTGGTGCACTCTTATGAGGAATCCCATTTATGCCTCAGATAAGTTGCTTTGTATCAGAGACTTCCTTATTTCTATATTGGCTTAAAGACTTTAAATCAGGGGTAGTCAACTTTTATACACCTACTGCCCACTTTTGTATCTGTTAGTAGTAAAATTTTCTAACTTCCCACCAGTTTCACAGTAATGGTGATTTATAAAGTAGGGAAGTAACTTTACTTTATAAAATTTATAAAGCAGAGTTACAGCCTGACCAAGAGGTGGCGCAGTGGATAGAGCGTTGGACTGGGATGCGGAAGACCCAGGTTTGAGACCCCGAGGTCACCCGCCTGAGCACGGGCTCATCTGGTTTGAGCAAAAGCTCACCAGCTTGGACCCAAAGTCGCTGGCTCGAGCAAGGGGCTACTCGGTTTGCTGAAGGCCTATGGTCAAGGCACACATGAGAAAGCAATCAATGAACAACTAAGGAGTTGCAACAAAAAACTGATGATTGATGCTTCTCATCTCTCTCCGTTCCCCTCTATCTGTCCTTATCTATCCCTCTCTCTCTCTATTTCTCTGTCTCTGAAAAAAAAAAAAAAAAAAAAGCAGAGTTACAGCAAGTTAAAGCATATAATAATAATTACTTACCAAGTACCTTATGTCGATTTTCTCTAAGTTTGGCAGAATAAATCTTTATAAAACAACTTACTTATAGCTAAATCTATCTTTTTATTTATACTTTGGTTGCTCCACTACCGCCTACCATGAAAGCTGGAACGCCCACTAGTGGGCAGTAGGGACCAGGTTGACTACCACTGCTTTAAATCTTGTACACTATAAAACAAAGCAGACTGGGAGCTGTCTCGCATGGTTCCTGCCATCAGCATTGCAGAGGAGAGGCAGCTAAGATGGTGTTGTGCTGAAGGAGAAGACAGTTTATATAGAGTTTGTGCAAAGAAAAGAAGATGGGGAACAGAGGTTGTAAAGCCAGTAGCCAGGGCCACTATCACAACAGCCCGGCCCATGCAGGTTCGCATTGGATTCGGACAGTCGGTAAAGAAACAGCAGAGCCAAAAACTGATGGGCCATAGTCTTTAATTCTAGCTTGCACCCGGCGGGCAAGTAAAAATACACACTGGGCTCCAAAACCCACTCACATTCAGTGCTCACAAAGCTACTGACTTATCCGAGTTTCCTAGAATCAAAGGTTTCTAGCTTACCAGCCTTATTCTCCTCAGTTCCCCATCTCCTTCCTTATTCCAGATACAAACACTACACAAACTGGCATCTCACTCAGCACTCCGCCATCTTGGCTGCTTCTCCTGGACACATGGCCTCTTTCTGCTCTCTGCTCTGCTCCCTCTGCTCTCTCATGCTAATCATCCCAGGAACCAAGAGCGCAAATTCTCATTCTGCCCCCATTCTATAGTGCAGATTCCAAACCTTTAATCCAATACACAAAACAGGGAAGTCTCCAATACAAAGACACTTCTCCCAGGCATGATTGGATTGCACCGCCCCACATCAAAACGGGTGGGAAAGGCCCAATCCCAAAACCAAGCACCAGGCTACAAGGATTCTACCTGCCCACAGAGACACACATTAATATCACCTGGGCGATGGCCTCCTCGTGGGCAGCGCCGTCTTTAACAAAGTGAGCATAATATATTTTATTTGCCCAACAGAGGTGAATAAGGCTGGTGGGGTCTTTGATTCTAGAAATACTCAGATGAGTCAGTGGCTTTGGGAGCCCTGAATGGAAAGGGAAGTGTTTTCCCACTGTGTGTATTTCTCACCCGCCAGGTGAGCTAGGATTAAAGGTAATGGCCCACCAGTTCTGGGCTCCGTTGTTTCATTATCATCTGTCCAAATCAAATGTGAACCTGCATGGGCCAGGTGGCTGTGATGGTGGTCGTGGCTACTGGCTTTACAACTATATATTACATATTTAATTTATATATAAACAGATTATGTTCTATACTATGTACATATATCTATACACATATAGATTATATATACATTAATTTTAGTTTCAACCCAAAGGAGACTCTAAAAATAAAATCCTTGGTAATATCTCCCGTTCCCAGAAAAGGTAAATAGTAGTCGGAAAACTTAAAATTTATCTCAATATTGAGTAGCTCAACTTAACTTAGCAACAAACATTTATTGAGCTCCGAATATATGCCCATGTTTATTCCAGGTACTGGGTGATAGATATGTGAATTCCAAACTGCCCTCTTGATGTTCCGCTTATCTGTCAGACCTCACCCTTACTGGACTATTGACCCTGAGACAGAGGAATTCCAAAAAGCTGAAAACTGCCCCAAGGAGGGGCTCCGGACACACCAGGACTTTTGATTCAACACCCACATGCTCGAAGCCCCCCAAGGAGGAGCATTCCGGACATACCAGGACTTTTGCCTCAGTATCCCCTCAGGCTCTCCCAAACACTATATAACTCGCCCCTAGTCTGTAACCGGTGCTCTTCTCCCCCAGGAGGAGTGCCCAGCAGGGTTCCTTTCTTCCTTTCAATAAAGCCCGTTACTCTGGTCTTTCGGACTCCCATGGATTCCAACACTGGGGATACAGCTGTGAATAAAATTCATAAAAATCACTGTCCTCATAGATCTCCATTCTACTGTGAGGGAGATAGACAATAAATAAAATTAAAAAGCATTATTAGAAGGTGATAGCGTGGAGGAAAATACGCAACGAGAGGTTGTAAGTGTATGAAGGGGGAGGGGCAGTGATTTCAAGTAGGCAGCTTGAGAAGGTGAGATATGTGAGAAAGTGAGGTATGAGCAAAGATTTGAGGGAGGAAGAGAAAATGGTATCTGGAATAACAGGGCTCCTGGCAGGGAAAAAAGGAAGGGCGCAGGCCCAAGGCTGGAGCACAACTATGCTTTTGAGAAACATGAAAGAGATCGGTGAGGCTAGAACAGACGGGTGAGGGAGGAGGACATGAGACCAGAGAGATGATAGGAGGTTCTATACTGTAAGGCCTTAAAAACCTCTTTAAAGACTGTAGCTTTACTCTGAGTGAAAAGCCAATCATTGGAGGGTTAAGAAGAGAGGAATTACAAGATCTAACCTTATTCTATGATTTCCTCTATGAAGGGTAAGTACATCTTTCTCATCTCAGTAATTTGGTATCTAAGTTTCCAACTCCTACATGGAAAGTTGGGTATCACACTGTCACCTCAAACTCAACAGGTATAAAATATGATGGACTTTTAAGTTCCAGATTACTATTAATGATAAATAAATGAGATGAGGGCATTACAGATTAATGTCATCATAAAAACATCTGTTAAATCTCTTGTTGAGGGAGAGAGGAAGGACCTGTATTAGGAAAATAATTCCTCTTTAAGGTGGACAACCTCAGTGCAAAGGCAAATATGCCTGTAAAAGCCAGTAGCCGTGGCCAGCATCACAGCCGCCTGGCCCATGCAGATTCGCATTTGATTCGGACAGACAGTAATGAAACAACGGAGCCAAGAACTGGTGGGCTATTACCTTTAATCCTAGCTCGCACCCTGCGAGCAAAAAGATACACACAGTGGGAAAACACTTCCCTTTCCATTCAGGGCTCCAAAAGCCACTGACTCATCCGAATATTCCTAGAATCAAAGGTTTCTACCTCACCAGCTTTATTCACCTCTGTTCCCCATCTCCTTCTCTCTGCACAAACCAGCTTCCCCTTCAGCACTCCGCTATCTTGCTATCTTAGCTGCCTCTCCTCTGCAATGCTGATGGCAGGATCTGAGCAAGAGAGCCACCCCCATCTTATAGTGTAGAAATTAAAGCCTTTAAGCCAATATACAAATAAGGAAGTCTCTGATACAAAGCAACTTATCTGAGGCATAAATGGGATTCCTCATAAGAGTGCACCACCCCCCATCTTGCAACTCAAGGGTGTGGGGAAAAGCTTAGTTTTGAGAAGATCTTAGTATTAGAAAGATGTTGAAAAAAAATCTTAGTATTAAAAGGGTGGGAAAGGCTTAGTCTTAAAACTAAGCCTTAAACCAGGCGTCCCCAAACTACGGCCCGCGGCCCCCTGAGGCCATTTATCCGGCCCCCTGAGGCCATTTATCCGGCCCCCACTGCACTTCTGGAAGGGGCACCTCTTTCATTGGTGGTCAGTGAGAGGATCACTGTATTTGGCAGCCCTCCAATGGTCTGAGGGACAGTGAACTGGCCCCCTGTGTAAAAAGTTTGGAGACCCCTGCTAGACTATAAGGACCTTGTGAGCTTATAGCCTGTCTCCCATACCCAATGCAAACTATAAGCAAGCAAACATATATATCATATTTACAAACTTATTTGACTAACAATGTCCAACTTGGCAACAACAACCTCTACAACAAAAAAGATGTCAAAAGACCCAACATGGTTTTGTTAGCATCCGTTCAGAGACCCAAATACTAAACAAGAATAATCAGCTAAAAAACAGATTACTGTAATTAATAAGATTGCTACCTTCTTTTCTGATGAAGGTCCACAGGAACATAGTGAGGTTAACCAAATATCACACACACACAAAAAAAACCACTTAATTTTCACACAGAAATAAAATGTAAATATTTTAAAATTATTTAATACAGAAAAATGAAATCATGCAATAAATTTATAATAATAAAAAAGCATCAACTCTAAACTTTTCAACCAAAGTAGAAATAAGAGAGAAGAAAAAAATGAATAGGGAAGAAAATGAAAGACTTTAGAGTTTGCTAAAAATCCAAAAGAAAAGCATTAGCTAACTCCTACTTTATGCTCAGAGGCCACTTCTTGTTTCTTTAGTTGTCAATCTTCTCTGCCTCCAAAGACATTAGGTTATACTCATCTGAGAACTCACCCATTTGGAATTATACCGGCTCTCAAAATACTCCCAGGCGTGTTTTCTTATTATAGTGTGCTACACATAATAATTTCCTTGTTTCTCTTTTCTTCTACATTATGAACTCAAAGCCAGTTACTACATTTTTTTACTGTATATCCAATATCTAACATCACACCTAAAAGATATAGAAGTGAAAATGGATTTAGAAGTGATTGTTATTTCACTAATATAACAATTAAAATGTTTAAAGGATATTTAGATATATTTATGGTTAAATCTTTTCTAGAGTCTTCCATGATGCTCTGAAATTCCTTCCTATAATTGATAAGTTGAGCTTTTTTGATATCTTTGTCCCCCTTTTTTCAATGGAGAAAAAAACCCAAAAATCCTGACCTTCCTGGTCTAGAAATTAGAGAACATCTCTTCTAATTTTGAAAAGGTAAAGACAGATTTTGGAGAAGCCACCTACAATATTTCATTATACTGTAGAGACCCAAAGACATGTTACAGAGATACAACTGTAAACATAAATAATACTATCTCACAGACTGGATAATTTTGAGAAACAAATAAATCTGGATTTAAAACGAGATTCCCATGCCTGACCTGTGGTGGTGCAGTGGATAAAGCGTCAACCTGGAATGCTGAAGTAGCCAGTTCAAAATTGCCCGGTCTAGGCACATACGAGAAGCAACTACTAGGAAGATGATGCTTCCTGCTCTTCTCTACCTTCTCTATCTCTATCTCCTCTAAAATCAATAAATAAAATCTTTAAAATAACAAATAAATAAAACAAGATTCCCTATACTGTGCTCCCTCAGGCTACTAGCTGGATATTGACATCTGTTAAATTTATCTGAGATTCTGGGACTAAGAAGACATCAGATCACACAATTCAAGTGCAGCAAGACAGGCTGGTCTATCAAAATAAGAGTCAATAGTAAGAAGGTAGGAAAGAATCACCAACAATTTGCTGATGATGATTCTGGTATGAACTGCTTTCTGTTTACAAAACAAGAAACAGATAGTGGAATGTAAAACTCCTGATGAGTGAAACTATTATAGCTGTTCTTTTTGTGGAATGGCTTTATATTTGGCAGTAAGGTACTTAAATAAGGTTCATTAAGAAATGTTGGTTTCAGGAAACCAATTTGCATATCACCTTTTAAAAAGAGGTAAGGTTTCTAAGTAAAAGTACCCTATTGATTTAAAAAGACTTGCTAAATTATACCCAAACAATCTCATGCAATCTCCAGAGAGCAGTTTTAGGAACTAGAAACCACATCTATCTCTGTTCAAATGGACCAGACTAAACCAAATAGGTGGGGCTGAAGAAATAGGTCAGTGCTTTGTATTTCAGTCCTTATACATTTCTACATAAAAAATTTGTTATTCATCTCCTAGAGTTAGCTAAGAACAGCATAATCTTAAAAATATGTAATAATTAGTTATTAAACAACTCCAATATAATACACTTGAAAATATTTAGACGAGTCCCTTGCCAGATAGCTTTGTTGGTTAACCAGAGTACGGTCCCAATAAGCCAAGGTTGCAGGTTAGATCCCCGGTCAGGGCACATACAAGAAGCAATCAATGAATGCATAAATAAGTGCAACAACAAATCGATGCCTCTCTATCTTCCCCTTTAAAATCAATAAATTTTATCAACTTTTTTAATAAAAGAAAATACTTAGCAGACAATTAGCACAGAAAAGCATAGGTATGATGAGAGGGACAGTCTGAGAGCTAAATCTCCCCAATTTGACAGCTGTATGAAAGTATCACACAGGATAAATGATAAAGAGCTCATGTACTGGGTAACTGATATAAATAAACGTTTTTCAAGGGGCCAGTGGCACAATGAATAATGCATCTGACTACTGATCAGAAATTTTCTTTCTTCTTTTTCTATTTTGTATTTTTTTGAAGTGAGAGGCAGAAGGCAGAAAGATAAGACTCCTGCATGTGCCCAACTGGGATCCACCCAGCATGCCCACTAAGAGGCGATGCTCTGCCCATCTAGGGTGTTGCTCCATTGAAACTGGAGCCATTCTAGCGCTTGAGGCACAGGCCATGGAGCCATCCTCAGTGCCTAGGCCAACTTTGCCCCAGTGGAACTGCAGGAGGGGAAGAGAGAGATAGAGAGAAAGGAGAGGGGGGAGGGTGCAGAAGCAGATGGGTGCTTCTCTTGTGTGCCCTGACTGGGAATTAAACCCGGGACATCCACACACGGGGCCTAGGTTCTTTTTTTTTTTTTTTTTTTAATTATTGAGAGGAGGGGAGGCAAAGACAGACTCCTGCATGCCCTCAACCAGGATCTACCTGGTTGTTTAGCAACCAAGGTACTCTTAGCACCTGAAGTGGAGGCTATGGAGCCATCCTCACCACCCCAAGCGAACTCACTGGAACCAATCAAGCCATGTATATGGGAGGGAGGGAGGGAGAAAGAGAAAGAGTGCGTGCATACAAAGTGAGAGGGGGAGGGGTGGAGAAGCAGATGGTTACTTCTGTGTGCCCTGACTGGGGATCGAACTGGGAACATCCACATGCTGGGCCAATGCTCTACCACTGAGCCACTAGCCAGGTCTCAGAAATGTTTCTCAAACTGGAGTCTTTACACACCTACAGTTCTCTAAAAGAAGTTTTCATTTTGGTTTTTTCATTTCAATGACAACTAAAATCTTTCTCACATGTAAGAAACATATTTTCTAGTTAATGACTGAACAAGGATTTCCTTAAATGTCTAGAAATAAAAATTCTCTCTGAATCCACAAAGCAAGAGATCAAAATTCAGATGGTGGCTATTCCTAGCCCCTGCCTCATAAGCCTCTGCCAATATCTTAACCATTATTGTCAGAAGTAAAAACAAAGGCAAAGAAATAAATGAAAAAAAAATGAATTATTAAAAATACAGTGTTTTATTTAACTGATTCTATAAAATATCAAATTTTTCTTCCAGTGTTTTTTTGTAAAAGAAAATCCTGTACAAAGTCTTTTAAATTTATTATGCTAATACAACATAAAGATGGGATAACTTTGTGTGTGTGTGTGTGTGTGTGTGTGTGTGTGTGTGTGAGAGAGAGAGAGAGAGAGAGAGAGAGAGAGAGAGAGAGAGAGAGAGAGACAGAGATTGAAAGAAGGACAGATAGGAAGGGAGAGAGATAAGCATCAATTCTTCGTTGGGGCTCCTTTGTTGTTCATTGATTACACTGGGGAACAATGTATTTTTTCATTTTCTGTTGCATGAGGTTTTAGAACTGTTTCTATATATCTCTGCATCACTGATTCCAAATATGAAATCCGTTTTTTGGTGCATGCTCTTGCTTTTATGCAATTTTAATTTCTTTTTGTTACAGTTAATGGCCTGCATTGGTTTTTAAATTGGAGTTAAAGGGCAACGACTTTTGGATTGAACATAACCACAAGGCAATTAATGTTTTACAAACATCACTTTTACATCATTGTAGTTGTTTTCAAATGTAAAAAATTAATATCTGATAAAAACACCCTTTTATTTTGTTTTAAGATTGAATCATGGCTTCTTCGAGTAGGCGTAAATGTACTAGTCCTGACACCTTCTGTTATATATGTGGCTGTTACATACTTCAACATCAAAAGCACAATATTTCATCATTTGTGACATGTACATATATTGCCTATTTTCAAGTTCCCCTTGGCGATCAAGACAAAAAAATTGGGCTCCTCATATTGTGTGTCATAATTGTGAGGAAACGCTTCGTGACTGGATAAAAGGAAAACGCAAAGGAATGCCTTTTGGTATTCCCATGGTTTGGCAGTGACTGTTATTTCTGTCTGATTCATACAAAGGGCATCGGCAAGAAAAAATGGCATATGATCGCATATCCTAATATTCCTTCAGCAATACAACCTATCCCACACTCTGAGACATTCCCGGTTCCAGTTTTCAATGGTTTTATTTCTTCTAAGGGCGAAGAAAGTGAACATGGTGATCAAGTGTATTTTGATAAGATGCATGAGGAAATGGTTGTAGAATCTGAAGAGTCTTCTTCTGATGCCAAGCAGTCATTAACCCCTCAGCAGTTTAGCCAACCCTAACTGAATGACTTAGTAAGAATGACATAAAAATTGTCCTCGACTTTCTGAAGTATGAGGAGCATAACTGGATCATTTGTGTGGATCTTAAAATGGTAAATTTCCTGCTAGGACAACAGAGAGGTTTCACGAAATATCCTTGCTTTCTGTGTTTGTGGGACAGCCGAGCTTGGGAGAAACACTGGACACAGAAGGAGTGGCCGAAACGTGAAGCTCTGGAAGTAGGGATGCAAAATATTGTGAATGAACCTGTAGTTAATCGAGACAGGATCATTTTTCCCCTACTTCACATCAAACTTGGCTTAATGAAGCAGTTTGTTCAGGCTTTGAATAGAGAAAGTGAATGCTTTTCCAGAAATAAAACCATATATATATGGTCAAATAATCTTTGATAAAGGGGCCAACAACACAAAATGGAGAAAAGAAAGCCTCTTCAACAAATGGTGTTGGGAAAACTGGAAAGCCACATGCAAAAGAATGAAACTCGACTACAGCCTGTCCCCGTGTACTAAAATTAATTCAAAATGGATCAAAGACCTAAATATAAGATCTGAAACAATAAAGTACATAGAAGAAGACATAGGTACTAAACTCATGGATCTGGGTTTTAAAGAACATTTTATGAACTTGACTCCAATGGCAAGAGAAGTAAAGGCAAAGATAAATGAATGGGACTACATCAGAATTAAAAGTTTTTGCTCAGCAAGAGAAACTGATATCAAAATAAACAGACAGCCAACTAAATGGGAACTGATATTTTCAAACGACAGCTCAGATAAGGGCCTAATATCCAAAATTTACAAAGAACTCATAAAACTCAACAACAAACAAACAAACAATCCAATAAAAAAATGGGAAGAGGACATGAACAGACACTTCTCCCAGGAAGAAATACAAATGGCCAACAGATATATGAAAAGATGCTCAGCTTCATTAGTTATTAGAGAAATGCAAATCAAAACTACAATGAGATACCACCTCACCCCTGTTAGATTAGCTATTATCAACAAGTCGGGTAATAACAAATGTTGGAGAGGCTGTGGAAAAAAAGGAACCCTCATACACTGTTGGTGGGAATGTAAAGTAGTACAACCACTATGGAGGAAAGTATGGTGGTTCCTCAAAAAACTGCAAATAGAACTACCTTATGACCCAGCAATCCCCCTACTGGGTATATACCCCAAAACCTCAGAATCATTGATACGTAAAGACACATGTAGCCCCATGTTCATAGCAGCATTGTTCACAGTGGCCAAGACATGGAAACAACCAAAAAGCCCTTCAATAGAAGACTGGATAAAGAAGATGTGGCACATATACACTATGGAATACTACTCAGCCATAAGAAATGATGACATTAGATCATTTATAGCAAAATGGTGGGATCTTGATAACATTATACGGAGTGAAATAAGTAAATCAGAAAAAAACAAGAACTACATGATTCCATACATTGGTGGAACATAAAAACGAGACTAAGAGACATGGACAAGAGTGTGGTGGTTACCAGGGGTGGGGGGAGGGAGGACGCAGGAGGGAGGGAGGGAGAGATTTAGGGGGAGGGGGAGGGGCACAGAGAAAACTAGATAGAGGGTGACGGAGGACAATCTGACTCTGGGTGAGGGGTATGCAACATAATTTAATGACAAGATAACCTAGACATGTTTTTCTTTGAATATATGTACCCTGAATTATTAATGTTGTCATCCCATTAACATTAATAAAAATTTATAAAAAAAAAAAAAAAAAAAAAAAGAAAGTGAATGCTTTCAACATATTATTTCTGCTTTTCCTGCCTTGTCTTTTGAGAAGATAAAATCAGGTGTATTCGATGGACCTCAACTCGAACACTCATACGTGACGAAGAATTTTCCAGGAAGATGAATAAGGAGGAGAAAGCAGCATGGCAGTCTTTTGTGGCAGTTACAAAGAACTTCCTTGGCAACAAAAAAGCAGGAAAGTATAAAACTTCTGGTTCAAAGGATGCTGTTGGCTTTCCGTAACATTGGATGTAGCATGAGCGTTAAGATTCACTTCCTAAACAGTCGCCTTGATAAATTTCCCGAAAATCTTGGAGCTGTTAGTGATGAGCAGATTACTGATGGAACATCAAATGAGATTGTCCTCAACAAGTACACAAATGCAAGAGCTACAAACACAAATTTTTTCCTGAATAGAATTTAAATAAGTTTTGCACAAATTTTATGATTAAAGTAAGTGTTTTAATATGTTCTATTTCAAAATTGTAGACAAATTCTGATGCAATCACATCTTTTAGTGTATTTATTGCATTATATAAATTATTATATTTACACAAAGATAATGCCCAAGAAGACATTCTACTTCATTATGTTAAACTAAATGTTGAAAATTTTACACTAAGATGAAAACCTAAAATCTTGAATTGCAAAAATACTGTAGCTTACAGAGAAAAACTAATGTCAGATTTGAGATCAGCACACTCGAATTAGGTAAGAACAAGTGTTTTCGTGGATGCAACAAAAATTTTGTTCCCCAGTGTTACTTTCTCTTATGTGCCTTGATGGGGGAGTAGGGGGGGACTACAGCAGAGCAGAGTGACCCCTTGCTCAAGCCAGAGACCTTGGGCTCAAACCAACAACCTTGGGCTTCAAGCTAGAGAGACCATGGGGTCATGTCTATGATCCCAACGATTAAAACAATGTATTTAATGAATTTATGTTTACTACTAATTTATTCTACAGATTTAGAGATAATGCTTTCTTTCTCTGAACTAATCTTTTTTTCTAACTGGAAAGAGAATAAGTTTGAAAGAAGTGTAAAAGTTTATTTTTTGTTTTCTATTAACAAATATATAGAAAGAAGAAAATCAAATTAGTTTTTAAATTTAATATTTTAAATTCCTCACATCTAACTTCATTTAAAATATAACTTTTTAAATATAAAAATAAACATATGCATTTGCCTTACTAAAATACTTCTGTTGGTATTAATTTGCTACTGTGGAAAAATAGCATATGAAATAGATATTTGTGCAGCTATCTTAATAAACCAATTTGGCTAAAATACCTTCAACATTTCCTTGTAAATCTATGAAACGCATTAGATGATTCCAGTTATCTTAAAAGGCCACTGGGTAATTATAGATATATACATTGTATGAGCCTTTCAAAAATCAGTTCTACATTGTTCTATCTTGTGAAAAAGATGTTGGAATTTCCTACAAAGAAAAAAAATTAAAACCAATATTACTGACTAGCTATCTTAAACTGTGTAGACACCAAAATAAATATTTGCTATTTACTTGCATGTACACAGGAGAATAGTTTATAATAGCCTAGCAAAGAGGTAACAGCCTAAAAAAAGAAACTGATGATCACAGACACAAAAGTAAGTGATAAAAATTTCACTGTTTGTCTCTTTCTACCAACTCCACCCTCTTTCATAGATTAAAAAACTAATGAGTAGAAAAACAGGTAGAAGCTAGGGAGAATAAAGATCAGCATTTTACATAACCCACAAATGACTACCTAAGACCAAATAATCACACTTACTACATAAAATTATTCCAATATTGAAAATAACTATGCCCCTGAACAGAAGTTATTCAATTTCCCTCAAATATTTCAGAAACTCATTTCAGAATTCAGTATGAATAAATATAAGGTCTACCAGAAAGTTCTGTCTGTTTTTGGAATAAAACAAAATACAAAATTTTTTTTACTGTCAATAAACTTTATTAAATAATATAATTGCATTATTAATGATTTATTGCCAGCATGAGGGCAATTTGCATATCCCATTTTTGAAAAATGTTTTATCTTTTGATGCGAAAAATTGAACTAGTGCTTGTTTGATATCTTCTTCATTTTTGAATTTTTTGCCCTTCAAAAATTTTTGTAAGGACAAAAACAAGTGATAGTCAGAGGGTGCTAAGTCCAGGGAATATGGTGGATGCAACAGACATGCTTCTGTAGCATTTCTTCCTTGTTGAAATTCGTAAAAATTACAGTGGCATAAATGAACTTTATCAGTAGCCATGGGTACACTATCGCTTCACACATAAGACTAACGTGAATCAACTTTGTTTTAGTTAATTTGCTACGTCAGTATGCATACATTAAGTGATAAAAATAGAGAGGCACACACGCGCCAAATAAACGTGTGCTTACATGTCGAAACTTGTTGTGATAAAAACGGAAAGAACTTTCCGGTAGACCTTATATATATGTGTAACTAATAAAAGAAAAATAAATACACTGAAATTTGATCTTGAATGTTATAAGGTAGTAAGAGTACCAATGTAATAGAGCTGCATGGGTCAAAATCATTTGCCAAAATAATGTAATTGTATTTGAGGGCACAAGAAAATTATCGAGCCAGATAAATTTCCAGTTAACTTCAGGGTCATCCCTCCCAACTGAAATGGAAAGGGCATGAATAAAATTACAATACAAATCTATATATAATCTTCATTAGCCAAATTTATAGAAAGAATATGCATTTTTAAAAGCCTGGCCTGAAACTTAAGGCATATCACTTGATTCAAAATATATTTGTCAAAAACATTATTGATACATATTGAAAAATACAAACAAAATTCTCCAAGCATTTCAGGTGAATAGCTGGTTAAATAGCATAATATCTGGTCAACAATCACACAAATTTATCTGGCTATAGCTCTTCTAGTGCAATGCCCAACTGAAGACTAACTCTAAACAAGTAATACTCAAATTTCACTTTACAGTGTTCTCAACAGAACAAGTATGAAAATAATGCTTATAAAATAAACCAGAGACTAAGATTTATAAAATTTCAGAATAAAGCACCCAGTAATTGCCATCTACTACAGTATCTCTCAAATCTTTTTATTATAAGCCATTTAGAATATACAAAATACCTATCTTGCCTGCACCAACTTTTGCAGTATAAGGTCAGTAGTAACAAAGAACTTGAAAGGAACAAAATAATAAAAAGGTTCACAAAAAATGTAAGCCCATGAATGTGCATTTAATTAAAGGTTAGGACAATGTACTAGTATATATAAAGAGTTTTATGTGTTTTATATATATTAAATCATTTATTCCCACAACTGCCCCGGGAAATGTATATTATTACCTCCACTTCACAGACTCACTGATTGAGTTCAACAGTTCTGACTAATAAAGAAATTATGATCTGATGATGATTGACATATTTATAGGATTTACTATATGCTAATAATCACTATTCTAAGCATATAGCATATTATTTACTCATAAACTTTAGTAATTCATTCACTCATAAATTATAAGGTAGGTAGCATTATAACTTATTTTACAGATGAGGGAAACTGAGGTATGGAGGGGTTACTAAATCTGCTCAACATCATAAGTGGCAACGATAAACATCATTCTTAGGTAACTTGATTCCAGAATCTGGTCATGATTTAACTTAACCTACAGTCAAATAACTAATAAGTAGAAAAGGTAACTATAGGTTCCCAATTTTTGCTTTTGCCTCTACACTAAAATGCTTCTTCATCGGAAGTCTCTTCAGAAAAACTGACAAATATACCACGCCTAAAAATGTAGGTGGTATTTACAAGATTCTAACACGTGAACAGAGAATCTTTTCAATTCTTGGTCCAAACATCATATAGAAAGAAATAAAATTGACCATATATCTAAACCATGACTTATCTTCTTTGGTCATAATATAAAAAATTATTTCCTGTAAGATGTGAATTACCTTAAAATGTAAATGTGTATTTCTTCAAAATCAAAAGTTCTATCTTTATACACCCTAATTTTTGTCCAAAAATATATAAATGTTATATTATAAAATTATATATATACTTACAAACACATAAAATTCCCTTCAATAATATCCCGCTCATCTTTAGGACTCAGCCTTCTGGAATTTTGAGCTCCTACTTTGTTAAAACATAGTAAAAGAATTTTATAAGCTTTGTTCTCCAGATAGGTTCTCAGTAACAAATACACAAATCTCCAAATGTCATATTATAGTCTCTTTAGAAAGAAACACATAGCCTGACCAGGCGGTGACGCAGTGGATAGAGCGTCGGACTGGGATGCAGAGGACCCATAACCTGACCAGGCAGTGATGCAGTGGATAGAGCGTCGGACTGGGATGCGGAGGACCCAGGTTCAAGACCCCAAGGTCGCCAGCTTGAGCTGGTTCATCTGGTTTGAGCGAAGCTCACCAGCTTGGACCCAAGGTCGCTGGCTCAAGCAAGGGGTCACTCGGTCCGCTGTAGCCCCACGGTCAAGGCACAGATGAGAAAGCAATCAATGAATAACTAAGGTGTTGCAATGAAAAACTAATAATTGATGCTTCTCATCTCTCTCCGTTCCTGTCTGTTTGTCCCTGTCTATTTCTCTCTCTGACTCTCTCTTGGTCTCTGTAAATAAAATAAAATAAAATAAAATAAAATAAAAAAAGAAACACAGATGGAAACAGACAAGCTCAAAATGAGTGCCACTGTACAAAAGAGCTGGCCTGGACTCTTTCGTGTCGCTGTCACAGAAAACAAAAAAAAGCTTATAAACTATTCCAGGTTAAAGGAATCAAAGAGATGTGATAACTATGCAGTGTGTGATTCAGACAACTAATAAAACTTTAATATGGGTATATTAGATGTAATAATAAAAAAGTTAAGTTTCCTGAAAGTGGTTATTATACTGTAGTTAAGTATGAGAAACATAATGAATATTTAGGAGTGAAAGATCATAAATGTCGACAACTTATTCTCAGATGATTCTTCATCATTATCATCATAATGGTGGTGGAGGAGCAGAAGTGGTAAATAGAGAGAGAGATAAAGCAAATGCAACACAATGTCTACAATTGGTGAACCTGAGCGATGGCGCAGAGGTGTTCAGACTACCAATCTTGCAACTGTTCGGTAGTTTAAAATTGTTTTTAATGTATGTTAAAGGGAAATAAAAAAGATAAAATGTTTCATTGTGACATGAAGAAAGTAAGACTTTCTCAGAATCACTCACTGAACAACAAAGAATAAGACACCTAAGCCAGAGTTCAGTAGATTAGTCTATTTTTCCTTCCTTTCTCTTTCATAAAGCCAAGGCACTAACATTCCCTTCTGAAGCCTATATAAAGCTGTTTATACAGTGTAATCTAAAACTTTTCGAACATTTCAAGTAGAAATGTCAGCACATGTTTTATGATGACCTTGAAGCTTCTCAGATCATATATTTCCATAAAAATAAGAGTCAACAGGTAGTCATTTTCCCCCTATACTTTTGTAGAAACAATGCTCTTAAAACCAGAGCTATAATTCTTACCTGGGAGATTTCTTTGTTCATAATGAGTCCTCAAAACAGCTAGGGGCAGGTCAGCGCTCTGAAGATGAGCTACACGGGAATGGGATACAGATGTTCTGCAGAAACGGCCACGGTCTCTTCCCTCTCACCTCTCACATTTAAAGACAATTATGTGAACAACTAAAACAAAGGAGAAGAAAAAAAAGCAGAAGGGAGGTTAGACTGTCATTCCATTGTCTAAAAAATGATAAAGATCAGAATGCTAGGTAAAGAAAATACAACTTTTAAGGCCAAATAGAAAAATATTTCCAAGACTATGGATAAAAATCAGATTTTACAGCGGAAGTCCTTTCTGGTGATTAAATATGTACATACTCCTATTTAAGGCTGCTACTTATGTAATACCTAATTACATTCTACCCTTAATCTTCTGAAGTATCAATTTATGTTTTAAAATTTTTTTCTAACTGCATTTATGTTTATCCTTTCTACTTATAAATACTAATTTTTCATGTTTTCAGCTTGCATTTCATTATTTCCTTGTTTTCTGTAATACTTGATCTATGTATTAAAGTTACTATATTTCACTTCAAATTTTGTACTGAAAATGTTTACATTTATTTTCATAATACTTAAAAATGCAACTTATGAGCTCTGGTTCCAGCACTGATGGACTGGTTATCTTGTATTGACACTAACTCACCCACAGATAAGAATTACCTCTGGACAAAACAAAAAAAATAACGACTCGAAAGTGACCCAAAGTCCTGACCTGTAGTGGCGCAGTGGATAAAGTGTTGATCTGGAATGCTAAAGTTGCCAGTTCGAAATCCCAGGCTTGCCCAGTCAAGGCACATATGGGAGGTGATGCTTCCTGATCCTCTTCTACTTCTCTCTCTCCCTCTTTCTCTTTCCTCTCTAAAATGAATAAATAAAGTCTTAAAAAAAATGACCCAAAGCAGGCAGAAATGTAGGGAATTGGATCACTGAAGGAAAGGAACCAAACTGGATGAATCTATACTTAATAGACTTTCCCTTAAGAGAACTCTCCCCAGTTTACCCCTTACATCCTAGGAGGCTAGAACTAAAGGAGAAGACCATAGTCTCACTGGGTTGAGGCATTTGAGAGTGTTGTTTAGAGTAAAAAAAAAAAACTCTAGGTAATAGGAGGGGGGAATCACGGTTAGAAGGGTGGTACAGTTAGGGTGGAAAATATGGAAATCCAGAGATAGGTGATACACAGAGGACCAAAGATGACAGGAGGAATATGAAGAAGTAGGGAGAAAAAAGAGCAGTGCTGATCTGATGTTGGGTTGTTAGTATAAAATCAGTAAGCCTATTATTCTTTAAAAAAAAGAAAAAAGTATTGCTCCAGTATTTATGTAATTATCTGTGTTATTCAGAGTTCACTTTTTTTTTTTTTTTTGATAGAGACAGAGCAAAAGTCAGAGAGAGGGACAGATAAACACAGGCAGGAAGGGAGAGAGATGAGAAGCATCAATTGTTTGTTGCGGCATCTTAGTTGTTCATTGATTTCTTTTTCATATGTGCCTTGTGTGTGTGTGTGGGGGGTTACAGCAGAGTGAGTGACCCCTTGCTCAAGCCAGCAACCATGGTGTCATGTGTATGATCCCAGGCTCAAGCCAGCGACCTCGTGCTCAAGCTGGTGAACCCACACCCACGGAAACCCCAGGGTTTCAAAACTCCGTGCTCTGTGTCCCAGTCCGATGCTCTATCCACTGAGCCACCACCTGGTCAAGCCAGAGTTCATTATTTTAAAAATCTTTCCTCATCACCTCTCCCCTAGGAATCCAGAGCAAGAAATCTGATATGGATGGTATAAATTCCAAATAAACCCCCATGACTCCTGGGCACACCAGGAGGCTTCCCATTCATAGTTCCAATTTTCCTCTCAAGGGTAAGGCCTTTCTGTCTTCATTATCCACTTCCAATGCTGGATTCTGGCACAAGAGCTGGCTAATGCAACACCTCTATTCCTTTAATTTAATATATTATCCAATTTAATTTCTTAAAATTCAATCTGGTTTAAGAATCAGATGAAGAAGCAAATGACAGAAGAATACCTATTATGCACTTAACACAGAGTAAAAAATAGCGATCTAGAAAACACGCTGTTATTTTGAGGCAAACATGAAGAGCCAGAACTTAAACATGTATATTAAGAATAGGACAAATAAGGCCCTGGCTGGTTGGCTCAGTGGTAGAGCGTCAGCCTGGCGTGCAGGAGTCCCAGGTTCAATTCCCAGCCAGGGCACACAGGAGAAGCGCCCATCTGTTTCTCCACCCCTCCCCCTCTCCTTCCTCTCTGTCTCTCTCTTCCCCTCCCGCAGCCAAGGCTCCGTTGGAGCAAAGTTGGCCCGGGCGCTAAGGATGGCTCCACGGCCTCTGCCTCAGGTGCTAGAATGGCCCTGGTTGCAACAGAGCAATGCCCCAGATGGGCATGCCAGGTGGATCCCGGTCGGGCGCATGCGGGAGTCTGTCTGGCTGCCTCCTCGTTTCCAACTTCAGAAAATACAAAAAAAAAAAAAAAAAAAAAGAATAGGACAAATAAATATCTATGGATCTACAACCCAGAACTGACAACACTAAACACTTTAAATATATTTATTTTCTTTCTTACGAAATGAAATATTACCAATAAATCGAAATTCTCCATACTCGCACACAGCCCACTCTGTTCATTCCTATGATCATGAATTTAGTATGTATCCTTCTGGTCAACTTTTATATCACATATATAGATATGTATCAATAAACAATTACACTGATGCTTTTATTTTAAAATATACATGTTTAAAAATATAACATGTATAAAAATATACATGTTGGGTTAAATCAATATCACAAAATTCTAGCTGTTTTCCAGCCTTGAAAATTTTGCCTATTTTATCCCATTCTCCTACATCTCTGGACTTATGACTTAAAAAAAAAACCCAAAAAACAAAGCAAAAACCCAACTCTTATTGACTTTATTTTGTTGTTTAAACTGTGCTTTGGGAAGAGAACAACCTTAAGTGTGTGCTCAACCCACCACCTTTACCTGGAGTCAAATACTATATTGTTATTTGTAGTATTTTATTTATTTTCAATCATCTTGTTATTTTGTAATCTTTTAAAAGTTTTGCTTCATGTATGGTATTAACATCTTATCTTTCTGAATTTTTTTTTTTTTTACAGGGACAGAGAGAGAGTCAGATAGAGGGATAGATAGGGACAGACAGACAGGAACAGAGAGAGATGAGAAGCATCAATCATCAGTTTTTCATTGCAACACCATAGTTGTTCACTGATTGCTTTCTCATATGTGCCATAACTGTGGGCCTTCAGCAGACTGAGTAACCCCCCGCTTGAGTCAGTGACCTTGGGTCCATGTTTGAGCTTTTTGCTCAAACCAGATGAGCCTGCGCTCAAGCTGGCAACCCCAGGGTCTTGAACCTGGGTCCTTCCGCATCCCAGTCTGACGCTCTATCCACTGCGCCACTGCCTGGTCAGGCTCTGAGAATTTTTAAATCCACCATCCTGACATTCTTAAGAACCAATTATCAATTAAAATTACTCAATAACGTGAAGAATTATATGACAGAAACAGAATTAATAATAGGCAGTAAAACCTATACAACAGTTAAACCAGCTTTAGACCACAGGAACACCTCTCCATGCACATGATCTGATATTATGCACTGTGACTATGGGAAAGCAGGGGAAAAAAATCCATCTTCTGTTAGCAACTGTCACCTTATGAGATGAGAATCAACATAAGCTGTGGTCTAATGTTCTGGTCTTGTAGGGAAGTGAAAGAAACTCTCAAACCTCTAAGGGCAGTAGTAGATTCTCTCACCCACATTCATTAACTGAGCAATGCGATGAAAGTAACTTGGTTACTAATAACACTTAAAATTACAATGTTTATACATTAAGTACTTTAATAAAATTAGTGCAGATGCAACACCAGTGTGCTGGAGAGAGTCCACATTCAAAGTTAAAAATGACATGTAACACCTGAACTGCTCAAGTGTTTAATTCTTTCCTAAAGAGCAACTCTACTAAATAAGGAAGGCAGCAGTTGAGGACTATCAGGACTAAACAGCTAAATCTCCAAAACACTATTACAGGTTGCTCAGACAGAATTTTAATTCCCAGTACAGGTTTTATATATGTTAAAAGATGGTATTTTCTTAAGGCCTAAAACAAAGCAAAGGTTAGATCACTTTAGGCAACAGTTAAAATTGGTACAGCCTCTCAAACGAGTGTTTGCATTACACACTTTTCTATGTGCGGGCTCTACTTCACACCCTGGCAAGTGACAAAGATCATCTTACTACCTCTTTGTACTTCTCAAGAGTAGCAAGGAATAGATACTCACTAAAGTTAACTGATAAAACTATTGGCATTTACATATTTTTATTTCTTTATATATTTGTAAATTACATGTTACCTTTTCAAAAAGAGAAGTGACCAGCATATGTGCTTAGAGAGTTTAATAAGTAATTCCACCTTTTGGAATGCAAAGTTATTATACTATATGCTCATATGGTATGAGGTATGCTAATCTACGGTTATGTTTAACTATCACTTTCAACAGAGTGACACTGAGAACATAGGATTAGGGAACTGTTAAGCAGAATGCACTGTGTAGACAAACCAGGGATAAAGGTTAGACATGCTGCCGAAGTGCCTTAGACATGGATTGCTAACAGTATAGAGCAGGGGTCGGGAACCTATGGCTCACGAGCCAGATGTGGCTCTTTTGATGGCTGCATCTGGCTCACAGACAAATCTTTAATAAAAAAAATAATAACGTTAAAAATATAAAACATTCTCATGTATTACAATCCATTCATTTCCTACCGTTCATGTTCACGGTTGCGGGTGGCTGGAGTCAATCACAGCTGTCCTCCGGGACAACACCAAATTTTTATTGGATAATGCGTAATGTACACAGGTCGTTGTATGGCTCTCAAGGAATTACGTTTTAAAATATGTGGCGTTCATGGCTCTCTCAGCCAAAAAGTTTCCCGACCCCTGGTATAGAGTATAATGACAACTCTGAAAAGCTGATCAACATGCTGTTTTGACAGATGTGGAAGAGAAATAATTAACAGTTACTAATGAACTGAATGTAGGAAATGCAAGAAGGAGAGCTGAGTTACACCGTTCTAGGAACATAGAGGACTGGGAGTATTGACTGTATGATTGCTAGGGAGAGTGTGTTTAGTGGTGACTTTGAGTGATAGTGATGAGCATTTTTTTTGACACATTAAATTTTGGGTGTTGCCTGGATATACAAATATAGACATCGTATAGGTAATAATGAGAAGTTCAAGATTAGTGAAAGAAGACAAGAGGTTCTTTCTGCTGAGTTTTCATTACATAATTCTATAAAATCATTCATTTCTAAAATAGTTGGGGATTAAGTTTTTATTGTATGTGGTCTCAGCTCAGATATTACCCTCACATATAAATTCTCCTTGATAAACAATCAAAAGTAGCATCCCTAGTAACTCTACTTCAAATTATCCAGTTTTACCCTGCTGATATTTTCTTCCTATCTGTATGCTTAAATTAAAGCAATTAAACAATTTACCAGAGGGAAAGAATCTAAAAGGTCCTGTTAATTGTTGACCACAGAAGAAATGTTATAAAAAAAATGAAATAAAACAAAACCCAAAACCTACAAATTTTGTTAAATTCCTCTCATGTTTTAATCTAACAAAAGCAATAATGGTAACATAAGTAGTAACATCAAATTTTTAATCACAATTGAAAAGACAGTACAAAATGTCTACTCTTTCCTATTTAACCATCTGGAACATGTTACAAACTCCCTGAAAGCATGAAAAATCTGCAAGTATAATTACACTCTGAGACTATTAGCATGACATGCTTCAATAAATACTCCTAATAGGATTTGCTGATATAATAATTGGCACTAAACCGATGGATTTTCATTATTTGGTTATTTGTTCTTGCTGGCTAAATACACAAGAAAACCAATAAATTGTCTCTTGAATAGAAACAGACAAACAAAAAACACCCAGTAAGGGCAAAATGTAACAGGTTGCAGAGGTAGAACAGAAGGGACAAGCAAAACTCTGCAAATGCCTGAGTTCAATTCCCATTTTCTCTCTTGCTTTCTCCCTTTCTTTCTCTCTTCCCCCAACCCCAAGTCTGGCATAACTATCTCTGCTCTTGTCAAAAATGAGTTGGTTAGGGTTAGGAGAAAATGTTATATTAAATCTTAAGTTGGCTAAATGCCAGCTGGCTGAAGATCTTCAGACCAAATCTTAACAAGGGAAAAACATTCAAAATTTATTGAGCCCTGGCAGGCTAGCTTGGTTGGTTAGAGCATCATCCTGAAGCACAGAAGTTGCTGGTTCAATCCCTGGTCAGGGCACAAACAGGAACAGATTGATGTTTCTGTCTCTCTCTCTCTTGCTAAAGTCAATAAATAAAAAAAAAATTTTTTTTAATTTATTCTATTCTTGATGGTTTGGGGGATTTAACATTTGGCTACTTAAATTGGAAATGTTAAGAAAGTGGCCTGACCAGGCAGTGGTGCAGTGGATAGAGCATCGGATGGGATGCAGAGGACCCAGGTTCGAGACCCCGAGGTCACCAGCCTGAGCGCGGCTCATCTGGTTTGAGCAAAAGCTCACCAGCTTGAGCAGGGGGTTACTCAGTCTGCTGAAAGCCCACAGTCAAGGCACATATGAGAAAGCAATCAATGAACAACTAAGGTGTTGCAACGAAAAACTGATGATTGATGCTTCTCATCTCTCTCTCTGTTCCTGTCTGTCTGTCCCTATCTATCCCTCTCTCTGACTCTCTCTCTGTCTCTGTAAAAATAAATAAATAAATAAACTTTAAAAAAAAAGGGGAAGAACTCAACTAGCTAAGATTTTTAAAAAGATACATCTGGCAGCCGAGCAATGGTAGTAAGAGGGTTGCTGTGACAGTCTAATTTCAAGAGTGAGCAGTTGGATATTTATGCAGTACCAGTTAGGGTGAATAAGACACTGGAATAAATCAGTAAGAACTGGGGGTAAAAAATAAATGGTCCAATTATCTGTATATATGAATTACCAAAGTAATTCATGTCTACTGTACAAGTCTAGAAAATGCAGGAAAATAAAAATCACCCATAACTGTTTCATCTAGATTAATGCAAAGATTTACATATTCATTCTTCTGTAAATATAGATTATAGTTTTGTTTTCATGATTATGACATCATAGTGGACATATTATTTAAGAGCACCTTCTTTCCACTAAATTTATATATGTAACTTCTCATGCTTTTAAATATTCTACATAGTTTGTATTGTCTAAAATATTTGTGTGTGTGTGTGACAGTTTTTAAGCAAGATAGTGATGCAGGACTTTAGATTGGTTCTCATTTTTTGCTGTTAAAAACAATACTATGATGAGGCATCTTTCTGGCTGAAACTTTGTTTACAGTCAGGATTATATTCTCTAAATAAGCTCCTACAAACAAGTTTCCTCGCATGGGAGACAGGATGGATATTAATGCCATTTAGTCAAGACTGAGTTTACAGGAGATAATAGATATCTGAGGGAGAGGCTAATGAAT
The DNA here is from genome assembly GCF_036850995.1 of Saccopteryx leptura. Taxonomy (NCBI): domain Eukaryota; kingdom Metazoa; phylum Chordata; class Mammalia; order Chiroptera; family Emballonuridae; genus Saccopteryx; species Saccopteryx leptura. The sequence continues at coordinate 290,288,765 of NC_089505.1, read as the reverse complement.
TCAGTTATGTACAATACACATTAATTATGAATATGACATCCAAGCAGATAAATCCAGCTGATGACGAGAGAAGTGGGATATAAAGATTTGTGGAATCCCTGGCCGAGGAGTAGATGAGATGACCAACAAAAAGTGAGAAAAGAATAAATTACTAAGAAAACAATCTAATATTTAAGGAAGTGGACAATAAAAACTATAACATTAAATAAAAACAAAAAGTGAGAAAAAAATGAGTAAAGATCAGAGGATAAAATCAGTAAAAGTTGAGGGTAAAGAGATAATGTCCACTTTCGAGAATTATTTTGAACCTGCCCAAACAATCACAATCCCTTTAAAACAAAACAAATTCTTAGAAAAGTACCTAAAGATAGTCAAGAGTCCCTGCTAAAATAAACTTCAATGAAGCACAAATAGTTCCCATCAAGACACCAGAAATTCAACATATTCCAACACCACCACAATCACTGAACCCATATGCTATTATGCCAATGTGTCTACAACTGTCGCCCAACTCAAGGTTTTAGCTAGTTCTAGTATACTAAGATTTATTATCACTGTAAACATGTTCACAATTTCAACCCCATTTTACAAACTTTCCTAAATATCTTTTCCAGAATTAATTTTTACAAACTTGATTTCTTTTTCCCTTATTCTTGCTATCCTATGCCTACCCTTCAGGGATTAACAACAGAACAAATGAGAGTATATTCATAATTAGTCATGAAAAGCAAGGTCTTATAGAGCAATGTAAATGAATTTTAGAAATTTAAAGGTAAATCTTAAGAACATGTACAATATACCATTTTTTATAAAGTTCAAAAATAAGCAATCAATAAACTATGTTATTTAGGTAGAGATGCATATGCAATAAAACAAAAGAATAACACAAAATTCAGTATAGGGGTGAGCTGAGAAAAACTTACACAGGGAGTTTCCATTGTATTGGTAAAATTTCATTTCTTAGGCTGGTTATACATAATACATAACAACATACTAAACAACGTTTTAAAATTTACTTTTTAGTGAAGGACAATAAAGTTTTAATAAATGGATTATGGAGATTATAGAATAGTATTTTATGGAGAATAACTCAAATATTTCAAATAACCCTATTTTCTTACTTATTAACCAAAGTATATTGTCTTGATCAGATAGAGAACTATCATTCAAGAAGTTACTAGTTATTACATAAATGTAGAAAATAATTTAGCGTTTACTTAAAAATTTTATCAGTTAACCATTCAGCAAATGATAATTAATATACTGGCAGCTACACTGAAGTCTCATTGCTCTTCCTGAATTTTAATTGTAGTGAGTATTTTCTGAAACTATGCCTGACCTGTGTGGCACAGTGGATAAAGCACTGACCTTGAATACTGAGGCCGCTACTTCGAACTCCTGGGCTTGCCCAGTCAAGGCACATACAGGAAGCAACTACTGTGAGTTAATGCTTCCTGCTTCTCTCCTTCTCCCTCCTCTTTCTCACTCTCCTTCACTTACTCTCCCCCCCAAAAAAAATCAATAAATGAAATCTAAAAACAAAAAGAAACTACATATGTATTAATAGGAATAATTAAGGGGGAAAAACATAATACCTCTAACCGAGATTAAAGTACACGCAAAGGAAAAGAATCCTTATATTCTGACCTTTTGGGTAAAGGTGGAGTAAGGAGGATTTGTTTTCCAAAGAATGATCTCCAGAGGAATCTCAATTAATAAAACTTTCAGGGAAAGAAATGGGATTAAGATATTCAGGAGCTATTAAATCCTTTCTCCAGCCTCACCAGGCAGTGGTGCAATGGATAGAGCGTAGGACTGGAACACGGAGGACCCAAGTTCACCCCCGAGGCCACCAGCTTGAGCGCAGGCTCATCTGGTTTGAACAGCGCAGGCTCACCAGCTTGAACCCAAGGTTGCTGACTTAAGTAAGGGGTCACTAGGTCTGTTGTAGCCCCCCAGTCAAGGCACATATGAGAAAACAAAAATGAACTACTAAGGTGCCGCAACAAAGAATTGATGCTTCTCATCTCTCTCTCTTCCTGTCTGTCCCTATCTGTTCCTCTCTCTCTCTCCATCTCTGTCACAAAAATAAATAAATAAATTCTTTTCTGCAATCATTATTCAAAATGGAGCTTAACTGACTGATTATAAATAAACAGTATTTTTTGATGGAAGCTATAGAATTACATAAAATTTTCCATGTAAATTGCATGAATATTTTAAACATTCCATTAACTAGTAACTTTGTGAATGACAAACTTTAACAATACCAGCTGCTTTTTTTTTTGGTATTATAAGATGATAAGATGTACTGAAACCTTGAAAACAGACTACTGGGAAAGAAAATGAGTTTGACTTGATGAACACTAAGGTTCAGAATATAAATGCAATCCAAAAAAGAGAGTTACCATGGGAGCAATAATAGTAAGAGGCAATATGGTTTGGAGAACACAAACTGGAATGGGGCTTGAGAAGCAGGCACTGTAAGAAATAATATCACTAAAGAAGCCAGAGGAGGTAGGCTAAAGCATAATGACAATAGTAGGAATATGTGGCTCTGGACCAAGGGACATCCCAATTAATGAATGCCTTATTAGGACTCTGGGCGAAACAAAATAATAAAAATAAAGGCATACACAGTGTAATGACAAGATAAAGAATCACACATGGGAAACAGATGATCTCAATGCTATTCTCAAGAAGTGACTAATACTTTTGTGGATTTTGAGACTGAAAGACTAAAGAGGAAAATGGGGAATGCGAGAAGAAAGGTAAATTATACAAATAACTAAAGCAACACCAGGAGTCCAATTTAAATAGCAGGACTAAGGCTGGGACATATAAAAATGATTAACCAAACATAATAAGAAAGTAAAAGGGATGTGTATAAGTTATAAAGTAATCCAAATTAACAAAGTTTTATTTTAAAACAAGTGGCATATTTTAGCCATAGCTAAGCCCACAACTTGTGGGGCTTTCCACTTGCCCTCTTAATCCCACTTTGTAAACATTTCAAATCCTATCTATAAGAGCTTAAATCTAATATCCTCCATAAATCCTTCCTAGAACATAGTCTTAAATACTCCCAATTTTAAACCTCTTCATTTTTCATTGTCTTTGTCAAAGTAGATACTAACTACACATTTGATAGTTAAAAATGATTTAGCACACAATAATTTATTTGTAAACAGTATGGATGCATTCTGAATAGGTTAGCACATGCACAACTATTTGCTTAAGCACACAAACAAAAAAAGAAATGTACTACCAAGAGAGGGAGGGGGTCAGAAATGGAAACACACAATAGATCAAGTTTTATCATACTGTGCATAATAGTGCATTACAGTGCAAGCTAGTACAAATATTGATCGACTTACGACCTATGCAACTTACGACCATTCGACTTTACAACCACAGTCACTAGCCACAACTGCTCCGAATCTGGCAGCGCAAGCGTTGCCTAGCTGGGCATATGACAGTGCAGACCAGCTTCCAGCAGCACTACCATCTCCGTGTGCACCATTTCAACTGTTATCCCAGACTCGGTACAGCAATTTGTGTTTTGTGTCTTGGATATTTTTCATCAACCCCCTCCCAAGATTAGTCTACCAAGAGGAAATTGTCTTTGCAAATATTAAACTAGTTGTACTGGTAATGCAGTGTTTTACTTAAACCTGATGAATGTAAAAATAAGAAACAAAATGGTGTAGAGATGATACAAATGGCATAAAATGAACAAAGAAAATTATGATATATAACAATAATAAAAGAAAATTATGATAAAATATGACTTAAAAGATTTTTATAACATCATTTCACAGTACTGTACATATAGCCTATTCAACTTACGACAAATCGTGTTACAACCGGTCTGTCGGAACCAATCGTGGTCATAAGTCGAGCACTAGCTGTACTTGGTTTCCGAACACCACGGGTACAATGCATTGAACACTACACTATATAAGTTTGTCTGAACGCTATTTGAGCAAGCATGAAAAAATGAACTACAAAGAGGAGTGGGAGTTAGAGCCTGCTCATAACCTAGCCAGCCAGAAACAGTAACAAGTCAAGTTTTAGCTTACTGCACATAACAGTGCAACATGGTACAAGCTGGTGCTTGATTTCCGAACTCCACATGTACGATACCTTAAATATTACATAAGTTTGTCCAAATGATTTTTGTCTATTGTGCATGATTTGCAAATGCTCTACACAATGCAAATGGTTGTTCCAATGAGCCTACAAGTTCCAAAGATATCAAAGATGAACTCAATAGAATTTTCATCGATGATACAGGCTGATAAGTGGCAATCACCCTGAAGCATAAGCAAATTCAACTAAAATCATTGGGTCTATAATCTTCATACAACATCAGGATGCTTAACTCTTTTTGTGGACCAGCACAAAACTTCTGGCGGACTTGCGGTTGAAAAACTTTGCTATAGAGGACCCAAAGATAGGTCCCCTACATCCTTCAATCAATTCATTTACTTAAAAATATATGTGTGTATCTACTGTATGCCATATTTTGAAGGTTCAAATTTCATATAGACCTCTGCCCTTAAAAGCGTGGAGTGGCCTGACCTGTGGTGGCACAGTGGATAAAGCGTCGACCTGGAAATGCTGAGGTCGCAGGTTCGAAACCCTGGGCTTGCCTGGTCAAGGCACATATGGGAGTTGATGCTTCCTGCTCCTCCCCCCTTCTCTCTCTCTGTCTCTCTCTCCTCTCTCTCCCTCTCTGTCTCTCTCTCCTCTCTAAAAATAAATAAATAAATAAATAAATAAATAAATAAATAAATAAACAAAAATAAATTTAAATAAAAAGTGTGGAGTTGGGGGAAGTTTAGTTGAGTAAAGAAACAATGAAAATAATGTAATACATATCCTAAGGATATGAGCTCAGGATATAGCATGGGATCACAGGAGAAGGTCACAGAACTGAGGTTCCTGCATCAGTAGAATCATACTGTCTATAACTAAAACATTGTTCATCATCTATTCACCCTTGAAAACCATTTACATACCTTAAACATATAGAAATAAAGTAAAAAACATTTTAGAAGCAACGAATGCAAACACAAACGCAATATAAACACTATATTGTTAATATTCCTTTAAAGCGATTTCTTCATATGAGCCAAAGTGATGAAGGAATCTTAAGATAGGAATGTTGGAGAATCTAATTTCAGTTTGAAAAGCCAAGAAGATGAACTGAGATTTGAAAGATACACACACTTGGGGTGGTGAATACATAATACAACATACAGATGATGTATTATAGAACTGTACACTGAAACCTATATAATTTTACCAATATCAACCCAATAAATTCATTTAAAAAGAAAAAGAATTCCCATAGTAAAGTTTTTAAAAAAGAAAGTTATACACAAAATCTTAGTTCATAAATCTCAATCATAACATTTAAAATGAATGTTGAAAAATGGAGTCAGTCTTTAGTTCTTTGAAATGTAATAAATAGCACATTAAATCATAAAATCCTTATTTTGAAGGTATCTTAAGTATATATGAAAAGTGATTAAAATTTAAATTCACTTGAGAATACTTTCAATCAATTTGCTGTAGCTTTGACACTTGCAACTATACTACCTTATAACCGAATAATATAAAAAATAGGATCTATATTCACAATGTAAAATATGATCACTAAATTCAAATATTAAAAATATCATTACTTTAGGAATAATAATTACTCTCAATCTGATAGCTAAAAATGATAAATAAGAATCTTTTTTGCTTTGGCCCTATATTAAAACTAGGAGATCTCCTTAATTTCCAGTAGTCTGAGAATTTATATTTCATAACTCTGTCAGACTAGTGTCCTAAGGACTATTATGCAATAATTGCTGTCAGTATTACTTTTGATATTTTATTCTTTTAGTCAGTGATCAAAAAATTTTTTTTCACATTAAACTGCTAATATAATAAAGTAAACACAATCTCATAATTTTCCACAAGTATTTTCTATTAATTAGTAAAACTTATATCCCTATAGTTGGCACACAAAAATATTTGTTAAATGAATGAATGAAATGATCACAAGCCTGAGATTCCTGTAGTCTAAAGTCTCATAACCTTGCTCTTAAATGCTACTTCAACATAGACACTGCCAAAGGTGTAATTTTTTTCATGAAGACTAAGAGATTTTTCCTTTGGTACTATACCAAAGGAAATTCCTCCATCTATACCCTAAGAAACCACATAACTAGCATCACACTAATGTTTCATGAAGTAATTGGAACAAATTATTAGAGACCTCTACTGTGTCCACAAAACCTTTGTATTCAAATACAAATACCTTGCCCCAAAATTGAAAGCTCAACAATCTCTGTGCAGAGGCTAGAGGGTTAAAAGGCCCTAGGAAATCAATCAGGATACCAAGGGGCCTCATTGTGTTCTCTGCTAATTCAACAATGGTTGAACTACAATATCCTTGGTGGTAAGTCATTAAATTTCTAGGAGTTTCAGTTCCCTCATTTGCAAAAAATGGAGGTTGGTCACTCCAAGAGTCTATGCTTTAGTGATTATAGAAAGCAAAGCAAATTTTACCTTCAATATTCCTTTGGAAGATACAATGCTTCAGAAGCCCTATAAAAATGGTTTCCAATCTTGTTCAGGTGAGGGACAACTTTGAAGCTCCAATAAAAGCTATAGACACTTCATCTCCAAAGAATTCCCACATGGACAAAATTTTGTACATATCAGGAGAGTTTAATGACCTTCTGATGTGGCCCATGGAACTCATGTTAGGAACTTCTGTCCTATAAATTTAAATATAATTCAATAACTTGGAGATGTTATTAAGTGTGAAAACAAAGCAGTACTTTGTACCTAAATCTTCTGATTTTTTTCAACAAGTTAAATTTATTTTAAATTTCAAACAACAGTAAAGAGGAATCAATTATTTTTATAATTCTCAAAGAGAAATATGGTTCTGAAGAACTGAAAACTACTAGCTTAGATAATTAAACTATGCTGGTAGATCAGAATTTCCAGATAAGTGATACCTAATTATGGCTATAGTCAAACTCATTCTGATGAACCAACTATAATGAAAATATTTAGTTAGAATTACAAATTTAAATGTCTTTCGTTTCATTTTCTTTATGTGCACAATCCATCTGGAGGTAGGCCTTCATTAAAAATACAGAACTAAGCCTGACCAGTGGTGGCACAGTGGACAGAGTGCTGACCTAGAACACTAAGGTCCCAGGTTTAAAACCCAAGGTCGCCAGCTTGAACATCCAGCTTGATCAGTTTCACCAGCTTGAGTGCAGGGTCGCGGCTTGAGAGTGGGATCATAGACATGCCCCCATGGTTGCTGTCTTGAGCTCAAGGTTGCTGGCTTGAGGAAGGGGTCACTGACTCAGCTGGATTCACCCCTTACCCCGCCACCCCTGTTAAGGCACATATTAGAATGCAATCAATGAACAACTAAAATGCCGCAACTATGAATTGATGCTTCTCATATTTCTCTCTCTCTTCCTGTCTGTCTGTCTGTCTGACTCTAAAAAACAATCCAATAGTGCCATCTGTGCCAACCACACCAAAGGACAGATGAAGTCAGGGGAATAAACTCACTTTAAAAAATACAAAACTAAATATGAAACACTAAATTACTAAAATGGCTTAAATTTCTGAAACATTAAATAGCAATCATGTATTTAATAGACTAAACACAGTCTCATCACATCCTAATTTGTAATTAAGATTGGTTAAGTCTGTTGAGCTATAATATGCATTTGCTTACTCTATTATTAAGAAAAAACCTTTTAAACACTTAAAAATCAAAAATATTTCTTTTAAGTTTAAACAAGTTTTTTCAAGTGTAAAAGTAAAGAAAGTAGAGGGACCTGATGTAGCACATACAGGGAAAGAATGAGCAATTACACAATTCTGTAGAGACTAATTAAACATAAGCAAAAAGACTGGTATTAAAATAGGTTTTATAAATCATCTTCAGAATAAGCTCGTATAGTATAGTTTCCAATGTCGACCTTTTGCACAAACCCCTCTTAGGATTTCTATTGTCTAAAATAGATCCACGGGGAACCATTTTAGAAATTCTATGATTACTTTCTGATGTAATAAAGGGAGAGGACTAACACTGACTATCAGGAAAATTGTGATCTGCCCTGACTGTGATGGCAACATCCCTATCACAAATATGAAAGCAAAATGGCTGTCATTTCTGCTGCATTTCTTTTGTCTTTTTATTTAAGTAACATCTAGTGTTCTTAAATTTTTCTCTTCATTAAGTTATAAAATCGTAAGTCTTTTTGTTATAAATTACAAATTACAGTTTGTTCATTTCACAAAAGAGAAACATTTAAACACATTTATACAACTTATAGCAATGTGGATTCTAGCTTCTTCAATGTTCTCCTTATAAATTACTCAGTGACTGTGAATGTACCATCTTGTTTACTTGAATAAACTATACATAAACCAGGAAATAAAGCCAATACCTGGATCTTAGCCTACAGTCATCCTTACAAGCCTAACTTATATTCCAGAATCTTACTTCAGAGAAGGGTGCATTTACTGCAAATTGCAAAGATATCTGTAGCAAAGTTAAATTAGAATCTAGATTTAATGCATCTCTCCTCTTCAGCTGTTTCTTTCGTTTTCTAAAAAGTCCTACTTGGAGCTAAAGATATTTCAGGAAAAGCCTTATAGGATAGACTTCATATGTGAATGCCTCTATGCATAATAGCAGGAAATTAGACCAAACAAACAAACAAAAAACACAGGGTTTTACTCCCATGATTTGCCACTAACCTGCTTTTGTATCATCAGGTATATGACAGCTTCTTAGGGACTCAGTTTTTGCCATCTGTAAAATAAAGATGTTGGAGCTCACTTCCAATCAAATTACTTATGTAAGTCTACACTTCTGTGAGTGTATGAATAAGACAATCAGAGCAAGCTCATGTGATACTACGGACACAGGTATGTATGTAGAAACAGAAGATGACCAAAAAATATGCAAAACAATACAATGTTTACATCTGAAGCTACTGTGCACAGTTTAGGTTTGGACTTATGATTTAAAGAGGCTAAGTAATAAGTAAGCCCAGCACATTCATCCAAATCCCCAGCACCCTCCCTTCAGGCTGCCACTTCCCTAATGTCCACAGGGACTCTAACCTAAGAGTAGCCTGCTTTCCTCCCCATATAATCATTCTCACATCTGTCCTAAGATAAACTGATCTGGTCCATCTAGATTGGGACCCCGCAGGCTTTTCTGTAAAGATCCAGATAGTAAACACTTTGGATTTTGCAGGCTATATAGTTACTGTAGCAACTATTCAACTCTTCCTTCAGAGTGTAAAAGCAGACTATACATAAACTAATGAGCACAGAAGCTGGGTTCTAATGATATTTTATTTACAAAAAACAGGCTGCAGACAAGTCTAGGTCACACCAAAAAACAAGATGGTATAAACCACCTACATACACTATAAAAGCTAAGGTGGCAGAGTTGCAGCATAGAAAATCATTACCAAAAAAACACGTATACGTCATTTTAAATTTCTCTGAGTCCTTTCAGCCTAGTATAAAAGAGAGCATGACGGTGTGATAGAGTGTAACAATACAGGTATTCAACTGATATTAGATATTTAATAAATGCCAATTTCCTTTCCCATTTTAACAGTGACATCTCTGAAGACATACTGCCTCCAACCCTTACTTCTAGGCATCACTTATTCTGGCCCTTGGACAAGAGCTGGCCCTTGTTTCTTCTTGATCCTGGCAAATATACTCCTGGTTTGAGTATTCCTGCATTCCTTTCCCCCTATTAATCCAAAGCTGCAACTTCACAAACCTTATCCATCTGAGCCTCAAATGTCAGTGTTACTACCATTCAGTATTGGCCCAGGTAAGGTGGTGAGGAAACAGAGAAGAGAAAGAAGAGGATAGAGAGGGTAGGTTCAGGTGGAGGACAGGTGAGTGGTAGCATTACCTCCCTTTTCCTGACTCTAAAAAAGAGCTAGGGGCTAACTTACTGTTAATTTAAATGAAAATGTTGTCTGCTCTAGTGCAAACAAAGAACACTTCACTTCATGCAAAGTGTTCCCTAATGAAAGAACTCAATTCTAAGGGGGAAAAAAACCCACAGTAAGCTTTATTCTTAGGCTTTTATCTAGATCACTCTGCCTCCAGCTGTGAAACTGACTGATGTTTTTAAAGCTCCAAGGAGCCTTTACTAGTAACCATGGTTACTGCTTCAAAACAGTACAAAAAAGTAGGAGGAGATAGCAATTTGAGGAGAAAAACAGGTTTTTTTAATTTTCATCAAATGAAGCTATAGTAACAGAGTCTGAGCAAGGGTCTGAAGATTATTACCTCTCTCCAGAGCCACTGAGATGCCTGATCTCTCAGCCCCCAGGTCTAGTACCTCAGTGGATCTTGTACCTTACCCAAGAGTGATCCGCAAAATCTAATTTAGTCATTTACAACAGATAGTATCTTAGAATCTCAACTAATATTCTTGCCAGGAATCAGTGAATTTGCTTTCCAGCAGAGCAGCTTACTTGGAGAAAACAAAATAAGTACACAGGTTGCTTAGAAGTATATGAATCCAAGCCTAAGAAGGTACCTATATTTTAATATAAAGCTACTCAAGTATTCTTCTCAACCTTTGCTAGTCAAAAAAAAAAAAAACAGCTTTCGTCCAATGTTCCCCTTAGCAACATTCTCAGTTATTCAACAACAAATTATATACAGTACCTACTACGTTCCAGGCACTGTATAAAACCTGGGGTATTTCATAATAAAGAAAACAGACAAAACTCATGCCTTTATGGGCCTTACAACCTAATGGAGAAGAGAGTCACTAAATACACAATTGCAAATTGTTTTAATGTGCTATGAAGGAAAAAACCTAAAGGTATTTACTGTGATATCAAGAAAAGCTTCTTTTTTTTCATGGCATATAAAAAAATGCTCAACATCACTAATCATTAGAGAAATGCAAATTAAAACCACAATGAGGTATCACCTCACACCAGTCAGAATGGCACTACTCATCAACAAAACAACACAGAATAAGTGCTGGCGAGGATGTGGAGAATAGGAAACCCTCCTGCATTGCTGGTAGGAATGCAGACTAGAGCAGCCACTGTGGAAAACAGTATGGAGATTCCTCAAAAAATTAAAAATCAAACTGCCTTTTGACCCAGCCATCCCACTTTTAGGAATATATTCCAAGAACACCATATCACTGATTCAAAAGAAGAAATGCACCCCCATGTATATGGCAGCATTGTTTACAATAGCCAAGATCTAGAAACAGCCCAAATGTCCGACAGTGGACAAATGGATTAAAAAGCTATGGTACATATACACAATGGAATACTATGGGGCCATGAAAAAGAAGGAAATATTACTTTTTGCAACAACATGGATGGACCTGGAAACTATTATGCTAAGTGAAATAAGCCAGGCAGAGAAAGAACAATATCATATGACCTCACTCATTTGAGAAACCCGACGAACAATATGAACTGAGGAAAGAAATAGAGACAGAGGCGGGATCAAAGGATCCAGAAGGAAAGCGGACAAAGGGAAAGGGGATGATAGGATGATAGGATGATAGGGTAGGATGAGAGCTGAAAAGCAAATCCTGGAGGGAAGGGGGGAGGGCATTACAGGGACAAGGGGGACGTACTGGGGAACACGGGGGACACTAGAATCTAAAAATTAAAAAATTAAAAAGAAAACAGATTTACAATGAAGCTAATGAAAAAAAAAAAAGAAAAGCTCCTTTGATACATAAAGGGACCTAATGTTGAAAACTACTGATGCTGGAAATGGATACTCTCCATTTTGGTATATGTTTAGAAATTCTCAAAATAAAAATTAAAAAATGAAAGAAATAAAAATAGATCAGAAAGATAAGTAGGTGTTAAACAGGCAAAGGGTGCCCGGGAAGCGTGTCCCCTATGCCAGAGGAAAAGCAGATGCATCAACCCAGAGAGCCTGGGAGCCTGGCACACTGCAGGGATTAAAGACCCAGCAAAAGCTACACACCTTCCTCACCCACAAGTGACAGATGAAAAATATTCCAAACAGTAATCATGGAAGCTGCCTTTATTGAGCCCTCACTAAGTGCCAGGCAGTGTGCTAATGTTAATATGCTTTGTCTAATGCACACCCCAGAACAATCTATAAGGTACACTTGTTCCTAGGTTGGAAAGGAGGAAACTGATGCACAGACTAGGTAACTTGCCTGTATCTATCTCATTCCAGAACCTGTGCTTTTTCTTAACCACCATCATATACCCTGCTGCCATATATCCAAATGCCACTATTAATTATTAAGTTTTACCCAAGAGTTCTAAACTCTTGTTCCAACTCTATAGCTTAAATTTAATCATTTCACCCTCTTGCTCTTTTCACAAAATAGAACACAATTAGGTCACAGTAAGGACTTCCCAGCCTTTAAACTTTACACCTTTATGATTACATTACTATTTTTCTCTATAACAGAAGTTTATACCCATCATATTTTACAGTTCATATGGTATAATCAGATAGTATCTAAATTTGAACAATTTATTTATTAATCATTCTACAAATAATCACTGGTCACTTTTGTGCCAGGTACTCTTCTAGGTGTCAAAAATGTGATAGTAAGTTAAATAGTTGAAAATCGTACCCTTCATAGCACTTATAATGTAGTGGGAAGACACAGATGATAAATAAAACAAATAAGTAAGCAATACAGTGGTACCTTGAGATACGACTTTAATTCGTTCTGTAACTGAGATCGTAAGTCACTCAACTCATATATCAAATAAATTTCTCCCATTTAAAATAACTGAAATAGATTTAATCCATTCCAGCCCTGTGAAACATCCCCAAACCATCCTAAATTATGAAAAAAGACATGTTTTTAATTAAGAAACACACATGTATACTTTACCGATGCATAACAAAATATATGAAATAAAAGAAAAAAGTGTTATTTAGTACTGTATTCTTATCTTGGAGACAGACGAGTGCAGCTAATGGAGGTGAATGGCGGAAGAGGAGGGAGGGAGGAAGGGATGCAGGCACTGTAGATACGTAAACTAAAACAGCACTTTCTTAACACTAAATGTAAACTAAAACTGCATTTTCTTTACTTTAAACAAAACTAAAACTGCACTTTCTTTACTTAAAATGAAACTACAGAAACTTAATTGTAAAAAAATGCACTTTCTTAACTTTAAACTTAACCTAAGCTTAACATTATATATTTTTCATTTAATCATCACCTGTTTTTGCCTTTTTGGCTGCACTTTCGGCACTTTCACTTGCAGGACTTTTGAATAAAAATCTATCCAAAGAGGTTTGCTTTTGCCTGCCTTTTAAAATGTTACAGAAATGTGACAAACAAGTGTCATTAAAAAGTGCTGAAGCACGACCAGTTGAAACTTTTTCTGGGTGTTTCTTTTCAATAAAACTTGAAAGCTTCTCCCACATTGCCAGCATGTCTTTAATTTCACTTGTAGAAATCACATTCTCCGACTCTACCTCCTCCTCACTACTAATCTCTTGCAGAAGCTCCGTATGTCACATCATCTGTAGCTCCTTCAAACTCCTCAGTTGAGAACGAGCTCGTTTATGTCACCCTCATCTATCTCCAGACCCATTGACTTTCTGAGGGACACAATCTCCTCCAACGCTTCTACCTCGGTCTCACTCTCTGATTCGAATCCTTCGAAGTCCCTGTCTGCAACAACATCAGGCCATAACTTTTCCCACGCCGAGTTCACAGTTCTTGTAAGTTCTTCCATGCCAAGTCAATAATGTGTAAACATATCACAATGTTGTAGTGACCTTTCCAAAACTCTTGAAGGGTTAGTATTGTATTCTTAGTCACCTCAAAGCAGCAGCGGAACAAGTGCTTTGTGTAAAGCTTTTTAAAGTTAGAAATGACCTGCTGATCCATAGGTTGCAAGATTGAAGTAATGTTGGATGGGAAGTAGAGGACTTTCACGAATTTGAACTCATCGAGAATGTCATCTTCAAGACCAGGTGGGTGGGCTGGAGCATTATCAAGGATTAGTAATGCCGTCATCGGGAGTTTATTTTCTTGAAGATATTTTTTCACTGCAGGATCAAAGACAAGATTTACCCATTTACCCATGTAATCCATGCCCTAGCATTGGCGCGCCACATAACCTGCAGTTTTTTCTTAAGAATCTTGTGAGTCTTAAAGGCTTGAGGATTTTTGGAATGATCCACTAGCAGTGGCTATACTTTACAGTCATCGTTAGCATCTGCACACAATGCAAGGGTCAGACGGTCCTTCGTGGGTTTATGGCCTGGCAGCTTCTTCTCCTCTCTGATGATGAAAGTCCTCCGGGGCATTTTTTCCAAAACAACCCTATTTCGTCACAGTTGAACATTTGTTGGGGGATGTAGCCTTCCTTTGCGATAAGCGTAGCAAAACGTGCAATGTACTTCTCAGCTGCCTTAACATCAGCACTTGCAGCTTCACCATGCCTCACCACCGAGTGGATGCCAGATCTCTTCTTGAAATTTTCAAACCAGCCGTGACTTGCCTTAAACATATCTTCTGCAGCCTCTTTTGAAGTTGATGGTTCTTTCTTCTTCAAGTCGCTATAATATGTGCCTTTTTGCATATTACAGTCTCTGTCACTTTATCTCCTGCCAGCTCCTTTTCTTTCACCCACACCAGCAGAAGCTTCTCCATTTCTTCATGGATATTTGTCCTTAATTGGGACAGAATTGAAATTCCTTTTGATGGGTTTGTGCTTTTGATGGCATCCTTTTGTTTAAGGATGGTACAAATTATAGATGCATTGCGGTTGTACAGCCTTGCCAGTTCAATCACTCGTACACCACGTTCATGTTTTTCTATTATTTCTTGATTTACTTCTATCGACATCATTCTCTTCTTCTTCTCACCACTGTCCTTTACACTCACTTTCTTTTTTTGGGGGGGGGGGGTTTACAGAGTCAGAGAGAGTGATAGACAGGGACAGACAGACAAGAACGGAGAGATGAGAAGCATCAATCATTAGTTTTTTGTTGCGCATTGCAACACCTTAGTTGTTCATTGCTTGCTTCCTCATATGTGCCTTGACTGCGGGCTTTCAGCAGACCGAGTAACCCCTTGCTCGAGCCAGCGAACTTGGGTCCAAGCTGGTGAGCTTTTGCTCAAACCAGATGAGCCCGTGCTCAAGCTGCGACCTCGGGGTCTCAAACCTGGGTCCTCAGCATCCCAGTCCGATGCTCTATCCATTGCGCCACCACTTGGTCAGGCACACTCAATTTCTTTTACCCCATGATAGCACACAAAAAAAGTTAGTAAAAAATGCAAAAATGATGCAAGAACAAGTACAGCGCATTTGATTGGACTTGATTCTGTGGGTAACACGTGAGTAAGAATGAGATGCTGGTGTTATGTTGCCGATACTGGACCCGTGCGCCAACGCACCAACTAGTGGCAGCTTTCTGAATCACGACTCGTATCTCAGAATTTCGCTCAGATCTCAAACAAAAAGACGGACAGAGTCGCAGCTCGTATCTTAAAAATTTGTATGTTGGTCTGCTCGTATCTCAAGGTACCACTGTATTCAGACCAGTGGTCCCCAACCTTTTTTGGGCCACGGACCGGTTTAATGTCAGAAAATATTTTCACGGACCGGCCTTTAGGGTGGGACGAATAAATGCACAAAATAAAATTATGTGACCAGCATAAAAACTGTGGTATTTTTAAATATAATTGTCGAACTTGCGAGACAAGCGTCAAGAGTGAGTCTTAGACAGATGTAACAGAGGGAATCTGGTCATTTTTTAAAAATAAAACATTGTTCAGACTTAAATATAAATAAAACAGAAATAATGTAAGTTATTTATTCTTTCTCTGCGGACTGGTACCAAATGGCCCATGGACCGGTACCGGTCCGTGGCTCGGGGGTTGGGGACCACTGTATTAGACCATGGTAAGTACAATGGAGAAAAATAAATCAGGAAAGGAGGACTACAGAAAATGCTCGTTTCCCCATGTCCGTTATTGAGAGCAGGAGTTTGTTAGGCACTACAGCAAACAACAACCAGCAATACATAAGCACCTGCCCTTGAGCTGATCACATTCTAGCAAATAAAAATATGAGAAATTCTAGAAAACACACATAAACAAAGTACTATGGGAACACACAGAAAAGAGCCACAGGCAGAAGGAGCTAAGTTGCAAGCTGCATGTTACTCTCTTATACACACACATCAAAAAGAAAAAGATTCATGTAAAAAAAAGAATATAAGATCTATATTGTAAAGCCACATTTTAAAATTTTATAAAACCTTATTCATAAATATTTAAAGAAGATATATAAAAAGAGACATAGACTATCTTCCTGTTTGGGAAACTATTATCAAGCTACAAACTGATCCCCAAATATAGGCTTAATACAAGTCAAATAAAAACTGAAATATGTTTTAGAAACATTATCAGGTAATAATCTATACTACAATTAAAAGGGTAAATGTGGGCCCTGGCCGCTTGGCTCAGTGGTAGAGTGTCGGCCTGGTGTGCAGGAGTCCCGGGTTCGATTCCTGGCCAGGGCACATGGGAGAAGCGCCCATCTGCTTCTCCACCCCTCCCCCTCTCCTTCCTCTCTTTTCCCCTCCCGCAGCCAAGGCTCCACTGGAGCAAAGTTTGCCCGGGCGCTGAGGATGGCTCTGTGGCCTCTACCTCAGGCTCTAGAATGGCTCTGATTGTGGCGGAGTGACGCCCCAAGATGGGCAGAGCATCGCCCCTTGGTGGGCATGCCAGGTGCATCCCGGTCGGGCGCATGTGGGAGTCTGTCTGACTGCCTCCCCATTTCCAACTTCAGAAAAATACGGGGGGGGGAAAAAAAGGGTAAATGTGTAAGAAAAACCAAGGAAATACTGAAAAAGAAATGAGGTGTATATATACCCTCTTAATTAAGAAAACACTTATTAATATGTTTTTCCCCATTTACATTTCCTTCTACTGACTTCCTTACTATTCTTTCTTTAGCATACCCATTTCCTTGAAAAAGTTTAGGAGTGAAAACAGAAAAAACATTAATTTTTATTCACCTACTAGAAATATTAACATTCATGTTCTTAATTAAAGAAAAGATTTTTCTTATAACTCTGGTTTTCCAAAAGAAGCAATTTATTAAACACTAATATTTTCTTACCAGGCCTGAAAGATTCAGTAATAGTTTCTTATACACTATAAAGCAGACATCCCTTCTGCTCATGACAACTAGAAAATAAAGCCTGCTTTCCAGGGTAGAATGAGGATTCAACCTAAAGAAAGTATAAATTAAAGCCTAAAAAAGCTAGAGATAACCACATGAAAACAATGCACAGAAGCACCATCAGAGTGAGGAAAGGTGTGAGGCCGGCTCTGGGGCCACCCTTTCTCCCAATGCTACAGAAGGTACTGGGAAAGTCACGTGTACTCCAAAGCAGTTCAGGGAAGGTCATTAGGATGCTGGATGTTGAATTTGTCAGGAGCGGTCGCTGTGACAGGGGCAGAGCAACTTCACAGAGAAGGCCTGAAAAACAGACCATCTGGCTAGGGGCCAATGGAAAACCCTAGCCAGAACTCAGGTAATCTGTGACTCCTAGGAAGATGGTCAACACATTACGGAAACCAACAGAACATATCTCAAGTAACATCATTTAAACTTTAGCTGCAGACATATGAGGAACACCCAGGGACAGCTTTGATGGCACCCTAGTAGTCACAATTCCTGGAAGTAGTTTGACCAGTTACCTTCAAGGAGAGGCCAGTGAGACAGAGGTATGCTTCCACCACTACAAGGTCACACAAGCCACATGCACTAAACCCATAAGTCTGGATTCGCCATGGAAAGGTGCAAGAAAATAAATGATACCTAGAAGACTAATATCTGAACAAAGAGTGAAATATCCAAGAGATAAATTTAAATTACTGAATAAGACTTAGTTTACCAGATTGGCGTAAGACTCCAATCTTCCGCCAATTACCCAGTGACCAGTGTTCATTAAAAGGAAGAGATGAATCATAAAAAAACAAAGAAGCTACATATTCTTTGAACATCTGGATGAATATGAGTAAACTGTAATCCTGCTACAAATTTTACATTTATTTTATGTAAGCATTCCAAAGAAATACTTCTTGGCACATTATGAACCAAAAGCACTCTAAAAGTAACATGCGAAATTCCAGTTCAAGATGGCAGACTGAGCCTATTCATCTACCTCTTCTCCTTCTTAAACATCTTGTGTCAGGAGGGCCTGAGAGTATAGACAGGCCACAGAATAAGTGAAAAACCACCAAAGACACCAGTACAACTCTGATAGTAAATAATAAATGCTGGCCACAGCAGATAAATTCCTTTCCTGTAGCAGAAACTGAGGGGGGAACAGGTCCCAGCTTATTAGCCTTGTCTCTGCACAAATATGATATGATAAAGAAAAAAGGGACTCCACCTCCCATGCACCACTGCAAGAGGGAAGCCAACCTGCAGAGCTCTGGTCAAGATGAAATTCAGTGAGGAAGATAATGCTTTCTAAATACTGACCTTTATAGAATTTCACCAGTTTACCAACATGGTACAGCATTTAAATCATCTAAAGTGTTTAGGTGCCCCACCCCAGACTTACTGAATCAGATTTTAGTGAGGCCAAGAATCTGCATTTAACCTGGGTTCCTAAGAGATATTTGTATACATTCAAGTTGTACAACCACCGATTTAGACCTTTATTTGAAAACACTGTAAAGAAAAATAACCAAGAATCACCAGCTAATTAATAAAAACTAAGAGAGGCATTAAAGAGAAAATCCAGGAACACAATGACCCAAAGAAAGGAGAATAAGGCAATAAAAGTTAATAAAAATGCTCTTAACTTTTATTGGCATCTTCAGAGATATTCAAGAGGCCTGCATATCCATGAAACAAGAAAAATCTGTTTGTAAAATACAGTAATCAAAGAACAGGAAGTAATTTTTAGAAAATAAAAAGTTTCAAAATGAAAAACTTGATTTTCAGTGAAGGGCAAGATGCAGTAAGCCCACTACAGCCCATCTTTCCCACTGACTACAACTAACAACCCTGGAGAGAATACTAAAATCATCTGAACACTCTGAAAAGTGCATAGTGGCAGGTACACTGGGGAGGGAATTCAAAACTTGAAGAACAATTAACATGGCACTGAGTTCACTCTTTTCTGACTCAAGTGGGCAGAGTCCCAGAATTATGCAGCAGGCACACACAGCAAAAAATCCAAGAGAAACCCCCTCTTGTCTGGCTGGAGTAAAAGGCGCATGGGTGGGTGGGAAAGCATATGAACTGGGGGGCAAGGGAAGAGGGAAGTTCCCAGTTCCTTTTATTTCTTTCTTTTTCCTGCTGACCCTGCCTTGAAGCCAGTCCAAGTAGTCACAAAGCTGAACTATTGAGGCAGGGCCCTTAAAAGTCCAAGAGAAAGCCTGTCCCTCCATCCTAAGGAGTCAGGATATTATGAAGAGTACATATTTCTCTATGCACTTCTCTCTTTTTTTCCACCTCTGCTTCAACCCAGGAGGGCCTCTATGCAGTGTAACTGTGCAGCAGCGGGGCTGCAGCACACTAAGACTCTCAAAGAAACCCCAGCGTTCTAGTAAGAGGGCCAGCAAGAGACTCCTTGGAGCCAAAGAGCGTAAGGAAAGTCCCCAAGAGTACAGAGATAAGAGAAAATCTCCCGATTCCATTAAAGTGGAAACAAAGAAGCACAGCAAAGGCTGGAGGAACTGACAATGATGCAACACCAATGTGCACTTGTAAAGATGTAATAATACAGAGATATCAATTTGCCTGTAAAAAGACCTTCAACTTGATATAGTTCTAATCAAAATCCTTCATAACCTTTTTTAATTTGGAGTTAATCTGTAGAAATTAATACCAAAAATAAGCATGATAAACATTTTTTTAAAACTAGTAAGAAAAAAAAACTTTAAAGCTACAATAACATTAAAACAGTATGTGGTAGAGCGTTGGCCTGGCGTATGGAAGTCCAAGGTTTGATTCTCAGCCAGAACACACAGGAGAAGCACCCATCTGCTTCTCCACCCTTCCCCCTCTCCTTCCTCTCTATCTCTCCCTTCCCCTCCAGCAGCCATGGCTCCACTGGAGCAAAGTTGGCCCGGGCACTGAGGATGGCTCCATGGCCTCCGCCTCAGGTGCTAGAATGGCTCCAGCTGCAATGGAGCAACATATCCCAGATGGGCAGAGCATCACCCCCTAATGGGCATGCCGGGTGGATCCCGTCAAGCACATGCAGGAGTCTGTCTGATGGCCGCCCCACTTCTAACTTCAAAAAAAAAACAACAAAAAAAACCCCAACAAAACAAACAAACAAAAAAACAAACCAGTATGAAATTATGTACAGAAGTAGATCAAAGAAATATTAATACTGATACATGTTCATATGGGAATCTTATATATGATAAAGCCAACTTTGAACATGGATGAGGAAAGAAACATTCAATAAATGCTATCAGGACTAATTATCTATTTTAGGAGAAAAAAATCAGGTATCTACATAACATAATTGATAAATTAAATTAAAAATTATTCAAAGATGATGCAAACAAACAGCCAATAAACACAAAACAAAAAAAAGTCAAATAATTGCAACTTAAATGACATCCCTTTTTTTTTTTTACAGAGACAGAGAGAGTCAGAGAGAGGGATAGATAGGGACAGACAGACAGGAACAGAGAGATGAGAAGCATCAATCATTAGTTTTTCGTTGCGACACCTTAGTTGTTCATTGATTGCTTTCTGATATGTGCCTTGATGGGGGGCTACAGCAGACCGAGTAACCCCTTGCTTGAGCCAGCGACCTTGGGTTCAAGCTGGTGAGCTTTGCTCAAGCCAGATGAGCCCGCGCTCAAGCTGGCAACCTCGGGGTCTCAAACCTGGGTCCTCTGCATCCCAGTCTGATGCTCTATCCACTGCGCCACTGCCTGGTCAGGCGACATCCCTTTTCTTAATCTTTTAGATTTCCATTATGTTTTTAAAATTAAAGTCTGTGAATATGTGCATTCACTTGAATGTGTCAAATTTTTGGATACCCCTACACTAAAAAAATCAGAGGAAATGCTAATTGAAATAAATGAGTATGTATTTCAAAACTTCTATACATAAAAATAAACAGTATTCAAAGACAAAAGGGATAAAAGTATTTGCAAAAAATATGATAAGGTTAATATTCTTAACATACTGAAAGATTATACATAATGGTATAAAAACTGGTAAGACTCCAATGAATAAGTAGATAGAGAACCATAAATTTAAAAAAAGAAACAAATTAAACATCATTGTGAACATATCATTTAGCAAACACAGTTGGGGAACACTCAATGTGATCATGTAAAATAGGCATGCTCATTTGATGACACACAGGAAAAGGTAATACAACCTTATTAGGAAGTAATTGACATTAAGTAGCAAAAATCTTAGAAAATGCTGATGCCCTCTGAAGGAATCATTACAATTTAGGAAAGTCTTCACTTCTAGACTCATATTTGATAGGTATGTAACACTAAACAAGTCACATACCATTGTGAGCAGCAATTTCTTCACTATAAAATATGAACACAAGCCACTAATTCTCAGGGTTGTTATGACATTTAAAAGAGTAACAAAGCATATAAAAATATTGTAAAAATTATAGAGCAGAAGACTTCCAGAAGGTTTGTGCACTCTGAGGGATTTCAGGTCCTTAAGATTCTCTGAACATGTGTGGATGTTTGTGAAAAGAAACTACAGCTTTAAGCAGAATGTCCAAGAAATTCCTGATCCAAAAGAAAATTGAAAACCACTATATGTAGAGAGAAAAATCAAAGTGCAAATCATCTTCCCAGTGTCCAGCTTGACGATGCCTGGCACATTGTAGACCCAAAGCAGAAATTCACCATAAAAATTCTGGTATTAGTTAACTTACCTCATTTATTTTTAAACCCTTCATAGTAGTATTTAGTAATTTCTTAGCATATTAATTCATTCTTTGATGTAGCTATAAAGGGAACCTGAAATTAAGAAAACAATGATAGCTGTATCTACTTGAATCGATCACATGAAATTAATGTAATTTACTTAGAAAATGGAGGGCGCAGCAATATATTAATATATTTAAAGTACTGTTCTCAATTAAGATATGTATAAGTAATATATAAACTACACTAGGACATTTCTCTTGAAGCAAACAAAAATCTAGAAATTTTATGAGTATATATTTTTCCTATTTGTCTCACTAAGTAAAACTAAAAGTCCTGGACATCATATATAGCAAACATAAGAAGACCCTAAAAGTGGAGAGAAGAAAAGAGACAAGGAAAAGACCTCAGGATCCAAGGAAAATGACATGGTGGTTAAATTCAATACATCTTCTTTTGTGCATTATATGATATATACCAGACCTGGAGTTGAAGAAGCTGGCAACTTAGAAATACCAACAGGCTCACACCCTTCCCCCGCCAAAAAAAAACACAACAACTAAAAAACCAAACAAAACAAAATCCTGTTCTTCCTACCTAAAAGATCAGGAAATGGACAGTCTAGACAACATGTGTTGTACCTGACAAACATCACAAAAAACACACACAAAAAACAAAACCACGGACACACCCCAACTAGCTAAGGTCAAGTGGGGAACCTACACTTTGTCCTTGCCAAGCTGTAACAGGGTCCCCCAGACTCTTCACCACAGTGATGTCAGAGAAGGCCAGTTGGGAGCCAGTCTCCACCTGGTAAAATGAGAACTCTTTGCCCATGGTGTCAGTGAATAGCACTTGGAAAGCTTGGACACCCACCTGGGCCTCACAAGGTGACCTTCCCCATCCCTGCTATGGGCTGGTGTCAGAAGAGGCCTAGTGGAGTCAGGCCTTTCACCACAGCCCAATAGTAAAAAAGACCCTCTTTTGTGGAGGCCATCTTCCTGTCTCTCCCAGCCAGGGAAAAGTTAGTGCAGGCCAGAACTCCCATCTCTGACCAGCAATACAAGGACTCTCCAGCCAAACTGAGGGTCAATAGAGGCAGAGTGTGGAACCTAGATTTGTATCCCAACCAGGTAGTAACATAGCAAAGCATGTCCCTCCTTCCCATGCTGGAGCATTTATCTATTTATTTATTAGATAAATATCAGAATGTTTCTCTAAGATTCAGAGTCTCAGAATATAACATTCAAAATGTCCAGGTATCAATTAAAAATCACTCATCATACCAAGTACCAGTAATATATCTCCACAGATATTAGGACAATCCACAGATGCCAATAACAGATGATGAAGATGTTATCTGAAAAGGATTTTTAATTGACATCATAAAAATGTTTCAAGGAGCAATTACACATATGTTTAACAGAAACAAACAACAATAGAGTCTCAGTAAAAAAGAAAAATAGAAAGAACTGAAGGGAAATTTCAATACTGAAAAATACAATAACTGAAATAAAAGACTCAGTGGATGAGTAGAATGAACAGAGGGAAGAATCACTGAACTGGAAGATAGAACAATAGAAACTATCCAATCTGAACAACAGAGAGAAAATACTAAAAACAAATAAACCAAATTTTGGGGACATGTGGGACTATAACAAAAGACTTACCTTCTTTGTTATCAGAGTTTCAGAAAGGGAAAAGAAAGAGGGCACGGCTGAAACTAAGTACTCTAACAAATAAAAGCTGGTAACTGCCTAAACTTGGCCAACACGTGAATTTACAGATTGAAGAAACTAAGTGAATCCTAAACAAAATAAACCTAAAGCAATCCACACCAACTCACATCATAGTTAAACTTCTATTATAAAAACTAAAGACAAAAAAAAAGTAATGGAAACAGCTAGAGAGAAATGATAATTCACCTATAGAAAAAAAATAAAAAATTTCTCATTTCAAACAAAGGAGTGATAAAGGAAGTAGCACATTGCTCACTGAAGTTCACACCTGATCATTTGTGTTTTTTATATCTGTTTCTTGCTCATGACTCTTGGCATGCCTGGAATCCGGGGAATGAATGTCAGATACTGTTTTAAATAACTGTAGAAGCTGTGAATGATACCATCTTTCTCAACAGAAGATTTTCTTTAGTGCCTGGTTGGCAGTGGGAGCTAATCTAATCAGAGATTAGGCTAATTTGAAGGCAGTTTTCTTTTTTTATTATAATTTTATTTTTTTTAATGGGGCGACATCAATAAATCAGGATACATATATTCAAAGATAACAAGTCCAGGTTATCTTGTCGTTCAATTATGTTGCATACCCATCACCCAAAGTCAGATTGTCCTCTGTCACCTTCTATCTAGTTTTCTTTGTGCCCACCCTCTCCCCCTTTCCCTCTCGCTCTCCCCCCTCCCCCCGTAACCACCACACTCTTATCAATGTCTCTTAGTTTCACTTTTATGTCCCACCTATGTATGGAATACTGCAGTTCCTGGTTTTTTCTGATTTACTTATTTCACTTCGTATCATGTTATCAAGATCCCACCATTTTGCTGTAAATGATCCGATGTCATCATTTCTTATGGCTGAGTAGTATTCCATAGTGTATATGTGCCACAACTTCTTTATCCAGTCTTCTATTGACGGGTTTTTTGGTTGTTTCCATGTCCTGGCCACTGTGAACAATGCTGCAATAAACATGGGGCTGCATGTGTCTTTACGTATCAATGTTTCTGAGTTTTGGGAGTATATACCCAGTAGAGGGATTGCTGGGTCATAAGGTAGTTCTATTTTCAGTTTTTTGAGGAACCACCATACTTTCTTCCATAATGGTTGTACTACTTTACATTCCCACCAACAGTGGATGAGGGTTCCTTTTTCTCCACAGCCTCTCCAACATTTGCTATTACCTGTCTTGTTAATAATAGCTAATCTAATAGGTGTGAGGTGGTATCTCATTGCAGTTTTGATTTGCATTTCTCTAATAACTAAAGAAGATGAGCATCTTTTCATATATCTGTTGGCCATTGGTATTTCTTCCTGGGAGAAGTGTCTGTTCATATCCTCTTCCCTTTTTTTTATTGCATTGTTTGTTTGTTTGTTTGTTGTTGAGTTTTATGAGTTCTTTGTATATTTTGGATATTAGGCCCTTATCTGAGCTGTAGCTTGAAAATATCATTTCCCTTTTAGTTGGCTTTCTGTTTATTTTGTTATCAGTTTCTCTTGCTGAGCAAAAACTTCTTAGTCTGATGTAGTCCCATTCATTAATTTTTGCCTTCACTTCTCTTGCCTTTGGAGTCAAATTCATAAAATGCTCTTTAAAACCCAGGTCCATGAGTTGAGTACCTATGTCTTCTTCTATGTACTTAATTGTTTCAGGTCTTATGTTTAGATCTTTGATCCATTTTGAGTTAATTTTATATAGTACAGGGGGACAAACTGTAGTCCAGTATCATTCTTTTGCATGTGGCTTTCCAGTTTTCCCAGCACCATTTATTGAAGAGGCTTTCTTTTCTCCATTGTGTGTTGTTGGCCCCTTTATCAAAAATTATTTGACTATATATATGTGGTTTTATTTCTGGACTTTCTATTCTGTTCCATTGGTCTGAGTGTCTATTTTTCTGCCAATACCATGCTGTTTTGATTGTCGTGGCCCTATAATAGAGTTTGAAGTCAGGTATTGTAATGCCCCCAGCTTCATTCTTTTTCTTTAGGATTGCTTTGGCTATTCGGGGTTTCTTATAGTTCCATATAAATCTGATGATTTTTTGCTCTATTTCTTTAAAAAATGTCATTGGAATTTTGATGGGAATTGCATTAAATTTGTATATTGCTTTGAGTAATATGGCCATCTTGATTATATTTATTCTTCCTAACCAAGAACAAGGTATATTCTTCCATCTCATTATATCTTTTTCAATTTCCCTTAACAATGGTTTATAGTTTTCATTATATAAGTCCTTTACATTCTTTGTTATGTTTATTCCTAAGTATTTTTGTTGTTGTTGTTGCAATCGTGAAGGGGATTATTCTTTTGAGTTCGTTCTCAATTGTTTCATTGTTGGCATATAGAAAGGCTATTGACTTCTGTATGTTAATTTTGTATCCTGTAACCTTACTGTATTGGCTTGTTGTTTCTAGTAGCCTTTTTGTGGGTTCTTTGGGGTTTTCGATGTATAGGATCATATCATCTGCAAAAAGTGATACCTTTACTTCTTCTTTTCCGATATGGATGCCTTTTATTTCTTTGTCTTGTCTTATTGCTCTGGCTAGAACCTCTAATACCACATTAAATAAGAGTGGAGAGAGAACCGAGACACCCTGTCTTGTTCCTGATTTAAGGGGGAAAGCCTTCAGTTTAGTGCCATTTAATATGATGTTAGCTGATGGTTTATCATATATGGCCTTTATCTTGTTGAGATATTTTCCTTCTATACCCATTTTGTTGAGAGTCTTAAACATAAAATTGTGTTGTATTTTATCGAAAGCCTTTTCTGCGTCTATTGATAAGATCATATAGTTTTTGTTCTTTGTTTTGTTGATATGTTGTATTACATTAACCGTTTTATGCATGTTGAACCATCCTTGAGATTCTGCGATGAATCCCACTTGATCATGATGTATTATTTTTTTAATATGTTGTTGTATTTGATTTGCTAGTATTTATTTTGTTTAGTATTTTAGCATCTGTATTCATTAGAGATATTGGTCTGTAGTTTTCTTTTTTGTGCCATCCTTGCCTGGTTTTGGTATGAGGGTTATGTTAGCCTCATAAATGTGTTTGGAAGTATTGCTTCTTCTTCAATTTTTTGGAAGACTTTCAGTAGAATAGGAACCAAGTCTTCTTTGAATGTTTGATAAAATTTGCTGGTATAGCCATCAGGGCCTGGACTTTTATTTTTGGGGAGGTTTTTAATGGTTTTTTCTATTTCTTCTCTACTAATAGGTCTGTTTAGGCTTTCTGCTTCTTCTTGACTCAGTCTAGGAAGGTTATATTGTTCTAGGAATTTATCCATTTCTTCTAGGTTGTTGAATTTAGTGGCATAAAGTTTTTCATAGTATTTTACAATAATTCTTTGTATATCTACAGTGTCCGTGGTGATTTCTCCTCTTTCATTTTGGATTTTGTTTATATGAGTTCTTTCTCTTTTTTCCTTGGTAAGTCTTGCCAAGGGTTTGTCAATTTTGTTGATCTTTTCAAAGAACCAGCTCCTTGTTCTATTAATTTTTTTCTATAGTTTTTCTGTTCTCTGTTTCATTTATTTCTGCTCTGATTTTTATTATCTCCTTTCTTCGGCTGGTTTTGGGTTGTCTTTGTTCTTCTTTTTCTAGTTCCTTAAGGTGTGAAGTGTGAAGTTAAGTGGTTCACTTGCACTCTCTCTTGTTTGTTCATATATGCCTGAAGTGATATGAACTTCCCTCTTATCACTGCTTTTGCTGCATCCCATAGATTCTGATATGTCGTATTGTCATTTTCATTAGTCTGTATATATCTTTTGATCTCTGCACTTATTTCTTCTTTGACCCATTTATTTTTTAAAAGTATGTTATTTAGTTTCCACATTTTTGTGGGATTTTTTTTCCTCTTTTTTGCAGTTGAATTCTAGTTTCAAGGCTTTATGATCAGAAAATATGCTTGGTACAACTTCGATTTTTCTGAATTTGCTGATGTTGTTTCTGTGGCCCAACATATGGTCAATTCTTGAGAATGATCCATGTACACTGGAGAAAAAAGTATACTCAGTCACTTTGGGATGAAATGTCCTGTAGATGTCTATCATATCCAGGTGCTCTAGTGTTTTGTTTAAGGCCACTATATCTTTGCTCTGTTTGGATGATCGATCTAGAGCCGTCAGCGGTGTATTGAGGTCTCCAAGTATGATTGTATTTTTGTCAGTTTTTGTTTTAAGGTCAATAAGTAGCTGTCTTATATATTTTGGTGCTCCTTTGTTTGGTGTATATATATTAAGAATTGTTATGTCTTCTTGATTCAGTGTCCCCTTAGCCATTATGAAATGGCCATTTTTGTCTCTGAGTACTTTTGCTGTCTTGTAGTCAGCATTATCAGATATGAGTATTGCTACACCTGCTTTTTTTGGATGTTATTTGCTTGGAGTATTGTTTTCTAGCCTTTCACTTTGAATTTGTTTTTATCCTTGTTACTTAGATGAGTTTCCTATAGGCAGTTGGATTTTCTTTTTTAATCCATTCTGCTACTCTGTGCCTTTTTATTGGTGAGTTTAATCCGTTTACATTTAGTGTAATTATTGACACTTGTGAGTTCCCTGTTGCCATTTTATATATTGCTTTCTGTTAGTTTTGTGTCTTGTTTGATCCTTCTCTTTTGTTTTTCTATCTTTTTTTATTTGGTTGTATTTCGTACATCTTTCCTCTGTTGCTATCTTTTTTATCTCAAGTGCTTCTGTGGTGGTTTTTTCAATGGTGGTTACCTTTAAGTAATGAAAAGGGTTCCTTCCCTGTTCATTGTAGCGCACTATTTTGTGAGTACTTTTGCACTCCATCGTCCTTTGCTACTGTTAATCTCCATCCTCTCCCCCCCCCCTTTCTTTTTGTTGTTGTCACAGTTTAAGTTTGGTTTTATTGTGTTCTTCTTGGAGCTTTTACTTGTGGCTTTGTTTTTTTTTTTTTTTTGTTCTTTGTATCTGATTGGAGAACCCCCTTTAGTAATTCCTGGAGTGGGTGTTTTCTGATGATAAATTCCCTCATCTTTTCTATATCTGTGAATGTTTTTATTTCTCCTTCATATTTGAAGGATAGCTTTGATGGGTATAGTATTCGTGGCTGAAAGTTCCTCTCTTTCAGGACTTTAAATATTGGCGTCCACTCTCTTCTAGCTTGTAGAGTTTCTGCTGAGAAATCTGATGATAATCTAATGGGCCTTCCTTTATATGTTGTATTCTTCTTTTCCCTGGCTGCCTTGAGAATTTTTTCTTTGCCTTGGTTTGTGCCAATTTCATTATGATGTGCCTCAGAGTAGGTTTGTTGGGGTTAAGAAAACTCAGAGTTCTGTTTGCTTCTTGAATTTGAGTCTTTAGTTCTTTCCACAGGCTTGGGAAGTTCTCATCTATTATTTGTTTGAGTATGTTCTCCATTCCATTTTCTCTCTCTTCTCCCTCTGATATACCTATTATTCTTATGTTATTCTTTTTGATGGAGTCAGATAATTCTTATAGGGCTATCTCATTTTTTTTTAATTTTTGAGTTTCTTTCTTCCTCTCTCTGTTGTGCCTCAAATTGCTTGTCTTCTATTTCACTAATCCTCTCTTCCATCTGGCCTGTTCTATTAGCTAAGCTTGTTACCTCATTTTGCAGCTCGTGAATTGAGTTTTTCATCTCTGTTTGATTTGTTTTTATAGTTTCAATTTCCTTGGAAATATATTCTTTGTGTTCATTGAGTTGTTTTCTGTGCTCCCTAAATTGCCTTTCTGTGGTTTCTTGTATATCTCGGAGGATTTTTAGGATTTCTATCTTGAATTCTCTGTCATTTAGCTCCAAGGTTTCCAATATATTAAATTTTTTCTCCATAGGTTTTTCCTCATCTAGCTGTATTACCTCTCTTTCTTTTGTATCCATGATATTCGATTTTCTCTTCCTTAATGGCATCTGAGGGTGGTTTTGTTGATAGTATTAATGAGATTTAATAAAGAATAAAAAGTTAAAAAAATAAAAAATCGAAAAGAGTTGTTTTTTTAAAAAAATTAATAATGAAATAAAATAAAAATTAAATTAAAATTTTAAAAAAAGGAAATTATTCCCCCCCTCCTTTTTTCCTCTCCTCTCCTCTCCCTTCTTTCTTGAGAAAATCTTGTGGTGAACTGTGAATTATACTGTATTAAATAGAACAAACAGCCTGACCTGTGGTGGCGCAGTGGATAAAGCATCGACCTGGAAATGCTGAGGTCGCCAGTTCGAAACCCTGGGCTTGCCTGGTCAAGGCACATATGGGAGTTGATGCTTCCAGCTCCTCCCCCCTTCTCTCTCTGTCTCTCCTCTCTCTCTCTGTCTCTGTCTCTCCCTCTCCTCTCTAAAATGAATAAAATAAATAAATAAATAGAACAAACAATGCCTGTAATGGAGGGCCTGAATTGGGGAAAAGTAATAAAGGGGCAAAAAAAAAAAAAAAAGAAAAGAAAAAAGAAGGGGGTATGGACCCACAAAAAGCAAATAAGGAAAAAAGTTCGGTCAAGAATAAAATGATTTGCTTTTAGGTGTTGGTTGACTAAGAGTTATGATGATAGGAATAAGAGGGAAACAGGAAAATGGGGGGACAAATTAAAAAATTACTATTGTATTTAGTGGAACAAGAACTAGATAAAATGTAGAGCCAGAGATGGGAGCACTGCTAGTGAGTTAAAAAGGTGAAGTAAAAAACCCCCAAAATGCCACAAACATAAGTTTGAGTCCCAGATAAGATAATTTGTTCGTTATTGAGGTTTGAATGAGAGGAGACATAAAGGAGAAAGGAAGAAACTAATATAGAGGGAGAAAAGAGAGAGAGAGAGAGAAAAAAAGAGGGAACCACTAAAAGAAGAAAAAAGAAAAAAGAGAAGAGAGGGAGAGAGAGAGAGAGTTAAGGGTTTTGGAGTGCAACCCTCATAGAGAGAAAGGAAGAGGAGAAAAAGATAATGGGAGATGTAACACTTATGGGTAGTGTAGTTCAAGGAGAGGAGAGAGTAAGACCAGCAGAGAGTTAATCGACTAAATTGGAGGAGGAAAAAAAAATATCAAGAATGAAGATAAGAGAAACGAACAAATATAATAAAATGGGATAGGTTATAAAGTCTGCGGATTATTCTTGATTTTGAGAGGTTATCTTCTTGCTTTTTCTTTTCTCTCCCTCTTCCTGGTTGGTGACTCTGTACCCCGGGTTCTGCCCCTTTGGCACGCTCAGGTAGAGGTTTGCGGTTGATAAGTCTCTATGGCGATGTCATGTATTGTGCTTTAGTCTCGTTGGCAGTCAAGGCTCATTAGCATTTATAGGCTGCGCCAGTGAGAGAGTCCGTGTTCCTGGAGCCTTTCTCCTAGTCTTTCCTTCCTCAATTAGTAGCCTGATAACCCAGCTATGGGGTTGCTGCTGCCTCTGCCTGGATAGTAAGAGGCTCAAAGAGCTGGCAACTCCCCACTCTATTCCCACTCAGCACAGGGCTCTGGGTAAGGCTCAGTCAGTCAGAGCTGCTAGCATAATCAGGCGGGGCTTCCGCCCACTCAAAGACCTCTGCTCTGCCACTCTGTCCGGTAACACAGGCGGGCGCCCACTCCCTGGGCACTTGGAGGAAACTCTCGCTCACTATCTGCACACGCAGACCAGGATATCAGGCCGGCAGTCTCACACTCTGAGTGAAACCCCCACCCGCATGGAAAAGTTCCAGCATTGGAATTGGCTCTCGCTCCGTCCCCGTGCGCAGCTTTTCAAGGCGCTGGGGCAGCCTGAGATTCCGCCTTTGGCCCACACAAAGGCCCCTGACTCTGCTCCTCTGTGGGGTAACACGGGCGCATACTGCTGAGGCACTCGGAGGAATCTCTTGCCCACTCTCCGTGCACGCAGTCCAGGATATCAGGCCGGCCGCCTCACCCTCTGAGTGAAACCCCCACTCGCACGGAAAAGTTCCAGCGTTGGAATTAGTTCTCACTCCCTCCCCGTGCGCGGCTTTTTAAGGGCACTGGGGCGGTCTGGAGATTCCGCTTTCAGCCCACACAAAGGCCTCTGACTCTGCCTCTCTGTGGGATAACACTGGCACCCATTCCCGGGGCTTTGGAAGGAATCTCTCGCCCACTATCTGCGCACGCCGACCAGGGGATCGGGGAAAATGGCTGCCCCACTTGTCTTTCTTTGTCTGGGTTTGGCGCGAGTGTTAGCTTGTATTGCCCGGGTTGCCACAGGAACAGTTTTTCCTCGGCTTGGATCTCCGTGCCACAGCCTGGTTCGGCCGTTTGTGCCGCGCCCTGGATCTATTCACCCCCTTTGCCCGCCTCAGTTTCTATATTCTCAGTTCTCAGTGAAAGCCGCCCTGTTTAGGTTAGTGAAGAAGGTCGAGCATTTCTTACTGCCTATTTCCTTCGGGGTTTGATTATATATTTAGCCAATTTTTCACTCGATCATACCTTCGGGTGTATTGCGAAACATCTGGAGGCTCCAAAGATAGGTTTTTCTGTTTCTGGTTGAAGATCTTGTTGAGTTTTGGGGGAGATTTATGGGTATCGCTTCCTACCCCGCCATTACTCTGACGTCATCCCTGAAGGCAGTTTTCAATCACATTAAGATCTGTTCCACTTCTCTGGCTCAGCTTTATTGGTAGCATATAGTTATACAGAGATTGCAACTGAAAGCCTAGAATATTTATCAGAGCCTCTCTCTCTACAGCACCATGAGACTGCTGAAAATTCTATTTAGCTGCTCAGCCTCTTGGCAGCCACTTTCTGCTCAACTTTTCTGCCTATTAGCTATGTTACTTACTAATCTGCAAAAAAAACCCAAAACAAACAAACAAAAAAAAAACCTCTAGGGGAAATATGATTCAGACTTTGGGCTCATTTTTCTATGCTTATATTCTCTTCAAGATCCTGATCACTCGAGCTCCAGGTGCCCTGGTAACCCTGAATTCCAATAGTCTCTCTACCCCTGCCAAAAACTCCCCTCAGTTTCTCTGTTTCTTAGTAACAACTACATGTTCAACTTTCTTGCCTCTTGTAAAAGAATGAAAACTCCCTTAGAAATCATTTATGTGCTTTTTCCCATTGATAAATTTCAAAGTCCAAAACAAAATCTCATAGTAAGTTAGAAACAACAAAAGAATAACTCTTCTATTTTGTTAAAACCTATCAGAAACTGATTGTAAACATTATAGTTAAAAATAAAATAGCAAATGTACTCTCACATATGTTGAGAACAAGACAATAAAGAATGAAATCACATGTACTATGGACACTGTACTAAAAGGCTTAACCAATGCAATAAATTAAGAAAAAGCAAACATTATTTCTGAAAGGAAAAAAACTCCCAACAAGTAGTTACATGCATATAATATAAATACCTATCCTATAAAACTTAAAAGTGGTAGAACACTATTAGAATTCATTTGAGTACTCAGTATAATAATGTCAAGAAATATAAGGCATTTCTCTGTCCTTATAGAAATTACATTCTAGGTTTGGGGAGAAGGTAAAAAAGATAGGTAATAATAATAAATATAATAACTAGGTAAAGTATAAAGTCTGCTAGAAAGGTGACGAACACTATAAAAATGTAAAATAAAGTAGTGTAAGGGGAATCAGAATTGGAAATGGGGAGACTATAATTCTTTAAAAATCAGAATTACTCCATCCCCAAAGAAACAAAAATAAAAATCAACTAGGAATAAAAACTTTGTGAAATACATTTAAGGTCTTCAAATAAAAAAACTAAGTTTCCAAAAGAATAAAACTTTTGAGTATGACTACAGAAAGTTAATATACATAATAAGAATATTAATTCTTCCCAAGTTAATACATAAACCCAAATTATATCCTAGCAGAATGTTTTATGTCTCTTATAAATTAAAAATATATAAAAAGACATGTATATGCATATATATATATATTTTTCAAAGACCAGTATGAAAAATAACAAAGCAGGGTTATTTGTCCTACCAGATATCAAAAACTGTTTTAACAATACAGTACGGTAACTTGGAAGTTAGTAATCACAGCATATGAGTACAGATTATTTCAATGCAACCAGTGGTGGGATTCAAATAATTTAACAACCATGGCTCTACCATAATGACTGTATTAAGTATAAAAAAAGATATACCAAAAGATAGTTTCTTATTTCATGCATTTAATACTTAAATAAGAACAATAAAAGAGGTACACAAAACTAGATGATAAGAAACAGTTTTAAAATACTAATGAAAAAATATTAAATAATACCTGACAAAAAACAAAATTTGTTATTTAAGATATTTCCAATGACAGCTTCTCATTCCCTGGTTGTTTGGCACTTTTTACGTTATAGTTATATGTTTGTTTACTGAAGTAACAAGTGTGAGGGAATTAAAATGTTGTATTTCATTAAAGGTATGAGTTGTATAAAATGAATAAATAAATATTACCAGCATAGTTCCATCAAATATTTTTCACTTATGGACGGAAGGCACTTAAAATACACTGTTGCACAAATGAAAATTAAAAAAGAGTAAGGAATGTAAATATGTGATTTCCACACCAGGTGGCTGCCCAGGCGCCCACCTTAAAGAGAACCCTAATTACAAGTGCATTTTAACAACTGGTTCACTGAACTCAACAAAAAATTAGGTATCAGTTTTGTTGAACCGGTGTAAACCGGCTGAATCCCACCACTGAATGCAACAATAAAAACTGTAGAAACACTTTTAAATAGGGAATATTAG
Source organism: Saccopteryx leptura (assembly GCF_036850995.1). Classification (NCBI taxonomy): domain Eukaryota; kingdom Metazoa; phylum Chordata; class Mammalia; order Chiroptera; family Emballonuridae; genus Saccopteryx; species Saccopteryx leptura. The sequence continues at coordinate 290,254,379 of NC_089505.1, read as the reverse complement.
TATACACAAATATGATATTAGCAGAAAGACAGACTGACTATTCAATAAATGGTGCCAGGACAACAAGCAAGCTACGGAACAAAGGTAAATGGGCAAAAAGTTAAAGAAAAAGTTTAAAAATAGTAAGTCATAAAATAAAATAAAATTTTATTTGAAAATTTCACTTAAAATGAAAATTAAATCTCAAGTTATTAAGATAAAAAATGTGAGGGGAAATGAAGAGTTGCTTTCTAATTGGTAAAAAGTTTCAGTTTTGCAAGATGAAAAATTTCTGGAGATCAAATGCACAACAATGTGAATATACTTAACAACACTGAACTGCAAACTTAGAAATAGTTCAGATGGCAAAGTTTATGTTAAGTGAATAGTTTTAAACCTCTGGGCAAAGAAAGCTTTCTTTAAAAAAAATACTAAAATATAGACTTAAAGAAAAAAACTAACAAATCTGGCAACTTTTGGGGGATACAATTTCTGTATAACAAAGGCCAATATAATCAAATGGAAGGCTAGCAACAACCAAAGAAAAAATATTTGGCATCATAAAACAGAAGAAAAAGATTAATAATCAAAAGATTTAAAGACATTATACAAATCAATAAGAAAATGTTCAATATTCAACAGGAAAAGACAAAGTATATTTGAAGTAGGCAATTCCTATTAGAGCAGCAATTTTCAACTGGTGTGCCACAAGAATTTTTAAAACATGCAATACTTGACTATTTAATCAAGGGCACTGACCTCTTTCCCTTAGAATGTCAAATTTAAAAATGACAACAGCCAACAAAGCAATAGCCATCTGATGTGAATAAAATTGTAACTACTGTTTTGTCCAATCAGCAAACAATATATTTTTTGGTGTGCCACAGAATTTTAGTAATTAGTTTATGTGTGCCATGAGATGAAAAAGGTTGAAAATCACTGTTAGAGGAAAAAAAAAACAAAACTGATCCTAAAAAATAAAAAAAGCCACATTATTAGTAATTAGGGAAATAAGTAAAAACATTTTTCACTAGTCAATTCAAAAAATTTTGAAAAGTTAATGATAACAAGGAGTTCATAAGTGTGTGCAGGGTTATTCTCAAATACTAATGATAAATGTACAGACTGAAACAACAGTTCTGAAAGATAATCTGGCAATATACTCCGAATTATTATTATTTTTTTTCATTTTTCCGAAGCTGGAAACGGGGAGGCAGTCAGACTCCCGCATGCGCCTGACCGGGATCCACCCGGCATGCCCACCAGGGGGCGATGTTCTGCCCCTCTGGGGCATCGCTCTGTTGCATCCAGAGCCACTCTAGCACCTGAGGAAGAGGCCACAGAGCCATCCCCAGCGCCCAGGCTATCTTTGCTCCAATGGAGCCTCGGCTGCAGGAAGGGAAGAGAGAGACAGAGAGGAAGGAGAGGGGGAGGGGTGGAGAAGCAGATGGGCGCTTCTCCTGTGTGCCCTGGCTGGGAATCGAACCCGGGACTCCTGCACACCAGGCCGACGCTCTACCGCTGAGCCAACCGGCCAGGGCCAATATACTCCGAATTAAAAATGCATGTATCACCTGACCTGTGCTGGCGCAGTGGATAAAGCGTCGACCTGGAAATGCTGAGGTTGCTGGTTCAAAACCCTGGGCTTGCCTGGTCAAGGCACATATGGGAGTTGATGCTTCCAGCTCCTCCCCCCTGTCTCTCTCTCCTCTCTGTCTCTCTCTCTCCCTCTCTCTCTCTCCTCTCTAAAATGAATAAATAAAAATTTAAAAAATATGCATGTATCATTGCTCTGTGTCGCCTTATAGAAGATGACATTTTCTATAAAATAACCTTCTTTAAAAAGTATTTATTTTAGAAAGAGAAGAAAAGAGAGAGAGAGGCATTGATTTCTTCCTGAATGTGCTCCAACCGGGGACCAAACCCACAACCTTTATGAACAGGGATGATGCTCTAACCAAATGTGCCACCCGGCCAGGGCTCTGGAAAATAATCCTGACATAAAGAAAGAAATCAAACCTGAATCTCATCAAGCCTCCATACCCAACTCGAAATGTACAGGAAATAGAGAACACAAAAACAAGTTAAACAATGCCGTGAGATGCAATAAGCAAGAGCCAGATTTTCCCAACAGAAAAACCTTCAGGACAAACAATCCAGTCTCTTCCATCAATATACTATAAGAATTTAAAATAAATAGAGAAAAATGGAGCTGGGGCCTGGAGCTGGTGGTGGTGGTAGAGGAGTGGGGTTGGGGGGGTGTGCTCTCAGGGAAATGGACAAAGAGAGAGGAAAAAAAAAGAAAAAGAAATTATGAGACTTTAAAAAAATAAGGCATATCAATCAGTTACATTGTGAACCTAATCAAATCCTAATTCAAGTAAAATGACATAAATATGGAAGAAAATGTTTGACATTAAAATAATTTAAAATTTGAACATTCACTGAATACTTAGATATTAAAGATATATTGTTAATTTTGAAGTGTGATAATGGTATTGTGATTACTTTTTTAAATAAAAAGAAATTTATACTTTCTGAAAACATGAAATATTTACAGATCAAATGACATGTCATCTAGATTTGTTTCAAAATATGAGGGGAGAAAGCGAATGAGAATATAGCTAAATCAAGATTGGTCATGGATTGATAACTGTCAAAAGTGAATAAGAATTCATTATTCTGTCTATTTTGGCATATGTTTGAAATTTTCCAGAATAAAACATTTAAGAAATGCATATACCATATGACTCAGCAATTCTACTTCTCTTTGTCTTTAATGGAACTCTTACGCAGGTGCACCAGGAAGCATACTCCTATCTTCATTGTTTGTACAATAGTTTCTAAAAATTATAAACAATCTACAGTAAAAACCTTGAGAGTCCAAATAAAACTATGGTATAGCCACAGTACAAAATGCAATACAGCAACTAAAAACAACAGAGCACAGATTACATGTTGTAGAATGAAAAAGTCATATTGCCGAACTATATAAATATACCATTTATAAAAACAATTCACACGATTCTATGTATTTCCTACAAGTACGTGTGTATGTGTGGATGCATATACACACTATAAATATATATGGATTGAAAGTATCTGAAAAGGCAGACACCAAATGTTTAGCTATGGTTACCTAAGGAGAAAATGGAAAAGAACCAGAACTGCGGGAATGCTCAAGATGGATTTTAGTTTTATATATCTTGTTAGTATTTTAAAAAGGAGAATTACTCTGGTAGGTAAAATTTATGTTTTACAAAGAATACTAATTCATACATTTTTCTGTCTCTGCAAAAATCAGCAAATCTTTGTGGACTTTTGAACCAAAAGAGAACCAAGAAATAGCACCTAGAAAATTAACTATACAACATGCCCCTCTCTATACTAAAAATCAAGAATTTATAGACAAAAAATGCAATCAATCTAGGAAAAGAATACTAGGTTTAACCACATGAAATTGCTAATATTCTACCATCTTTGTTTTCAAAAATGCCAATTTCGTGAGGTTTGAATAGATTTTCTTAATAGCAATACTCTTAATGCAAGAAATTCTTTATCTTTTTATAGAATATACTCCTGAAAATTTATATTAAAGAGGAAACGTGAAAAGATAAAGTGGGCTGCTATTTAGAATGTTAAAAACCACATATGTGTCTACCACCACAAGCCAAATACAATGAGTTCCATCCTCCCCACTCCCCAAAGAACTTAATAGTTACATCCTCCCACTGCACCTAACCTGTAATTGTTCTGATTAGAATGGCTTTGCTTTGCCTTTTTGTCACATATTATAATGTCATATAAATGGAATCATATAGTATATCATCTTTTGAGACTGGCTTTTTTCATCCAGCACAATGCCTCTGAGATTCATCCAAGTTGTTACATGTATCAAAAATTTGTTCTTTTTTACTGCTGAGTAGTAATCCACTACTAACTACATGGATGGACCTGTTTTGAATGAATACAGCTGCCATAAACATTTGTATAGGCTTTTATGTGAAATTAAGTTTTTATGCTCTAGAGTAAATACCCAGGGTTGTTGGCTCACATGGTAATATATGTTTAATTATATTTCAAAAAAGGCCAAATTGTTTTCCAGAGTATAAAAAAAATTAGTAAGGTTAACATCACCAGTGATAATCATGTTAATATTTTACTCTGTGACAAAATGTGAAAAAAGTGCACCTCACCTCTAGTGGTATTCTTCTCAAAATACTACAGCCTAAGTCTAATCATGAGAAAAGCATGAGACATACCCAACTGAAGGGGACTCTACAAAATACCTGACCAATACTATTCAAAAGTGTCAAGGCTAACAAAATGAAGGAAAGACTAATGAATTGTCACTAACCAGAGAAGACTAAGGAAAAATGGTTAAATGCAATGTGGGACCTGAATTGGATTCTGGAACAGAAAAAGGACATTAGTGGGAAAACTGATGAAATTCAAGGAAAATCTGGAATTTAGTTAAAAGTTATGCACCACTCAATGTTTATTTCTTACTTCTGAAATACATACCATAGTTTTGTAAGATATTAACATTACAGAAAACTGAAGTATATTTCAGGAGAAAAGCATTTCTCCTGAAAGAGAAAAGCATTTCTCCTGAAATGCTTTTGTAGTTTTGCCAAAAATCAATAGACCATATTTGTATGGATCCTAGTTCTGGACTGTCTCCTCTTTTCCAATGATCTATCTACGTGTGTATCCTTTTGTCAATACCACTTCGTCTTTACTTCCATACTGACATGTTTTATTATCTTCAATATGCTATATGATCCATCCTTACTTCAAAAACTTTAGACATGCTTGTTCTGTTTGCCTATACATTCTTCCTCCCTCACCTAGTAACTCTTAACTCATCTTTTAGTATTCAACTTAAATGTTACTTTCTCAGGAAAAACTTTCAACCATGAAGGTCAAAGAGTTTTCATAAGAAAGGAAAAAAATCAAGATACATTAATTCAATAGGGTTTCCAATTACCAACTCAGAAGAGTCCGAAACTACTGAAAGTTTTAAGAAGCTATTTGAATTCCCTCAACTTTGTTACATCGCTGTTTTTGTCTGTTATGACCACCATCCTTTCTTTACCCCTTCCTGCTTCTACCATTCCCCTAATGCTTAGTTGTAAAATCCTAAAAGCAAAAAGGGAAAATATTTGTCATCCTGGTGGCAAGTAAGGAGGGAGTTGCCAACAATCCGTAATTCCACTTCAGTCCGGGATAGATGTTGGAGATAGAAAAGATTCTCTAAGGAACAAAAGGAAATGGATGGATTTCCTAGGGCCTAGAACAAGAAGAAAACTTATCTAGGTTTAACAACAAAAGGATTCCTGCCCAACAAAAACTAAAGCAGTATTGAGAAACAGGCTGATCGTATATTTAGTAATCACAATTTAGAGAACTAGTTGGGGGGTGGGGAGGAGTTTAAACTTCTTTTAAAGAGCTTCTTCCCTTAAAATGTTATGTAGTTGAGAACAATGATTTCAAAATACTGTAAGCATGAAAAAGAAAAGCAAGTTAACTCCTATTTTCTGAGCATTTGTTATATGCAGGGACTGGGTAGAGTACTTGACATATGTGTTATCACGCAGCCGTTACAAAACATCTGTGATGCGGACATTATTATTTCTACTTTGTAAAGAAAAAAATTGAGCTTATACAGCTTGATTGGTCCTATTTCTTCCTTATTCTTGTTTTCTTAATTTGTTTTAATAATTATTATACTCATTAAAAAAAATTAAGCAATATATGGAAAATCTCACCTTAAATGAAAAAAGACAGTTAACAGACACAAGTACTGGCTGAGATGACAAGTGTGAATTATCTAACAAGAATTTTGAAGCAGGTATCAGTAAAACAATCCAACAAGTAATTACAAACACTATGGAGACAAATAGAAAAACAAAGTCTCAGCAAAGAAATAGAAGATATTAAAAAGAACCAAGTGGAAATTTTAAAATGAAAAATACAATAGTCAAAATTAAACTTACTGGATGAACTCAATATTAAAATGTTATTAACAAAAGAATCAGTGAACTTAAAAATTGAACAATAGAAATTATCCTATCTAAACAACAAAAAGATAATAAAAAGAAAAAAAATACACAGATGCTCAGGGACATGAGGAACAATTACACAGATCTCATAATCATGTCATCAGAGTCCCAGAAAGAGAGGACAAAGAGTAGGCAGATTAGTTATTTGAAGAAATAATGGCTGACAATTTTTCAAATTTGGAAAAATTCATAAACTAACAAATTCAAGAAGTTGAGCAAACTGTAAACAGGTTAAACCCAAAGAAATACAAATACAAACACATTATCATAAAATTTCTGTCTACTTGTGCCAGCACAAGCCAGACATTATCATAAAGTTTCTAAAACTAAACACACAGAAGGAAATCTTGCAAGCACACAGAGGAAAACAGTCCATCACCTATAGAAGAACTTGAATTAGAATGACAGCCAATTTCTTATTAGAAACCATGGAGGCCAGAGGATTTCTTTCTGTTAAGAAAAAGATTATCAAAAGCCAATACTATGAGTGCTTTTTTCTTCTCTAAATTTTTAAAAATTTTTATTCATTGATCTCATACTGCATACCCTATACCTAAGAACATCCCTTTGCCTCCTTCTCCAGGAGGTATGAGTTTATCCTTCATTCAAGCGCCACTTATGCCAACTTCTCTGCAAACTTCCTCTTCTCCTGTCCCTTCTCCAAACTCATCTCTTTGTTCCCTTATATAAATATTTCTTACACGGTTTATAAACAATTGTTAGTCCAGCAAGGAAAGGACCATGTCTTATGCATATGTTACAAACCCAGCATCTTGCATGAAAAGCAAATAGAACAAACTCAAACATTAAATCTTAAGATTCAGGTAAAATACTACCTACTTAGCAAAGCCCTTTCCAATTCAACCTCTAACCCTGAAAATATAAAATAATTTATTAGGCACTTGGGTATATTCCTCTAAACTACTACTTAAACAATTCAACTGAATTGTTATGTCAATTCAATTAAAAGTACATCATTTTTTCATCTAAAGCTTTCATTTAAATTTTTAATTCTGAATGGTAAACATTAATGCTCAAAATTACTGATCAACTGCTTGATAAAATGCTTGCTATTTTAAAAAAATAATCTGCACAAATTTATCTAGGGACAATTTATGAAATTTCTCCATTTTATAAACAATGCAGAGTTAGTTTTGTACAACTACTGGCAACAAATTGTTTTTTTTTAAACCTCTTCTTAGTTTATTCCAAATAAATTTCATAACCCTAATTCACCACAGTGGCCTGGTTCAGAAATTTTAACTCCCACTACCCAAGTACCGCTAATATGTTAAATGCTAGGGGGAAACAAACAAAAAAAAATACAAACCTTCTTTTCATAAAGCCCTAGAGAGAAAAATAGGTTCTCAAGTCATCATTTTTAACTGTATGATCTTTCATTAAAAAATCATAATTTTAAAGTATATTCTACCAATATTTTAACAGAACAATGATAGGTGACATAGTTTTCTTCTGTCTTTAATAAAGATTTATAAAAACAAACATGAAGCTGAAAGAATTATTTATTTTTGTTCTATTTTGACCCTAAACATTTTTGTGAATGATTTTAAGCATAAAATTTCAGTGAAATTTTCCTGTATTATATTTTTGATTATTCTTCTATTAGCACTCTCCTTTTACATAACCAAGTTTAACTCTTAAAATTAATAAAAGTAGTATTAGTGCAAAGGAACAATTATCAGATTCCTATCCATGGTTGAAGGTGAAAAAATAGCTTTACAATGACTATAACTGGACTTCTCACACAAAGTTCCATTCTAGTATTTCCAATATACTATAGTTTAAACTGATCTCCCTGCTAAACCTGTCCTATATACCAATGCCAAATTAAGCCCCTGAATTAAATAACTCTTTCATTGTCAACGTCTCCAGAAAACCAGTAATGACTTCCCATACTATAGAATAAAGTCCCACCTAATCGCATGATTTACAAGTCCATTCAGGACACTGTCTTTACCTATGCCTCAGCTCCTACCTTACCCTCCAGTCAATTCCTAATGTCAGGCCTTTCCTCATACTGACCCTCTTCCTGGAATGCTTTTCCCAACTCCTGGATCCCAAGAGAACGCATATCCTATTGAACTTTCAAACTCTATTTCAAACCTCCCAAAAAAACTCTTCATCAACCAACTTGTTCCACACCATCCTTACTCATTAAGGTACTTATGAACAGGTTAAGCATGTGTATATTTCAATTTAAGTTAACATCATTTCATTGATTTGTTCATTTCAATAATAATTATAATTGCTGAGTACCTGTTATAAGCCAGTCTATTTTAGGCACTGGTACTACAGCAGAGAATAAAAAAGATATCATCCCTGTTGTCACCATGCTAAGTGAAATGAATATGAAATATTTTGCTAGTCATTTATCATAAAACATCAAATTTCCCATTGTTGGCCAATTAAGGTTGTTTTCAGTTTTTACTTTTTTTTTTTTTGGACAGAGATAGAGAGTCAAAGAGAGGGACAGATAGAGACAGATAGGGACAGACAGGAAGGAAAGGGAGAAAGATAAGAAGCATCAATTCTTTGTTGTGGCTCCTTAGTTGTTCACTGGTTGCTTTCTCATATGTGTCTTGACCTGGGGAGTGGAGGCCACAGCAGAGCGAGTGACCCCTTGCTCAAGTCAGCAACTCTGAGCTTCTAGCCAGCGACCCTTGGATTCAAGACAGCAACCATGGGGTCATATCTATGACCCTGCACTCAAGCTGGTGAGCCGGTGCTCAAGCCAGCGACCTCAAGGTTTCAAACCTCCGCATCCCAGTCCTCCGCATCCCAGTTCGACACTCTATCCACTGCACCACCACCTGACCAGGCTTCAGTTTTTACTATTACAAGTAATATTATGTGAATACAGCTTAATACAGCTTTTTTTATTCCTTGCATTATTACTTAGAATTAACCCTAATTAATCCTAGAGTAGGATTATTAAATCATTGGCCATAAATATGCTTATGACTTTTAAAATATATACTACCATACCACCCTCCAAATGAGCTGTACTAATGCCAAAAGCAATGCCTAAGTACTTGATTTCCTATGGACTATTTTATTACAATTATTCAATAGGTATGAAAAGGTAATTCACTATTGTTTTAATTACCCATAGGTTAACTCTTTTCTTAACGTTTGGTTAGTCTATGTCCCTTTATGACTTAATGGGCATGACTTTACCAATGTACTTACTGGAATCTTATTGTTGTAAATACTTTTTAAGTATTCATTATAATTTTAGATAGTATTCAAGGTCATATTTGTAAATGTTTTCTATTTTGTTATTTTTCTTTTAAATTGTGTTATTTTTCTTTACCTAGGGGTGTTTAATTTTTAAATCAATTTTTTAGTCTTCATACTTCACATTACTAGTCTTTTCACAGTTTCACTTGTTTTCCAATTTTAAAAAGTTAACCATACATCTGTATACAGACAGGTTCAATACTAATTTTTCTAACTGCTCTTTGGTCATCATTCTACCACTTGACAGAATTTATGCTTGCTTATTATATATGAAATTCCTGAGCCATATTTTCTCAATTCTAAAGATAGCTGTTTTTCCTAAAATAACATTTTTAGGTTTCTGAAACTAGAAATATCAGAATTAATGTCCAAAAAACCACCAATAGCCAAGCAAAAGGATAAGGTGTGATACATGTTATTGCTTGCCGATGTGTAAACCTGTAGAAAATACCTTCCCGTAGAAAGTACTGGTTTATCGAACTATGACCTCAGCTAAGTTAAGTTCAATAGTAAACTCACTCGCAGTTGAATTTTAAGTGAAATATGAAAGCCTAACTGTTGCTTGAAAATGTTTTCATAAACAATGAACTATGAGGCCCTGGCCGGTTGGCTCAGTGGTAGAGCATCGGCCTGGCATGCAGGAGTCCCAGGTTCGATTTCTGGCCAGGGCACACAGGAGAAGCGCCCATCTGCTTCTCAACCCCTCCCCCTCTCCTTCCTCTCTGTCTCTCTCTTCCCCTCTGCAGCCAAGGCTCCACTGGAGCAAAGATGGCCCAGGCGCTGGGGATGGCTCCATGGCCTCTGCCTCAGGTGCTAGAATGGCTCTGGTCGCAACAGAGCGATGCCCCGGATGGGCAGAGCATCGCCCCCTTGGTGGGCGTGCCGGATGGATCCCGGTCGGGCACATGCGGGAGTCTGTCTGACTGCCTCCCAGTTTCCAGCTTCAGAAAAATACAAAAAAATAAAAATTAAAAAAAAGAATGAACTATGATAAAACACTGATATAAAAAGGTATTATGATGCAAAAGTTGTTTGTTCCAAAACAAGTAAGGACAATTCAAGGCAGTAGAAATTGCCCAATCCCTCAAAATAGACCACAGAATTTTCAAAGCTAGGAGACATTGGTGTGTCCAATTACTATTTTACAAAAAGTACTATCACCTAAGGGCTGGATATCAGTCTGTCAAAAGTTTCCAGCTGACTCAAAAAGAAAGTTATTTAATACACAGCTTTCTACAGAAAATTTTGAAAATATGAGTTTAGCAACAACAAAAAAAAAGGTAGGTTAAATTTCAAACATTTCCCATATGACTCAAAACTAGATAAACAATCATAATGTGTAAAGAAACCAAAAAAGTAAGCATAGGTGAGAAAAAATCATCATGTCAGAATGTGAAAAAGGATTGGACTCAACCTTACATATGATTGCAAAGAAGATGGTATAAAAATTATATGGGTAATGTATGTATGTATGTCAGTTAATTTCTAAGAAAGATTTTAAAAATAAATATAATGTTTCTTTTTTCTTGAAAATATATTAAATCAATAGTATATATCACAATTAATAGTCTTAGAATTGAGAAAATACATTACATGTATGTATGAATATATTTGTCTACATCTATTCAATTGTTTATTTACTCTATCATTTCTAAGTAGAGGAAAGGAAGAACAGAGAAGCAGGAACAAAGCTAAAGATATAATGCACAAAGATCAAACTGTTCCAAGTTCCTAAAGGTTACTGTGATGCAGAAAAATACATGATGAATGAAGTAAAGACAACCCAGGTGAAAAATAACAACCAGTTAGATAACTAGCAAATAACATAAACAACAACAAAATCTGATAAAATTAAAGGTGAGTAATAGCAAACAGAAATAGCTGAGAAAAGGTAAATAAAAATAATTTTAATTCAGTTAAAATGAAGAATATTAAGAATTTATTAAAACTATGTAGTTTTGACCAAGAGTCAGAATACCATAATTCTTGATCTATCATGCTACCACTGTAATAAGTACCAGAGTGGAAATGAAGAGGGATACACCAGGCGGAACTGCCTGTGTGTTATCAACAAAGATCACAAACAACTAGGCACTCCTCTGCCTCAGTTACAGGTAAGCCTAGCAGATGAAACACTACAAACAAGCCAACTGGTTTCCTGGCTTCTTCTGCTTAGGCCCACATCCTAACCTATAGAAAAAAAGAAGGAAAAGATAACCAAATATTTCCACAAAGAGCCATGATGAAGTAATAGGGGTCCAATTAATCCTCCTGGCTTATACAAGAAGCCTCCAATTGCCTCAAGAGGAGGGACTTCAATAAAGCCTGGCAGTCTCAGAGAATTGAGAATTTTCATGAAAGCCAAGGCAGCCAGATTCTTTGGAAAAGCGAACCAGAGAGAAGGGAGCTGCATATACTGACAGGGTTCTGGAGGTCTGTACAGACATCCTCTAAAGCAGGGGTCCCCAAACTTTTTACACAGGGGGCCAGTTCACTGTGCCTCAGACTGTTGGAGGGCCGGACTATAAAAAAAACTATGAACAAATCCCTATGCACACTGCACATACCTTATTTTAAAGTAAAAAAACAAAACAGGAACAAATACAATATTTAAAATAAAGAACAAGTAAATTTAAATCAACAAACTGACCAGTATTTCAATAGCAGGTACTGATCTGTTGTGTGTTGATAGGGAACTACTAAAGTTTGGGGAAAGGACCACTGAAAAAGAAATAGGCCACAGGATTCCTGAAACGCAACCGAAGTTAGAAATAGCTTGTATTTCTACAAAGTAGAATGATGACCTTGTAACACATGAGACATTAAATAAACTCCTCAGAAAGTTTCAACTCTATATTAGCTCTAGGAAAAAATGCTGCTCTGGACCCACCTTAACTAAGCTTCCTCAAAACAAAGCAAGTCTAAAAAAAATCAAAGTGACTTCAGAAATTTCAACAGCATGCCACAACTTAGACCAACAAACTTAAAGAAATACAACAAATCCAGACAACAACAATATAAAATTCACAATATCTGATGTCCAGTGAAAATTTACCAGGTGTATACATTAAAAGGACAATATGACCTATAACCAGGAAAAAAATAGATTAATAAAAATAGATGCAAAACTGAGAGAGACACAGAACTTGGCAGACAAATACGTTAAAAGCTTATGCTCAAGAAGGAAGAGAAAGACATGGACTTTTTAGGATAGAAGTGTAAGATTTCTGTAAGGCTCAAATGGAATTTCTAGAAATAAAAAATACAATATGTCAGATGAGGAATACACTAGGTGGGATTAATAGCAGCTTCAACAGTTACTATGAAAACACAGCCATAAATATATCCAAAATGAAGCAGACAGAGGAAAAATACAAAAAGGAAAGAAAAGTGAAATTAAAAAAAGAGAACACCAATGATTTGCAGCAAAATATCAAATAATCTAATACACATGTAGTTTGGGTCTAAAAACGAGAAAGAAGATGATAGAAAAAAATATTTAGAGCAATAATGGGTAAAATTTTTTTCAAACCATAAATTCATGGATCCAAGAGGCTCAACAAAATCCAAGAAGACTAAACAAAGAGACTACACCTACAAATATAAGTATCATAATCAAATTATTAAAAACTAGTGATTAAGGCCCTGGCCGGTTGGCTCAGCGGTAGAGCGTCAGCCTGGCGTGTGGGGGACCCGGGTTTGATTCCCGGCCAGGGCACATAGGAGAAGCGCCCATTTGCTTCTCCACCCCCACCCCCTCCTTCCTCTCTGTCTCTCTCTTCCCCTCCTGCAGCCAAGGCTCCATTGGAGCAAAGATGGCCCGGGCGCTGGGGATGGCTCCTTGGCCTCTGCCCCAGGCGCTAGAGTGGCTCTGGTCGTGGCAGAGCGACGCCCCGGAGGGGCAGAGCATCGCCCCCTGGTGGGCAGAGCGTCGCCCCTGGTGGGCGTGCCGGGTGGATCCCGGACGGGCGCATGCGGGAGTCTGTCTGTCTCTCCCCGTTTCCATCTTCAGAAAAATACAAAAAAAAAAAAATAAAAAAAAAAAACTAGTGATTAAGAAAAAAATGTTAAAAGCTACCAGAGGTAGGAAAAGACCCATTATGTACAGAAAAACAAAGACTTCTCATCAGAAACTATGCAAAATGAAAAGTCAATGGAGTTACACTGCTAAGTACTACAAGAAAAAAACTGTCAACCTAAAATTCTATATCCACTTAAAATACAGTATGTCTGTAAAGTCATGGTGCACTTTTGATCGGTCACGGGAAAGCAACAAAAGACAATAGAAATGTGAAATCTGCACCAAATAAAAGGAAAACCCTCCCAGTTTCTGTAAGATAATGTGGCAGCATGTGCACATGCACAGATGATGACGTAACACCGTGTATACAGTGGAGCAGCCCACAGCCATGCCAGTCAAGAGGTGGACAGTACAGAGGAAAGTTCAGTGTGTTCTGTGGCTCGCTAAATTCGAATCCATGACCAAAGTGCAATGTGAATATTGGCACGTTTATAACAAAGCACCACCACACGGGAATAATATTACTCTGTGGGATAAGCAGTTGAAGGAAACCGGCAGTTTGGTGGAGAAACCCCGTTCTGGTAGGCCATCAGTCAGTGACGAGTCTGTAGAGGCTATACGGGATAGCTACTACCTAAGGAGCCCTAAAAAATCTGTGCATGAGCCCACATCGAACTGCACTGAATAGGTATGAAACTGGGAGAGTTTTTCTTTTATTTGGTACAGATTTCACATTTCTATAGTCTCTTGTTGCTTTCCTGTGACTGGTCAAAAGTGCACCATGACTTTACAGACACACTGTATATTTCAAAATGAATGTGGAAATGTTTTTAGACAAAGGTTGAGAAAAATACATTACAAGAAGACATGCACTTAAAGAAATTTTCTTTAAGCATAAGAAAAGGACTATCAAAATTTGAATCTACACAAAGAAAGAAAGAGCAGTAACAGTAAATATATTAATAGATATAAAAGACATCTTTATCTCAGTTTTTAACTTCTAGGTTATTTTTTTCTCAACTGTCCTGATTTTAAGAAAAATTTATTGTACTTACTTGCAAGAGAAACTAAAAAAAGTCATCCCACCAAAAGAATCTTATTTTCATGAAGTAGCCATTGTTAATATACTTATATTGATTTCATAACATTAATTGGGCCTATTTACATTTTTTTTAAATCTCTAGAACAGATTCTCACCAAGGAATTATATGTTCCTTGAAAGCTAGAAGAAACTCACTAGCAAAATGACCTGGCCCCCAAACCAAGTTTTGGAGAAAATTCTTTTAACTTTCTTCCACTGTTTTTGGTTTACCCAGATTTTCTTTTTCTAAAAGCTGTTTGGATGTTTCACAATTCATTTCAGAAACATTTCCAATATACAGTTTAGAGTTAAAAAATACAGCTTTCTCTATTTTTTTAAAAGTTCTATTTTTACATATCCTTTATCCTTTCTTACTTTAGTTTTTTATCTTTTCCTTAATAAGATTGGTCAAATAGTTGTTTACCTTGTTTTTTAACTATAATTAATAGCTCTTAGGTTTTTTTCAATTTTACAGTTTCTCTTTTTCAATTGATTTGTTTCTGCTTTTATCTTATTTATATCCTCTCTTAGGCATTTATTTTGTTGGTTTTATTTGCTTGTTTATTTTACTGAATTCTGAGGTTGAGTGCATTTCTTTCTTTTCTTTTTTTGACAGAGAGAGTCAGAGAGAGGGACAGATAGGGACAGACAGAAAGGAAGAGAGATGAGCACTCTTTGTTGTAGCACCTTAGTTGTTCATTGATTGCTTTCTCATATGTGCCTTGATGGGGGCAGGCTACAGCAGAGCTAGTGACCCCCTTCTCAAGCCAGTGACCTTGGGCTCAAGCCAGCAACTATGGGGTCATATCTATGATCCCAGGCATAAGCCAGCAACCCCATGCACAAGCTGGTGAGCCTGCACTCAAGCCAGATGAGCCGGTGCTCAAGCAGGAAGAGCCCATGCTCAATCAAGCCAGCAACCTCTGGGTTTTGAGCCTGGGTCCTCTGTGTCCCAGTCTGACACTCTATCCTGGTCAGGCTATTTATTTTTTTCTTAATCAACTGAGTTCTGAGTACAGTATTAGTCTTGCCCCAAGCCTCATTTTCATTTACTAAATAATCAGTTATTGATATATTTGAACTCCTGTTTGACTAATTATTTAAGACAGTTTTTCTGTTTGATTTTTTTTCACCAAGTTATTGGAGTAGTGCATTTTAAACTTCTGTTGTAGTGAGAGAATGGACATACACAGTTTCAGGCTTTCTGGAATTAACTGAGGTTTTCCTTTGTGGCTTATCTAAAATGAAATTTTTTAAATGCCACATGGTCAACTGGAAAAGTATACATAATGCCAAATTTAAAAGAAAGATTTAAAAGTGACTAAATCCACTATAAGCAATACAGGTCTTACACTGTACTTCTTCGGGCTGTATATTTTTACTAGCATTGAATGCATCCATTTGATATTAGGAATAAGGACAGAGATTCTCAATTTTGCACCTAACCTAATTGTATGGTTTTTTTTTGGGGGGGGGGGGTTTAAATAAATTTTTATTAATGGTAATGGGATGACATTAATAAATCAGGGTACATATATTCAAAGAAAACATGTCTAGGTTATTTTGTCATTAAATTATGTTGCATACCCCTCGCCCAAAGTCAGATTGTCCTTCGCCACCCTCTATCTAGTTCTCTGTGCCCCTCCCCCTCCCCCTAACTCTCCCCCTGTCCTCCCTCCCCCCACCCCTGGTAACCACCACACTCTTGTCCATGTCTCTTAGTCTCATTTTTATGTTCCACCAATGTATGGAATCATGTAGTTCTTGTTTTTTTCTGATTTACTTATTTCACTCCTTATAATGTTATCAAGATCCCACCATTTTGCTGTAAATGATCTGATGTCATCATTTCTTATGGCTGAGTAGTATTCCATAGTGTATATGTGCCACATCTTCTTTATCCAGTCTTCTATTTAAGGGCTTTTTGGTTGTTTCCATGTCTTGGCCACTGTGAACAGTGCTACAATGAACATGGGGCTACATGTGTCTTCACGTATCAATGTTTCTGAGGTTTTGGGGTATATACCCAGTAGAGGGATTGCTGGGTCATAAGGTAGTTCTATTTGCAGTTTTTTGAGGAACCACCATACTTTCCTCCATAATGGTTGTACTACTTTACAGTCCCACCAACAGTGAATGAGGGTTCCTTTTTCTCCACAGCCTCTCCAACATTTGCTATTACCCGTCTTGTTGATAATAGCTAATCTAACAGGGCTGAGGTGGTATCTCATTGTAGTTTTGATTTGCATTTCCCTAATAACTAATGAAGCTGAGCATCTTTTCATATATCTGTTGGCCATTTGTATCTCTTCCTGGGAGAAGTGTCTATTCATGTCCTCTTCCCATTTTTTTATTGGATTGTTTGTTTGTTTGTTGTTGAGTTTTATGAGTTCTTTGTAAATTTTGGATATTAGGCACTTATCTGAGCTGTTGTTTGAAAATATCATTTCCCATTTAGTTGGCTGTCTGTTTATTTTTATATGTTTCTCTTGCTGAGCAAAAACTTTTTATTCTGATGTAGTCCCATTCATTTATCTTTGCCTTCACTTCTCTTGCCATTGCAGTCAAGTTCATAAAATGTTCTTTAAAACCCAGGTCCATGAGTTTAGTACCTATGTCTTCTTCTATGTACTTTATTGTTTCAGGTCTTATATTTAGGTCTTTGATCCATTTTGAATTAATTTTAGTACACGGGGACAGGCTGTAGTCGAGTTTCATTCTTTTGCATGTGGCTTTCCAGTTTTCCCAACACCATTTGTTGAAGAGGCTTTCTTTTCTCCATTGTGTGTTGTTGGCCCCTTTATCAAAGATTATTTGACCATATATATGTGGTTTTATTTCTGGGCTTTCTATTCTGTTCCATTGGTCTGAGTGTCTATTTTTCTGCCAATACCATGCTGTTTTCATTATCGTGGCCCTATAATATAGTTTAAAGTCAGGTATTGTAATGCCCCCAGCTTCATTCTTTTTCCTTAGGATTGTTTTGGCTATTCGGGGTTTTTTATAGTTCCATATAAATCTGATGATTTTTTGTTCCATTTCTTTAAAAAATCTCATAGGGATTTTGATGGGAATTGCATCAAATTTGTATATTGCTTTGGGTAATATGGCCATTTTGATTATATTTATTCTTCCTATCCAAGAACAAGGAATATTTTTCCATCTCATTGTATCTTTTTCGATTTCCCTTAACAATGCTTTGTAATTTTCATTATATAGGTCCTTTACGTTCTTTGTTATGTTTATTCCTAGGTATTTTATTTTTTTTGTTGCAATCGTGAAGGGGATTATTTCTTTGAGTTCGTTTTCTAATATTTCATTATTGGCATAGAGAAAGGCTATGGACTTCTGTATGTTAATTTTGAATCCTGCGACCTTACTGTATTGGTTTATTGTTTCTAATAATCTTTTTGTGGAGTCCTTCGGGTTTTCGATGTATAGGATCATATCATCAGCAAAAAGTGATACCTTTACTTCTTCTTTTCCGATATGGATGCCTTTTATTTCTTTGTCTTGTCTGATTGCTCTGGCCAGAACTTCTAGCACCACGTTAAATAAGAGTGGAGAGAGTGAACAACCCTGTCTTGTTCCTGATTTAAGGTAGAAAGTCCTCAGTTTTATGCCGTTTAAAATGATGTTGGCTGATGGTTTATCATATATGGCCTTTATCATGTTGAGATATTTTCCTTCTATACCCATTTTGTTGAGAGTCTTAAACATAAAATTGTGTTGTATTTTATCAAAAGCCTTTTCTGCATCTATTGATAAGATCATGTGGTTTTTGTTCTTTGTTTTGTTGATATGGTGTATTACGTTAACCGTTTTGCGTATGTTAAACCATCCTTGAGATTCTGGGATGAATCCCACTTGATCATGATGTATTATTTTTTTAATATGTTGTTGTATTCAGTTTGCCAGTATTTTGTTTAGAATTTTAGCATCTGTATTCATTAGAGATATTGGTCTGTAGTTTTCTTTCTTTGTGCCATCCTTGCCAGGTTTTGGTATGAGGGTTATGTTGGCCTCATAAAATGTGTTTGGAAGTATTGCTTCTTCTTCAATTTTTTGGAAGACTTTGAGTAGAATAGGAACCAAGTCTTCTTTGAATGTTTGATAGAATTCACTAGTATAACCGTCTGGGCCTGGACTTTTATTTTTGGGGAGGTTTTTAATAGTTTTTTCTATTTCCTCCCTGCTGATTGGTCTGTTTAGGCTTTCTGCTTCTTCATGACTCAGTCTAGGAAGGTTGTATTGTTCTAGGAATTTATCCATTTCTTCTAGATTGTTGTATTTGGTGGCATATAATTTTTCACAGTATTCTACAATAATTCTTTGTATATCTATGATGTCTGTGGTGATCTCTCCCTTTCATTTTGGATTTTATTTATTTGAGTCCTGTGCCTTTTTTCCTTGGTGAGTCTTGCCAAGGGTTTGTCAATTTTGTTGATCTTTTCAAAGAACCAGCTCCTTGTTTTATTGATTTTTTCTATAGTTTTTCTGTTCTCTATTTCATTTATTTCTGCTCTGATTTTTATTATCTCCTTTCTTCAGCTGGTTTTGGGTTGTCTTTGTTCTTCTTTTTCTAGTTCCTTAAGGTGTGAAGTTAAGTGGTTTACTTCAGCTCTCTCTTGTTTGTTCATATAGGCCTGAAGTGATATGAACTTTCCTCTTATTACTGCTTTTGCTGCATCCCAGAGATTCTGATATGTCGTATTTTCATTTTCATTTGTCTGTATATATCTTTTGATCTCTGCGCTTATTTCTTCTTTGACCCATTCATTTTTTAGAAGTATGTTGTTTAGTTTCCACATTTTTGTGGGTTTTTCCCCCTCTTTTTTGCAGTTGAATTCTAGTTTCAAGGCTTTATGATCAGAAAATATGCTTGGTACAATTTCAATTTTTCTAAATTTGCTGATATTGTCTTTGTGGCCCAACATATGGTCAATTCTTGAGAATGTTCCATGTACACTAGAGAAAAATGTATACTCTGTCGCTTTGGGATGAAGTGTCCTGTAGATGTCTATCATATCCAGGTGTTCTAGTATTTCGTTTAAGGCCACTATATCTTTATTGATTCTGTTTGGATGACCAATCTAGAGCCGTCAGCGGAGTATTGAGGTCTCCAAGTATGATTGTATTTTTGTTAGTTTTTGTTTTAAGGTCAATAAGTAGCTGTCTTATATATTTTGGTGCTCCTTGGTTTGGTGCATATATATTAAGGATTGTTATGTCTTCTTGATTCAGTGTCCCCTTAATCATTATGAAGTGACCATTTTTGTCTCTGAGTACTTTTTCTGTCTTGTAGTCAGCATTATCAGATATGAGTATTGCTACACCTGCTTTTTTTGGGGTGTTGTTTGCTTGGAGTATTGTTTTCCAGCCTTTCACTTTGAATTTGTTTTTATCCTTGTTGCTTAGATGTGTTTCTTGTAGGCAGCATATAGTTGGATTTTCTTTTTTAATCCATTCTGCTACTCTGTGTCTTTTTATTGGTAAGTTTAATCCATTTACATTTAGTGTAATTATTGACACTTGTGGGTTCCCTACTGCCATTTTATAAATTGCTTTCTGTTAGTTTTGTATCTAGTTTGATTCTTCTCTTTTGTTTTTCTATCATTTGTTTTTGTTTGTTTGTGTTCCATACTTCTTTCCTCTGTTGCTACCTTTTTTAAGTCAAGTGTTTTTGTGGTGGTTTTTTCTAGGGTGGTTACCATTAAGTAATGAAAAGGGTACCTACCATATTCATTGTAGTACCCTATCTTATAAGTATTTCTGCACTTCATCGTCCTTTGCTACTGTTAATCTCCATTCTCTCCCCCCTTTTTTTCCTTTGTTGTCACAGTTTAAGTTTGGTTTTATTGTGTTCTTGGTGGAGCTGTTACTTGTGGTGTTGTTTTCTTTTGTTCTTTGAATCTGGTTGGAAAACCCCCTTTAGTATTTCCTGGAGTGGGGGCTTTCTGGTGATAAATTCTCTCATCTTTTCTGTATTTGTGAATGTTTTTATATCTCCTTCATACTTGAAGGATAGCTTTGATGGGTATAGTATTCTTGGCTGAAAGTTCCTCTCTTTCAGGGCTTTAAATATTGGGGTCCACTCTCTTCTAGCTTGTAGAGTTTCTGCTGAGAAATCTGATGATAATCTAATAGGCCTTCCTTTATATGTTGTACTCTTCTTTTCTCTGGCTGCCTTGAGAATTTTTTCTTTATCATTGGTTTGTGTCATCTTTATTATGATGTGCCTTGGAGTGGGTTTGTTGGGGTTAAGAAAACTCGGTGTTCTGTTTGCTTCTTGAATTGGAGGCTTTAGTTCTTTCCACAGGCTTGGGAAGTTCTCATCTATTATTTGTTTGAGTATATTCTCCATTCCATTTTCTTTCTCTTCTCCCTCTGATATACCTATTATTCTTATGTTATTCTTTCTGATGGAGTCAGACAATTCTTGTAGGGCTTTCTCGTTTTTTATTATTTTTGAGTCTCTTTCTTCTTCTCTCTGTTGTGCCTCAAGTTGTTTGTCTTCTATTTCACTAATCCTATCTTCAATCTGGGCTGTTCTGCTAGCTAAGCTTGTTACCTCGTTTTTCAGCTCGTGAATTGAGTTTTTCATTTCTGTTTGATTTGTTTTTATAGTTTCAATTTCCTTGGTAATATATTCTTTGTGTTCATTGAGTTGTTTTCTGATCTCCCTATATTGCCTTTCTGTGTTTTCTTGTATATCTCTGAGTATTTTTAAGATTTCTATTTTAAATTCTCTGTCATTTAGCTCCAAGGCTTCCAATATGTTAAGTCTTTTCTCCATAGATTTTTCCACATCTATTTGTGTTACCTCTCTTTCTTTTGTATCCATAATATTCTATTTCCTCTTTCTTATTGGCATCTGAGGGTGGTCTTGTTGATAGCACTAATTAGAATTAATAAAGAGTAAAAAGTAAAAAAAAAAAAAAAAAAAAAAAAGGTAAAACACCCCACAAAAAAAAAAACAGTAATAATTTATTATTTCCCCCTTTTTTTCTTTCTTCTCTTTCCCTCCTCTCCCCTCCTCAGGGAAATATCGTGCCTATAATGGAGGGCCTGATTTGCGGTGAAGAGTTCAAGGGGCAAAAAAAGGGGAGTAGGGACCTACTAAATGCAAAAAAAAAAAAAAAAAAAAAAAGGAAGAAAATCTTAGACAAGCATAAGATGATTTGCTTGTGAGTGATGGTCAACTAAGAGATATAATGAGAGGGATAAGAGGGAACCAGAAAAAAGGACAAAAAAAGGAATAATAAAGAAGAAAAAAATAAAAATAAGTAAAAATCTGTTGTATTAAGTGGAGCGAAGACTAAATACAATGGAGACCTTGGGTTGGGAGGACCCAAAATGCCACAAAAATAAACAAACAAGAAAAAAACAAAAACAAAAGCGAAAAAGAAAAATAAAGCCAAAAAAAGCCTTGAGTCCCAAATTAACTAATTTGTTCGTGATTGAGGATTAAATGGGAGGAAAGTAAAACGAGAAAAGAAAAAACGAATAGAAAGGAAAAAATAAGAAAAAGAGAAAAACGAAGGAAGAAATAAAAAAGGAAGAGAAAAAAACAAAATAAAGCAAAACAAAAAAAAACAAAAGAGAGAGTGAGAGTTAAGTGTTTTGGAGTATAACCTTAAAGGAGGGTGAGGATGAAGAAGAGAAATAAAATGTAACACTTATGGGTAGTGTAGTTCAAGAAAAGGGAAGCATAAGATGGGCAGAGAATAGAAGGACCGAGGTGGAGGAAATAAAGGCAATAAGATAGAAGAAACAAACAACAACAAAAAAAAAATTAGTGGAACAAGTTGTAAAGTCTGTGGATTTTTCTTGATTTTGAGATGTTAACTTCTTCCTTTTTCTTTTCTCTCCCTCTTCCTGGTCGGTGACTCTGTACCCCAGGCTCTGCCCCTGTGTCACACTTAGGTAGGGATTTGCAGTTGATGGGATTCTATGGCAATGTCATATAATTGGCTTTAGTCTTGCTGGTAGTCAAGGCTTGTTGGCGTTTGCAGGGTCCAACGATGAGAGAATTTGCTTTCCTGGATTCTCTCTCCTAGTCCCCCCTTCCTGAATTAGCAGCCTGGTGATCCAGCTATAAGGCTGTCACTGCTTCTGCCTGGGGAGTAAGAGGCTCAAAGAGCTGGGAAATCCCCACTCTATCCCCACTCAGTGCAAGGCTTTGGGAAAGGCTCTGGCAGTCAGGGCCTCCAGTGTAATCAGGCGGGGGTGGGAGTCAATTGTTGTCAAGGTGACTGTTCAGCGCCTAGCATTCAGTTGGACCTCTCAACCCAGGCTTTCCACACTTTGTAGCCTGTTTTGGCTGGGAAGAAGAGGCACTAGTCTCTGCTTGTGACTAGTGTAGTATAGATCTTATTATCTGCCAAGTCCTTCTTGTTAGCGTTTATCCCTGAATATGGAGGCTCTATCAATCAGAAGTTGCCCCCACCCCTTTAGCGAGAGGCACTAAAAAATATCACGCCTCTTGTCTTGGGTCGCTGAACTGAGAGAGATCTTATCAATTAGAACCGAGGGTGCGCAGATTTCACGGGTTAAGTTAATTTCAGTAATTGGGTCGCAGCTGTGCTCCCGAAGGTATTTCAGGCTGCCTGCGCGCGCCCCTCCCCCAACGCTTGATTGTTAGCTTGAATGGCTGGGTGAGGTGCCCCGCCCACAGAGAGAATCTCCCAAGTAGGGAATACCGCCCTGGGGCCTCTCCCGCTCCCCCCGCTGCTGGCGGCTGGGGCGCACCGGGCGCAGGATGATGGGGCACCCTGGGTGTGCGGGCCAGCAGGGCGCTCTGGGCGCGTGGAATGCCCAGGGTACACGCGCGAATGGGGTGCTCCGGGCACCGGTGGCTGGCGACTCTCACTCGCAGTGCGCGGGCCGCTGGGAACGTTAGCGGTGCTCGGTCTGCAACTGGACCGGGCGCGCGCCAGCGGCTGCTCGCCGCTCCGGAGTGTGGGCGGTGCTCGCTCTGCAACCGAACCGGGTGCGCGCCTGCGGCTGCTCGCGGCTGCTCGCGGCTGCTGCTCGCGGCTCCCGAGTGTGGGCTGACTCACCACCACCACAGGCGCACTCCCTCGCAGCTTGAATGAACGTCCCTGCGGTAGCTTCCTCCACACCCTCGTCTCTCAGATTCAAGTGATAACAGTCCTTTCTCTTTCAGTTTGTGTGGAACTCCGGAATGCTCCGAGGATAAATTTTCCTGTTTCTAGTTGATAAATTTGTTGTGATTTTGGGGAGATCTGTCGGACGCGCTGCTCACGGCGCCATTTCCGTGACGTCACCCTAATTGTATGTTTACACTGCTAGACTTGTAATAGGCAGTGTTTCTTAATAATGTAAGAAATTTCTACTTTCAAGAAATCACCAAAAATTCTTGAAATTTATAAGTTATTTAAATCATTTCCATGTTAAACACTTCTATGTTTACTTCAATTGAGAACGTTAAAGGGATAAGATAGCTGAAAGTCACTCCATATAAAATACCATTTTTGGACAGAAGATAACTTGACTTTGAGTGATGGGTATGCAACATAATCAAATGTCAAAATAAACTGAAGATGTTTTCTCTAAACCTATGTACCATGACTGATTAATGTCACCTCATTAAAATAAAAAAACTAAAAAATTCAAAATAAATAAATAAATAAAATACTATTTTCAAAACCAATGAGACATCCCTCCTTCTCAAAAACAGTAAAATGTGGTTTGACTGGTAAGTAGCATGTTAGAACGGTTGACCTTTCTTGTATGAAACACTATATTCCAACTGATATATCTGCAATTACAATAACTTTCTAGGAGCCCTCTCATATCATCTGAACTAGCAAAATCCCTAAATCCCTGATTTTCCCAAATCTATGCTTTTACAGTTTATTTAAACTAGAAGAGTCATTTATTTTACTTTTTTATTCTGATTAAAAATCAGTTATTGAACTCTAACTCTAACTTTTGGTTTCACCCTCAAGAGAAAGAGACAGTGAATCCTGACTATACTGTGAGTTAATTTCAAAGTAAGCCTTACTAAGACTCAGTTTTCGCCCTGGCCGGTTGGCTCGGTGGTAGAGCGTCGGCCTGGCGTGCGGAAGTCCCGGGTTCGAATTCCCAGCCAGGGCACACAGGAGAAGCGCCCATCTGCTTCTCCCTCCCCTCCCCCCTCCTTTCTCTCTGTCTCTCTCTTCCCCTCCCGCAGCCGAGGCTCCATTGGAGCAGAGATGGCCCGGGCGCTGGGGATGGCTCCTTGGCCTCTGCCCCAGGCGCTAGAGTGGCTCTGGTCGCGACAGAGCGACGCCCGGATGGGCAGCGCATCGACCCCTGGTGGGCGTGCCGGGTGGATCCCGGTTGGGCACATGCGGGAGTCTGTCTGACTGCCTCCCCGTTTCCAGCTTCAGAAAAAAAAACAAAAACAAAAACAGTAAGACTCAGTTTTCTTACAATAAATATAGTAATAGTCTATATTTCACAGGGTTATTGGGATAGGATCTGAAAATATATATAAAGTATCACAGTGTCTGATATTACTATTACTATATTTTCTTTTTCTTATATTAGTTTCTTTTTTTCTTAAATTTAATGATCCCATACTCTTTACCTGACCACATTAGTTTTTACCCCCCCCCCCCATTTAAGATCATCTTCAGAAAAAATGTCTCAATCCCTTTACTAAATAACAGGTGTTAAACTGAGCACCTTTCAACTATGTTTTTTTGTTTGTTTGTTTTTTTATGAGAGAAAGAGAGATAGCAGACAGGGACAGAAAGGCTGTAGGGAGAGAGATGAGAAGCATCTATTCTCCATTGCAGCATCTTAGTTGTTCATTAATTGCTTTCTCATATGTGTCTTGACCAGGGGACTATAGCAGAGTGAGTGATCCCTTGCTAAGCCAGTGACTTGGGGCTCAAGCCAGCAAACATGGAGTCATGTCTATGATCCCACGCTCAAGCCCGCGACCCTGTGGCTCAAGCCAGGTGAGCCTGCACTCAAGCCAGCAACCTCGGGATTTCAAACTTGGGTCCTCAGCATCCCAGGCCAATGCTCTCTCCACTGTGCCACTGCCTGGTCAGGCTCAACTATGCTTAATCTTACATATCACCTTTTAGTTTCCACAGCATCCAGGTATATCTTGGAAAGTACAGTAGTTCCCCTTTATCCGTGAGTGATACATTCCAAGACCCCCAATGGATACCTGAAACCGTGGGTAGTACTGAACCCTATACAAGCATACCTCAGAGATATTGCAGGTTCAGTTCCAGACCACTACAAGAAGGCAAATACAGCAATAAAGTAAGTCACATGAATTTTTTGGTTTCCCAGTGCACATAAAAGTTATGTTTACACTACACTGTAGTCTACTACTAAGTGTACAATAGCATGATGTCTAAAAACAATGTCCACATTAATTTTAAAAACTTTATTGCTAAAAAACAGTAACCATCATGATCTGAATCATTAACAAGTGGCAATCTTTTTGCTGGTGAAGGGTCCTGACTCGATACTGATGGCTAATGACTGATCAGAGTGGGTACTTGCTGAAGGTTGGGTGCCTGTGGCTATTTCTTAAAAAAAAAAAAAAATGAAATTTTCTGCATCCTTTGACTCTTGCTTTTATGAGTGATTTCTCTGGAGTATGTGATGCTGTTTGATAATATTTTACCCACAGAACTTCTTTCAAAATTGGAATCAATGCTCTCAAACCCTGATGCTGCTTTATCAACCAAGTTTATATAATAGTCTAAATCTTTTGTTGTCATTTCAACTATTTCACAGTGTCTTCACCAGGAGTAGATTCCATCTCAAGAAACCACTTTCTTTGCTCAACCACAAGAAGCAACTCAGTATCTGACAAAGTTTGTACCATGAGATTGTAACAATTCAGTCAAATCTTCAGGCTACCACCCTCCTAGTTCTAGTTCTCTTGCTATGTCCACCACATCCGGTTACTTCCTCAACTGAAGTCTTGAACCCCTCAAAGTCATCTATGAGGATTGGAACCAACTTCTTCCAAACTCCTGTCACTGTTGATATTTTTACCTTTTCCCACGAATCACAAATGTTACTGATGGCATCTACTAGAATGGTGAATCCTTCCCAGAAGGTTTTCAATTTACTTTGATCAGGTCCACCAGAGGAATCACCATCTATGACAGATACAGCCTTATGAAAAGTATTACTTAAATAATAAGACTTTAAAGTCAAAATTACACCTTGATCCATGGGCTGCAGCATGGATATGTTAGCAGGCATGAAAACCCCATTAATCTTGTTGTATGTCTCCATTAGGGCTCTTGGGTGACCAGGTACATTGTCAATGAGCAATAATATTTTTTAAAAAATCTTTTTTTTTCTCTAAGGAGTAGGTCTCAACAGTGGGCCTAAAATCTGTAGTGAACCAGAGTGTAAGAAGATGTGATGTCATATAGGCTTTGCTGTTCCATTTACAGAGCATAGACAGAGTAGAATTAGCATAATTCTTAAGGAATGTAGGATTTTCAAAATGGTCTATAAGCATTGGCTTTAACTTAAAGTCACCAGCCCCTAACAAGAGAGTCAACCACCCCTTAAAGCTCTGGAGCCAGGCACTTAGTTCTCTCTAGCTATTGAACTCCTGGATGGCAACTTCTTCCAATATAAAGCTATTTCGTCTATATTTAAAAAAATCTGTTGTTTGGTATAGCTAGATCTTCTGGATAACTTGCAGCTTCTATGTCAGCACTTATTGCTTCATCTTGCACTTTTATGTCATGGAGACTGGTTCTTTTCTTAAACCTCATGAACAAACCTCTGCTAGTTTCAAACTTTTCTTCTGCAGTTTCCTCACTTTTCTATCTTCACAGAATTGCTCTGTCTTAGGTTTTGATTTAAGAGAATATTGTGGCTGGTTTGATTTTCTATCCAGACCACTAATTCTTTCTCCATATCAGCAATAAGGTGTTTTGTTTTATCATTCATCTGCTCACAGAGTAGCACTTTCAATCTCTTTCAATAACTTTTCCTTCCCATTCACAACTTGGCTAACTTTTGCCCTATCTCAGCTTTGACATGCTTTCCTCACTAAGCCTAACCATTTGTAGCTTCTGATTTAAAGTGAGAGATATGTGACTCTTCCTTTCATTGGAACACTTAGAAGCCAATGTAGGGTTATTAATTGGTCCAATATCAATATTTTTATGTCCCAGGAAATAGGAAGACCCAAGGAAAGAAAGAGAGGTAAGGGAATGACTGGTTTGTAGAGCGGTCAGAACATACACAAATTTCATTCACTAAGGTTGCCATCTAATATCAGCGCCTCAAAACAATTATTGTGGTAACATCAAAGTACACTGATCATAGACCACCATAACATATGTAATAATAATGAAAAAGTTTGGCATATTGTGAGAAGTACCAAAATGTGACACAAAGTGAACAAATGCTATCAGAAAATACCTGATAGGCCCTGGCTTGTTAACTCAGTTAAGAGTGTCATCTCAAAACAACAAGGTTGTGGGTTCAATCCCCAGTCAGGGCACACATAGGAAGCAACCAATGAATGCATGACTGAGTAAAAAAGCATATGAATGCTTCCTTTCTCCCTCACCTCTCTCTCCCTACCACTCCCTGTCTCTCTAAAAATTAATCAGTAAATAAAAAATTAAGCCCTGGCCAGAGAGCATCATCTTGAAGTGCAGAGGTTGCAGGTTCAATTTCTGATCAGGATGCATAAAGGAACAGTTTGATAAACCTGTCTCTCTTTCTCTCTCCCTGCCTCTCACTAATAAATAAATAAAAATAAAAAATTTTAAGAAAAAAGAAAATACCACTGATGGACTTACTCCACACAGAGCTACCACAAACCTTCAACTTGTAAAAAAAAAAAAAAAATGCAATATCCACAAATCACAATAAAATCGAATGTGCCTCTATATACTGCTTTTTCTTATATCTGCATCCCTATGATAAAGTTTAATTTATAAATTAGGCACATTAAGAGATTAACAACAATAATCACGAAATAGAACAATTAAAACAATATACTATAATAAAAGTCATGTGAATGTGGACTTTCTTTCTCTTTCTCTTTCAAAATATTTTACTGTACTTGACTCACTTTTCTGCTTGTGATGATGTGAGATGATACAATGCCTATGTGATCAGATGAAGTGCAATGGATATGCTGGACAAAGGGATGATTCATGTCCTGGGCAGGATGAAACAGGATGGTGCAAAATTTTATCACACTACTCAGAAAAGTGTGCAATTAAAAACTTATGAGCTACCCTGGCCGGGTAGCTCAGCTGGTTAGAGCGTCACCCCAATACGCCAAGGTTATGGGTTTGATTCTGGGTCAGGGCACATACAAGAATCAACCAATGAATGTACAAATAAGTGAAATAACAAATTGATGTTTCTTTCTTCTCTCTCTAAAAATAATAAGTTTTGAAAAATAAATAATAAAAGATGAATTGTTTAAGTCTCGAATTTTCCATTTAATATTTTTGGACCACACTTAACCAAGGGTAACTAAAACCTCAGAAAGCCAAACCATGGATAAGAGAGGACAAGTGTATTTCATCTTTCTACTCAAAGCTTTTGTGATAAGATAGGACAGTGAGTTACTATCATACACACACATTTCACTACTCAAAAATATCTTTTGCCTGACCAGGTGGTGGCGCAGTGGATAGAGCGTCGGACTGGGATGCAGAGGATCCAGGTTCAAGACCCCCGAGGTCACCAGCTTGAGCGTGGGTTCATCTGGTTTGAGCAAAGCTCACCGGCTTGGACCCAAGGTCGCTGGCTCAAGCAAGGGGTTACTCTGTCTGCTGTAGCACCACGGTCAAGGCACATATGAGAAAGCAATCAATGAACAACTAAGGTGTCACAACAAAAAACTAATGATTGATGCTTCTCATCTCTCTCCGTTCCTGTCTTTTCCTATCTATCCCTCTCTGACTCTCTCTCTGTCTCTGAAAAAAAAAACACAAAAAAAACTTTTATTTCTTACTATAGCCCAAAAAAGCAAACCCTTTCTTTTTTTTTAAATTAATTTTATAAATCAGGGTACATATGTTCAGAGAAAACATCTCCAGGTTATTTTGACATTTGATTATGTTGCATACCCCTCACCCAAAGTCAAATTGTCTTCCGTCTCCTTCTATCTGGTTTTCTTGCAAACCCTTTTTTAACATAAGTAATTGGTTATTCAATTCCAATAGCTAAGCCTCTCAATAATTATCACTGTCATTTGGAAAATGAAAAAATTCTTGGGCCTCCACAATTAACTAGTTTCCAACTAGTTTAATATCATTTTCAAAAACACTATTAAAGTTATGCTTTAAAAAAAAGTTGCTTCAGATTATTGCTATACAAAATAATAGGTGAACCTGGGTTGGAGGGATGTGGGTGGTGAAATACAGAAAAATAGCACAACTTTTAACTAGCTAGACCAGATCTTCAGATGGCCACCTTCCATGACCTTCAGGAAAAGGAAGTCTGTAATTTTAACCCATCACCTTCTCTTGAGGATGAAACCAAAAATTTTCCTTCTTATTAGAGCCTATATGCCTCCTTTAATGAAGTTTAGCTGTCTATGTCATAATGTACTTAGTAGTTGGCCAAAGAGAATTTTTTTAAAAACCCATTATTCTAAATGGGATAAATCACATTTCCCTAAATTGTTTCACCCGCCTCTTAATAAGCAAGTATTCTTTTGGCAACCAACTCTCACAATAATCTTTCTCAAACTCAAACTATTTTTAAAAATAGTTCCTTACAGAGAACACAGAGATTACTCATTAAACCACCATAAGACATTATCAACAGATTTTTCCCACCTGTCCCAGGCCTAGGACTTTTTAAAATAACTAAGCCTTATTTGTCCCTCCCCATTTAAAAAAATTTTTTAAAGAAAAATTTTGAAGAAAATTATGAAGTAGCTGTCTCTTAAACCAAGAGATATATTTACTAGATACATATTCTGTGCTAAACAGTGTACTAAATGCCTAATTTTGTCTCAGGTAACCTATGTAAAGTCAGGTGGGAAGTGATTACATAACACGTGTGGGGTTGGGGAAAGGAAGGAGTAATTTTATCTAAGAACAGAAAGAGTAATTTTATCTAAGAGTCACAAAGAAATTCAGCAAATAGGACCAATAAAATCAACAAGTAATTGAAAGTAAAATGAGCCATGAATAGGCTACAGATCAGGAGGTATATATAATTTTAAAAAAAAAACACTAGAAACTATTACATTACATTTTATTCTTTGGTTTCTGGCTACACACTAAGTTAATTCTTAGTCTCTTAGTAAGTAACTTTTATTTTGTAAAGGAGTAAACTCAACTGGACTCTGGATTACCTAAGTATTAAGACAACTTTCAAAATCAAAATTAAAAATGAAAACTAGTATTTAAAAGTTTAACTTCCAGTACATTGAAACAAAAAAAGGAAATCAAAGATGTAAGGATTAAAATAGAAGAATTAAAAATAAAAAGTGTTAAGGAGAGACACAAAACCTAAAGAAGACAGACTCTAGGACTAGAATGCCTGAACTCAAATCCCAGCTCTACCACATACCAGCTTCATAGCCTTGGGCAAGTTATTCTTCTTTGGAATTCTATTGAGAATCCAATGGGTTAATATGTGAACATGCTTAAAATAAAGCCTGGTAATTAATTAATAAGTACTATATAGTAAATCTGTCCTTGGTAGGCAATGTAATTTTCAATATAGAAACAGACTCAAGAAATGATTAGAAATAATAATTCAACTGTATTCTTATAAGCCAACAAAAAGAAAATGTAAATTTCTGGACTTCTGTCTTATGGAAACTTTCAAAAGCAGCTTAGAGACTAATAACAAGAATTACAGCACCCCCCCCCCCCACCCCTACCACCACAAATGCCTAGCTTAAACATTTATCAACTCATGGTCAATCTTGTTTCATCCCTACCTACCGCCTTCTCTCAACTCTATAAAATAACGAAGCAGATCTCAGACGTATCCTTGTATCCATCAATATTTCAATATGTACTTCTAAAAGATGGCCTTTTAAATATAACTACATACTACTATCACCCTTTAAATTTAACAAATTAAATTTGTTAGTATCAAATATCTGGTCAGTGTTCAAATTTCCCTAATTATTTCATAAATATTTATTCATTAAAATCTGGATCCAAATAAAATCCAAACATTGTTATTAATCTCAAATTTCCTCCTTCACTTGTTTTGTTTGTTTCCTTCAATTTATTTGTCAAAAGAAAACAAGTTTTGTGTCTCAATGACTTCCCCAAACCCTAGATTTTGCTGACTGCATCCCCCATTGTATCATTTTATTTGCTTCTGTCTTCTATGTTTCCTGTAAACACATAGTTAGATCTAGTGGCTTGATCTGATGCAGGTCCACACTCAATTTTTTGGCAAGAATATTTCGTAAGTAGTACTATAAATTTTCATTAAGAGAACCTAATGTCTGGTTGTCTTTCTATGATGTTATCAACCACTGATGACCTTTGTTTAGGTCCAGGAATTCATTACAAAATGGTGATGTTCTGTTTATCACTCCTTCTTCATTTGTTAACTAGAATACTTCTGAGAAAAAGAAATTTACTCTCCTCAACTATCTGGTTACCTTCAAGTACCATTGGTTCCTTAACATACTCCAAAGAATAGTAATGAGACTTTTTAAAGTATCATTATGAACTCACAGATTTAAATATATGTGATGTGACTGATTTATATTGTAGCCATACTTGCTGATGCTCAGTTTTGGCCAGCCAGAGTCCGTTCAATTAAACACCTTGATTGTTCTGCCATGCCCTATTAGTGTTTGATAACTTCCTTGCAGGATGTTCAAGACCCCAGGAATAGAATAAGCTTTGGCTATAAGCTACTTTCTTACTCAACTGATTTCTTTCTTACTTTTTATCTCTTTTTTTTTTAATTATTCAGCAAGAGGAGGGGAGGCAGAGAGAGACCCCTGTATGCACCTCCCCACTGGGATCCACCCAGCAAGCCCCCTAGGGGGCGATGCTCTGCCCATCTGGGGCCATTGCTCCATTGCTCAGCAACCGAGCTCTTCTTAGTGCCTGAAGCAGCGGCCATGAAGCCATCCTCAGTGCTCAGGGCCAACTCGCTCCAATCGAGCCATGACTGCAGGAGGGAAAGAAAGAGAGAGGGAGAGAAGAAAAAGGGTAAGGGGTGGAGAAGCAGACAGGTGCTTCTCCTGTGTGCCCTGACTGGGAATCGAACCTAGAACATCCACATGCTGAGCCGACACTCTTACTATAATGCCAACTGGCCAGGGCCTTATTCTTTATTCCTAAATTAAAAATTATTAATTCTTAATTATAAATCCCCTGTGTTATACATTCTGGATTTTATAACTAAATGTGGACCCAGAAATTATAGCAATATTTCTCACTGAAGTCTACTTTCAGTATTTCATTAAATGGCCCCCAAAAGCATATCCCACTCAAAATTCAATGTTTATTGCTTCAATTTGAGAGACTGAATCAAAAAGATTCCTAATTTATTCTCTACTGGCATTTTTGCTCTGAAAAGTATTTCTTCATGTTGTATTTCATAAATTGAATATGGTTTTTAAACATGTACAATAAAAACTCATTTTTCTTTGATAAAATTAATAAAATCATTAAGTTTGAGGAAATGATAAAACTCTTAGGGACTGAATTATTTTATGCCATAATTCAGACCTTTTATAAAATGCTCATACCTCATCCTGAACATTAAAACTCCTTATACTACCTGACCTATGGTGGCACAGTGGATAAAGAATTTGAAACCCCAGGCTTGCCTGGTCAAGCCACATATGAGAAGCAACTGCTTCTCACTCCCCCCAACCCCTTTCTCGCTCTCTCTCTCTCTCTCTCTCTGTCCCTCTCCTCTCTCTAAAATCAATAAATTAAAATCTTAAAGAAAGAACTGAAAACTCATGACACTATGGCCTGACCAGGTGGTGGCACAGTGGATAGAGTGACCTGGGATGCGAAGGACCCAGGATCAAAACCCCACACGGGCTCACTGGCTCGAGCGTCGTTCATAGCCATGACCCCAAGGTCGCTGGTTTGAGCAAGGGGTCTCTAGCTCGGCTAGAGTCCCCTGGTCAAGGCACATATGAGAAGCAATCAATGAACAACTAAAGTGCCACAACTATGAGTTGATGCTTCTCATCTCTCTCCTTTCCTCCCTCCCTCTCTCTCTCTCTCTCTATTTCTCTCCCACTTAAAAAAAACCCCTCATGATACTGTAAATATGAATTTATAAGTTCTGACTATTTGAAATACTAAATGTATTTGCTAAATTATGCTCCCTTAAAATCAGAGAAATGTCATTATCAATAATAAATATTTATTTTACTAAAAAATGAATTAGCAAACATGTAAAGCCCTGTCACACTGCACAGCTAGCACATGTCACTGTGGAAAAGCAGGATCCTACTTGACCATTCCTTCATAATACGCTAAAAAAAACATGGCTTTAATGGCTAAAAATTGCTAAATCATAATTAGAAATCACATTAATGAACACCAGTTCTTCTCTCTGACAAAAGAAGGATATGAATTGATATCCTGGTGCAATTTCTTACAGACCAAGTGCACCTTCCTTTCAGTTAAAGTAGCTGGGCTTTGATCAGAGGAACCAATGCAATTTTTCCAGGTAACAATGGCTTTAAAAAAAACAACCAACCACTACCAACAACAAAACAAAGCAATGACAAAATATTCTTCTACAGGAGTGTGTGTTTCTCAGTGGTAACAGTAACACATCTATATGAAGTGCTGGTATGTCCCCTGCACATCAGTCCTTTCATCCAACTGAAAAACAAAAATTCTGCTAGCATGCACACATGACAGTAATTGCTTTTCCAGATGGTATGCCTTTGATAAGGGATTTTTGCCAAAAGCTCATTTTACTTTCTCTTCAAGCATAATATTTGTCATTAACTTTGAAACTGGTTTTACAAGCTTCTGAGTAGTAGTGTGAGTTGACCTGCTTTTTTTTTTTGCTACAAGAAGAATAACTGTGATTGATACTTCAGTAAGTATGGTCATCTCTGTCTTTAGCAACATTCTTTAATTTCACACTGAAAAGCATTTTATATAATTTTATATACTTATTTCATTTTTCATCACAAGTCTAAAAAGTAATTATCATGGGAAAGGAAACTAAGACAGAACTATTAATTCAGTTCCCCAGGGTAGTATGAAAATAGAAAAATCAAATCTTTTGCTCTATTGTAATAGCAAGGGAATACCTATTTCCTTATTTCTTGTTGAAATTTGTTTTCAAATGTTTTCTTGACTCCAAATAAAGTATTTCTAAAAGGTACCACATTACTTAATGTGAACTGTATTCCAGGACATAACCTTACAAATGTTCTTGGGCCTTAACACTTTTTTGCTTTGTTTTAATACCCCCCCCCCCCGCCATACACACACACACACAAAAAAAAAATCCCACAATCTCAAAATCTAAAGACCTCTCAAAAAATTACAAAAAGATATTGTCAAAATGTATTATGTAAAATTTCTGAGCACGAGTTTGTGAAATTTTCACTTTTTCATTTTCAAAAGGAAAAATGACAACTATCGATATTAATAGGGATGTCACTTTGCAAAAGCTTGCAAATGAGTGGGGAGAAAGAAGAAATTGATGAATTAGAAATCGCTAATTAAAGATTTAAGCAACTAATTTGGCTATGTGGCAGTATTACAAATAGAATCATAAGTAGTTAACAATCAAAACCAGTTAGTCAGCAAATTCACTTGATCCAAACTTCCTACACCCTAATCTTCACTTTTGTTGAGATCTGAATATACAACTTAACTATATTCCTTAGAAAGAAATCCAAATTATGATTTTATGTGCTCATTTTATGATTGCTTTTAGTTTTCAGATGAGTGTATTTAGCCTCCTCAGCCCTAGAGTAAACATTTTGAATGAACAATGTCTTCAACTTCATTCATAATGAAGTTATAGAATAATTAATATTCTTCCACATATCTAAAATCATTCTTTGCAAAGCTCAGACATTCTACTAATATTGTTAAATGAAAGTAAGAAGGAAAGATATTTTAAAAATTAAGGAAAATGGTTCTGATAATAAGGCAAATTATGAAAGTAAGAAGAAAAGATATCTAAAAAATAAGGGAAATGGGTTCTGATAATAAGACAAATTATATATTTAATCATGATTACCACTGATTCAAAATGACACCAAGGAATTTTAGAGAAGTACAGATACATCTACTAGTTGCCAGGAAAGTTTTATAACTTCTCATCAAACAACCCAACTCTTTTTAATTTGTTATTTGATTAAAGGTAACCTTTCTTTGGCAAAAATGACTCAATTACACCACCCCCTTCTAGAAGGTAATCCATTTTTTATAACAGATGCAATCTTGGAATTTTTAAATAACATGGATTTTTACTATTTTAGAATTTATTACTTTATATATTCTTCTTCCAAAACAGAACAAAATGAAATTAATAATCCCAATAATAAGAGGTACAGTTTTCTCAGATTTTCATCTTGTCCATATTTAAGCAAAATTCATTTATAGACCTCTGTAATGTATACAGGGAACCAACCAACTTGGTTCTTTCCATACCTTCCCTCATACTTGGAAAAATATAATTTAAAAAAATTTCTGATTTTTACATGAATGCCTAACTATATACCCTGTTGGAAATGTATATGTATTTTAGAAAACTAGGAAGCACTGTGCTTGTTTTCCATTAATATAATGTTTCCTTTGATTGTTTTCAACAGTCTTTAGAGCAGGGATCCACCCCACAATTTGGAAGTGTCACTTGATTTTCTAATTACATACTTGGCTTTTCTGGTCCAAGTGAAACTAGCCAGGCCTGACCTGTGGTGGCGCAGTGGATAAAGCATCGACCTGGAAATGCTGAGGTCGCCTGTTCGGAACCCTAGGCTTGCCTGGTCAAGGCACATATGGGAGTTGATGCTTCCAGCTCCTCCCCCCTGTCTCTCTATCCTCTCTCTCTCTCTGTCTGTCTCTCACTCTCTCCCTCTCTCTCTCCTGTCTAAAATGAATAAATAAATAAAAAAATTAAAAAAAAAATAGTGAAACTAGCCCATCAAATTCCAAAGGTCCTATATATAGGCACAGTCTACAGGGAATAAAAGTGACAAATACTTCTTGGTGAATAGAGAACCCTTAACTTTAGGAGAACAGGAGAGAAAGGTTTCCCAATCAAACTAAAAGACTATCACTAAGATCTCTTGTATCATGTGAGCAGACTCTGTTAGAGTGCTGATAGTTGCCCATCTCAGAGGGTCAGAACATAAATAAAATAGTTATTAAATTGGCATTCATTTCAGTTCTTCTAACATAGTTTAATGAGTCTTAATCTGCACTTAGTATATACCTTAATTTCTTATAATGGACACCCTTTCCTAATTGTAAAGACAACCTCCATTTAAAAGCTGAATCTTTTCTTAGGGGGGAGTGAGCCAGGGTAGGGGGTGAACTCTCTTCTCCAAAAGCTAACCAATCTAACATAAAAATTTAAACTTATAAAATCTATATATAGAAATAATTATTAAATGACTGCCAAAGAGTCAAATTAAAATAAAATTGTGTCTCATTTACCTTAGAAAGGAGAAATTCTAAATGTCGGTGGCTTCATTTGAAAGTGAAAATTTCAACTGCAGGATTTTGCCTGATGGTCCTTGATTTTATCATCAGAGTCAGTTCCAGTTACATTTTCATTAGTATGGATAGATCTAAAGTAGGAGAAAAACAACACATTTAGTCTATTGAAAACATTAGATTTTAGATATTGTGATACATCATTATTTTCCTATAAGCAAACAAAGATTCTTATATAGATGCTTTAATTGTTAAAAGGAAAAAAAATGACAATTCCCATCCCTGTCCCTACTAAAGATTTTAAGAATTAAAGTTAAAGATTAAAGGTGATAAAAAAGAAAGAAAGAAGAATGTTGATAAGAGATAATTAGTTACTAGCTTTAAAAAGGTCAGGTCCCCAAAGTGGGTATGCAGCAAATTGGTATTTGCTTTGCCTTGGTATTCCAAGGGACAAGAGGCTAGACACCATTAGCTCACTCATCCGAGTTGCTGATGTCATCCCAGCAGTAGGAGTCTCAGTACCCAGTTTCAGGTAAAATGGAACAGTAAGAGGAAACAGGATTTCCAGCAGAAGATAATCTCTAGGATAAAGAAGCACCCAGTATGATAGCTACTATTTGTTCCTGGGTCATTGGCATTGGGATAAGACAAATTGAATTTTACTAAATTAATGGTGGTGCTGTATCTTCCCATTCCACCTCAAAGCTGAGTCCAAACAGTGGGGTCTCTGCAGACATAACACAACTCTTAAGAAATGTGAGCCCTAACTGCTTTCATTATTTAAAGCTTAAGTGCTTTAGGCTTTACACCCAGGATTACTATTGTTCCCTTTAAATCACAAGACACATGGATCAGGCTCCAGAAACATACCACAACTCAAGTCAGGAATCTTCTAGTTAATTCTACAAGTGGCTCTCACCCTTGTCACTCTTGGGCTTTATTTAAAACACAAACCATTCTGCATCAGTACAGAGCAGGCTTGCAAAATTGTTCGGCTCCAGGCCCTGGCTGGGTAGCTCAGCTGGTTAGAGCATCATCCTGATATTCCAAGGCTGTGAGTTTGATCCCCAGTCAGGGAACACACAAGAATCATTCAATGAATGCATAAATAAATGGAACAAATTGATGTTTCTCTCTCTCTCTCCTTCCTCTCGCTCTCTAAAATCAAATTTTTAAACATCAAAACACAAACCTTCAGGTCCTTCTCCTATTTTCATGCCTACAATGTTCTCTATCTTTCTCAGCCACTCTAAGATTGAGTTCCCTCACTACTGCCCTTCCTTCCAAACTTTTCTCCAGTGAGCTCTAAAAACCCTTTTTAGGTAGCAAAACAAATCAACTCTACACCCTCAGTCTATCTCTGAACACTCCTTTCAACTACTGGGCTCAATCTTGCTCTTGAAAAGAACTTTCTAAAGTGAAGGTTCAGGCAGTAGATCAACCTTTTCCACAAAGACATTTCCAAACCTCCAACTCACATCAACCTCATTCCTTCCCTCAGGCTCATGCAATCTGCCATCCTACCTTCTTCCTCTCTTTGTCATTCAATACCCTACTGTGTTTTTCTAATGGGGGGCCCACACTTCATTTTCATAATCATTTTCATGCATTTTATCTACTCTCATCTCTCCATTTGTTGTGCTATCACCAGTCTCAAAATCTTGATCGTCACCAGGGGTGGGATTCAGCTGGTTTGCACCAGTTCGGCAGAACCAATCCCTAATTTTTCGTTGAGTTCAGCAAACTGGTTGTTAAAATGGCACTTGTAATCAGGGTTCTCTCCAAGGTGGGCGCCTAGAGAGCTGCCCAACGTGGAAATCACAAATTTACATTCCTTATTCATGAAGCAGAATTACTGAATCAAAGAGTATCTGGATTTTACATCATGATAGCCTTTGCTAGATTGTGCTCTACAGTTTATCAGAGCAAAATATATATGTATATATCATGTATCAGAGCAAAAAATATATATCTCGTGTATCAGTGAACCTTCCAAACCAGGTAAACTAAGCTAAAGCAGCAAATTCTAATAAGATGGCCCCAATAACTAAGCAAAAATGTTTTAGATTTTCAACTCTAAGTAATCCAACATACTTCTTAAACCAAGATAAATTTATAGTGCAATAAGAAGGATGGGAGTTAGCTTGGCCCCTTTTATTCTAAATTTCTTCTATTAAATTAAGGTCATTTTATGTAATATTTATAACCTGCTTCATTTCTAAAAAGACTAGAATTGGTTAAAGTTAAAATAAAGGTAAAGATTCATCACAATAAAACTATGTGTATGAAATTTATAAATAATACTGAAGTAGTTGGTATGGCCACATACTATTCTCCAAAGATAGCTACCATCATTTCCTTCTCTCTTTGTGTGCACATGTCGCTCCACCCATCAAGAGATGAAGCTTATTTCCCAGGTCCTTGAATCTTAGCTGGTCTTGTGACTTGCCTCAACCAACAGGATGTGGTAAAGTGATGTTCTGAAACTCCAGAGACCAGGAGGACTAGCAGCTTCCCCTTTTTCCCTCCTGGACGCTAGAAGCCATGTAACAAATCTGACTCCACCATGCTGTGGAGAGGTCATGTGGAGGCATGCCAAAGTGCCAGACACGTGAATGACGCCTTCTTAGATTGTCATGCCCAGCCCAGCTCAGCTACCAGGAGGATGAGTGATCCCAGCTGGTACCACACAGAACAGAAGAATCCCCTAGCCAGGCCATGCTCAAATTCCTGACCCACAGAACTGTATAAAAACAATAAATCAATGTAGTTTTAGGTCACTAAGTTTTGGGGCAACCAAAACAAACAATATCAAGTTCATGATATCAGCATATTATAAAGACTAAATATCAAATTTGTGTTTTCAGGGATAAAAGTTTTCATTTTTATAAGAAAATATGTAATTTTTGAAATCTAAATTATATATACTTATAAAAAGAAAAATGAACCTATTGGACTATAGTTTCAAATATAATTTTAGAAAATGCACATCATTCAAATGATGTTCCTTAAAGATAGATTCTATACAGACAGATGGCATATCATTAATTCAGAACTCAGTACAGGCAGTGCATGTCGGGGGAGACTGAGATGACATTGCCCTGATACTTTTGTTCTCTGAGACTTAATACAAGAAACTAGATGAACACATCATTAAGATATTCATTAAACTATCTTCTTATATGTGATATTTTATGTGAAATTTTGATAGACACTAAATAGCTGTCAGTTTGTGATTAAATCTTCTAATAAGAACACATAAGTGTAATACTCTATAAGGTTGGTTAGTCATATATATCAAGAGCTCAAAAATCTACCTTTCTCCTAGAACTGCTCCAATGAGATCACCAATATTCTTCAGTGCTAGAGCCCATGAAAGTACCTTGGTCCTTGACTTATTTCATCTTAAGCACCTTCTACACAAGTAACCATTCCCTTTTAGTCACCAATTACACAGTCAAGGACTAGAGAGTTAAATTCCACCTCCTTGAGGGAGAGAAGTGTCCTCATAAATTACTTGAAATCCTTCTGTCTGAGATAAGTGATGGCACTTATTTCTTTAATCATTTATTTTAACCAGTATGGATTTAGGGCTATTTACTTCATCCTTTGGGTTGTAATTCAACACTATATCATTTATTTTTGCTCATAGTGGGTGCTCTTTCAGGTTGGCTCCAGGATCTTTTTGCCAAGCGCTTATCCATTTGGAGTTCAAGAATTTTCTTACTTTCTGGCCCTACAAAGTGGTCTCACTTCATGTGCATCTTCCCTGCCCCAGTTCTAGAATCAGACATTTTCCAAGGAGTTTTAGTATTTTTTGTTGGAGAATGGTATCAGAATTCAAAATGTGGATGCTGGGTGTGCTCAGTGCTACTTGGATGTAATTATTTCTAGACCCTTTCAGTAGACAGAGCTAGAAAATACATGTCTGTATACTAGGCCATATATACATACATACCTATCATGTGTATCCATATCTATAATAAGCTAAACCCCAGTTCATTCTGATGTCTCTAACCATATGATTTGTTCTAGCTTTTCCCTTGCCTATGGTTATCTGTAACCTCACTCTCCAAAAGTGAAAAACGTGGATCCCACAATTCACTATCCATTTACTTATTTAATAACAGTACACATATATAATTGTTTCAGAACTGTTAGCTCACACTTTCCTAAATGTTTTTCCTATGTTTTTAGCCATTTCTTCTTAAAGTCTTATTAGGAGAATCCTCATTTAAATGTATGTGTTCCTAAGGTCTTACACCTAAATCAGCTCTTCCCTCTCTACACATTCTACCTGGGTGATCTCTCATTTCCATGACGTTACTTACCTTCCAATACTGACCCTTTCCAAATCAGCATCTCCAGCCCAGATTTTCTCCTAAATCAAACCCATTTATCTACTGGATCTCAGCTTAGCTGTCCCATAGGCACCTCAAAGTGAACTCATCATCCTTCCCCAACATTCTCTCCCGGGCTCCCTTACCCAATGGCATCATTATCATCTACCTATTATACAAGCCAGGGATTTAAGATCAGTTATGTCCTCTTCCCTATATGTCTTCCTAATATCTAATTGCCAAAACCTAAATCTTTCTCAAATCCATCTACATTTCTCCATCCCATGACCCTACTATAGCCAGCCCAATGTCACCTCTGACCTAAAAATATTTGTCAGAAAATAAGACCACTCGCTAGTTGATCTCACTAGCTTCAATTTTACTAGCTCTAGTCCAATATTCTCCACACGATAGCCTGAGTGATCTTTCTAAAAAAATTAAAAAAAAAGATTGTATCATTTTTTCATAATTAAAATCTTCTAATAGCTCCCCATTCCTCACAGGATAAAGCCCAACTGCCTTGATACTGTTTTCAAGGTTCTGTGTGATATTGTCCCTAGTTACCTCAGTGTCATTTGTTCCTTTTTCTCACTTTGTATTCTCTGCATCAACTAATC
Source organism: Saccopteryx leptura (assembly GCF_036850995.1). Taxonomy (NCBI): domain Eukaryota; kingdom Metazoa; phylum Chordata; class Mammalia; order Chiroptera; family Emballonuridae; genus Saccopteryx; species Saccopteryx leptura. The sequence continues at coordinate 290,212,387 of NC_089505.1, read as the reverse complement.
TGAAATCTTCTCAATTTCTTTTTCTTGTTGCCTTTTCTCAACTCAGATGTTCCTTCTTCAGAAAACCATCTCTGCCTCTCCCCCAAATCTGAGTTAAGTGTTCTGACTCTATACTCACATTTCACCATCAAAACTATCTTCATCCATCACATTGCACTGTAACTACTTGGATATTTCTTATATCAGTTGCTAAACTATAAGCTCCATCAGGGCAAAAATCACATTATTTTTTGTTTTTTTACTGTATCCTCAGAGCCTTGCCTTACTAAGTACACAGTAGAAACATAATAAATACTTAAAATAAATACATCTGAGTTTCTAATTTTGTTATTTCTGTGGCTTGAATTTAATGACTGTTTTACAGGTAATCAAAATAAAACAGCTTCTGTAAGTACAAATTTTAATATTAATTTGTTAAATCAAGTTTATTAATTGTATTATTCTATAAAGTATCTTCTCAGATTTTTTTTCAGAAATAATACAAAGCTAGCATTTCTAAAACCATATTTATCTGGAAATCTCTCTTTTGCCTTTATATGTAAATGACAGTGTGTTAGGTATTAAACCCTGAGGGCTCTCACAACACTGTACATACTTCAGTAATTACCAGCTCCAAACCAAGAATCAGTACTATTTGGTGACAGAGTTTTCACTAGTCCTCAGTACAATCAAAAAAGAGTGACAGACTACCCTGGGCAGGTAGCTCTACTGGTTAGTGCATCATTCTAATACACCAAGGTTGCACGTTCGATCCTCAGTCAGGGCACAATAAATCAATATTTCTCTCTCTCTCTCTTTCCCTTTCTCTCTCTTTAAAATCAATAATAATAATAAAGGTGACACTCTTGTTCAACCTAAAATAAAAACTATTCAATTGTTTATGTTATATTTTATAGTCTTAGTTAGCCAAATAAAAATTTGATAATTTATGTTAATTATTCAAATTTTCTAATAGCATTTTACTGGTCCATAAATCCAAAGGGCTAGAATCCTCTAATCTAGCATTTTTTATTAAATAGAAGACTAGATTCCAATCTGATTACGTTACCTTTGAAAATTATTTGGTTTTCTTTCCTGAATATTCATAAAATTTTCTCTCATCTTTAAATGTAAGAAACACAACGAGTCTAATCACTCATTTTGTTTGCTATTTGGTGAGTTTTATTAAAAGTACAAGCCTTCAGTTCAGTAGCATTATAATACTTCTTGAATATTCATTGATTACTTATACATTTTCTCTGTTCTTTCTAGAACACCCAATTTATATATAATAGATCGCTTGGATCTATCTGTTTTATCTAATTATCTCTTTTGTCATAATCTCCAACTCTATCTTTCCTTAATTCTGAAACATCATTTGAACTAGTCTTTTCACTAATATGATTTTCTGGAGTATCAAATCTACTTTCACTATTATTTTATATTTTCATTCAATATAAATGATTTTATTTTCCAAAAAACTTTTTCCTGTTCTCAGAATCTTAAATCTCACAGAGTCGAAGAATTTGAATTTTTTACATCTGATGTAGTGTCACAATTATTTGGCAGAGAGCTATCGCTATAACAATTCAAATTATTCCTTCTTTTGAACTGCTAAATTTTATCATCTATAATTTTTTCCATTTGCTCATACCTACAAGAGGGATGATCATGTTCTTCCAGAATCAGAGAAAGGCTCTCTCAAAAATTATTTAGATCAGTGTTAAAATATTTTCCAGAAAATCTCCCTTTTGTGTCAACCTTGGAAACTGCAAACCAGGGTCACTACCTATTTTCTGCCTGCTAAGGCTAGTCTCAATAATAGCGGCAATCAATCCTGCAGTGGACTGGCCCTTTATGTCAGTTAAGATTAGGTTCAGTTGCACATGGACAAATACCTGTGGTTTATAGAAAAGAGAGGTTTATTTTTCCTGCATTAAGAGATCTAGAGGTATATAGGTCTAGACAGAATGGCAGCTCTGTAGTCACCAAGAACCCCCACTTGATCTACCTCTTCATTCTGCCAGCCTTACCACATGGCATTTATGCTCAGTCATTCCTCATGGTCAAAAGATGATTACTGAAACTCCAGGTATCATATCCATGTCCTACACAGAAGAGAGAAAGAAGGCACCAGAGTTTCTTCTGAGGCTTCCCAGATGAGTCTATCTCCTTTAAAGAGCTTTCCTAGAAGTCAGACCCAAAGACTTCTATTTACAGCTGCTGAGAAATGCCATTTTGGGGGCTTAACCAAGTGTCCACATTGTAGCACTTATGTTACTAACAAAGAAAGGGAAAATAGACATTGGGTTGGCAACCAGCACTCAACCCCATCACTTTTCTCCCTCTCCTGAACAAGTTTCTAGTTCTCTAGTGTCCCTTTTAAATACAATATTCATAATTAAAGTGAAACAACAAATGATACACGTGTTTTCACTGGGGTCGAATAATTAATTGTTTCTGTAAAACCTCAATTAGTATATTTTTAGGTTGTCTAAATTTTCCCAGAAGTCATATCAAACTTCCAGTTATCTAATACACAGATTTTTTTTTAAATGCTAGAACTATTCCAAAATAGGATTTTCTCATCCTGTATTTGTACAATTTATTTTCAAGAGCACTTAATAGAGCATCTTTGGTGTGACACTGTGGTCAAGTTAAAGACACAAAAAGACCCTGAAGGACATATGAATGGATGAACAAGTAAGTGAACTATCACATGAGTCTTTCCAGACACAAAAAAACAAGTGCTATAAAAATGTAGAGTTGGGAGAGAAGTTTAAGAATTAAATGGTTAGATGAGAATGAAAGAAAACACTTGAAAAGGTTTAGAAAGGAAGGAAGGAAGGGAGGGAGGGAGGGAGGGAAGGAAAGGAGGGAGGAAGGGAGGGAGGGAAGGAGGAAAGAAAAGAAAAAAAAGAAAAGAAAAGAAAAGAAAAATTAGTAGAGAGGAAAGGCTAGAGAATAAGTTGAATGAACATCCTCTCCTTGTACCCTGCATCCCGCCCCCACACTGCAGCTCTCCCAGAGATCTCACTGCTCTAAAAACCTGTCTGTAGAATCTGGATTCAAAGCCTCTGCCACTTTACCTTCCATTTATTCCTCAACTCACTGCAATCTGGTTTTAGCTGCACAATTCCACTGACACTGTTCCTGTTTGGGTCTTTTTTCTTTTTTTTTTTTTTTTTTGTATTTTTTGTATTTTTTAAATATTTTTCTGAAGTGAGAAGTGGGGGAGGAGGGAGGCTAACACACAGACTCCGGAATGCCCACCAGGAGGAGATGCTCGCCACCTCTGGGGCACTGCTCCGCTGCAATTGGAGCCATTCTAGCACCTGAGACAGAGGTCAAGGAGCCATCCTCAGAGCCCGGGCCAACTTTTGCTCCAATGGAGCCTTGGCTGCAGGAGGAGAAGAGAGAGATAGAGAGAAAGGAGAAGAGAAAGGGTGGAGAAGCAGATGGGCACTTTTCCTGTGTGCCCTGGCTGGGAATCGAACCCGGACTTCCACATGCCAAGCCAATGCTCTGCTGCTGAGCCAACCGGCCAGGGCCTGTTTAGGTCATCTTTTAGTTGCCAAATCACTACTTAGCCCTTATTTAACCTTTGATAATCTGGCATCATTACCCACTTCCTCACTTTCCTGGTGTCTAGGATTTTACTCTTGGTGCCACTCTTCCTCTCCAAACATTCTTCTGTCTCTCCCTGCGCTGGTTGTTCTTCTTTTTCCACATACCTCTCAAATGGTAGTGATTATTTTGTCTCAAAGTCTATGCATTCTTCCTGAGCAACCTCACCCATGAGCATGAGATCCACTACCATTATTACCAATAAATAACTTCCAAGTCTTGCTCAAGCCAAAATATTTGAGTTCCAAATCCATATATCCACTAGTCTAACAGACATTTCTCCACCTGGTTATCTCACAGGCACCTCAATCTCAACAGGTCCAAGTGAGAGAGTAGTATCCTCCATCCACACCCCCCAAAAGTGCTTTCTTGAATTTACTACTATGGTTTCTAGCAATATTATCTTTCCACAAAACCAATTAAAAAACTAGGATTATTCTAGATTGCTCCTTCTCTCTCATTCCCACACACAACTGTTCATATTCTTTATATTAAACATCTCCCAGCTTTATCCCTACTGCTGCTATCTTGGTTCAGGATCTCATTATATCACTGAACCACCAGAAAGAACCTCTTCTCTCTGCTATCAATCATGCACCATTCTAATTCATTCCCCACAGACACCAAAAAGATTGTTCCATTATCAACTACAGTATTTTTCATTCTCCAGATCTCTAATTAACTCTTCTTCATACATGCTTTGTTTTATAACCACTTGTTTTTGTTAAGACTATAATAAATTCCCTATCTCTCTAAAATGATTGGCTACACGTACTTTAGAACTCTGTTCTAGTAACTTCTTACTTAACCCTAAGGTCTTCTATTTATTGATTCATTTTTATGGTGTTGGCTTTCTTGAAACATTTGAAGACTCTTATCTTTGTATTTGAGATTTTGTTACATTCTGCTGTATTCTATTGGTACAGTTCATTCAGGGAATACTACTCATTTCATATTGCTTTCAGTAGGAGTGGAGAACACACCCCAGTATGGGTTGCCTCAATGCCTGGTCTTCTAAGTGTGAGGATAGCCAGTTACCCAGGGTGTTTCCTGGTCTCCATGATCTAAATTCCTACATGTAGTTCTCACAGAGAAATAGACCTTTTGCTTGGTTCAAATTGGTGTTAGAATGTATAAAGGTTGGTGCTGATTAGCTGCTCATGTTGCAGTAATGCTAATCAATCATCCTACGGCTGGTACTCTTCCTACCTCTGGATATGAGCATTACCCACAGAACCTCCTATCTATTTTCAGAAATTCTTCACTGTTTCTGATTTACAGAGATTTCCCTTTCTTGTTTCCATAGATGGGTAGATATATGTTTTCTCTATTATTTCTACAGATATGAAGAAGAAAAGCATAAAGGTAGTGAGTGCTCAGTCTGCCTTCTAGATATTGGCCAGAGTTAAGTTTTCTAAGACACAAATCACATCATCATTTTGTCCCTTTCCCAGCTTGAAACCTTTTATTGTCTGCCAACTCCCACAGACAGCCTTTAGATGTTTTAGTATCACATTTAAAGTCCTCCACAATATGAATGATAACTCTCCATATCTCCCATTCCTCATCAATACCCCTCATGTTCCAGCCATACCTAACTATTTCTGGTTGGCCATAAACAACATGCTTTTTCAGACCTTCTTACCTTTTACATTTCATCATCTTTTGTCTCTAATACTTCCTCCCCCAGATTGACTCTTTTTAGTCTTCTAAGCATCCTTTAAATCTCAGTTTCCGGTTGCACAACAATGTGAATGTACTTAATACCACTGGTCTGTGTAGTTTAAAAAATGGTTAAGATGTTTAATTTTGTTATATGTATTTTACCACAATAAAATATTTTTTAGGCCTGACCTGTGGTGGCGCAGTGGATAAAGCGTAAACCTGAGAAAGCTGAGGTCACCAGTTTGAAACCCTTGGCTTGCATGGTCAAGGCACATATGGGAGTTGATGCTTCCAGCTCCTCCCCCTTCTCTCTCTCTCTCTCTGTTCTCTTAAAAAAAACCTGAGTAACATTTAAAAATATAAAGATAGCCTGACCTGGTGGTGGTGCAGTGGATAGAGCGTTGGATTGGGATGCAGAGGACCCAGGTTCGAGACCCCGAGGTCACCAGCTTGAGCACGGGCTCATCTGGTTTGAGCAAAAGCCCACCAGCTTGAACCCAAGGTCGCTGGCTCGAGCAAGGGGTTACTCAGTCTGCTGAAGTTCCCGTGGTCAAGGCACATATGAGAAAGCAATCAATGAACAACTAAGGTGTCGCAATGCGCAAGGAAAAACTAATGATTGATGCTTCTCATCTCTCTCTGTTCCTGTCTGTCCCTGTCTATCCCTCTCTCTGACTCACTCTCCGTCTCTGTAAAAAAAAATAAAATAAATAAATAAATAATATATATATATATATATATATATAAAGATATAAAATATAAAAAAATGTATTTTTAAATAAATAAAATAAAACCCAGTTTCAAAAGGGTGGGAAAAGATACATATCAAGATATTAACAGTGGTTTTCCTTATCTGTATTTTCTATTTCTTTTTATATTAAGAATCTATTAATAGCACTTAGCCCTGGCCAGTTGGCTCAGTGGTAGAGCATCAGCCTGGTGTATAGAAGTCCTGGATTGAATTCCTGGCCAAGGCACACAGGAGAAGCACTCATGTGCTTCTCCACTCCTCCCCCTCTCCTTCCTCTCTCTCTCTTCCCCTCCCGCAGCCAAGGCTCCATTGGAGCAAAGTTGGCCCGGGTGCTGAGGATGGCTCCATGGCCTCCACTCCAGGCACTAGAATAGCTCGTTGTAATGGAGTGACACCCCAGATGGGCGAACCATTACCCCCTGGTGGGCATAATCCTGGTGGGGCGCATGCGGGAGTCTGTCTGCTTCCCCGCTTCTCACTTCAGAAAAATACAAAAAAAAATTTTTTTAAAGAACCTAGTACTTTTATTAAAGGGGAAAGGGTTACTGTTTTTTATTTTTTAATTTTAAAAATCAAGCCAAGGATCTCCCTCTCCTCTGTAAACTCTTGCTTGACTACAGAATAAAGGTTCACTTCCTCTTTCTGCCACCACATTGCCCTTTTACATTATTTTTTATCAGACTGCATTCAATGTTTTTCTTTCCCTACTAGGCTGTGATCTCCTTGAAATAAGAGTTTATGACTTCTAGATATTTCTCTTCCCAGAACCTAAAAGAACCTGAAATCTTGTACACGTCTAAAAAATGTTTGCTGGATAAATGAATGAACAACAAAAGTGGAAGAATTAGACATTGGTAGTTTCACAATGATATGAACTGATCTTGGAAAATCATTTAACTTTTCCTCCAAGATAAAGGAAACAGTGCCCTGGCCGGTTGGCTCAGTGTTAGAGCGTCGGCCTGGCGTGCAGAAGTCCCGGGGGTTCGATTCCCGGCCAGGGCACACAGGAGAAGCACCCATCTCCTTCTCCACCCCTCCCCCTCTCCTTCCTCTCTGTCTTTCTCTTCCTCTCCTGCAGCCAAGGCTCCATTAGAGCAAAGATGGCCCATGCGCTGGGGATGGCTCCGTGGCCTCTGCCTGAGGCGCTAGAGTGGCTCTGGTCGCAACAGAGCGCCGCCCCAGATGGGCAAAGCATTGCCCCCTGGTGGGCGTGCCGGGTGGATCTCGGTCAGGCGCCTGCGGGAGTCTGTCTGACTGCCTCCCTGTTTCCAGCTTTGGAAAAAAAAAATACAAAAAAAAAAAGAAAGGATATAGTAAACACAGACATCTAGAGGGAGGTGGGAAGGTACAATAATTATGTGATCATCTTAAATTGAAAAAGATTTTAAGAGAGTTTCATATCCAAGCCCTCATGTTTTTTAACCACTTTTTTAATTGAATTTATTGGGGTGACATTAGTTAATTATATACATTTCAGGTGTACAATTCTACAATACTTCATCTATACACTGTATTGTGTGTTCACTGCCTCAAGTCAAGTCTCCTTCCATCACAATTTATCCAAGCCCTCATGTTACAGGTTAAAGAATTACATCCAAGAGAGGCACAGTGGTCTGTTCAAACTCAGAACTTTTAACAGAACATGTACTAGGTCTTCTAATTCCCATTACAAAGCTCATTCAACTTCACTGATTATCCTATTACTGTTCACATCACGTAAGACTTTGGTAAGGATAATACCATATTAACAGCTCAATACTGCTTGGAAATGCAAGTATTTTCCCAACATGAACTATCACCTAAATTTTAAGTCTATCAACATTCAGCCACGGTTTGCTTTTAAAATAAAACTTCTCTTGGAGGAAGCTATTAGTGCTCAAACTAGGGAAGAAAAGGTGAAAAACATTTATTCTGGCCATAGATTTTAACAGGTAACCATATAACAAACAAAGATATAAGACCTGCTCTCTTGTGGAATTATATTCTGTAATTTCATCAGATACCCTATAAAACAAACAAAATGTCATCTCTTAACACTGAAAGCTGCCTAACCTGTGGTGGTGCAGTGGATCAAGCATCGACATAGAACACTGAGGTCGCTGGTTCAAAACCCTGGGCTTGCCTGACCAGGCGGTGGCGCAGTGGATAGAGCGTTGGACTGGGATGTGGAGGACCCAGGTTCGGGACCCCAAGGTCGCCAGCTTGAGCACGGGCTCATCTGGTTTGTGCAGAGCTCACCAGCTTGGACCCAAGTTTGCTGGCTCGAGCTAGGGGGTTACTCGGTCTGCTGAAGGCCCACGGTCAAGGCACATGTGAGAAAGCAATCAATGAACAACTAAGGTGTCGCAACAAAAAAACTAATAATTGATGCTTCTCATCTCTCTCTGTTCCTGTCTGTCTGTCCCTATCTCTCTCTCTGTCTCTGTAAAAAATAATAATAATAAAAAAAAACAAACCCTGGGCTTGCCCCATCAGGGCACATATGGGAGTTGATGCTTCCTGCTCCTCCCCCTTCTCTCTCTCTCTCTCAGGGCACATATGGGAGTTGATGCCTTCTGCTCCTACCCCCCTTCTTTCTCTCTCTCTCTCTAAAGTGAATAAATTTAAAAAAAAAAAAACATTAAAAGCAAATAAATTTTCCAAAGCATGTTTATGGGCTTTCGTAGAAGGGAAAGAGGTTTTGTAAGTTTTTTATTTGTTTTTTAGTAAATGGATTGTTCCCTTCCCCTTATCCTAGAAAAAAAGTTAGCAAAAGTAGTTTTCAACTGAGCAGTCCCTCACGACCACCCTAGGTAATCTAGTACAATAACATTCAGGAAGCTGCAAGATCATATTTTATTATCAGGCTTTAAACATTGCTGAGATGAGGCTATCAAGAAATTTTATATAGCCTGACTGGTGGTGGCACAGTGGATAGAGCATCAACCTAGGATGCTCAGGTCCTAGGTTTGAAACCCCAAGGTCACCGGCTTGAGCACAGGTTCATAGGCTTGGGCGCAGGCTCATCAGCTTGAGTGCAGAGGTTGCTGACTTGAATGTGGGATCATAGACATGACCCCATGGTTGCTGGCTTGAGCAAGGAGTCAGTGCCTTGGCTGGAGTCCCTCGGTCAAGGCATGTATGAAAAAGCAATCAATGAACTAAGGTGCCGCAACTACGAGTTGATGCTTCTCATCTCTCTCCCTTTCTCTCTCAATAGATAGATGGATGGATGGATGGATGGATGGATGGAAGGAAGGAAGGAAGGAAGGAAGGAAGGAAGGAAGGAAGGAAGGAAGGAAGGAAGGAAGGAAAGAAGGGGGAAAAAATCTGATCTGTAAGAAATCCCCACAAGACTTCAGCTACATAGCAATCAATCCCTTTTAAAGAATATTGTTTATTTTAAATATTAATAAATATCATCTTTTCTTTTTCTTACTTTTCCACCTAAAGACATATCTTAATCCCTCTTTTCTCTACCAGCAAGGAAGAGATTTTCAAAGTCCTATACATCCATGTCTAAATATCTACATGAACTCTGGACTTGACCAGTTTAGAGGAAGTAGTAAACAAAATAAAAGGAAAATGCAAACCAACTTAGCATGAAACAGAGTGACTGGAATGAATGTTATTACATTTAATTTGCATATAGATAGTAAACTAGTGGAAAGTAGCTATGTAAAAACAAAAGCTTGACTGAGAACAATGTCCCTCAGTAGCAGAAGAGAATAAGCCACCAGAGACAAAATGGACAAATGCCAAAAATCTGAAACATATCCAGGGCCATATTATTGCAAAAGTAAAGTGTAAGAAACAGGTTTTCGCCTGACCAGGCGGTGGCATAGTGGATAGAGCATCAACCTGGGACACTGAGGACCCAGGTTCGAAACCGCAAGGTCTCCGGCTGGAGTGTGGGCTCACCAGCTTGAGCATGGGATCATAGACATGACCCCAGGGTCACTGGCTTCCTGTCTGTCTGCCTATATGTCTCTCTCTCTCTAAAAGAAAAAAAAAAGAAACAGGTTTTCTGCTCATCAGATGCGTCTTTATTTACCAAAATAAATATCCCTGATTAGGTAAAACTGCATAGTGTTAGTCACAATAAAGATTCACTCACTAAAATGTCGTAACATAAATAGCAAGGTGAATGTAATTATTAAAACAATAATCCTTCTCCAGCTCTTAATGGTAAACAAATTGATCATTTTTTTTGTTTAAATCAGAACTGCATTGAATATCTTTTGTCCAACATTTCTTCAGATATTCTGCTGACCATTAAATGACTAACAAATGTGACCCCAGAAAAATACTGTTAATTCTGTAACTAGAAATCTTTAGTTGTAACTCTGATGTACTTTTCAATCTTTAGCAACAAACTATTTAATAAAATACTATCTCTAAGTAGCAGAAAATTTCTGAGATCATTATGGGTTGCACTGAAAAATTTTAAAAATCTAAGAAATTTAAAACCAATGTTTTAAAATCTATAATATGCTAAAACTGAATAATGTGTATATTTTATCACCAGCTAAAATATCTAAGTTTAAGTTACATCGTTAAGCTAAATACGGTTATTGGGGGTTTTTTTGTTGTGTTTTTTTTTTTGTTATTGTTTTTTTTCTATAAAACTAGCAAACAGTTTTCACAGCTTAACCATCAAAAAATTAGCTATAAATTAGAACAAAATACTACAGAGAAAATATATCTGACACTGATCTCTCAAACATCCTTAAAGAGAAAAACATGGTAGAAAGTAAGTGGTTAAAGGTACTTCCAGGCAGAGAAGAAACTGACTATAAAACCTCAGCCCAGCAAGTGCTGACTAACCACTCAGGATTCACCAGTGAATGGGGCTGTGGTGGCCTGCCTTAATGCTCAGCCTCAGGATGACCTTTAAATATTTTTTTCAATGAATTGTTCCAGTAATTTTAAAACTTGTTCATCATTTCTGTTGATAGAACAAAGCTGATAATGCAGCAAATGAATACTGAAAATGGTAAATGATGTAAAGGATAGAACACTGAGTTAAAAACAAACTAGATACAAATTAAAGATAATAAATACACCAGTGTTTGTTGTATAGAAGTATTTATTGGTTACATATTTTAATACTTTTTTTTGCATCTTGAAATGTTTATTTAAAACATTTTTTAAATTAAAACACTAGAATAAAGTTTATTAAAGTCCTTTCCCTAGATTATTTCGTGTAATCCTAATAACAATCCTAGCAAAGAGGCATTATCCTCATTTTATCAAAAAAGGAAGTGAAGTAAATCCAAGAATTCTTTACTAATAAATGGCAAAACCCAAATCCTTTTGCCCCTAAATTTCATGATTCAATTTGCTACAACAGTCTTTCCTCTATTCTTAGCTGAAATTGAAGACAGGAAGACCTGACTTAATAGTCAATTATGAAAATAAATATATAGACAAATATATAAATAAAATTACCTACAGGCTTACATGACCAAAGTAGTTCATGGGAAGATGTGAGATACAGTAATTTAAAAAAGAAAATAATACTGATTGCAAACTTGTACTATCTTAATCACACTAATAAAATAGGCCCATTCAAATCTGAGCTGATTAGAATCATTTAAAACATTACATGAGGTTTTAAATACCATGATTTAAATAATTTAAAGTTAGAGAATATCTAGAAGGATCCAAAAGTCTGAAAACAATGGTATACTAGAAACAATTAGGCTATGGAAATTAGCCTTAAAAAGAGAAGCATATGGGAAGAGGGCACAGCTATTATCAAACAGACATTAAAGCAGTCATCAAATATCTGAACCCTTGATGGATCAGACAGAGATTAGTTCTTTAAAACTTCAGGGAATAGAGCTAGGACCAGTAAGTAGATCTTACGATCATTATTGCTAAAGATAATCAAGAGAAATAAACTAAAAATACCCCCGAAGTTCCTAACAAATTTCAAATTCTGTTTCCCCAATCTTTATCCTTAATGAGGTCTTTGTTCCCTAGAACAAACTGCATCCTTAACTTTAACTGTATGTTAGTCATTTAACATTTTACATACATACTCCTCAGAAAAGAAATGTCACAAAATATGGTCCAACTGGCAGACTAGTCCACAAAAGCTTATTTTACAATACTAGACTACAACGTTTACTGTAGTGAAGTCACATGCACTTGTTTTTATCTTTCCCAAATTCAACCTAATCTTCACCCTCACAGCAGTCTCCCAGATATGGAAAATGAGAAGACATTAAAGAAGCAACCTGGCCCTGGCCAGTGAGCTCTGTTGGTTAGGAGCTTTGTCCTGAAACAAGGTTGTGCTCTGACCCCCAGTCAGGCACATGGGAAGCAACCAATGAATGCACGACTAGGTGGAAAACAAATGTATGCTTCTCTTCCCCCACCCCTCTCTCTCCCATCCTCGCCCTGTCTCTCTGAAACTATAAATCAAAAGAAATTAAGCACTGGCAGGATGCTCAGTCTATTGCAGCATCCCCAGAGCATGCAAGTTGCCAGTTCAATCCCTGGTCAGGGCACACTTTAATGTCCTTGCCTCTCCAAAAAAAAAAGAATCAACCTGAGTTCTAAGCAAGTGAGCAGGAGGTCATCAGAACAAAGTACAGTAGACTTTTTAAAAAATGTCCTTTTTCCTCCTAAAATGGTCACTTCCTAAAGTACCATCCTTGGTACTGTATTTGCCCATGTATAAGACGCACCCTTTCCCGAAAAATTTGAGGTCTAACCACTGGTTGTGTCTTTATAGTGGTTGTAGATTTTTTTACTTGCATTTCCCACTTTTTTGTGCTTGTTTTTGCACTCATTGTTGAAGACAGTGATTCGTCATCAGACACAGAAGAGGACAAGCTAATGGATGGGAGTTTCGACAGTGATGAGGAGTTGTATGAATTTTATGATGAATAAAACTTGAGTTCAATAACTTTATATAATACATTTTTTTTCAAATTTTGGGCCCCAGAATTAAGATATGTCTTACACATGGGATTGTCTTATACATGGGGAAATACGGTAATTTTTTAATAAAGCGATTTGTCTTTTGTAAATTCTACCTTTCTGCACAGAATTCCCCATGCCCCTCTTCCTTAATTTCAGAACCCTCAAACTTCCCACACCATAGTAGCCTACTGTAGCCCTACTCTGTCCCAATTTACAGTAACATTCTGATCTTCAAAATTATATTCTTCCCTTTTAATCACAACTAGAGGTGGCAAGGTAATCTGACTAGAATACTTTATAAAAATTATTATAAACTCTTAATCTAACCAGAGTTATCTAAAAACCAGGTATTTGTCTATAAAAATTAATGTTTAATAGAATTTAGGCAACATAACAAAGTGAAATTAAAAAATCATTAGACAATGTGGATGAAGATATTTTTGTGCAGAGTCCATCATTAGCCTTGTCTGAAATCAGCTCCCATAAGTGGATTCTGTCCCATAATTTCCCTCTTTTCTCTAATTCTAAGCCTTTAAATACTTTAAAAGCCTATGGTTTCTAAGAATTGTAACCTTGGTTTATGGGCAGAGAGAGAAGGGGAGTGAGTCTATGATAATAAATAGAACTGGGAAAAATGACTTTCAATTGTACCTGTACAGATGATTAAATTATAATTGGAGGAAAAACCCTGAATGGATAAATGAAATATTAAGAAGTAGGTAATTAGAAAAATTCTAAAAGTAAGAAAAATAGTCTATATGCTTTCCTCAGACTTACGTGACACCTGCTCTCTCATTATGACCCATCAAATATCAACGAATGTGGCAGAAAGACAGAAATAATCTACTTAACAGCTTTAAAAATAGACAATAAAGTACACCTAAAACTAACACAAAATAATGTTGAATGCCAAGTGTAACTGAAAAATAAAATTTAAAAAGATGGTAAATAGTAAGATAATTCATAGGCCCTGGCCGGGTGGCTCTGTGGGTAGAACATCATTCCAGAGTGCCGGGGTCACGGGTTCAATCCCCAGTCAGGGCACAGAGGAGATGCAACCAATGAGTGCACAACTAAATGGAACTAAATGGGGCAACAAGTTGACGCTTCTCTCTTTCTCTCTCTCTCCCTTCCCCTCTCTATCTCCCCTCTTTTCTCTCAAATCAGTAGGAAACAAAATTTTAAATAAAGTTTAAAAAAATATAACAGTATAACAAATAATAAATAATGATATAAAAAAGCTGATCAGATACAGTAAAAAACAATTTGGAGAAGAATATTGAGGAGAATATCGAAGGATAGTCAATGAAGATGTCTTTTGAAAGCATGGAAAACCCAAATGCCATTAACCAACTACAGATGATCACGACTGGCCATACATATAACTGAAGGTAAAATATATTATTCTGAATTAACATATGCAACATGTTAAAAGCAGTGCCTGGTATAAAAGTGTTCACTTCTACAACTATTAGTTGATATACCCACTGTTTGTAGTTTAAAGAAATTCTAAATGCTCAATCCTATCCTCTCCTAAGGGGGTGAGTACTATGTAGTTTAAGATAAATACAATCTAAATGCATTATCTCTTTCAGATCTTTCTTTAAAAGCAAGTCTCATCCTCTAGTTACAATGATGTGTTAGTCTGTAAGTTACTAGAGAACAGTATTATATTGTTATTGATTAAAGTTTTACTTCACCCTTTTTAACCTTTACAATCTTTAGTCTTCTTCCAATCTATTTTAATATCTGGCCAAAACCATCCTTCAATATACATTTTGATTACTTCTTCTTAAGCAAATGTTTTTCTTCCTCTCATTCCTATACCACCCCAAATCAGGATCCAACCTCTAGCTCCCAGAGTTGGGCACTACAACTGATGTGATCTCTGTGTACCTTCAAAATGCCTCTAATAATGTGCCCTTATCAGATGCCATTATAATAATTGTTGATATCTACTGCCACCATAGTCTGAGAGTTCCCTAAGGACAAGGTCCATATTTTTTTCACCTTTATGAGGCTGTCACACGAAGCCTTATACCTAAGCCTTCTAAATGTTTGCTGAATAAATAATTCTATCCTTCAGAAATAAATTAAATGGCAAGAAATAGTTATAGTACAATTATATAAAGTAGTATACAGTTATTGAATCATCATTATAAAAACAAGGTCATCATGAAAACTCAGTAATAAATGTTCAATGGCTATATACCCCTGTGATTACAAGCAAAAGATTTGGAGTCAGTCCCAGCTTTCTTTCATTAATTCATTCATTCATTCAATAAATAATTAATGAGAGGCTACTTGAACCTAGGCACTATTTCATCCTGTCCTCAAAAAATTTATATTCCAGTGGGGAGAGGTAAATAATAAACACAATATAATAAGTAAATTATACAGTATATTAGAAGGTGATATGTGTTAAGAGGGGAAAGAGAGGAGGGAAGAGGACTATAAGTGAAAGGGAAGGGAGGGGACAATTTGTGGTACTAAACAGGATGGTATAAGTGGACCCCCTTTACTCAAGGTGAGATTTGAACAAAGGCTTGAGGAGTTCAGAGAGATAGCCAAGAAACTGCTAGAATGTTTTCCAAAGTGGCTGGAACATTTTACATTCCCACCAGCAGTGTATGAAGCTTCTGATTCCCCACATTCTGGTCAACACTTATTATCTGACTTTTTTTATTCTAGCCAAACCAGAAGGTATGAAGTGGTATCTCATTGTGGTTTGATTTATATGTCTTTGATAGTTGTTTGTTTCATACTCTCAACAATGTTTTTGAAGGTCAGAAATCCTTTATTTTGATGAAGTCCAATTTATCTTTTTTTTTTTTTACAGATCATGCCTTCTATGTTCTAAGAAATCTTTACCTAACTCATGGTCACAAAGTTTTAGCCTATGCTTTTTATCCTAGAAGTGTTCAAGTTTTTGGTTTTATATTTAGTTCTAGAATTTGGAATTAATTTTTTTTAATGTGGTACAAAGTATGGCTCAAAGTCCAGTATTTTGCATGTAGATATCCAATTGTTCCAGTACCATTTGTTGAAAACGGCACCTTTGTTAAAAATCAACATGTATATGTGGATCTCTTCCTGGACTCTCACAGACAGTATAGTATAAAAAGTACAAACTGAAATCCCTACAAGAACCTAAGTAATAAAAGTGTGTCAATAGGAAGGTTAAACCAATAGGAAGAAGGGGGCCTTTATCTCATTGAAGAGGATACACGCTACCCTTAAAGTATTCAAATTCAAAAGATAAAACACTGGATAGTCCAAACAAAATATGCACACATAGTTCAGGGGGTATATAAGAAAAAAAAAAATCACTGCTATAAATAGATATACTTAAAATAAAAAAATTTAAAAATGCCTGACAGGTGGTGGCACAGTGGATAGAGCATCAATCTGGGATGCTGAGGTGCCAGGTTCGAAACCCTGAGGTTGCTTGCTTGAGCCCTTGCTCATCTGGCTTGAACACAGGCTCTCTAGTTTGCACATGGGGATCATCGACATGATCCTATGGTTGCTGGCGTGAACCCAAAGGTCACTGGCTTGAGTCCAAGGTCACTGGCATGAGTCTAATGTTGCTGGCTTGAGCAAGAAGTCACTAGCTCGGCTAGAGCCCTTTAGTCAAGGCACGTACAAGAAGTAATCAACAAACAACTAAAGTGCCGCAACTACAAGTTGATGTTTTTCATCTCTCTCCCTTCCTGTCTGTCTGTCTGTCTCTCTCATAAAAACAAAAGAAGGAAGGAAGGAAGGAAGGAAGGAAGGAAGGAAGGAAGGAAGGAAGGAAGGAAGGAAGGAAGGAAGGAAGGAAGGAAGGAAGGAAGGAAGGAGGGAGGGAGGAAATTTAAAACTTCTGTGCTTTCAAAGGTCACCATCAAGAAAGTAAAAATACAGTCCACATAATGGAAGAATATATTTGCAAGTCATATAACTGATATGGGACCTATATCAAGAACTGTTAAAATTTAATAATAAAAAGACAACCAAATTTAAAAATGGGCAAAAGATTTGAGTAGATCTCTAAGAAAGCTGCAAATGTTCAATAAGCATATAAAAAGATGCTCAACAGCATAGTAATTAGGGAAATGCAAATCAAAATTACAATGAGATGCCACTTCACACTAGGATGGTTAAAATCAAAATGTCATATAATAACAAGTATTTGCAAGGATATGGAGAACTCAAAATCCTCAATCACTGCTGGTAGGAATGTAAAATGGTACAGCCACTTTGAAAAACTTTGGGGTTCTTCAAAATGTTAAACATTTTGGACTACTAAATGTTAAAACATTTTAGAGTTGCCATATGACCCAGCAATTCCACTCATAGGTATATAAACAAAAGAAAGGAAAATATACGTCCATGTAAAAACTTGTACATGACAACTGATAGCAGTATTATTCATGACAGTCAAAAAGTGGAAATAACCCAAATACTTGTCCATCAACAGTTGAACGAGTAAACAAAATGTGGTATACCCATACAACAAAATGTTATTTGGCCATAAAAAGGAATGAAATACCAACACATGCTACAATAATATGAATGAACCTTGAAAACATTATGCAAAGTGAAAGAAGCCAGACACAAAAGGTCACATATTGTCTGATTCCATGGGGCTTCTTTTTGGGGTAATGAAAGTCTGGTATTATTGATTATACTTGTATAATTCTGTAAATATACTAAAAGCCACTGAACTGTATACTTTAAAAGGGTGACTTTACGGTATGTGAATTATAACTCAATAAAAATAATAAATGAATGAAAAATCTTCCCTGAGAATATCACAATGAAAACTTAGATTTCATAGGAAATATAATATGACAATATGAATCAGAGTAACAAAAGAATTACAAGGAGCATAGTGCCAGAAAATGTGTCCAGGTCAAGCCCTGGGACTTTCTGATAAACAAATTAGCAACGAAAAACAAAGCACACATTCCCAAACCCAACTGTCTGCCCTAAGCAGGCGTTAGTCATCAATCACAACACCTTCTGCCACTGTGCTGGAAATGGTCATAGATTTCTTCTTAACACAGTTCTCCATGTACTCATTAGCAATTTATCGTAACAAACTGCTGAATGTTATAAATTGATAAATTGCTGGAGTTTAGACCTAAAGGTACTAACTTCACACCCATTCCTTTCTTGGTCTATTACACATGCAAATATTAGTGACCAGCAAACTAATGGTTTTAGTCATCATAAAATACTTCAGACATAAAAAAAGGCATTGAAACTAATTTTAACATATATAACATACTCACTACCCAGCTAAATAAATTTAACATTAAAAATTCACTTAGCATTCCCCCTACTTTTAATTTTTATCCTTTTAGAAAAAGAACTGTGACTATACTCTTGCTATCTCACTTAAAAATATTTGTACTAAGCCTACATATATGGCCCAGGAGGTAAAACTAAGACATCACTATTCATCCACAGACTCTTAAGCAACCGCTTACATGTGACATTTATACCACACATAAAATTTATATCACTGTCAATTTTAGCAAGAGAAGGAAACTCTCCCACATGTCAACAGCAATAGTAATGGAAACAAAAGTTAGAAAATTACCAAAGGGTTCTTTCCACCCAAACTTTTCACTATCATTTAGCCAAAGCAAAGGTCTCTATCCACCTTTCCTTGTGTGTTGTCAAAATAGCACCCTTCTCATTTTAAC
Source organism: Saccopteryx leptura (assembly GCF_036850995.1). Lineage (NCBI taxonomy): Eukaryota > Metazoa > Chordata > Mammalia > Chiroptera > Emballonuridae > Saccopteryx > Saccopteryx leptura. The sequence goes on along the minus strand of NC_089505.1, from coordinate 290,193,754 downwards.
ACCTATAATATTTTTCAATGCACTTTTACACACAATTTCTCACTGACCCTACAAAATAGATAAGGCACCTATACTTATACTCCTTTCCACAGATATGGAAGAACAAAGATATCAATTGCATAAGATGGAACTCAAGCAAGGTTTAAATCCCTGCTTCACTACTTTCCAGCTAAGTGAACTGCAAAATAAAGATGCCTCGGCTTACAGGTTAGTTATGAGGATTAGATCACACAATGTATGTATATAGAGCACTTAGCACAGAAGCACCTAGTGTAAATAAGCACTACATGAATGGTTGCTGCTGCTACTGTTGTTACTGTTGTTCTGTTACTTATGTCAGATCAAACAGCTCCAAAACAAGGGAGCCAAGACTAAAACCAAGGTCATCTTTGATTCCACACAACACTGCTTCATTCTCAAATGGTCACCAGTAGTCCTATGCATACAAAGTGGACTCACCATTTCCAGGCAATGCTTCCCTTTCTGATCTAGACACTTTAGGATTGCTAAGAATCAAAATCCAATAGTACTACCAAGAGCTGATAACATCACAAAAAGATGAGACATTATACATGTCTTATAATACCATCTAGTGACCTTGTGTCTCCCCCCTAAATTAAACCTCAATCAAGCTTTATATCAAACTACCAATTTACAGGATATATAGATACAGGACAAACCAGGTTAGTCAACAGATAAATTACAAGGGGAGAAAAAGAGAAGGAATCTACAAATTTAAAAAAGACTTAAAAAGACATATCAATCAACTCTGATGTCAAAAAATAATTTTTTTAAATTTCCTGTCCCCCAAAAAAGGCAACAGCATTAGCCCCACATATATCTGCTTGGGAGAGAGAATATGCCAGTGACACAACCAAAGTATCTGGGAATATTTTAGGCGTTAGGACATTTCCTTTTTACCTTGAAAAATCAATAAATTAGCATCCTGGTTTTTTCTAAAAAAGAAACAACACATATACCTTTTACCCTGCCTATGCTACACGTATGATAAAAGTCTCATTCTGAAAAAGACTAAGGATTTACAAGTTCTTAAAATGACCCCTCTTCCCTAAATCTATAAGAAACCACTGAAGCAAAGGTCCAGAAATAAAACCAAAACAAAAAGTCAAGAAGAAACACTTTTGTAATTAAAGTTTAACAGAAAACCCATGCCATCAACAGGATTAGCTGTCAACAGTAACCTTCCCAGAAGTAACCCATCCTTTGATGAGATTTGAGATATCTTAATGAAAATTATAGCACCTCCCTGGAATCAAGAAGCAGCCAACAACTTAACATAAATTAAATGAAAATTAATCTGAAATTTCAACATGGGCACATGCTGTGATGAAGATTACATTTATTTCCATATTATTCCAAAAAGGATTTGAGACAGCTCACAGAGTGTTTTAGAATTAAAAAGGAAAGAAGTGACAAGATTAAGGCAAAGAAAAAATGAGAGGAAAATAAGATGAATTCACAGGTAAATTCACACAAACTGTATGGTACAAGATTCTATACAGTTCTAAGGGAAGAGCAACACAGCTGACTCTGAGCTCCCTTGAAAAGAGAGAAAGACCATAGGTTACAAGAATCATGATGACTGATACAAACGAACCAACTGGTCAAAAGAAACACAGCTTTTCCTGGTACCAAAACCTGGAAAAATAATTACTATGTGGGTTCTAATAATAATGGTGATAAAAACAAAAGCAGCTTGAATTGTACACTTAAAAAATGGTTAAGATAGTAAATTTTCTGTTGTGTGTATTTTACTACAATTTTTAAAAATGAAGCAAAAACACAGGAGCAGCTCATTTTCATTGCACTTGTCCTGGGCCAAGCATGGTCTAAGCATTCTATTTGTTTAAAGTCACAAATTCTCCCAACAACCTTGAGGAAGTAGGTACAATTATCATCTCCATTTTATAGATGAGAAAACCGAGGCACCAAGATGTTAAGTAACACACAACTAGGAAGTAGGAGAACCCAGATTCAAGCCCAGGAAATCCAGCTTCAGATGCCACTCTCCTAACCATTACCCCTCATCCATAATGGGGTCCCCTTCAGGCAAAAGCATTTGCCTTCAGCTAAAAGTATATCTCTCCATGAACTATTCGCTCATTTTTTGTTCAATCTTAGTACTGCAGGTCAGCTGCTACTAGCAACAGCAATAGTTACAACTGCATCAACAGGACACTGAGATAAAGGAGATTAATATCCTCACAAGAATTCTACAAGATAAATACTAAATTTTATAAAGCCATTTGTGTTAACAGCCCTCAATAAAGGTTGGCTGCATTACACCAAATAATAATTCTATAAAAATAATTCTACCCTGGTCTAAAACAATGCAATCAATATATATAACTCTCTGGTATTCTGGCTTGATCCAAGTAAAAATTCTGTTTCTAGGCAATGCATTAAATGAGTTTATTTAAGCAATTCTCAAAAAGTATTATTTGTCATTACCAAAGTTTTAATAAGAATTGGGCAGCAAAGTAAGTGGATACATACGTTGCTAGAAATGAAGCTCTTCAATCTTGACAATTATAGGTAGACTAGATATCCTCATAATCAAGTGTAGAATAAGGTTAATATCCTCTTAGGAAAATTAAGAAATTAATCACTGAAGATGTCTAAGTATGCAGCCAACCCATCTCTTCTGTTGGAGGTGAACCAACAGAATATTTTCTTATAAGGCCAAAATTTTCTTCTGAAAGAGGTCCTTATTCTGTACCAATGGACAAACTTCCAATTGAGTCCCAAAGTTCTATACCATTCAATATATACTGCTCACAAAAATTAGGGAATATCTCAAAATTAATGAAGCGATAAAGAAGCATTTGATTTTTTTTATTAAACAAGAACATCAGAATAGCAAATGACAAGTCAAAGAAAGTTGTTCTATTATGCAGATGAGATGCAAAACCAACTTTTACTTCATTGGTGAAATGCACTATACAGAAAAAAAGAGTGAAAGTACTGGAGTATCTGCACGGTCCCTGATCCCCTCATTTTTGTGAGCTGTGTAGTCACAATGATTGTGACCTGGAATATTCTCAAAACATGAGTTTCCCAATATTTATCTCAGCCAAAAAATTATCTCAATGAAGCACCCATAGAACATTCAGCTGAGGCATGTACCCCTGAGTTAACTAAATGAATTGGACAGCTATATAAAGATATTATATATAAACCAACTAAATGTCCAAGGAGAGCTGTTAAAAAAATACACACACACACACACACATACATAATGTGAATCTTGAGATTGCAGTAATATATTCAATATATTTCATATCTTACTGTCTGAAATAACTAGGTAGCAGGGTCAGCTGCCTACCAAGGCCATTCCTAGTTAGTATAAATACAACTACATCATAATACAACTACTTCATATGGCTAGGAAGCAGTAAAAAAGGCAAGCATCACACAAGTAAAGTGAAGAAATGTAACAGAGCCTTAAGGGGGAAAATCCAATCTATGATAAATATCTGATAAGATGATCAATAATCAAGGAACTGCAAATTACAACAGAATGAGTCTGTCGCTCATCCAACATCAATTTTTCAATCTCATGGAATAAATCAGAACCTGCTTTAGTCATATGGTCACCCTGCAGCAATGACTGTGACCAAAGGAATGGAGAATTATGACAGAACAGGCCTAGGTCACATGCCCATCCCTTGGTGGTGAGGGAGGTTTCTGTGACCTGAAATGGGGGAGGGGATACTAGACAGCCTAAGTTAACAGATACCATATAATTCACTAGAGACTTGCACTTTTTAATTCTATATACTTCCATTATTTCTTTGAATTTGTTATTAGAATATAATCACATATTATATACATGGTTTTCTTTTCATTTTAAAAGGAGAAAATTGTTGGAATGTCAGAAAGACAGTCTAAGGTCTAAAAAGTTCAGGGTTGATGACTTTAATAATAAAACCTGGGGTGGGGGAGAGGGGAGAGATAAGCCTCATGTATAAATAAATACCTAGGCTGCCTACTCCTGCATATTTGGTCAACATTTTAACTACCACCCAGGTCTTTATTAAATTCAACATTAAAGACAAATGAAAAATGGAGAAAACAGACTTTAATTAGCAGTATGTTGATGAGTAGAAAAAGACCTCCAGGGGGACCAAAGAAGAAATTTTATGAAATCTTCAGACAGCAAAAGTTCTCCAACAGTATCTGAAAGCCCTTTATGCCCTCTCTCACTCTTCTCAACCATGATCTTCCAGCCAAACAGTACATGTAGAAAAGCTCTGGACCACTTTTACTGAAGCCAATCATTTCCCTTTCAAATCTCTACTCAAGAGATAGCCGCAAACCCATCTAAACTAAAACAATTCATCATATGTACCCCTAGAGCAGGGGTTGGGAACCTATGGCTCGCGAGCCAGATGTGGCTCTTTTCATGGCTGCATCTGGCTTGCAGACAAATCTTTAATAAAAAAATAATGTTAAAAATATAAAACATTCTCATGTATTACAATCCATTCATTTCTTACCGCTCATGTTCATGGCTGCGGGTGGCTGGAGCCAATCACAGCTGTCCTCCGGGACAACACCAAATTTTTATTGGATAATGTGTAACGTACACAGATCGTTGTATGGCTCTCACAGAATTACATTTTACAGTATATGGCATTCATGGCTCTCTCGGCCAAAAAGGTTCCCGACCCCTGCCCTAGAGACACTGGTAAAATTTCTCCTTTAATTGTTCCAAACACTACCATCCAGCACTACAAGTTCTTTTCACAAATTTAGCAATAAAAAAATCCCATTTAGACTGACACACCAAAGAATTCCTCTTTATTTCAATAATTCCAGATAGAGCCTATTGATTCTGATAGTCATCTCTCTAAAGAAAGCAGTTCTGCATTGGTGAGGCAAAGGCAGTTACTGCTCACCAAATAGTCATGTTTTATGCCAGAATTTCCTAGCCCGTTAAGTATTGCCCTGTCACTACTTTTGGTTATGAGAGGAAGTGATGTGGGTCACTTCAGGGCCAAAGGCACAGTAATCAAGGAGGCTCTATGTTCCAGACAGTGTACCAAATGTACTTTATTGTTTTAACTATAGAACCCTTTTTTCAAGTTCCATGGAACTATGCTATAAGCATCACTCCAAATCCTACAACTCTAATTCAAATTCCACTTCCTCCAGGATGCCTACCCAGACCATGCTAGGCTCCAGCACATGATCAGTAACACACATATGTATACTATGGGCAAAGCACTATGAAAGTACTGTAGAACTGGCACATAACTAGTGAAATAAATAGCCTCTACCTTCTATAATTTACAATGTGTTTGCTGGGGAAGGGCATACGATAAATAAATTTCAGGTGAGTACTAAGAAATAGTAAATGCTAGAGGAGTTTCCACAAAAATCAGTTAGCAACTAACTACACTAGTTAGTTATATATGCCCATGACATCACGTATTATTTTTAGTTCATGTATGATTTAAAGCAAATCAAACTCCCTATAGGGATTAGATCTCTTTAAAGGGCAGGAACCCTAAAATACAATAACTTCATGGTGCCCCATTTACTATTCAAACACTAATATTCAATAAAATTTATTTTGCTGAGAAGAATGCATTGAAAATTAAAACAGAAATGAGGCCCTGGCCGGTTGGCTCAGTGGTAGAGCATTGGCCTGGAGTGCAGGAGTCCCAGGTTAGATTCCCAGCCAGGGCACACAGGAGAAGCACCCATCTGCTTCTCCACCCCTCCCCCTCTCCTTCCTCTCTGTCTCTCTCTTCCCCTCCCGCAGCCAAGGTTCCATTGGAGCAAAGTTGGCCCGGGCCCTAAGGATGGCTCTGTGGCCTCTGCCTCAGGTGCTAGAATGGCTCTGGTTGCAACAGAGCGATGCCCCAGATGGGCAGAGCATCGCCCCCTGGTGGGCATGCCAGGTGGATCCCGGTCAGGCACATGCGGGAGTCTCTCTGACTGCCTCCCCATTTCCAACTTCAGAAAAATACAAACAAACAAAAAAAACTCCAGAAATGTAGTAATCTTCAAGACATTAGGAATTTGTGTCTTTATCACAGCTAAGGAGAGAAAGGAAGGAACACGTGTTCTTCTGTTACCCATTGCAGGTGGAGCTCCACTGGAGAAAAATGAGTCACCAGGCTCACCCAGGCCTGAATGTAGCCTTTAACAGCCAACTTCTTATGCTGTAGAAGTACATGCTCTATGAGCAATATTTGATTTCCAATTCAATTTTTCAAATACCCTGAAGTGGGTAAAAAGAATCCCTAGATATTCTGTATAAGTATTCTAGGCATACATACAAAAAAGGTCTATTTCTCTAAATTACTAATTAGCACTGTGATTTAATCAATGTGACTTGTCAATATTTTAATTCTACATGTGTAAGACATTGCTAAGGACAAAATACAAAACATGACCTCCTTCTGCCATTCTCATGCCCTAATCTGGGAGACAGGGCACATGAAATAAAAAAATTTCACACAGTACAAGGCAGTACAAAGTGTCACATGAATAATAAGGAAAATAAAAATTAAAAGAGTTCACAGAAGGAAGAGATTACTTTCAAATTTTATAGTCCGATCACTTAAAAAGTAAGGTGGAATCTGAGCTGAGCTTTAAAGGGCAGGTAGAATTTCAGGAGGTATAGGCTAGGATAAGGGAGAACATTCCAGGGAAAGGAATAAACAAAGGGGTGGAAACCAAGAAGCCCAAGAGATGTTTAGGGGACAGTAAACTGACAATTTTATTTTGAACAGTTTACTGGGGAAGACTAGAGGGGAATGCGACAAGAAAAGCATGTTGGTGCCCGACACTGGAAAGCTTTCAATGCCAACAGGCTAAGAAACAACTTCATCTTGACAGTAAAGAGGAGCCATTGAAGGTTCTTAAGCAAAGTAACACAATGAAAAACTACAATGATCACCTCAAAACAAAATTTAGAACAGACTGCAAAAGAAACTTACTGGGGCCACTGAGACCACTTTGGTTACTATCCAATAAGTAGGCCTAAATTAGAACAACATTAAGGAATAAAAAAAAATAATATAAGGAACAAATCTAAGGAGCTAAGAGAACCTGAAAAAGATTTTTAGTGTATGTCAAATCAGACCCTAAGGGCCCATGCAGGAGGAGAGCAGAGAAAGGCCACATGGAGGAGAGGGGAAGCAGCCAAGATGGTGGAGTGCTGAAGGAGAAGCCAGTTTATGCAGAGTTTGTGCAGAGAGAAGGAGATGGGGAACAGAGGTGAATAAGGCTGGTGAGGTAGGAATCTTTGATTCTAGGAAACTCAGAAAAGTCAGTAGCTTTGGGAGCCCTGAATGGAAAGGGAAGTGTGTTTCCACTGTGTGTATTTCTTGCCCCCCAGGTACAAGCTAGGATTAAAAGGTAATGGCCCACGGGGGGGGGGGGGGGGGGGGGGGGATCAGACCCTAAGGACTCTAGAAAACTGAGATTCTGAGATTCAGGTGCTAGAGAGTGGTTAAAAGCACAGCAACTATGAGCTCCAGGCTACCCAGCAGGTCCCCCTACACTTGCCTTGATACTGTGCTCTTCTATACATTTATGCATTCCCACCTCCATATTCACAAAAGGTCCACTCTTTTTTAATGGGGTTTGGGGGTACAGAAGTGGGAAATGATATATAAAAGAGGCCAAGTGATGATGGCCAGGTAGTTATGCAACAAACAGAGCTAAAACATCTGTAAAAGCCAAAGGCACTACAATCACATCTCTTACAAAATGGAAAAACAGACTGCAAATCCAGTCATACTGCAGGCTTGAGTAATGACATAAGATATATCCATTAAACTTGGCAGAGGGTAAGACTAAATGAATGGAGTTATTGAGGTCTCAGTACTTAACAACAGTTTCTTAACCTTTGAGGAGGTCATGGACCCTTTTGGGAATTTAGTAAAAGCTACAGACCCTCTCCCCAGAGAAGTGCACAGACTCACAAAATTTTACATACAATTTCAGAGTGTTCACAGATGCTCTTAGTCCATGAACTCCAAGGGTTCTTAGTTAAGAACCTTGACATAGCCCTGGCCAGATAGCTCGGTTGGTTAAAGCTTCATCCAGGAGTGCAGAGGTTGCTGGTTTGATCCCTGATCAGAGCACATACAGGGGCAGCTCGATGTTCCTGTCTCTCTCTCCCTTCTTCTCTTGCTGAAATCAATAAATAAAAATTAAAAAATAAAAAAGAACCTTGATAGCCTGACCAGGCGGTGGCACAGTGGATGGAGCGTCGGACTGGGATGCCGAGGACCCGGGTTCGAGACCCCGAGGTTGCCAGCTTGAGCGCGGGTTCCTCTGGTTTGAGCAAGAGCTTGCCAGCTTGGACCCAGGGTCGCTGGCTCCAGCGGGGGGGGCGGGGGGAGGGGGGGCTCGGTCTGCTGAAGGCCCACGGTCAGGGCACGTGTGGGAGGGCAGTCAAAAAAGAACCTTGATATAAAAGTCATACCCATTTTTATCATATACAGTTTAAAAGTTTTTTAATAGGAAGCCAGACCAATAAATTATGTACCTTGTAAAGCATACACAAAAATAAAAATTTTAAAGAATGACAATTATTATAATAAAATAAACAACTTTTAAACATTTATTTTACTTATTGAGGACATAGATTTTTCTCTCCTAATAATTATTAAGACTATTATATCACTACTTTTGGTGACAATAATGTGATTGAACATGGTGTATTATTTTTTTATTTTTCTTTCACATTTTGTAATACAGAAACTTGAAAGTCTGGTTCTAAATTCAGTTTTTAGGTTAAATAACTATTTTATTTTATTTTAATGGCTATCATAGCAAAAATAACAAAACAAAATACAGACTTCACAAAAATGAGAAAAATCAAAGGGAAGAACTGTATCAAATGCTGTACTGAATAAAACATGATTTCAATTTTTAATCCCATTCACCATTTATTCAAAGGTTTTCACTAAAATTCAACTAGTGTATTTCCATACTTCCTGATGACATCAGTTGTTCATACTAACTAATCAGATGGTATTGGCTTTTTATATTTTCAGCCACTGCGCTGAAAACCACTAAAACTCCTCCTTTACAAGGTTTTTATACAGGTTAGGAAATGTTTCCAAGTTCAAGCACACATATAAAAATGTTCTTAACGTTAACACACATCATTTTCAGCAGTTAAATACAATAATAATGAATATATCTCCAAATATCCACTTTTAGTAACCTCTTCCTTAACATTAAATTTTACTATTTTTTGAAAGGTAGTTACTTTTTGAGTCACTGTTAAGAATTTACCAGCATCCCAAAGAGACAGATTGTGTTTATTTTTCAAAAATATCTGCTAGGTAGCATACAACTCACAACCACTTTGTCACAGAAATATCAGCAAATTTGGAACATTTGAGTTTTTGTGAAAGAAAAATGAGTAAGTCATCTTTGAGCTAGACAAGTCCTCAAAATGACCAGTAAACTTCTATAAAGTATTATGGCCTTGGCCGGTTGGCTCAGTGGTAGAGCGTAGACCCACTGTGTGGAAGTCCCAGGTTTAATTCCCAGTCAGGGCACACAGGAGAGGCAACCATCTGCTTCTCCCACCCTCCCTCTTTCTCTCTCTTTCCCTTCCCCTCCTGCAGTCATGGCTCGATTGATTCGAGCATGTCAGCCAGGGCGCTGAGGATGGCTCAATGGAGCCTCTGCCTCAGTTGCTAAAAATAGCTCAGTTGCAAGCATGGCTCCAGATGGGCAGAGCATCGGCCTCAGATGGGAGTTGCCGAGTGGATCCTGGTTGGGGTGCATGCAGGTGTCTATTTCCCCTTCTTTTATGTTAAAAAAATAAAAAGTATACAAAAGATCTGCCTGGTGACTCCCTACTGCAATACAAAGTATGTAAAGAGTCTATTATTTAAAATATAAACTCTTAACATCCAACAACCTATGCCCCTATAAGCTGTTTAACATCATAACAGACTGACTGAAAGTACAGAAACTTCCTCACAGACCTCAAATTTCCCAGATAATTTTATGTAAACCCTACTGTGGAGACCACTGTCTAAATGTTCCTGGGCTCCCAAGGGTCAAAGATCTCTCTCAGTGCCTTCCAACTAATTTCTTTTACACACTATCAAAGTTTAGAGGAGTTATCCTTAAAGGTACTCTAATTATAGTGTTTCCATCTCTGAATTACTACCAGCTTGGCAAAAACACAACTGCAGCACCTTCTGTGACACCAGTTGTTTTCAACACTGTTCCCTTCGTGTAATGTTGGCTAGTGGTTCAGTAAAATAATAGGACTGGAACAAGGTCCAACCCTCTTCATGACATATCCTGCCTTAAATTCTTTTTTGGAACATGGAAAGACATAAATAAATCAGTAAAATAAATCATAAACTATATTGAGAGCCAGGGGCTTTCAACTTGAATGACCAACCCCACTTATACAGTGAGATATATTTATACAAGAAGACACAACATATTTACACTTAAAAAACAAGGCCACTACATTGTCTTAAGAAAGCCAAATGATAACCATCGTTTAAAAAATTAAGTACTGCAAAAAAAAAGTTTTAGCCAGTGAAAAAGACTTTGTACTAACATCTATCAAATAGCCTGTTTGCAAATATACATAAAAATGAGTGAATAAGTTCCCAGTGTGGTAAGCCTTACATATGGAATCATATCAAAAACTATTAAAGTATAAAATTGGGAGTATAAAAACTGTCAAAAAAAAGAGTCACATAAATTTGGAACTGACATTTCTCATTTTCATCAGATCTACGTACTTCGTACTTCGCTGTGTCCCACCACCTTCCTTCATTAAAATCCTTCAGTGTCTTGCTACTGTATCTAAAATGTCTGGTTCCCTTCCCTCCCCTACTTCAGCAGGTACTCAATCTTCCTTCACTTTCCCCCTTCATACTTCCTAAATAACTACAAGCTTTTGTCTTTGCTATTTAATGTTCCTAAACAGACTGTTCTCACCCTCACTCATACAGAAATCATCCCCTCCCTTCAATGTTCTTGTCCACCACCAAGCCCTCTACAAAACTACTCTCTCATAGCACTGATAACATTCAATTAGTATTATAGGTATTTGTGTGTTCATCTTATCACCTTTCTTAGGTCGTAATCTCCCCAAGAATAGGATCTATATATATCTTATCATTTAACTCCCCTATCTTTTAACAACACAGCACCCTGAACAAAGTAAGAACTCAAATAACTATGCCTTGAACAAATGATTTGAGTGACTACTTAGAAATTCAATTATAGACTTCCTGTACCATCTGGAATGAAGAGGGAGGTACATCTTAGGTTTTGCAGAACAAATAACTTTTCCCTTGTTTCCTCCCAACTCACCAAAATAAAGCCAATATCATACCTACAAGTGCTTTCAAAAAGCAAGGACATTTCATCCTTCAACATACTGGTCAAATACGGTATGTTATCTCTATATACACACATATACACATTCACAATAGAATATCTTCCACTGTTAAACAATCGAATCTGTGCTTGATAATAAAAGCATATGAGTATTTTAACCATATAGGTAAACTAAAAATGTAAGATGGTAATATATTAAAGCTATCAGAATAAGATCAACTTTCAAAATACAAGGAGAAACACAGACAATGACCAAGCAATTTATTCCAAGTGAAAAAAAATACCCTAAGCTTTAGCTATTTACTAACAAAACTTGAGAGGCAGTATTTTATTGCTAAGAATTCAAAACCAACCATTCAAAGATAAGCTTACCTAGACAGAAGCACCAAAGAATCAACATTACTAAAGTACAAAGGTGAGATAAGAAACAGCACGAAAATCTTAAAGTGACACTTTCATTAAGTAACTGGTATATATGGCTCCTGGGTCATCAGAAAGCAATGGCAGGAGTCCCCACTGCACAACTACAGAATAGAAAGAGAGTCCAGAAAAGAAAAGAGGGGCCGACTATGGCAAACATGCTTGGAGAGAAGCCAACTTAAAGGTATGCTTGTGATTTCAGGTCAGAAGACCTGGACTCAAATGCCATGCTGAATACCTACAAGCTGTGCAATCTTACACCAGTCACTTAACCTCCCTGAGCCTTGTTTCCCTGTTTATAAAATGTAATTTGCAGAGCAAGCACAGTATCTGAATACAGTGTCTCAAAGACAGCACTCAGTAAGTATTTGCTAACTCTGAATAAGGACCATACAAGAAAAGCAGACATTTTTCTCTAGGCATTTCTGTAGTTTTTATGAGAACAGTTCTAATCAATTCCTTATCACAACATTTGACAGTCAATTTTTGGCCAAAAAAAAAAAATGAAAATACTCCTTTCCTCCTAGCTTATACATTACTCAAAGCTTACTAGAATTCTTAAAAATTTTAATTTCTTTGTAATACCTTTCAAATACAAAAAGTAACTCTCATAAAGAAACCTGAAAGCCAAATACCTGGGTTCTTGCCCAAGTAATGCCACTACATACATGGCCCCTGAAAATTATTATATTTGCCTGGCTTTAGTCTTCTCATCTGTAATGTTAAGGAGGTTGTCCTAATTTACCATTAAAGCCCCTTTATGCTAAACGTGGTTCATGCCATCTCAAGGATGTCTTCATCTAATTAAGAAAACCAATTCAACATGTACTAAAAAGAGTCTCATTTAAAAAAAAAAGGAACAAAACAAATATATAGAACAAACTGAGCAATTGATGCTAAGGGAGAGCTAACAAACTTTCTAGAGAACATACCAGCGTTGACTGTTTCTGAAGGTCAAAGGATAAAAAGGAAATACAATTTAAATAAAACAAAATGTAAAATCGAAGAAGCAAGATATCTACAGGTGATTATAATACATTCTTGTATAGCACTTTACAATTTACAAAGCATATATGCATATGCGATAGGAAGCAAATTATCTAGAACAAGAAACACAGTAACAGTTTAAATGATTTACATTTGGTAAATTTGTCCACAGTCTCCACTAAAAACAAAAACATCAAAAAAACACTTTAGAAAGAAATTTTTTTCAGCGTTTATATGTAGGATGAATTAGAGAGGCAAATGCACGCAGGCAAACAGCTATGAATCTACACATCATAGAATTTAGTACAAGAAATGTGAAATTAGATCAATATGCTCATTTAATGATAAAGAAAATCAGGCCCTCAGAGTTGATGTGACATTCATTACTTCATGTGCAAAATGATATGAGGACCAGATTATAGCCCCAGAAATAAGGGAGGGAATCCAAGAAATGGCAAATGAAAGAATCAGAGAATCTGGTGATGGGTTTAGGTATGAAAATATAAGAAAATATTATTAAAGTCTTACTATGTACCAATCATGATGCTAGACACAACTGGTAATTTAATATAAGTTAAAGATCACAATAATGTGAGAGGGTCAGTACATTACTATATTCCAATTTTAAACAAGAAAACCTAAGGTTTAGTATAGTTAAATAACTAGCCCGAAGTTATATCTACTAAATACCTGCAAGATTAGGACACCATCCCCTGTCTGAAGTCAAACCTCCCTTTCCAAAAGAAGCTTAAAAATTGCTTCAAAGTTAAAAGCCAGAAGAGCAAAACTGAAGTATCTCTCTGGAAACACTGGATAATCTGGTCCTGTAATAGGTATATTTCACCTCTGTGCTTGCACCTATGGTTAGCAGTATGGTCTGTCTGATCCCAATGGTCAGGTTCAAGTCTTCCCAGGACAGCCCAACTTCCCCAGCCTCCACAATGAAATAAATTCATAGGTAATGATTAGATCAAAATAGTATATCAAAGAATGAGGCTCACTAGACTGATTAATTTCAAGCCTTCCACAACTCCTTGAGTGACTATAGCTTCTGTTTTGGCATAAGCTATTTATCTTCAAAATATGAAAACTACACTAAGCTTTTTAAAAAGCCTGTCACTTCAAGAAGCCTCAAAAATACTGTGTTGCAGATGGGAGTACGGGGGAGGAAACATGGATACCACAGCCCACTCTACGTGCAGTTCTAGAACTGGGAGTATATGTTGGTGTCAGTATTTTGTAATTTCTCTTATTCAATCATGTATCCTGCAGAAGTAGAAAGTAATTATTATATACTCTACAGTAATCAAAATATTGTGCACCCACAAAACAATGCCCAGAACTATAGGGGAAAACCTGTATCTCCTTCTTAAACTAAGCTACCAAGAATGGTACCCCATTGCCACTAGTCCTTTTTATGACCTCTAACCCCATATGCTGAGAGAACAGCACAAAGTCTAACTAAAATGTAAAGAAGAAAAAAGGGAAGTCTTGAAATGATTAGACCTAATTTCCAATGGTATGAAAAAAGATCAGGGACCAAGAGGCCCATCCTCAGTGACCAGTGACCAAGGGCTAAGCCACTGGTTAACCTTGAAGAGAAGCAATAAAAAAATAAAATAAAATAAAATAAAAAAAGTCCCTCCCTAGAGTTTAGACTGTCTAATTAGGTAGAAAAGTTGCACAAGATGGGGAGAAATTTGTATAGTTCTGCAAACAAGACTGGATATAGTACTCTGTCATCCAACACCTGACACACATATATTTCACCCAATTCTACACTCCGCTCTGCACCTGATATTTGCAGGGAATGTATAAAGGAGCACACCACATGTTTTTGAGCCTCTGCCATGAAAGCAGTAGATGGCTCTCTGAGAATTCCTAAGATTATCATATGCAGAAGGCAAAAATACTGCCAAGACAATACTGAGCATCCTAAGGTTCTCCTACACATAACTTAAGGGATTCTACCCAGTGGTGTGTACTTTTATTGACCTCTCATTCTTGCCCTAAAATGAAGGCTCTATATAGGTCATATAGGTCAAAGCCAACCAACTCCATATATATGCAACATATTCAAACAATGCACAGCCTTTAGAGAATGAGGCAAAAAAGACAAACTAAAGTAAGGAACAGCAGCAGTGTCTCTTTAGAGAGGGCACGTGAAATTGATGACAACAGAGAAGGGAAGGCTAAAATGTTCTTGAACAATCATTTGTAAATCAATTTGCTTTACAGTACAATAAAGAAAAGATTTTCAAAGGATGTCCAATATCCTCTCTTCTCTACTCCACCTTTCAGCACTTCTGCACCACCCTCATCAGTTGACTCAACATTTAGTCCTGGTGAAGACCGATCACTGGATTAGCAGGATCAAGAGTACATGCAGAGAACATTCCATCCCGGGAACATCTTTAAATTATTTAGGCTTGTTTACTGCCCTTCTCTATAGAGGAAAAGCATGAAATATTGCCAACGCTTTCACAATATATACCAGTCAGCATCATAGCAACCCAATCCTCTGCCCACCAAAAGATTAACACATACATAGAAAACAGGAAATTCAACAAAACATTAGTTTGACCCTAGACTCCCTTAACAGTTAAATGTCTTAAGTAGTAGCAGTATCTTTATATCACATCTACTTCATGCTACCTTTACAGCTTCCTGGCACAAGCAAATTCTTGGGATTATACAAACTGCTGCTTCGGTTTTCAGCCCAGATTTCTAGAAATGAAATCCTGGAATTGAGGGAGAAAGAAAAACAAATGTTGGCAGAAAGAGGGAGGAAAATGCATTGTCTTTATAATCCCAGTTTAAGTGGAACAATCACCATTAGTTCCATCAGGCACTTTTTTTCAATAAAACCACTTACCCAAAAATGTAGACCTAAAATACGCTGTTGGCTTAAACCACACAAAAGTAATTTAATGGAGACAATCCTACAGATTTTCTCAGAGATAATTGAGGAAGAGATTAACTATAAACTATGCAAAATTCAAGTTTTACACCTTAAAAATCAAACTTCATTGTGGGTTAAATAAATATAATAAAATAGCTGTGCAAAATGTCTACAAAAATCAAACCAAACACCTGTTCTTGTTAGAAGTACCTCTCCAAACCATATAGTCCCTATTCAGGCCTCCTTTTTGATCCACTGTTCCCAAAGCATAAAGTCTGAATAAGAAATGGAGGGAAAACATTTCAGACATTAGTTCATAAAATCAAATTAGACCTTTCCACAAGGTACAGGAGATAAAATAGACACACTTCCAATTGTGTTTTGTTTATAACAAACAGTTCAAGGAATGCCCATTTATTAAGCTGAATCATACCCCACTGCTACCTTTAACCCAAAACTACTACTAGCAGAAGAGCCAAAAGAGCAAGGCAAATAACTTTCTTTTCACATTATTCTCAACATGAAGAAATCTGACCCCCTTCCTACTACATCATAGCTTCTGTGAAATAAGCTGAGAGGCCCCTTTGGCCAACTTTTTTTTTTTTTTTTTTTTTTTTTTTTTTTTTTTGAGACTAATCTCCAACCAATTCCAGAAAAGAAGACACACCTCAAACAAATTTAACCCTTGAAATCCATCCTTTCAACAGTCCAGTATAATCTAAGCTTTCCAACAGCAATGTTTTACTCAGACACTTGATTTCTTAATCACTGAAGTATAAGCTTCAGCGCTCACAAATCGTCGCCACAGAGACTACTCGGGGCCTCTACAGAGGGTGCAGGGGCTGCAACTCACTCAGGAATCCTTCATTCATCATCATCATACTCGACTTTAAAAACTCACCGTCTTAAAAAAAAAAAAATGTCACCTTCTCCACAAGGACACCTGCCTCTTCAAGGCCTTTACAATGAAGGAGAGCCAAGAACGAAAGGCTAAAAGACCCTTCAGCTTCAAGTTTTCCTCCCCACCAAACTCTGCAGCCACAGCAACGTGGACTGTCCTTGTCACACACACAGGCTTTATTGTCAAACCTTCCGTCTCCCTTTAATAATATCGTCAACCCAAGCAGCTTTTATCCCATGAGAACGACTACTTTAAAATACATATATACATATATACATACATACATGCATGCATGCATACATGGGGGGGACCACAGTTGGGTACTAAGGACTAGGGTCCCTGGTGTTCGGTTTCTCCATTTCTCTTCCAAGAGACTAGGGAACAGCTCCAGTTCTGTCGCTGACCATTAACTGTCCCACCTCCCAATTGTCCAATCAACATGTTTGCTCCCCTTCCTAAGTCCCTTCAGCAGAATTCTGGGAAGGGGACCACCCTAGCCCTAACAGGAAAATCTCATTTATCCATCCCATTTCTGATATCCCTTGTCGGGAGAAGGAAAAAAGCCAGAGCGCCGGGGTAAATGGAAGCGCCGTCGAAGGCTGCGCTTACAGAACGGCACGCCACGGTCATCCCCATTTCGCAGTCCGGGCAAGCGAGACTCCGAGAGGTTAACCCGCGGGCCAAGGTCACCGCGCTCGCCGGGGCCGAGGGGCGCCTGCGCCGACTTCCGGCTCCCCCTCACAGCGGCGGGGAGCGCCGGCGGGCTCGGGGCGCCGCTCCCCGCACCGGGTCGGCGGCTGCGAGCCTCGCGCACCCTCCGCGGATGCTCGCCCTGTCCGTGCTAACTAGGGCAACTGGGAAAGGGGGCAGAGAACTCGCTGCTGCAGCAATTTCCCTCCGCGGGCGCAGCCCCCAGCTGGTGACCGTGACAGCTGCGACCTCCGCCCCCTCCAGCCGCGCGAGAAAGGGGGAACAGAGAGAAAGGAGAGCAGGGGGCGGAGGGGCGCCAGCTGCTCCCCGCCCCCTAGGGCCTCGGCGGCCGCGCGGCTCGTGACAGCTGCACCCACCGGGAGGCTAGGCGTCCGCCGCCCGCCACTCACCTGCCGCCGCCGCCGCCTCTGGGCCGCGCTGACGGGTGCCGAGCTCGCCCGCGACCGTGGCGGCACCGCCGCGGCCTCCGCCGCTCTCGGGCCGGGAGCCCGCTGCCGCCGCGGCTCTCTGGCCCCCTCCTCCGGAGCAGGGGTCCCCCCGCAGGGGGATGCAGAACGGACCCGGGGCAGGCTCCGCTCGAAGGAGCAACAGGAAACAGAGTGATCGAGGCGTTCGAAGCCGCGGTCCAGCCGTCGGAGGAGAGGGCTGGGTGAATCGCGTCAGACTCCCGCACGCCTGGCCTGAAGAACAGGCATTTCAGCCGCTCTCCGCGGCCGCCATGTTCTCCTCCTCCTCCGCCGCCGCTGCCGCCGCCACCACCACCGCCCCCCCACCACGACTCGCGGCCCCGCCCCCTCCGTGCCCCGCCCCGCCCCGCCCGGTCCTTGCCGCCACGCCACGCCCGCCGCGCTGCCCCTGCGCTCTCGGGCCGACGGGACCGCTGCGACGGGTCCCCGCGACTCCGACGGCGCACGCCGGGCAGCGCGCTCCCTACTCGCGGGGCGGCGGGGCGAGGAGTCGCCCTGCTCCCTGAGCTGGCCGCCCCAGGGAGGGCTGCCGCCCTGCCGCCCCGGCCCGCGTCTTAACGAAGTGTAGGAAAGGAGGCCCTAACTCTTGCCCTCCCCTCTGGGCGTTCCTCCGACTGCTGCCGGGAAGCGGCCTCGAACCCCAGGGTGCTTTCAACTAGGCCGCCCGGACTGCAGCCTCCCGTCGCTCTTATCTCTCTGAGAAGGTGGTGGAGCAGCGAGAGGCCGGGGAGGAGTCAGTTCTGGGCCTGTCCCTCCACTAATTTGTTGCAGTACTTTGAGCGAGACACATCCCGCGGGCCTCGTTTTTTATTCTGTAAAATTGGGAGGTGGTTGCCTAGCCTAGATGATTTCACAGACTATTAGACAAGGGGAAAGAAAGGTCATCTGCCCCCTTCGTTTTACAGATGAAAAGATATGACTGACACGTCTGGCTCTGCAATTCTACGAATTACCCAAAATGTCTAACATCGACAGAGCTTCTCCCTCAAGAGGGCCCACACCTTTCTTCTTTTCTATGGGCTTTAAAAAAAAAAAATCTATAATGGAAGTGCTACTTCCAAAAGTAGAGTGCTTCTTGTCACCAGAGGAATCAAACAGCTGCTGAACAGGCTTTCTGAGCCATGATGGCTTTATGTGGAAAGCATCCCTCATTCCAAAGGCTGGCAATATAATACCGATCTCTCTCCCACTTGTCCTAAGGATTAATGAGTCACTGGCTGCAGAAGGGCTTTGTGAAACATACATCTATCCTTTCCTGCACTCTATTCCCAGTTAGCTGCCTCCCCCTACCTCAATCTTGTCCTGCTGCTGCAGTCCACCAACGTGTCTGCTCTTTCTCTTGCCGTGATTTCTACCGTAGAGCCAACTCTGTAAATCCTTAAGCCCATCGTCCCACTTCTACCCCTTTTTAACTGAAACCTAGCTTTGCCTTGAAAACACCAATCTCCCTGGCCCCTCTCTAAGGCAGTGGGCAACTTCTTCCAGAGGCAAGTACTCCATCCTGCCATCGTTCACTGCAGTACCCTAGATTAACATCTTCTTCCTTTCTTTACATTAAACAAACTTCAGCCCACACCCCCACATTCTTTCATATATCCGTTCATTTATATATTCATTCAACTTATTCTTGTCAAAAACCTGTTACTGCCACCCTAGGTGCATTTTATTAGTTCTTGTCCTCACCTGGTCTAGCAAGGCCTCTAGCCACCTGCAGAGCCCCCATTTCCAATAAAAGCCAGTTCAGTCCCCTTCTGTAAAACCTGCCTCCCACTCTAGTCCAATCCAAACTGTGTGCAAGTGCCTATAAGCGAGCCAACCACTTGCACAGGTAATGCTAACTCCTGTCGGGGCTATACTCTAGTGACTGCTGATTGCCAAATCCAGTGGACCCTTCCATTCACACATTCTGTTGTCTTTTAACAGCGCTCAAGACTACTAACTCCTTCTTTTTGAAAGTCTTCTTTCTTGTCTGTCTTCTATATCATTTCCCTTTCTCTCACCGGTTTCTGGTGTTCCCTTTGCTAGCAATTTCCTTGGCTGCTTTATTTTTTAATACAAAGCCATAAAGTGTTGGTATCCTCAAGGTTTTACATTTTTCCCCCTCCTTTCCTTTCACTAAGATTGACTTGGTTTGTTTCCACAACTTCAATTGTTAATAATACCTACATGTCCTTCCAGAAGCACCAACCCCCTCCTGCCAATGCCTGCAGCTAAGTGCCAGTTAACATTAAAGCATCCTTAGGACATGAACTGCTGAGATTTTGTTGAATGAAATTTAAGGTATTACTTTATAGTGCCATAACCATCTATAGATGCTAAAGAAAAGAACTTTTCTCCTTAAGTAAAATTTTTAAGTAAAACCTTTTGATTTCTTTTTCTACAAATCATTATTGTTTGTCAAAACAATTACACCCCCCTTTTTTTCTTTTTGTGTGTGTTATTACCAGCTTAACCATTCTAAGTGTACAGTTCGGTGATATTAAATACATTCTCGTTGTGTATGCATCCCCATTATCTATTTCCATAAACCTTTTCATCTGGTAAAACTGAAACTCTATACATATTAAACAGTAACTCCCCATTCTCCCTTTCCCCCAGCCTCTGACAATCACCATTATACTTTCTGTCTTTATGATTTTGACTACTGTAAGTGGAATCATACAGTATTTGTTTTTTTGTGACTTATTTCACTTAGCATAATGTCCTCAAGCTTCATCCATGTTGTAGGATAATTTCCTTCCCTTTCAAGGATGAATAATCTGTCACGTATATACCACATTTTGCTTATCTGTCAATGGACACTTGGGTTGTTTCCACATTTTAACTATTGTGAATAATGCTGCAATGAACATGGTTGTATAAATATCTCTTTGAGACTGCTTTTAATTACTTGGGATATATAACTAGAAGTGGAATTGCTGGGTCATGTGTTAATTCCATTTTTAATGTTTTTAAGGAATCTCTTTACTGCTTGCCACAGTGGCTAGACCATTTTACATCTCCACCAATAGTGCACAAGCATTCCAGTTTTTCCAAATCCTTGCCAATGATTGTTGTTTCTGGGGTTTTGTTTTTGTTTTTTATTGTAGCCATCTTAAATGGGTGTAAGGTGGTATCTCATTGTAGTTTTGATTTGCATTTCCCTCATGACTAGGAATATTGAGCATCTTTTCATGAGCTTATAAACCACTTTTATTTTTCCCAATTGGTCTTCTCTTCTCTGGCCATTTTCAGTACTTCTCTGGCTCCATCTACTTTTCCTAAAAGGGCCCACTCCCTTTACTCCAACTAATGCCTCAGGGGCCATTAATGTAGGAGCAAAATATTTATTACTTAGGTTTACTTCTGGACTGACTCCAATTAAATGAAAGGGCTTTGAAGAGAGTTGTTAAATGAAAATATAAGACAACATTTAACTTTTATAAGCCAGAAAGATCTGGTTTTAGTCCAGGTCCTGTTGACCCCATACATTAATAATAATCCTTTGGTAGAATAGAAACATACTAGTTATGTGACCAGGACCTGTAATATATCTGTTGAATTTTCTCCAAAGCATAATAGATTCTCAATTCTATAAAACATCTAGCTAGAGTACATGATATCTCTCCAGTTACTGAAGCAAGAACTGATTTAACTTTGACACTATTTTTTTCCAAATAGTTTTTTGTTTTCTACTGAAAAAAAATTATAAAATATTCAAAGAATTAAAAAATTACAAAGATGTAAAAACAAACGACTGAGCCAGAGAAAACATATTCAATAGCAAACACTTTTCCACACATGGACTGTATATTTGCACATATAAACTCAGTAAGGTATTCAATTTTACACACTAGAATCACATTATAAATACTCATTGATAATCTGACGTTTTTACTGTACAATATCTTTCATCATTAAAATGGCTGAATACTTTGCCTGACCAAGTGGTGGCAGAGTGGATAGAGCATCCACTTGGGACTATGAGGACCCATGTTCAAAACCTCCCAAAGTCACCGGCCTGAGCAGGCTCATCCAGCTTGAGTACAGGGTCTTAGACATGATCCCATGGTTGTTGGCTTGAGCCTAAGGACACTGGCTTGAGCAAGGGGTCACTGGTTTGACTGAAGCTCCCGATTAAGGTACATATGAGAAAGCAATCAATGATTCAGTGAACAATTAGGGTGCTGCAACTATGGGCTGATGCTTCTCATCTCTCTTCCTGTCTGTCTGTCTATCTCTCTCACTAAAAAGGAAAAGGAAAAAAAAAGAAATAAAATGGCTGAATACTCTTGCATTATGTATCTCTTTAACCTTTAACATTACCAGAAAAATGCTTACTTTTTTAAAATTTGTTTGTTTGTGGGTTTATTTGTAAGTAATTCTGTAATTTTAAAGCATGCCTCTGTGCACAGTTTGAAAATTAAAAATTATTTTCTTGTGTTAAATTCCTAGAAGAGCCTGACCAGGTGGTGGCACAGTGGATTAGAGTGTCAGACTGGGACAAGGAGGACCCAGGTTCGAAATCCCAAGGTCACAGGCTTCAGTGTGGACTCATCTAGCTTGAGCATGAGCTCACCAGCTTGAGCATGGGGTCCCTGGCTCAAGGTAAGGTCGCTGGCTTGAGCAAGTAGTCACTTGCTCTACTGTCCCATCCACCCCACACACACACCCCAACCCCATCGCATATATGAGAAAGCAATTAGTGAACAACTAAGGAGACTAAGGAACCACAATGAAGAATTGATGCTTCTCATCTTTCTCCCTTCCTGCCTATCTGTCCCAATCTCTCCCTCTCTCTGTCTCTCTCTGTGTGTCATACACACACACACACACAAAAAAAAAAATTCCTAGAAGATTAATTGCTGGCTCAAAGGGTACATGCTTTTATTTATTTATTTATTTATTTATTTATTCCTTTCTTTTACTACATATTTGCTGATCTCCAGTAAAATTGATTCTATCTCTAGCCTTACCTATAATGCATTAGCCTGCCATTTGCTCACAAAATGAATTTTGTCAATTTTCCTTTGAATAATCTTTCATTTCTACATTTGCTTGAAGTATAGACATTAGAAAGATTGGGTTTATTATGTACTTTTTTTTTTTTTTTTTTTTACAGAGGCAGAGATAGACAGGGACAGACAGGAACGGAGAGAGATGAGAAGCATCAATCATCAGTTTCTCGTTGCGCGTTGTGACTTCTTAGTTGTTTATTGATTGCTTTCTCACATGTGCCTTGACCGCGGGCCTTCAGCAGACCGAGTAACCCCCTGCTGGAGCCAGCAACCTTGGGTCTAAGCTGGTGAACTCTTTGCTCAAGCCAGATGATCCCGCGCTCAAGCTGGCGACCTCGGGGTCTCGAACCTGGATCCTTCCGCATCCCAGTCCGACGCTCTATCCACTGCGCCACCAGCTGGTCAGGCAAGATTGGGTTTAGAGTTACGCAAACGTGGGTTTGAAATGGTTCTGCCACTCGCTAGCTGTGTGACATTGAACTAAACACTTCAATCAACTCCAAGCCTCTGTGTCCTCATCGGAGAATAGGCTGCTGGCAAAGGATTGTTGCAAAGATGGAATGAAATAGTGTATGTGAAGCATTTCATACTGTTGGCCCGTAAGAAAGTAAAAATTAACTCAAACCCAGAAGATAACAATCTGCCCAGCCATTCATCAGGCTAGAAGAATAGGCACAGATAAAGCCAGCTGCACAGTTAACAGGATGCGGTGTCCCCTAAGGACATACTGCAGCTGTAAAGTGTCATAATAGCCACATTTTTTGAGTGACAACTGCTTTCCTTCTCACTGAGAAATTTTGTTCTCTACAATCACAGATATCAGAAACTTTGATGTGTGTAATTATATCAGTAATAACCAAGCATCTCTCTCTTGCCTGGAGAATCTAAGTCCTTTTTGACAGAGGTGTGGTCTTGATTTACAACCCAGGCATAGAGTTCTATATAAAACAGTACAAACATTCTACATTTATCTGAACTTTATTGTTTCCAGAGCAACAGGATTTGGGGTCCACTTTGTGGTCTAGATTGGAGGTTAACCCCTTTATACACAGCCACGCTTTACTTTGCACTGATCAAAACACTGCTTTATTTAAACTTCATCCGAACTCTGCTAAAGGTTACTTTCTTCTCGCATGTGGTATTAAGTAGAAGCAGTTATTAACCTAAACAGAGGGCTTCACTTGGAGCATCTTGTAAATTTCTTTTTAACAATCAAAAATTCAACAGTTTTTGCCTCCAAAAGATGATTTTGAATTCAGTTTCTCAGAGCTTCTCTTGTCGAATATGCCCTAGCTGTTTTTTGGGTGCTAAAACCTTTTGCCCAGGAAGTTAATTTTTTAAAGCCAAGTAAAGAACTTACTGACCACGGTGACACAGTGGATAGAGCATCGACCTAGGATGCTAAGGACCTAGGTTCAAAACCCCGAGGTCACCGGCTGAGCATGAAATCATAGATATGATTCCATGGTCACTGACTTGAGCCCAAAAGTTGCTAGCTTGAGTCAAGGTCACTGACTTGAGCAAGGGGTCACTGGCTTGGCTGGAGCCCCCGGTCAGGGCACATATGAGAAGCAATCAATGAACAGCTAAAGTGCCACAACTACTAGTTGATGCTTCTCATCTCTTTCTCTTCCTATCTGTCTGTCTGTCTCTTTAGCTAAAGAAAAAAAAAAGAAAGAACTCACTGTGTCATAGTGTTCCATTATCAAATACCAGGTTTTCTGATCTGTTTGCCAGGGCTTGTTCATTAGTGGCTGTAACTTGATTCCTGTACATTAGGCAGCAGTTATTCTCTAAAATATTCTTAGCTTCCATGTTAGTTCACTTTTAAGAGCTAAATACTTAACAACATCATCTTACTTCACTCATGCTTGGTGTTAAGTTCTCCATTGATATATGTAGTTCCACTGTGTCCGGGACCCAGTGGCAATGTAGGTGTGATCATGTTTAAAAGACTGTAAAGCCAGTATCCACAGCCACCATCACAGCCGCCTGGCCCGTGCAGGTTCGCATTGATTCGGACAGACGGTAACAAAACAACAGAGCCAAGAACTTGTGGGCCATTAGCTTTAATCCTAGCTTGCACCCAGTGGGCAAGAAATACACACAGTGGGAAAACACTTCCCTTTCCCTTCAGGGCTCCCAAAGCCACTGACTTATCCAAGTTTCCTAGAATCAAAGGTTTCTACCTCACCAGCCTTATTCACCTCTGTTAAGCCTTATTCTCCTCTCTGCACAAACTGGCTTCTCTCTGCACAAACTAGCTTCTCCTTCAGCACTCCACCATCTTGGCTGCTTCTCCTCTCCTCCACGTGGCCTTTTTCTGCTCTCCTCCAGCATGGGCTCCTCTGCCCCATTTTATAGTGTAGAAATCAAAACCTTTAATCCAATATACAAACAAGGAAGTCTCTGATACAAAGTCACTTATCTGAGGCATACTGGGATTTCTCATGAGAGTGCACCACCCCCTATCATGCAACAGTTAAGAGTGTGGGGAAAAGATTAGTCTTAAAACTATGCCTTAGGCTATTAAGGACCCTGCCTGCTTACAGCCTGTCCCCCACATCCAATGCAAACTATAAGCGAGCAAACATATATATCATATTTACAAACTTATTTGACCAACAAAGACAGTCTTCCTTTATTGAATGACCACTTCACACCTTTTAGTTGCAACAGCTGTCTAATCTCTTCTTGGGTGAACATTATCCAGGCATTCTAATTATAACTAAAGAAAATGAAAGAACCATACATTCCCTTCGGTTTTTACATCTGAATTGGGGGGATTAGATTCTCTATGGAGAACATTTGGGTTATTTTAAATTTTTCACTACTAAAAGCACATTGCAGTGAATGCCTTCTTTGCACCCTTCTAAGATGACAATATCTATTTCCCGAAGCATAAATGATGTAAAACACAGGCGTGCCTCTCCAACATATGCAGGCTTCAATCAGCCTTGTCGTAGCGGCTGCTTCTCATTTTTGAAGTCTGAATACCAAAGCCAGTTGTACATGTAGGAGGGCTAGTTTGGCAGTGGTCTGTGTTGTGAGCTTTGAGAGATGCCAGATGTACCCACCCCCAAGCTTTCCATAGTGCCTGCAATTTCAACAACAGACATTCATTCCTTTGGATTTGTAACTTGCTATCTCAGGATAATCCTTTAAATAAATCATTTTTCCCTGATTATGGTTATTGTAGAAAATTGAGAACATACAGAGAAGTTGACAAATGAAAATAGACTCAGACACCACTACTGTTAACGGTTTGGTATTTCCTTCCTTTTCTTTCATATACATGAAATTGAAAGGATAATCTTTTTAAAGACTCTTTTGTTATGTATTTCAGCAGCTTTACAGTAAAAGAAATTTGATGAATATAAATTCTAAGCATTTCTCTAAATTTACTTATGGTTCTTTCATTCATCAATAAATATCACTAAATACCTACCAGATGCAAGACATTGAGTGACACACAGATTAGTGACATAAAACACTCTAACAGCATCTAAAAATGCACATATTCTACAAATCAGTAATCAGACATGTAATCAGCCATAAACTATTTTATGATCTAGTTTTCTTTTTTAATATTACTTCTTATAGATTTGTATAAGTGCCTCAAACTTCTTGGTTTTTAAAAGTTATATAGGATTCAACTGTATTGATTTCACCATTCCCTATTATTGCAAATTTGAGGGTTTTTTTTTTTCTCTCTCCCCTTGCCTTTGGATTTTTCACTTGGATTTGATTCCTCAAAAAAGATTATGAAATCAAAGAGCATAATCGTTACTTATTTGAGTAATCTTTTGGGACTCATACACTTATAGGAGGAGAAACAAATTACCTTAGAAACTTATAAAATGCCTTAGACTTATGAATTCAATCGAACAGATGGCTTTCTTCCCATTCGGAAGGTAGGGGCATTGGGACAGGTAGCGTCACAGAAGGAGGGCATAGGCCACTGAAAATGAACTTTACCCTCTTCATGGTTCAGCCAGCCTTCCTGAGGGCAACAGGAATGGTTGCTAGGAGTGATGCCCTTTCCCGTCATTAGGTTAGGTTGCGGATTCCACCAGCCTGTGAGCTCACTGAGGGCAGGACGCGCCACATCCAGCATGAAGCCAACAGCCCCTGTTTTCCATTAGGCTTGGCTTTTAGAAGAAGAACCTGCACATGATGCAACTAACAGTTATTGATACACCAATTCATTCTTTCGTAACTCTGATGACCAGTGATGACTGAGAATTTTCCTATAAAGTTGAAACTCACTAACTGCTGATGCTAGAGAACAGGGCCTCTGCCAACACAGTTGATACATGGACGAGAGCTCATGGTGGTACCCATTAGTGCCCTGCTAAAGAGTCCCCTTGCAGGACCTGCCGAGGGATCCTCCCTGCTGAGCCCCTAGATGACTCGTGAGACTGTTTGGCCTTGGCCAAACCCTCCCTGCACTGAGCTGCAGACTGTAGCCAATTCAAGTATAGAGAGTGTGACACCTTCTGGGTGGCTATATGGTGACAAGGTCCCACTCTCTCAGTTTGATGGGGTGGACATACTCCTCTTTCCCTCCCTCCTTCCAAGGCTGCCCAAACACTGTCAGTTGGGCAGAAGAAACACATGAGAAAGCAGAGAAGGGGAAATTGTTACGTATGCTTCTAGGTCCTGAAGGCAAGCTGGCAGGCCCTAACTTTTCATTATACAAGAATCATAAGCAGAGATTTTACCCAGAGATTCATTCATGAAATCATTTGATAAATATTTACATTTATTAAAAGCCTCACTATGTACCAAGCATTATTTGAAGTGTTGGGATTGCAGAGGGGACTATTTCTGTCCTCCAAAGCTTACATTGTAGAAGAAATAGACAACAAATGAATAAACAAATAAATGAGAGAAAGTTTCATATAAGCAGAATATATTAAATGCAAAACTCAATGCTAAAATAAGCCAATACGTTAGTCACTCTCAATCACTCTCAGAATTTCCAAACAGTACCAAGCTGAATAAAATTTAAGAAAATTTTGTAGTTCAGTTTAGCAAACTGAGTGCCTACTTCCTGCAATGGCTGGGAAGCTATAAAGACTGAAGAGGCTCTCTGCCCTCAAGGCACTCATCTTCTTTTATTGATTGATTGATTGATTGATTGACTTTTATTTATTTATTTATTTATTTATTTTAATTTTTTTGGTGACAGAGACAGAAAGACAGAGAGAGGGACAGATAGGGACAGACAGACAGGAAGGGAGAGAGATGAGAAGCATCAATTCTTTGTTGCAGCTTCTTACTGTTCATTGATTGTTTTCTCATATATACCTTTACGGGGGTGGAGGGGAGAACAGCAGAGCAAGTGGCCTCTTGCTCAAGCCAGTGACCTTGAGCTCAAGCCAGCAACCTTGGGCTTAAGCTAGCAACCATGGGGTCATGTCTATGATCCCATGCTCAAGCCAGTGATCCTGCACTCAAGCTGGTGAGCCCATGCTCAAGCCAGATGAGCCTGCACTCAAACTGGCAACCACGGGGTTTTGAACCTGGGTCCTCTGATTCCCAGTTCGACGCTCTATCCACTGTGCTACCACTGGATCAGGCTTTTGATTGATTGATTTTTAGAGAGAAGAAAAGAGAGAGAGAGAGAGAAACATTAATTTGTTGTTCTACTTATTTATGCCGTCCTTGGTTGATGCTTATATGTGCCCTGACCAGGGATCAAACCCTCAACGTTGGCATATTTGGACAATGTTCTAACCAACTGAGCTACTTAGCCATGAAGACACTCATCTTCTAATAGGAACTTTAATGTAGTCAAGTAACCATAATATCTGTGCTTATATATTTTAATTTTGGGAAGGGAGAATATATTTTTATTCATGGAGCTAGCATATGTCAAGATGTGCTTCACTGACCAGTCGGTGGCACAGTGGATAGAGGGTCGGACTCGGATGCGGAGGACCCAGGTTCGAGACCCTGAGGTCGCCAGCTTGAGCACGGGCTCATCTGGCTTGAGCAAAATAGCTTACCAGCTTGGACCCAAGGTTGCTGGCACGAGCAAGGGGTTACTCAGTCTGCTGAAGGCCCGCGGTCAAGGCACGTATGAGAAAGCAATCAATGAACAACTAAGGTGTTGCAACGAAAAACTGATGATTGATGCTTCTCATCTCTTTCCGTTCCTGTTTGTCTGTCCCCATCTATCCATCACTCTGACTCTCTCTGTCCCTGTTAAAAAAAAAAAAAGAAAAGATGTGCTTCACATTCAGCATATCCTGGGTCTACAAGCTCAGAGCCTGCACATAGCTTCTAGTCTGATGAATGTCTATAGCTATGACTCCAGGAAAGAGTTTATTTTGCCCCTTTACTTTTCCCCATTGCCTAATCTCCACACTGTCCTCCACCTCTCTTGGCCTCCCTTCACCAAATACCCTGTCTCCATGAACTACCAAAGACTTTGCTATCTGCTTGCTTTTCTATTGTCCCTAAGGTCAGGAGACACTTTTACCCTTGCCTTTTTCCTCATCTAATTTCCTACAATCACAAATTCCTAAGGCAAGAAGAGATCTTGGCACAATTTACTCTTATTAGATAAAGCAACTGAAGCCTGAAGAGCTTAAGTGACTTACCCAAGGTCAAATAAGTAAATAGTTGTTTCCTATACAGGCCATTTTTGCTGGGATGAGTCTTGGGGGAGGCTTTCAAGGATGGAGTTTCACAGATTTCAAGGCTCTTGCTTGCCTGCTGCTTTTTGTTAGCAGGGACAGGAAGAAGAACCATCAGTTGATCAAATTGAGGTAACATACAGAGCAGTAAAATCACCTAGTCACCCAGAGAAGTCTGAGTGAAAGCAGGATTATGAGTGGTTAAGAAGTGGGAGGTCATGACCAGCTTGTTTGTGAAGTTTGTTCATGGGAAAGAATGAAGAACTTAAATGAGGCCTGACCCAGAGTGGCACAGTGGATAGAGCATCAACCTAGAACACTGAGGTCCCAAGTTTGAGACACCGAGGTTGCTGGCATGAGCATGGGATCATCAGCGTGATCTCCAGGTCATTGGCTTGAGCCCATTGTCACTGACTTGAGCTCCCCATCAAGGCACATATGAAAAGCAATCAGTGAACAACTAAAGTGAAGCAGCTACAACTTAATGCTTTTCATTCTTCTCCTTCTCTCTCTGTCTCCCTTCCTGTCTCTCTCTCAAAAGAAAAGAAGAAAAAAACCTTAAATGAATACAAAGGCCACTACTTCAATAAAGTTAGATATGAGCATGTTGGTGAGCAGAGGATACGATTATTCCTTAGAAACGACTGAAGCTGTAAAAAAGGAAAATAACGGACCAAGCAAGGTTTCGGGGAAGGGGACAGGGATGAGAGTAAAGGTATAGTGGAAACATGATTTCTTGGCTTATTCTGCTATTAAATATCTCAGTGGTTCTCAAACTTTTTGAAGTTGGGGCACATTTAAAATCCTACAAATAATTGTAGGTGCACTATAGACAAATTTCTGAGAAATAAGTTATAATAACTAAGTCAAATATTAAAGAAAAAAATATGAAGTCCAAGTGTACTTCTATGGTAATTAAATGAAACAAATATGACAAAATTAAATTTATTCTGACATTAAAAACATTTTTATGTTACATTTTTGGAGTTACACTTTTTAGAATTCATAAAAAAGGGTTAAAAAATAAAAAAAAACGACAAAAAGTTATCTTTTTATATAGATAGATACATTCATTTTTTTTATTTTTTATTTTTTTTGTATTTTTCCGAAGTTGGAAACGGGGAGGCAGTCAGACAGACTCCCGCATGCGCCCGACAGGGATCCACGTGGCACGCCCACCAGGGGGCAATGCTCTGCCCATCTGGGGCATTGCTCTGTTGCAACCAGAACCATTCTAGCACCTGAGGCAGAGGCCACAGAGCCATCCTCAGCGCCAGGGCCAACTTTGCTCCAATGGAGCCTTGGCTGCCGGAGGGGAAGAGAGAAACAGAGAGGAAGGAGAGGGGGAGGGGTGGAGAAGCAGATGGGTGCTTTTCCTGTGTGCCCTGGCTGGGAATCAAACCCAGGACTCCTGCACCCAGGCCGACGCTCTACCACTGAGCCAACCAGCCAAGGCCTAGATAGATACATTCTTAATAAGATTTAGTAAATTTGGCAGGTCCCGGCGTGAATGTGTTTTTTCATACTTATGTTTATGAGAAACATGAGCCTGATGTGTCCTAGCGACTCTTTCAATGTTTGGGCGTATATTTGAAAGTCAAACTCTCATTTCCTCGTCAATACATTGAAGAATTCCTCTCTTTTTACCCTTAATTGTGTTGAGAGTAAAAATTCTAATTCATTTAAATAAGATTTTGAAAATTGTAGTAAAATATTCAAAGCTTCTTTATCATATGCGGCTTAAGTGTCTGTTTGTTGCCGATAGCTTATTGGTTGCTTGCGTAACTGTACTAGCCAATGGGGTGAAGTTGCCATGGCTGAACGCAAATTGAGTGGGTCAGGGGGAAGGTGAACATTTGTTTGCATTGGCAATCATCTGTTTTACATAAAAACTATGTCTTAACGTAATTTCTTTTAAGAATGCCTCCTAGAAAATACAGCACTGAAGAGGAGAGAAAAGGAGCTAAAGCTGCACAAAAACGGCTTTCTCGACAAAAAGAAACCACTGAGCAGAGAAAGACAAGGCTTGCTTCAGTCGCAGAGCAAATGCGTCTTTCTCGGCAAAATGAGACTGATGAGCATAGAGAAATAAGGCTTGCCTCAGATGCAAGACAAAAAAGCCTGTCTCGACAAAATGAGTCCCTTGAACAAAGGCAGGAGAGAAATGCAAAAAAACAACAGAGTAATGCTGACTGAAACGCAAAAAGGATTAAAACAGTTTCTCTTAAGAAATGTACCGCCAGTGGTTTCCTTCATTGCACTCTACTTTAAGCAATTAAGCAAGTAGAAGGGGGAAATCCCGTGGGGCACTAAGCAAAGGGGCATCCTCGCCGCCTGTCCTGGGTAATTCAGTTTGAATTAGCAGACACCTTTGCACAAATCATTTTAATTACAATTTATAATATCTAGAACATTTCGTATGACCGCCGGGCTTTCTAGTTTTTAGATATTGACACATATTTTTCTTTCATAGAAATCCAAAAGGCTTCAAGAGACAATTCCTTATGTTTAATCATTAATCCAAAACACCCACCATACATATCATCTTAACTTGACACCAAACAAAGGACAGAAGAAACTTGCCTCCAGTCTTTCCGGGGAACATGGTGGGTAGTATAAACAATCCAGCACCACAGCTTAACAGCCTTTTGCAACCTAATCAGGCAAGTGAGGTGGGGGGTTGGGCAGACTGTCAGCTTACAGTCAATTCCCCATACCTCTGTCCCCCAAAAGTCTAAACTCCAAAAGCCCTGTTGGTTTTTTGGTGCCCAACAGGCAGATATTTCTCTGGAATACCATACGGTGCACCTGGAAATCTTCTAGAGTGCAGAAATGTACCCTGGCACACACTTTGAGAACCACTGAACTATCTACTAGACTTTAAACTCCATAAGGACAAGGACCAAGTCAGGGTTTGCTCACTGTTCTGGCCAGTACCTGGCACATAATAGGACATTTACAATATTTCTTGGAGGGATGGATGAATGATAAAAAAAAAACCTTCCAATGCCGCACTTACGTGCTCAGTAACAAAAACTTAGGACAAGACCCTGGCCAGTTGGCTCAGTGGTAGAATGTTGGTCTAGTGTGTTGATGTCCCAGGTTTGATTCCTGGCCAGGGCACACAGGAGAAGCGCCCATCTGTTTCTCCACCCTTCCCCTTCTTGCTTCTCTCTCTCTCTCTCTCTCTCTCTCTCTCTCTCTCTCTCTCTCAATCTCCTCCTCCACTCCTGCAGCCACCAATTGGAGTGAATTGGCCTCTGGCACCGAAGATGGCTCCACGGCCTCTGCCTCAGGTGTTAAAAAAAATGGTGCCCGTTGCAATGGAGCAGCAGCCCCAGATGGGCTGAGCATCACCCCTTAGTGGGCTTGCCAGACGGATCCCAGTCAGGACGCATGCAGGAGTTTGTCTCCCCTCCTCTCACTAAAACAAAACAAAACAAAACAAAACAAAAACTTAGGGCAAAAGGAAAGGGGAAAGAAAGAGTCAAGAAGGAGTTTGAAATATACAAAATAGATGCCTGCTTTGGCCTCTTTGGTCAATGTACTGGATGACACCAGGAAACCAAGACAAATTGTCAGTAGTCACCACCATATAGAGAAACTGACAGTTCTGGTGACTTCAGTGCCACGGTTAATTGGAACTGTACACCACAGCATAAAATTATTTATCATCTTGAGTTCTGAATGCCAAGTGAAATTTATCACATGAGGACACTGAATAGCAAAGTAGCTGGTGCCCTTGACAGAAACTTGACCAAAAATGATAGATAAATTATACATATGTACGGAGGTAATATTCAAAAATACTTAACAACTGCTGGTATAACACAGAACCCAACAGACCATCCTTAAGCAAGCCATGTGGCTGCACTGTACCTGTGTATGCTGACTCTTGGAAACACACGTTGCTTATATTGATGCTCAGGCCCCAACAGTGCTGCTTTGAAAAAGCCATTATCCCCGGTGGAATGAAGAGTGTGCAAAGCAATGTGACGTGCTTCCAGAGCAGCATCTCTCCGCAAAGATTCTCATACTGATGCTTCTCCATCCAGTAGAGCAGAACTTTATTCACTGTTCCCGCAACTTGATCCTCCAGACTTAAGCAAACCCTAATACTGGCCACTTGCTTTCATCTCTATGTTTCTTCACTCATCTAGCTCCAGAGCCAGCCACACCTATAGGAGGCCTGTCCTTACCTACTCCATATGTCTATTAACTTCACGGGTCTATAATTATCCCCAATATCAGCCACCTGCCCTTGTCATGTACCTAACAGACCAGATTCTTGACAAAATTTAATCATAAAAAAGACTCAAGGAAAATTTTATGGCACAGAGGACCAATGGTAGAAAACCAAGCTTCAAGAAGTTACAGATTGAATATAATACTAAAATATAATTATATAATTATAATCCCCTGAATTTTCTTGTGGGTCATGTAGAAATTCCACGTCTAATTTTGAAAGACAGAAAACCAAATACAGTGGTACCTTGAGATATGAGTTTAATTCGTTCTGTAACCAAGCTTGTAAGTCAGTCAACTCATATATCAAATTTCTCCCATTTAAAATAACTGAAATAGATTTAATCCATTCCAGCCCTGTGAAACATCCCCAAACCATCCTAAATTATGAAAAAAGACATGTTTTTAATTAAGAAACACACATGTATACTTTACCGATGCATAACAAAATATATGAAATAAAAGAAAAAAGTGTTATTTAGTACTGTATTCTTACCTTGGAGACAGACGAGTGCAGCTAACGGAGGTGAATGGCGGAGGAGGAGAGAGGGAGGAAGGGATGCAGGCACTGTAGACACATAAACTAAAACTGCACTTTCTTAACACTAAATGTAAACTAAAACTGCATTTTCTTTACTTTAAACAAAACTAAAACTGCATTTTCTTTATTTAAAATGAAACCACAAAAAGTTGTAAAAAAAAATGCACTTTCTTAACTTTAAACTTAACCTAAACTTCACATTATGTATTTTTTCATTTAATCATCACCTGTTTTTGCCTTTTTTTTTTTTTTTTTGTATTTTTCTGAAGTTGGAAACTGGGAGAGACAGTCAGACAGACATCCGCATGCGCCCGACCGGGATCCACCCGGCACGCCCACCAAGGGCGACGCTCTGCCCACCAGGGGGCGATGCTCTGCCCACCAGGGGGTGATGCTCTGCCCCTCCAGGGCATCGCTCTGCCGCGACCAGAGCCACTCTAGCACCTGGGGCAGAGGCCAAGGAGCCATTCCCAGCGCCTGGGCCATCTTTGCTCCAATGGAGCCTTGGCTGCGGGAGGGGAAGAGAGAGACAGAGGAAGGAGGGGGTGGGGGTGGAGAAGCAAATGGGTGCTTCTCCTATGTGCCCTGGCCGGGAATCGAACCCGGGTCCCCCGCACGCCAGGCTGATGCTCTACCGCTGAGCCAACTGGCCAGGGCCTGTTTTTGCCTTTTTGGCTGCACTTTCGGCATTTTCAGTTGCTGGACTTTTGAATAAAAATCTATCCAAAGAGGTTTACTTTTGCCTGCCTTTTAAAATGTTACGGAAATGTGACAAACAAGTGTCATTAAAAAGTGCTGAAGCACAACTGATTGAAACTTTTTCTGGGTGTTTCTTTTCAATGAAACTTGAAAGCTTCTCCCATATTGCTGGCATGTCTTTAATTTCACTTGTAGAAATCACTTCCTCCGACTCTACCTCCTCCTCACTACTAATCTCTTGCAGAAGCTCCGTATGTTGCATCATCCATAGCTCCTTCAACTCCTCAGTTGAGAGTTCCTTCTTATGTTTCTTGATGAGTTCATTTACATCACCCTCATCTACCTCCAGACCCACTGACTTTCCGAGAGACACAGTCTCCTCCAACGCTTCTACTTCAGTCTCGCTCTCTGGTTCGAATCCTTCGAAGTCCCTATCTGCAACAACATCAGGCCATAACATTTTCCATGCTGAGTTCAAGGTTCTTCTTGTAACCTCTTGCCATGCCAAGTCAATAATGTGTAAACATATTATGATGTTGTAGTGATCTTTCCAAAACTCTCAAAGGGTTAGATTTGTATTCTCAGTCACCTCAAAGCAGCGGCGGAACAAGTGCTTTGTGTAAAGCTTTTTAAAGTTGGAAATGACCTGCTGATCCATAGGTTGCAAGATTGAAGTCGTGTTGGATGGGAAGTAGA
Source organism: Saccopteryx leptura (assembly GCF_036850995.1). Taxonomy (NCBI): domain Eukaryota; kingdom Metazoa; phylum Chordata; class Mammalia; order Chiroptera; family Emballonuridae; genus Saccopteryx; species Saccopteryx leptura. The sequence continues at coordinate 290,158,165 of NC_089505.1, read as the reverse complement.
GGACTTTCACGAGTTTGAACTCATCGAGAATGTCATCTTCGGGTATATACCCCCAAAACTCAGAAACATTGATACGTAAAGACACATGCAGCCCCATGTTCATTGCAGCATTGTTCACAGTGGCCAGGACATGGAAACAACCAAAAAGCCCATCAATAGATGACTGGATAAAGAAGATGTGGCACATATACACTATGGAATACTACTCAGCCATAAGAAATGATGACATCAGATCATTTACAGCAAAGTGGTGGGATCTTGATAACATTATACGAAGTGAAATAAGTAAATCAGAAAAAAACAGGAACTGCATTATTCCATACGTAGCTGGGACATAAAAGTGAGACTAAGAGACATTGATAAGAGTGTGGTGGTTACGGGGGGAGGGGGGGAGGGAGGGGGAAAAGGGGAGGGGGGCACAAAGAAAACTAGATAGAAGGTGACAGAGGACAATCTGACTTTGGGTGATGGGTATGCAACATAATTGAACGACAAGATAACCTGGACATGTTATCTTTGAATATATGTATCCTGATTTATTGATGTCACCCATTAAAAAAATAAAATTATATTAAAAAAAAAAAAGAATGTCATCTTCAAGACCAGGTGGGTGGGCTGGAGCATTATCAAGGATTAGTAATGCTTTCTTCAGGAGTTTATTTTCTTGAAGATATATCTTCACTGCAGGATCAAAGACAAGATTTACCCATTTACCCACGTAATCCATGCCCTAGCATTGGCGCGCTACGTAACCTGCAGTTTTTCTTTAAGAATCTTGTGAGTCTTAAAGGCTTGAGGATTTTCAGAATGATACACTAGCAGTGGCTTTACTTTACAGTCACCACTAGCATTTGCACAGAATGCAAGGGTCAGACGGTCCTTCATGGGTTTATGGCCTGGCAGCTTCTTCTCCTCTGCGATGATGAAAGTCTTCCGGTGCATTTTTTTCCCCCAAACAATCCTGTTTCATCACATTTGAACACTTGTTGGTGGATGTAGCCTTCCTTTGCAATAAGCGCAGCACTCACAGCTTCACTATGCCTCACCACCGAGTGGATGCCAGATCTCTTCTTGAAATTTTCAAACCAGCTATGACTTGCCTTAAACGTATCTTCTGCTGCCTCTTTTGAGGTTGATGGTTCTTTCTTCTTCAAGTCGCTGTAAATAATATGTGCCTTTTCGCATATTACAGTCTCCGTCACTGTATCTCCTGCCAATTCTTTCTCTTTCACCCACACCAGCAGAAGCTTCTCCATTTCTTCATGGATATTTGTCCTTAATTGGGAGAGAATTGTAGTTCCTTTTGCTGGATTTGTTTCCTTTTGATGCCATCCTTTTGTTTAAGGATGGTACAAATTGTAGATGTATTGCGGTCATACAGCCTTGCCAGTTCAATCACTCGTACACAATGCTCATGTTTTTCTATTATTTCTTGCTTTACTTCTGTCGACATCATTTTCTTCTTCTTCTCACCACTGTCCTTTACACTCACTTTCTTCAGCCCCATGATAGCACATAAAAAAAGTTAGTAAAAAATGCAAAAATGATGCAAGAACAAGTACAGTGCATGAGATTCGACTTGATTCTGTGGGTAACACGTGAGAAAGAATGAAATGCTGGTGTTGTGCTGCTGATACTGGACCCATGTGCCATCGTGGCAACTAGCAGCAGCTTCCTGAATCATGACTTGTATCTTGGAATTTCACTCGGATCTCGAACAAAAATATGGACCGAGTTATAGCTCATATCTTAAAAAATTCGTATGTTGGTCTGTTCATATTTCAAGATACCACTTGTACAGAAATGATAGACTTCCATTAGTGCTCAAGGCCTTACATAAGGACTGCTCTGTGCCTTAAATAGTATTTTGTATTATAAAACCAAAGGAAGCATGTCTGATAGGATGCTTCCCAAAACCCAGGAATGTAATAGCCAACACCCATAGGCTGTTGCCACAACTGTGTTGCCTCCTCCGGGAGGTAGAACTGGTTGCACAGGATTACAATTAACCACTCATTCAACTGAGTTATGATCTGAATGGTGACCCCCTCTCCCAACTTCATATGTTGAAATCCTAACCCCCAGTATCTCAGAATGTGGCTGTACAGTATTTGGAGAAAGGGCCTTTAAAGAGATGATTAAGTGAAAATGAGACTTATAATAAGACTTGACCATAATCCAATCTGACTGTCCTTGTAAGAAGAGGAAATTTGACCACACAAAGAGACACCAGGTGAAGGGATTAAGAAGTACAAACTGGAAGTTATAAAAATAGTCATGGGGATATGAAGTACAGCATAGGGGATATAGTCAATGATACTGTAATAACTATTCATGGTGTCCAATGGGTACTAGACTTATCAGGGTGAGTACTTTGTAACGTATACATAAATGCCTAATCACTATGTAGTATGCCTCAAACTAATATAATAGTGTGTGTCATCTATAATTGAAAATTAAATTTTAAAAAAGAAAGAGAAATGAGGGATGCACTCATGCACAGAGGAGAAACCATGTGAGGACACAATGAGAAAGTGACCATCTACAAGCCAAGGCAAGAGGCCTTATAAGAAAGCAAACCTGCCGGGCCCTGGCTGGTTGGCTCAGTGGTAGAGCGTCAGCCTGGAGTGCAGGAGTCCCGGGTTCGATTCCCAGCCAGGGCACACAGGAGAAGCGCCCTTGTGCTTCTCCACCCCTCCCCCTCTCCTTCCTCTCTGTCTCTCTCTTCCCCTCCCGCAGCCGAGGCTCCATTGGAGCAAAGTTGGCCCGGGCACTGAGGATGACTTTGTGGCCTCTGCCTCAGGCGCTAGAATGGCTCTGGTTGCAAAGAGCAACACCCCAGATGGGCAGAGCATCGCCCCCTGGTGGGCATGCCGGGTGGATCCCCGTCAGGCACATGCGGGAATCTGTCTGACTGACTCCCAGTTTCCAACTTCAGAAAAATACAAAAAAAAAAAAAGAAAAGAAAAGAAAGCAAACCTGCCAAAACCTTGATCTTGGACTTGCCTCCAGAACTGTGAGAAAGTACATTTCTGTTGTTTAAGCCCCCTGGCCTGTGTATTTTGTTATGACAACCCTAGCAGGCTAATACAAATAGATACTTACTGCAGGTATAATGCACAAGGGTGACAGTGACAGTCTTCTCAACAGGGCTGTAATTATTTGAAGTCAGGACCTCAGTCTTATATTTCTTTGTATTCCCCAAATGCCCAGTGAAATTCCCTTCACAGAGTAGGACCTCAGTACATTTTAAATTGACAGTACATTAAAAAGTCTAAGACACAGTCACTACCTTCAAGATGCTTGAAAACTGGTATTAGAGATACAACAGGTCTGGCAAAGTAACTAGCAAAGCAGGAGGACATGGAGGGGGTGGGAAAGCACTAAGGGCTCTGCAGCAACATTTGTGGAGTTCTTGATGGTTCAGAATCAGACAGGATGAGAAGAAGCAGCGGGATTCCTGAAAGAGAGAACAATGGAGGCAAAAGCAAACAGTTGTTAATTCTCCATTTTCTATAATGAGAGAGAAAAGAATTATTCCTGCTAAAGAGGCATGTGCATGCAAACAAAAAGAAAATACACTGCAGTTTAGAGAGCTTGTACTGCAAGTCTTAGACCTCGGGACTTGACCCTTGCCCTAACTCCCTTCTGGAACCCAGAGACCTCAGATACTGTTCCCACCTGGTTGTGGGAGCTGAGGCAGAGGAGGAAGGAAGGGAAGACTGGGACACGGAATTGCAAAGTGCAGGGAGGAGGAGATCAAGAGACAGCAAACTATGGCATGGCTAGGATCAAGATAAATGAATCGGAGAGGCAAAACCACATATGAGGTAACAGACTAACCTAGAGGTGCTGAGGCAGAGCAGGCTCTGAAAGGGAGGTGGGAGCAGCTCCCCTGGGCCCCAGATGGAGCGCCAGAGTCTAGGGATGAGGAGGGTGACATTAAGAGGTGGAAGCATTTTGAACAATGGTTAGATGGTAAAGGATCACTGGAGGTTGTTGGATCAGAGGACAACAAAATGGTATTTTAGAAAAATCAATTAAGTAAACGGTACAACAAGAGAAAAGATAGCACATCAGGACATGATTTGACATTTTGGAAAATCATTCTGGAAACACCCAATTTCACTTTTCCCTGTTCACCATAGTGTCTAACAGTCTGGTCTTAGTAAATAAATGTTAAATATGAAATGAATGCCTTCTGCAAAATGATTGCTTTTGTCTTTAGACTAAGACTTTCTCCTAGAATAATGTAATCAATGAATGTCACAGTTGATATATCAAATTCCTGAGAATTTGGACAATGCTTGTCAATTCTGCATAGCTTAATATTTCCTGGAGGAACTAATAGAACTGAGTCTCTAATCCTTGCAGATTGAGGGGCCGATGCTGTAACAATTCTTTGGTTGAAAACTATTGAAATAGACTTCCTACCTCAGCAAAAATTAATTCATTGGAAGGATACTGGGCAGATGACAGAATAAAAAGATCTGTTGGCTCATTTGTCTCAGGAGGCCAGAACCAAAGCAGCTTCAGGGATCTTGGTTTCAAGAGCACTTGAACTGTCTCTGTGCTACTGCTTTCAGATCAGATAGCTCCACCACCTTCTGTGCCTGTATATCTCAACTCAAAGTTCAAATCCTGAGATAAAAAGTGTTGTTGGCCAAGCCAAGAACAAACATCAAACTCTGTTGGGGGTAGATGGCATCGTGTAATTGCTGACAAACAACCCATCAAAGCCAGGTATTGCACATCCTGGCCAGGCAGCCTCCAAGGAAGAAATTCTAGGCAGACAAAAAAAAAAAAAATGTTCACTCTAGGAACTTCCGCTTCAATATTCTACCCTCAAATGTATGTGGACAGGTGATTGGACAAGATGCTGTTTATTTCTACTCTTGAGAAGTCCACACACCATCATTATGACTATTTGTCACTACAGAAACCAAAGCCTACAGATAATGATGAATTCATGGACCTTGGAGCTTATCTATACAGACAAATGTCATTTTCCTAGAATTTCCAAAATTTTTTTAGTGCATCTTCATGATCTGGTAGATTTAAATTTTCATTGTAATATAACATACATATTAAAAAGTACACAGATCATAAGTGCTCAGCTCAAAGGATGTCACAAAATGAAAAATAAGTGTAATCAGAACGCAGATTCTGAAATAGAATATAACAAGCACCCCAGAAGGTCTCCTTCAAGTCCTCTTCCTCCCAACAAAGGTAACCACTAAACATTTCTACCAGTGAATGGTTTGAAAACCTTTGACAGAGAAACTCTAGTAGCTGGAAAAAATAGTGATAGGTTTGTAGAAAACTAAAAAAATAAATTTAAAACCAAAAATGTAGCATTTATGAACTCTAGGGGAAAAAAGTACTAGAAACAAAACATAAAGTAGTATACCGTTTGCTTCAACTATGAGGATTATTTACACAATTATCACAATACAATCACTGATTACTGATTTATCCAAAAATCATGATAACTGTAAAGGTCCCTGAGAGGGACCAATAAGTAGTGATCATCTTCCCAACCTGAGTTTTAAATAAACTGAAAAGTAAAACAAAAGAGTAGCAGAGAAAAGTTAAGATGTCCTGTTTATTGTAACTGATAGAGGCCAAGTTGAGGGTGTAGCATCAAGTCTTTTTGCAAAGTGGGTTGGTTAATACCAAACCAAACTTGGGGAGAATTACCCCCTCAGTAGGCAGTGCTGAGCTAAGGCAAGCTTTCTCGCATGAGTCCCTGGATAATTGGCCTTTCAACCATCAGTCACTGTTGCCCATTCAGCCAACAGGAGCCCCTTCCAGCCAGTAGTACCTGTTTCCCATATAACACCACTAGGTTTTCAAAATTGTCTCTAGAAAGTAGTTTAGTTTAATAAGGAGGGAAGTTAATCTCTAATTATTTTGGTAAACAGAAAAACATGCTGGGCAGTATTCATGTAGGAGTATGTTTTAATTAAGACATAGCTAGTGTTTTAAAAAATAAACTAAATGTGTAATGTCTTAAACACAGTATAAATTGATTTCTTGTTCACGTAACAGGCCAAATCATATGTTCCTCATCAGCGGAGGCAGCTTTGACATTTTCCACATGTGGCTTCCAAGGTTGCACTAGTCATTTCAGCATAGAGAAACATGTGAGGGAGGTTTTTATGGGCCAGCCCTGGAAGTGTCACTCACCATTTCCACTCTTGTTCAGCGGGCTGGAGACCTAACTGCAAAGGAAGCCGGAGGTGTAGTCTAGCTATGAGTGCAGAAAGAAAAGGAGACTGAGTTTTGGTGAACAGCTATCAATCTTTGCCCCTGGGTGTGCAGTTCAGTTGGGCAGAATCTTATGTTTTCCATGCCTATTGTGCCTGATACATAGTAGACACTCAATAAATGTTTGTTGAATAAATGATATAGTGGAAATATAACATAGGCTTCAAAATTGAGAAGACCTAAATTCTAATTCAAGCTGTGCCACTTTCTGACTGTATTATTATAATTTAGACAAGTTATTTAAATTTCCCACACCTCAGTTTCTCATCTGTACAACGGAGGTGAAAATAAGTTTGTGGTCTGCTTCCCAGGTTATACCCGCCAGGTGTGGGAATGGGTAGTGGCGAAAAATATACCCATGAAAATAGTATTTGTGAAATAGGCCTCCTTGAATTTCTCTCAAATAGCTCTGAGAGTGGGGTAGGGGAAATGTCACATGGAGCTTGTGGTTGTCTTGTAAGTATTCTTAAAGAATTGTCAGGGACCGAAAAATCAGCAAGGTTTTTGGTCTTTAGATTTTTGGGGACAGAGTTGTGGGGAACTGACTGTAAGCTAACAATCTGCCCAACTCCCCACCTCTCTTGCCTGATTAAGTTGCAAAAAGCTAAGCCCTTTCTCCACACCTTCGTGTTAGCTGTGATGCTCGGCATGCCCTCCATGTTCCCCAGAAAGACTGGCTTCTATGTGTAAAGTTAGGATGTTTATGTATGGTGGGGGTTCTCTGCACTTGGTAGAATTCTTGGGTTGCCTTGGAAACTATAATCAGAAAAGTCATTGATTTGCTAATGTCCCACTTAGCCCCCTATAAATAAAGGAATATGTGGGTTTTGGGCGCGGCCTGTTTCTGCTAGCACAGTTTCTGCTAGCACAGGGGTCGGGGAATCTGTTTGGCTGAGAGAGCCATGAACACCACATATTTTAAAATGTAATTCCGTGAAAGCCGTGTACGATACACATTATCCAATAAAAATTTGGTGTTGTCCTGGAAGACAGCTGTGATTGGCTCCAGCCACCCGCCACCATGAACATGAGTGGTAGGAAATGAATAGATTGTAATACATGAGGTGTTTTATATTTTTAACATTATTTTTTTTAAAAACAAGACACACTTTTTTTTAAGACTTTATTTATTCATTTTAGAGAGGAGAGAAGGAGAAGAGAGAGAGAGAGAGAGAGAGAGAAGAGGAGAGGAGCAGGAAGCATCAACTCCCATATGTGCCTTGACCAGGTAATCCCAGGGTTTTGAACCGGTGACCTCAGCATTCCAGGTTGATGCTTTATCCACTGCACCACCACAGGTCAGGCTTAACATTATTTTTTTATTAAAGATTTGTCTGCAAGCCAGATGCAGCCATCAAAAGAGCTACATCTGGCTCGTGAGCCATAGGTTCCTGACCCCTATGCTAGCAGTAATTGCAGAGTCCTTCTGGCCCCATCTTTTAATTCTTTAAGTCTATTTTCTTTTTTTTTGTTTGTTTGTTTGTTTTTTACAGAGACAGAGAGAGAGTCAGAGAGAGGGACAGATAGGGACAGGAATGGAGAGAGATGAGAAGCATCAATCATCAGTTTTTTGTTGTGACACCTTCATTGATTGCTTTCTCATATGTGCCTTGACCGTGGGCCTTCAGCAGACCGAGTAACCCCTTGCTGAGCCAGCAACCTTGGGTCCAAGCTGGTGAGCTTTGCTCAAACCAGATGAGCCTGCGCTCAAGCTGGCGACCTTGGGGTCTCGAACCTGGGTCCTCTACATCCCAGTCCGACGCTCTATCTACTGCGCCACCACCTGGTCAGGCTAAGTCTATTTTCTTAATTCCGCACCAGTCTCGCTTGGGACCTGAAAATACTAGTTGCACAGGTTCGCAACAAAGAACCAGAATTATCCAAGCAGCCATAAAATCTGCCATTTCCCTGGTTCCTGGCTGTGGTGTCCCGAGGATGAAGGCTGCAGCTCAGTGGTCAAGGTCTAGGCTGGGCCTGCAGGCACTCAATGCCTTCATGTTCCCACTGTCCCTCTGGAGCCCCATGGGCTGTACTCTGTCACATGAGCTGCCCAGCAATGTTTGTTTCTACTCTTCTGTTCAATCTCACTAGGACTAAGGTAGGAATCCCCAGAGCAGATTGAGCAGATAATATTAGTGACCAGAAGCTCACAATACCCATAACATTCCTTCCACTTTCACCCAAATTTTCCCCCATTTCCTTAGAATGAGTCATTTTTCAGAACCTTCTTTATTCTTCAAGCAAACAAGTCCTTTCCCACCAGCTTCTGGATATTTCTACACCCATCAGAACTCTGAATCCAAGTCAAGCAGCCAAACTGGGACTCTTCTAACCTGCCCATGCTCCTCTACCCTATCCTTATCTTTTTTACAGGGTTGACAATGGCATTCAATGAAATAAAGTAGTAAAATACCAGACTTGGTGGTGGCATCATGAAGGTACACAATAAGTGTTGGTTCCTTTCATTATTCTTTGGGATACTTCTCGCATCACTGAAATTGATGGATCCATTCTCTATCCCCTGAAGAGATCCACTGGCTACATGCACCCTTGACTCTTGGAAAAGATGGTTTAAGTGCTGCATTACTTCAATGTCTAAGGGCAAGATCAGCAAATTCACAGTTAATAAGACAGTTTGGGTATAGGAACCAGGGAGATTGAATTTTCAAAATAAAAAATAAAAACCTGATATAGCCACAAGAGAGTGATAGTATGAGAGTTGCATATTTACACATATGATTTTTCCAATTATCCACAGATATTTACTATTCAAATGGAGTGTGGGAGTTCCTAATGGTAGTGTTAGTATCCTAACAGCTGCTGCATATGAGACCCTCATCTCAGTCCCGATAGGAAGCCAGAATTAGACCTCAAAATGTGCATGGAAAAGAGGGAAGAAAATATGCAAAATAAACATGATGTGCAAACAAAGGTCTTCTGGATGAATTAGCCCAAGAAGCATGGAAAACAAGATGTTCTTGCAGTGACTGAAGAATGTCCAGATGAGGAATGGCCAGATAAGAAATGACCAGAAGGTAGATGTTTAACTGCTTTGAGATGAGTTAGATATGGGTCATGGTAGAGGGATAGGAATTGAAACCACGGTGAGGCTATGAGCAAGAAGAGCCAGGTAGTTCTTCTGAGCTTGGAGCATAGTGCCAGAGTGAGAAGACTTGCCTCTGCCACTTTGAAAAAGTTACTTATCCCCATTTGGGCTCAGTTTCCTCATTTGTAAAGTGTCTCTACATCAACCTTGTAGAATTTTTGAGGCCCAAATAAGATGATATGCCAGAAAGTGCAGGACAAGTGGAGGCAGTACACTTCACTGTCATCGTTCTCATCATTGTCAACAGGAATGTTGGGAAGGGATAAATTCCATTTAAAATATGCTAAAATGTTGGCATAATGCCCAGATGAAAATAGCAGATAACAGCCAATATGGAGGAATGAATTAAAGAGTTAATGAGTCAGGACCATTATATATAGCAAGAACATGTTTCTATAAGGAGTCAAGGCTTCCAGTTTATTGATATAATTTTGGAATGTGGACTCAATTGTAGAACTAAGGTTTATAATCACTTGAATGATATAGAAGTATACATAGGACACTCGAGGAATAATGCACTAGTATTTCTGGGCTGCCACACTATAGACTCTTGACTGGAGACATGTCCACCAATGTGAAGTACACAAAAAATAGAAAAAGCAAATAAGATTGAAATGAAAAAAAAAAAAAACAGTAGAGGAATAAATAGAAAAGAAAGGAAGAAAGAATAAAGCGAGAAACTAAAAAGAGATGCTGAGTAAAGGATATGTGCCCACTGAATACAATTCTAAATAAACTATTGGAAAAAAATATTTGTACACACCTAAGAATATGTCAATTAAGTGGAGTGACTATCATGTAAAATATATTATATTGAATGTGCAAAAAAGAATAATTGCTCTTCGAAGAACCCCTAGGATAGTTCCTCATATAAAGCAGAGCACTCTTCATAAAGGAAATAATCACTCCCATTTATAAAGTGGGTGAATTGATTAACTGCACGATTTATCACTTTGGTAGAACTTTATTGTCATCTACTAGGACTCTTTAGATCAAAATAAGGATATAAGTTGAAGCTTCAACTAAAGATGAGCTATTTTTTACCATCTCTCCCAAGTATGTCTTCTTGAATAAGCCCCCCCTTTCCGAGATGCCACACCACTTCTCCTTCCAAGGGTAACCGTGGAGTGAATGGCTGAAGGAGAGGGCCCCGGACTGAGAGCCATCATACCTGTTATGGTCTAGATCTAGAGCAAAAAAAATGAGTTAGGCAAGCCCAGTTCCTCTCCTGGGTTTTGGGACTAAGAAACACAACAATGGTTGCTGAAACTGAAAAGATGCCTAATTGTCAACCCAAGTTGAAGAGGCAAGTATCAATGAGAAAGCAGAGGCAGCTGTCAGTAGACAGAGGGAGATGGATATGTAGCGAGAGACCAAGAAGCCACAAACTAAAAAGATGTAGCTCGTGAAAGGAAGATAGTCTTCCAATTTTTTTTTTTTTTGAATTTTTCTGAAGCTGGAAACGGGGAGAGACAGTCAGACAGACTCCCACATGCGCCCGACCGGGATCCACCCAGCATGCCCATCAGGGGGTGATGCTCTGCCCCTCCGGGGCGTCGCTCTGTTGCGAAGAGAGCCACTCTAGCGCCTGGGGCAGAGGCCAAGGAGCCATCCCCAGCGCCCGGGCCATCTTTGCTCCAATGGAGCCTCAGCTGCGGAAGGGGAAGAGAGAGACAGAGAGGAAAGAGAGGGGGAGGGGTGGAGAAGCAGATGGGCGCTTCTCCTGTGTGCCCTGGCCAGGAATCGAACCCAGGACCTCTGCATGCCAGGCCGATGCTCCACCACTGAGCCAACCGTCCAGGGCCATATAGTCTTCCAATTTTAATTTGAATGTGTGCACATCCTTATCATAATGTACATTTTCCCAGAGATAATAGCTTCTACTTACTAAGCATTTACTAGATTCCAGGTCCTGTGTTACTTCCTTTACTTTTTTTCCATTCTCTCTGCATCTCTGTGAAGGAGGCAATACAATCATCTCCAAAGGCTCCAAGAGGCAGAAACTTGCTCAGGTTCATAAGCCATGAGAGTGGCAGAGTATGGAATCTAACCCAAGTTTGGCTGATTCCAAGATTTATGCTCTTGGCCTTGGCTGGGTAGCTAAGTTGGTTAGAGCATTGTCCTGATATACCAAGACTGAGGGTTCAATCCTAATTGAAGACACATACAAGAATAACCAATAAATGCATAGATAAGTAGAAAAATAAGTTGATGTTTCTCTCTCTCTCTCCTCCCCTCTCTGAAATCAATAAATAAAATCTTTTTTTAAAACATCTATGTTCTTGCCTGACCAGTGGTGGCACAGTGGATAGAACATCGGACCTGGGATGTTGGGGTCCCAGGTTAGAAACCCTGAGGTTGCCAGCTTGAGCACAAACTCACCAGCTTGAATATGGGGTCACTGGTTTGAGTGTGGGGTCATCAACATGATCCCATGATCGCTGGCATAAGCTCAAAGGTCACTGGCTTGAAGCCCAAGATCGCTGGCTTGTGCCCAAAGGTCACTGGCTTGAAGCCCAAGATTGCTGGCTGGAGCCCAAGGTCACTGGCTTGAGCAAGGGGTCACTGGCTCTGCTGGAGCCCAAAGCACGTATGAGAAGCAATCAATGAACAACTAAAGTGCCTCAACTATGAGTTAATGCTTCTCATCTCCCTTCCTGTGTCTGTCTCTGTCTGTCTCCTGTCTCTCTCTCTTTCTCAATTTCTTTAAAAAAAAAAACAACTATATTTTTTAACACTATATTTTGTCCCTCCTCATTCCCATTCTCATCCCACCTTTTGTAATTAGAATAGACAGACTGATTAATTGTTCTTATTCAGAGGCCATAAAATTTCCCTCCCATCAGTTTGAAAAGTCAGAATGAATCTTGGTTTATACCAGAAAAAATCACAATATTAGATTTTTCAAGAAACTGTGGTTGGCCCTGGCCGGTTGGCTAAGTGGTAGAGTGTTGGCCTGGAGTGCAGGAGTCCCGGTTCGATTCCCAGCCAGGGCACACAGGAAAAGCACCTATCTACTTCTCCACCCCTCCCCCTCTCCTTCCTCTCTGTTTCTCTCTCCCCCTCCTACAGCCAAGGCTCCATTGGAGCAAAGTTGGCCCGGGGGCTGAGGATGGCTCTATGGCCTCTGCCTCAGGCGCTAGAATGGCTCTGGTTGCAATAGAGCAATGCCCCAGATGGGCAGAGCATCACCCTTGGTGGGCATGTCGGGTGGATCCCGGTCGGGTGCATGCAGGAGTCTGTCTGACTGCCTCCTCGTTTCCAACTTCAGAAAAATACAAAAAAAAAAAAAAAAAGAAACTGTGGTTGGGGATAAGGTTGGAGGGGGTTAGAAGGGGACAGGGATTGTGCAAAAAGAAAGAAAAAAGAGAAAATACTCATGGACTTAGACAACAGTGTGGTGACTGTAGGGGCGGGGGAACGGTATGGGAGGTGGAGGAGGATACAGGGGAGATAAAGGGTGATGGACAGGAACTTGATTTGGAGTAGTGAACACACAATGCAGTGCACAGATGATGTTTTGTTAAGAAGTTGTCGACAAGAAAAAAAAGGAAACTATGTTTGTACAATTGTTTGATGGACAAGGTAAGTGATATGTGTGTGTGTGTGTGTGTGTGTGTGTGTGTGTGTGTGTGTGTGTATATCTGCTCTGAGTTCTTGCCTTCTGAAGAAGGGAAAAATGGAAGGAATACAGGAGCTGTGGAATCAGAAAATAGGAGAAAAGATTAGAAAGTCACTTTTAGAAAAGGATTAACTTAAAAAAAAAGTACATTAAGAAGAAGGCCAATAGGAGAGATCAGTTGCAGATGTTGACAGGCGGGAGAGGTGGGTGGTCAGGAGAGCATCCCTGCTTGGGATTTCAACAGGCTGAGTGGAATGTGACCCATCCTGGATGGGAGAATGAAGCCTCAAGTATGTTGGGGAAATGAGAATTTGCTTCCTGTGAGCCAGGTGAGCTAAGAACCGGACCTTTGTTTAGAATGGGGGTAAAAGTTACCTAATAGAACTAAAAATAAAGTTATTTAATGAATTAATCAATTTTGTATTTGTTAATAATCAAGTTCTTAATAGATTGATAGATAAGTTTAAACAATAAAACCATGTACCTACAATTTACCAATTTCCTAGAGTATGTAATCTAAGATTTCCACACTTCGTAGCAAGCTGGTTTTGCAATTTCATTTCCTGTCTGTACAAATTGGAATAAAAGACAGGGACCCTGGAGAGAAGAAAAGAGAAGTAAGTCTGCAATCAATTCCTGGGACTTGGTCACCTATTTAAAAAATGTCCTTTTTTTTTTTTTTTTAAATAAATACCTCCTCCCAAGATGTTAACATTATCACCTGAGGGAAATATTTTTCTTTTTAAAAAAAAATTTTTTTAATTCATTTTAGAGAGGAGAGAGAAAGAGACAGAGCAGAGAGAGAGATGGGGGGAGGAGCAGGAAGCATCAACTCCCATATGTGCCTTGACCAGGCAAGCCCAGGGTTTCGAACCGGCGACCTCAGCATTTCCAGGTTGACGCTTTATCCACTGCGCCACCACAGGTCAGGCTGAGGGAAATGTTTTTCAAACTATGGATTATGAAATCAGTTTTGGTCATGACTAGCATTTAAAAAAGAAAAAAATAAACACTGCTTAAAACATTTTTATTTATTTATTTTTTTATTTTTTACTACAGAGACGAGGAGAGAGAGTCAGAGAGAGGGATAGACAGGGACAGACAGACAGGAACGGAGAGATGAGAAGCATCAATCATTAGTTTTTCGTTGCGCATTGCAACACCTTAGTTGTTCATGATTGCTTTCTCATATGTGCCTTGACTGCGGGCCTTCAGCAGACTGAGTAACCCCTTGCTTGAGCCAGCAACCTTGGGCTCAAGCTGGTGAGCTTTTTTTCCTTTTGCTCAAACCAGATGAGCCCGCACTCAAGCTGGCGACCTCGGGGTCTCGAACCTGGGTCTTCCGCATCCCAGTCCGACGCTCTATCCACTGCGCCACCGCCTGGTCAGGCTAAAACATTTTTTTGTTTTAATTATGCACACACACTACTGTGTATTGAATTAGGACATAATATTTTTTTTATTTATTTTGTTGTGGTTCATGAAAAAAGAAATGAGAAAAACACAGCCCTCTTCCAGGCCTCCCTTTTGAGATTATTGATTTGTCTGTATATGTCCATCTTTACTTTCTTTAGTTTGCATAATGAAAATGAAAGTCCTCTTATTTTTTAAATATAAAAGTATATTTTAATATTAAATGTCTTTTCAAAAAAGCCCCTCCCCCACACCTAAAGATTTATATATGTATTTCCCCAGTGGTCAAGGGTGCCCTGGTTGAGAACAACTAGACGAATGCACAAGGAAATCTAGCCTTTTGAGTAGCAGCAGGAGCAGTTCCTAGCAAGGAAAGCCTATACACCTTCTGTTTGTTATGTTTGCTAAGTTTAGGTCATCACACTGTTTCCAGCAAGAATGTCAAGGTCGGCAGGACACTAAACGTCATAAACTGACATTTAGGGTCACTGAGTTCTCAGGCTGATTAAAGTTAAAAGCTGTCATTCTCAATGTGCCTCTATTCTAGAAATGTTAATATTTTAGCCGGGGTGATCCTTAAAATATTAAATAGCTGGTCAGTATGACTACTAGGCAATCTGAATGAACAATGACCATAAACAACTAATAATGTAGGTGTATTTGACCTGAAGGTCAGCCTGCACTTAGCAATGGAGGGAAAGTATGAATAAATACCCAGCCCTCCCACAAACAATATTGTGAATTCTAAGAAGACATCTCAGAGCAAGAGCTAGAATTGGTCAATGTCAAAAGATAACAGTAAGGTTGAAATTATTTTTTGTAAGTTGAAGCTAGGAATAATCAGATACCATATGAGAAAGAGCAATACACAGGACTGAAATGATGAAAGGTTTTCAAGAAAACAAGGACATCTGGAAACAAGGAGGCAAAGGAAGCTTTTTTGTTTTGTTTTGTCATGAAGAAAGAAAAAAAAGGGGGGTCCACAAGGGAGGGGTGGAAGAGGAAAAACACGAAAGAAGATGCAGAAGACCCAAGATAAGAGAATGAAGATCATACCTTATTTACTTGATTACTGAAAAAAATAAGGAGTAAGAAAAATATATCCACAATGTTTTAATGGAAAGAATATGTTTTAAAGGACAGAAACATTTTAAAGGATATTGCCCAAGCTTTCCTCCTTATTCAAGCCACTATCGAGGGAATTATATTAGCTTTAGGGATCTGGGAACTAAGGACAAGCATAGAGATGAGGCAAGACTGGCCCACAGGCCATAAGTGATGGAGCCAAGGGAAAGAGTGTCCTGGCAAAGCTGGGAGTGTGCCAAATGCAGAGTCCCACTGAAGTGCCCGCCAAAGGATCTGGGCAAATAGGCAGAAATAACCAGGTGCTGGGCAAAGGAACAGGGATTGAAATTCCAGGACAAGGCAGGCAGTTTAGAAGGACAGGTGGGAGGCAGAGCCTGGGGTTTCCCAGGGCGCTGGGAAATTTTTATGGGGTTGTATAGAGTGTTGAACTGGTTTTTACATAAATGTAATAGAGCCAAGCTCTTAATTTCAGCAAGACTAAGAGCCACAACTGCAAAAATGATAGTAACTACGCTTTATACCCATTATGGATCTTGTTTTGAATCTTGGTTCCACCACTCATTGGTGACAGAATGGGTAGTCTGACCAATAAGCTAACCCCCCCCCCCCACTTAAGTTTTGTCTTGTGTTAAAATTTAGATGATAGCACTTTTACACTCTCTCCCTGGATAATTGCATTCATTCCCTGTGGCATTAAGTATCTATGTGTTAGCAACTCATAAATTCACTTCTCCAACTCTAAACCTCTCATATGAATTTCAGACTCCTGCATCCAAACATAAGTCAAACTTAGTAAAGGCAAAATGCAATTCTTTAAATTCTCCATTAGGGTCAAGAACCCAGATCTCTGTCTAAAATTCCTTACCTCCATAAATGGTATCATCAGTTAATTGATTCCTTGAATCCTCCTTCTCCTTCAAGTCTTAACATCCAATCTAATGAGTCCTGAAATCAAATCCAATATCCTTTCAAATGCCATGGCCCATCTCATTAAGATCTATTCCTGCCTTAAAATGAAGCTGGCCAAAGCCAGAATAAGGTAGCACCTCACACTTTTCAGAATGGGTATCATCAAAAAAATCAACAAATAAGCCCTAGCCAGTTTGCTCAGTGGTAGAATGTCCACCTGGTATGTGGATGTCCCAGGGTTCAATTCCCAGTCAGAGCACACAGGAGAAGCAACCATCTACTCCCCCCCCCCCCCATCCCTTTCCCTCCTGTAGCCATGGATTAGTTGATTTGAGTGCATTAGTCCTGGATACTGAGGATGGCTCCATGGAGCCCCTGCCTCAGGTGCTAAAAATAGCTTGGTTACAAGTGTTGGCCTCAGATGGGCAGAGTATCAGCCCTAGGAGGGGTTCCCAGCTGGATCTTGGTCAGAGTGTATGTGGGAGTCTGTCTCTCTATCTCCCCTCCTTTCACTTAAGAAAATAAAAAAATCAACAAGTAAGTGCTAGTGAGGATGTGGAGAAAAGGGAAGCCTCGGGTACTGTTGGTGGGATTATACATTGGTGCAACCACCATGGAATACAGTAATAAGATTCCTCAAAAAAATCAAAAGTAGAACTGCCATGTGACCCAGCAATTCCACTTCTGGGTATTTATCTGAAGAAAATAAAAACACTCCATTGGAAGATGGATGGATAAAGGAAATATAACACACACACAATGGAATATTACTCAACAATAAACAAAGATTGAAATCTTGCCTTTTGCGACAATAAGAATGGATCTGGAGGGCATTATACTAAGTGAAATAAGTCAGAGAGAAAAAGACAAATACTGTATAATTTCATTTATATGTAAAATCTAAAAAACAAAATAAGTAAATAAACAAAACAAAAACAGACCTATAGATAAATATAGGAAACAAGCTGATGGTTGCCAAAGGGAGGCGGGATGGAGGGATGGGTGAAAGTTTTTTTAAAAATCTGGCATGGCCATGAAAATGCAAAAATATACTCAAAGCCCTGTGTCTCCTGAGTCCCTCTGACCCTTTTCTCCTCTCTGCCCCAGCTACTGCTCCTCACTGCTGCCTTTGTGGGCTTTCCAAGCCCTGTTCAGTTGTGGTCTTTTCCAGTTTTCTCTAGCCCTCCTGGCTTTTATAACCTGTTTGGGATGTGTATGTACCTGAGCCCTCTTTCTCAGGAAAGTTTCTTTTATTTTCCCACCAGCCCCACACCCGAAGACCTTAGATAAGAAACACTTACAAATTCACGTGAGCCTCAGTAAAATGTGGGTGTGCAGAGTGTTGGGTCGAGTGGATCAGAGTAAGTGAACAGAGAAGACAAAGAACTTCAAGAGGCAGAGCATGTGCTAGAAAAGTCCAAACCGAAAGGTATAGCTTTTTTTATTTTTTTTTATTTTTATTTTTTACAGAGACAGAGAGTGAGTCAGAGAGAGGGATAGACAGGGACAGACAGACAGGAACGGAGAGAGATGAGAAGCATCAATCATTAGTTTTTCATTGTGCGTTGCAACACCTTAGTTGTTCATTGATTGCTTTCTCACATGCGCCTTGACCGCGGGCCTTCAGCAGACCAAGTAGCCCCTTGCTGGAGCCAGTAACATTGGGTTCAAGCTGGTGGGCTTTTGCTCAAACCAGATGAGCCCGTGCTCAAGCTGGCGACCTCGGAGTCTGGAACCTGAGTCCTCTGCATCCCAGTCCGACGCTCTACCCACTGCGCCACCGCCTGGTCAGGCAAGGTATAGCTTTTTAGGGTAAAGTATTTCCGTTTTGTGCTGTAGCACGTCGCAAGGATCCAAGATCATCCTGAAGATAAGGCTCCCGAACACTCCCGGGGTGAAGGCTGTGTGGTCCCTCCAGATGACAGGCAGCCAGCCGCCCCGCCCCACTGCTTTCCCTTCCTGCACACAGCGAAACCACAACCACACGCGCAGACAGCTGGATCATCAGGCAGTGGAGCACCCCCACGAAGTAGAGCAGTGCATAAAAGGCAGAATGAATGACAAAGGATTCTAATGCGAGTGTTTTTGCCCTTGTTGATCTAATGTGTGGTTCACATCGCAACCTCAGAAACATTCAGGAAGCTGAGCAGTATTATATGTGGTAAGGATGAACAAGGAAAGAGTGGGAACACGTACCCCACTGTTAGGGCAGGTGAAGAGTAATAAAATTGCCCTTCTCTTCTAGAAGGTACAAGATACCACTTTAGCAAGTAGTCTTTTGTGGAGGATAATGGCTGGAACCTCATTTTAAATCCGTCTTCCAAATAGTCCTTGCATGACTGCTCTTTTTCTAGACCTCCTAGGATAGCCAAACCCTGTATGTTTCGTCCATTTTAGTATCTCCACCAACTAACGCAGAGGCCGTCATGCATGCAGTAGACACTCATTAAATTCATGTGTAAATGTAACCACTTTGAGCACCTCAATGCCCTAACTTCTTAATGCTTTTTGCTTTTTATAATTTTAAAAAATAATGATTTCAATCCTTAGCACACCATTGGTTCACTCAAAATAACCCAGGTATCCTGGTAAGACAGAGTCTCAGAGATCTCAAATGACAAGCACAGACTACCATAAAATGTGCGTAGTGTTTATCCTTCTTCAGACTCAGGTTCCACTCCGTGCCCACGCCTCCAAAGGAAGAACGAGGGACTTGGCGTAGATTTCCTGGTGTATGGAGGAAACAGGCCCAGAGCGGATGAATAACTGCCCAGCTTCCCTCAGTTTTACAGTGGCAGTGCCAAAACGCTCTCAGAATTTTGGGAACTGCCTGAGCTAACTAGAGTTCGGACTAGGGCTCTGCCATGGGGGAATAACCTGGGTTAATCTTTCCAACCTCTGCAGACCTCATCTTCCTCTGTAACAAGGAATAACAGTACCTACCACAAGGGATTATTCTAATGCAAAGACTGAATTAAAATAAGGTGATTGAGAAATGAGTACAAATTAGATGCACAAAAATAATAGCTTCCTCCCAGCCTCAGAGTGGAAACAGTGAACACATTTTGTGAAGATAGGAAAACTTTCTGTTGGTTATTAAAATTATTTTACTGAAAAATAAAGATCACATACATAATAAATCTGTGTTTATAGTAACTTCATTAAAAAGGTATTTCAATAATATTAATTCTTATGTCCAACATATTTTCTGATACACACACACATACACACACACACACACACACACTCACACACACACACTCATCCTCTGCCTCATTAGCCAGCTTGAATCGGCAGCGGGCAGAAAGGCAGCAGACAGGGACCCAGGAAGCAAGGGTGAAGAAGCTCCCACTTCAGATGGTTTCTGAGATAATTTCCCCCCTTCCCTCAGGCTGAGATATTCTGCCATCTGTTTTGATTAAACCTTTCAAAATTCAACTTGTGTTTTTCCTTCCATTCCTTTGAAATCTCTTTTAATTCAACAGTCTTTAGGCTTTCTTCTTTCCCTTAACTACCATCTGGTGCTTCTATTAAAAAAAGAAAGAAAGAAAGAAAAGAAAACACATACAACAAACACTTTGAGTTCCTTGGAAGAAAGGTATAATGATGAGGATAATTTATTCCCATAGTGAGCCCCATTACTATTTCCATGGCAACAGACTGTGATGTTCTGAACATGGGACTTTGTGATCATCACAAGAACAGGATGGCAAAAGGCCCTGTTCAGACTCTTTGTCCTTATGGATTCTTTGGGTAGTCACCCTTGGTGGCTCCCAACTGTCTACAGAATTAAGTCCAGAGGCCTTAGCATGGCATTCAAGGACTTCTCAGCCTGGTTTAATCATTTCAGGCTCATGTCTGCCAATTTCAGGGCACCTGGTACTCTGGCCACTCTCTACAGCTCACTGTGTCCTGGACACAACATTCCTTCACACCTCTATGCCTTTGTCTCTATTATTTCTTCTCCTTTCAATGTCTTCCTTCCACTTTCCTTCCTTCCTTCCTTCCTTCCTTCCTTCCTTCCTTCCTTCCTTCCTTCCTTCCTTCCTTCCTTCCTTCTCTCCCTCCCTCCCTCCCTCCCTCCCTCCCTCCCTCCCTCCCCTCCTTCCTTCCTTCCTTCCTTTCTTCCTTCTTTCCTTCCTTCCTTCCTTTCTTCTTTTTTCAACCTAATGAATCTTCCTCATTCTTAAAGGTTTAGCTCAGATGTCACCTCCCAAGTGGACTCTTCATGGCTCAACGAAGCAACAGAAGTTATCTCTCTTGTTCTGTGCTCCCAGCATTTTGCTCGAACAGGTAAAATAACCCTTCTCTTCTAAGAATCACAGTTATGCTTACATCACCTTTATTTAAATCTGGGTTATTTGCTGTTGGGATCCATGCCTGTTTCATTTCTGCCCACCACCCAAATTATGTCATATGATTTCTCAAAACATTCTAAGGGTTGAGTGGGCAAACATTTTATCTCCATTTTACTGTAAAGAACACCAAGTTTTAGAAAATGTAAGTGTCTTTGACAGGTAGGAAGTGGCAGAGCCAGAATCCCATTGGTAGATTGGAAAGAATGTGGACTTCTGGATCAGGCCTATTTGCTCTCAGCTTCACTTTCTATTCCTCCCTGACCTTGGATTTCTTCATCTGTAAAATAAAGATGAAGTGAAATCAGGGATGTAAAAGGGTTTGGCACATAACTGATATGCAAGTCATGTTGATTTCCTTCTTTCCCCCTTCAAAGGCTACTTTCTAGTAGCATCTAGAAGCAAAATAAAAATGATTTTCCCATTTTTATTTCCTAAATTTTTATATGATGCTGAGATGCAGATGAACAAGCAAATGAATGTCTTCAGCAGCTTCCAGAGAAGATCTTTGCCTTAATTCCCTTATCTATAAGCTGCTTTAAGAAGAGAAGCTACCTAACAGACTTGTAAAAGTAATTAAATGAAACAATGTATGGCGGCAAGAAGCCCCTTGCACTTGCACAGTGTTTGATATGTAGAAAGTACACAGGATGTTTGCAATTACATTATTATTATTATCTCATCATCTTTATCATTATCATTGTTTTTTGGTTGGGGTTTTTTTTTTTTTTTGCATGACCAGAAAAAAGGCCCTGTGAAAATTACAAATATTAAAACAATTGTGTCATAATTGTCTTCATGCTTTTCTTAACACAGCTTGTCCTTTTACTAGAGTCATCTGTGCAGCCATTTCCTTCTATGAGATTGTAGGATTTAGATAGGGCTTCTGGGCCTTATCTGCAGTTGTCTGGTGGGCGGACCTAAACAAAGCCTTGCAGAGGAGAAGCCTTCAGTAAAATTTGGTCAAAAGAATGCTGAGTGACAATTCTCCAAAATGAGCACTAACACTGAACTAAGACTCAGAAGTCTCTGACTCTCAACAGTAAGGTGTTAATTTTCAACTGCAGCGCGTTGGCTGGCAGAGCTATTTCTGTGAAGGTTGTGCCTGCCTGGAGATGATTTGACAGAGCTTTATAATACTTTAGATACTCAAACTTGTAGCTTTTCCACATAATCTTTTCTCATAGGACATTGACAATTCCCAGATTAGAAGGCAAACAGATCCTGATCTCAGGGGGATGTGGGAGGGTCTAAAGAAATTGTGGCCCTGGCCATTTGGCTCAGCAGTAGAATGTCGCCCTGTGTGTGGATGTCCCGGGTTCAATTCCCAGTCAGGGCACACAAGAGAAGCAACCATTTGCTTCTCCACTCCTCCCCTTTTTCTCTCTCCCTCTCCTTCCCCTCCCACAACCATGGCTCAATTGGGATTGGCTTGAGTGAGTTGGCCTCGAGCACTGAGGATGGCTCCGTGGCCTCTGCCTCAGGTGCTAAAAAAATGGCTCCATTGTTGAGCAATGGAGCAACGCCCCCTAGTGGGCTTGCCGGTGGATCCCGGTCGGGGCACATGCTGGAGTCTGTTTCTCTGCTTCCCCTCCTCTCACTGAAATTAAAAAGAAAAAAGAAAAAAAGAAATTGTGTTCTGGAAAACATGTCCACCAGGTAGCAAGCACAGCCCTGACTGTATGACCTAGTAGTGGCATCAGATAGTCATTCAACAAATACTTTGTTGAGTACCCACTCCATTTTAGGCCCAGTGTTGAACTAAGCAATACAATGAAAGCCTGTTCAGCACCCTGCAACCCCCTCCCCCACCACCAAACCAACCACCTAATGAGAAAGGAACTTTATCTGAACTACCTTCAGATAAAGGAACTATGGTTCCAAGTGTTTAAGTGACTTGCCCCACTATCATTCACATAAGTGACAAAGGAAGAATTTAAATTTAAACCCAGGTCTCTGAGACGCAGAGTTTATACATTTCCCTGATGTTGCTCACTGGCTCCCAGGACCACTTGCAGATTCCCTGAGATTCACTGCTAGTGATCATACCCCAGCAGGTGCTGGTCAGACTGTCCCCTTTCTAGCTGTTCATCATGCTGGGGTGAGAATTATAGTTAACTTTGCAGCTCTCCTCTGGCCATCACTTAGATTATAGCCTCTGGGCTGTGTTTTTTTAGGAGTAGGCAAGGCCTGGCACACTCAGGGTGCAAAGGGTCAAGGGAGGAGATTTGTGGTATGTCCTGTAAGATCTTCCCTTTTAGGACTCTCCCTTTATTTTCGCTACAGCTGGGGTGGGGTGGGGGGCATTGATTCTGACTCACCACACACTTCGAGAGCCTCTGACTCATCTCAGCTCTGGTGTTCTTCCAACTCTGCTCAGAACACTGTGGGTGCCCTTCCCCAGCTGCCCAGGAGCAGCCAGACCCATTTAGATGTGCTTGGTTCAGCCCTAAATGACACCAACTTCATTAGTAAATTAGACACACACACAAGAATCAAAAACTCCCCAGCAACCAACAGGGCTTAGGCAAGTCTTAGACTGTGCTGAAGCCAAGATTAATGTGCAATACCATTAGAATTAATTAACTGCTTTGCATTCAGGCATATAGCTTACATTTACATTGGTAGAGTCATTGATAGTTGAAAGTTTACTTCGAAGTTTAAAAACTTACAAAAGTTAGCTATCAATATTAAGTGTGAGTAGTTAAAAGTTCATAGTATTTTTAAAAAGTTAAATATAAGTTAAAATAAAAAATTTTCTATATTATTTTATATAACTATATAATAAAATATCCTTCTGGACTTTGGACATTTATAAGAGATCACATTTATAAAAAAAACAAACTTTAGCTGCTTAAAGAATTATCCTTTGGCTGTCCCTATATAGTAAATGACAGGTGTTTCTTCAAGTACATGAAGGGCTCCAAGTTCATGTTATTGTTCCTGATTGCTATTTTAATATCACTATGCAGTAACTCGATTTCAAAAAAGAATTTTGCATTTGGCAGAGTTTTGGCATTACACCGACCTTTCTTTCCCTGAGCCTGTTCTGGTTCACTCTCCAGGAGAGCTTCCCCCTCTTCATTGTCAAGAGTGCTTTGTCCCATCCTCCGATAGCTTTGCTTCCTCTAATTGTTAAACTTCAATTTCCAAATATTTATCATCTTCTGTGAGGTGGTTTTAATACCATCATCAAAAATGGTCTCATCCTGCAGTGCGTACCCTATATAACAGCAATGAACAATTTCCTTTTGGGGAAAGTTGGCCTTATCTCCACTTTTAAGAACAGATGTTTGTATGTTTTGATGAACACCCCCCACCCCTATTCAGAATGTCTTCCCATGTGATCTGACACCAAGTCTGTTTTCTATCTGACACCTGCTAGATTACTTACTATTACCTCTGAAATGCTTATTGGAAAAGTCATGGTTATAGGCTGGTGTGAGGATTTTTGCTACCCCCCTTTGTAACATTTTTAAAAAAATGTTTCCTAGTAATTTGTGTTCTGCAAGAAATGAAACTGAGCCCTGGTTATGCAGAAACTTGATAATATACTCTCTGGAGAGCTCCCACGGCTCAGCCTCCCGGGGACCCAGCCATGGCCACAGAGATCATCCCCGCACCCACCATGCTAGCCCTTAGCACCTATGTTTTAGATGTATATTTGGAACCAGGAAGTTGGATAGAACAAAGGATGTTTTAAGGATTTAAAGGGAAAAGGAGCTGCCTACGTTGAATACAATCCCGTGCTGAAGCTATTGCAGCCCCAGCCGCCAACACTGCATGTGTTCTGGCTTTTAGAAGGATTGTTCTCCCAGCTCTGCTCTGCAATGTAAAGCCCCATTGCCCACTGCAAGTCCTAATGAAAAGCAGCTCATAAGCAAGTTATGTAACCTAATTGTAATCCAGGGATCAGCGTGGTTATATTATTTGAAGACATAGCATCCATTTTCCATGACCTGATTTTGAAAAGAAACCCAGGGAAGAAAAAAAGAAAAAACCCCAGTTCAGCACTTGGCTCCCTGTGCTTGTTCTAATGAGAACGCTTGTAAATAATTCAAAAACAATGACTTTGAGAACATTAAACTCAACTTAGCTCAGGGTTATATCTCAAAGCAGCTTCAGCTACTTAAAGCAAATTATAAATGATCAGGAAATATGGAGCTTATTTTTGCAGACAATTTAGTCATTTAGTAAGTTTAATTTTCTCATCAATTCAACGCATGGGGAACACTGACTGGAGGCAAGATGCTGGGGAATGTTAAGATGCATGAGCCCTGCTCTCAGGAAGCTTAACATCTGGTTAGGGTTAATAATAATGTATCATCATTGGTTCTTTAACCGAAACAGATGTACCATAGTAATGTAAGATGTAGGGAAAACAGGGTTGGTGGTTGGGGGGGAGAGGTTTACAGTAACTCTGTACTATCTGTGCAACTTTTCTATAAATCTAAAACTATTCTAAAATTAAAAGTTTATTTTTAAAAGCCTGGATAGGGAAACAGTTGGACTCACAAATAGAAACACATTTATTCTTGTTGCCTAGTGTATAGAAATAAAACCGGTCTGCCTCATAGGCAGTTTCATGAATGTCAGAAGCATAAAACTTGATTAATCATAGGCCTTGATTCATGTTAGTGTGTCATGAGTCAAGGACTATGATTGGTTCTTTGGTTCCTACATAAACTTCATTTAGTTGACTTATACTGTATGTGTCATAATAATATAATAAGCCATTCATGGAGCCACCTCTTAACCCAAGAGCTAAAAGCCTTCTATGACTTACATTCACCTATGTGTTCCTTACATATCCCATCCCCCAACCTTCCCTCTGTAACAACCACCTCTTAAATTTTGCTTTAATCATACCCTTGATTTTCTTTACATTTTATTACACATATGTATGGGCTTAAATAATATCTTAGCTTTGTTTTTTAATTTATCATATGTTGTCTTCTGACTTGTTCTTTTGGCCCAAAGCTTAATAGTTCACTTACCAAAATTATATTATGTATATCTGGAGAAGGGAATATAATTTCTTTACCTTTGAGACAAAGAAAAACGTGAATTCTACACTAATTCCTGTACCAAAAAATCCAAGTTAACAGTGGATTAAACATACATGTTGCTGTCATGCAAAATATCTAGAGATGAGAAGCCAAGGACTGGTGTGGCAAGGTCCACAAAGTTGTCAAGGATTCAGTCTCCTTCTGGCTTCCTAGTGCACTGTCCCTTGGGTGTGACCTTTATCTTTATGGTCCAGAAGGGTTGCTCAACTTCTAGCCATCATATTTGCTTCTTAGCCAGTAAGCAAGAGAAAGAAAAGAAGGACAGTGTACATCTTCCCTTCAAGGATCCTTTCACTGAACTGCACATGACATTTCTAATTATATCCCATCAACCAGAAGGTAGACACATGGCTCCATCTAGTTTCAAGAGAGGTTGTTAAAATGCAGTCTTTATTCTGGGTATCTCTATAGTCAGCTAAAAATTAAGGGTTCTATTACTAAAGAAGAATGGGCAGAAGGATTTGAAGACAGTCTCTGAGAGAATTGTCACAGATAAAATGAGATCAGAAGGAAACCAACTCAACCAGATTTATGCTGAAAAGTATATTAAAAAATTAACTGTTATAGCACCATTCAATGATTACCACTGTTAACTTTTTGAGATACATTCTTTCAGGCTTTTTCCATATATATATGCAACCACATATATATTTCCAGTATATCCATAACTATACCTATACTTATATAACTATATTCACACATTATCTTTTGTGTGTGTGTGTGACAGAGAGAGAGAGAGAGAAAGAGACAGAGAGAAGGACAGACAGACAGACAGGAAGGGAGAGAGATGAGAAGCATCAATTCTTCATTGCATCTCCTCAGTTGTTCATTGATTGCTACCTCATATGTGCCTTGACTGGCGGGGGGTGGGGCTGAGCAGAGCGAGTGACACCTTGCTCAAGTCAGTGACCTTGGGCTCAAGCCAGCGACCTTTGAGCTCAAACTGGTGAGCTCACTCTCAAGCTGGCAACTCAGGTTTTTGAACCCGAACCCTCCATATCCCAGTCCACTGCGCCACCACCTGGTCAAGCCACACATTATTTTTAAAGGGGCTATTAAAATTATTGCAAAAAGTCTAAGGGAAAGATGACTAGGTTTTTTTCCCATTTAAAAAATATACTCCGTGGGAAATATAACATTGGACTAACTAGAGGAAAGAGAAGCATGTGCTCTATAATTGTCTTTGTATTTCTGAGTTATTAATTGTAAATTATGCATAATTTACAATAATAATTAATAATTTATAATTTAATCTGTAGCTTAAAATTTTTATGTGTAATATTTTGTTTCTGACAATATCTTACTTCAAATATATTAAAATGCTATATAAAAATAATACAAAAATTTAATTACATAGTCAAGATTGAGAGAAAAGAAAAAATGAAAGGAAAACCACAGATGTCAAGAAGAAAAAATAAATTCAAAATCATAGCAGTAAACTCCAATTATCCTGTACTAACCTGAAAAAAATAAGCTACTAGACCTGGATATGAAGGCTCAGGGCTGGAGGCTGGTGACTGCATATTTATAAAAAAACATAACTCTCAACCTGAGGAAGGCAGGGAGTTGGAACTAGGACTTTGCCAAGATGATCTGTTAAATCAGTGACAAGGGAACTAAAAAAATAAAATAAAAATTATCCCAGTGGCCAACAGAAGTTGTAAAGAAGCTCTGTACTTCATACTGGAGAGATTAAATCTAGGGAAATAAAACCTGAGAATGTGGAATCTATATATTTAGTGCCCCTGTAGTACAGAAATCCCCAAACAAGTCCAGGCAGGACTCATAAAATTTCTCAAACCCTTACAAAAGAAAAAGTAAAACATCAAAGTAGAGTGACTTCCAAAGTTCAAGTACTAAGGTGAGAAAAAAAAAACAACATCCGATATCCTTCCCCCCCAAATAAAATTCACTCCTAATATGCAAAAGAGATGAAGAAATGAACCAACATGAAGTAGAGCTGATTCAATGGGAAGAATTTGTGTCCTAAGAAGTAGATACATATAACAGCAACTCAGAAAGAGAACACTAAATATTTAAGTTAAATTGATTAAAAAGTTGACCCAAGCCCTGGCCGGTTGGCTCAGCGGTAGAGCGTCGGCCTAGCGTGCGGAGGACCCGGGTTCGATTCCCGGCCAGGGCACACAGGAGAAGCGCCCATTTGCTTCTCCACCCCTCCGCCGCACTTTCCTCTCTGTCTCTCTCTTCCCCTCCCGCAGCCAGGGCTCCATTGGAGCAGAGATGGCCCGGGCGCTGGGGATGGCTCTGTGGCCTCTGCCCCAGGCGCTAGAGTGGCTCTGGTCGCAATATGGCGACGCCCAGGATGGGCAGAGCATCGCCCCCTGGTGGGCAGAGCGTCGCCCCATGGTGGGCGTGCCGGGTGGATCCCGGTCGGGCGCATGCGGGAGTCTGTCTGACTGTCTCTCCCCGTTTCCAGCTTCAGAAAAATGAAAAAAAAAAAAAAAAAAAAGTTGACCCAAAATGTGATTGTTAAAAGGAAAAATTAATAAATTGGACCTCATCAAATTTTAATACTTCTGCTTCACAATAGACCCTATAAAGACAATGGAAAAATAAGCTGCAGGTTGGGAGAAAATATTTTCAAACCACATATCCAACAATGAAACTGTGGCTAGAATATGTAGAAGTCTCAAAACTGAACAGCTAAAATATTCAATTAGAAAATGGGCCACCCAACAAAAACCAAAGACAATACACACACAAAAATAGACAAAATATATGAACAGACATTTCACCAAAGAAGATATTTAGATGATAAACACATGAAAGGATGCTAAATAGCATTAGCCACCAGAAAAATGCAAAGCATAACAACAATGAGATATCACCACACACCTATTAGAATGCTGATGAGGATATGAAAAAATTGGATCACTCATACAATGAGAGGAATATTAAACGATGAAGTCATTCTGGAATACAGTTTTGTTATTCCTTTTGAAACTAAGCATGCAATTACCATATGACCCAGCAATTGAACTCTTGGGTATTTATTACAGAGAACTGAAAACTTATGTTCACACAAACCTGTACATGCATATTCACAACAGTTTTATTCACAGTAGCCCAAAGTGGAGATAACCCAGATGTCCTTTAACTGGTGAATGGTTAAACAACTATGGTATATCATACCAGAGAATACTACTGAGCAATAAAAAGGAGTGGACTATTAATATACTATAAACTGATACACAATTTGGATGGATCTCAAAAGAATTGTGTTGAGTAAAACAAGCCCATCTCAAAGGTTACATTCTGTATTATTCTATTTATATAACTTTCTTGAAATAGCCAAATTATAGAAATGAAGAATAGATTTTGTAGTTGCCGGGGCGAAGACCAGGGTGGGAGAGAGAGGGAAGTGGGTATGGCCCTAAAGAATAGCGTAAGCCCTGCAGTGAGTTCTGTATGTTCATTGTGGTGGTGGTTACACAAAGCCAGACATGTGATAAGATTGCACAAAGCTACTCATGTGCACATACTTATAAAACACATGTAATCTGAATTAAACAAATGGTTTATGATATACAGAAAGAAGCCATAATGATAAAAACCCAAGCAGACTTTTTAGAAAAAGTAAATGTGTTAGAAATAAAATATTGTCACTGAAATAAAAAGCTTAAAAGGCAGGTTAAACAGATATTAGAATAGCTGAACAGAGAATCTGTTATCTAGAAAACAGAGCTAGATAAATCGCACAGTGCATATCAAACTCAAAGTGGAAATTGTACAAAAGGAAAAGTTATTGCATTACATGTATATATTTAAAAAGAAATCTAGTGAGTTAAGTTTCTAAATCCACATGTTAGAAAATAAATAATGAGTAAGGAAGAAAGTAGAAGAATGAAAATAATAAAGATAACATTCATGAAATGAAATACAAACACTATAATAATGCTAATCCTTTGAAGAGGCTAAAAAGGTAGTATGTATATTTTTTACATACTTTTTCACATCTCTGAAATATTTTACAATTTATGATCTCTACGATTCAGTAAAATATGGTGGATAAACTTCCAGTAAGGTTAATGAATGAAAAAAGAGAAGGCACAAATAAGAAATATTGAAAAAAAAAAAAAAAAAGAAATATTGAAAATTTTATAAAAATCTAAATATAATACAACAAAAATTATTTGACAAAATCAATGCCAATAAATTTGAAAACAAATTACATGGATTTTTATGATAAATTGTTCAATGTAATTTAAGAAAAATAAAAAATGTTATTAAACTTGTAATTATAAAAAAGGATAATATTTAAATGTACCACAAAAGAAAACATGAGGTTTATGTGATTTTACAGGAAAGTTCATTTCCAGAAAATAAACTCAAAAACAGAAAGTTAATTTTAGGAGGTTAGTATATCCTTGATACCAAAACCAGACAAGGACTGTACAAGAAAGGAAAATATAAGTCAATCTTGGTTATGAACATAAATGTAAAAAAATTATAGACAAAATAATAGCAATCCAAATCCAGGAATGTCATTTTCTAAAAAAATGGTGACCAATTAGGTTTATCACACAAATGCAGTGATGAATTACCATAAGAAAAATCGATTATTTCATTTCAACACATTAATAAATTATAGCAGGAAAACCACACAATCATCTCAGAGGATACAGGAAGAGCATTCAATAAAATTCAACATCCACTTATGATTTCTAAAAACCCCACAAAACTCTTAGCTAACTAGAAATAGAAGATTTCCAAACCTGAAAATGAATATTTGCCAAAAACTTACAGCAAACCTTATAGTCCATAGTGAAATGTTAGAAATATTTCTAAATTCAGGGGAAAAGACAAGGATAACCATTATCACCACTTCTGTTTAGTATTGTCCTGGAGGTCTTGTGTAATAAACAAATAAAATGTGTAAGAATTAGTGTCAAAACTATGAAAGCATATTGTTCAGAAACAAAATCATCATAGCATATTAATCATAGTTATTTTGAATTCTCAGTCTGATAATTCCAACATTTCTGCCTTGTCTGAGTCTGGTTCTGATGCTGGCTGTGTCTCTCTAAACTGTGCTTTTTGTCTTTTAGTATGCCTTATTTTTTGTTAAAAGCAACTGGGGTAAATAGGCCTTTAGTGTGCAGTTTTACACATATCTGGCTGGAGGTTACACTGTGTTTACTGTTTGCAACAGCTGTAAGTGTAGGGGCTGAAATTTCCTCTGGTATCCTTATTTCTGTCTGCCCTGTTGTCTTTGGGCTTCTCCAGAGACTTCTTAAATCACGCCTGAGACACAGAATTCTTTCAGTTGTATTCCTGTTATTATACAGAGGCCTTTTGGATGTGGGTCAAGGAGGAGGGGGGAAGTATTTTATATGAATACTTGGATAATTATAAAATTAG
Source organism: Saccopteryx leptura (assembly GCF_036850995.1). Lineage (NCBI taxonomy): Eukaryota > Metazoa > Chordata > Mammalia > Chiroptera > Emballonuridae > Saccopteryx > Saccopteryx leptura. The sequence goes on along the minus strand of NC_089505.1, from coordinate 290,126,953 downwards.
ACTTTTAGTGAGCCTATGCCCCTGAGCTATAATCTTCACAAGTATTCTCCAATTCTGTTTTGTTTTTTTGTTTTATTTTGTTTTGTTTTTTCTCCCTTTAGGTAAGACAGGAAGGTTAGAAGGAGTTGGAGTTGGGTATATCTCTTCCTTCAGGTTGGTTAGTCTCTGGTAAAACCCCAGTCGGGCTCTGGTAAAGTAAGTTTCTCTTGAGGGCAGGCCTCATTAAGAACAGCATGCTCTGGGTACATTTCAAAACAGAATTTAAAATGTTTGTATCAAGACACCAAAACCACTGTTAAAAGGCAAGTTCTATGTCAGCCAGGTTGCAGATAAATAGGAACTCTAATACACTGTTGGTAGGTAACTGAAGAGCAAATTAAAAAAAAAAAAAAAAAAAAAAAAGCCTGACCAGGCAGTGACACAGTGGATAGAGCATTGGATTGGGACATTGAGGACCCAGGTTTGAAATCTGAGGTCACCGGCTTGAGCGCAGGCTCATCCGGCTTGAGCATGGGGTCACTGGCTTGAGTGTGGGCTCATAGACATGACCCCATGGTCGTTGGCTTGAGCAAGGGGTCACTCGCTCTGCTGCAGCCCCTGGTCAAGGCACATATGAGAAAGCAATCAATGAACAACTAAGGATACTAAGGAGCCACAATAAAAAACTGATGCTTCTCATCTCTCTCCCTTTCTGTCTGTCTGTCTGTCTGTCTCTATCTGTCCTTCTCTCTGTCTCTGTCATCAATCAATCAATCAATCAATCAATAAAAGAGCAAACTTCTTTGAATAACAATTTAGTGTTATCTAGTTATTTACATATTCTAGGTCCTAGAAGTCTACTCTTAGATCTATACTCTGTACTATTTGCCATTTTCTTTCTTTTTTTATTTTTTTTTATTTTTTACATTTATTGATTCAATTTTTTAGAGAGGAGAGGGAGAGACAGAGAGAGAGAGAGAGAGAGAGAGAGAGGAGAGACAGAGAGAGAGAAGGGGGAAGGAGCTGGAAGCATCAACTCCCATATGTGCCTTGACCAGGCAAGCCCAGGGTTTTGAACCGGCGACCTCAGTATTTCCAGGTCGACGCTTTATCCACTGCGCCACCACAGGTCAGGCCTATTTGCCATTTTCAATATATTATTTGCACGGATGTTGCCAAAGCAATTGTGGGTACAGCTGCTAGTGATTGAGCACATACAAAGCTATGGTACCAAACTGTCCTGGTTGTCATTGTTTGCTTTACTTTTAGGCACTTGAAATAAAATCATCATCATCATCATCATCATCATCATCATCATCATCCAGTTTTACTTAAGAATTCTGTTGATGAAGCAGTGAAATTCATTAATAAAATTTATTAAATCTTAACTCTGGACTACATGTATTTTCAATATTAATATGGAATGGAAAATACATATAAAGCACTTTTGCACACCAAGGTATGATGAGTCTCTCAAGGAAAAACATGTGCATTTTGTTGAGCTAAGAGCTGAGCTAGCTGTTTTTTTCATGGAATGCCATTTCTACTTGAAAGAGAAGACTGACAAACTATGGTTATTCAGACTTGGGATTTTGGCAGGCATTTTCTCCTAAATGAACAAAGTGAGCCTGTCACTTCAAGGAAAGCAACTGACTGCATCTGTTACCAATGATAAATTTTAAGCTTTCGAGCAAAAGTTAGCATTTTGGAAAACTTGTGTCTACTGCCATGACCTTGACAGTTTCCCAGTTCTAAAAAACTTTTATGATTAAATCAGTGGTGATATAAACAAATGTGCTTTTTTTGATATTGTATAATGAAATCTGTCAACGTTGGTAAGACATGGATAAATCAGTGAACCAATGTTTTTCAAAAGGCCCAGAAAAATCAATGGATTTTAGTGACATAGAATATAAAAAATTCATTGATATGATTTCAAAGTCCAAACTGCAACTAACCTTTAAGAAACTATTACTTGTTGACTCTTGATTTAGCATCTTTGATGAAGAATATCCAAAATTATCTAAGAACGTTATTAAAATTCTTCTCCCTTTTCCAACTACGTATCCATGAGGCCTGTTTTTCCTCATTTACTTAAACCAAGACAACATATTGCAACAGATTAAATGCAGAAGAAGATATAAAACTCTAGCTGACTTCAATTAAGCCAAGCATTAGATTTGCAAAAATGCAAAACAATTACCTCCTCACTAATATTTAGCTATTTTTTATTAGAAAAGATGTTACTTATGTTAAAATGTAATGGGTTTATTACTGTTATTTTTAGATGAATAGTAAATAAAATATTTTTTAAAAGTTTTAATTTCACTATAAATATCAATAAATATAAACCACATTAACACAAGCTTTTTGGGTTCCTTAATAATTTCAACAGTGTGGCAGGCTTGTGGTGGCACAGTGGACAAAGCACAGACCTGGAATGCTGAGGTCACCAGTTCGAGACCCTGAATTTGCCTGGTCAAAGTACATAAGGCAAGCAATCAATGAACAACTAAAGTGAAGCAACTATGAGTTGATACTTCTCACTCCATCCCCACCACCCCATAAAATAAAATCTTTAAAAAACAACAACGGCCTGACCAGGAGATTGAGCAATGGATAGAGCGTCAGACTGGGATGCGGAAGACCCAGGTTCGTCGCCAGCTTGAGTGTGGGCTCATCTGGTTTGAGCAAAGCTCACCAGCTTGGACCCAAGGTTGCTAGCTTGAGCAAGGAGTTACTTGGTCCGCTGTAGCCCTACGGTCAAGACATATATGAGAAAGCAATCAATGAACAACTAAGGTGTCACAACGAAAAGCTAATGATTGATGCTTCTCCTCTCTCTCTGTTCCTGTCTGTCTGTCTGTATCTATCCCTCTCTCTGACTCTCTCTCTGTCTCTGAAAAAAAAAAAAGTAAAAAATAATAATTTCAAAAATGTAAAAGGATTCTGAGAGCAAAACTTTGAGAACTGTCCTAGTGAAAAAATCTCCCATATGTTCGCCAAGAGATATGTGCAAGACTATTCATTGCAACAATGTTTGTGATTCAAAAAAAGTTACATTGGCCCTGGCCAGGTAGGTCAGTTGATTAGAGCATCCCTCCAACACACCAAGGTGGTAGGTTTGATCCCTGGTCAGGGCACATTAAAGAATCAACCAATGAAGGCCCTGGCGGATTGGCTCAGTGGTAGAGTGTCGGCCTGGCATGTGGGAGTCCCGAGTTCAATTCCCAGCAGGGCACACAGGACAAGCGCCCATCCGCTTCTCCACCCCTCCCCTTCTCCTTCCTCTCTGTCTCTCTCTTCCCCTCCCGCAGCCAGGGCTCCATTGGAGCAGAGTTGGCCCGGGCACTGAGGATGGCTCTGTGGCCTCTGCCTCAGGTGCTAGAATGGCCCTGGCTGCAACAGACCAACGCCCCAGATGGGCAGAGCATTGCCCCCTGGTGGGCATGCCGGGTGGATCCCGGTCGGGCACATGCAGGAGTCTGTCTGACTGCCTCCCCATTTCCAACTTCAGAAAAATACAAAAAAAAAAAAAAAAAAGAATCCACCAATGAATCCATAAATAAGTGGAACAACAAATAGATGTTCCTCTCTCTCTAAAATTAATTAATTAATTACTGAATGTCTATCAGTAAGGGAATGGATAAATACATTTTTATATAGTCATATAATAAAATAAATATCTCTCTGAAGTTAAAATAAATGAGCTAGAGTTATAGGCATCAATGTAAGTGAGTGAAAGAAATTTTCCAATGTTGCAAAAGGGGAGGTACAGAATGATACCACATGTATACATTTTAAATCAGAGAGAAGGATATTACTGTCTATGGGTGCATGTATATGTAGTAAGAATATACTCCCTTGATGTGGATACACAGGAAGATACCAACCCCAGGAGGCTAGTGGGGAGTGGGGAGTGGGATCAGGAAAGCAAGGGCAGGTTCAAATGCATACATAAATTATTTAGAAAAAGATGTGAAACAAATATGGCACCAAGTTAATGTTTACTTGTCTGGGCCATTGGAATTGCTGTACACACCTGTTCATTTGAAACATTACAATATTAAAATAGACTTATTTTTAAATGCCTCTGCATTTGTTCTCACGAAGAAAAATCCAAAGGTCTGGTTTCCAGGGGAATATATTTTCTTCACCCAGAGCTGAACAGCCAGCTGTCCTTCCTTTTGCTGCTGCTAGTTGACCCTTGTAGGATATCTGAAGGGTAGTAATGTCTTTTCTGTCTGCAAAGCTCTTGATCCTGGGTTCTCAGTCACGGCTGCAAAGGAAACTCCCCCTCAGATTTCTTACAGAACTCCTGCAGCTGTCCGGCAGGGCAGGACGCCAGCATACCCAGAGAACAACTTGAGCGGCATCAGCATAGTTCCCACTTGGGGCAGGACTCCCAACGCAAAGTATCCTGTTCCTTTTCCTTTTCCTTCTGAAGCCAGAGAGCAAGCCTTTGATTCATGTGGCGATGATATCATGTAGCCTGCTGGGTGTAGCTGGGCTCTGGGTGTGCATCTGGGAGGCACCCAATTCCCCTAGCACTGCCTGGAGCCTCCTGAGCCCACTGGATTATTTCATGGTAGTGCTGAGATGATATTTTTACCTTTCAACTCATACATTCAGCCCAGAAGCTGCTTAGCTGCCCCTAATTTTTATTCAGAATACCCTCAGCAATAATCTTCAGACTTCATAGCCTCAGATCAGGAGAGAGCTTGATATTCTGGTTTTGTTTCTGTTTGAAGAGCATATGCCCAAAGGAATTGTATGTGTCCCAGATTCAACACAGCTGTTAATTAGAGCTGAGAACACTTGGTTGACCCCTGTGTGGCTAATTGCTAGAATTGAGAAGCGTCTCTAAGGGCCTCATATGATAACAACTGAAAATTGTACTGAGCATCACCTAACGTTTCTGGAACCAGTTCAGGACGGGAAGCAATTGGCTCCCTGCGGTTCCTGGCGCGGGAGAGGCAGCTATGTGCTGAAGGAGCAGTATTAAGGATTCTCTTCAGTGATTAAAACACCCACATTTCACTTTGGATGTGTGACTGGAGGCAGTGTGCTTGGAAGGCCTCATCAGAGAGCTTGGAACTGCACAACGTAGCACATATGGCCTACTTTGAAGGGCTTCAACCACTCTTCTAGCATATCACCCTGGTTCTGGTGCCACTACCCCCTCCAGGACAGTCCTGTAGGAGAGGGTGTGAGACAACTCCTGTCAGGACCCTGGATCAGCTTCTGAGGAGGTCTGATGCAATTATTCTGATTCCTCATCCTAAAACAACAGTGTCTAACTCTAACACTGAGAAAAAAGTATGGAGATCACTCAGTTTCCTACCTGGTGCATGAGTGATGACCACTTCCCCTCCCTCAGTTGGCTCTGTGGGCAGAGAAGACGGTGGGAATAACCACACACAGAGAGGAAGGCTGGCACAGAGGGAAAGAGCTGGGCCTGGGTGGGAACGAATAAGAGGTGAGAAAATTAAAGCTGAAATGCAGAAAGAAGCCCAAAGGAACAGTGGTCCAGGAGAGGAGAATGGAGAGACAGGAGGAGACATGAAGGGGGAAAGAGGAACATAGGCGAGGGACGGAAAAGATGGGCCGAGAAGAGCAGTGAGAGAGGTGGTGCTTCCTCGTTTCTCCCCCGGTCCTGGGAGAGAGTGGGAGTCAGCGGAGCAGACCATGAGTATTTGGGCCTTCTCAGCCAAGAGGCCCAGAGCATATCCAAGACAGTTTAATGCTCTGGATGACTCCACTTTCTCGGCCTGGCCCAAGGAAGGTCACCCGGAGCCAGTCATGTAAGGGGAGATTCATGATCCCTTTTCCAGAAGATATCCAAACTGTGGGTCTAATTCTAGGAAGTGACGGCAGTAGAAAGCAACCTAGAGTCAGCTTTGTCCAGAGCTGGGGAGGAAAAGACCCAAAGGGAGCTGAGGGAAGAGGGATCAGTTTCATCTTTTTCTAGATCCAGATGGCTTGTGAGGGCTTCCTGCCCCAGAGACACCCGGGGAACCCATATATCTTGAGTTCCCAATTGGACCTTCCTGCTTCTAACAGATACCTCTCACTAACAAACATATGGAGGATGCTATGTTGGGCAATAGTGAAGGAAACAAAGGTGACCACCATGCTGCTGACTGCGGACAATGTACTGGAGAAGAACATCTAACACACAAGGTATCACAATGTGCAACACAGAAGAGCATCAGAGGGTTAGCTAAATGGGGCTGTGCAGGCGCAGAGACTACAGGAAATGGAAAGAATGGCGGGCGATGAGGGCTGCAAGTCATCAGGGAGAATTCACGGAGGAGGCGGGGCTGGGGGACAGGCCGAGGCCTAGAGCGTAAACATGTCCAGAGGCAGAGGCACCTTACCTGGATAAACTGCCAAGGCTGATCTCACTTGATTGAAAAGCCCATGTGAAAGACTGATCACGGTCTTTTATTCCCATATATTTACATTGAGCTTTATATTTTGAGACATTTCATATAAATTTTCATAATTGCTCCTCATAAGGCTTTTAAAAAATGTTTCATTTTCAGAATTGGGAAATGTCTTAGAGTTTATATAGTCCAGGCTCCACACTTCATAATTCCCAAAGAGGTCAAGTGACTAACTCAGGGTTATGCAGTTAAATAGCTCCAAGCAACTTCTTATACTACTTCAGTAGAAGTACCAAAACTGGATAAATTGTAATTTTGTCTTCATTCCTGGAGGATTATTTTTCATCATAGAGACCTATGCTTAAAAAGAATAATTTTATGTTTTATTACCTTATGGTAAAAGAAATATACGATCATTATAGGACATTTAGAAAAAATATAGGTAAGCCAAAAAATTAAAATACCTATAATCACACCATCCAGTTCCCTAACTATTTAAAAATAATTAAAAGTACATACCATCTTCATTTGACTCTTACATATAGGCAACTTTATTTCAGGAGCAAAAAGCTCTGGTCCTTTTTAAGGAGAAGCATGTTAGGCAGGATGATATGATAGAAAGGGCGTAAGATTTGGAAGCCAAAGATGTAGGTTCAAGCCCTTGTCAGTCATTACCAGCTGCCCACAGTCTACCATAAGTCAATCAACTTTCCTGCATTTTGGTTTGTCATTTGCAAAATGATGGGGTTTCAATGACCCACTTCTTAGCTTGCTAAAATATCTTTTCTGGGACTTCAAAATCAAGCAGTGTAAGCTTAGAACAGTTAATTAAAACAAAACAAAACAGTGTCTGATGTTTTTAAAGAATGTAACAACATGTTGAAATAGGCCTCTTCCTTTCTCAGGGTTTTGGCTGTGGCTCCAAAGCTGAGAACAATAGGTTTATGTCTCCCCAACTCACACACATTCTAAGCGAGATATAAGACTAAGCAGGACTTGCAGGCCTAGAGCTGGTTCTGCCACGATTTGACCTTTACACACCTCCAGGCTTTGCAAGAGAAGGTTAAGAGTAGGGGCCTAGAGACGCTGCCTTCTGGTTCCCCTGGAAAATGTCTTTAAAGAAAAGCTGGCTAGTGGTATCTTGGGCAACAGAGCAAAACCAGTGGGTCCTGGAAGAAACAATCTTCATTTGGAGAAACAATAGAGAAGTTTGTGCCATAAAACATGAGAAGAATTGGACTTAAGTTATAAACTCTAAGAGGTCCTTCTAGATAATTCCAACAGAGGAGACACTGTGTGGGGTGGTCCGCTGAAATCCAGATGATAACAGGAAAATTTTAAGAGCCTAGCTGAAGTGGGCATTGTCCAAGCAATGCTATTGTAGGATATTCCAGGTATAAGGAAGGATCTCTAAACAAATCCTCAAAAGCCTCCACTAGGGAAACATTCATTAGATCTGCCACTCCTGGAGGGCTCTATGATTACAACTGCAAAGACACAGAAGACCTTTTTCTCTAATCCCTCCTTTCTCCTGAGCCCAGTTAGCGTGAGGGGAAGTGAAACAGAAAGAAGAAATGACAATGAACCCCCTCTTCATTATGTTTGCAAGTCTGGTTGTGGTCCTTACTAGTGGAAGAGAGAACTTTAATTCGTATAAGAAATTGAAGTTTTGCTATTAGAATGGACTAAACTTTTTAATACCTGAAAGAAACCAGAAAACCACGGGTAGGGAAAAAGATTTGAAAGAACAGGTTTGGGGGGGGGGGGGGTTTGGTATTTTTCTGAAACTGGAAACGGGAGAGACAGACAGACTCCCACATGTGCCCGACCGGGATCCACCCGGCAGCTCTGCCCACCAGGGGGCAATGCTCTGCCCCTCCGGGGGGTCGCTCTGTTGCGACCAGAGCCACTCTAGTGCCTGGGGCAGAGGCCAAGGAGCCATCCCCAGCGCCCGGGCCATCTTTGCTCCAATGGAGCCTTGCTGCGGGAGGGGAAGAGAGAGACAGAGAGGAAGGAGAGGGGGAGGGGTGGAGAAGCAGATGGGCGCTTCTCCTGTGTGCCCTGGCCGGGAATCGAACCTGGGACTTCTGCACGCCAGGCCGATGCTCTACCACTGAGCCAACCGGCCAGGGCCGAGAGAACAGTTTTTAAGAGCCAGTCATACCTAAGACAGAACAAAATTGTTTCTGCTTGAATCCTCCCAAGTCCAGCTTGCTTAATATCCTACTAACAGGAAGACAACTTTGATAAGTTGGGGGAGAATTGATCGCAAGGGTAGGGGGTGGAGAGATCGGGGGTCAGATCCAAGTTAAGAGGCTGTTGTCTAGAAATTAGACAAGAAGGCAATGGGGGCTGAGGATATTTCTGGGGTGAATCTGGCAGGAATTAATGACCACTTAGATGTGGAGGAAAGCAAGGTAGATGACTCATATAAGCTTCGGAAGTTTCTAGCTTGAGAGACTGGAAGATGGTGCCTTGATGGATAGCAATGCTACTTCTGCATCTAAATATGTGTTCTAGAAAGATCTCACACTTAGGTCAACGATGCTGCATTTTCAAGTGAGTTGTTACTGAGCCAATGGCTTCTGAGCCAATTTATGAGTCATATAAAAAATCAATCTCAGTACTTTTCCTTTTTTTTTTTCTTTTGACAGAGACAGAGAGAGAATCAGAGAGAGGAACAGATAGGAACAGACAGACAGGAAGAGAGATAGATGAGAAGTACCAGTTCTCTGTTGCGGCACCTTAGTTGTTCATTGATTGCTTTCTCATATATGCCTTGAGGGGGGGGGTTCCAGGAGAGCGAGTGACCCCTTGCTCAAGTCAGCGACCTTAGGTTCAAACCAGCGACCTTGGGTTCAAGCCAGTGACCTTGGGCTTTAAGCCAATGACCTTTGGGCTCAAGCCAGCGACCATAAGGTCATGTCTATGATCACACGCTCAAGCCAGAGACTCCGTGCTCAAGCTGGTAAGCCTGCGCTCTAGCTGGCGACTCAGGGTTTCAAACCTAGGTCCTCCATGTCCCAGTCCAACACTCTATCCATTGTGCCATTGTCTGGTCAGGCTTTCACTACTTTTCACTTATCCATTTTTTTTATTTAATCCATCACTTAACAAACTTTTGTTAAGTCTTTCATACATTTATATATAATGCATTGTGCTAGTCACTGTAGAGAAAAAGGAACAGGACACAGGGTCACTCCTCTAGTTGTTCACAGTCTATCTGCTACAAGTTACTCCAGTTAAATATTGGAGTAACACTTTTTTTGTTGTTATTGTTGTTTGTGACTTTATCCCACTTTAATTCCCTTATGTCATTGCTCTTTTGGAGAAAAGAGCAAAGTATTATGTAAATTGGGTATGTACCATCTGAAGTACATGACCTTATTTCCATTTGTCCTTTTTCAATTTTGTTTTATGTCCTATAGAATTTAGGCTATATGAGAACATGGTCCAGGAATTAGATCTTTGTCCAAATTTGCACTTTCTAAATGTAAGCAGACACTCAAATCAGTCTAAAAATCATTGGCACAAAATGTACCCAAACAGGCCCATACAATTGTGTTCTCTCTATATATCTATCTGTCTCACTCTCTCTCTCTGATACACACACACACACACACACACACTCTCTCTCTCTCTCTCTCACACACACACACACACGTATATAACATTAAGATTTTGTTCAATTATATAACAATTTATGTCTGGGACTCAGAATATCAGAGTTTGGTTCTAAGTTCTCTAAGGTATCTAAAAATTAGAAATATACAGTAAGTAAAACATTTATTTCAGAAGTCTACAACTTAGGAGAGATAGATACGTTTATAAATAAGCATATATGATATACAGTAAATTGTGAAATTATATACATATAATAAAATAATTTTAAAAATTAACAGGGAAGAAAGAGTCTACAGTAACCCCTTATACTTACATTGCTTGGTTTTTGGATCTCAGGTACAGGAGGTCTGAGTTAATCATTCCCTTCAGTTTATTCACAAACATTCTTTGAGCATCTACCACGTGGCAGGTATCTTTTTAGGCAGTGAGGATATGTGACTTTTATTCAAGTTGAGGATACAGTCAATAAGTAAATACATATTTGATAGTAGTGGCAATGGAAAGAATTAAAGCAGGGTGTTAGAAGAGCAAGTTATCAGATGGCTTTTAAAAAATTTATTTATTGATCTCAGAAAAAGGGAGAGAAAGATAGACAAAAACATCCATCTGTTCAGGTATGTGCCCTGACCAGGGATCAAACCTGCAACCTTTGCATATCAGGACAATGCGCTAACCAACTGAGCCATCTAGCCAGGGTCAGATGGCTTTTTAGTTGAGTGATCAGAGACAGCTTCTCTGAAGATGTGACATTTATGTAATAACTGACTGACAAGAAGGAGCCCACCCTGAAAAGGTGGACCAGGAGGATGAGCACCTCAGACAAAGGGAACAGCTATTGCAAAGGACCCAAGCAAGAATGAGTTTCACGCACTCAGAGACTAAAAGAAGGCACATGTGCCTGGAACACTGTGGGCAAGGTAGAAAGGCTAAAATGAGATGAGGTTGGAGAGCTGGGCAGTGACCCGATAACTAAGGACAAATTTAAAAATAATATAAAGTTTGGCAGGTCCTTAAATGCATGTGCGCACACACACAAACACGTGGGCACATGCACACATACAGAGACACACACAAGTTCCAAAATTGTTTCAAGCATTGGCATAACTGATGGAAACTATGACAACTTTGGAAGAAATACCATTAATGTAGGTCAAGTTTAAAGACTCGTCACTTTATATTCACACCTAATAATTAATTTGACTAGGAAGATCTGAGAACAAAGGATATTTGCAAACTATAAATGAACTCCAGGCATTACCAATGGTATCATTAACAGAGTATAGGAAAAGCCACAGGATCCTAAAGAACAATTTGAAAAAAAGAAACTACATGATAGCAAGCAGAGTGAGCAGAACAATTCTAATTACGGGATTGTTGACGAATGGCAGTTCTTGCTATGTTTTTCATTAAGCTGGAGAAGATTATGCCTATTCTCATCATTGGTTCTGGATAAAGCCCCTCCCTTATTTTGTATTGTTATTTTTCCACTTCCCGTTCCACTCCATAGTTGTCTCTTCTAATGTTTTTTGGAATATGTCCTGAAATGGGTATGTATCTTTAATAAATAAATACATGGGTTATTTTCCATGAATGTGATTTTAATTAGCCAACATGGGATTGTTCTATGATATTGTTCTGTCTTATTTAATTACTCAAGACTATTTTTAGAAGGCTATCCATGTTGCTCTGTATATCTCTAATAAATCACTTCCAACAGCTGCAGAGCATTTGGGATCAGTAGCCTTCGTATTTTACTTACCCATCCCCCTGAGATGGACACTAGGTTGCTGCACACGGTCTGCATGCAATGAACATTCTCATAAAGGCTGCCTTGTGAGCTGAGGTGAGCATCTCCGGGAGATTACAGGACCATGAGGAAAATTCTCTCAACTCCTCTTGGGCACTTGGATTATTCTTCCAAATGAATTCACTAGTTCGCATGCCCATTATCTTTTCATAAGCAATCTATACAGAATACATTGAGTCTCAGAGATATATTGTCAAGCATTCAAGGTCAAACAGATAGTAAGTCTCAGGATCAAGAGCCAAGTCTTCCAATTCAGTTCTGACACTTTTTCCATTCGGAAAATGTCTTTCTGAGGAAACCTACCATTACCCACTTACTCACAGGATGTGCACAAACACAGATGCAAAGTTCAACTAAATTACTCCTTAAAAGTTATTATTACTGTTCATGACCCCTCATTCAACAATTATATTTGAGTGGCAGTTACAGGATACACTGCTTTTTTTCTTCATGAGGTCAAGGTTTTATTTCCTTTTGATCATCAAAGCACCTGTACTGAGCAGGTATGCATTAGGAATAAGCTCCTTCCACTCTCTGAAGGAACTTAATTTCCTTCCATAACCATAGTCAACATCAATACAAGTTGCAGATTCTCAAAAAACTTTCTGTGGTTCCGTTTTCTTGCATCTGCATTTTATGACTTCAGAATCCTTCAAAACTGGTCATTTTACCTAGTCCCTGTTCTCTATTTCTGGAGACTACAAACTCCCTCAAACTTCAGGCTCCAAATATCCAAGCCATTTCTGAAGACAGTTACAAAGCGATTGGCCAGTGGCAAGTGGCCAGTGTGTAGCACAGTAATTTTGTGAGAAGCACAATGCTCGCCGAACTAATATGGCAGAACCATAAACTGGATCAGTTTTAGCTGTGATCGTTCATGCCCTTGAGTTTGAAATAATGACTTTTTTAGACATGTGGTTCCCAGATGAAATTCATGCTGTGATTCGATTTTTTAAATGCAAAAAAAAAAAACAAAACAAAAAAAAAAACCCTCTAGCAGAAATTCATCACCAACATGTGAAGGAATTTGAAGACTAAAAATAAACTCCCAGTAGAGTGAACGTGCATGAACGTGGTGTGCCGACTGGGAAAGGGGGAGCACACCAGCAGGTCCGTGCGAAAGGGAATGGCATCAGCAATGAACTGGGGGCCCGGCTTTTGACTCGACTGGCATCAAAGGCTATCCCACAGTTCGGGTAAGGTAGTAGTAGATCATAGTAGAAATGATAAAAATTAATTCATGCTCCTGATATTCAAGGAGCAATATTAAGACTAGTACCAGGGCCCTGGCCGGTTGGCTCAGTGGTAGAGCGTCGGCCTGCCTTGCGGGGACCCGGGTTCGATTCCCGGCCAGGGCACATAGGAGAAGCGCCCATTTGCTTCTCCACCCCCCCCTTCCTCTCTGTCTCTCTCTTCCCCTCCCGCAGCCAAGGCTCCATTGGAGCAAAGATGGCCCGGGCGCTGGGGATGGCTCCTTGGCCTCTGCCCCAGGCGCTAGAGTAGCTCTGGTCATGGCAGAGCGACGCCCCGGAGGGGCAGAGCATCGCCCCCTGGTGGGCAGAGCGTCGCCCCTGGTGGGCGTGTCGGGTGGATCCCGGTCGGGCGCATGCGGGAGTCTGTCTGACTGTCTGTCCCCGTTTCCAGCTTCAGAAAAAAAAAAAAAAAAAAAAAGACTAGTACCAGGTAACTGAAAAGAAGCATTAGATTGAAGATACCCCTATATAACTTATCTCTCAAACTTAATCCATAATGATGTTTTAGTAATTGCTGACTGATAAGGATATAGCTGTAATAAACTTCTTTTGTTTCATTAAAGAGAACTACTCTTAAAAAAATAAAAATGCTATCCCACATATCAAAAAAATATTTGATGCTATTCAATAAGGAATTATTTCAAATGCTCACTATGGACTCTAGCCTTCAAATCAGATTAATTCCCTAAAGGCAGTTATAAATCAGGGAGAACCCAGCACAAGATAGTCTTTTATTTTTTTCCATAACTTGGAGAATCTTCTTTTTTAATTTATTGGGATGATGTGGTTCTCCGAACCATACAGATTTCAATATGACACCGTCATGCCTCCACCCTGCCCCAAGCAAAGTCTCTCTCCACACTCCCTTCCCCTTTGTGCTCCTCCTTCTACCTCCACCTCCATTTCCCTCTGGCTGTTGCCACTCTGTTGTCCTATCTACATGTTATGGATATATGTTTTTGGTCCCCCCTTTCCCTTTCCCTCTGACAGCTGTCCATCTGTTCCCTGTGTCCCTGACTCTGTTTCTATTTTGTTCCTCAGTTTATCTTCCTTTTGATTCCACGATGGAATCTGTGCTCAATACATGTGTATTCTGACATAATTACTTCAAAAGAAAAGCAACTGAAGCCAGGATTCACGGGGAGGGGAGGGGGGCAGGTGAGTCCCAATGGGCAATGTAAGATGAAAGCTGAGCCCTGCAGATTTTATGCTGGGCCTCTAAGCCCAAGGCCATTATTAAGGCTCTAGGGGCCCAGGGCCTAATTCAAGCTGCAAATTTGTGCTTTTATTTCTCTTTTTGTATTAGCTCCAACGTGTTGGTGTTTTATTTATTTCAATGTCCTAGGAGACACATGAAGTCTAGTTAGCCCTAGCTCACTCCACTCTCAATTGTTTTCATAACCCCTAACTCCTTTGGTTACTTACCTGGCCCAAAAATCTATGGAGTATGCAATCACATTTTTTTTTAATTTTATTTTTTTAATGGGGTGACATCAATAAATCAGGATACATATATTCAAAGATAACATTTTGTTGCTTTGGAAAGATGGTTTAGTTTTGTGGTCTCACACTTCTACTTCCCATTCCCTCCCACCATGGTCACATTCCCTGGAGAAACAAGAGGACTGACATTGAGGGCATGTCAAGGCAACAATGCATATCTCAAAAGTTCAACTTTCTAGCACTTCAAAAACCCTTACACACTAGACTATAAACTCCATAAGCAAAATGACATTGTGCTGTTTTTTATGTCTCCCCAGTATCTAAAACTGGCACTTGGGAGGCGTTGGTAAATATTTGTTGAATGAGTGAACAAATGAACTGCAGCTCCTACTCTCGGTGTTTGCAAAGCACTGAGCTTGGAAGTCAACTATGAAACTTCTTAGTGCTTTTCCTTCGTACATATTTGCTGTCAATCGGAGCCAACATGCGCTTTACTCATAAGATAAGACAAGAAGAATTGAGAATGTACTTGCATGCTCTGTAAGGAAGCCTGCACGTGAAAGGGGGTTGGGGTTCAACACTAGGGCGGCATCAAGCAAGGAAGATGACAGGGAGAAGACTACGTCTGGTTTTTAAATTAGTTCTAAAAAGAGAGAAGAACATAGAAGAGGGCCAAAGAGAGGGTAAGACGTGATGAGAAAGCTTATGTCCCATTTTTTAATAACTGATTTTAGAGAGAGAAAAAATATATCAGTTTGTGGTTTCACTTAGTTATGCCTTCCTTGGTTGACTCTTATATGTGGCCCTGACCAGAGATCAAACACACAACTTGGGTATATCAGAATGATGCTCTAACCAACTGAGCTACCCAGCCAAGGCTAAAGTTTCTGTCCCATTAATACTTCTCTTGATTGCCTAGCTCAACATTGTGAAGTAGAAATATAATGAAAACTATATATATGATTTTAAATTTTCCAATAGCACATTAAAATGGTAAAAAAGAAAGAGATAAAGTTAATTTCCATAATATTTTTATTTAACCCAATATATTCAATATATTCAAAATAGTATTATTTTACTATAGAACTGGCTATATTTCAAGAGCTCAACAGCTGTCTGGGGCTGGTGGTTACCATAATGGACAGCATAATGTAATGTCCCGGAACCCCCTTCCTAAAGTTCCATGGGCTTCCCAGTACCCTGTTCAGTGATCAGAGCCAACATATTTCCCTCCGTAATCCTGGGGTCTCCTGCCATTCAGCTTCCCCAGTCAGATAAAATCTTACTTGCTTTTTCCATCTTGTTTTCTCCCTGGCCCCAAACAAGGTTCTGACCTTCAGCAAGGTGCTTTATTTGACCTGCTCTAGTGGGACACAGTGAGATTTCTTTCCATCTCCCTATTTCATCTTTGTATCCCCTGGCATTTAGCACACTGCCTGGCACATCTAACTGCCTCCTTTGTTGGGTGGCTGTAGGGGACATGAATAGGAGGGAGGTTCCAAGGGAGGTTCAGAGGACGTGTCTGCAGTTGGAGCAGCAGCTCCTGGTTTCCAGGAAGTGCCTTCCTGGTTAATGCTGGCAGCGGCAGCAGCTGTCTCACCAAGCCAGTTCTGCAGTGCGTTTATCCAGGGTTGTTACTGGATGCTTAGCCTCTAGCCTGTTCTTCTGGCCTTTCCAATGCTTATATGAGCTACCTAATAAAATCCCTTTCTGCCTAAACTAGTTAGTATGGATTTTATTGTTGAAACCAAGAACCTGACCCAATTTTAGTTGATTATAGTATCAGTCGTAGGGTTTTTCTTGTACTACTTTAGTGTATTCTACCTCTTTTTCTGATTTATTGGCTTTAAATGAAATCTTTTGACCCACTGGTTACAGAAGATTAGGAAATCAGCATATTTATCCTACTCAGATTTTTTTTTTTTTTTTTTTTACTTTTCTTTTTTTGTATTTCTCTGAAGCTGGAAACAGGGAGAGACAGTCAGACAGACTCCCGCATGCGCCCGACCGGGATCCACCCGGCACGCCCACCATGGGGTGCTGCTCTGCCCACCAGGGGGCGATGCTCTGCCCATCCTGGGCATCGCCATGTTGCGACCATCCTGGGCGTCGCCATATTGCGACCAGAGCCACTCTAGCGCCTGGGGCAGAGGCCACAGAGCCATCCCCAGCGCCCGGGCCATCTTTGCTCCAATGGAGCCTGGCTGCGGGAGGGGAAGAGAGAGACAGAGAGGAAGGCGCGGCGGAGGGGTGGAGAAGCAAATGGGCGCTTCTCCTATGTGCCCTGGCCGGGAATCGAACCCGGGTCCTCCGCACGCTAGGCCGACGCTCTACCGCTGAGCCAACCGGCCAGGGCAAACCTAGAATTTTTGGTGCACAGTGGTCTGCTTGTCACCCCCACAGACAAGATTGTTTTCATGCTTGCTCTATAAGAAGGAAGGCAGTCGGGAAGGGCAAGGTTCCTTCCATTGACACTGAAACCCACTTTTGTCCAGCCGACTACCCAGACCCTGGTGTGTCTCTCAATAGGATTTTGAGAAGATAGATAGAGAACTACTCATCTTTTCGCTTCTTGCTGACTCCTGGGTTATATGTTTGGCCAACACAATTTGGTCCTTAAGTCATACTGCGTGGTGTTGAGGAATTAATTCATTCCTGGCCCTGTTTCACAATGGGTGGTTAAAATGGAGGGACTCACCTTGCATGCCAATGAAAATCATTCCTCAGGGTTTAAAAACCCAGACGTCATCAAGGAAGAGTTCTATAACTGCGACTTCGTGAATTAAAAATATATATATATAATAATCAATGGAGCAATGATTACTATAAGTGAAATCTGAAAACAAATGACAAACTGGAAAAAATACTTGCAACTCATATCACAAAGAGCTTACTTCCTAAACATAAAGAGTTCTGCAAGGCAATGAGAGGAAACACCCAATAGAAAAATGGGTCCACAACATGGATAGACAGGTTATAGAAAAAGAAGTACAAAGGAAACACTAAGACAAATGAGTCTTAAACGCATGAAAATAAAAAATGTTATTTTAAAATATATGAATACTCCATCTTTCACCTCTTAGAAGAGCATAGAACATACTGTATGATAGATGGTCCATGGTGTTGATAAAGTTCTAAGGAAATAGGCTTACCGGTGGAAGTATAAATTGGTATAGCTTTTAAGAAGGGCAGTTTGGTAATACCAGTTCCAACAATAAATGTACATACACTTTTAACCAGTATTCCAACTTTAGGGGTTTATTCTGCAGATATGCTTGCCTGTATACAAACTGAGTTAAGTAAATTGCAGCAAAATATTTTAAATGACCTGAAAACAACAAGGAGAATAAGAAACTTTATCTTTGATAAAATGATTTAGCTGCTTTTATCCTGAACCTTGATATAAATAAAGAAAGGCTGTATTCTGTGGTGATAACCCAACCCGAGTAAGAAAGGAGATCCAAGTGGAGAGACTGTATATTGTAGGCAGAGCTGGCAGGACTCAGAATATATAAATACTTGGTGGATACTCGAGGTGCAAAACCAACACTGCCTTTAGAACAAGACTTTGTGCAGGCCAACTGTTGAAGTTTCCCTGACCCATCTGAGACCAGAGAGGAGCGGGGGCAGCAGGTGAGGAAAGAAGGTTGCAGGCCCGCTATCTTGGCACAGTGACACGGGGTGGAGGAACAGCTGTCAGTAATAAGCTGCCCTGCAGTGGCTAACCTTTTTCTTTGAAGCAGAGAAAAGGCTACACTAGTTCACACAAGAACACATACAAACCCTGCTGGGATCGCGGGGGCTCGGGAGAGATTTGGCACACTGCTCTGGTCCTTCCTCCACAAGTATTTCAGCAAATAGATTGTCTAGGCAGCAGAATTTTCAAAAGACACTACTCATAGTGAAGTCTATGTGAACAGCGCCCTCTGGAGAGAATACATTTTGGACACTGTCCCTTGGAAATGTACCGTGGGTCAACACTGCAGGAAAAGATCCCTTACTTAAAGGTGAAAAATAATCAAAAAGGAAACAGCACAAATCTTTACAAAAAGACAGAGAGAGAGAGAGAGAGAGAGAGAGAGAGAAAATCCACAGGGAAAATGATGGACAGATAAAGAGCTACAGCAGAAAAATCTTGCCACAAAGCCTGTGAAAATTATGACCAAGTTAGCTCTAAGAGCTAAAGAAAAAAATAACCACCAGAAATAATAACCTGTCTATAACAAGCACTCAAAACAGAGGTATAAGTGTTGAAGGAGAAAATGACAAGACAACAGAACTTCAAAATTAAGTTAGCATTAGGTTTTTCCCTTTGAGGTAAAGTCTTAGATGTACAGCTTGATGAATTTTTAAAAGGTAGCCACACCCAAATAACCATTATTCTGATGCAGATATGGAACACTGTCAATACCCAAGAAGGCTTCTTCCTGCCCCCTCCCAGTCAAAGGTAATTGCTCTTTTGACCACTATCATCTACTATTAGTTTTATCTAGTGTTGAATATCCTATAAATGAAAACAAACAGTAGGTATTTTTTTTCAAATTTTATTATAAGATTTTATTTATTCATTTTAGAGAGGAGAGAGAGAGAGAAAGAGAAAAGAGGGGAGGAGCAGGAAGCATCAACTCCCATATATGCCTTGACCAGGCAAGCCCAGGGTTTTGAATTGGCAAACTCAACATTCCAGGTTGATGCTTTATCCACTGTGCCACCACAGGTCAGGTGACAGTAGGTACTCTTATATGCCTAGGTTCTCTCACATTACATTACGTCTCTTATATTCATTCACTTGGTTGTGAATAGCAGTTCATTCTTTCTCAATATTACATAGTATCCCATTATATAAATATGCTGGCTACTTACCATTAACATTTTAATTGTTTCCAGTTTTTAACTATTATGGAAAAAGCTATGAACACTCTTCCCCTTATCTTTCAGAGGTTATAAACATTCATTTCTGTTGGGAATATACAAAGGAGTGGGATTTCTAGATCATAAAGAACATACGCATTTATTGAGGAAACACTGAAAAATCTTCCAAAGTGGCTATACTAACTTAAACCAGAAACGCAGCCTCCACTTTCAAGCCTGTACTTGGAATTGTTAATTATTTTCATTTTAGCCATTCTGGCAGCATTACTTCATTGTAGTTTTAATTTACATTTCTCAATGGCTCATACTCAGAACCTTTTTTATGTGTTTATTTTTCATGATGTACTAATTCAAGCCTTTGCCCATTTTCTATTGGATTGTCTCTTTTTTTTTTTGTCAATGTGAAGCAGTTCTTATATAGTCTAGATAGGAGTCCTCTGTCAGATATATGTATAGAAATATCTTCTCCCAGTGTGTCTTGCCTTTTCACACTAATGATATCTTTTTTTTCTTTTCTTTTATTTATTTATTTATTTTTTACAGAGACAGAGAGTCAGAGAGAGGGATAGACAGGGACAGACAGACAGACAGGAACGGAGAGAGATGAGAAGCATCAATCATTAGTTTTTCATTGCGCGTTACAACACCTTAGTTGTTCATTGATTGCTTTCTCATATGTACCTTGACTGCGGGCCTTCAGCAGACCAAGTGACCCCTTGCTGGAACCAGCGACCTTGGGTTCAAGCTGGTGGGCTTTTGCTCAAACCAGATGAGCCTGTGCTCAAGCTGGCGACCTCAGGGTCTCGAACCTGGGTCCTCTGCATCCCAGTCCGACGCTCTATCCACTGTGCCACCGCCTGGTCAGGCACTAATGATATCTTTTGATGAAAGTTTTTAATTTTCATTAATTCTAAATTACCAATTTTATTTTATATTGTGTTTCTTACAACCTATTTAAGAAACTATTGCCTATCTCAAAGTCATAAAAATATTTTCCTATTTTTTTACTTTTCTTGTTTTAACTCTATTATTTAATTCTATGAATCTTCTAAAATTAATGTTGTGGCCTGACCTGTGGTGGCGCAGTGGATAAAGCGTCGACCTGGAAATGCTGAGGTTGCCGGTTCGAAACCCTGGGCTTGCCTGGTCAAGGCACATATGGGAGTTGATGCTTCCTGCTCCTCCCCCCTTCTCTCTCTCTCTCTCTCCTTTCTAAAATGAATAAAAAATTAAAAAATAAAAAAAACAAAGATTGAGTAAAAAAAAATAATAAAAAAATAAAATTAAATTAATGTTGCTGCATAGAGTGAGGCAAAGGGGTCAAGGTTCACTTTTCCCCTATATGGTAGTCAACTTATACAGCACTATTATTCAAAATAACATCTTTTCCTCCTGAATTATAGTTGTCACAAATCAGAAAACTGTAGCACATGTGGGTCTGACTCTGGACGTCTGTTCCTTAAGTGATTTCTCTCTGCTAGTGCTACACTGTCTTAAATATTGTAGCTTTATAAGAAATCTTATGCCTAGAAGTGTAAGTCCTCCATCTTTATTCTTCTTCAAGATTGTCATATTCAATATGGTTCTAGGCCCTTAAAATTTCCAGATAAATTTTGGAATTGACTTGTCATTTTCAGTTGGCATACTTTTAACCCAGATATTAGTAGTCAAATCTTGATTTGATAAGTCCTTATACATTATATATACTCTATACAGTCACAGATAAAAATATTATATAAAATTAATTTTTAAAATCCATTGGAAGAATTCAAGAAAAAATAAGGAACAAAAATGCATTTACTATCATAGAATCAAGGGTTACAATAAGAGTGACAAAGAAACAATGAACACTGAGAAAAAAGGCTTGAGAAAAGGAGCAAAACATAATGAAAAATGAACGTTTTGAATTGTCAACAAGAATATATCCACTAAATTATTGAACTTCAATGATAAAGAAAAAATACTTTGAGCATTCATGCAAAATGATCAATTCACCTATAAAGAAAAAACTTCCAGACAAACTTTAGATTTTTCCACAGTAACATTCAATAATAGGAAACAGTGGAACAATTCTTATAGAGAAAAGAATGTAATACAAGAATTTCATACTCAGTCCAACTATCACCATTTAAAAGTACATGAAACAGACAAGTATTATCCAACATGCCAACAGCCAGGAATATAATCTTTACCAGAGAAAGGAATATAGAATGACCTTTACTCAACCAAGAGAGGATGGGGAATTTAGATAAGTGTATTTATTAGATAAGAGAGCATAACACAGAGGATAAAGAAGAAGGCTACTGTCTCAGCAACCTTTTAGGACTCTGGACAAAAGCTGAGAGTGAAACTTGTCAGAGGAAATCACCAAAATGGAAAGATCATGACTCTGCACTGAGAGACTAGGCTGAACTGAAAAAGTAGTCAGACCTCAGATGAGTTAAAGGGCCAAAAGGAACCACAGGAAACTGAGTTGCCCAGAAGGTACCATTAGGCCCCACCTGGCTGAGAAAGCAGATCACAAGTCATAGACCCCAGACTTCAGCTGTGAAATCCATGAGGCAAAGAGCACCCAGGCACCCTTGAGATAAGCAGACAGCAGACAGCATATACGAAGTACAAAGCCAGGGAGTCTCTTCCCCCAACACCACAGGGGAGAAACAGAGCTCCCCTCCTTCTATAAATGCAGGTGCAGCTTAGGCACAACAGGAGGGCACAGGGCACTTTTACTCAGTAAGAGTAAACACAAGCATATATTAATTAGGGGCTTAGTTGTGCTAAGCACAGTTATAAGATCTTTACATATATTAACTCATTTAATCCTTACAAGTATAAGAGGTAAATATTATTATTATTCCCATTTTAAAGATGAGAATGCTAAGGCCCAGAGAGGTTAAGTAGCACACCTCAGATCACACAGTAAGTGGTCAAACTGAAACATAAATACAGGCAGTCTAGCTCCAGAGCCCACGCTCAAACCATTACATAGATTATTTGAATTTGTGAACAAAAATAAACCTGAATTTTTGTAAATATGGAACTGGTACACTGTATTATGTTACATTCTCATGAGGACATTTAATGCGGCCATTAAAAAGACAGAGGCAGCTGATATGGAATGATCTTCAAGATGTAGCAAGCGAAAAAAAGCAAGTTACAGAAAAGTGTGTTATATGCTACCTTTATAATCAAAAGGTTTTATTAACACGTACGCTTGTATCGGCATAGATACTTCTGGAAATATACTCCAACACTCACAACTCACAATAGTAGTCACCTTGGAGAGAAGGACCAAGAATCCAAGTGATAAGAGCAGAGGAGAAACCTACTGCTCATGCTAATCCTCTTTGTGCCTTTTGAATTTTGTACTAAGAAGGTTACTTAATCAAAACCACACGACTTAATAGATACAGAGAAAGCTGAGCAGCTTCCCAGGGACATGGGATAATCAAGGCCGCTTCAGCGATCTGAGTGAAACCCGCTGGCAGGAATAAAGTTCACTACAGAAAACGCTGTAAGTAAAAAGAAATACAGAGGAAAAAGAGAAAACAAACATGATAAGATAGTTAATTGGGAGGTTTGATTGATGTACCAACTCTTGATAAAGTTTAGATTCCATAGTGAGGTGTGAGGCCATATGGAAATTTCAAAGTAGGTGCCAAAACCAGGTTAGACAACTGACCCACATTAAGGCCCAGAGGTGTTGAGAGAGGAGAGAGGGAGGAACTGTGAAGAGAATTTCTCTGGAAGGAACTATGAAACCCTCTCCTCAAAGGTAGTGGTGGGGGGGGGGGCTTTAGCAGGATGCCCTAAAGATTCACTATGCACTCTTTTCAGGATTAGTTCTGGGGGCCCATGTCTGAGAAAGCTAAAAGGGTTAGGTCACAATGAAGACAGTAACAGGTGCACCCCCACCCACCCCCGCCCTGCTCCCCCAGAACACACAACCAGACTCTGGTGTCCAGAGGACAAAGTTAAAATACATTGGCAGGAGTGATGCCAAGTGGAGAGCAGGTGCAGCTAACCAAAAGTAAGGAAAAGGAGTTGTCAGCGAAGGCCCAGGAGTGCAAGGTAGGACGGGCCTACCAAACTGCCTGTGAGTGTTTCAGACGTGGCTTGGCCCAGGAGGGGAAGCCAGCCAGTACCAGCGAGTACATATTTTCTCGTCGGTCACTTCTCTCCTTCCTACCATGTCCACTCTGGCCTGGCTCCTGGCAGAGCGCCTGGCAGTCAGCAGATAGCCGTGGGGGGAGGGGGAGCAGCAGTGAGCAAAAAGAAGCTACTTCCTCCTCTCACCTTTCCTGAGTCACAGACTCACCTGCCACAGGCACCAGCTGAAGGAAGGGAGACGCTCTGATGACTAGGTCGAGGTGATGGCTGTGACTTAGGACCACCATCAGGATTTTTATTACCTGAGAGTGACCAGAAACGTGATGCAAATGCTGAGTCTTCACCCAGAGGGGACAGCAAAGGCTCCCCTCACCCAGTGAGGAGCTTCAAAAGGAGAGCGGGAGATAAAAATCGGGTTGCTTCTGTGATCACAAAACACGAGCTCTGCTCCTCCAATGAGCCAGTTACACCAAAGGATTGTTTAACAAAGTAAATTCAAAGGCCCACATTTTGTATGTGATTTTTTTCATTATTTTTCGTTGTAATCCTTGCTTTATCAGGACTGATTAGAGAGGTCTATTAATATACATAAAATGCAGAGATTGATCAACACCTTGGCAGATATCAAGAGAAAGAATGAAAAGGCTACACGTATGTATGACTTCTACCAATTATCCATGCTTGAAGAAAGCTATATGTAACAACAGAGTGCACAAAATATTTCAATCAAAGCCAGTGACCACTGCTCACTAGTTCAAACTTACATAGATGACTTAATTATACCCTTCTGTCCATTATTCCCCATGTAAAAGCAGTCTGGAGTCACTGTCCTCGATTTCCACCGTGCTTTTCCTAGTACTTCTCTCTTAAACATCTTATACGTTTATTTATCCAAATAAACCAAGGAAAGTTTTCTGTGCCCCCATTTTTATTTTATTTTATTATTATTATTATTTTTTTTTTTTCTGAAGCTGGAAATGGGGAGAGACAGTCAGACAGACTCCCGCATGCACCCGACCGGGATCCACATGGCACGCCCACCAGGGGCGATGCTCTGCCCACCAGGGGGCGATGCTCTGCCCCTCCGGGGCGTTGCTCTGTTGCGACCAGAGCCACTCTAGCGCCAGGGGCGGAGGCCAAGGAGCCATCCCTAGCGCCCAGGCCATCTTTGCTCCAATGGAGCCTTGGCTGTGGGAGGGGAAGAGAGAGACAGAGAGGAAGGAGGGGGGGTGGAGAAGCAAATGGCGCTTCCCCTATGTGCCCTGGCTGGGAATCGAACCCGGGTCCCCCGCACGCCAGGCCAACGTTCTACCGCTGAGCCAACCAGCCCCATTTTTAGTTCACAGCTGTCTTCTGCAGTATTTGGAGCCAAGTAACACATTTTATTTCTTCGTGTGAAAATAAGGTTTAATTTTCTTAGACCCAACTCTTTTCCAGTATATTCTGAAATATACATGTCTGTTGAACATTATGTGTGTAGTTTGGAGATAGGTCCCCAAAACTGTGAACTTATTCTTCATTTTAGTGTGATGTAACAATCTTAGAAAATATGGCAGGTAGCATCCAGGGGTGGTTGTTCACCTTTCCACATGCCTGAAATGAACAGGTAGTTATTCACGTATTAATCAGAGAGACCCAGGTTAGCTATAGTACATATAACAAAACATTCATTTTTAATCCTTGTAGGTTATGTTAAGACTATACAGTCAATTGCAAAGGCATGTGTATTTTTTTTTGTTTGTTTCAGAAAAATATACATTTGATTTTTTTGCAAAGCATGACAATCTTCTAAGCCAAAACCTTATTTTGGAAGTTTAGTTCTCCTGAAGTGGAATTTTGTATGTTCAATATTCTCCCAGTGGTTGAGACAGGTTTGTGTGTGTGTGTGTGTGTGTGTGTGTG
Organism: Saccopteryx leptura; assembly: GCF_036850995.1. Classification (NCBI taxonomy): domain Eukaryota; kingdom Metazoa; phylum Chordata; class Mammalia; order Chiroptera; family Emballonuridae; genus Saccopteryx; species Saccopteryx leptura. The sequence goes on along the minus strand of NC_089505.1, from coordinate 290,101,574 downwards.
TGTGTGTGTGTGTGTGAAGGGAGCATAGTTCTTAATTGATATTTCTATGAATATCAAATTTTCCAAATTTTTTGCAATTTACATATCAGACAAGGGCTAATTTCCTAACGTACAAGGTGGAGCGAAAGTAGGTTTACAGTTGTTCATATAGAAAACAATGACAAATAATAATACAAGAATAAACTCTGTTTTGTGTACTCACAACTGTAAACTGACTTTTGCCCCACCCTATATAGAGTCTCTACAAATAAATAAGAAGACCAACCCACAATAGAAAAATGGGCCCCAAACCAAAAAAAAGTATAGATAATTCCCAGAAAAAGAAATCTAAGTGTATCTTATAAAAAATGAAAACAGGCTCAGCTTCATCACCATAACAGAAATAAGATTTTAATGATAATGCAACACCAGTTTCACCTACAAATTGGAAAAAATCAAAAAGTTTGATGACATATCTGAATGGGCCAGGCTGTAGAAAAGCAGGAATCACACTTGTTCCACTTTTCAAGAGGGCTGTTTAACGATATCACAATTACAGAGGAAGATACATGTTTGTCAAAACTTACAGAACTACATATTAAAAAGGGTAAGTTTTTCTGTATATAATTATATTTTAATTTAGAAATTAAATTTAATGGAGTGACATTGATCAATAAGAGTAAACATCTCTATAGCATTTGAACTATTGATTGTGCTGTGTGCTCATCACCCAAAGTCAAATTATTTTGTCACCATATATTTGTCCTTTTTTACTTTAGTATTTTAAAGACAAAAAAATATTATTTTCCTCACAATAAATCCTATATTGCCTGTAAAAAAAAGAGATTGATCTATACCAACCATTAACCTATAAATTATAAAATATTTTAAGAGAAGAAAAGCAGACTGCAAAATGATATGTGTAACATATTCCTTTCAAGCAAGACAAAGACATACACTTATTCACACATATGTGTTTATAAATGCATGTAATCTTTAAAAGTGTACACACAAATAGTGGCTACCTCTGGGGAGGGTTCTTGGAGAACAAGGGGTAAGGGGAGACTTATTTTTCACTATATATACTTTCATAATTGCTTGGTGTTTGGTTTTTTAACCATGTGTCTATTTACTTTTTTCAAGTACAGTAAAACCTTAAAAAGTGAGAAAAATGCAAACATACATGCCCTCAACCCAAACTCTTAACTTCTAGAAATTTTTTCCAATGATACACCTACCCATGTGCAGATTGATTAATGTTCAAGGTTGTTCGTTGTAGGGTTGTTTATAAGAGCCAAAGACTGGCAACAGTCTAAATGTCTAACAATGGGACACTAGTGAAATCATGCTGTTATGAAATTGTGGAATACATAGTCCCTCTATATCTGCAACTTCTGCAATTTCAGTTACCTATGCTCAACTACGGTCCAAAAATATTAAATGGAAGATTCCAGAAATAAACAATTCATAAGCTTAAAATTAAGTAGCATGATGAAATCTCACACTGTCTTACTCCATCCCACCCAGGATGTGAATCATCCCTTTGCCCAGCGTATCCACGCTCTGCATCCTACCTGCCTCTTACTCACTGAGTAGCTTTCTTGTTCATCAGACCGACTATCGCAGCATCACAGTGCTTGTGTTCAAGTAACCCCTACTTTACTTTCAGAACACCACATTCACAAACTTTTATTATAGTATATTGTTATAATTGTTTTCTTACTGGTTACTGTTGTTACTCTCCAACTGTGCCTAATTTTTAAGTTAAACTTTATCATAGAGATGTACGGAGAGGAGATAAACATAGTACATATACATATAGGATTTGGTACTTCTCATGATTTCAGGCACTGACTGGGGGTCTTGGAGCACATCCCCCACGGATAAGGGGGACTATTGTTCTTAAAAGTTATAAGAAGCCCTGGCCGGTTGGCTCAGCGGTAGAGCGTCGGCCTAGCGTGCGGAGGACCCGGGTTCGATTCCCGGCCAGGGCACATAGGAGAAGCGCCCATTTGCTTCTCCACCCCTCCGCCACGCTTTCCTCTCTGTCTCTCTCTTCCCCTCCCGCAGCCAAGGCTCCATTGGAGCAAAGATGGCCCGGGCGCTGGGCATGGCTCTGTGGCCTCTGCCTCAGGCGCTAGAGTGGCTCTGGTCGCAATATGGCGACGCCCAGGATGGGCAGAGCATCGCCCCCTGGGGGGCAGAGCACCGCCCCTGGTGGGTGTGCCGGGTGGATCCCGGTCGGGCGCATGCGGGAGTCTGTCTGACTGTCTCTCCCTGTTTCCAGCTTCAGAAAAATGAAAAAGAAAAAAAAAAAAAAAAGTTATAAGAAAAAAAATAAGGAAGCTCCTTATAGACAAAAATCAAAGTACATGATGCAAGATATCTTAAATTGAGGTAAAGGAGGAAAAATAATACTTACATTCATTTGCTTAAATATGCATAAAATCACCTTGAGAAAATAGGTCAAAAACATAAAATAGATAGCCTCTGGAGAGGGAACGGGGCATCTGAGGAGCAGGCACGGGAAGGAGAGATTTCACAAATATTTGTTTGTCTTCTTTGATTTCTGAGCCATGTGAAAGCATTACCTATGAACACAAACTCTAGATTTCCCTGGTATAGTATTCTCAATATAGCTGTGTAATATACAATAGGGGAGCTCACTAGGAAAATAACCTTCTTTTAGTATAATGTGTCCTTTAAGATCATAAAGAAGTGGGATCTGTCTTACTGCTTCATGCATGCCTAAAAAATGAACTGTTTCTAGGGAATGCTTCAGGTAGACTGACTGGCTGGCTAGTTTTCTTACAAGAACATCACTGTGGCCAATCACAAAAGGTTTCTCACCCTTTATCGAAGAGGTGGATACCTCAGGTAGAAAGCACTAAGGTCACCAGGGGAAAAGCTAGAGTCATTGATTTAGGAATGAAGCTTTTCTGAAACGAACAGTTTACCTCCTCCAAGCACAGATGGCTCACCGCCAAGCACGGAGAGTGTGGTCACACAGCCAGTCACACAGCCGGGTCAGCCTGTTGTGCATGTTTCCCGAGTCAATGCTGCTTGAGCAAAAGAAATAACCAAAGAAATTTGGGCATCACAGGATAAGCCCAACACTTTTTTTTTTTTTTTTGTATTTTTCTGAAGCTGGAAACGGGGAGAGACAGTCAGACAGACTTCTGCATGCGCCCGACCGGGATCCACCCGGCACGCCCACCAGGGGGCGACGCTCTGCCCACCAGAGGGCAATGCTCTGCCCCTCCGGGGCGTCGCTCCATTGTGACCAGAGCCACTCCAGCGCCCGGGGCAGAGACCAAGGAGCCATCCCCAGCACCCAGGCCAACTTTGTTCCAATGAAGCCTCAGCTGCGGGAGGGGAAGAGAGAGACAGAGAGGAAGGAGAGGGGGAGGGGTGGAGAAGCAGATGGGCGCTTCTCCTGTGTGCCCTGGCCGGGAATCGAACCCGAGACTTCTGCACGCCAGGCCAACGCTCTACCACTGAGCCAACCGGCCAGGGCCAAGCCCACCACTTTTAATAATTATAAGCCATGTATATCAATAATTTATCAATATTTCTAAATATCTTCAAGACTAATTCCATGAGACTGAGAAATAGTTTGGATTCTAAAAGGAAACCAATGTATATGCTCGGTCTTGAGGAAACTGTCACCAGAGCACACTGCCATAATGATGATTAGAGTATATTAACCTAATAACTACATAATAGCAAAAATACTAATTTAAATTCTTTTCTATATTTATTATACAATCAGTGTGCAATATTAAAGAAAACTCACTAAAATATTGCACATAGTAAGTTACAAGCGCGTTCATTCCCTATTAAATATATTCTATATTAATTTTTATCCCACATTCAGTATCTGAGACTATTTCTTGGTCATAAGAGATTCTGAACTTATGTATGTTAGAACTCTTTGGGTAGCAAGTAAGAGAAAATCTGATCCAAACCCTGGCTTAAACAAAACAGGAACTTCCTTGATTATGTAACCAAACAGTCCAGGAATAAGGCTTGCCGCTGTGCTGCTATCTTGAATAAAAGGCTGAAATAGATCACCAGGATGCCTCTCTCTCTGTGTCACAGCTCCATTCTCAGTCAGGTTCCCACTCAAGGCATCAAGATGGCTATAACGAATCTGGGCAAGAAAGAGAAAGAATCTCTCTCCCAGAAGTCCCAGCAAAAGTGTCATTACTTTTCATTGATTTTGAATAAGGCTTCTATTAATCAATCAGTCTAGCCAGGGGGATGCAATATTTGGATTGATTTAGGTCTCAAGTTCTGTGCCTGAGCCAGGAGTGAGCCCTAACCATAGTAACTACACTGGGGAAGCAGGGATTTCCACAAATCGGAACTGGAGTACAGTGACCAACAGAAGAAGGCTGGCTGTATGGTGGGCAGTGAAGAGAACAGCTGCCAGTAAACAGCTGTAGCCTGAGATAATTGGTGTGCAATGAAAATCCAATAGAAATGAGGTTCTACCAAGAACAAGAAAAGCACACTGAAAGAGAGAGGGTGGGAATTGGGAGATGATTACATCCATCACTTGACAATACTTTATATTAAAGAGTCAACGTTTCTGGACTTGATATGAAATCTCAAAAAAATAATAATTCATGTTTCTGGACTTGATGTACAATTTCAAAAAGAAAGAACAATTGCTTTATTCTTCATAACTTAACAAACTCGTCATAAAATAAGCTGTGAAAAGAAACTTTTATCCTGAGAATTACTGCAAGAGAAAGATTACTCTCATCTAAAAGCATGTCAGAAATGAAAGACAGTGCTGGGAATCAGCTGCTGTCAGTTCTAGATGGAATGTCTAATTTGAAAATGATTTATTCTTTTCCATGTAAGGCTCTTCTATGATATGTAAATTGGAGGTGATTCGTACAACTTGAGTAGTGGTAAGATAAGAGCTAAAGTTAAAAGTCTGGATTAGAAGTAGAGTGACTTTTTAAAGTAGTTTTAAAGGCAGTTTCTATACTCATCAAGCATTTAATGACAAGCAATTTAGTCCAAGAATTTTTCTAAGTCACTGCAGAGAATTAATAATTATCAGAGGAAGAAAAACATTTTACTAGTTTCTGAAGAGGCATTGTCCTGCCCTTGGCGCTGTGCCGAATGGACTTAGTGTGTATAATTTTTTCTGAGCTCCTCTGGCAGGGACTATTAGTAGCCTACTCAACAGCTCTGCCCCATTTCTTTCTTGCTTAAAAAATAAATACACAAATAAAATCAAAGTCTTATTTCAATCGAGCAATGATGTGTCTAGCTTCAGGGTCTAAGTAAATCATGCCACTCTCATTTCCCTTTTGTCATTTTAGCAATGGTCACGTGGTAAAGTTCTGGCCCAAGACATCTACTGAGAGCCTCAATGTTTCTTTCTGCTTAAGGAGATTTCAAAGAAGAGAAAGAGAAAGTCCTTTTGCTGGTCTCCTTCCTTCCTATTTGGGACTCAGAGCTCTGAAGTACAATGTTTAAAACAGCTGCGCCATCTGGCGGTCAGAAGGGGTAGAGAATAGCTGATTTGCACCTAGACATCATCCAGCTCCTTAACACTCCGGACAATCACCTGCTTCCGCATGTTTTTAATTTTTTTTTATTATTTATTCATTTTTAGAGAGGAGAGAGAGAGGGAGAGAGAGAGAGAGACAGAGAGGAAGATAGAGGAGAGAGAGACAGAGAGAGAGAAGGGGTGAGGAGCTGGAAGCATCAACTCTCATATGTGCTTTGACCAGGCAAGCCCAGAGTTTCGAACCAGCGACCTCAGCATTTCCGGGTCGATGCTTTATCCACTGCACCACCACAGGTCAGGCCTTCTGCATGTTTGTTTTTTGTTTTGTTTTGTTTTGTTTTGTATTTTTCTGAAGCTGGAAATGGGGAGAGACAGACAGACTCCCGCATGCGCCCGACCGGGATCCACCCGGCACGCCCACCAGGGGCGACGCTCTGCCCACCAGGGGGCGATGCTCTGCCCCTCCGGGGCGTGGCTCTGTTGCGATCAGAGCCACTCTAGCGCCTGGGGCAGAGGCCAAGGAGCCATCCCCAGCGCCCGGGCCATCTATGCTCCAATGGAGCCTCGGCTGCGGAAGGGGAAGAGAGAGACAGAAAGGAAGGAGAGGGGGAGGGGTGGAGAAGCAGATGGGCGCTTCTCCTGTGTGCCCTGGCCGGGAATCGAACCCGGGACTTCTGCACGCCAGGCTGACGCTCTACCACTGAGCCAACCGGCCAGGGCCTCTGCATGTTTTTTAAGTACCAGATTATGGGTCAGATGGTTTGAGCATCTTTAGTTGGATATTCTGTTGCTTTCAGTCAAAATCATTTGTAAATGACATATCTCCTCAAATTTCTGACCTGTGATAGTCATACTGAATATCACACAACTAAATTTGGAAGTTATATGTTTGCTTTGCAAAACCTAAAACAAAGGACTCACTTTCAAAAATTTATTCTTGAAGAATATTTATTTCCTAAACTGTTCTATTAAAACTTGGTCCAGAATTCTCACCACCCCCCAAATATTTCAAGCCAGTCCCTTTTTATCATTTCCTTGGGAGAACTATTAAATAAATGTATTAGTAAGCAATGACATTTTCTCATAGTTGACACCTGTCCTCCTGTTTCAAACATGACAATCAGTAAGATTTGAGGGGGAAAGTTTTGAGATCATGGTAAGGAAAACCCTTCACTCATAACCATGCAGACACAAGAGGCCACTCCCGAAGGTGCTGGTGGAGCTCACCCAGAGGCACTCAAACATAAACACGATAGGACTTCAGAAAGGAAATTTTAAATATCAGATGAAATTTGACTAAGTAATCTTTTTGGTTTATCTCAACTCTAATACTCACGGATTGGATCTCACATCTTAAAATAAACACGTCTTTTTTGTTTCAATCTACAGGACTGCTTTATTACCATCTCCTCTCCTTAAATATTTTATATACACCCATTTTTTTGCTTTTTGACCACCTATTCACTGTCCTTAATATCATGAAACCCAAATTCTATACCCACCTCTGTACCAAAATGTTCTTAGTTTATTATTGACTAAAAGATTCAGGTCAAATTCAATACATTTTTCTTAATCTTTTATAATTAGATAATTTTTAGTATTAGATAATTAGTTTATTTCTGAAAATGTTACAAAGAATCTACACATACTTTTAGAATTCTTATTCTTGCATATATCTAAATACTAAAATCTGTCAGCCTGTTCTCAGGATCTGTCAGTCTGTTTCTGTGTTTTGTATATTACATTCTACATATAAGTGAAGCCATATGGTACTTGACTGGCTTATTTCACTTAGTGTAATGCCCTCCAGGTCTATCCATGCTGTCACAAAAAGTAAGATTTCCTACTTTTTTATGATTGAGTAGTATTCTATTGTGTAAATGTACCACAGATTTTTTTTTATCCACCCTCAGGGATGGAGGGGATCAGAGGGCTGGGTGAAATTGGTGGAGGGGTTAAGCATTAAAAAAAAACAAAAAAACTTTGCACTAAACTAAGAGGATTTTACAGCCAAGGACCACCAAAGAACCCACACTGAGACTGGTAGGAAAGGTGGAGACGCAGAAAAGTGCTGCCTCACTCCAGGGAATGAGTGGCAGCCAGGAGGGACTCTTGCAATGAGGAAGGTTGCGCAAAGAGTTGTGGGTCCTCAGCCCCAAAAGCGGAATCCCAGTCCAGAGCCCTGGAGCCTGGAAGAAGCTTATGGACTATATTTGGCTGCGAAAAGAGCTTAGATACTGTTTGAGAGGAGGCAGAACTCTCGGATCCAGGTTCCATATTAAAGGGACTGCACGGAGAGCCTTGCTCTCAGCCATTTTCCCAGAGCTCCAGAAGCGGGGAGCGCTGAGAGGACTGGAGTTGCCAGGGAGAGAGTGGTCTCGGAGGCACAGGGGGAGACAATTTGAGGGGTGGATACCCTAACCCCTAGGTTGAGTCATTCCCCAAATCTAAAGTGAATATTTTTCCTGGGAACAGCATCACTAGCAAAGGGAAGAAATTACCCCATCCACCAGAGACTCTCCTGCCTCAGTTAGAACAAAGAGGCACTTAGAGGCAGGCAGCACGTTAGGGACACAAATAGGGAGTGCAGAGGTCTAAGCTACACCCCCACACACACTGCTGAGTGCTCGCAGGGGGCTGGTAGGCCAGAGGCAGCAGGGCACAGCTGCAAAAGCCAGGACACGGCTACAGAGGCCAGAGCAGGCCGAGCAAGCGTGCGCTGGCCAGAAAGTGGAGGCAGGGACCATGGCTGCCACTGCAGAGGTCTGGACTCACACAAAGTGCTTCTTGCGGTATGGGCTTCCCCATGGTGGCTTTGGAGGTGGGCTGGTGCGGGCAGCACCTGAGCCTAACTGCCCCAGGCAGCAACAGTGGTAGCAGTCCAGTAGACAGACCACACAACAGGAACACCGGGCCCACACCCACTGGACCCCTGTGACTACACCCTACTGAGTGCTGAAAAAGAAGAAAAAACAAAACAAATCAAAATAAAATAAAATAAATAAAAGGCTGGATAAAATGACACCTGAGGCTAAGGAGCAGGCCACATCCAATACTGTACCTAATCACTGAATTACAGTACTGAGCCCAACAAATAACCAGCAATAAGAGGCAACAGAAAGCAGATCTCAGGGGAACTTGAACTTTTAAAAAAAACTTTCCCCAGGCCAAGAGTACATAAAAGCAAGCTTAGGAGTGTAGCTGATATTTACAATGGCACCTGGGCCCAGCAGAGGCAGCCACAAGATCTGGATCACCTGTAGCTCCAAAAAGGTAAATGAGACCCAGTCATAGGCAGTGACCTCCACTGATCTGTGCCGGCCCTGGACAGGGAGGTCCAGGGCAGGTACATTCAGCAGCCAGATACAGAAAGCACCAGTTCAGGACCTAACAACCCTTGTTAGAGTAGAAGCTTAAGGAAAAGCTCCTCACACCTGACCCAGCTAAGACATAGAAAACGCCTACAGAAACAGCAAAAAGAACAATGATAGCAGATAAGTAGCCCACAGCAGATTAAAACAACAGCTGATGCAAACCAAAGAAGACCTAGAATTAACACAACTGAAAATTGGAGGCAGACAAGACCAACCCTAGACTTAGCTAAATTCACAAACAACACACCCAAACGAAGAGTGTATATACAGACAAAATAGGAAGACAGAGAAGTGCAATCCAAATGACTCAACAAAAGAAACTCCCAGAAAAAGAACTGAGTGAGATGGAAATAACCAAACTACCAGATGCAGAGTTTACAATAATGATTATTAGAATGCTCAAAGATCTTAGAGCAATGATGGATGGACACAATGAGCACCTAAATAGAGTAATATCAAGCATAAAAAAAGACATTGAAATAAAGAAAAACCAGTCAGAAATGACAAATACAATATCAGAAATGAAGATGACACTAGAAGCAATTAAAAGCAGGATGGATGAAGCAGAGGATAGAATCAGCCATTTAGAAGACAAGATAAATGAAAGCACGGAAGCAGAGCAGCAAAAAGAAAAGAGGCTCAAAAAGTCTGAGGAAACTCTAAGAGAGCTCTGTGACAACCTAGAAAGAAACAACATCCGCATCATAGGGGTTCCTGACGAAGAAGAGAAAGAACAAGGATAGAGAGCCTGTTTAAAGAAATCATAGTTTAAAACTTCCCTTAATTGATGCAGGAAAAAGTCACACAAGTTCAGGAAGCACAGAGAATTCCATTAAAGAGAAACCCAAAGAAACCCACATCAAGACACATCATAATTAAAATACTAAAGCTAAGAGATAAAGAAAAAATACTAAAAGCTGCAAGGGAAAAAAGTCAATCACCTACAAAGGAGCCCCCATTAGGATGACATCCGACTTCTCAACAGAAACACTTGAGGCCAGAAGGGAATGGCAAAAAATATTCAAAGTAATGCAGGACAAGAGCCTACAATGAAGACTACTTTATCCAGCAAGGCTATCTTTTAAAATTTAAGGAGAAATAAAAAGCTTCCCAGACAAAAAAAAACAAAAACTCAAGGAATTCATTACAACCAAACCAATGTTGCAAGAAATGTTAAGGGGTCTGTTGTAAACAGAACAAAGGGAGAAAAGAATATAGTAAAAGAGGAATGGAGCTTTAAAGAATAAAATGGCAATAAACAACTATATATCATTAATAACCTTAAATGTAAATGGTTAAATGATCCAATCAAAAGACATAGGGTAGCTGCGTGGATAAGAAAACAGGACCCATACATATGCTTTCTACAAGAGACACACCTCAAAACAAAAGTTACACATAGACTAAAAGTCAAAGATTAGAAAACAATATTTCATGCAAATGGAAATGAAAAAAAAGCTGGGGTAGCAATACTTATATCTGACAAAATAAACTTTAAAACAAAGGCTATAATAAGGTATAAAGAAGGTCACTACATAATGATAAAGGCAGCAATCTAATAGGAGATATAACCATTATAAATATCTATGCACCTATATAGGAGCACAGAAATATATAAAGCAGACTTTGATGGATATAAAGGTGAGATCAACAGCAATACTATAATAGTAGGAGATTTCAATACCCCACTACCAGCACTAGATAGATCCTCAAGAAAGATAATTAATAAAGAAGCAGCAGACTTAAAGGACACACTAGATCAACTGGATTTAGTAGATATCTTCAGAACCTTTCACGCTAAAGCAGCAGAATATACATTCTTTTCAAGTGCTCATAGTACATTCTCTAGGATAGACCACATGTTAGGGCACAAAAGGGGTCTCAACAAATTTAAGAAGATTGAAATCATATCAAGCATTTTCTCTGATCACAATGGCATGACACTAGAAATCAACCACAACAGAAAAACTGAAAAATACTCAAACACTTGGAAACTAAATAGCATGTTATTAAATAACAAATGGGTTAACAATGAGATCAAAGAAGAAATTAAAAAATTCCTAGAAACGAATGAAAATGAGCATGCAACTAAAAATTTATGGGACATAGTAAAAGCAGTACTGAGAGAGAAGTTCATAGCATTACAGGTATGAATGCTTAAGAAGCTAGAAAAAGCTCAAATAAACAACTTAACCCTGCAGCTAAAAGAACTAGAAAAAGAACAGCAAGTAAAGCCTAGAGGTAGTAGAAGGAAGGAAATAATAAAGATCAGAAGGGAAATAAATGACATAGAGGCTAAAGAAACAATACAGAAGATTAATGAAACAAGGAGCTGGTTCTTTGAAAAGGTAAACAAGATTGATGAACCTTTAACCAGAAAAAAATCGATGAACCCTCACCAAGAAAAAAAGAGAAAGGACTCAAATAAATAAAATTAGAAATGAGAGTGGAAAAATAACAACTGACACAACAGAAATAGAAAGGATTTTAAGAAAATACTATGAAGAACTATATGCCAAAAAATTAGACAACCTATATGAAATGGAAAAATTCCTTGAAACATATAATAGTTTAAAAATCAATCGGGAAGAATCAGAAAACCTAAACAGACTGATTACAACAAATGAGATCAAAACAGTTATCAAAAAACTCCCAACAAACAAAAGCCCGGGGCTTGATGGCTTCACAAGTGAATTCTACCAAATATTCAAAGAAGAACTAACTCCTATCCTTCTCAAGCTATTTCAAAAAATTCAAGAGGAAGGAAGACTTCCAAGCTCCTTTTATGAGGCGAGCATAATTCTGATTCCAAAACCAGGCAAAGACAACACACAAAAAAAGAAAATTATAGGCCAATATCCCTAATGAATCTAGATGCCAAAATCCTCAACAAAATATTAGCCAACTGGATCCAGCTATATATGAAAAAAATCATACACCATGATCATGTGGGATTTATTCTGGGGAGGCAAGGCTGGTACAATATTCGCAAGTCAATCAATGTGATTCATCACATAAACAAAAGGAAGGACAAAAACCACATGATAATCTCAATAGATGAAGAAAAAGCATTTGATAAAATCCAGCACCCATTCATGATCAAAACTCTCAGCAAAGTGGGAATACAGGGAACATACCTCAACATGATAAAGTCCATCTATGACAAGCCCACAGCCAACATCATACTCAATGGGCAAAAATTAAAAGCAATTCCCTTAAGATCAGGAACAAGGCAGGGGTGCCCCCTTTCACCATTCTTATTCAACATAGTCCTGGAAGTCCTAGCCACAGCAATCAAACAAGAAGAAGAAATAAAAAGCATCCAAACTGGAAAAGATGAAGTAAAACTATTGTTATTTGCAGATGATATGATATTGTATAAAGAAAACCCTAAAGTCTCAGTCAAAAAACTACTGGACGATAAATGAATTCAGCAAGATGGCAGGATATAAAATTAATACTCAGAAATCAGAGGCATTTTTATACACCAACAATGATCTGTCTGAAAGAGAAATTAAGAAAACAATCCCCTTCACTATTGCAACCAAAAAGATAAAGTATCTAGGAGTAAATTTAATGAAGGAGATTAAAGACTTGTACTTAGAAAATTATAAAACATTGATAAAAGAAATCAAGGAGGATACAAACAAGTGAAAGCATATACCATGTTCATAAATAGAAAGAATAAACATCATTAAAATGTCTATATTACCCAAAGCAATTTATAAATTCAATTCAATACCAATTAAAATACCAATGACATACTTCAAAGATATAGAACACATATTCCAAAATTTTATATGGAACCTAAAAAGAACACAAATAGCCTCGGCAATCTTGAAAAAGAAGAATAAAGTGGGTGGTATATCACTTCCTGATATCAAATTATACTACAAGGCCATTGTACTCAAAACAGCTTGTTACTGGCATAAGAACAGGCATCTAGATCTATGGAACAGAACAGAGAACCCAGAAATAAACCCACACCTTTATGGACAATTGATATTTGACAAAGGAGGTAAGAGCATACAATGGAGTAAAGACAGCCTCTTTAACAAGTGGTGTTGGGAAAATAGGACAGCTACCTGCAAAAAAATGAAACTAGACCACCAACTTACACCATTCACAAAAATAAAGTCAAAATGGATATAACACTTAAATGTAAGTCAGGAAACCCATAAGCATCTAGAAGAAAACATAGGCAGTAAGCTCTCCGACATCTATCGCAGCAATATATTTTCTGGTTTATCACTACGGGCAAGTGAAATAAAAGACAGGATAAACAAATGGGACTATATCAAACTAAAAAGCTTTTGCACAGCTAAAGACAATATGAACAGAATAAAAAGACAAACCACACAATGGGAAAACATATTCAACAATATGTCTGATAAGGGGTTAATAACCAAAATTTATAAAGAACTTGTAAAACTCAATACCAGGAAGATAAACAATCCATTCAAAAAATGGGCAAAAGAAGTGAATAGACACTTCTCCAAAGAAGACATACAAATGGCCACTAGACAGGTGAAAAAATGTTCAACATCACTAATCATTAGAGAAATGCTAATTAAAACTACAATGAGATACCACCTCACACCAGTCAGAATGGTGCTCATCAACAAAACAACACGATAAGTGCTGGTGAGGATGTAGAGAAAAGGGAACCCTCCTGCACTGCTGGTGGGAATGCAGACTGGTGCAGCCACTGTGGAAAACAGTATGGAGATTTCTTAAAAAATTAAAAATGGAACTGCCTGTTGACCCAGCCATCCACTTTTAGGAATATATCCCAAGAAAACCATATCACTGATTCAAAAAAAGAAATGCACCCCCATGTTAATGGCAGCATTGTTTACAATAGCCAAGATCTGGAAACAACCCAAGTAAGTGTCCGTCAGTGGACGAGTGGATTAAAAAGCTGTGGTATATATACAATGGAATACTATGGGGCCATGAAAAAGAAGGAAATCTTACCTTTTGCGACAACATGGATGGATCTGGAAACTATTATGTTGAGTGAAATAAGCCAGGCAGAGAAAGAAAAATATCATATGACCTCACTCATTTGAGGAGTTCAATGAACAATGTGAACTGAGAAACAGAATTGAGACAGAGGAGGAATCAAAGGGACTAGAGGAAAAGAGGACAGAGGGAAAGGTGATGATAGGATGGGATAATCCTGAAGGGAAGGGAGGAGGGCATTTTGGGGAGGAGGGCAAGGTAGATATTGAGAAGAATACAGGGAAGAATACTGGGGATGCATTTGGGGTGACACTAGAATCTATGTAAACACAATAAATTAAAATCAATAACAAAAAAAGTCATAGACACAGGCAACAGTATGGTGATTAACAGAGGGAAAGAGGGGTGGGGGAAGGTAGAAGAAGTGGTGATAGAAAGAGACTAGACCTTGGTTGCTGAACACACCATTCTATATACAGATGACATGTTATAGAATTATACACTTGAAACCTATATAATTTTATTAACCAATGTTACACCAATAAATTCAATACAAATATTTTTTAAAAGGTTTTTGAAAAGGCCAGTGATTTAATCAACCATGCCTATATTATGAAGTCTCCTTAAAAACTTCAAAGAATGGGGTTTGGTGAAATGTGTTGATGCTGGAAGAGTGGCATGCCCAGAGAGGGTGTGGAAGCTCTGTGACCCTTCCCACGTCTCATGCCTGTGTACCTCTTCCACCTGGCTGTTCCTGAGTTATACCTTTTATAAAAAAAAAAAACAACCCAATAACCTATGCAAAAATAAGTAAATAAATAAAGTGTACAATGTGAAAAACAAATCTGTTAGGGTTGCTTAATTTCATTGATAAACTTTTTGCCTATATCTTTCCTGTTAGTTTTCACATGCCTTGCATTATTTTTTCCAGCTTTTTAAAGATATTATTGACATATAACATATAATGTTGATTTGATACACCTATATTGTGAAGTGTTTACTACAATAAGGTTAGTTAACACTTCCATTGCCTCACATAATTATCTTTTTGAGTGTGTGGTAAGAATATTTAAGATCTACTTGCTTAACAACTTTTAAGCATACAAGATATTACATTACTGTTCGTTATAGTCATTGTACTTGTACATTAGATTCCCAGAACTTTTTCATCTTAGATCTGGAAGTTTGTACCCCTCTTAATCTTCATTCTCCCTGGATTGTCCCCTGCATCTGAGCCTGTTTTCCAACTCCTGCTTGAAATTCTTTCCTTCTTTCAATGACATTCCAGACTTGAGAGGGGTTTTTTTCTTATAGTTCTTATCAAGATATAAGTAAAACAAAAAAAGCAAACAAACAAACAAAAAGATATAAGTGGGAACTTGAATTCTACACATTCAAGTTCTATTCCAGAAGTCATGATTCAATGAGTCGAATGTGGGGTGCTTTTGGTCAAACACCCTATGTTTTCCCCCAATCCCTCTCCCTTCAATTCTGTTTTGTAAGCAAGGAAGAAGTAGGAAATGGCTGCTGGTTAGTCTACAAAGTTCTATTCAATATTACACAGTTAAATTAGGATTTTTAAACTAACAAGGAAAAAGGTTTGCTATGTGTTATTAAAAAGGCAACTTCTCAAATAGTAGTAAGCCCACTAATCATAAGGAAAAGGATGATAATTTAAGCTATTTTAAAATTAATAACTTCTATTCATCAAAAGATACCATTAAGAGATTGGAAAGATAAACCACAGGATGGAAAATTATATTTGTTTCATATATTATTGGAAAAGACTTGTATCTAGAATAAAGAATTCTTACAAATCAATTAGAAAACTGTGGACAGCCTGACCAGGCAGTGGCACAGTGGATAGAGTGTCAGACTGGGATGCAGAGGACCCAGGTTTGAAACTCCAGAGTCACCAGCTTGAGTGCAAGGTCACTCACTGGCTTGAATGTGGGATTATGGACATGGCCCCATGGTCGCTGGCTTGAACCCAAAAGTTGCTGCCTTGAAGCCCAAGGTTGCTGGTTTGAACCCAAGGTTGCTGGCTTGAGCATAGGGTCACTCACTTTGCTGTAGCCCCCCAGTCAAGGCACATATGAGAAAGCAGTCAATGAACAACTAAGATGCCACAACGAAGAATTGGTGCTTCTCTTCTCTCTCCCTTCCTGTCTGTCTGTCTCTATCTGTCTCTCTCTCTCTCTCCCGGTCTCTGTCAAAAGAAAAAAGAAAATTATGGACAACCAAATGGATATTCATGAAGACTTCTGGAAATTGCCCATGAGAGAGCCAGCTTTAAACATCTACTGGCCCTAGAGAATATAAAGCCATCTTACAAAAATGTCAGCCAAGTAAAAAATTTCTTACCCCTCATCTTGCCCTCCTACCACTCCTGTTCTCACTGTTATATGGCTCCTTTCAGAGTTACTAACAAAAAGCACATAGCTTATACCATGGGTCAGAAAGGGGGTGAGTGAGGAAAAAGTAAAGCAGTACATACAGATTTGTACCTACAGCAAGTACTAATGAGGAAAAGATTTAATTACCAAATTAAGCTTGTTTTACACAGTGTTTTAGAGATATTTTTACTGGGTATATAATTCTATGTTGGCAGCTACTTCCTTCAGCACATTAAAGGCATCATCATTCCTTAATACTTTGGTTTCCATAATTGCTGCTGAGAATTCAGCAGCCAGTCTAACTACTACTTCTTTGAAGTAAACTGTCTTTTTGCCTGTAGCTACTCTCAATGGTTTCTCTTTGTCTATGGTTTTCTTGTTTCCTATGCTGTATCTATGTGTGGCTTTCTTTTTATAATTCTTCTTGTGATTCATTGGATTTTGTGATTTTGTGAGTTAATGTCTAAAGCTGAAAAATCTCCTGTTTTTATCTTATTAAATGTTACTTCGGTCCCATCCTTCTATACCTTCTTTTAAGATTCCAATTGAATCTCTTCCTGTCAAACATGGAAAAGTATGAATTCTCTTGCTGTCATTTTTTTTTTATAATAGATACTTCACCCATATAAAAATCAAGTTTACAAATCTGTATAAATGTCAAAAATAATAAATTATGTTTTAAATAAGAAATTTGAAAACACAGCTAATGAAAGACAGTATTGTTAATGTGATAAGTAGGTAGACTAGGTCATGGTGCAGAAATAAATAATGCAAAACTTTTATCGGTTTAACGGATTAAAGTTTTTCACTCACGTGACATTGGCTACGGGTACTGCGGCTCTCCAGACAGCTCTCTTCCAGGCATGCCTGACATTCAGGCTACTTCCATCTTTTGGTTATACCATCTAGCACAATGGTAGTCAGCCTGGTCCCTACCACCCACTAGTGGGTGTTCCAGCTTTCATGGTGGGCGGTAGTGGAGCAACCAAAGTATAAATAAAAAGATAGATTTAACTATAGTAAATTGTTTTATAAAGATTTATTCTGCCAAACTTAGTAAAAATCTGACATAAAGTACTTGGTAAGTAATTATTATTATATGCTTTAACTTGCTGTAACTCTGCTTTATAAATTTTATAAAGTAAAGTTACTTCCCTACTTTATAAATCACCATTACTGTGAAACCAGTGGGCGGTTAGAAAATTTTACTACTTACAGAGATACGAAAGTGGGTGGTAGGTATAAAAAGGTTGACTACCCCTGATCTAGCATTTGGCCTCTGTGTTGCAGTCTCAGAAAAAGAGACAGGCATCAATAACTAATAAGTGCTCTTCTCTCTATGCTTTGCCCCAGAAGTGACACATGTGTCATAACTTGTCATATAGACCCATCTAACTACAAGGGAGCTGGAAAGAGAATGGGAACACATGGATATTCAGTGATTTATAAATTAAAATAAATTACATTACTTCAGATGTGATTGAACTTAAAATGAACCCTGTGAAGTATTTCCAAGTTAGAGTTATTCCCAAAACAGTAGAAAAACCATGGTGTGCCAATCTTTGAAGAAGCAGAACCACTGCTGTCAGCCCCCACCCCGAAGAGTGCTTAATTTTTTTAAGAGGTTCTACAGCTTCAAAACAGAAAACACAGCATGGAACTTTGGTTAGTCTTGGATAGTTGCCATATATTTAAAAGAAAGGAATTGCATAGCATAATCTCTAATGTCACTTAAGAGTCCTTGAAAGATTAACAACCAAAAACAGTTACTTATTTCAACATAAGATAATTTTTTCATAAATCTAGTTTTTTAACCAAAACTTTATGCATTAGAAGTTCAGGTTCCTTGGGGGAAATAAAAAGCATCTGACAAGTGAACTGGAGATGCAAGTAAATCTTAAGCATCTGGTTTGTGTCACACAGCATTTCTATTTAAGGACTTGTATTGTTGTTAATGAATGCATTTTTGTTAGGCAACACAAGTTTTAAACAATGGAAATACCATTCCTTGAGTGCAATGGCATGGGGTAAGATCAGCTTGTTCAAAAATTAACATGAAATTTTTTTTTTTTTCTGAAGCTGGAAACGGGGAGAGACAGCCAGACAGACTCCCGCATGCGCCCGACCGGGATCCACCCGGCACGCCCACCAGGGGCGACGCTCTGCCTAACCAGGGGGCGATGCTCTGCCCCTCCGGGGCGTCGCTCTGCCGTGACCAGAGCCACTCTAGCGCCTGGGGCAGAGGCCAAGGAGCCATCCCCAGCGCCCGGGCCATCTTTGCTCCAATGGAGTCTTGGCTGCAGGAGGGGAAGAGAGAGACAGAGAGGAAGGAGGGGGGCGGGGTGGAGAAGCAAATGGGTGCTTCTCCTATGTGCCCTGGCCGGGAATCGAACCCGGGTCCCCCGCACGCCAGGCCAACGCTCTACCGCTGAGCCAACCGGCCAGGGCCAACATGAATTTTTATCATTAAAACTTCTGCTCTCCATATACAACTTAGTGTGTCTGAGTTTTAGCAAGAGAATTCTTCAGAAAGAGAATTTTGCTAAGTGTGTTAATTGTTTGCTGTGTTCTGTGTATTGGCAAAAATTTGAAAGATTACTGGTAGTAACCTCCAAATATGTGGTTGCAAAATCTAATCTTATAGGGTCTAAACAGGTGGATGAAGCAGACGTGGGGTGGTAGAGACAGTCAAATTACTTGGAGTTCCTTGGAATACACCAAATTATGACATTTTGGCGAAAAACCATAATATTTTATTTTTAAAACACCAATAGTGTTGAGATTTGCTGGGTAAGCCAACTTGAGGGCTGGCAGAACAAAGGAGTTGAGCTTTAGACGAGAGTATGATTATAAAGATGAGGTGGAATCTATGCTGGGGAAAGAGCCCAGTAGTTCTATTGTTACAGAAGTTATTACTGAGATTAATTTATTATGGTTATGACCCAGGAGGAAAAGTCTTCTGTTCTTAATTTTTTAGCTATACTATTGAAGTCATTGTTATTTGCATTGTGATATTTTTACTTTTTATTTGCATTACTCGTTTGTCTAGCTTTAAGAATGACCTTATCCTCTGTCTGGCAGGAAAGCAAATGTATAAAGAGCACTCCATTTGACAAGCTGCTTTCCAAGCATGTTCTCATCTGTCTTCCTCCACAATATTTGCTTCTGACAGACACTTTTCTTCTCTAGCCAGGTTTCTGTCCTGCAGTGAACACAGGACCTTCCCTGCAGTCCCACTGTAACAATTTGATCATTTTTTAAAAATTCATTACTTACTAGTTTCTAATTTAGTTATTTATAGTAGAAATGTCTGTGTGTGTGTGTGTGCGTGTGTGTGTGTGTGTGTGTGTGTGTGTGTGTGAGAGAGAGAGAGAGAGAGAGAGAGAGAGAGAGAGAGATAGAGAGAGAGAGAGAGAGAGATCTGGCTATTTCAGTGAAGAAAGATGCCCTGGGGAAATACTCTGCAGCATGTGATCAGGGTTTCCATGTTGGTGCAGTTGTGCAGTTCTCATTCCAAGTCCCTCTGTCGCAAAGGCTTGTCAAATGTCAACAAATTCTAAGGGTGATTTATTTGATTACTTCTGAGCTTGCCTTATCTTACCTTATTGTTAACTGCTTGTCAATTCTACTATATTTTATCGCAAAAAAAGACAAATATTTCTGTCTTCGCTGTTTTAAGGAAAAGCTGCTCGAGACGTGAGCCTGATAGGCCTTGTGCTCTGGTAACAGGGTACACAGGGTAAACCTCAGATCAGGTGAGCCTAGAGCGGGAGGAGCTGGCTCAGGTGGAGACAGCCCCTGGAGGCCTCCCCAGTGAGATGACCGCCAAGGCAATGATCTTAAAATTTGGGAGAAAAGCTACTTCTACTGAATCCAGAGAACTTCCCTAAGATAGGAGAATGTGATGTTACCAGCCACCAGAAATAACAACGGCAGCAACAAAAACCAAACAAAAACCAAACCCTGTTCTTTCTGGTTTTCTAGGGTCCTGGGAACCAGCACCATCCTCCCCTCTCCCCCTTTGTCCAGGGAAACTTGTTAAACACAATGATACCTTGGGTTTATCCAAGGCAAGACTAATACTAATTAAAGTGATTTTTGAAATAAAGATAAAAATAATCAGTTGTTCAGTTTAGTCCAAAAGGCACCAGTCTTGAAGCCCTGAAGAAAGCGGGGGGGGGGGGGGGGGATCCGAAGAATTCTGGGTAAAAAAAAATCCAGGAATTCCTATTTTGCAAGGGGAATCTGTATAACAATGTAATGATCACAAGTAGTAAGTCATAGTCTATAAATCTCAAAAACTATTAAAAATTTTGGAAGTTAAAGGTTGAGGAGAAAACAAAGTAAAAATCAGCATGACTTATAAAGTTTTGTCTATCAAAGAAAGAGATCAGAAATAAAAAATTAGAATTCTATATCAAGTTGTATATCACTGTTAACATCAATACTCTCTGTGAAAATAAATTACCTTTAAAGACAGACTGTACATTAATACATTTAATAGAAATAAATAAATGTGAAAATGTTAATCCCCTCAAGGCTGGAGTAGATATAATTATTATCAGACAAAGCTGACTTTAAGGCAAAACCATTACTAAGTATAAAGAGGGTGATTTTGTGATGATAAAAGATATTATTCACCAGGGAAAGATAACAATTTTAAACTTATATGTACTTTGTAACATAACCTGCAAATATATAAACAAAATAGAAATTTAAAAAAAGAGACAAACTAAAAATCATTGTGATGGATTTTTTTTTTTAAGTCATTGAGAGGAGAGGAGAGGAGAGGAGAGGAGAGGAGAGGAGAGGAGAGGAGAGGAGAGGAGAGGAGAGGAGAGGAGGCAAAGACAGACTTCTGCGTGCGCCCTGACTGGGATCCACCGGCAAGCACACTAGGGGGCGATGCTCTGCCTATCTGGGGCCATTGCTTCATTGCTCCAACTGAGATTTTCTTAGCGCCTGAGGTGGAGGCCCTGGAGCCATCCTAAGTGCCCTGGGCCAACTCTCTCCAATCGAGCCATGGCTGCAGGAGGGGTAGAGAGAAAGAGAGAGAGAAGTGAGAGGGAGAGGGTTGGAAGCCGATGGGCGCTTCTCTTGTGTGCCCTGACTGGGAATCAAACCCAAGACATCCACACACTAGGCAGACGCTCTACCACTGAGCCAACCTGCCAGGGCTGTGATGGATTTTAATGTACCTCTTTCATTAATTCCAGTCAGGTTATATACTTAATTGTAAAGGCAAAACTATAAAGCTCTTAGAATATCAGTTAGGATAATAATTTCATAGCCAATTTCATGAAACAATTTTTTAAAAAGATGCAAATATTTTCTATCAAGACATAAAAACAATCCACTGACCATAAAGAAGAAATTTGATCAATTTGGCCAAATGAAAATTAAGAACTTCTGTTTATCAAAAGATAGCATAAAAATCGGAGGGAAAAAAAGCTATAAAACAGAAAAAGATATTTACAATATATAAAACTACTTAAGGGTTTATACTGATAGTTTATTTCTTTTAAAAAGAGAGAGAGAGAGAGAGAGAGAGGCCCTGGCTGGTTGGCTCAGTGGTAGAGCGCCAGCCCCGTGTGTGGAAGTCCCAGGTTCAATTTCCAGTCAGGGCACACAGGAGAAGCACCCATCTGCTTCTCCACCCTTCTCCCTCTCCTTCCTCTCTATCTCTTCTGCTCCTACAGCCAAGTTGGCCTGGGCACTGAGGACGGCTCCATGGCCTCCACCTCAGGCGCTAGAATGGCTCCGGCTGCAACTAAGCAAAGCCCCTGGTGGGCATGCCAGGTGGATTTCAGTTGGACGCATGCAGGAGTCTGTCTGACTGCCTCCCCACTTCTAATTTCGGAAAAATACAAAAAGAAAATAAAAAAAGAACTTCTATAAGTCAATAAAAAAAAGCC
Organism: Saccopteryx leptura; assembly: GCF_036850995.1. Classification (NCBI taxonomy): domain Eukaryota; kingdom Metazoa; phylum Chordata; class Mammalia; order Chiroptera; family Emballonuridae; genus Saccopteryx; species Saccopteryx leptura. The sequence continues at coordinate 290,079,412 of NC_089505.1, read as the reverse complement.
ACGCGCCCAATAGGAAATTTCTCACATGCTACCAGGAAACCTAAAAGGTCAATAAACATATGAAAATTTGTCAAGCTTTATTATAATCAGGGCAATGTAAAGTAAAATCACCATGAGATACTATGCACATCTAGCTGATTGTCAGAACTTTAGAATCTGACAATACCAAATGTTAGTGAGGACTTGGAACAAAAGGGATGCTTAGAGTTTAGTATTTATATTACTATATTTTAAAACACATCCCCTAGGATCCAGCAATTCTACTCCATATTGTATAGTCATATTATATATACCCTATAAAAACTCATGTGCATGTGCGATGAGACACGAGTTAGAATGTGTGTAGATAGCAGCATCACTTGTGATAGCAATGGGAATAACCCAAATGTCCATCAATGGTTGAGTATATAAGTAAATTGTGGTGTAGTAATACAAAGGACTATTGCTCAGCAATATAAGGATATTAACTACAGCTACAACTAGGACATGGAGGAAACTCACAACCATATGAAAGATAAAAGAAACCAACATACAGATTATCTGCTTCCAGTGGCCTAAAGACAAAACAAGCAAAATTATTTTAGACAGAAATATGAAGATGGTAAAAGCATAAAGAAGAGCAGAGGATAGTTGTCACCAAACTTGCTATGGCACTTACCTCTGGGGAAAGAGACAGGTTTGTGATTTGGGACACACAGTGGAATTCTAGAGTGCTGGTAATGTCTTTTCTCTTGACCTGTGATGGTTACATGGGCGTTTGCTTTATAAATTATAGTTAAATTATACATTTATATTTGATGTACTTTTCTGTATGTATTATATTTATAATAAAAATATTTATAAAATAAAAGAAGAAAGTCTGAAAATTAATGAGTTAAGCATCCAAGCTAAGATGTTAGAACTGCCGAGAGAGTAGAAAAATAATAAAATAAGCAAGATATTATATAATGTATTACATCCTATATATGTATTAATATTTTATATACCTGCATAAAATACATTATATACTTCTATATAAACTTTTATTTATTTTATAATAAACTTCATATTTTATATATAAATTATATGTTTATATACATATAATACATTATATATAGTTAAATAAAAAATGGAAGAGGATCTAAGCCTAAACTTTAATCATTGGAAAGGCAAACCCCTTGAAAGACCACAGAGCAAGAAAAGAAGGTACAAATACTATCAGACATAAAAAAAACAAGATATAATTACAGATGCTAAAGAGATTGAAAAGATAAAATGATCTTTTTGAACAACTTTTTATTTTATTTTAAATTTATTTTTAATTGTTTTATTGGGGTGACATTGGTTTCAGGTATACATACAGTTCTGTAATACATAATCTGTACACTGCGCTGCGTGTTCACTATTCCAAGTCGAGACTCCTCCCACCACCAGTTATCCCCCCGTTACCCTCTAAAAAAAAGTTTTAACGACTTTTGCCAACAAATTTGAAAATAGGAAAATATAGCTTACTAAAACCAACTCAGGAAAAAATAGAAAACCGGCAGAATTTAGTAACAACTAAAGTGAACTGAAGCAGTTTAAGCTATTCTCATGAAGAAAACAAAAGACCCAAACAATTTTAGTAATGAGTTCTCTCAATAATTCAAGAAGCAAATAATTTCAGCCTTATTACAAACTATTCTAGAGGCTAAAAAAAGAATAAATGCACCCAACTCATTTTATGAGGCTAATTTTACTTTGACATCAAAAAATTTCATAAGGAGAGTAAATGATAGGAAAATTACAAACCAAACTTATTCAAACAGAGACGCAAATATCCTGAACAAAATGTTAGGAAAGGGAAATTGGCGATATACAAAATGAAAATATGCCCGTCCAAATTGGAATTTACTCAAGAATGTAAGATGGGTGTAGCAGTTACCTATGCTGCTTTAAAAACAAAACATGAAAACAAAATGACAATACTAAAAAAACATAACTTGAAACAACAATTCATTATTTCTCTGAATGCTGTGGGTCAGTTGGGTTGGTCCTGCTTGGGTCACTCACTTGTGTGGCTGCCATCAAATGGAAGCTCAGTTGCATGTGGGTGGCCTATGATGACCTCACTCACATACCTGGGACCTCATTTCGGATGTCTGAAATGGCTGGGATTCTGGGCCTCTCTCCACAAGGTCTATCATCCAGGCCTTACCGTGTTTAGAGAAGCATTCTAAAGAGAGAGCAAAGAAACAAAGCCTCTTCAAGCCAACGTTTGGAAACCACTCCGTGTTTCTTCTGCCACGTTATCATAAAACAAAATACAAGGTCAGAATGAATTTAGGTGATGGATGGCAAAGTCATCTGGCAAAAGGACATGAAAGGGTTACACTATCGAATGTTAAGACTTACTATAAAGCTTACTGTCAAGTAATCAAGATAGCTACCATAAGTTCAGTCCTGAGTATTAATACAGAGATTTTAATAAAAGGAAAAGTTTTCTTAAAGATTAAAAAAATATTATTTATTTATTTGTTTATATAGTCTTCTATTTTTTAAGAAAAGGATTTGAATCATTAAATACAGTATTGATTGAATAAATGACTAGTGGAAACATCAAGGTAAAACAAATTCCAAAAGACACTTAAAAGTAATTCACAAGCATACACACCATAGATCATCTCCACTCTCCAGAATTACAAGCAGATTTAGCTTTCTAGCAGCCAGTCCAAGGTACTCCACTGTGTAAATGCATGTCCGCAGTGTTCATAAGATGAAAGATAAAAGCGATGATCAAGGGAAAACATCATTACTTCATTCTGTGAATGAGAGAAATTTCTACCACTTAGGAAAACAACCGTGTAGGGGCTGTGAGGGTGTCAAGTGTCAATAGCCTTGAAGCCAGCAGCCAGCAGCTTCAGCAGTGACAAATAGCGCTGCTGGCTCAAACATCAACAATCTGACACCAGGCACTGGCAGCCTGGGAACAGAGAATCAGTGACAGGCGGCAGCTGGCAGTGTGGCCTTCTGCAGGTCTCAGGAGAGAGAGAGAGCAAAAACAGAAACTTCAAGGCAGCCAAGAGAACACAGTCACTCAACACTTGTAAGATAACACGTAGAGAGCCCAAGAACTCTTTAGGAGGGAGCAGAGGAGATCCTTGAATAGGTGGGGGAAGAGAGAGAAATATTGCTATACGACTATTATTTGGGACCTCAGACAACATGGGTGATATGTTTTTTCTTTTCATTTTTTTAATCAAATTAATACATATTTCTCTTTTTAAAAGTTAAATAGAACTGTTAGCTTACAGTGAAAAATAGCAGAATTCTGCCCCTTTGATTCTAATCCCCAAAATCCCACACTTCTTAAGGAACTTCTTTAAACTTTATTGGTTGTTTCTTATGGCTTTTTCTCTATGTTTCTAAATTATGTACTAACATTGCCATTTCTTGATTTTTTTACTTTAGCCTTTATGTATTGATATGCTACTATGATAAATGAAGGTTTAGTTCTCTTAAATATTCTCCTTCAAATGTGGTCACTCACATATATTTCTTCATTCCCATTTTCCCAAATTAGTTACATTGGCATTTTTGTCTAAATCAATATTTATTACATATATTATTATAATTAGTTTCTGTTATTCATAGCTGTGCTATAATAACATTTCCTTCCTGAACAACTTTGTTCTTTCCAGTATTAATAATTACCTTGGGTTTTTTCTATACTTGTTTAATTATCCATGTTAAAATCACTAATTCAACTCCAAACTATCCAATATAACTAAAAATTATTTCAGTATGCTTCCAATTACTTGGATACTCTTTAAGTCTGGTCCCCCCCCCCCTCCCAGAACTATCCCTTGGAGCCCTCCGCCTTCATTCTCTTCTCTGCACCTGTTGCTCACTAGGCCGGCTGCCTCGCTGTCCTCCTGCAGCTTCCCATCACTAAAATCCTGGGAATTCTTTTTCTCTCGCTTCCCTGTTGGGTCTTCTGTTTGTTGGATCCAGTCTACGGCCATACCACCCTGAACGCGCCCGATCTCGTCTGTTGGATCCAGTGTCTTGATACCATTGAAAAAAGGACTGGTTGAAAAACTTGAAATGACTTGATCAGTCCCCTACAACTCCATTCTGCAGAGACAGGTGGACCCTCTTTCTCACCTCAGCAGAAGACTGAGTGTCTAGAAACTTAAATCATCTAGACACAGAAATGTCAGACACAGCTGAAAGCAAGGATAATTATTTGTATTGTGTCACAATTTTATTGGAGATTATAAGAGTGAGCACTAGTAATTATTACACAGAAAATTACAAAAAACAACCCAAAAGGCAATTATTAATTCTAATGTGGGCAAAAAGTTACCTTATTAGTAAGACACTACTTGGCTCAACAGTAAGATGTATATATATAGCAAGACAATGTAAGCATATTACAAATGTTGATTTAAACAAAAATGTAATACAAGTATACTGAGAGGATGAAGGGATGTTAAGTGTGCTAAATCCTGTTATTTCATAATAGGAAGTTAAGAGATAATACATAAATAACAATATAAAAATATTCTTATAGACCTACTGATGGTGGCACAGTGGATAGAGCATCAACCTGGGACGCTGAGGACCCAGGTTTGAAAACCCAAGGTCGCCCATTTGAGCACAGGCTCACAAGCTTGATAGCGGGATTTCTGGCTTGAGTGTGGGATCATAAACGTGACCCCAAGTTCGCTGGCTTGAGCAAGGGGTCACTGGCTCGGCTTGAGCCCTCTGGTCAAGGCACATATGAGAAGCAATCAAAGAGCAGCTAAGGTGCCACAACTAGGAGCTGATGTTTCTCATTTCTCTCTTTCTGCTTCTCTCTGTCTCTCTGGAAAAAAAAAAAGAGGAAGAAGAAGAACATTCTTTAAAAAAAATAGAATTAACAACCAGAAGAAACAGCTAAAAGAATTAAAAATTTTGTTTCTGAGGAACAGGATACGGGGGTATGAATGGCGGGGTTCAGAGTTACTATTGTCATTATAAGTTTTTTCATAATATAAGACTTTTTCCACAATATGTATCATATATTTTGCTTTGATGAAAATTAAAATATCTTTGAAACAAAGGAAGAGTAGATATATGTGTTGCCATTAAAGTAGTAAGGTTTATTTAAAACCTGGGGAATAAAAACCAATCTGAGGAAATGCCCAAGGGGAGGGGTCTGTGGTGGAGAACATATTGGTTCTCATCAAGTCCCTGAAAATTCAGAATTACTAAGTATTAATGATATGGGACTCAGTTGTAAAATATTCTAGCAATACCACATTGTTTGAGAAACTGGTATTTAACACAGCGTTTTTTAAAATACACTCTAGGGATCAGCTGCACCAGTCACCTCCAGATACTTGACGAAATGCAGATTCCTGACTCCAACCAAGACCTATCAAACCAGAAATGTTTAGGGTAAAGTCTGTGATTTGCATTTTTAAATGTGCTTGCAAAGAGAATTATGCTTAGGTTTTAGACGATAGTATTTATGCACAGTTGGTTAGGTTTTCTAAATTTGGTGAGATGAGCCTGCTCCTGGAACTTTGGAAACATGGAACACTACAATGACTTGGGCTGAATTAACCCAATCCCAGAGTAGCTGAAGGAGTAAATAAGACTCCTCTATCTCGACTGAAAAGAATAAGATAGAAAAGGGAGAAGTATTTTCTACATGTTTGAGGATTTGGATTGAATAAGGAACAGTGTTTGTTGTGCTCTGTTTCCAGGATGAAAGATTAGCATGTTATATTAGTCTATAGTGCTCATTGTGTATATAATCCTGTCTGGTGAGCTCGATTTCAACATTATACAGTGTAATTTTAAATGAGATATAGAATGGAAGAATGCCTTCTCAAGTGGTAGCAGTGGTTTGCAAAATTTAATGTGCACAAGAATTGCCTCAACCCCAGAAATTCTGATTCAGAAGGTTTAGGACAGGACCCAGAAATTTTCATTTTAAATAAACACTCTAGGATATTCTTATGTCCACAAAATACACTTGGAAAAAACACATGGGCTGCACTGGATAGAATGTCATGACCTAGCTTTCTGGCTCCCTGGATAGAACATCAAAAGAACACTTGAAAAAAAAAAAGGCTTACCCATTCAAAAGTCCCAAGTGGAGAACTACAAAGGATTGAAGAATCACCTGCATAAAGTTGCACATAGGACATTTCTGTTATTTGGTTAAGCTCCCTGGAGAGGGACAGCAAACCCTACGCTTCCTGATGTTAACAATAAAACATCAACAACGACCCCATCGCTCCACCCTCCCCACCCCCACATACACATAATTTGCCAGTCAGTAATGGATGCACACTCTAACCACTAGGGGAAGCCCAAGGATTTCCACATACAAAGTCCATTCCGATAGAGCAGTGGTTCTCAAAGTGTGCGCCAGGGAGCACTTGTGCACCCTAGAAGATTTCCAGGTGTGCACTATGGTATTCCAGAGAAATATGTGTCTGTTGGGAACCAAAAAACCAACAGGGTTTTTGGAGTTTAGATTTTTGGGGGACAGAGGTGTGGGGAATTGGCTGTAAACTGTCAGTCTGCCCAACCCCCACCTCACTTGCCTGATTAGGTTGCAAAAGGCTGTTAAGTTGTGGTGCTAGATTGTTTACACTACCCTCCGTGTTTCCTGGAAAGACTGGAGGCAAGTTTCTTCTATCTTCTGTTTGGTGTAAAGTTAAGATGATATGCATGGTGGGAGTTTTCTGCACTCAACACAGTTAAGAGTAAAAAGAGAGGAATTCTTCAATGTATTGGCAAGAAAATGAGAGTTTGCCTTTCAAATATATGCAAACATTGAAGAAATTACTAGGACACATCAGGTTCATGTTTCTCATAAACACAAGAATGAAAAAATTTAACACATTCATGCCAGGACCTGCTGAATTTACTAAATCTTACTAAGAATGTATCTATATATATAAAAATATAACTTTTTTGTTGTTTTTTATTTTTTAACCCCTCTTTTTTATGAATTCTAAAAACCATAACTCAAAAAATGTAACATAAAAATGTTTTTAATGTCAGAATAAATTTAATTTTGTCATATTTATTTCATTTAATTACCATAAAAGCATGCTTGGACTTTATATTTTCTTTATTTAATATTTGACTTAATTATTATAACATATTTCTCATAAATTTGTATATAGTGCATTTACAATTATTTGTAGGATTTTAAATGTGCCCCAACTTCAAAATCTTTGAGAACCACTGCCATAGAGCAGGAAATCGGATACCAGTCAAGAACATTTGGGGGCTTAATTGCAAAGTGAGAAGCTAACAACGGAAGGAACTAAAATGTTAAAAGCATTTGCTTACACATGAAATGTCCTTTCTGTTTCTTATTTAAGCCTTTGCGTCTTAAAAAATGCTGTCTAAGGTAAACTGGGCTTGGTTTGCCAGGGTTATTAAAGAAAAAATTATCCTAACAATACTGTATTGTATATGTCAAAGTTGCAAAGAGAGTAAATCTTAAAAGTTCTCAGCACACTAATACAAAACAAATACTATATGAGATGATGAATGAGTTAATCACCATTTCTGTGTACAATATATACATGTATCAAATCATCATGTTGTACACCTTCAATCTACACAATGTTATATAGCAATTATATCTCAATAAAGTTGGGGATGGAAAAAATATTCTGACACTTGTTAAAATGGTAAGGAAGACTTTATTCAAGACCATTGCAATAGGTGTCAAAAACCATTGCAGTGGGGAGAAAGATCAAGTTCAAGTCTGAATACAATAAAAACAAGTGGGGATTTGTAGCCAAGTAGCAGAGTGAGGGGATCAGTAGATGAAAATTTACTGAGACGACATCAAGGGTAGGGAAATTCTTGTTAAACTGACTTAGCAGGATTCTTGCTGAAGGCAGGTCAAGGACTCATAAGGTAGGGGATGAAAACTTGATCAGACATCAGGGGTTTTCAGATTGGGGGATTCCCTCTAACTAGGCAGGATGCTTGGTAAGAGTGGGCTACGCAAGCCTGGTAAAGAGGCCTGGAGGTGAGACCAAAGTCAATTCCTAGCTAAAAAGAAAGGAAGCTCAGAGGAGCCTGACTAAAGTTTGGTCAAGGAAAGAGTCATTGTTAGGACTTATGCAGAAAGTGTTCTTTTTCTCTTGGTTTTCCTTTTCCATTCTTTTTTTTCTTTTCACTTTTTCCAAGGTAAGATCAAATTGTGTCCCTGAGAGCAAAGGATCTGAGAGTCCTGCTTTGTATCTACCTAGACCTTGATCTTGAAGTACTCCCTAGCTTAGTAGAAGATTAGAATTAAAATCAGGCCAAATTCCCAGTCTGAAAAGGGGTAAACAACATCCTTATCCTCTTTCATAAATTTTTCTGAGGTCTAATGGTGTGTCCATCTAGACCAGGGGTCCCCAAACATCTTACACAGGGGGCCAGTTCACTGTCCCTCAGACCGTTGAAGGGCTGGACTATAAAAAAAAACCATGAACAAATCCCTATGCACACTGCACATATCTTATTTTAAAGTAAAAAAACAAAACAGGAACAAATACAATATTTAAAATAAAGAACAAGTAAATTTAAATCAACAAACTGACCCGTATTTCAATGGGAACTATGGGCTTGCTTTTGGCTAATGAGATGGTCAATGTCCAGTTCCATATTTGTCACTGCTAGCAGTAACAAGTGATATGACGCGCTTCTGGAGCCATGACGTGTGCATCCCGCGTCACTGGAAGTAGTACTGTACATGAGTGACGCTGCGCTTTGCAGCGCTGCCACATACAGTACTCCAGGAGCACAGTATGCTCTCACTGACCACCAATGAAAGAGGTGCCCCTTCCAGAAGTGCGGTGGGGGCTAGATGAATGGCCTCAGGGGGCCGTAGTTTGGGGACCCCTGATCTAGACAGCTGGTGGAGTATTTAGAGAACATCATCCAAAATCTCTCTTTTACACAAACAACTAACCTTGATGATATAAGTCTGAATATTCAGATTGAGGCAAATGTAGGTTTACAGTTGTTCATATGGAAAATAACACAATAATTAATAAATAATAATACAAGAATAAACTCTGTGTTTCATGTACTCACAACTGTATAGTAAAAATGCACACATACATCTTGGGAAATATATATCTAAATACTAAAGTCCCTTTAATTTCTTTTTCTAGACCTAGAAAATAGATTGTATAATATTCTCAAACTTTACTAAGACTCCCTAGAATGTCATAAAAAAAACAAAAGTGGAATAACTTAATGTAGTCAAATTGAGACTGTCCTGTGTGTGCTTTTTCACTCAGTGTACAAGTAGAGAAGGTCTAAGATGTGCCAGGCACTATGCTTGTAATAAACTTGCAAAGAAGGCTGTCTTCCCCCTTTAAAGATGAGAAAGAGACATTTATATAACTTATGAAATGATCGCCCTGATTAGTCTAGTATCTATCTGACAATAATACATAATTATTAAAATATTATGAATATATCCATATACTGTACTTTATAGGTTTTTAAAAATACATTTTGTTTTTCAGTTTACAGTTGACATACAATATTAAGTTAGTTTCAGGTGTACAACCTAGTGACTAGACATTTATATAGCTTACATAGTGATCACCCAGATATGTCTAGTACCATAACTGATCACCATATTATATAGTTTAAACTAATATAATATTGTATATCAACCATAATTTAAAAATTAAAAAATAATAAAGAGCTGGCCAGGTGGTTCAGGAGGTAAAGCATCCACCCAGTGCAGTGTACCAGAGGTTGCGGATTCGATCCCTGATCAAGGCACATATGAAAAGCAATCAATCAGTACACAACTAAATGGAGCAACTAAGTGAAATGAGTTGATGCTTCTCTCTCTCTCTCTCTCTCTCTCAACAAAAAAATTAAAATTATATATATATATATATTTTTTTTTTTCTGAAGCTGGAAATGGGGAGAGACAGTCAGACAGACTCCCGCATGTGCCCAACCGGGATCCACCCGGCACGCCAGGGGGCGATGCTCTGCCCCTCCGGGGCGTCGCTCTGCCACGACCAGAGCCACTCTAGCGCCTGGGGCAGAGGCCAAGGAGCCATCCCCAGCGCCCGGGCCATCTTTGCTCCAATGGAGCCTTGGCTGCAGAAGGGGAAGAGAGAGACAGAGAGGAAGGAGGGGGAGGGGGTGGAGAGGCAAATGGGCGCTTCTCTTATGTGCCTTGGCCGGGAATCAAACCTGGGTCCCCCGCACGCCAGGCCTACGCTCTACTGCTGAGCCAACCGGCCAGGGCCAATATATTTTTTAAAGATGAGAAAGAGACTCAGAAAACTGACTAAATCTGCAGGTAAAACTGCTGGAAAAACAGAACCAGGAATTTATGTGAGGTCTGAGTTTAGTATTATTAAAAATAATTTCTAGCCCTGGCCAGTTGGCTCAGTGGTAGAACGTCGGTTTGGCGTGCAGGAGTCCCAGGTTCGATTCCCGGCCAAGGCACACAGGACAAGCACCTATCTGCTTCTCCACACCTCCCCTTCTCCTTCCTCTCTGTCTCTCTCTTCCCCTCCTGCAGCCGAGGCTCCATTGGAGCAAAGATGGCCCCGGGCGCTGGGGATGGCTCTATGGCCTCTGCCTCAGGCGCTAGAATGGCTCTGGTCGCAACAGAGCAATGCCCCAGATGGGTAGAGCATTGCCCCCTGGTGGGCATGCCGGGTGGATCCCGGTCGGGCGCATGCTGGAGTCTGTCTGACTGCCTCTCCGTTTCCAACTTCAGAAAAATCAAAAAAATAATAATAATAATAGTAATTTCTGCCCTAGCCAGATAGCTCTCTTGGTTAGAGCATCGTCCCAAAGTACAAAGGTTGCTGGTTCAATTCCCAGTCAGAGCACATTCAGGAATATGTTTCTGTCTCTCTGTATCTCTCTCCTTGCCTCTTAAGAAAAATCCAGTAAGGACTTTAAAAAAATAATTTCTATCATTTGAAAGTAATATATTTTAAACTGAAATGAGATCTTAAGACATGCTTTGTAACCTATTCCAGATGATACGTCATGAATGTCTTCCCACTTCATAACCCACAAATTCAGTTTTTTATTTGTTTTTTACATAAAATGTTTCTATTTCTTGGATAAAAATGGCAGCTTGAGAAGACATGGCTGATGACTTTCCTTCTCAACTCAGAAAAAAATAAAAAGAGAACCAATGAAATGTAAAGTAAAAGTCTTTATCAACACTGAAGAGAAACATCCAAATATCAGACACTTTGAAGACTTGTACTAGATTGAGGGCAGGTGGTTTTAGATTAAAGAATATATACAAGTAGGATTGCCAGATTCAGCAAATAAAAATACAAGATGTTCAGTTAAATCTGAATTTCAGATAAACAAGAAATTTTTTAGTATAAAAATTATGTATACAATAGGCTCATGCAATGTTTGTTGTTTTTCTAACATTCAAATTTAACTGGGCTTCATGAATTTCATCAGGCCCATACCCCAGAGCCCATTCACAATTTCCATGAAACAAGTTCAAGACTGAGAAGGAAGCAAGGAAGGGAGGGAGGGAGTAAGAAGAGAGGGAGGGAGATGCTAGAACTTGGGTTTGGAGGAACAAGGGCTAGGATTGGAGGAGGGTGGTGAGGCTGACCAGAAAAGCTGCATCTGGAATTCCAGTTGTTAAGGATCCTGTAGGTTGTAGTGGTTCTAAGCTCCAAGGATATCAAGTGACACTAATACGTAGAAAATCTAAGGTAGGAAAAAGGGCCTTCTGAAACACTGCTAGTGGATAAATAAATTAATGCAAGTTTTCTACAGAACAATTTGGCTATGTTTCAAAAGCTTTAGAACATGCATACACTTTAACCTAGAAATGTCTCTTCTGGGAATTTATTCTAAAGAAATAATAAATGGCCTGACTGGTGAGGCAATGAACAGAGCCTCAACTCAGAGTGCTGAGGTCACTGGCTGGATCCTGGGGTGGCTGGCTGGATTCAGGGTCTCTAGCTCAATCCCAAGGTTGACAACTTGAGCCCAAGGTTGACAGTTTGATCCCCAGACAAAGCACGTATGAGAAACAATCAATGGATGCACAACTACGTGGAACAACAAGCTGGTGTTTCTCTCTCTTCCTTCCTCTATTAAAAAAGAAATAATAAATATGTTCTTTAAATTTTTGTTTATAATAAAGAAATGAACAAAACTTAAATAATGAACAATAAGAGAATGTTTAAATTATGGTACTCACATATATTAAGGAATGCTTCATTAAAATGATTCCATAGATTTAAGTATTGATGTACAATAGAAAGATTTTTTCACCACATAGTTTTATTTTTTTTAAAAGCCAAGTTACAATACTGCAGGAAGGTAAGGTCCCACTTTTGTAAGAATATATAGATACATAAATATATATGAATTTTATACATAAAAAATGTCTGAAAAGTATATACCAAAATGTTAATATGTTTTTTCTAAGCAATCAAAATATGAATGGTTTTTTAATTTTACTTATATCTATTTTATTTTTTTCTTAAAAATGTGTATTGCCTAGGTAAACTTTTAAACATTTTTTAAAAATATGATTGGTGATTATGTGCTTTTGAGTAACTATAAAACGAGATTGCAATTATAAAATGAGCTTTAATATTAAAGAGTGTCTAGTCCAGATAAATGAGCTCTGAGTTTCTACTGGGTGCCAGGCTCTGTGCTGTAAACTGGGGATAGAGGTGAATTGGACACACTCTGCCCTCCAAGAGTCTAAAGGCTTCATTCCTTGGTGAGGTTCCTTGGCTCTCAGCTTTGCTGGCTCTGAAACCCCATTTCTTAGCCCATTCAAGATTATCTCTCATGTTAAACAAACTCACAGAGACTGATGAACAAACTAGGAAATGTATTAATTTGTGCTGAGAATTACCACAGTCACATAGGTCAGAATAGTACTCCAAACATGACCAGCCCATTTTTTCCCATCTGCTAACCTAGATAGGGAACTAAATTTTATTACTTACTGAGCCTGGAATCACAGTAGGGGCAGGTAGTTAGTATTTTTTGAGAGAGAGAGAGACATAGAGAGAGAGGGACAGACAGGGAGGGAGAGAGATGAGAAGCATTAATTCTTCCTTGCGGCACCTTAGTTGTTCATGGATTGCTTTCTCATATGTGCCTTGATGGGGGCCAGGGTGGGGGGAGCTTTAGCAGAGTCAGCGACCCCTTACTCAAACCAGTGACCTTGGGCTCAAGCCAGCGACCCCTGGGCTCAAGCAGGCGACCTCAGAGTTTTGAACCTGGGTCCTCCACGTCCCAGTTTGATGCTCTAATCTCTGTGTCACCACCTGGTCAGGTGGGGCAGGTAGCAACTTAAAAGTTAAGTGGGACCTGGCTAAAATAGTAGGTAACAGCCTTCTCCTTACTAAACATGGCCTTTAAACAATAGAACCATAAACACCACCAGTATGAGATTTTTTCTTCCCAGGGCAGTAGTTGGATGGACACTGCCAAAATTTCTTTTTAATATTTCATTTATTGATTTTTTTTAGAGAGAGGGGAGAGAGAGAGAGAGAGAGAGAGAGAGAGAGAGAGAGAGAAAGGGGAGGAGCAGGAAGCATCAACTCCCATATATATGTGCCTTGACCAGGCAAGCCCAGGGTTTTGAACCAGCAATCTCAGTGTTCCAGGTCGATGCTTTATCCCACTGCGCCACCACAGGTCAGGCTGACACTGCCAAAATTTATCACAGAGATTCTCCTTGTATATAAATATCCACAGGCTAACAAGCCTCAATTTCCTTCAGATTGCACCCTTAACATCTACAGTCATAACTTGCTCATATCTGGAGCCATTCCATTCTGTAATTTTTGCCTACTTTTTCTTTGCAATTTTAATAAGATCTTATGTTTTTAGTTTTAGTTTCCCCTTCTTAAAGGGCACCTTCTCTATGCAGTCTCATGTAACAACTTTTAAATATTAACTGCATTTTTTAAAAAAAAATTAGGGCAAAATATTCCAAGTTGGAGGGTAGGGTGAGCAATAGAAAGGATTTTTGTGAAGAATGAGGAACCTCACTGAGGCCTCTACAACTGCTCACTTGCTCCCCAATCAGGACCACACTGGGGCAAAATTTTTATGCTTGTATGTGAAACCAAGCCCCTACTACACAAGGGAGTACACAGCGGGTATAGATCTCTCCCCTGAGGTGGTCATAAAAGGGTTGCTCCTTGGTTTGGCTTCTTTGGTTACCAATTTACCTACCTAAATTTTATGTAAGTGGAACTGAGGTCTCTATAAGCTACTCAATATTCTAAAGCATGAAGAACATGGTGTACCCACTGCGGATTATCCAAAAGGGAAACTAAGCACATTCTTAGGGTGGCAGCAAGGGCACACTTTGAGCACACATATCTGCATTCATGTGAGTGTGGGAGCATGCACATATGTGCACACACACACACACATGTGCGCACACACACACAACTATTTGAAAATACTTCATTTTTTGAAAAATTAAAAAGACATTGAACCCTGGCCAGTTGGCTCAGAGGTCAAGCGTCATCCCGGCATGTGGAAGTCTCAGGTTCGATTCCTGGTCAGGGCACACAGGAGAAACGCCCATCTGCTTCTCCACCCTTCACCCTCTCTTTCCTCCGGTCTATCTCTTCCTCTCTGGCAGCCAAAGCTCCATTGGAGCAAAGTTGGCCCGGGGAGCTGAGGATGGCTCCTTGGCCTCCGCCTCAGGCACTAGAATGGCTCTGGCAGCAGCTGAGCGACGCCCCAGATGGGCAGAGCATCGCCCCCTGGTGGGCATGCCAGGTGGATCCTGGTCAGGCACATTCAGAGTCTGTTTGACTGCCTCCCCGATTCTATCTTCGGGGGAAAAAAAGACATTGAAATACATAGTCTTCATGCAAAATTACAAAACAAACAACTTATTTGACCTTCTGATACTTATTTTAAGGGTGTGTGTGTGTGTGTGTGTGTGTGTGTGTGTATTTGATTTCACAATGGGTGCTTCAGTGTTTAGGGCCATTAAACTTTTAATTCAACCTTGGTAATATTAATTCTAATATAAATGTTTTTATAACTTTTAACATTAAAAGTACCTGATGTTTATGTTCATCTGGCAATTACATTAATGGATTCTAAATTAACATGTCTCGGACACTGGGTATATTCCTGACTCCTTCCAAGAAGCCATGAAAACTTTTTCACATTTTGCTTTCATCATACACCAAAATAGCTCTTAAAGTTAATTATACTTAGAGTTGGGGTTCTGTGCCAAATACCCAATGCCTAACCATTAATTATTATTTTCTAAGTATTAAGTGTGCAGTATAAGCTGTCAAGTACATGTAAAAACCTGGTCCCTGCCCCAAGGCTTACCATATAAACTACAAAAACAAGTCAGTTCAGACAGACTACACACTACATCAAATTAAAAGCCAGGTTATACTTGAAAGGCACAGAGTTCAGAGACATATTTGAAATACCTGAGAAGTTATCATAATTCTAACCAGAATTTGTTGGTTTGAGGGTAGAATTTGTATTTTTGTTTGAATCGTCTAACATTGCCACTGCCACTGTTCCAGGAAAGAATGTTTAACTTGAGAACACAGTTTCAATTACTCTCTTTTGTAGTCCAAGATAAAAAAGTCAAACAGCAACCTAAAAACCTTTGATATCTCCTAGATTCTCCTCAAGCATCTGAATGAACTAAAATTCATCAACCCATTCTAACAAGAATCTAAAGATAGCAACAAATATTTATTTTTTCTGTCATAAAAAATTGTGGTGTCGGTTCAGTTCATATTGCTCCTCCTTTCCCCATGACCTCCAGACATTACAACTCCAAAATCACACAAGTGCATTGAATCAGACAATTTATTTGACAATTTATTTATACAACTTGATTCCACACCCTTGACCTTAGTTTATTGGGCCAGAAGTGAGCACCTGACCCGAGCTGGACCAACCAGAGACTCATCCCAAGAAATGTGGAATTGGAATTGAGGGATTTAACCTTTCTTTAGGTGGCTAGATCTAGAACATGAAGGTAGGGTAGGATGAGGGAGATCTGAGGGCATCTTCCCCCTGTGAGGAGACTGAAGGATAGGAAGCAGTTTACAGAGAGAAAAGTGAAGTACAAGTACAGAGATGAGCTAGGGCATCTATCAAAGGACATTGTTTAGTTCCTGATTCTATTTGCTGTCTTCTTTCCTGCCCTTGGTTTTATTGAAACCCTCCTATAACCATATATGCATAAAATAAACTACTTCCTTTTTTGCTTAAACCCGTTGAGTTGATTTCTGTTATTTCCAACCAAACATTTGCATTCAACCTGGTCATTCTGACATGGAGCTAAGAGTTCTATGTCTATACAAAGACAAAAGAAACGCTTGCCTATATTATTGAAATGTTTGGTGGGTCTAAGTCAGGGGTCTCAAACTCAACTCAGCATGTGGGCCGCAGAGCAAGATCACAGCAGTTCGGCGGGCCACACTAGGTCTACAAAAGGCAACTGTTACACAACACTTTTCTCACTGCAGTTGAAAACAAAAAAAAATCAGTACAACAAGCACAATCGTACATGCAGTTTACTCAGTGTCACAAAACGACCAGAAACTGTATTTTGCATCACAACTGCTGTTAACTAAGCTAATATCTAGCTAGGATGCTAGAGAAATGAAAAATACAAATAGGCCCCTAGGCTTACTTAATTTTATCCAAAATATTTTGAACTTCGTGGATTAGTCTGTGGGCCGCACAAAATTGTTCAGCGGGCCGCATGCGGCCCACGGGCCGCGAGTTTGAGACCCCTGGTCTAAGTCCTTTTGAAACACATGAAGAAAATAATCACACCATGGTGAACCTTCTAGTAAGGAAGCTTTGTTCAGTAGACTTTGTTGAAGGAGCTATTCTACGCAAGAATTTGATAAGTATCCTTGCCCAGCATAACTTTATTTTCAATTTACCAAAGCCTTGGGAAACATTGAATTGAAAATTGTAAAAATAAAGATTTTATTATGTTCTAAGAGTTCTACTGCTTAGTGTCTTTTTTTTAAATTGATTTATTGTGTTTACATGTCTAGTGTCCCCTGAAGACATTTTCCCCTCCCCCATGTTCCCCAGTACATCCCTCCCTGTAACGCACTCCCCCCTTCCCTCCAGGATTTGCTTTTCTGCTCTCATCCCATCCTATCAGCCTATCATCCCCTTTCCCACTGTCCGCTTTCCTTCTGGACCCTTTGATCCCGCCTCTGTCTCTATTCCGCTCCTCAGTTCACATTGTTCATCAGATTCCTCAGATGAGTGAGGTCATATGATATTTTTCTTTCTCTGCCTGGCTTATTTCACTTAGCATAATAGTTTCCAGGTCTATCCATGTTGTCACAAAAAATAATATTTCTTTCTTTTTCATGGCCCCATAGTATTCCATTGTGTTTATGTACCATAGCTTTTTGATCCACTCATCCACTGACAGGCCCTTGGACTATTTCCAGATCTTGGCTATTGTAAACAATGCTGCCATAAACATGGGGGTACATTTCTCTTTTTGACTCATTCATGTGGTGTTCTTGGGATATATTCCCAAAAGTAGGATGGCTGGGTCAAAAGGCAGTTCGATTTTTAATTTTTTGAGGAATCTCCAAACTGTTTTCCACAGTGGCTGCACCAGTCTGCATTCCTACCAGCAGTGCAGGAGGGTTCCCTATTCTCCACATCCTCACCAGCACGTATTCTGTGTTGTTTTGTTGATGAGCGCCATTAAGGCTGGTGTGAGGTGATATCTCATTGTGGTTTTAATTTGCATTTCTTTAATGATTAGTGATGTTGAGCAGTTTTTCATATACCTATTGGCCATCTGTATGTCTCTTTGGAGAAGTGTCTATTCATTTCTTTTGCCCATTTTTTTTGATTGGATTGTTTATCTTCTTGGTGTTGAATTTTACAAGTTCTTTATAAATTTTCTTTATAAATTTTGGTTATCAGATGTATTGTCAAATATGTTCTACCATTGTGTGGTTTGCCTTTTTATTTTGTTTATATTGTTTTTATTATTATTTTATTATTGTTATTATTTTTAATAGGGACAGAGAGTCAGAGAGAGGGATAGACAGGGACAGACAGACAGGAACGGAGAAAGATGAGAAGCATCAATTATCAGTTTTTCGTTACGACACTATAGTTGTTCATTGATTGCTTTCTCATATGTCCCTTGACCGCGGGCCTTCAGCAGACTGAGTAACCCTCGCTTGAGCCAGTGACCTTGGGTCCATGCTAGTGAGCTTTTTTTTGCTCAAGCCAGATGAGCCCACGCTCAAGCTGGCAACCCCGGGGTCTCGAACCTGGGTCCTTCCGCATCCCAGTCCAACGCTCTATCCACTGCGCCACCGCCTGGTCAGGCTGTTTATATTGTTTTTAGCTGTACAAAAGATTTTTAGTTTGATGTAGTCCCATTTGTTTATCCTGTCCTTTATTTCCCTTGCATGTGGAGATACATCAGCAAAAATATTGCTGCGAGTGATGTCGGAGAGATTCTTGCCTATGTCTTCCTCTAGGGTGCTTATGGTTTCATGACTTACATTTAAGTCTTTTATCCATTTTGAGTTTTTTTTGTGAATGGTGTAAGTTGATGGTCTAGTTTCATTTTTTGCAGGTAGCTGTCCAATTTTCCCAACACCATTTGTTAAGGAGACTGTCTTTACTTCATTGTATGCTATTACCACCTTTGTCAAATATCAATTGTTCATAAAGGTGTGGGTTTATTTCTGGGTTCTCTTTTCTGTTCCATTGATCTATATGCCTGTACCAAGCTGTTTTGAGTACAATGGCCTTGTAGTATAACTTGACGTCTGGAAGTGTGATACCACCCACTTTATTCTTCTTTTTCAAGATTGCTGAGGCTATTCATGTTCTTTTTTAGTTCCATATGAATTTTTGGAATATTTGTTCTATATCTTTGAAGTATGTCGCTGGTATTTTCATAGGAATTGCATTGAATTTATAAATTGCTTTGGGTAATATGGACATTTTAATGATGTTTATTTTTCCTAGCCATGAACATTGTATATGCTTCCACTTGTTTTTATCTTCCTTGATTTCTTTTATCAATGTTTTATAATTTTCCAAGTACAAGTCTTTAACCTCCTTGGTTAAATTTATTTCTAGGTATTTTTGTTGTTGTTGCAATAGTGAAGGGGATTGTTTTCTTAATTTCTCTTTCAGACAGATCATTGTTGGTGTATTAAAATACTTCTGATTTCTGAGTATTAATTTTATATCTTGACACCTTGCTGAATTCCTTTATCAGGTCCAGTAGTTTTTTAACTGCAACTTTAGGGTTTTCTACATACAGTATCATATCATCAGCAAATAATGATAGTTTTACTTCTTCTTTTCCAATTTGAATGCCTTTTATTTCTCCTTCTTGTCTGATTGCTCTGGCTAGAACTTCCAGAACTATATTGAATAAGAGTGGTGAAAGGGTATACCCCTGCCTTGTTCCTGATCTTAAGAGGATTGCTTTTAACTTTTGCCCATTGAGTATGATATTGGCTGTGGGCCTGTAATAGATGGCCTTTATCATGTTGAGGTATGTTCCCTGTATTCCCACTTTGCTGAGAGTTTTGATCATAAATAGGTGCTGGATATTATTGAATGCTTTTTCTGCACCTATTAATATCATGTGGTCTTTGTCCTTCCTTTTGTTTATGTGATGAATCACATTGATTGATTTGCGAATATTGTACCAGCCTTGCCTCCCCAGAATAAATCCCACTTGTTCATGATGAATGATTTTTTTCATGTATTGCTGGATCTGGTTTGCTAATATTTTGTTGAGAATTTTAGTATCTAAATGCATCAGGGATATTGGCCTATAGTTTACTTTCTTTGTGTTGTCTTTGTCTGGCTTTGGAATCAGAATTATGCTCGCCTCATAAAAGGAGCTTGGAAGTTTTCCCTCCTCTTAAATTTTTTGAAATAGCTTGAGAAGGATAGGAGTTAGTTCTTCTTTGATTGTTTGGTAGAATTCGCCTGTGAAGCCATCTTTCCCAGGGCTTTTGTTTGTTGGGAGTTTTTTTGTTTGTTTGTTTTTTCTGAAGCTGGAAACGGGGAGGCAGTCAGACAGACTCCCACATGTGCCTGACCAGGATTCACCCGGCATGCCCACTGGGGGCGATGCTCTTTCCATCTGGGGCATTGCTCTGTTGCAACCAGGGCCATTCTAGTGCCTGAGGCAGAAGCCATGGAACTATCCTCAGCACCCGGGCCAATTTTGCTCCAATGGAGCCTTGGCTACGGGAGGAGAAGAGAGAGATAGAGAGGAAGGAGAGGGGAGGGGTTGAGAAGCAGATGGGTGCTTCTCCTGTGTGCCCTGGCCGGGAATCGAACCCGGGACTTTTGCACACCAAGCCGACACTCTACCACTAAGCCAACCAGCCAGGGCTGGGAGTTTTTTGATAACTGTTTTGATCACATTTGTTGTAATCGGTCTATTTAGGATTTCTGATTCTTCCAGATTGATTTTTGAAAGATTATATTTTTCAAGGAATTTGTCCATTTCATCTAGGTTGTCCAGTTTTTTGGCATACAGTTCTTTATAGTATTTTCTTACTATCCTTTGTATTTCTGCTGTGTTCATTGTTACTTCTCCATCCTCATTTCTAATTTTATTTATTTGAGTCCTTTCTTTTTTGGGGGGGTAGTCTGGCTAGGGGTTCATTGATATTGTTTACTTTTTCAAAGAACCAGCTCTTGGTTTCATTGATCCTCTGCATTGTGTTTTTAGTCTCTATGTCATTTATTTCTTCTCTGATATTTATTATTTCCTTCCTACTACTTCTTCTAGGCTTTACTTGCTATTCTTTTTCTAGTTCTTTTAGTTGTAGGATTAAATTGTTTATTTGAGCTTTTCCTAGCTTCTTAAGGTATGTCTTTAATGCTATGAACTTCCCTCTCAGGACTGCTTTTGCTGTGTCCCACAGATTTTGAGTTGTTGTATGCTCATTTTCATTTGTTTCAAGAAAATTTTTTATTTCTTCCTTGGTCTCATTGTTGACCCATTCATTGTTTAATAACATGCTGTTTAGTTTCCAAGTGTTTGACTGTTTTTCAGTTTTCCTATTGTAGTTGATTTCTAGTTTCATGCCATTGTGGTCATATAAGATGCTTGATATGGTTTCAATCTTGTTAAATTTGTTGAGACTCATTTTATGCCCTAATATGTGGTCTATCCTAAAGAATGTATCATGCACACTTGAGAAGAATGTATATTCTGCTGCTTTAGGGTGAAAGGTTCTGAAGATATCTATTAAATCCAGTTGATCTAGTGTGTCCCTTAATTCTGCTGTTTCTTTGTTAATTTTCTTTCTTGAGGATCTATCTATTGATGTTAGTGAGGTATTGAAATCCCCTACTATTATAGTATTGCTGTTGATCTTGCCCTTTATGTCCATCAAAATCTGCTTTATATATTTAGGTGCTCCTATACAGTATTAGGTGCATAGATATTTATAATGGTTCTCTTCCTCTTGGATTGCTCCCTTTATCATTATGTAGTGACCTTCTTTATCCCTTACTATAGTCTTTGTTTAAAGTCTATTTTGTCAGATATAAGTATTGCTATCCTAGCTTTTTTCCATTTCCATATGCATAAAATATTTTTTTCAATCCTTTTACTTTCAGTCTATGTGTATCTTTTGTTTTGAGGTGGGTCTCCTGTAGACAGCATAAGTATGGGTCCTGTTTTCTTATCCATTCAGCTACCCTATGTCTTTTGGTTGGAGCATTTAATTCATTTACATTTAAGGTTATTATTGATATATAGTTGTTTATTGCCATTTTTTTCTTTAAATCTATATTCCTCTTTTACAATATATATATTCCCCCCTCACTTTGTTCTGTTTACAGCGGGCCCCTAAACATTTCTTGCAGCATTAGTTTGGTTGTGATAAATTCCTTGAGTTTTGTTTTGTTTTGTTTTTGTCTGGGAAGCTTTTTATTTCTCCTTAATTTTAAACGATAGTCTTGCTGGAAAAAGTAGTCTTGGTTGTAGGTTCTTGTTCTGCATTACTTTGAATATTTCTTGCCAATTTCTTCTGGCTTCAAGGATTTCTGTTGAGAAGTTGGATGTCATCCTTATGGGTGTTCTTTTGTAGGTGATTGATTGTTTTTCTCTTACAGCTTTTAATATTCTTTCTTTATCTCTTAGCTTTGGAATTTTGATTATGATATGTCTTGGTGTGGGTGTCTTTGGGCTTTCTTTTAATGAGGTTCTCTCTACTTCTTAAACTGTGTGACTCTTTCTTGCATCAATTTAGGGAAATTTTCATCTATAACTTCTTCAAAGAGCTTCTCTAGTCCTTGTTCTTTCTCTTCTCCTTTAGGAACCCCTATTATGCAGATATTATTTCTCTTCATGTTGTCACAGAGCTCTCTTAGGGTTTCCTCACACTTTTTGATCCTCTCTTTTTTTTTTTTTTGCTTCTCTGTTTCCATGTTTTCACTTATCTTGTCCTCTAAGTCACTGATTCAATCCTCTGCTTCATCCAGCCTGCTTTTAATTCCTTCTAGTGTAGTCTTCATTTCTGATATTGTGTTTGTCATTTCTGTTTGGTTCTTCTTCATGATTTCCGTGTCCTTTTTGATGCTTACAATTTCTTTTTTTTTTTTTTTTTGTATTTTTCTGAATCTGGAAACGGGGAGGCAGTCAGACAGACTCCCGCATGCGCCCAACCGGGATCCACCCAGCATGCCCACCAGGGGGCGATGCTCTGCCCATCTTGGGGCATCGCTCTGCCGCAATCAGAGCCATTCTAGCGCCTGAGGCAGAGGCCACAGAGCCATCCTCAGCACCTGGGCAAACTTTGCTCCAGTGGAGCCTTGGCTGCGGGAGGTGAAGAGAGACAGAGAGGAAGGAGGGGAGAGGGGTGAAGAAGCAGATAGGCACTTGTCCTGTGTGCCCTGGCCGGGAATCAAACCCAGGACTCCTGCATGCCAGGTCGACGCTCTACCACTGAGCCAACTGGCCAGGGCCTCCACTTCTTGTTTTCAGCTGTGTCTTATTGCACTGATTGGAGCTGGAGAGCTTTCTGGAGGTGGGTCACCCAGCACCACTTTAGGCTTGTGCTGTGTGGAGGGATCAACCCCTCCCCCAGCTATGGTCACATCTGCACTGGATGAGTCTGCTTCTCAGGTCATTCTATGCATTCTTCTGCCCCTGACCATCTGTCTCCCCACTTTCCTTTTGGAAGACAAGCCAGACCTCTCAACACACTTCATTCCCAGGTCCCCAGGCAAGTGTCTTTGAGCAATATTTTCTGCTCTTCTCCTTGTAATGAGAGCCCTTCTGGGTCTCAGCCTCACACACCCCTCCTTCGCTCCTGGAAGCAGGGGAGCTCCCACTGTGCCCCGCACTCCCTACCAGGCTTGGTGTGTCTTCTTCTTTGCTCCTTGGTTTTTGAGACCTGTTCTTGTAGTCCAAAGTTGGTTTTTCACATTGATTATTCCTAAATTAATTTGTAATCCAGTTTGGTGGTATGAGTTGGGAGTCTGTGCATCTGCCTACTCCACTGCCATCTTGTATCCCCTACTGCTTAGTGTCTTATATCGATATAATAACAAATTGGGCCTCTCCTAGGATACGTCCCTCCACCAGCTTGTGTTCAAACAGGTCACACAAAGTAGTGCTGTTAGTACATATAGCTTAGAAAAGAAACTAAACAAAATTTGAAAAAGAACCACCTGACTATTCTGATGAAGTAGAAGAATCTTAGAAATCTCCTGGATCACCTTGCAAAAATGTAGATAACGTTATCTTCTGTCATAATATATTTTTTTTTGGCATCCAATAATATTGAACATTGACCTGGAATGCTGAGGTCACCAGTGTGAAACCCTGTGCCTAACTGGTCAAGGTTCATAGGGGAAGCAACTACAATAAGTTGATGCTTCCCACTTCTCCACCCCACCTCTCAAAATCAATTTTTTTTAAAAGGCACACAAGAAACTTTTAGGTAAACAAACAAAAAATGAATTATTAAAAGATGAATAAGAATCAATCTGTTTTCTGGTAAGTAGAAAATAAAATTATCTGCCCAATGAGACAATGATTGACAATTTTAAAACAGCTTCCTTTTGTATTTATTATATAAAAAATTCCATTGAATTGGTAAAATAGGAATACCATAATATACAAATGAGCAGAGAATGTAAATAATTCATAGAATAAAATAATAATTTTATTAATAAAAGGTAATAGCAGTAATTATCTAAGAAAAACAAGTTAAATTGAAAAACTATTTTGCCTAGCAATTAAAATCTTTTTTATTTTTTTGTATTTTTCTGAAGCTGGAAACGGGGAGGCAGTCAGACAGACTCCCGCATGCGCCCGACTGGGATCCACCCGGCACGCCCACCAGGGGAAGATGCTCTGCCCATCCAGGGCGTCGCTCTGTTGAGACCAGAGCCACTCCAGCGCCTAGGGCAGAGGCCACAGAGCCATCCCCAGGGCCCGGGCCATCCCTCGCTCTAATGGAGCCTTGGCTGTGGGAGGGGAAGAGAGAGACAGAGAGGAAGGAGAGGGGGAGGGGTGGAGAAGCAGATGGGTGCCTCTCCTGTGTGCCCTGGCCGGGAATTGAACCTGGGACTTCCGCACGCCATGTTGACACTCTACCGCTGAGCCAACCGGCCAGGGCCGCAATTAAAATTTTTTAATGTAGTAAAATATAGTTTTAAAGAGGTTGTAGTGCAGTGGTTCTCAAAGTGTGTGCCAGGGTGCACTGGTGCCCCTTAGAAGATTTCCAGGTGCGCCCTAACGTATTCCAGAAATATATGTGCCTGTTGGGAACCAAAAAGCAACAGGGAGTTTAGATTTTTGGGGGACAGAAGTGTGGGGAATTGGCGTAAGCTGACAGTCTGCCCAACCTCCCAACTCACTTGCCTGGTTAGGTTGCAAAAGTCTATTAAACTGTGGTGCTGGATTGTTTACACTACCCCCCATGATATGCATGGTGGGGGGTTTCTGCACTCAACACAATTAAGAGTAAAAAGAGAAGAATTCTTCAATGTATTGACAGGGAAATGAGAATTTGCCCAAACATTAAAGAAATTACTAGGACACATCAGGCTCATGTTTCTCATAAACACGAGAATGAAAAAATTTAACACATTCGTGACAGGACCTATCGAATTTATTAAATCTTACTAAGAATGTATCTATATAAAATTATAATTAATAAAAAAAAGAATGTATCTATATATATTAAAAGAAAACTTTTTTGTCATTTATTTATTTATTTTTAATTTTATTTATTTATTTATTTTTTACAGAGACAGAGAGTGAGTCAGAGAGAGGGATAGACAGGGACAGACAGACAGGAACGAAGAGAGATGAGAAGCATCAATCATTAGTTTTTCATTGCGCGTTGCAACACCTTAGTTGTTCATTGATTGCTTTCTCACATGTGCCTTGACCGTGGGCCTTCAGCAGACCGAGTGACCCCTTGCTGGAGCCAGCGACCTTGGGTCCAAGCTGGTGAGCTTTTGCTCAAACCAGATGAGCCCGCACTCAAGCTGGCGACCTCAGGGTCTCGAACCTGGGTCCTCTGCATCCCAGTCCAATGCTCTATCCACTGTGCCACCGCCTGGTCAGGCACATTTTTTTATTTTTTAACCCTTCTTTCTTACAAATTCTAAAAAGCATAACTCAAAAAATGTAACATAAAAATGTTTTTTAATGTCAAAATAAATTTAATTTTGTATTTATTTTGTTTAATTACCATAAAAGCACGCTTGGACTTTATATTTTTTCTTTAATATTTGACTTAATTATTATAACATATTTCTCAGAAATTTGTATATAATGCACCTACAATTATTTGTAGGATTTTAAATGCGCTCCAACTTCAAAAAGTTTGAGAACCACTGGTGTAGTGGAACTGGTATACTCCTATACTGCAATGGCAGAATAAATAAATATAGTTTTATAGAAACTATCAATAATTATTTTCACGCAGAAATTAGAGTTCTGAGAATTAATCCTAAGAATGGACATCAAAAGAAATAAAAACAGTATCTATGAAAATGTTAATCGTGAAATGTTTTTTGTATGTTTAGGTGCTAATAAAAAGTTAAAATCAGCCAATAAAAGGAGAATCATCAAGTAAATTATGATACCTCTTTCAAATAGATAGTATGCTGTTTTTAAGAAGATACAGAAATATAGAACAAATAGTATTATAAAAATATGACATAACATTAGTGAAAAAAAGCTGAAAATAAAATTATTTTACACTGCCTGACCTGTGGTGGTGCAGTGGATAAAGTGTCGACCTGGAAATGCTGAGGTCGCCGGTTCAAAACCCTGGGCTTGCCTGGTCAAGGCACATATGGGAGTTGATGCTTCCAGCTCCTCCCCCCTTCTCTCTCTCTCTCTCCTCTCTCTCTCTCTCTCTCTCTCTCTCTCTCTGTCTCTCCTTCTCCTCTCTAAAATGAATAAATAAAATTTTTTTAAAAAATTTATTAAAAAAATTATTTTACACTATGACCACAATCAAATAATAAATCTATAACCATATACTCATGTCCTAGAAGTAAATAAACTGAAAGAAGTTTGATTTGTTGAAATGGTGTCACTGCATTATTTAGAATCTAAATGTAATTCTGAGTTTATTTTAAATTATTGATACAATGTTGAGTAACAAAATTTTTAAAAACCAACCCCCTTTTTTCTGAATAAAATAGTGAATTTTAGGAAAAAGAACATTGTAGAGAATTAAGGCTTGCTGGCTATGTAAAGTTTGTCAAGAACTTTTTTACGTTACTTCATATTTACTACTGTACATTCTCTGTAAATAAATCAAGGTGCAAACAGAAGTTATTTCAAATTAATATAGTAACTGGATTTTTTGTCAAATAAATAGGGAATTTTCTCTAAGTAGCCATCTCCTCACTTCATAGCCAGTCCCGAAGCACATGAGACAAATCTGAATGCATTCAGGGGTCATGGAGCATAAAGGGAAGGGAGCAGGGTGGGGGGCTGCGGAGGTCTGGTCAGCATGCATCCAGGCCAGGTTTCAGGGGTCAAGGGCCTTTGTTTCAGCCCTCGCAGCAGGGCATGCTGGAATGTACATGCGTTCTCCAGTTCCAGAAGCCCCTTCTAGACAGGAAAGTGAGAGGCAAAGGGGAAAAAAATTCCAGAAACACTAGTCGCGAGGCAGAGGGCATTCTCCCTGGGCCTCAGCAGCCTGGCCCTGATGCCACCCACCCCTCTGGAAGCTCATGTTAAAGCTCCAAAAGTCACACAGCGGTGGCATTAGAATGATCAAGGAAAAAAATAATAATAAAAAAAATTAAAAAAAAAGAATGATCAAGGACAGGGCAGGGAAGGCAGGTGTGACTGGGGCTAGAGGCTGCTGGGAACGAAATGTGGACTGACCGTCTGTTAGAAGGTGACTTCCATGGCTAGGCACAGAGTGCACGGAGTGTGAGCGGGGCTGACCTGGTCCTCGGAGGACCAGAGGCTGAGAATAAAGTGGCCACCAGAACAAGGAAGCTGGACTGCGGTGGAGGATGTGGCCAGAGAGTCCCGCCATGGGTATAATCTTAAAGCAAGACAGAAACGCGAGGACACTCTGTGCTCCGGAGGAGAGCCCCAGAAATGCTGAGTGAAGTGCGCTGAGCATGTGTAGCTCTGGGCTAGTGTGGGAAGCTGGAGGTGCAGCTCCGAGTCAAGGGGCCCTTCCCTTCTGTTAAGTGTTTTGTAATCATTCGTGGAGGAAGAACAAGTCCACTCCCCCATCCCCATCACCCTCACACCAGATTCCGCTCCAGGTGAGGGGAAAGAAAGAGTAAGGAGGGGCAGGAGGCAGGGGGTGAGGGTTTTACTGAGTCTTATCTTCTCCGGGGTAGTAGGGAGTTGGCGGAAGCCTGTTCATGGGCATGTAGACGTTGTATAGGTTGCCCAGGTTGGTTTTTTTGTTTTTTTTTTGTTGTTGTTTTGTTTGCATTTTTCTGAAGCTGGAAACTGGGAGAGACAGTCAGACAGACTCCCGCATGCGCCCGACCGGGACCGGGATCCACCCGGCACGCCCACCAGTGGCGACGCTCTGCCCACCAGGGGGCGATGCTCTTGCCCCTCCGGGGCGTCGCTCTGCCGCTACCAGAGCCACTCTAGCGCCTGGGGGCAGAGGCCAAGGAGCCATCCCCAGTGCCCGGGCCATCTTTGCTCCAATGGAGTCTTGGCTGCGGGAGGGGAAGAGAGAGACAGAGAGGAAGGAGGGGGGGGGGATGGAGAAGCAAATGGGTGCTTCTCCTATGTGCCCTGGCCGGGAATCGAACCCGGGTCCCCCGCACGCCAGGCCAACGCTCTACCGCTGAGCCAACCGGCCAGGGCCTAGGTTGCCCAGGTTTTAATAGGCGCTGGCAGCTGCTTCTGCAGCCTTGGCTGCAGCTGCAAAAGTGGAGGGGACATCAGAGCTGCTGACCTGGTAAGGCAGTGGTGAGGAATGTACATATCCCATGGCTCCGTCAGTCATGGGAGGTCCTGGATAGAACTCAGGTGGGAAAGGTGGGTAGGGGTAAACAGGA
Organism: Saccopteryx leptura; assembly: GCF_036850995.1. NCBI lineage: Eukaryota > Metazoa > Chordata > Mammalia > Chiroptera > Emballonuridae > Saccopteryx > Saccopteryx leptura. The sequence goes on along the minus strand of NC_089505.1, from coordinate 290,050,870 downwards.
GGGCAAGAGTGCAATCCATTGGTGACTGGTGGGGGAAAGACACAGGCCCCACTGGGCAAAGAGGAGTGCCAATAAGCTCCAGTGGGGCTTCACTGCGGGAGGCTTGAGATGCCACCAGTAGCTGTCCGAACTATATTGCACCCTGTGCCATAAAGGTCAGCTTGTACTATGCAGAACCTTCCCAGCCACCTCCTGCTCTGCCCTTCTCTGTTCCCATAATGTAGTTTGCCCCCAAAACAGGTTGCTTGATCTCGTAGTCTTTCACTTGATAAAATGGCATCATAAAGAACTGCGTGGCATTCTTCCCCTTGGACAGAAAGATGACCCGGTAAGGGGCAAGGTAGACCATGCCTTTTTTGGTACCTTTGAAGGCCTCTGACACATTCTTCATGTCTTTGAACATAAGTTCCAAGTGGTCAAAGGACATGAGGATGTTCTCAGTGTGGTTGAGGAGCACTTCTGATCACCCTGCTGCCTTCCAAGTGGTTCTTACTGAGCGCCATAGTCTCTTGAGCTGACCGACTTTCATAAGTACCAAAACAAAGCTGGCATTTTTCCAGAATATAGAATTGAAAATTCTTTGTGTAGCAATAGAAAGAACTTGAAATTAGTTTTTTGAAACAAAAATTGGACAGATAGATCGATGTGTAACATTTACACAAATTAAGTACTTCTTGGCGAAAATGAGATAATAGCTAGGCAATCTCTTAAAACTGATTTAGTCTGAAATCTTTTAAAGATTTTATTTATTCATTTTTAGAAGGGGGAGAGAGAGGTAGAAAGAGAGAAGGGGGGAGGAGCAGGAAGCATTAACTCCCATAGGTGCCTTGACAAGGCAAGCCTAGGGTTTCAAACAGGCAACCTCACCATTCCAGGTTGATGCTTTATCCACTGCACCACCACAGGTCAAGCCCTGAAATCTTTTGAAATTTCTCCTCTCACAAATAAGTAAATTCTAAGAAGAGTATTTCAAAGTGTGGTAAAATTCTGTTGCTTCAAAATGAACTATCTACAGCACTAAGCAAAAAGAAAAAGCCAGGCACACACAGATGGCTACATTATTTTACTTATATAAAATTTAGAAGCTGGCAAATTTATGGTGTATGTACTTTACCAGCTGCAAATTATACCTCAATAATGAAGAAAAATGGTCTGTAATCAGATAATATCATTTCACAGAATTGAAAAACAGATACTGACATCATGAAGATTTTATTTTTCTTAAATTGCCTATTTGGAATGTAATGAAACTTGTCTACATATTTTGAATAATCTGACCTTACCAAATTACACTGGGTCAATGTGGGTGGTCATGAATGACAAGATGATCATTTAATTAGTTATTATGGCTTGAATTAGCTGGACTCAGTGCACATTTTTCAGGTCATTGCTGCCACCCTCCCCTCTTCAAACAATAAGGTGGGTTCTCCTTTCTGAAGAATTATATTATTTATTTACATGATGGACTCTTAAAGGAATCTAAGAAATAAGATCATGTAAGTCACACCCTGGAAATCCATGGCCAACGGAGAACGATGGTGCACTGGCTGCAGAGGGAGGAATCACAAGCTCTAGGGCCGTGATGGAGAACCTTTTTATAAAAACTGCCCACTTTTGCAGTGCTGGTCAACCTGGTCCCTCCTGCCCACTAGTGGGCGTTCCAGCTTTCATGGTGGGCAGTAGCGAAGCAAACAAACGGTGCTGCGATTGGCCCACTGTAAAAGCTGACACGCCCAAGAGTGGGCAGGAGGGACCAGGTTGACCAGCACTGCAAAAGTGGACAGTTTTTATAAAAAGGTTCACCATCACGGCTTTAGGGGGATCACACAGTCTGTCTGACTGTGAAGTAGAACTTGACTTACTATTTTGCATCTTCGTATTTTGGGTAACTGTTCTTCCAAAATAAAATTTTGGGGATTTTTGCTCATGTACATTTAATACAAAAACAAATCAATTACTGACACTGTAATATAGGGAGAGGAAGTACTTGTAGAGTAAAAAGAACATGGACTTGGTAGTCATAGAAATCAGGAGTCAAATTCTAGCTTTTCCACTCTTCATAAATGTGTGACTGTGGAAAAATGGTTTGGTTTTTCTAAACTTTAGTTTCTTCATCTGAGAAATGAGGTTTATAATACCTGCCATACACTATTATTTTAAGGCAACAGAGACAATTTATATATGAATGCCTTGGATACTCAGTAAACAATGGTGGCGGTGATGGTTAAGTGTTAGGAGAAGGGATAGTAGCTATTCTCAGCACTTATGGCTGAATGGCTTTGTTCAATCTAGCAGTTTTTCATTTATGAAAAAAGCCATAAATATCCACCTGTTGAAAATGGCTTCTGAGGTTAAATTAATTTGCAAACAGTCTATTTTTGTTCTTTCTTGCCTTCCTATGTGGTTCTACTAAATTAAGTACTTTTAAATTACAAGTACTAGAAAAGGAAAATGGTCTATTTATTGGATACACATAACACAAAAGAAAAAAAAAAAAACAGAAACGGCAAAAAGCACCAAACACCCTATCCCAATCTCCATCTGAGTCCCAAGGCAGAAAGTTTTCCTGGTCTGGTCATTACTCCCAAAGGTGGATAAGGATGACAACCAACTTGAGGTTGCTGATTTGAGGCAGTGATTTCATTGCTCTAATATTTAGATGTTCATCTTGTTCTTGGAAAGTGAAGACGGGACAAGTTTCAAACATATAATCTAAACAAACAAATGTGGCCTTCCATTTGCCTGGGTCTACCCCTCTATAGTGCTTTGGCACCAGGCCATAGAAAGTTACTCTTATCTCTCTCTCCCAAGAGGGGGGATAGAAGCCAGGGTAGGGGCACTTATCCTTATATTTTATCAGCTCAAGATATCTTATAGAGAAGAAAATGTCAATATTGGAAATAAGAATGTTTATCTGACTGGGCCAAACAGTACAAAATGATTTGATTCATTGTATATTTTAAACTAAAACGTTGTTGCTATCTGAACCCAGAATAGTATGGCCTAATTTCTCAATTTAAAAGGGGAAAAGAAAATCAAAAGAACTTGGCATGGGAAAATTCCCAGCACGAGGCTGACACCTGATTTCACCTATTTTTCTCATACCAACCAAAGTTTGATGATCACAAACAGAACTTCACCCTGCTTCCCAGGATGGCATGAGAATTAAATGAAATAACAAAATTCTGCCAAGTGCAAAATGCCACATAAATATTAGTTAGGTTATTACAAGAAGGGAACTGGTATCACTCCAGGTTTGTGCTGGAGACAGCAACAGTAAACTAAACAGACAGCTGCAGACAACTAAACTAAATCTGCCAGACAGGAAGCTGTCTGACTCTTGAATACAGGCTGGATTCCCTTTCGCTGAGCTACACCTGCCAGACTGGAAGCCCCTGGTGCTTTAGTCATGAATGAGCATGTCCTGTCCAGGGCCTTTGGCTCCACCCTGCAGTACTGGCCCCGGGCCAAGTCTGGGCTAACTTCCTCTCTAACTTGACTGGTACTCTTTTCCAGTATTTCAGGCCTTAAGCCAGTCTCAAGTTTTGCCCGACACAAGTAGCCTAATAATGAGAACATGTTTTCCTCCATGCTAGAAAATTTTCCTTCCCTCCTCTTTCTCCTAAGTCACTCCTATTCCCATTCCTCCTCTGTTTCTCACCTGCCCAAGCTTTCCAAATTAGGGTGTGGGAGGTCAAGAAGCTGAGAAAAGGGCAAAGGAACAAACCTGTCCTATTGACTATTGCTCTGAATTAAGTCTCACTTGCTCCTCATTAGTGCTAATTCCTTGCTAACTCCTTGTTTCCAGTAGCTGGAACATAATCGGTCCTTAGTAACTACCTACCGAATAAAAACAAATATCATATGATAAATCAGCAAACACATGTTAAATGAAGCCCTGGCCTTTTCCTGACCTCCCGCCCCATCCCTGGCCTGCTTTTGGTCTGCTCTTACAGTCAAATACTAGCGCAGCCTAAGCTTGGTTTCCCAGATTGACTTTGACTTTCAGTTCTCTATGCACAAAGGGCCACTGTCAACACATCTATTCTTTTGAGTGAGTTTTGAGAGGAAAAAGAAACTGAAAAAGCGACAAGCCTCACTTTTCATTTATTTCTCAGAAGGGATGGAATCAGTGTGACGTGTGTGTGTGTGTGTGTGTGTGTGTGTGTGTGTGTGTGTATGTGTGTCTGTGTGTGTTTAGGAGTGGTATGGAGAGATCATAAGTTTATGTTATTCTCTACAGAATAGAAGAGATACCCTGTCTGAAAAGCACAGTGGCTGACAGTAGAGGTCGATTGACTCCTACCAAATACAGAAGGTGAAAGGGGCACAGCTTTAGATTCCCACCACTCACTACTCCTATCTCCAGATGCACTGAGGATCAGGAGGGCTAGGTTTTTCTAGTGTTCAGTGGTGGAACACATATCCTGGTAGAGCACATTTAATATAAACCCCAGATGATATTAAACAGTCAAATATACATGTAGGCCAATAAATATATGAAAAGATTCTCAACATGACTACTCATTGGGGAAATGCAAATTAAAACCTTAATGACCTATCACCTCACACCTATCAGAAAGACTACCTTCACTAAATCAACAAACAAGAAAAGGAAACCCTTGTGCACTGTAGTGGGATTGTAAATTTGGTACAGCTACTAGGGAAAACAGTATGGAGTTTCCTCAAAAAGTTAAAAATAGAACTACCATATCACCTAGCAATTTTACTTCTGGGTATTTATCCGAAGAATTCTAAAACACTATAATTTGAAAAGATATATGAAATCCTGTGCTCACTGCAGCATTATTTACGACAGCAAAGATTGGAAGCAACCTAAGTGTTCATCAATAGACAAATGGTAAAGAGGTTGTGGTATATATATATACAAGAGAATATTACTCAGCCATAAAAAAGAATGAAATCTTAACATCTGCAACAACAAGGATAGACCTAGAAGGTATTATTCTTAGTGAAAGAAGTCAGGCAGAGAATAACAAATACCATATGAATTAACTTATATGTGGAATCTAAAAAACAAAATAACTGAACAAACAAAAGAGGAACAAACTCATAGATACAGAGAACAATTTGATGGTTGAGAGATGGGAGGGGAATTGGGGTAATGGGTGAGAAAGGTGAAAGGGATTAAGTAGTATAAGTTGCCAGTTATAAAAGTAGTCACGGGGATATAAAGTACAGCATACGGAATATAGTCAATATTGTAGTAACTATGCATGGTGTCAGATGGGTACAGGACGTACCAGGTGATTACTATGTGAATTATAAATATTGAAAGAGTAGGATAGTATGGACAGATTGGCCTTAAAGTGCTGAATGATATCCTGGGTCATTGTTGTTTTGGTGCTTGGGGATACTGTAGACTCCTAGTTGTATACAGGACACCAATTTCCATCAGAGATAGTTAGCTTTTTGGTTTATTTAGAGGGTCTTTATAAAAATATTTTTACTTCTTTATAAACATTCTTGTCTATAAATTTCACTTTTGTTGCACCAAGGATTTGGCACCTCCTTCAGAAAGAGGACTCAGGGTGAACCGCACCAGGCCCAGAACCCTGATACACAAATGACATCGATCAGCTGAGGGGAGGGAAATGGAGACTGGCTTTCTGCCTATCAGGATTAAAAGAATAGGTTTCACCTTACATGCCAACTCTCTGGAGCACTATGTTGAAGATTTAGAGGCATTGACTCCTGTGTGTGGGCTCTGAGAGGAAATGCCACTATTAATTGGTGGTCTGCTATGGGAATGAGACCACGCACTCAAGAGAGAGTGCTATCCTAAGCTTGGGTTGTTTGTTTGCAGATTGGTCCCCAGTAGATAAGGGACATCCTGGACTAATACAAAGGAGTCAGGCCTCTCTCTGTCACCGAAGCTCAGGACCTGTCTGTCAGGTCTTGATCAAGCCCTAACTGAAGTGTTAGGAAAAAAACAGTTTGAGAGCGGGAAAAGCCTGTTTACTATCATCAATGTTTGCTAAGTCCTCACACGAGTTGACCGGCCAGTTCAGATAGGCCTGGGCTTTGGAGCCACCCCTCTCAGGACAGCCCTGCTACAGTCACCTACCCAACAGGTAAGGAATGAAAGGAAGCCATGGGGTCATTTCATCTGCACAAATTTCTCCTTGAGTTAACAGAAGTCACCGGGATATGAGTTTTGAACATGGGACCAGCCCCCCACCCTCTGCCTTTAAAAGGCAACAGAACTCTTGGGTTCTGGACTTCCATTTTGTTATACCAATAGGAACCACTGACTTCTCTAGCCCCAAATAACAGAAAGCCTTTCTCTTAAAGGAGTGCTGTGCCGAGTGCAAGCCTTCCGTAAATGGTGGTGACCTGAGTTGAAATGTGGTCTTTTGTGAGACCAGGAGCTGTCGGACGGCTGTGGGATGGGGGAGAATGTTCAGCTACTGCAGGGCGCAGGCAGTGGCACTCGGGGCTCAGTGAGAGTATATGGGGCGGGGGTACTCTCGTATGTGGATGGGAGTAGGAGAGCCACTATCTCATTGGCCTTTTTCGTGTGTTATGGAGGCGGGCAAGGAATGCTGGATGACCACTAGGTGTGGTTAGTCTTTCTGGGGTACCCGAGGAGGGTCCAGAGACCTGTAGCGTCCGGGGCACCCCGGGAGGGTCCAGGGACCTGTAGCGTCCGGGGCACCCCGGGAGGGTCCAGAGACCTGTAGCGTCCGGGGCACCCCGGGAGGGTCCAGGGACCTGTAGCGTCCGGGGTACCCGGGGAGGGTCCAGGGACCTGTAGCGTCCGGGGCACCCGGGGAGGGTCCAGGGACCTGTAGCGTCCGGGGCACCCGGGGAGGGTCCAGAGACCTGTAGCAGACCCAGGGAGTCGTGCTCCCAGATCAGCCAAGAAACCTCAGTAGGAGAGAAGGCTCCAGCGAGAGCCCCGGCTGGAGTACGACAAGGACGCGCCAGAAGCTGGGCCCTTTCCAAAACCTCGGGGTCTTTGTGGCAGGAAACGCACCACCCAACCTCAACATGTCACCTCAGGGAGGAGGAGCCAGGTGGGTCGTCGCAGCTCCTCACGGGCTGCGGGGCCGGGGCTTCGAAACCTCCCCGAACGGCGAGCGGAGCATTTGGACTAGGCCCAAGAGGTCCAGACCCCGCAGCTGTGGGAGTGAAGGAGCCGCGCCCTGGTCCATTTCGGGTTCGCGAGGGTGGGGAGTCAGTGCCCGGCGGCGGGCGGGCCGTCAGCTGCCAGGCCCGTCGCCTACCTCCCCGCCCCTCAGCTTCCTGCGGAGGCTGCGACCGCCATGTTGTTGTGGGGCTGAGGCGGCGCCGCGAAACCCGAGCGGCCGTGACAGGCTGCGCAACAGGTTCGCGGTCGGCGGCCTGGCGACGATCCCGGGGGCGGCGGCGGCCGAGCAGGGTGTCTCGGTGTCTGCACGCGCCAGCGCTGCCGGGGCCGAGGGGCGCGGGGTCGCGCCGTGACGTGCGAGAGGCGCGGCGGAGGCGCCAGGTGGGTGAAGCCGCTGCCCGGCTGCGGCGGAACGCGGGGCAGGTGCGGGCGTCCTCGCTCGCGCCGCGGGAGGCTGCGCGGGCCCGGGTGGGAGCCGGCTGAGCGCCGCAGATGACGCGCAAGGCTGCTGGGGCGCCCGGGCTGCCCCCGAGCTAGGCCCCTGACGGACTTGGCTGTGCCGGGCGGAAACCTCCGGCCCCGGGTTCCTGCCGCCCTGGGACCGAGCCCCGGCCGCGGCCTCTCCCGGCAGGTGCGGACGCCGCCGAGGCCCGCGGGCGGCGTGGACCCCTCGCTTTCGGGGTGCCGGTGGAAGAGATCCCTTCGGTGCAGCCGCACGCTTACTCGGGGACCCATTTTATGTTCCCGGAGTTGGTTCCCCTTCTCGGCAATGCTTGGTGCGGAATCAGGTGAGCCGCATCCCGGTTCATCAAAGTGGCCCGAGTCCGGAGAGGCCAAAGGGGATGGATGCTCCGCGGCCGCCGCTCGCGTGCAACCCAAGTTGGGAAATGTTACAATTTGACATTTTTGTCAGCGTTATTGATGTCCAGGGTATGCAGGAAGTACGAAGAGATGCAGCCTCTTAGGCCAGCGTCAAGTTTTTTTGCTTATTATTATTATTATTATTATTTTAAATGACGCCTGCATGTGCGTGGTGAATGGGTAAACCGAGGCTGAAACTCCAGATAGCTTGGCATTCTGTAAAAAAGATGCTGGGTTTTATAGTTAAATGACTTACGATGGCTGCTGTGCTTCATTTGAGACTTGTATTAGTTATGAACTAGGAATATTGTTGGTTGAGGCCACCACTTGATGACAGTAATTAAGGTTAACACAAAAAGTGATTGCTTTACTAAATGCCCCAGTGCCTTAGTACGAGTGAGTTTACTTGCTTACCCAGAAACAGGCGAGGTGTGACTTGAAATTTTGTGTTGTTTTAGTCAGCTTAGTTTAGGTAGCCTGGACCTTGTAGGTTAAGCATCTTAAGCCTCTCAAGAAAATTGTTTACGTCTCTCACCGTGCCGGAGTCCTATATTGTTCACTTAATCAGTGGTAAAACCTAAACACAATCTAGAGACATCACCTTTACATAAATTAACAATGATATCCCTCATATTCTAAAGATAGTGGTAACTCTGACGTGCACACCTTTAGGATTTTTGGCAGTGCCTACAATTCCCTTGTAATTTCTTTTTTCCCCAGCCTTATTGAGTGAGATATGATTGACATGTATCCCTTGTGATTTTCAAAAGTATATAAGGTGGAAGTTGTTTTTAAAAGCAAAATTTCATATTTTTGAAGGACATGGAAAAAAATGTGGGGTGCTGCTGTTTTAATTAATATTAATGAGCAGCTGAAAAGCTTGCATTTTTAACCCTTTATTACATGTAATTATTCCTCTTACTCACTTTTATAATGAAATTTAGAATTGCCTGAGAAAACTTGACCTGTACTAAATTATTGAGCAGGGAGGTACTATTCAACATATCTCAAGGCTAACATCCTGATCTCTCTTGATTATGAGGAAATGTGTTAGGCATGCTCAACGATTGTAATTATAGTTAAAAATGTGTTTTTATTTTCACAAAAATAGTATAAGAAATCAAAGTATACCCTTCACCCAAACTCAGCAGCTTTCAAGATTTTCTTTATGCTTCTCCTTTTCTTTTTTATCTTGATTGGTTACTTAATATTTCTCCTAAAAAGTGTAACATTTCTTACATAACCTTAGGATTTTTATTTTTAATGTATCTTTAAAATACAGTTTCACAATTTTCATCTTTCCAGTAAGACAGAATACTTACGGTCATCTCCCTTAATGATTTCAGTATTTAAATATATTTGCCATGCCTGTCATTTATTTTATATATATTTGATATATTTACCATGTGTGTCATTTATCACATGGTTAGCCCTGTGCTGTTTTACATAATCATTTAAAGCTCACAAAGACTGAGTAGTTATTTTCCTCTCATCAAATAGATAAGTGAAATGTTAACCTAGAGGTTAACTGACTACTCTAGGTCTCTGAGCCAGTAAGTATAAGAGCCAGGTTTCAAACTAAGATCCTTCTAACTTTTAACACCTATGCAGTTATCTGGTATACTCATCTTAGTTTAGAAAATCTGTTTAAAATGTGTTTTAGGCATTCAATAAATATTTTTTGAGTAAATGAATAAAAGTATATATTAGTCCATCGATAAGTACATATCATTTTTATATACTATATTTACTTATAAAACATTTATATTAACAAGTTTTAGAAACTATTCAGAATAAACTAATTATATTACCAAAAGTGATATACTTATTACCACCTAACAGTGCATTTGTTTTTGTTTTTTTTTTGTATTCTGATCATTTTAATACCTTACTTATGGAAAAATTTGTGGAATAACTATTTTTGAAGAATGTCTAAAAAAAGGGCAGCCTGACCTGTGGTGACACAGTGGATAAAGTGGAGCTGGAATGCTGAGATCGCTGGTTCGAAACCCTAGGCTTGCCTATCAAGGCACACATGGGAGTTGGTGCTTCCTGCTTTTCCTTTCTCTCTCTCTTCTCTAAAATGAAGAAATAAAATCTTACAAAAAAAGGGCAGACTCTTTAGTTTGCTAATTATTGATTCCAAGTGTGAAGTAGGGAAATGTTTAAGTTCTGCAAATGAATAGGTCTACAAAAGAAGATGCAAGAGATATGCTGTATTTTTTACTTGATTTTATTTTTGACTTCATAGCATCCTATAACTACAGAGCACAGTGACTAATATTAGAGTCCTGTTGGTTAGACTGTGCTGGTAGGTATTCTGAGAAGGAGGAACTGAACTGGCCTAAAAGATCTGAAGGCAGAGAGAAAGTGGGGGAGGACAGGAAGAAACTGAGCAGAAATAGGACAGTGAATAATACATCAAGAAATAATGTATTTTTACAACTCAAAGAGGGCAACATATTTCATTTGCACATGTATAGTTTTATTGTGAGAAATTTATTTAAAAGATGATTTCTCAACAATATCAGGACACTGAATGATTTTTTTTTTACCTATAGAGTTATTCACTAGTGGTTATGGTAGACATTTAGGGATGTATTACCAGGTGGTTGACATTTAACTAGTTTCATTTAAGTAACTTTTATGTTTTCTAGATCATTTCTTCACTTAATACACTCATTTTGGAAAAGTGTATGTGGTTAATAAAAGTTTTATTTATTATAATCATTACTGTAGTAGTTGTTATACATATTATGAAGTGCTTAGCACAGTGACTACTGCTTAGTATGTTGCTTAAGAAATGATACCTATTATTATTATTCCAACTTGCCTCAATGAGAAATTTCAAACTAAACTAGTGTACTCATTGTGTGTGTGTGTGTGTGTGTGTGTGTGTGTGTGTGTGTGTGTGTTAACCCGGTGATTGAAAAATAAATTAGGTTTTTTATTGCCCTTAAGTTTTTTTTTTGTTGTTTGTTTTTTTTTATTGATTTAGTGAGACAGAAAGAGGAAGAGAGAGAAGGAGGCATTCGTTGTCCCACTTAGTTGTGCATTTATTGGTTGCTTCTGGTATGTGCCCTGACTGGGGAATCAAACCTGTAACCTTGTCATTTCAGGATTATGCTCTAACCAACTGATTAGGGCCTGCTCTTCAGTTTTAATCTTACCTTTAAAACAATCCATGTAAGAAGGCTGGAAAACAGAGTAGAACTGACCTACAGCCTGACCAGGTGGTGGCACAGTGGATAGAGCATGGAACTGGGACGCGGAGGACCCAGGTTCGAAACCCCAAGGTTGCTGGCTTGAGCACGGGCTCACCAGCTTGAGCGTGGGGCGCGGGATCAGAAACATGACCCCATTGTCACTGGTTTGAAGCCCAAGGTTGCTGGCCTGAGCTATAGCCCCCCCCCCGCCCCCCCCTCAAGGAATATATGAAAAAGCAATCAATGAATTAAGGTGCTGTAACTATGAGTTGATACTTCTCTCTCCCTTCCTGTTTGTCTTTCCCTCTCTCAAAAACAAACCAACAACAAAAAAAACTGACCCACAACCTTATCTCCCAACAAAGAATCTGTGCTTTTAATTCCCTTAATTGGGAGGGACACCAAAAACATAGCCTAAAGGAAACAATGTTCTCTATCTGCAAAATAAAAAAACACAACTGCTTTGGATTATCTCTTCAAGTCTTTGAATCTAGGTGCTTAAATAACTTCCACTTTTCTCAATTTTTATTTATTGACTTTAGAGAGAAAGGAAGAGAGAGACACACATAAGTTTGTTGTTCCACTTTTGTGTGCATCCATTGGTTGACTTTTGTATGTGCCCTACCAGGGATGGAACCTGCAACCTTGGTACATGCTCTACCAACTGAACTACCCTGCCAGAGCTAACTTCTGTCAAAGTTAGGAGAGCTTGACTAGTGGGATGTGAGGTTGATAATGGCTGAGAATGGTCTAGAATCAGCAGTGTCAAATTACAGATCCCACACAGATAAGGACCCAGCAGGATTTGCTTTGACAGTTTGGCGAACACTGATAATTGTTGCTTTATCATTTCTTTTTGTTTAAACATGTTGGCTTAGCTATTTGGATACTTCTCACCACCCTGCTCCTCCTCCTTCACATTTAAAAATGACCTCATAAATATAAGAATGAAGTAGGTCAAATTAATAAATATCACAACTTATGTGACATTTAGTGAGTATATTAAAATACCTTTGGTGAATATAAGTGAGAACTTCAAGATTAATTAAATTTGCCAGGAATGATGCAGACTGGGAATGCTTGTGTAACATTCATTCTCTAACTTTGTGCAAGTCCTGGAAACCGGAATGATAGAATAGAGTCCCTTTTCTCACTTCATTGGCATGTTTATATCTTGGTTATTTTTAAGAATTCCTTACATAAAGAATAACTTTTATTATATAGGTGTAAATTTTTTGCCAAGTTTGATTCTTAGTTTTGTGTATAGATTTTATAGTATCTTCTGTGTATAGCACTATTTTAATTCATTATACTTATTAACTCATACTTTCTACAACACCCCCATGAGGTAGGTGCTATTATTAGCTCCATTTACAAAGTCCTCTGACATTGTCTTTTAAATTCTCAAACAGCTTTTTCCTGTGTTTTGCCTGTTTCTGCTCTCCGTTTCTTTTCTCTATAAGTCTACTGGTTTATAACTATTGTTTACTTCTTCATTACTCAATCTAGGAGTCATTTCCTTTGGGATTGCTCAACTAACAACTTTCTAGTTGCCTAAGGCAAATTAGGTGCCCATCTTCTGTCCTTTATACCTATGGCATTTATGGAATTCTAAGTTTTGGCCTAATTCAGTGGTCCCCAACCTTTTTTGGGCCACGGACCGGTTTAATATCAGAAAATATTTTCACAGACTAGCCTTTAGGGTGGGACGGATAAATGTATCACGTGACTGAGACAAGCGTCTAGAGCAGGGGTCTCAAACTCGCGGCCCGCCGAACAATTTTGTGCGGCCCGCAGACTAATCCACGAAGTTCAGAATATTTTGGATAAAATTAAGGAAGCCTAGGGGCCTACTTGTATTTTTCATTTCTCTAGCATCCTAGCTAGATATTAGCTTAGTTAACAGCAGTTGTGATGCGAACTACAGTTTCTGGTCGTTTTGTGACATTGAGTAAACTGCATGTACGATTGTGCTTGTTGTACTGATTTTTTTTTTGTTTTCAACTGCAGTGAGAAAAGTGTTGCGTAACAGTTGCTTTTGTAGACCTAGTGCGGCCCGCCTAACGGCTGTGATCTTGCTCTGCGGCCCACATTCTGAGTTGAGTTTGAGACCCCTGGTCTAGAGTGAGTCTTAGACGGATGTAACAGAGGGAATCTGGTCATTTTTTAAAAATAAAACATCGTTTAGACTTAAATATAAATAAAACAGAAATAAGTTAAGTTGTTTATTCTTTCTCTGCGGACTGGTACCAAATGGCCCACGGACCGGTACCGGTCCGCAGCCGGGGGTTTGGGGACCACTGGCCTAACTCCTCCTCTGTATTCCCTACTCTAATACATTTTATACAGGTGTTACACCTCCAATGACTTGGTAAATATTTGTTGATTTGAATTAAAGGTGTGCATAGTGATGTTGGTAATGTTAAAAAGAGACTGAACCTTCTAAGTATATAGTAAAATAAACTTACATTGAGGAGGTAACATTGGAACTGGGTTTGAAGGCCAGAGGGGGAGAAGGGAGTAAAAGAGGGGCCAGAGACTAAAACTGAGTGAAAACAGACGTGGAAATTTCCCATTCCGGGAAATTTATTTAGAGTTGTTTTGAGAATTGTTAATCTTGCCTTGCCTCTGGGAGAAACATGCTGAAATAAATTCCTCTTTCACTCCGGTATACTTTTTCTAGTGTTCAGAATATTTTACTCTTCCTCCTAGATCTCTTCTATGCAACAGGACTCCATTTCTCATCTGATTTCCCTCTTTTTCCAATGTGATGGGTCCTGATGTACTTGTTTTTTTGTTTTTTTTTTTAGAAAGAGAGAGGCAGGGATTAGGACAGACAGGGACACAGAGACGGGAAGGGAGAGAGATGAAAAGCATTAACTAGTTGTGGCACCTTAGTTGTTCATTGACTGCTTTCTCATATGTGTCTTGACTGGTAGGGGGGTGCTCCAGCGAGCCAGTGACCCTTTGCTGAAGCCAGAAACCTTGGGCTTCAAGCCAGCCATCACAGGGTCATGTCTGTGATCCCATGCTCAAGCTAGCGACCCTACAATCGAGCTGGTAAACCTGCGCTCAAGCCAGATGAGCCTGTCCTCAAGCTGGCAAGCTCAGGGTTTCGAACCTGGGTCCTCAGCGTCCAGCGCCACTGCATAGTCAGACCTGATGTGCTCTGGATAAGATTCTGAAATGCCCAGGGAAGTGTGCTGAATTGGTGAGGTGAGCACACTGGAAAGCCTTAGGAGAGAGAATACCCTGAAGCTTTTGTCTTTGGAGACATCAGGTTCCATTCACACCTTTCCCTGACTGTTAACATATTTGATTAGTCCTCAACTCAGTTTCTCTCCAGCCTACATTATGTTCTGTTCTCTCAGTGATAAAAGACATTCTTTTAATTTAATAGCATAATTTTGAGATATACTGACTTCTGGTCTTAAAGAAGAATGGATGAGCACTTTATGTATTACGTAATATAATCTATTAACAGTGTCATTTAAGGAAATATTTTTTCAAATCCTTTTTCCCTTTAAATTTTTAACTTTATTTCTCATTATGTAACTTATTTTTTTCACTATAAAAATAATACATACTGATTGAAGGAACTGTAAAATAGAAAAAAAAAGTAGGAGGGAATAGTCATTGTAAGTCCAACAACCAATAGCATCCACATTTTAGTGTCTCCTACTCACCTTTTTGCTTTGCTTATTACATATACTGTACATGTTTTACAATACATAACTGTAGCTAGGAACATGGCTTTTGCTGTCTGATTGGGTCTAGCTTGGCTTTTTATTAGCTTTGTGAATATAACAATCCCACTAAGCCTCGGTTTTCTGTTCTTTAAAAAGTGAAGATTTTATAATAATATTTATCCATAGGGTAGTTATGAGGATGGAGAGATAATATATGTTTAGTATGACACTCTCATAATAAAGTCTTCATAAATGTAACAATAGTCAGGCCTTTTTTTGGTTAGGTTAGCTAGGGTGGCTGCTTTCAGCTGTGCATGGAGGGAGGGGGCAGATCAGGGGCACTGTTCCTTTACTGAAATAATCAAAATTTAATTTCAAAAACAATTTTTAAAAAAAATTTTAAGGGCACTGAAAATTTTTATAGTGAGGGCTCCTTTAAAAAGTTATATATTTGTCTTGGCCAGCCCCGCAGTAGCTGAGGGGACCCTGGGCCTTCGACCCTTCTAGAATGGCCCTGATAATGATGAAAACAGCGTTAACGTGGAAGGACCTGAGTATAGGGCTTGGCATTTGGTAAGTATTCAGTGATTGTTGGCTGCTGTTGTTATTTTCATAATAAGTCCACATTTATATTATATCATACATTTTAAATTATAAGAACATAACCAGTTTCCATGTTATTGCATGTTCAAGCTGAACTTGTTTTTTAAAAAAATAGGTTTATTGAAATATAATTCACACATTATTAATATGATTTAAGTGACAGTGTAATACTTGGCTCAGTTTGGTTCCCCATTGTTGGACTCTCATTTCCAACTTTTTCCTATCATACAAATAACTATGATGAATATCTTTATAAGTAAGGCATTTCCCACATTTATTATTATTTCCCTATGACAGATTACCAGAAGTGAAATTATTGGCTGATAGGATGTGAACCTTGGTAGGATTCTATGTATATATTTTCGCGTTGCCTTCTGCAGAGCTGACTTGCACTCCCTGAGCTGTGTGTGCAGCACCCATTTCCCCTCACCTTAGCAGCTGAGTATTGGCCAAGGCTTGCTTCTTAATAAACCAGTTTATAAAGAGAAACAAAACAAAACTCCACTTTCATTTTATTGATTATTAGTGATGTTAACATTTATTAGTTTTATTTCCTCTTTGGAAAAGTGTCTATTTTGAGGTCTTAGTATTTTCATTATCTATTTTAATACCTCTCTGTACATTAAAAATATTGATTATCATATTTTGTGGTTTTTCCCCCATTTGTTTTTGAATTTTGTTTTTAACAGAAGTGTAAAATACTGACATGTTCAATCTGTTTATTTTTTCCTTTATGTTTTATTGAATGGTTTGAAAACTTGAAAAGTTATCTTTGTTTCAAAGAGATGATATTTTTGACCTGACCTGTGGTGGCAGGGTGGATAAAGTGTTGACCTGGAATGCTGAGGTCACTGGTTCAAAACCCCCAGTTTGCCTGGTCAAGGCTTTTTTTTTTTTTAATTTTTTACAGAGACAGAGAGTGAGTCAGAGAGAGGGATAGACAGGGACAGACAGACAGGAACAGAGAGAGATGAGAAGCATCAATTATTAGTTTTTCATTGCGCGTTGCAATACCTTAGTTGTTCATTGATTGCTTTCTCACATGTGCCTTGACTGCGGGCCTTCAGCAGACCGAGCAACCCCTTGCTGGAGCCAGCGACCTTGGGCTCAAGCTGGTGGGCCTCGCTCAAACCAGATGAGCCCGCACTGAAGTTGGTGACCTTGGGGTCTCGAACCTGGGTCCTTCCGCATCCCAGTCCGACACTCTATCCACTGCGCCACCACCAGGTCAGGCTGGTCAAGGCATTTTTGAGAAGCAACTACTATGAATTGATGCTTCACATTCCTCCCTCTGCCTTTCTCTCTCTATCCACTCAATAAAATCAATAAATACAATCTTTAAAAGAAAGAGAGATTATATTTTAATTGAAAATGAAGCCTCTATGAAATTTTTTTCCCTCTGTACATCTTTTGAACTCAAGTAAATAGTTTTGCTTTAATATTTAGACCTGGCCCTGGCCAGTTGGCTCAGTGGCAGAGTATTGGCCTGGCATGTGGAAGTCCTGGGTTTGATTCCTGGCCAGGGCACACAGGAGAAGTGCCATCTGCCCTTCCTCCTGTCTCTCCTTCCTCTCTGTCTCTTTCCCTCCTGCAGCCAAGGCTCCATTGGAGCAAAGGTGGCCTAGGCGCTGAGGATGGCTCCATGGCCTCTGCCTCAGGCGCTAGAATGGCTCTAGTTGCAATGGAGTGGCGCCCCAGATGGGCAGAGCATCACCCCTTAGTGAGCATTCCAGGTGAATCTGGGTCAGGCAAGTGTGAGAGTCTCTCTGTCTGCCTCCCTGCTTCTCACTTCAGAAAAATACAAAAAAAAAAATTTAGACCTAATATGAGACAAAGAGGATAGGCCAGATAGGTGGCTCCCTCCACCCTCCCCTTATAGCTCTGTGGGCTGAGTCACAAACTATTCTTAGGTGTTTTTGCCCCTTTGTTTGGTGAATTGTCTTGTTTAGAGTTGTTGACTAATTCTCCTAAAGTTGGTTTAATTTAAATCTTCAATATAATTGGAGTACTAACTACTTCAGTGTTGGTTTACCATTTCTGTTTTTTTATGTCCTCTGGGTTTATTAGTTGATTTTTTATAAGCTAAACTTAATGTTTATAAAAGTCCAAATTTATAATTAAACATCTTAAACTGAAGATGCAGAGTTACAGAACTAGAAATAAGAACTAAGTTAAAGCTTTTAAGTCTTGACATACTATGAGGATTTGGGGCCCTTAGCTTCTAGGTAGAAATAACAGTAACTTTTTTTCTGAAATATTGATTAAAGAAAATTTTTTTTTTTTATTAATTATTGGTACAACAATTCAGTGAAATCAAGTTAACTGTTGTGGTGGAAAATAATATTGAAATAGTAGTAATAGCCATCATTTATGAACACCTTTTGTCAGCCAGATGCTCTACATCATAATATCTAAGCCTTAAAACAACTTAGCATTTAGATACCACTATCTATGTTTATAGATTAGGAAATTAAAGCTATGTTATGTGGGAAGTTCACAAGGCTAAGTAATTGCACTGGGATTTGAATTCAGGTTGGCTGTTTTCAAAGTTCACATTCCAGTTCATTAGACTTCTTGTCCTCAGTGCAGTTGAAAAAATGCTAATCTCTTAGAGTCTAAGGGATTGTGTTTATTAAAGGATATTTTAGGGCCTGACTGAGCACTAACTAGGTTTATGAAGATTAAAAGAAGTTCACAGGAGTGCACAGTCTAATAGAGGTGGGCAGGCATGAAATCAAATGTTGCAAAACAAAACTAGGTGATAAGTAGTTTAATGGAGATAAATTCAAGTTGAAATGGGAATGTGGTAAAGGAAGCTTTTGTACACAGAGGTGTCACTGAGAAGTCATTTCACAGGTTCACAGAGAAGGAGTATTGGAATGATTGGGGCAGAGGTGGAGGGAAGGTATTACAATGGTGTAAAAGTAGGCAGTGGATAGACCCTAAAATATCTTGTATGCCATGTAAAGGGGATTAGATTTTTTTAAATAACAGTTTTACTGAGATATTCATCCCTGACTAGGTGGTGGCACAGTGGATAAAGCATCGTCCTGGGACTCTGAGGACCCAAGTTTGAAACCCCGAGATCATAGGTTTGAGCATGGGCTCATCTGGCTTGAGCATGGGATCATAGACATGACCCCATGGTCATTGGCTTGAAGCTCAAGGTTGCCGGCTTGAGCCCAAGGTCTCTGGCTTGAGCAAAGGGTCACTGGCTCGGCTAGAGCCCCCCAGTCAAGGCATAAATGAGAAAGCAATCAATGAACAACTAAAGTGCCGCAACAAGTTGATACTTTTCATTTCTCTCCCTTCCTGTCTGTCCGCCCCCCCTTCTATCTCTCAAAAAAAATATTATCCATATACCATTAAATTCATCCTTTTAAAGTTTGCAATTTTACAATTTTGTGGTTTTAGTATATTCACAGAATTATGTAACTATTACTACAATCTAAATTTAGAACATCTATGTATGTATGTGCGTATGTATGTATGTATGTATGTATGTATTTTAGCAAGAGAGGAATGGAGAGAGAGAGACAGGATCATCAATTTGTTCCTGTATGTACTCTGACCAGGGATCAAACCCACAACCTCTGTGCTTTGGAACAATGCTCCTATTCAATACTTACTGAGCCATCCAGCCAGGGCTAGAACATTTCAAAAGAACCTACCACAACCATAAGCAGCCACTCTCCATTTCTCCTATACACCCTTAATTCTAGGCAACCACTGACCTACTTTCTGTCTCAAATTTGTTTATTCTGGACATTTCACAGAAATGGGAAATGCATTATGTGTGTGTGTGGGGGGGTTGTGACTGGTTTCTTTCACTTGCCATAATGGTTTTAGGGTACATCTATGTTGTAGCATGTATCAATAATTCAGTCCTTTTTAAGGCCAAATAATATTCTTTGTATGTCGGTACCATGTTTTGTTTAACCATTTCTCAGTTGATAGACATTTGGATTTCCATTTTTTGGCTATTATAAATAACACTGTTGTGAGAACTTGTGTAACAAGGTTTTGCATACTTACAGGTGATAGTGCTGAATTTTATGGTAACCTATGTTTAATATTTTGGGTAACTGCCAAATTGTTTTCCAAAACCATTGAACCATTTTACATTCCCACCAGCAATGTATGAGGGGTCCAGTGAAGGAGATTAGATTTTATATTATTAGTTACTACAAAGAATCACAATGGAAAATGACTGAATGAAAATTATTGGATTAGATTGCTGTTTCCCAATATGGTTTAAGATACATGCTAGATTAGGAGGCTTTTCGTGATGAACGAAACCAAAATGCAAGTCATTGTCTCAGTTCTTAAGGGATCTTTCTATTCTACTCCTAGAGTCTTTGATTTTTATATATTAGTATGGGCTTCTTACTGCTAATCTGAGTTATTGAAATTTAGTGTTGTCGGGTGCATGTGGGAGTCTGTCTGACTGCCTCCCCGTTTCCAACTTCAGAAAAATACAAAAAAAAAAAAAAAAGAAATTTAGTGTTCATAAACTAAAATTAGAAAATTTCTAGAGCTTACTGAAGGCTCTAATTTAGTTTTCTTTTAAGAAATCTGTTAGCTATCCAATGCTTTGGAAGTTTGAAAAATTCCTATTCTGCATGCTCACCTCCAGATAGATACTATTTTCAGTGTATCATTGGTGTTGTCTCGAGTTTGATATGATTCTAATTGCTACTACTCTTGAATCAATGTAATTTTAGAATTAATGTTAAATTTAATTTTGTTGACAGTTTTGCTCTTGTGTAATTAATTGTTATATTGCTATAATTTTTTATCATAAAAAAGGTACTTTTTTCTGGAGTTTATTTTCGACCGAAAAGGTTAGGGATAGGTTGGCTCTCTTGTCCCACTTGGGTGGGCCACTTTTAAAATACATAATTGGAAAGATTCTTTCCTGCTCTAATATTTTATACATTTTTTAAAATGAGGATTAGTCTATGTTATAATTAAGGATCTTAACTACGGAAGAGGTAAATCCTCTGACAGTCCTCAGATTAGCTTTGGAGGTCTGAGATCTTTGAAACTGTATAGCACATTTTGTGCATGTTTTTTCCTGAGAAAGCAAGCTATTGATTTGCCAGATTTAAAAGAAAAAGAGGAAGAAGAAACTCATGACCCTTCAAATTAAAGAATTCAAATTACTGAAGAGTATTTGTAAATTTGTGTTTTGAAGTATTTGGGGAAGGGCGATTTTTCTTTGGGTTGGTGTTGCTGTTTAGTGATAGCTATCTGGATACATTGTTGATTATGGTGTGACTAATTCCATGTTAAAATACCTATTTTATTCTTCCTTGGTAATTTTTTCCCCTGTCAGAACTTGGAGTTTGCATTTAAAAATCCTCCTTCTACATTTATTATTCTATATTCACTTTCTCAAATGATTGGGATGTTCTACTTACGAGCATTATTTTTTTCTGCAGTGAAAGCATGCTTTCCTTACAATTTGAATTATCTTGTTATTGAAAAAAATACCTTTAAATTGGCCTGACAGAATAGAAATGGATGAATACTTTTCTATCTGTAGACTATTCACTTGATTTTCTTTCCTGTACTCTCTTGTTCTGTTTGTGTTTTGGATGAGATTAAAAATTGTCACAGATGAAAGCTATGCAGGCCCTGCTGGGGTGTGGCATCGGTTTGGATGGCAGTCTCTTTAGGCCTCTGTGGTCCGTGTGTGTAGGAGTGTGCTTTTTCTCTGTGGTTTTTATTGTTGGATGTAGCATGGCAGACTTTGAGATGAGATTGGGAATTTCAACTTAATGTTTTTGGTAAAACAGACTTGTTATTTAATATTGTTCATAAGAGACTTAAAAATTGACCAAGGGAAGGCTCTGGTTGATATTGGATATTGGGTTAAAAGATGGGGGAGGTTCAGGAAGTCAAAGAGTGTTTTCAGCCTTGCCCTTCTGACTATTGTGCGGTCCCAAGGAAAAGAAAGAAGGAAGGGCTGCAAAAAAAAGCTGTACTTTCTCAACTCCTTTTTCTTCTACTTCCAAACTTTATTCATCCTTACTACCTCTCCTGTCATTTATTCCCAGTCAGAAATGTCTGTCTTAGGTTCTACCTTTATATTCAAGAACTGTCTGACTTTCTCTGGACCCTAATTTTTATTTGGTAGTCTCTTTTCCTTTTCCTTTTTGGAAATTAAATCTCTTTCCTCTTCCTCTAAAAATAGTTTAGTTCTCCCATCTAAAAAGTATAAAGCCTTATAAGCTTGCCTCTTTCCTGAGACCTATCTTTCCTCTCTCCCTTTCTTCCCCTTCTTTTACAACATACTTCTTTACAGCATACAGCGTGAATCATCTGCACTTCCCTACCCATTTACTGCTTTGTCTTCTTCAAGTTAGACCTTTACTGCCAGTTCACTGTACAGGAACTGTATTCACAACACATTGTCCGAACTAATGGCTTGATCTTGACTTCTGTGACATTTGGCAGTTTTGTCCATCATCTCCTTAAAATGCTTTTCTTAACTGTGTATCCTGATGTTTCTCCTTGTTCTCAGCCTCTGTTCTCATTGTTCTCTTCTTATTTCCGGTACGTTTTCCATGGCATGGATACTGTCATTCACTGACATGATTATAACTATTGCCAATCCCCGATGACTACCGAATCTGGGTCTCTAGCTTGAATGGAATTATTATCTTTTGGACATCTCCACCTGGACGTCTTTGTAGGTACATCACATTAGATATGCTCAAAATGAACATTTTGTTTCTCACCCCCCAAATCTAATATCCAAATCTCTACTTCCTTAGAGCTTCTGTCTTGGTTGATGTTACTGTTCTACAGTCACCCATGGTAGAAACTCACCTGTATGCTCTTCTTTCATCTTCCACATTTAGCTGATCAGAAATTCCTGTCCATTCCAACCAACTCTGAAATGCCTGTTCCTTATTGCCCAAGTTCAAATTCTCACACCACCTGGACTATGCCAGTCATACTTCATAACTAATGTCTCACAGCACTCAAATCCAGTACATTTCCTATACTGTGTGTCAGAATTCTCTTCCTCTGCCTTTAACAGACTAAGTTCTTCTCTTGTTTCTTATATATGCTTTCCCTGGATAATGTCATTCTTTAACATGGTAACAGCTGTTCCCAACCCCTGGTGACTACCAAATCTGGCTCTTGAGCTCAAACATATACTCTGTTTTAAATACTGACTCTCCGTGATTTGCATAGTGAAGTTCAACAGTGAAGTTCAAAATGAATACAGCAGTATGACATTGTATTTCCCCATGTATAAGATACCCCTTTTTCTGAAAAATTTGGGGTCTAAAAACTGGGTGCGTCTTATACAATGGTTATAGATTTTTTTTACTTGCATTTCCCACTTTTTCACACTTGTTCTTGCGCTCATTGTTGAAAACAGTGATTCATCATCAGATAAAGATGAGGACAAGCCTAATGGATGGGAGTTTTGACAGTGATGAGGAGTTGTATGAATTTTTTTTTTCTGAAGTGAGAAGCAGGGAGGCAGAGAGACAGATGCCGCATGCGCCTGACCTGGATCCACCCGGCATGCCCACCAGGGGGTGATGTCTACCCATCTGGGGCGTTGCTCCGTTGCAACTGGAGCCATTCTAGTGCCTGAGGCAACGGAAGCTATGAAGCCACCCTCAGCACCCAATAATAGCACCCATTTCTCCTCCAACTTTGCTCCAGTGGAGCCTTGTCTGCAGGAGGGGAAGAGAGAGATAGAGAGATAGGAGAGGGGGAAGGGTGGAGAAGCAGATGGGCGCTTCTCCTGTGTGCCCTGGCTGGGAGTCAAACTTGGGACTTCCATGTGCCGGGCCAATGCTCTACCACTGAGACAACTGGCCAGGGAGGAGTTGTATGAATTTTATGGTGAATAAAACTTGAGTTTAATAACTTTATGTAATACTTTTTTTCAAATTTCAGGCCCCAAAATTAAGGTGTCTTATACATGGGAGTGTCTTATATGTGGGGAAATATGGTACTTCGTTCTTTTTCTTTTTTTAAGTGAGAGATGGGGAGGCAGTGAGACAGACTTCCGCTTGTGCCCTGACTGCGATCCACTCAGGAAGCCCCTACCAGGCGATGCTCTGCCCATCTGGGGCTGCTGCTCCATTGCTTGGCAATTGCGCTATTTTATCTCCTGAGGCAAGGCCAGGGAGCCATCCTTAGCACCCAGAGCCAACTCACTTGAACCATTCAAGCATTGACTGCAGGAGAGGAATGGGGTGGCAGGGAAAGAGGGAAGGGGAGTGGTGGAGAAGCAGAGGGTTGCTTCTCCTGTGTGCCCTGACTGGGAATCAAACCCGGTACTCACACATGCTGAGCCAGCACTCTACCGCTGAGTCAACCAGCTACGTTTTACTTTGTTCTTTAAATTGTGTGATCTTGGCAAGTTAATTTATTCCTTGGTTTCTCTTTGTTTCTAAAATGGAAATGTAATTAAGTATGTTGAACTCTTTTTTTTTTTTAAAAAGCATTAGACAAAATATGGAGAAGCCTCAAGATATAAAACACAAAAACAGAACTACTTTGAGGTTGCTATCATCTCCCAATCCTACATTTCTCCTCCCTACTCCATTTCGGTTGCAACTCCTTGAAATTTCTAGAACTTCCAAGGAGCACATTTTAAAACTACTGAATTTCTTCATTATTCTTTTAATATTTAAGACTAACTGAGTTCTTTGGAACCATATCACTCTCAAATCACACTGTCTTTGAATGGGAAAGGCTCTACTGTTTTTCTGGGTGTTGTACTTTTCTTCTTTTTACCTTAGGTTCAGATATTTTTCTTTGTAACAGTGTGTATCCACATACCTATGCAATGTTTTTCACTCCAAGAACACGTCAAACCCTCTTACTTTGCCACTGACCCCATGTTAGATCATTCTTACACAAATATTACCTCCTTTGTGATGATAAGTACCATGCTTTGGTTTACCTCCCAGTAGTGTTAGTTCTATCCTCTAGGTTCTCATAGCATTCTTCAAATCCTTATATTATAGTGACTATTCATGTTTGATGAATAAACAAATAGGTAAATGAAAGAAAGAATAGATGGAGGAACAGGTATGGATAATATGTATACTCTAAATTTCATCTAACTGTAGAAAATATAAAGAAGTAGGTAAATTTGCTCCAATCATTTTCTCATAGAACTGACCTTGATCTCTCCTTGGGAATCAGATGAGGAAGGAGCATTTTCCCAACTAATCAGCAAGTGTGGAGAGTTGGCTCTGTGTGTAGCATGTAAAGTAGGGGATGGACTGGAGAAAGTTTTGTAAGTTTTGCCCTCAGGTACTTGATTATCTTGCTTTTGAACGTCAGACCTTCAGTCAGATTTATTTAAACTTACCAACATTTAACCAACATGAATTGAAATATAACTGAAAAACCCAAGTTTTTCCCCCATCACACACTATAATATAAAGCTGTCAGAATACAATGGGAAATAAACCTTTATCTCTAAAAGTATACTTCAAAGGAAAAAAAAGCAAGTTATAGAAAGGTTATTTTGCAAGGGCCAGTTTGGTCTAAAATCTATGGCTCTGATGGCTGCAGTTTCAAGGAAGAAGTTTGTAGCTTTGCTCTCCTTGCCCTGCTTCTTTTCAGCATAGCCTCTCTCTGTGCTTCCTTTGCTTTGTTTGCTTTTTTTCTTATTTCCCGATGTCCCAACCCTATTATTCATTTATCCAGTTCATTTGTTCAGCAAATATTTATCGAACATTTTCTCTGGGAGATCTGGTTTATGTACTAGGCATACAGTGGTAAATAAAAATGGTCTCCGTCCAGTACAAGTAACCAAATATGTGAAATGCGGAATTGAAATACAGTATGATAAATGAAGTTATTATGAGATGACATACATATGGACATACATATCCAGGAGACAGTGACTACCTGGGAGGACAGAAGCCTTTCACAGAAGAGGTGACATTTGAGTTGGGAGTTGAAGAATGATAGTCTTGACTGTGACAGAGGAAACGACAGCTCTTTACAAAAGAATAAGAGAGTGAAAAAGAAAAGCATCATTGTTTCAAAGGTTGGTCTACTTAAGACATCTGAATCAAGGGGAAATGTCTAGACATGAATGTGGTAAAGTAGATGCAGTGAGATTCTAAAGGGTGCCTAATTCATGTTAAGAAATTTGGGTTTATAAGAAATGATGACATCGGATCATTTACAATAACATGGATGGACCTTGATAACATTATAGGGAGTAAAATAAGTAAATCAGGAAAAACTAAGAACTATATGAATCCATACATAGATGGGACATAAAAAAGACTCAGAGACATGGACAAGAATGTGATGGTATCGGGGGTGGGGGGTGGGGGGGTGAGGAAGGGGAGAGAGGGGGTGGGGGAGGGAAGAGGCACAAAGAAAACCAGATAGAAGGTGACGGAAGACAATTTGACTTTGGGTGAGGGGTATATATGTTTCTCTGAACATATATACCCTGATTTATCAATGTCACTGCATTAAAATTAATAATTTTAAAAAATGTTATAAAAAAAAAAAATTTGGGGCCCTGGCTGGTTGGCTCAGCGGTAGAGCGTCAGCCTGGCGTGCGGGGGACCTGGGTTCGATTCCTGGCCAGGGCACATAGGAGAAGGGCCCATTTGCTTCTCCACCCCCCACCCCTCCTTCCTCTCTGTCTCTCTCTTCCCCTCCCGCAGCCAAGGCTCCATTGGAGCAAAGATGGCCCAGGCGCTGGGGATGGCTCCTTGGCCTCTGCCCCAGGCGCTGGAGTGGCTCTGGTCCCGGCAGAGCAACGCCCCGGAGGGGCAGAGCATCGCCCCCTGGTGGGCAGAGCTTCACCCCTGGTGGGCGTGCCAGGTGGATCCCGGTTGGGCGCATGCGGCAGTCTTTCTGATTGTCTCTCCCCGTTTCCAGCTTCAGAAAAATACAAAAAAAAAAAAAAAAAAAAAAAAAAAATTTGGGCTTTAATCAGTTGAGGAATTTAAGCAGGAGAGAGGCATTAGTGGATGTCTTGGAGGAAAAGCTAATAGCTCTATGGAAGGGTCTGTTAACCAAAAAATAAAAAGCCAAAATGAAGGGCAACAAGCATTTATTTGAGATCAGAGAATAGCTATTCAGAAAGCACTGATTCAGTTAGAACTCCAAATCGTGTTCCAGTTAGGAGACAAAGGCAAAAGGTATTTGTGAGAAAGGGTAGGGGAACAATTGCATCAATATAAAGAAGATATTTCTATTGGTGCAGATAACATAATACAGTGCTGCCAATTCCAAAGAATGTTTTTAATTTTTAGTGCCATAGTCATCAGTCCAGTAGTCATAGTATCTGCTTTCTTATCTTATTTTTTAAAGAAATTTCAATTACATTTGACATACAGTATTAGTTGAGTGTACAATATAATGAAGTTAGGCATGTATATGACCTATGAAGCGATCACCCTGATAAATTGATACCCATCTGACACAATACATAGTTATTACAATTGACTATATTTGTGAACAGTTCTTCGGGGCCAGTCCAAAGGTAACTGTGCCTTGTTTTAATATTTCATAGGTTTGAGGCATAAGACATGCAAGGCAGCTCCTCTGGGATGGCAGCTCTGTTCCATTTTAAAGTGGCTAGGTTCATATTATTATTTTTTTTTACAGATTTCAAGGCAAGAAGAACATTTTAGGAGGTTCATGCCCTGATAGGCCTTTGTATTTGTAGAATTAGTAAGTGTCCCAGGTTATAGGATCAGGAAAGTTGGGAAACTTCAATAAAACAGGGCATTGGACATAAGTGATGAGATTTCTAGGACCAGTTTTGCTATTTACCACGTGAGCTCATACAAATCTCTTAGTTTTTACATCTTGAAAATTGGGGTTTTAGACTAAATAAATACTGTAATTATTCTATAATTCTGTGCTTCTACACAAACAAACAAAAAACAGCCTTAAGTGAGCTATTTTTTTTTTTTGTATTTTTCTGAAGCTGGAAACGGGGAGAGACAGTCAGACTCCCGCACGCGCCTGACCGGGATCCACCCGGCACGCCCACCAGGGGGCGACGCTCTGCCCACCAGGGGGCAATGCTCTGCCCTTCCCGGGCGTTGCTCTGTCGCGACCAGAGCCACTCTAGTGCCTGGGGCAGAGGCCACGGAGCCATCCCCAGCGCCCGGGCCATCTTTGCTCCAATGGAACCTCGGCTGCGGGAGAGGAAGAGAGAGACAGAGAGGAAAGAGAGGGGGAGGGGTGGAGAAGCAGATGGGCGCTTCTCCTGTGTGCCCTGGCCGGGAATCAAACCCGGTACTTCTGCACGCCAGGCCGACACTCTACCACTGAGCCAACCGGCCAGGGCCAAGTGAGCTACTTTTTTACTTAAAATGGCTACATTTTTTTTTCTTCTTCTGGGTCTTACTGATCCTTTGTAGAAGAAGGATTTTCTATAGCTATTCAAGCATTTCTACTTTTCCCTGCCTTAGTATGGATATTTTTTTCCATATTCTCCAAATTGTACTTGATTTATATTAAATCAGAGCAGTCTTCTTTGCCTTATGCCTCCTTTCTACCATACCTATCTTCTTGGTTTCTATAAAGGTAACAGTGCCAGTTCTCCATTAATTAATTAATTTATTTATTTATTCATTCATTTTAGAGAGGAGGGGGGGAGAGAGAGAGAGAGAGAGAGAGAGAAGGGGGGAGGAGCTGGAAGCATCAACTCCCATATGTGCCTTGACCAGGCAAGCCAAGGGTTTCGAACTGGCGACCTCAGTATTTCCAGGTTGACGCTTTATCCACTGCGCCACCACAGGTCAGGCCAGTTCTCCATTAATTTATAATGAGCAGGAAAATCTTCACATAAATATTCTAAAACCATAGATAATTAACATAGTTGATTGAATTAAATACCTACAAACCGCCAAGATTGCTCATCATTACATGTTACTCCCTCCAAGGAGTAGAGAGGTGTTTGTTGGATGCTGACTTCAATCACACGTGCCTAAAACAAGTATTGGGCATGTAACTTGGGAGATGCTGCTTACCCTTTTCTTCCTCTCAAAAGGTTATATATACCTAGAGGTAAGAAATAATTAGCACTCCCTAATTTATGTATGTAATTAATATAGACTCTGGCTTGTTTTTCTTCTCCCCTACAAATGTACCAACATTAAGATGACCTGCTGCATGCAGGAACCTGTGACCCACTCATTAATTATCCCCATTTAAGAGAGGAAGAGGCAAGTCTTTTAAGACATGAAGCCCATGGGAAGTTCACAGGCTTTAGAATTAGATTTGGGATTGCATGCTAGCTTCATCACTTACTGAAGTTAGGCAAGTAATTTTACCTTTCAGTTTCTTTCATCTGTGAAATAAGTACTAAATCATCTGCCTTGCTGGGATCTTGTCAGGATTACTATATAGTATTATTAAAGGGTTCTTAACAGTATCTGGTACTGAGTAGACTAGTCTACAAGCTCTTCTGTGTCTGAAGCTCCTCGTATAAAACCTAGAACATACTGGATTCTTAATGAATATTGAGCATGACACATAGTAACTAATAACTTGGTAAATGGTAATTGTTATGATTACATAAAGTAAAATAGTTTTACTTTTTAAAGTAAAATGTACATGTTGCATTTTTCTAAATTTCATTTATTATTTCTCTGCAAGTACTACTCTCCAAGTTGATATGTAGAATTGTTAAACATAGGTAATTATTCTACAACAGGGCAAAGTTAATGTAAACATAACAGATATGAAATGGTATGCTTTAAAAGCTTATTGGGTCCACTGAGCAGTGGATAGAGTGTCAGCCAAGCATGCAGACATCCTGCGTTTGATCCCTGGTCAGAGCACACATGAGAAACAACCATCTGCTTCTCTTCCCCTCCTCCACCCCCCCCCCCCTCCTGTGGCAAATTGCTTGATTGGTTCGAGTGTTGGCCAGCCAGGGCTGAGGAAAGCTCGGTTGATATGAGCATTGACCTTATGACCTTAGACGAGGGTTGCCAGGTGGATCCTAGTCGGGGTACATATGGGAGTCTGTCTCTTTATCTTTCCCCTCCTCTTACTTAAAAAAAAAAAAGCTTATTGATTCCCACAAATTATGTTACCATATTCACGTTACCACTGTCAATCAGATGTTAGTTACATCCATCCACCCATGTGTCCATGTTATAATATGGTACCTGTATGCATGGGTGGCTAAATTCCATGTACTAGGTAAAGAAGGTTCTGTAACACCCGTACCTTCATCTTGCCCTGCCTGCTCATTATATTATTTGATTCATTCTTTGGTTCTAATTCAGGATTATATCTGTGATTACTAAGCATCTATCATGTAGCATTCTGTTGTATTTACAGAATACATGAGGACTAGCCAGAGGTAGATAATCTAACTAAGGTATTGTGGGATCCTATTCCTTATTTTTCTTTTGTAAGTCTTTGCTTTTTTTCCAACTGATACTTGGTATTTTACATGCTTGTATTCAGTTATAAAATGCATTGTAGGTAATGCTTGGAGTATTTTCTCCTACATTTTAAAATTATCTCTCTCAGTTACAGAGACTTAATAAAATAGGGGGCCTTGCTACTGCATCTCTGTAAGTAAATAGTTTCTTTGCAGGCATGTAGCTAATTTTGGTTTAACATTCTATATGATCATTTAAAATTGGGACAGTGAAGTGTTCTGCTTGTTTGTAGAATTTCTGTATTTGAGGAAGTTGTAGTCATAATGTGATTTGTGAGACTTCCTTCTGTGTTCACTTTTTTTTTTTTTTTAAGCTAGTGACATCACAATTCACCCAATCTCAGAAACTATAATTCTGGGAGTCATCTCTTTGATTCATTTTATTTGTAATCCCTCAATCTAAATATTTAGTCTCTGAGTTCTACCTGTTTTAAACCATTCATTGTTTCTCCAGTTCATCCTATCTTCTGTTTCTGCCGCCACTGTTCTAGATCAGGTGCCAGGTATTGTTCCCAGCTCTTCCCTAACTGATCACCCTGCTTCAAGCTAGCGCTTTTCTCCGCAGTTGATTGTCTTAAGTGAAATCGTACTCTCTGTCTTCTTAAAACCTTTTAAAACTCCTTGTCAACCACAGGTTCAATTCCAAGGTTTGTTCTTTTATTAATTTTTTAAATTTTTATTTATTGATGTTAGGAGGGAGACAGACAGACAGGGACATCAATCTGTTCCTGTATGTGCCCTGACCAGGGATTGAACTGGCAACCTCTGCACTTTGGGATGAAGCTCTAACCAACTGAGCCATCTGGCCAGGGCCAAATCCAATGTTACTAACATTATAATTATAACTTATTCTTATTCTCCCTTTAAATCTCAGTACAGTATCTCTCAAGGAGTTCCTGCCCACTGCATCATGGTTTATATTACCTTCGAAAAAGAAATGAAAAAAACCCACAATTTGTGCATGGTTGAAATTTTCTCCTACTTAAGAAGAGTATAGTGACAGGTGAAGTCGAAGTGTGGTAACAGGTTTAAAGTTCCATTGTAGTAAAGGTTACTAACATCCAAAGAAAAAATGTACACTTTGGCAGGAGGGTGATATACAGTTGTTACATACAGAAAATCTGGGAGTCACAAGAATAAAATTGGCAGTGCCATTCAAAGCATTGGAAGTTTTCCCATCCCTATTGCCCAGTTTTTGCGTATTCCTGTTATGTAGATAAATGTATCAGATAGTCTAGGCCTGATACCATTAAGTATTCTAATCACAATTAAGTTCCTTTGCTTAATTTAGTAGATGATAGTGTGCTTTATAGGAAGAAAAGCTGCTGTTTATTTTCTTGGTTGTTAGATTTCTTGTTGTAGATGAATAAATTTTGGACTTATATACCAGTTTTTTGTTTGTGTGACTCACTTTTGGTGGTTATACTGGTACTATATTTCTCCTTGAGCACACTGAATTCACTAAGACACAGTACCTTGTAAACACTTAGCAACCAATCAGCCAGTTCCTTTAGTGACACCATCTACCACAGTGTGCAACTCTTTATGCCTTCTCTGTTCAAGTGGCTTGTGCAAACATTCTCCCCTAGCCTTCTAAAAATATTCATACTTAAATGTTTTGGGTAAGTAGATGAGCTCCTGAGTAGTCTTTTAATATAGTAATGCTTCCCTCAATGTGATAATCCATTCTTTTAATTATTAAGTACATTACTATAAATTGCTAGGTCTTCACTGTCCCTAACTAGTCCTACCCTTGAGTTTCATGGAGAAAATTTGGAATTCACTTATAGTAAATTAATGAATTTGGGTTTCAGAATTGTATTTCACTCTCCTTTCCTGGACACCCAGAAAGTCATTTATCAGAAACCCACTATGTTTCACGCAGTGTATGGATTATGTTTAATACTTTACAAAATAGTCCTGCAAAGTGTTTTTACAGATGATTCTGTGACTCAAAAAAGCTTAAATAAGTCTTACATGGTTACAACTAGGAAAATAGCAGAGTTGGGAGTTGAACCTACAGCTATTAAATTTCTAAATTTCCTTCTCTTCAAGGGCAGAGCACTTCCCCAGCACATATAATTATGTTTAAATAAAACGTTTGTTTTAATAGCTAAAATAGCTATGCTACATTTATTTTAGATTCTTGTTTGGGGAGTTTTTTTCTAAAGAAGAGTACTGGGGATTTCATTGTTACTTACATTTATCTTACACAGTTGATTATTCTGAAATAAATTCTTGCCTAGTTAATGATAACTTTCCTCTTTTTCCAAATTAATTTCTACAAAATTAGTTTATGCCAAATGTTTCTTTATTCACTATTTGCTATTAAATATGCAACTTTTTCTTTTAAATGGTCCCCTTTTAAAGGCAGAACCATTACCCAACACAACCTCCTTCCCGTCCCCAAACGTGAATTCTGCCTGTTCAGCAGCAGCAGAAGCTCTGCACTGTTTTCTGTTGGAAGTGTGAGCTGAAGGGGACAGGCATTCCCACTGCTTAGCGGGTGCACTAAGCTGTGATCTGCCCTTGTTGTATTATTAATGGCATAATGTTTTTATGCTGCAGATGGCTGAGAGCTAGCAAGGAAAATTCAGGACCATGATGGCTCAGTTTCCCACAGCTATGAATGGTAAGCAGCTTTGTGCTTGTAAGATAAAGAGGTATGGGATATGGGGTGGGGGGAAGCTATAAAATATTCTTATGTGACATTTTCTTTAATTATAAATTCAGAACTTACTCTTGTTGAAAATATTGGGAAATTTATTTCAAAGCACCGTATATAGCTTCTATTAGAATATTATGCAATGATTCCTGCAACTCAGTGTATGCATATTCTGCAGTATCATCTGGAATGTATACTTGCCTTTGAGCTGCTAAGAATAACTTAAAGCCATATTGTGTTTGATATATAAGACTGGGGGACAAAAAGCAGAGTGCTATAAAGTAAAGAATATCAAAGGTGTTTTTGATAGCATGGGATGATTGTAAACGGATTAAGTCAATGAAGATTCATCTAGTAGTATACATAAAAATGAGTTTGTTTTCCTTTTACACAGGATTACGTATGCCAAAACACATACTTATTTAATAGGAATCATTTTAAAATAAAATATTTAATTTCAATAATAAAATGTTTTTAAAGCTTTTTTTCTTATTCTAGTTTTAATACATTTCCCAAATATAAATTAACCATGATTAGTAAGTATTAAATTACTGTGTATGTCATTTAGAATTGAGAGCATGCATTGTATTTTTAAATCGCTAAAGGAATCTAAGATCTTAATTTTGAAGTAAATTTCATTAGCTAATTATAAATATAAGGTATATATAGTGAGTCCAGTCAATAATTCTTTAACATTTAAATTAAAAAACAGTAATATTAAAGAACATTAGAGAAAAAGAGGGAAGAATCATCAATGATTCTACCACCTTCACAAAGCAATTGTTTTAATGTTATCATGTATTTGATAATTATATCTTATTTCAAACATGTTCTCAATCACTACATTGAAAATGTATGTTGAACCTGACCTATGGTGGTGCAGTGGATAAAGCATCAACCTGGAACACTGGCTACCCAGGACCCTGAACTGGAATAAGTGGGTTGGAAAAGAATTCTCTTACTTATTTTTATTCATTTTTCTTAAATGGATATACAGCTCTCATTTTCAGTGTTTAATATTAGGAGTCTTTCAGGTCTTTATGTAGAAGTTTGATGACATTTTTGTGACCAGAAATATGCTATAGCAGCTGAACTCTCATTTATAAATCAATTATCCTATGGTAACATTGATTTCATTATACCTCATTTCTCTTAAAATCAGTTTCCAAGAACCTATCGACCATGTTGAGTGAGGACAAACTATATATGCCCACTTTTAATTTTGTTTCTTCCATTTTCCAAACATTTATGTATCACTTTGTAGCTCATTGCATTATATGTTAAAGAAGAACCTATAAAATGAGGATACTAATAGCACCTAGTTTATAAGATAGTGGTGGCAGTCACTGAGTTATTGCATATAAAGTATCTGAAAGATAGGGCTCAAAAAGGCTGAGCTGCTTTCATCTTTATCATTCTTTGTTGTTTTTGTCATATTTTATCATCATTGTTTTGCCAAAACCATGTAACAGTAATTCAGTGTATAGCCACTCTTCTTGCCTTCCTAGTCATGACGGGTTAATTTATTTGCTTCGTAATAAACTGGTAAACCACATAGGTTTTTTTTACTATGAATGTGATATTTCTTTATTGGAAAGTGTGTAGGTTTAGCTATTTTAGGTTCTTAGTTCTTCAATGAATCTGTTTATTTTTAAATCTAATAATCTTGTCTTTAAGAAAGGATGTTTATAGATTTCTTTTTTTAAAAAGGGCTATTAAATATTTGTGGGGTTGTTGTTTTGAGTAAAGACAGTATGACCTTGACTTAGCATTACCGTGCTTAAGTCGGATGGTTATTACGTGAAAGAATTAGTGTCTCTTTAGCTCTAGATATATTGGGGTGACTGGTTAATAAAATTATATAGGTTTGAGGTGTCCAATTCTACAATACATCATTTGTATATTATCTGTTCACCACCACAAGTTAAGTCTGTTTGATGTTTGTTAAATCCATCTTAGTGTTTCAAATTATAGTGGGCATCTATATTTCAATGATATGCATTCCTAGACACCACTTTGTAAGGGAGATTTTTATATAATGTAGGCAACAAATATATATGTTTGTTTACCTAAACATATTTGGTTTCTTATTGGTAGAAGGTGAGTAAACTTAAAAAGGTAGACAGAAGTGAAGTAGAGAAGGTTATTAACTATGATGAATGTATAGAGCTCTAAATGCCTCCTCAGAGGGCATATAACCGTATGTGAAGGATAGGCACAAAAAGATTTGTGACTTTTGTGTTTCTCAATTTCCTGATCTTGCCTCTCATCTTGTTTTATACTCCCTCTTTTATTCATTCACATGTTTATTCCTCAGT
The DNA here is from genome assembly GCF_036850995.1 of Saccopteryx leptura. Classification (NCBI taxonomy): domain Eukaryota; kingdom Metazoa; phylum Chordata; class Mammalia; order Chiroptera; family Emballonuridae; genus Saccopteryx; species Saccopteryx leptura. Next base: position 290,015,980 of record NC_089505.1, on the reverse strand, counting down.
CACTTTTAAGTGTTTGCTCTGTGCTGGATACTCTGCTGGCTCTGTGAATGGAAAGATAAACACACAAAGCTCCTGTTCTCCAAGGGCTCATCATATCTGGTAGAACAGATGGGTAGAAAGCAATTACAGCACCTTTCTAACTGCTCTGTGGAAGCATGGAGAATCTAGAGGAGGAAGCAATTAACGTGACTTACAAGTGTTAGCAACCTGAGGAAGTGACATTTGCTCTGGACCTTGAAAGATAAAGGTTGAAATAGAAGAGGGGTAATAAGAATATGAGTCCAGGTCCTTTGGAACACAGGTCACGGGATGTGAAAGAGGATGTTATGCATTTTGAATTTTATAAGGATTTACTTTTCCAGGATAGGGATGTATTACCATCGTTTCTTTTATCTTGGGTTTTTGTTTTGTATTGTTTTTTTTCTTGTTAAATTTTAAATAAATTCATAGTAGTGTCACAATTAAAAAATTTTAACCTATTTGTTATATAAACAGTGTTCAGAATCTTTTTAAGGTATGTTATTCCAAGGGAAAATTTGGTTGCTTTGACATGTAAAAGAGACCCATGTTTTTATATTTAAATATCAGTTTCAATGCATGTCCTTTACATTCTGTTACTTATTTTTAAATGACAAAAATAACAGTTAAACTCTAATAGGTATCAAAGTAGTCAGGGAGATAATATGGAGTAGTAATTATAAGCATGAATTTTGGAGTAATATTCTTCTAAAGTACAAGAAAATTCAAGCTACAAATGATATTAGCTGTTTGGTATTAGGCAAGTTATTTAACCGTCCTACACTTCAGTTTTTCATCTGTAATATGTGTAAAACCTAATCCTTGGAGTTGTAAAAATTAAATGTAATATTAATATACTTAGCATGGTTGCTGGCATAAAGTACCGCCCAGTAGACGGTAGTTGCTGCTTCTACTAAGTACTATTCTACTAATGTTAGACTTTAAAAATAAATGATAGAGAAAGTTGTTTTTCTGAGATAACTGATTAAGAGTTGAGAGAGCGGTATGGTAAAGGGGGTTTAAAAAAAGATATTTGTATCTATTTGAGAAAAATGAGTTAGGTGAAATTAACTCATCTTTTAACAGGATAGAGTTGAGGTTTTCAGTTTTTTGCTCTCTTCTCTGTCTGGCACGCCATAATTGTGATTGTTGGTATGCTTGAAGTTGTTCCAGAGGCTCCTTACACTATCTTCCTTTTATTTTATATTCTTTTTTCTTTTTACTGTTCTGATTGGATATTTTTTGCTTCCTTATGTTCCAAATCACTGATTTGCTCTCAGTTTCATCTACGCTACTGTTGATTCCCTAGTAAATTATTCTTCATTTCAGTTAGCGTAGACTTCATTTTTTATTGGTTCTTTTTTATGGTTTCTACATCCTTACTGAGTTCCTTGAACATCTTTATCACCAATGTTTTGAACTCTGTATCTGTTTGTTTGTTTACCTCCATTTCATTTAGTTCTTTTTCTGGAGATTTCTCTTGCTTTTTAATTTGGGACATGTTACTTTGTCTCTGCATTTTGGCTGTTTCCCTATGTTTGTTTCTATGTATTAGGGTGTGCTGCTATGTCTCCTAGACTTTGTCCAGTGACCTTGTGTAGTAAGTGTCCTGTAGGGCCCAGTGGCACAGCCTCCCTAGTCACCCAGGCTGGGCAGTTCAGGTGCACCCCTGTGTGGGCTTTGTGCACTGCCTTGTTGGCGTCACTGGGAGGTATTGATCTCCAGGCTGATAGGCTGTAAGGACTGGCTGTAATTACAGCAGAGGAACTGCTGTGCAGGAGTTTACCCTACAGAGCAGGACTTAGCTTCAGTGGGGCTTTGATGCTCATCGAGTCTGCTCCTGGAATGTGTTGCTTGTGGAGGTGGTAGGGTTGTTGTCCGGCAAAGTCTGAAGCTGTCCACTGGGTGCACTGACTTTGGGGCCTCCTGAGAGGTGCAAGATCAGCCACTGCCTGTGCCCTGCTGAGACCATCCAGCATGAGCTACAGAGCAATGTGCAAATGGTTGCTACTTGTGCTGAGCTTGAAGGTGCCCAGGAGAGGCTAAGCTGTGAACCAAGGCCAGCTGCTGAGAGTTATGGAGCATACTAAGGCCAGATACTACTTGAGAGATTTTAGGGAAGTCTGAAGCATGAGGCAAGAGAAGCCATTTGTATGGAAAAGCCACTGGAAAGGCTCTCAGGCCCACAAGTTTGGTGTGGCGGGATCTTAGGGACCCACCTGGGCTGGGCAAACAGTGTGAGCCATGTTGATGAAAACTCAGATACTGCTGAGTATCTGAGTACCCCCTGCTGGCTCTGTGCAGGGAGGGCTCAGAAGAGGAACATTAGCCTCTGCCAGCTCTTTTGTCTGGCAGAAAGCTCTGTCTGTCCTGTTCCCCATTCCCTACCCCCCCTCCGGCCAACTGCCAGACAATCCAATTAATCCCCATATGTCCCTGGTTCCTTTCAAGCTGCTGTCCCAGTGCTGGAGCTCAGAGGGAGTGATTGAGTCCAAGTAAGCCCATGTGTGGGCCCCTTAAGAGGATCTGCCTGGGATTCCAGCAGCCCTCCATCTCAGCCACAATCCCCACTGGTTTTTAAAGCCAGAAGTTATGGGGATTCTTCTTTCTGGCCCTGGAACCCTGGACTGGGAGGTCTGGTGGGGCAGGGACCTCTGCAGCCTAGATGTCTCAGTTTTACACCACATGTGGGTGTGGGGCTAGCAGTTTCACATCTCCGTTCCTCCTACCATTCTGGATGTGGCTTCTTTAGATCCCTAGTTGTAGGACTTCCATTCAGCTAGATTTCAGGTAGTTCTAAATGCTGATGGTTCTGTAGTTTAGTTGTAATTTTGATATGGTTGCGGGAGGATTTGAATACTGTGTTTACCTACAATTGCCATCTTGACCAGAAGTTCATACAGGTTACTTTTAAGGCCCATGACAGTGTGGACATTGTTGGCTGTTTGATAACCTGAAAAAGTGTCAACAGTTGAGGCACCATTAATAGCCTGGGAGAGGGATCAAAGATACAATGTTGTTAATATCCCCAGAGCCAAAGGGGGCAATGCCCTGTGCAGTGTGACCTGCCCCCCACACATACATACATATACACCCACACTCAAACAGGAATCATAAATGGTATCCTCTGCATCAGTGATTTTCAACCTTTTTTTAAAATTTATTTATTTTTTATTTTTCTGAAGCTGGAAACGGGGAGGCAGTCAGACAGACTCCCGCATGCGCCCTACTGGGATCCACCCAGCACGCCCACCAGGGGGCAATGCTCTGCTCATCCGGGGCGTTGCTCTGTTGCGACCAGAGCCACTGTAGCGCCTGAGGCAGATGGCCCAGAGCCATCCCCAGCGCCCGGGCCATCTTTGCTCCAGTGGAGCCTTGGCTGCGGGAGGGGAAGAGAGAGACAGAGAGGAAGGAGAGGGGGAGGGGTAGAGAAGCAGATGGTTGCTTCTCCTGTGTTCCCTGGCCAGGAATCGAACTCGGGACTTTTGCACACCTGGCCGACGCTCTACCACTGAGCCAACCGGCCAGGGCCTCAACCTTTTTTGAGCCGCAGCACATTTTTTACATTTACAAAATCCTGGGGCACACCACCTACCAAAATGACACTCTAACACAGTACATATTATACATATAGTTAATAATATAGTTTCTAAATGTATTTATACTCACTTAGTGTGAAACCTGGGCCTGTTTCGATGAACACAAAAGGGATATCCTGGCAGGAATGGTAGAAAGACACACACGAAGCTCTTCCTCAACAGTTCTCTCTCTGTTTTTAGTTTTTATTGTAGTCAAGCTTGAGAAGCTCAGCTCACATAGATATGTGGTTGAAAACGGGAGCAATGTCAAAATAGCTTTGTTGGCCAGAATGGGGAACTCCTTGGCAACAGATAACCAAAAACTGTCCAAAGGAAGATCAGCAAACTTTAGCTTTAAAGTTAGATAACATTGTGATGCATTGTATATCACCCGCTGCAGGGGCCCCTTTTAAAAAGAAAAAGATCAAATATCTATATACACCATCAGGATAGACATAACCAGCTGAGGCTGAGGCTTCATCTAGTGGTGGCAACATTTACCTCCAGTCTTGACCAGGATTAGAAATCGGGACCATGGGGAGGAGTAGCAGCTTCAACTACTCGCTGCAGCCACACAATGACAAATGTGCAGCAGCCCGAGCAGGGACCTTCCTGGGTGTGGATGAGAGGCGGCCTACTATTGGTTCATCCCTAGTGGTCGGGATGAATCCTAGAAGGTGATTAGGTCAGTGAGCATTCCCTGTGCCTCCACTCTTCCTGTCGCTGGTAGCTGGAGGGATTGTGAGGGGAATGTTTATGTTTGGATGGAGGCGGCTGGTGGCGGGCCAGATAAATAGCCTCCGCGGGCCGTAGTTTGGGGACCCATGTTTAATTTCCCCACGGCACAACTGACTATGTCTCATGGCACACTAGTGTGCTGCGGCACACTGGTTGAAAAACACTGCTTGGCCCTGGCCGGTTGGCTCAGTGGTAGAGCGTCGGCCTGGTGTGCAGAAATCCCGGGTTCGATTCCCGGCCAGGGCACACAGGAGAAGCGCCCATCTGCTTCTCCACCCCTCCCCCTCTCCTTCCTCTCTGTCTCTCTCTTCCCCTCCCGCAGCCGAGGCTCCATTGGAGCAAAGATGGCCCGGGCGCTGAGGATGGCTCCTTGGCCTCTGCCCCAGGCACTAGAGTGGCTCCGATCGCAACAGAGTGACGCCCCGGAGGGGCAGAGCATCGCCCCTGGTGGGCGTGCCGGGTGCATCCCGGTCGGGCGCATGTGGGAGTCTGTCTGACTGTCTCTCCCCGTTTCCAGCTTCAGAAAAATAAAAAAAAATAAAAAAGAAAAACACTGCTCTGCATCACATTGAGTAGGACTTAATCAGCATCTTGGTTTCAGTCTAAATCACAGAATGGGCCCTTACCATGGGGAGCTGCATTAGTGACCCAGACCATTCAATTAGCAATTACAATTTGTTTTCAGTTTGCAGCCCCAAAGAGGGTGTCTTTAATCTGTCAGTTATAATTTTCCAAGTGGCAAACCAAACAGCTGAGCCATTGGCAACAGCCCAAAAGTCTTGAGTCTGCCCACTGAACAGAGTGACCATGTCTCCTTTAGCTCTGAGGCTGAACAGTCATGACAGCCCAGTGGACCCCATCAGCTTCAGCTTCTTTGAACCATTAGTGAATGAGTCCCAGGTGCTTCAGGGAACCTCACTGATTCAGGAGCTTTGCTTCAGACAGTGGAGTAGGAGTAGTTTCTCCTCAGAAAGTTAGCTGCCCTTTTTCCCCCTAATCATGTAAAGTCAAGATGTTGTTGAGGCCAGGCTGTGTTTAGGCCAGACTATATAATTTCTGTTTTACAAGCAAGGCTTTTGGGTTCTTCTCACCTTGTTAGTTGTGGAATTCAAATTGACTTTGAAAGTCAATTGGAGTGGAACTTTTAGCCACCTAAAAGTCCCACTAACCTCCAGCGCACCTCCAGGTGGAGGCTGCTTCTCTTTGCCAAAGTTTCCAGTTGGCAGAATGCTCAGTCACATATATTTATTCTGTCTCCAATACCCGGAGTCCACATTTTGGGGGGCTTACCAGCTAGTCGTGCTGGTGGAGTTTTTAGTTTAGCAGTGTTAACTTATTTGATTTGACAAATGTACTACGGTTATATAAATTATTATATAGAAATATATAATATATTATATAGAAATAGGGTGACAGGTATATAGGAATTTTCTACTATCTTTGCAACTTTTCTGTATATTATTCCAAATAATTTTTTTTAAATCAAATGAGAGGCAGGGAGGTAGAGAGACAGACTTCCACATATGCCCTGACCACGATTCACTCAACAACCCCCGTCTGCGGTTGATGCTCTGCCCATCTGGGGCCACTGCTCCGTTGCTTGGCAACTGAGCTATTTTAGTGCCTGAGGCGAGGCCATGAAGCCGTCCTCAGCACCCGGGGCCAATTCACTTATTTGAGCCATGGCTGCAAGAGGGGATAAGAGAGAGAGAGAGAGAGAGAGAGAGAGAGAGAAGGGGAGGGGGAGGGGTAGAGAAGCGGATGGTCACTTCTCCTTCGTGCCCTGACCAAGAATCGAACCAGGGACTTCTACACGGAAGGCCAACGTTTCACCACAGAGCCAACCAGCCAGGGAATTATTCCAAATCTAAAATTATTCCAAATTAAGAAGATTATTTTAAAAAGTGCTACATGGCTTTCCATAACTTACAGGGTAATGGTCAGACTCTTGAGAGTGGTATTTAAGACTTTTTACAATTAATTCCTCCTACCTGTTTCTTATCACTTTCTCACATGCACATGATGATTTAGCTGTTAGTCTGCTTGTGTACTTCCTTGACTTCTCATGCTATGCCCTGTTGGGTGAAATGCCATGTCCTACCTCTTCACATGACAAAATTCAAGCCAAGCTTCAAGGTTCTGCCTTAGTCTTACCTTTCCTGTTATCTCATCATTGATGCTTTTAACTCAGTACTAGCACAGTTTTTATAAAGAGGGTGAGTAAAGTAGGTTTACAGTTGTGAGTACGCTAAACAGTTTATTATTGTATTACTATTTACTAATTATTGCGTTACTTATTTGCATTACAACGGTAAACCTACTTTTGCCTACCCTTGTATATTTTCACTTAGGCTGCTTCACCATTTTATTCTGTAAATGCTGGTGGTCACTTTCTAGAGTCAACAGTTCCTTGAGAATAGAAATAATATTTTATTTATCTTTTTATTTCCAGTATTTATCTTGTTGCCCATTTCTAGTGAGTGGTATACAGTAATTGTTCAATAGATGCTAATTGGGTGAATGGCTGGAAAGCCTAAGGGCTATGTGATGCATGTTCATGATAGAGTTTTATTCTTTGTGTCACTCAGGTATTAAGTACTGTCATTAAGTGGAAATTTGTGATTCATATTTACATTTTAGAATTCTAAATTTTAAGCATTATGTATACATATGTACAGTACAGTTTCATATATACAGTATAATTTCTTTGTCTTGCATTTATGTTTTAGGAGGGCCAAACGTGTGGGCTATTACCTCTGAAGAAAGGACTAAGCATGACAAGCAGTTTGATCATCTCAAGCCCTCAGGAGGTTACATAACAGGTTTGTGTATACTTGTGAATTACGCTCCTTCTCATATAATATCTTAAAATTAGTTTTAATTTTATTGCCATCACATTTGTGTTATTAAATTATAAAATTCTTATCAAGATGAAATATTGCCATTTATGATAACATGGACGGATCTTGAGAGTATTTACTATGTGAAATAAGTCAGACAGAAAAAGACAAGAACGGTATGATATTGCTTATATGTGAAATGTAAAATAAAAGCAGCAAACTTAATTATTAATGATAACTGACAGCAGGAGCATCAGCTTGTTCCTGTCAACTTCCCTGGTCCCCTGAGTCACACAGGGACCGTGCAGAGATCCCAGAAGGATGCTGCTACACATGCAGTGATTGTGTTACAGGAAAGGAACAGAGCTTGAGGGAACCCAGCATGTATTAGCAAGTGGTAAGCCAGCTTATTCTTTGTCCCAGAGGGAAACATTACTTTGACCCTCAAGATAGCGCACTGTAAACCCAATTCTGAGAAATGACTCAGGTAGAGAGCAGTTAGGGTCTTGCATGCTTGGCATACAGAGCTGGATACATAGGATTGTGAGAGGCCAAGAAGGGCTATCTCTGTCAACACCTGGTATTTTTCATTTAGAACTCTTCAAGGGAATGGTGTTTTTAACAATTTTATTAAATAGAAATATTGTCAAATAAGACTTCAATTATTGTGGAAAAACTAAGATAAATAATATAATCTTTTATCACTGATTCATCGTGTGACCAGTAATGACTCTTTTTTTTAGAATAAGTTTTATTAATTTAAATAATTTTATGTATATATGTGTGTTTAATTTTTTAAGAGATTGGAATTAAAATAAATCAACAACATAACTATGATTGCCCATTATTATTATTCAGGGGCATTGGAGTAATTCCTTGAACTAATATGCTACTTGATTTTTTTTTTATTGCCTTCAGGTGATCAAGCACGTACATTTTTCTTGCAGTCAGGCCTGCCGGCTCCTGTTTTAGCCGAAATATGGTAAAGTAGTGTTTTTTGTAGATGATCTTAAATTTCTGATTGTCTGGTTTTGTTTTGTTTTTAATACAGTTTAACATAAAGTTGTTTTTACTTGTAGTTTGTTATTAAGTAGGAATATTTCTCCAGCTTTTTAGTAAATCAGTTTTATTGAGTTAATGACTGAAAATCAATTGGGGTTTTGTTCTATAGAACAAATTTCAAATTTCCTTAGAACTTTTAAGGAAAGAAAATATATACATATCCATCGAAAAACTTTTTTTTATTATTTGGCAGAGTCTTTTATTTATTTATTTTTTTAAGTGAGAGGCAGGGAGATAGTGAGACAGACTCCCACATGTGCCCTGACAGGGATCCACCACACAACCCACCCTCATTTGGGGCTGATGCTTGAATCAACCGAGCTATTTTTTGTGCCTGAGGCTGACACGCTCAAACCAACCAAGCCATCCTCAGCGTAATTTGGCAGTCTTAAAATCTTTCTGTTATTTTGTAGTTTCATTTATTTCATCATCTATAAACCCCAAATTATTCCTCCTTTCTCCTGTTCCTACCTTAAGGAAATTGTGCTTTATAATATCTATAATAACATTTGTTTTTTAATGTATTTACAGTAAATACCAACCCCTACTCCATTTTTCTTTACACTTGGAATATTCCAATGCTTGGAAAAGTTCAGAAATATAACAAGCATTCAATAAATATTTGAATAAATGAATAAGTTTAAAATTATACTCTTGAATAATTTTTTTTCATTTGCCTTGGTGGAAGTCACCCTAAAGTCTCTAGATTCTATGTAGACTGGCAGTGTTTTATTCAGTGCCATCCCTGATCAGTATTTCTTAATGTATAGGTTTCAACTTTTATACACACACATATTTAAGTGATGATCAGTGTGTGAATGGTATCATTGTTTTTATTTTATCATCATTCTCAAATGTAATGTTGACCCTACATACAATCTAACCACATCATTGTCCTTTTAGGGCTTTGTCAGACCTGAACAAGGATGGGAAGATGGATCAGCAAGAGTTCTCCATAGCTATGAAACTCATCAAACTAAAGCTGCAAGGCCAGCAGTTGCCTGTGGTTCTCCCTCCTATTATGAAACAACCTCCTATGTTCTCTCCATTAATTTCTGCTCGTTTTGGTATGTATTTATTTAATTAAATTTGATTTCTAGGCACAAAGTTTAGTGATCAAAACAGGAATTGATGGAAAATAAAAAGGAATTGATGGCATAAAATGACAGTCCCCAGACTCCAAGTTAATTTGCATGTCTGAGATAAGAAATATTAATTAAATTTGCTGTCATAGCTTGGGTGTCCATGTGTCCCAGTTCTCCAGGGACAGTTCTCATTTATGTCTGTTGTCCTGGCATCTAGTCCATTTACTGTGCCCTTTCATAATCCCTGTTGGATGATAAATTATATGATCCCTGTCATATAGCTGATTCTAAATACTATTCTTACTTTCCTCTGTGCTTTGTATGAGTAACAGAAAAAATTTGAACAATTTTTAACTTACATGAAATAGTTTAAATTGGAGGATAATTTAAAATTGTACGTAAGTAGAAATTTCTTTAATTTAAAGGTTAATATTCCTGACCTGTGGTGGCACAGTAGATAGAGCATCGACCTAGAATGCTGAGGTTGCGAGTTCGAAACCTAAGCCTTGCCCTGCCGGTCAAGGCACATATAAGAAGCAACTATGAGTTGATGTTTCCCACTTCTCCCCCCATGTCTTTCTCTCTCTCTCTCTCTTTCTAAAATCAATAAATAAAATCTTTAAAAAAGAAAAAAGCTTAATTAGCCAGCTAATTTTAGGGCTAAAAGTTGAAGACTCTGTGCTAATTTACATAGTAATCAGAGATAACCAGTTTTCCATTAATTTTCATTAGCCAATTATTAATTATATTAGAAGCTTTCATTGAAATGGAACATTCAAAGATATCTCTATGTATCTGAAACATGTTCCTATATGCCAGATGTTAGATCTTAAAATACTAATTTCTTTCACTGTGGTAGTGAACTCGAGAGATAAATACCAAATCATTGTGTCACTATATTTATATAATGTACTTAGTATTCTGTAGTTAGTAAATGAGTAAGAGTCATCACATTGTTCCTTTGAGTGGGGGCAGTTTGGTTGTGTGTGTTAATTCAATAGCACTGTATTTATTATCCTCACATAAAATCTCATGTTTGATCTGGTAATACATTAGATACTAATATTTAATTGAAAAAGGCTGCTTAGTTTTCATGATGCTGGAAGAGAATTTTTAACTCCATAGTGGTCATTCCCTTAGTTTACATAGGTCAGAATATTGGCATTAAAAGCAGTAGTTTACCTCCCTAACTGCTAGGTCATAGCTGCTTTTGTGAATTAAGACTAGATAGTTTGCCCATAGCTTTTTTGTAAATATAGGGTCAGCTCACTATACTATAAACTTGTTTTCTGGCATGTGTTTTATAATTGATTTACTAGCACTAGAATTGTGTTCTGTTTTATCTTTAGGAATGGGAAGCATGCCCAATCTGTCCATTCCTCAGCCATTGCCTCCCGTCGCACCTATAGCAACAGCCTTGTCCCCCGCAACTTCAGGGACCACTCTTCCTCCCTTAATGATGCCTGCTCCCCTAGTGCCTTCTGTTAGCACTTCATCATTACCAAATGGAACTGCCAGTCTCATTCAGCCTTTATCCATTCCTTATTCTTCTTCAAGTAAGTACTTTACGTCTTATGAGTCAGTATTTCATATGAAGAAACTGTTATATTCATGTTCCAATGGAGGTTAAGTTTCCTTCATAATTTGTGATATTGTTTATTGTGAACTTTTTTTATTTTTCTTTTCTCTTTTATTTTTTTAGCATTGCCTCATACGTCATCTTACAGTATGATGATGGGAGGATTTGGTGGTGCTAGTATACAGAAAGCCCAATCTCTGATTGATTTAGGATCTAGTAGGTATGAATATTTAAACTTCCAACTTCTTATGCTTTTAATAAAGAGTATTTGACAAATGACTAGTTTTTAAAGCTCTGAATATATCCCAGTTTTACTTTATTATGGCCAAGTGTAAATAATTAAGGTAAATTTATTATTTATAACTTACATAAAATAAATTTTTATATTTTTAGAATTATAAATGCCTGTGGTATTTTACATAAAATAAATTTTTGTATTTTTAGAATTATAAATGCCTGTGGTATTTTACTTTTGAAAAAATGTTTCATGTAAACTAAAAATATTTTGCTCTATTTTTATTAGTCAGGTTTTTTTTCCCCAGAGCTACCTACTTTTTCTTTTACAAATGTGTTTCTTTTTTTTATATATTTTATTTATTATTAAATTTAATGCAGTGACATTGATAAATCAGGGTACATATGTTGAGAGAAAACATCTCCAGATTATTTTGACCTTTGATTGTGCTGTATACCCCTCACTCAGAGTCAAATTGTCTTCTGTCACCTTCTATCTGGTTTTCTTTGTGCCCCTCCCCTCCCCCACCCCCTCTCTCCTTTCTCGTCCCATCCCCCCTCCCCCCACCTCTCCACCCCATTGCCATCACATCCTTGTTCATGTCTCTGAGTCTCATTTTTATGTCCCATCTATGTATGGATTCATATAGTTCTTAGTTTTTTCTGATTTACTTATTTCACTCCGTATAATGTTATCAAGGTCCATCCATGTTATTGTAAATGATCCGATGTCATCATTTCTTATGGCTGAGTAGTATTCCATAGTATATATGTACCAAAGCTTTTTAATCCACTTGTCCTCTGACGGATACTTGGGCTGTTTCCAGATTTTCGCTACTGTGAACAGGGCTGCTATAAATGGGGGTGCATTTCTCCTTTTGGAGCCGTTCTATGGTGTTCTTGGGGTATATTCCTAAAAGTGGGATAGCTGGGTCAAAAGGCAGTTCGATTTTCAGTTTTTTGAGGAATCTCCATACTGTTTTCCACAGTGGTTGCACCAGTCTGCATTCCCACCAGCAGTGCAGGAGGGTTCCCTTTTCTCCACATCCTCACCAGCACTTATTCTTTGTTGTTTTGTTGATGAGCGCCATTCTGGCTGGTGTGAGGTGATATCTCATTGTGGTTTTAATTTGCATTTCTCTAATGATTAATGATGTTCAGCATTTTTTCATATGCCTATTGGCCATCTGTATGTCCTCTTTGGAAAAGTGTCTACTCATTTCTTTTTCCCATTTTTTGATTGGATTGTTTGTCTTCCTGGTGTTGAGATTTACAAGTACTTTATAAATTTTGGTTATTAACCCCTTATCAGACGTATTGTCAAATATGTTCTCCCATTGTGCAGTTTGTATTTTTATTCTGTTCTTATTGTCTTTAGCTGTGCAAAAGCTTTTTAGTTTGATATAGTCCATTTGTTTATCCTGTCTTTTATTTCACTTCCCCGTGGAGATAAATCAGCAAATATATTGCTCTGAGAGATGTCGGAGAGCTTACTGCCTATGTTTTCTTCTAAGATGCTTATGGTTTCATGGCCTACATTTAAGTCTTTTATCCATTTTGAGTTTATTTTTGTGAGTGGTATAAGCTGGTGATCTAGTTTCATTTTTTTGCAGGTAGCTGTTCAATTTTACCAGCACCATTTGTTAAAGAGGCTGTCTTTACTCCATTGTATTTCCTTACCTCCTTTGTCAAATATCAGTTGTCCATAGAGCTGTGGATTTATTTCTGGGTTCTCTGTTCTGTTCCATTGATCTATATGCCTGTTCTTATGCCAGTACCAGGCTGTTTTGAGTACAGTGGCCTTGTAGTATAACTTGATATCAGGAAGTGTGATACCTCCCACTTTATTCTTCTTTTTTAAGATTGCTGAGGCTATTCGTGTTCTTCTTTGGTTCCATATAAATTTTTGGAATATGTGATCTATATCTTTGAAGTATATCATTGGTATTTTAATTGGTATTACGTTGAATTTATTGATTGCTTTGGGTAATATAGACATTTTAATGATGTTTATTCTTCCTAACCATGAGCATGGTATATGCTTCCACTTGTTTGTATCTTCCTTGATTTCTTTTATCAATGCTTTGTAATTTTCCGAGTACAAGTCTTTAATCTCCTTGGTTAAGTTTACTCCTAGGTACTTTATTTTTTTGGTTGTAATAGTGAAGGGGATTGTTTCCTTAATTTCTCTTTCTGACTGTTCATTGTTGGCGTATAAAAATGCCTCTAATCTCTGAGTATTGATTTTATATCCTGCCACTTTGCTGAATTCATTTATCAGGTCCAGTAGTTTTTTGACTGAGACTTTAGGGTTTTCTATATATAATATCATATCATCTGCAAATAATGATAGTTTTACTTCATCTTTTCCAACTTGAATGCCTTTTATTTCTTCTTCTTGTCTGATTGTTGTGGCTAGGACTTCCAGGACTATGTTAAATAAGAGTGGTGAAAGGGGGCACCCCTGCCTTGTTCCTGATCTTAAGGGGATTGGTTTTAATTTTTGCCCATTGAGTATGATGTTGGCTGTGGGTTTCTCATAGATGGCTTTGATCATGTTGAGGTATGTTCCCTGTATTCCCACTTTGCTGAGAGTTTTGATCATGAATGGGTGCTGGATTTTATCAAATGCTTTTTCTGCATCTATTGAAATTATCATATGGTTTTTCTCCTTCTTTTTGTTTATGTGATGAATCACATTGATTGATTTACGAATATTATACCAGCCTTGCCTCCCCAGAATAAATCCCACTTGATCATGGTGTATGATTTTTTCCATATATTGTTAGATCCGATTTGCTAATATTTTGTTGAGGATTTTAGCATCTATATTCATCAGAGATATTGGCCTATAATTTTCTTTCTTTGTGTTGTCTTTGCCTGGTTTTGGAATCAGAATTATGCTCGCCTCATAAAAGGAGCTTGGAAGTCTTCCTTCCTCTTGAATTTTTTGAAATAGTTTGAGAAGGATAGAAGTTAGTTCTTCTTTGAATATTTGGTAGAATTCAGTTGTGAAGCCATCAGGCCCCGGACTTTTCTTTGTTGGGAGTTTTTTGATAACTGTTTTGATCTCATTTGGTGTAATCGGTCTGTTTAGGTTTTCTGATTCTTCCAGATTGATTTTTGGAAGATTGTATGTTTCAAGGAATTTGTCCATTTCATCTAGGTTGTCTAGTTTTTTGGCATACAGTTCTTCATAGTATTTTCTTACAATATTTTGTATTTCTGTTGTGTCAGTTGTTATTTCTCCACTCTCTAATTTTATTTGAGTCCTCTCTCTTTTTCTTGGTGATTCTAGTTAAAAAGGTTCATCAATCTTGTTTACCTTTTCAAAGAACCAGCTCCTAGTTTTATTGATCCTCTGTATTGTTTCTTTAGCCTCTATGTCATTTATTTCTGCTCTGATCTTTATTATTTCCTTCCTTCTACTACATTTGGGCTTTACTTGCTGTTCTTTTTCTAGTTCTTTTAGATGCAGGGTTAGGTTGTTTATTTGAGCTTTTTCTAGCTTCTTAACAAATGTATGTTTCTTAAAACATCTTATAATTGTTGCACATTGTTAGTTTCTTTCTTGAGCAAATTCTGCTTATTAAGTATGTTTTAATTTCAGAAAACTTCAATGTTTATTCATCAGCTTGTGTATAAATCACAATAATACTCTTATAAATTAACTTTTTTTTTCAATTACAGCTGACATTCAATATTATATTACTTTCCAGGTATACAGCGTAGTAGCCAGACATTTACACAACTTATGAAGTGACCCTCCCAACAAGTCCAGCACTACCCCCGACACCACACAGTTATTAGAATATTATTGACTATATTCCCTATGCTGTACTTGACATCCCCATGACCATTTCTAACTGCCAATATGTACTCCTTTATCTCTTCACCGTTTTCACCCAGCCCCCCAACTCGCCTCCCACCTGGCATCCAACAATTTTTTCTCTGTACCAATGAGTTTCTTTTTTGTTTATTCCTTTATTTTGTTTTTTAGATTCTACATATAAGTGAAATCATATGATATTTGTCTATCTTTGACTTATCTCACTTAGCATAATACCCTCTAGGGCCGTGATGGTGAACCTTTTTTGACTTATCTCACTTAGCATAATACCCTCTAGGGCCTGGATGGTGAACCTTTTTATAAAAACCACCCACTTTTGCAGTGCTGGTCAACCTGGTCCCTCCCACCCACTAGTGGGCGGTCCAGCTTTCATGGTGAGCCAATCACAGCACTGTTTGGTTGCTCTGCTACTGGGGCCCACCATGAAAGCTGGAACGCCCGCCCACTAGTGGGCAGGAGAGACCAGGTTGACTAACACTGCAAAAGTGGGCAGTTTTTATAAAAAGGTTCACCATCACAGCTCTAGGTTCATCCATGTTGTCACAGATGGTAGGATTTCATACTTTTATATGGCTTAGTAATAATACATTGTATACACATACCATATCTTTATCCAATAGTGCTCTTTAAAGCAGTAACCTAGAATCTCTGTATCCTAGCTTAAGCACTCACTGATTGCATTTAAACCTTTCTTTTTTCCTTAGCATCACTGAGCCATAGTTTGCCCCTACAGAAGCTGGGACAGTAATTAATACCTTTTAAGTTTGTCAGAAAGATTAGAATATTTTTAAAGGCCCCAGCACAATATGGGGCCTGGTACATAGCAGGTTCTTGATATATAGTAGTTCTATACTTCATATGGCATTTGCTTTCCTGAGAAGAAGGATAATTCCCTGAATTTTTTCAATATTAAATAAAAAGCAATTACTATTATATTATAGAAAGTATGCTTATTAATGTGTCTGCATTATAGAGTTTAAATGTATTTTATTTAGTAACATAAAATTTTTAAATAAATTTTGTTATAGCTCAACTTCCTCAACTGCTTCACTGTCAGGGAACTCGCCCAAGACTGGGACCTCAGAGTGGGCAGTTCCTCAGGCTTCAAGATTGAAATATCGGCAAAAATTTAATAGTCTTGACAAAAGCATGAGTGGATACCTCTCAGGTAAGTGGTATACAGTGCTTAAGAATGTGAGAAAGTTAAAGTTTTTCATATGGACATCTATTGAAGAACTTGTATTGGATTTTATACTTTGTAACTTCATTGGATTTTATACTTTGTAGCTCATCTAAAATTTTAACATCAAAAAATTTTGACAAGAGCCCTGGCAGGCTGGCCCACTGGTAGAGCGTCAGCCCAGCATGTAGAAGTCCCAGGTTCGATTTCTGGCCAGAGCACACAGGAGAAGCACCCATCTGCTTCTCCACCCATACCCCTTTCCCTTCTCTCTCTCTCTCTCTCTTTTTCCCTCCCACAACCGAGGCTCCATTGGAGCAAAGTTTGCCCAGGTGCTGAGGATGACTGTATGGCCGCCGCCTCAGGGACTAGAATGGTTCCGGTTACAATGGAGTGACAGCCTAGATGGGCAGAGCATCGCCCCCTGATGGGCTTGCTGGGTGGATCCTGGGTTGGGCACATCGGGAGTCTGTCTGTCTGCCTCCCTGCTTCTCACTTCAGAAAGATACAAAAAAAAAATTTGGCAGGCATTGAATAAATACAAATAATGTAAGTTTTATAAGAGTTCAAAGATGAGGTCCTGGCCCGTTGGCTCAGTGGTAGAGCGTCAACCCAGTGTATTGATGTCCCACGTTCAATTCGTATTCAGGGCACACAGAAGAAACGACCATCTGCTTCTCCACCCCTCCCCCACCTCCCCACCCCTCTCTTTTTCTTTCTCTCTCTCTCTTCCACTCTCACAACCATGGCTTGATTGGTTCAAGCATGTCAGCCCTGGGTGCTGAGGATGGCTGGGTAGAGCTTCTGCTTCAGTTGCTAAAAATAGCTCAGTTGAGCATAGCCCCAGATAGGCAGAGCATCGGCCCCAGACAGGGATTGTCGGGTGGATCCCAGTTGGGGTGCATGCAAGCGTCTGTCTCTCAGTCTCACCACCTCTCACCTGGCAAAGAAGAAATAAAAAAGAGTGCAAAGATGGATATAACTTGAGTGTTTTCTTACAATAAAATTGAGCATATGGCCCTGGCCGGTCGGCTCAGTGGTAGAGCGTCACCTGGCGTGCAGAAGTCCCGGGTTCGATTCCTGGCCAGGGCACACAGGAGAAGCGCCCGTCTGCTTCTCCACCCCTCCCCCCTCCTTCCTCTCTGTCTCTCTCTCCCCCTCCCTCAGCGAGGCTCCATTGGAGCAAAGATGGCCCGGGCGCTGGGGATGGCTCCTTGGCCTCTGCCCCAGGCGCTGGAGTGGCTCTGGTCGCGACAGAGTGATGCCCCGGAGGGGCAGAGCATCACCCCCTGGTGGGCGTGCCAGGTGGATCCTGGTCGGGCGCATGCGGGAGTCTGTCTGACTGTCTCTCCCTATTTCCAGCTTCAGAAAAATACAAAAAAAAAAAAAAAAATTGAGCACACATCTAGATCCAAAAGACCTCACCCTTGAGAAGATCAAACCTCATGCTCCAGTGTAATGCATGAATGGAGAACCTCACATGACAGAAGGGAGTGTGTGGGACTTAGCTTCAGCTCAGTTACCTTACCTGAGAACCCCCTTCTTCATTGGGTCTTTCTCTGTTTGCCCTTCCTAAAACCTCATATGAGCATTGCTCATCCTTTAATGCTCAAACCCAAATGTAGCCATAAAACTTGACTTTAGATCCCCATAGAATATTTGAGTCCATGCTAGAACAAATATCCAAACTTGACTCATCGAGGATAGCAAAGGGGATATAAACAGAGGGTGATAGGCAAGTAGAATTCCCACCTTCTAACTTTCCCCTCTCTTCACTTAGCCACGAATTACAATTTAGGCCAAGAAAATGAGTATTTAAAAGTAATGGAGCTTTAAAGTGCTAGGGAACGTAGAATGGGCTATATTAATCTGATGAGATTAGATAAAACAGCTTGTGAGAAGGAAACATTTAAGCTCTAGCATGAAAGAAAGAGGATTTATACAGCTAGAGATTGAAGGTGAGGGCATTTGAAGGTGACAGAAGAATTCTTAAGAGCAAAAAGTTCATGGCATGTTTGGAGAAAGAAAAGTCTATGAAATTGAAGTATAGGGTCACTAGTTACGCAATAGGGTAGGAGAGCAGTAAGATTTTAGGAACTGATGGACAAGCAAGAATATGCAGTATTCTCTTTAAAGATATATACCTATGTGATAAAAACATTTTTTACTTTTTACTTTCTTTTATTTTTTAGTGAGGGGAGGGTAGGCAGAGACAGACTGCCACATGCGCCCTGACCAGATCCACCTGGCAAACCCACTAGGGAGTGATCCTCTGCCCATCTGGGGCCCTTGCTCTACTGAAACCAGAGCCAATTTTTAGTGCCTGAGGCAGAGGCCATGGAGCCATCCTCAGTACCCAAGACCAACTCGCCCTAATTGAGCCATGGCTGCAGGATGGGAGAAGAGAGAGTGAGAGTGGGAGGGGTGGAGAAGCAGATGGGCGCCTTTCCTGTGTGCCCTGACCAGGAATCGAACCCAGGACCTCCACACACTGGGCCAATGCTCTATCACTGAGCCAACTCGCCAGGACCAAAAACATTTTTTTTAACCAAGGGAATTTACATACAAAATTCAGGATAGTATTTACCTCTTCTAGAGACATGTAGTGAAATTCAGGGAACTCAGCTTCAAAGCATTTAGTCATAGGATCTAGTTTTTAAGTTGTGTATCAGTTCATGGGTGACTTTTGTTGTTATACTTTATAACTTACAGATACACTATTATATATGTATCAAATATTAATAATAAAATTTTCTGTGATTTTATCAAATTGTGTGAAACAAGGTATGCTATATTTTTAAGTAACCTTTTTACTTATTTTTTTAACATTTTAACCTCTCTAAAATTGAAATGTGGTTCACATCAGTGGTGCGTTAACATTGTGTCATGGTATTGGCCATGTTCTTTTTTTTCTTAGTTCTACGTAAAATAATGATGTGTCTTATAATTGATAGCATCGTAGATTCTGTGAAATAATGGTATTCAAACATGCTCGAGATTTATGTAAGATCATGATTCCCATTTTTTGAAACAATGAACTTGTTTTGTTTGGGCCCTACCTTTGGCTTGAAAGAGGTTTCTTTTTTCAGATTAACAAAAGTGGATTCAAATGACATGTATAAAAATATTCGTGACAGCTTCATTAAAAGCATCCCCCAAAAAAGCAGTCTAAATGTCCATCAACAGAAGAATGGATAAATTGTAGTGTATTTCTATAACAAGCCCTTACAGCAATAAAAATGACTGGACTGCTGATATTTGCAGCAACATAGATGCAGTTCACTTATACTGTGTTGAATGAAAAAAGCCTGGCACACAAGATGCATGCTATTTAATCCATTTTTATGAAGCTCAATACAGGAAGCTTAGCTGGTGGTGATAGAAATCAGAGTGGTGTCCTTACTCTGTTGGGAAGGGGCCACGCCCAGGCCTTCTGGAAACATTCTGTATCTTTTTTTTTTTTTTTTCATTTTTCTGAAGCTGGAAACGGGGAGAGACAGTCAGACAGACTCCCGCATGCGCCCCACCGGGATCCACCCGGCACGCCCACCATGGGGCGACGCTCTGCCCACCAGGGGGCGATGCTCTGCCCATCCTGGGCATCGCCATATTGCGACCAGAGCCACTCTAGCGCCTGGGGCAGAAGCCACAGAGTCATCCCCAGCGCCCGAGCCATCTTTGCTCCAATGGAGCCTTGGCTGCGGGAGGGGAAGAGAGAGACAGAGAGGAAAGTGCGGCGGAGGGGTGGAGAAGCAAATGGGCGCTTCTCCTGTGTGCCCTGGCCGGGAATCGAACCCGGGTCCTCCGCACGCACATTCTGTATCTTGATATAGATGTTGGTTACATGTGTACATACCTATGTAAAAAGTCATCCAGCAGTACACTTAAGATTAGCACACTTTATTTATGTGCTTCAAATATACAGTGTAGCCTGACCGGACAGTGGCGCAGTGGATAAAAGGTTGGACTGGGATGTGGAGGACCCAGGTTCGAGACCCCAAGGTCGCCAGCTTGAGTGTGGGCTCATCTGGTTTGAGCAAAACTCACCAGCTTGGACCGAAGGTCACTGGCTTGAGCAAGGGGTTACTTGGTTTGCTAAAGGCCCACAGTCAAGGCACCATATGAGAAAACAATCAATGAACAACTAAGGTGTCGCAACAAAAAACTGATGATTAATGCTTCTCATCTCTCTCTGTTCCTATCTGTCTGTCCCTGTCTATCCCTCTCTCTGACTCTTTCTCTGTCTCTGTAAAAAACAAACAAACAAAACACCTGTAAACAAAGGTGGGTTTGTCTTGGAATATGAAAAAATTGATCTCCTAATGTTACTTTATTTGTATATATGCCATATTGTATAAAGGTTTTATATTGTTTTGTTTTTAGAGAATGTTGTTATTCTTAGACCTATGAGAATAAAGCTGTGTATCCATAGTTAAAGGAAGGATAGATCTTCTTTGAAAAGAAGTTGCTTCTGATATCCTCAGATATATGAATATGGAGCTGACCTAAGCTTACACATTATGCTATTCAGTGAATATTGGTAGTCTAATTTTCCCCTTATGTTCTTTCTCTTAAATCTTAATCATGATTTATTTAAATTCATTGACTCAGATTTTTCCTGAGTCACGTATTTTCCAAGCACTCTGTTGAGGTACTGGAATGCAGAGAGAAGGAAGACATGGTCCCTATCTCTGAAGAGCCCATAGGTCATAATCACAGAATTTGATTAGTGGTTTAAAAGTGCTGTGATTAATATAGGTGAGATAGTGGCCCTGGCCTCAGTAGAAAAGTGTTGTCCCGGCGCACTGAAGTTGTGGATTCGATCCTCAGTTTAGGCATGTACAAGAAGCTATCAATGAGTACACAACTAAATGGAACAACTAAGTGGAACAAGTTGATGCTTCTCCCTCTTCCTCCCTCCCTCTTCCCCTCCCCTTCCTCTCCTTCCTTCCCTCTTTTCCTCCCTCTCTCTCTCCCTCTCTCTCCTGCTTTCTCCCTCTCTCTCCCTCTCTCTCTTCCTCTCTCTCTCCTCTCTCTTCCCCCTTCCTCTCTCAATTAATGAAAAAATTGAAACATATATCTATATATAGATATCCATATTTATATAGAGATATCTATATAGATATATCTGTAGATATATGAGAAAGTAACTGAAAATATGAGAGATTCATAAAAGAGTGACATTTGAGCTGGACCTTGGAGAATAAATAGACTACCAGGTAGAGGATGGAGGGACTGGTATTGTAGGCACAGGAAATAGGATATCAAGAGGATTGGCAGACCAATGGTGTACATGTTCAAGTGAGCTTTTCTTAGTAAAGCACTCTACTGGTTCTCTGTAGCCCTTTATATTATTCAGACTTTGCTCAAATTGAAGCCTTCCACCAGTATGCTCTTAAACATGTACATTCCTCCCTTTCTTCCTGCTCTGTCACCTAATGCTAAGGGATCTACTCTGTTACCTTTGTCCAAGAGCTGAAACCTTAGTTATTGACCTTTTTTCTTTTATTTATTTATTTATTTATTTGTAGTTATTGACCTTTTTTCATGCTTGAAATAGCCTTCCATTTCTCTTTATTGGAATAATCCTCCTGTTAACACAAAAATATCCCTGAGGAATAATTAATTGGTGAGGCTCTGAGCTATCTTTAATATTTTTCCTTATGTGATTTCTGTTAAGTGGCCAGATTTTTAAAAAGAATGAAAATTTGGATGTTTTTATTTATTGATTAGAGAAAGAGAGGAAGACAGAGTGAGAGAGAGAGAGAGACATCATGTTGTTCCACTTACTTTTGCATTCATTGGTTGATTCTTGTATGTGCTGTGACCCAGGTTCAAACCTGCAACCTTGGTATATCAGGACGATGTTCTAACTAACTGAGCTACCTGGCCAGGGCCTGAACAATTTTTAAGTAATATAATATAAACATTCACTTGCATAATGTGTGTGTGTATGTGTGTGTGTGTGTGTATACACACATACATACACATGGAATACTTCTGTTTGTTCCATATAGTGTATGTAGCTTTGATTATACAGACCTCTGTGTTCAAAGCTCAGTGAAACATTGGGCTAGGGGGCATTTGTGCTACTTTGGTTGTGGGAGCTTTTGCTGAGGAAAAGTTAGCAGATGTACGGCTTGCTCTCTTCTGTACAGAAGCATTTGGACCATCCTTGACTCAGGCTGAACCCAGAGTAGGGGCTGACTTCTGGTACTCATGACTCAGTCACCTGTGAGTGAGAGCGGCAGGCCTGGTGTACTGACCAGGGAGACCTTCCCTAGAGAAGCCACATGATTTTACCTGTAATCAGAAAGCCTCAGATTAGCTCACCAGGAAAGAATGCTCCTGTCAGGTAGACAGGCACTTCTATTCTGTAATATTTTCATTGAAGATCAGGAAACCTGTTACAGAAACATATTTTTGTTTTCTCACTGAGGGAAAGAAAAATTGAACAGTTTACTGTACAAAGTAAGCATTCAGTGAATGTTAGCTATTACTACTATTGGACTCTATCTCTTAAGTCTCCATTGCCCCTAGATAGAGAACTTTGGATTAAACTTTATTCATTACTTTCGCAGATATTTATTAAGCATCTTCTGTGTGTCAAGCATGGGGGTTATACATTAGTGAATAAAGCAGTCAGAGTTTTTGTCTTCACAGAACTTAGCGTAATAGAGGAAACAGGCAAACAGGTAAATATATAAATGTTACATTACAAATTGTGATACAGATATGAAGGAAGCAGGCAGGAAGTGGATAGGGTGGACAGAGACTTCTCTCTGAAAAGGTGACGTTAAATTGTGACTTAAGGGGTGAGAAGGACCTATACATGCAATGGTGTAGAATTGCATGTGTAGACTTGATGTTGGATGTGGATGTACAAGAGAGAGGGATCAGGGTGACTCTGATTTCTGGCTTCAGCCACTGAATGGACAGTGATGCTGTAGAGAAAGGAAGACAGAAAGAACGGTTGGGTGAAGATTAGGAAGAAGAATGTGGGAGGGGTTTGAGAGAGTAGTTTTGTACATGTTTGGTTTGAGATGCTTGTGAATTACGTAAGTAGATTTTTTAGTTGCACATAGACTAAGTTTAAACTTAGAGGAGACATTTGGGCTGGGGATGTTCATTTGGGAATCACCAGCCTTTAGGTGCTATTTTAAGTAATAGAAATGGATGTGAACACACAGAATACAATGTCCAGGACAGATCTTTTGAAAATGCCAGCCGTTACTAGTCATTTAGAAGAGAAAGAGGAGAGATAAAGGAACAATCAGAAATATAAAAGGAGATCTGAAAATGCTAACTAAGGAACCTGTGCTTCCAGTTGCAGTGGGTGTACAAGGAGGCTCAAGAACAGGGGTCCCCAAACTTTTTACACTGGAGGCCAGTTCACTGTCCCTCAAGACCGTTGGAGGGCCGGACTATAAAAAAAACTATGAACAAATCCCTGTGCACACTGCACATATCTTATTTTAAAGTAAAAAAACAAAACGGGAACAAATATAATACTTAAAATAAAGAACAAGTAAATTTAAATCAACAAACTGACCAGTATTTCAATGGGAACTATGGGCCTGCTTTTGGCTAATGAGATGGTCAATGTCCGGTTCCATATTTGTCACTGCTAGCCGTTACAAGTGATATGATGCACTTCCGGAGCCGTGACACGTGCGTCCTGCGTCACCAGAAGTAGTACTGTATGTGAGCGATGCCGCGCTTTGCGGCGCTGCCACATACAGTACTCCAGGAGCACAAGATGCACTGACCACCAATGAAAGAGGTGCCCCTTCCGGAAGTGTGGTGGGGGCCGGATAAATGGCCTCAGGGGGCCGCATGTGGCCCAGAGGCCATAGTTTGTGGACCCCTGCTCTAGAATTTGGCCTCTAAATACTGTCTGTACTAGAGGCTCAGTCCTTTGTGTCTGTTGCTTATGTAGTGTTATCTTCTGAAAAGACATGGGGAGCATTTGGTTCCACTAATTCTAGATTTTCTTTCTTTATTGTTTGATTGATTGATTTTCCTTAAGTGAGAAGTGGGGAGGCAGAGACAGACTACCACATGTGCCCCAACTGGGATCTACCTGGCAAGCCTCCTACTGGGCGATGCTCTGCCCATCTGAGGCTGTTGCTCCATTGCTCAGCAACCAGCAATTTTAGTGCCTGAGGCAAGGCCATGGAGCCATATTCAGTGCCCAGGGCCAACTTGCTCCAACCGAGGCATGGCTGTGGGAGGGTGAGAGAGAGAGAGAAGGGAGAAGGGAAGGGGTAGAAAAGCAGGTGGTCACTTCCCCTATGTGCCCCGACTGGTAATCGAACCTGGAACATCTAATGCCAGGCTGATACTCTACCACTGAGCCAACTGGCCAGGGCTTAATTCTAGATTTTAAATTTCCTTGGAGTCAGGGAACGTGTTTGTTTTGATTGCTACTAAATGCTCAGTGCCTGGCACATGGTAGAAACTTGGATGTTAAAAGTTCCCAGGATAACCTGACCAGGTGGTGGCACAGTGGATAGAGCATCGGACTGTGATGCGTAAGACCCAGGTTCGAGACCCTGAGGTCACCAGCTTGAGCGCGGGCTCATCTGATTTGAGCAAAGCTCACCAGCTTGGACCCAAGGTTGCTGGCTCGAGCAAGGGGTTCCTCGGTCTGCTTTAACCCCACGGTCAAGGCACATATGAGAAAGCAATCAATGAACAACTAAGGTGTCACAGCAACAACAAAAAAACACTAATGATTGATGCTTCTCATCTCTCTCCGTTCCTGTCTGTCTGTCCCTATCTATCCCTCTCTATGACTCTCTTTGTAAAAAAAAAAAAAAAAAAAAGAGGTTCCCAGGATAGCAGCAGTGTTATTTTATAGATACAGTTGTTTAGCTTTGCATGACTTTAAATAGGCTAAAGAATTTTCTCTTTTTTCTTTTTTTTTTCATTTTAATGTTTTTTCCTCCCAATCAGGTTTTCAAGCTAGAAATGCCCTTCTTCAGTCAAATCTTTCTCAAACTCAGCTAGCTACTATTTGGTGAGTTTTATCCATTAATTATGATTTTAAACTATACATCCTGTATTATAAGAAAGATATTGTTTCTGTTATAGTTGTCATTTGAAAGTAAGTGCAAACTTAAAAGCAAATATACTGCTCACAAAAATTAGGGGATATTTCAAAATGAATATGAAATGATAAAATGTCCCCCAATTTATTATTTTTTTGAATTTTTCCAAAATGAGAAGCATCCCAGTCAGACAGACTTCTGCATGTGCCTGACTGGAACCCACCCGGCATGCCCACCAAGGGGCAGTGCTCAGCCCCTCTGGGGGTTGCTCCATTGCAACCAGAGCCATTCTAGCGCTTGAGGCGGAGGCCATGGAGCCATCCTCAGTGCCCGGGCCAACTTTGCTCCAATGGAGCCTTGGCAGTGGAAGGGAAGAGAGATAGAGAGAAAGGAGAGGGGTGAAGGGAGGAGAAGCAGATGGGCGCTTCTCCTGTGTGCCCTGGCTGGGAATCGAACCCAGGACTTCCACACGCTGGGCTCTACCGCTGAGCCAGCCGGCCAAGGGAAAATGTCCCCCAGTTTTTGTGAGCAGCATAAAATTGTGCAGAATGTTATTCTTTAGAATTTGGCATTTAATTATTTTACAGGTAAAACTAGATTGTTTTTATATAATGCCTCTGTGGAGAATTTGAGAATATCTCATGGTTAATGTAGAATTAAATGTGGTTTCATAGGTGAATTAACCATGAAAAAAGTCCACCTTTTTAGAAGAAATATTTTTCTTTCTATTTAAAATTTTCTTTCTTTTGTGATATAAAATTAAGGGTAAAAATTTGCTCACTTCTCTGTATCTCTAGACATTTCACTAAAATACGTTACAGTAACTATTTTCCTACCATTATTGTTTTAAATATAAAAAAACTGAATTCTTTTACAAATATTTTACTCTGAACTAAGACTTTTCTTTCTCAGTTGTGAATGTTCATGTTTTCTTTAGGACTCTGGCTGACATTGATGGTGACGGACAGCTAAAAGCTGAAGAATTTATCCTGGCAATGCACCTCACTGACATGGCCAAAGCTGGACAGCCTTTGCCCCTGACTTTACCTCCTGAGCTGGTCCCTCCATCTTTCAGGTAATTATCTCTGGAAGTGAAGAGGAGTGGTTTTGGTCAGTTGGCAGATTTGAGTATTACTTTGAGATTTCCACTAGTTTAGTGGAGAGTTGAACATTTACTCTGACATTTGATTTTGGAATTTAATGAATTACACAGAGAAGGAATAGATATTAGACATAAGTGTGTTTTTATTGTGTTATTGATAAGAAAACTGATGCCTAAAGAGGTTTAGGATAAACTTACCCAATAACAATTGGCTGAACCATGACTTGAATCCAGATCTCTCTACCTTGACAATCTATATACTGCTGTTCACTGTAACTACAAACTGTCCTGTGTTTTAAGTATCTTTAATACAACGATTAACTTGGTCTGGTCATTGGTAGTCTGTATAATTGAGTCTAAAAATTCCCAGACTGCAGGATGATTAATTTGTTTGTTGTTTGCTTTTCTTAGAGGAGGAAAGCATATTGATTCCATTAATGGAACTCTGCCTTCCTACCAGAAAATACAAGAAGAAGAACCTCAGAAAAAATTGCCAGGTAACATTGAGTGTCTGAATTGTAGATTTGTAGTGAGTGCTCTTAAATTTTACCTTGAAATGTAAATGAATTTTTGGAATTTTTACATTTTAAAGATTTTATATGCTATATGAGAAACTAATTGATGAATGGGATGGATTTTGATATCAATAAAATTAAGATTGTCAAAATTGAGAGAATATGTAGGAAGAAGAGACAGTGTTTGTATTTGATAAGAATGTGTGTATGAAACATCTTAAAGTGTTTCTTTCACTTTAGGAGAAATCAGTAGAGCAAACTTGTGATAAAATCTTAAACTTTAGAAAAAAGTTCAGGCCCTGGCTGACTGGTTCAGTAGATAGAGCATCAGCCCGCGTGCAGATGTCTGGGGTTCAATTCCCGATCAGGGCACACAAGAAAAGTGATCATCTGCTTCTCTCCCCTTGTTCTTCCCCTTCTTACTCTTTTCCCCTCTTGCAGCCAGTGGCTCGATTGGTTTGAGCCTCAGCCCTGGGCACTGAGGATAGCTCAGTTGGTATGAGTGTTGGCCTCAGGCACTGAGGTTAGCTCAGTTGATTCGAGCATTGGCCCTAGACTGGGGTTGCTGAGTGGATCCCAGTTGGGGTGCATGTGGGAGTCTGTCTCTATCTCCCCTCCTCTCACTTAAAAAAAAGTTTAAATATTGGTTGAAAAAGTGTATGTGTATGTATTTCAAAATATTAAAAAGTTAGTGGCACATATCAAATAAAACAAATATATAGCCATCCAGCTTTGGTTGTCCTTGAAGAAAATGCTGAGAAAAAAATTAAAAAGTATTTTTATTGGCAGGTGTAGTCAAAATTATTTCTTTCTTGGGTGGATTCAGACCCTCAAATTTCTTTTCTAAAAATGAATATTTTTAGAACAGAAATATTTTACTATTTACATTTGAGTTAAAATTATCCTTAGGAGAAGTATCCAAAGAGTAATAGCCCTCACCTGACCAGGTGGTGGCGCAGTGGATAGAGCGTCGGACTGGGATGTGGAGGACCCAGGTTCGAGATCTCGAGGTCGCCAGCTTGAGCGCGGGCTCATATGGTTTGAGCAAGGCTCACCAGCTTGAGCCCAAGGTTGCTGGCTCGAGCAAGGGTTTACTCATTCTGCTATAGCCCCCCCAGTCAAGGCACGTATGAGAAAGCAATCAATGAACCTACTAAAAAGCCACAACAAAGAATTGATGTTTCTCATCTCTCTCCCTTCCTGTTTGTCAGTCCCTATCTGTCCCTCTCTCTGACTCTATCTCTGTCACCAAAAAAAAAAAAAAAAAAAAAAAAAAAAAAATCACAGGGCATGAGTATGTTGAAACTGGATTGTGGGTTCTGCATGTGTGAAGATGCTTATAATATACCTTACTTAGTTACTTTTGAGGACAAACGGAAGGCCAACTATGAGCGGGGGAACATGGAACTGGAGAAGCGACGCCAAGCCCTGATGGAGCAGCAACAGAGGGAGGCAGAACGGAAAGCCCAGAAAGAAAAGGAAGAGTGGGAACGAAAACAGAGAGAACTACAGGAACAAGAATGGAAGAAGCAACTTGAATTAGAAAAACGCTTGGAGAAACAGAGGGAATTGGAGAGACAACGGGAGGAAGAAAGGAGAAAAGAGATAGAAAGACGAGAGGTTATTTTTAAGTTATTTTATTTCCTAAGAAAATCATTATATTTAATAAGTGGCTGTATTTCCTTCAATTAAAAAAATGGTTGGTTCTGTCATGGCTTTACCTATGCCTCATTCATTCTTACTTATTTTATATAAATCTGAATCTTGCCTGTGAGGGGTTTTCAGGGTGGTAGGGAAAGGTCTGCAGGTGACATCTCAAAGGATTGATTGCAAAGCAGAGTGAGGAGCCCAGGTTAGTGAGTCAGAGGAGTCAGTTTGGTCCAGTCATTAAACAAAAGTAAGCTTAGGATCCATAGTTAAGAGACCAAGGAATTGGAGAGGCAGAAAGATGAGAGTGGGGGCCCTGGCTGGTTGGCTCAGCGGTAGAGCGTCAGCCTGGCGTGTGGGGGACCCGGGTTCGATTCCCGGCCAGGGCACATAGGAGAAGCGCCCATTTGCTTCTCCACCCCCCCCTTCCTCTCTGTCTTTCTCTTCCCCTCCTGCACCCAAGGCTCCATTGGAGCAAAGATGGCCCGGGCGCTGGGGATGGCTCCTTGGCCTCTGCCCCAGGCGCTAGAGTGGCTCTGGTCGCGGCAGAGCGACGCCCCAGAGGGGCAGAGCATCGCCCCCTGGTGGACAGAGCATCGCCCCCTGGTGGGCAGAGTGTCGCCCCTGGTGGGCGTGCCGGGTGGATCCCGGTCGGGCGCATGCGGGAGTCTGTCTGACTGTCTCTCCCCGTTTCCAGCTTCAGAAAAATACAAAAAAAAAAAAAAAAAAGAAAGAAAGATGAGAGTGGGGAGTCAGAGGTCTAATGAGGAATCAAGAGGCTGGGCTTGCACAGGTCCTTGGGATAACGTGTTATGTGGGGCGTAGGGGGTGGTTGCCAGGAAGACTGGCTGTGTTAAAGGGCTAAGGATGGAGTGCCATAAATTACATTGATACTAAAATAATATGAATAGAATTTGTTTTCTTCAGTAATTCCTATCAACATTTTTAATTAAGTCATCCTTTTGTTTATTCAGAGAAAAGTAACTGAAACAAGATGAGAATCCTGTGAATCACTAGGTTTGATAAATGAAGTCTCTTTTGTGGATGTTCTTTAGGCTCATTGATAAAACTAGGTCTGCCCAGCTACCCATAGGCACTGAAATCCTGCCTCGCTTGTATTTCATTATCCCATTGGTTTTTGAGTGGTACAAAATATTTCATTTAGAAGTTAACTTTAATTCGTTATTCTCAGGCAGCAAAACAGGAACTTGAAAGACAACGCCGTTTAGAGTGGGAGAGAATTCGTAGACAGGAGCTTCTCAATC
Organism: Saccopteryx leptura; assembly: GCF_036850995.1. Taxonomy (NCBI): domain Eukaryota; kingdom Metazoa; phylum Chordata; class Mammalia; order Chiroptera; family Emballonuridae; genus Saccopteryx; species Saccopteryx leptura. The sequence goes on along the minus strand of NC_089505.1, from coordinate 289,986,234 downwards.
AAAGGAACAGAGAACAGGAAGAAATTGTCAGGTTAAACTCTAAAAAGAAGAGTCTTCATCTCGAGTTGGAAGCGCTGGTATGGCTAATGTTTAAGTGAAATTTATCTGAATGATGGTGGAGTTACCTGTTGAAAAATGTTGATGTTTATTAAATCTACCTCATGAATACATTGTTTTAATGTAATTAATAGTTATATTTTCATATGTACTTTTTTTAACTGGACAATGTAGTTTACTAAAACAGGATAAATGACTTGCCTGACCAGGCGGTGATGCAGTGGGGTAGAGTGTCATCCTGGGACCCTGAGGACTCAGGTTTGAAAACCCAAGGTTGCTGGCTTGAGGGTGGGTTCATCAGGCTTGAGCTCAGGGTTGCTGGCTTGAGCATGGGATCATAGACATGACCTCATGGTCACTGGCTTGAGCCCAAGGTCGCTGGCTTGAGCAAGGGGTCACTGGCTTGGCTGTAGCCCCCCGTTCAAGGCACATATGAGAAAGCAATCAGTGAACAACTAAGGAGCCTCAATGAAGAATTGCTGCTTCTCATCTCCCTCCCTTCCTGTCAATCTGTCCCTCTTTCTTTCTGTCTCTCTCACTAAAAAAAAAAAGGATAAGTGACTCAAAATGCTGAAAATTATGTGTGGTCTCAGTTCCAATGCTGACAAACTGTGTACTCTTGGGCAAGACATTTCCCTTCTCTGTGCCTTACCTTGCCCATCTATAAAATAAAAGGTTGTGCTAGCTCAGTAATTTTCATTTTTTACAGCGGTCTCTGGAAGATGGCCTACAGAGCGATGACCAGAGGTGGGGGCAGGAAGCCTGATGCCAGGGCAGTTTGCCTGCTTGGGGAAAAAAAGCATTCTACTGCTAAAAAGGAAAATGATTTGAGACTGCTGACATAAATGATCTATTACAATGCCTTCCAGTTCTGTAGGAATGTAGTTATTAGCTAATACTGGCTATTATACTTACTAATTTTTATGCATCAGATGTCAGAGGGCCTGGTTGTTAAAATACTTTGAAATGCAAAGTGAGTTGCTTTAAAGGGTCTGGGGAAGGCACACCATTCTACTATGACCCTAGAATCCCATAAGTCTAACCTGATAATATAGTAAGGTTTTGCAAAAATGCATGTGTAGCCATGTGGTAGATCCAAATTTAGGTCTCATTTAATTATTTAGTGCATAACTTGAATTACATTTAAAAAATTATCACAGTATTTTTAGTTATAAAAGTACTATTTTATGCCTTCAATTGGATAGGAAAGCATACCACAATTATTAATTATGCCACAGTACTACAAAACAAGCCTAAAAACCTTTAGCTTCTTTGTGTAGCTAATTGGATATCTGTCTAAACCATCATCTAGACCAGGGGTCTCAAACTTGCGGCCCGCCAAACAATTTTGTGCAGCCCACAGACTAATCCCCTAGGCTTACTTAATTTTATCCAAAATATTTTGAACTTCGTGGATTAGTCTGCGGGCCGCACAAAATTGTTCGGCGGGCCGCGAGTTTGAGACCCCTGATCTAGACTATATATTTTTCCTTAAAAATACAGTTGGTTCAGTGGCTAGAGCATCAACCTGGTCTATATATGTCCCAGGTTTGATTCCCAGTGAGAGCACACAAGAAAAGCTACCATCTGCTTCTCTCTCCTATTCTCTCCCCCTTCTCTCCCTCTTCCAAGCATCAGCCCTGGGCACAGAGGACTCATTGGTCCAAGTGTCAGCCTCAGGCACTAAAAATAGCTCAGTTGATTTGAACGTCAACCCAAGATGCAGTTGCTGGGAGGATCCCAGTCGGGGTACATACAGCAAGTCTGTCTTACTATCTGCCTTCCTCTCACTGAAATTAAAACACACACACACATAAATAAAAGGTCTACCGGAAAGTTCTGTCCGTTTCTATCACAACAAGTTTCGACACATAAGCACGTTTATTTGGCTCATGTGTGCCTATTTTTATCACTTAATGTATACATACTGACATAGCAAATTAACTAAAACAAAGTTGGTTCATGTTAGTCTTATGTGTGAAGCGATAGTGTACCCATGGCTACTGATAAAGTTCATTTACGCCACTGTAATTTTTACGAATTTCAACAAGGAAGAAGTGCTACAAAAGCATGTCTGTCGCATCCACCATATTCCCTGGAGTTAGCACCCTCTGACTATCACTTGTTTTTGTCCTTACAAAATTTTTTGAAGGGCAAAAAATTCAAAAATGATTAAGATATCAAACAAGCACTGGTTTAATTTTTTCGCATCAAAAGATAAAATATTTTTCAAAAATGGGATATACAAATTGCCCTCACGCTGGCAAGAAATCATTATTAATAATGGCAATTATTCTATTTAATAAAGTTTATTGATGGTAAGAATAATTTGTATTTTGTTTTATTCCAAAAACGGACAGAACTTTCCGGTAGACCTTATATATTTGGGAGGAGACCTTAAGATTGATCATTTTTCCCTTAAGAACTGGGATAATGCACTGAGTGATAGCGTGGATTATTGTGCAGAGTCTGAAGAGGTCCAGAGCCTCTGCTTATATGTGCTGAAGAAGATAACACGAGCCTGACCAGGCGGTGGCGCAGTGGATAAAGCATCGAAATGGGATGCAGAGGACCCAGGTTCAAGACCCCGAGGTCACCAGCTTGAGCACAGGCTCATCTGGTTTGAGCAAGGCTCACCAGCTTGGACCCAAGGTCGCTGGCTTGAGCAAGGGGTTACTCGGTCTACTGTAGCCCCACAGTCAAGGCACATATGAGAAAACAATCAATGAACAACTAAGGTGCCACAACGAGAAACTGATGATGGATGCTTCTCATCTCTTTCTCTGTTCCTGTCTGTCTGTCCCTATCTATCCCTCTTTCTCTGTCTCTGTTAAGAAAAAAAAAAGAAGATAACAGGAGCTCTAGGATGAACATAGCATATTCCCTTCAGCATGTTTTTCTCAAATATCAAATTTGGATTATCACTGATTTTTTAATCAGGGGTCTCATTTCTCCTACCACACTATATTAATTTGCCAAGGCTGCCATAGCAAATACCATAGGTGGCTTAAACAACAGAAGTTTATTTTCTCACAGTTCTGGAGGCTGTAAGTCCAAGATCTAGGTGTTGGTGGGTTTGGTTTCCTTTGAGGCCTCTCTACATGCAGATGGCTGCATTCTTGCTGTGTCCTCACATGGTCTTTCCTCTGCCTCTGCATCTCTGGTATCTCTTTTTTGTCCAAATTTTCTTTTCTTATAAGGACACCAATCAGATTAGATTAGGGCTCACTGATATGACCTCATTTAACCCTTAATTATGTCTTTAAAGGCCCTTTCTCCAAATACAGTCACATTCTGAGGTACTGAAGGTTAGGGTATAACATCTGAATTTGCCCATATAATAATCCAGCCCATAACACCTCACCCTTCTTAGCCTCCAATGAGAATCTCTGTTCTCTAATTTTTTTTTACTTCTCAGAAAGAAGGAGAAAAGTAATATTATGATAGGAAAGAGAATTGTAGCCAATAAGGGCTCCTGGACATTGTTTGATTAAAGGAGATTAGGTGGCAACATGGAGGGTGGACAGAGGAACTCAAAGAAGGTAATACTAAATGCCACTTGCAAAATTTATTCCTAGTTACTATTTGAGATTATCTATTTTAATATGGTACTATAAATTAGTTGCCTCTGCTGAACTCAGAAAAAACTTAATGTGTATACTTGTGCTTTCTCATCCTAATAAATGGATACTTACGCTCAGAAAAAGGTGCATTTCCTGCTAGCAATTCTCTGGAGTCAAAAGATACAACCCAAAAACATATTCCACTTGGTTTTAGACATTTATCTTAGACTGCATATAAATGACACCTAAAAATTTAAATAAAAAAATATTTTTCTGGTAACATTTTATATTACCATTTTATGTTACCATGTATTTATATGCTCTTCCTACAGAATGGCAAACATCAGCAGATCTCAGGCAGACTTCAGGATGTCCGACTCAGAAAACAGACTCAAAAGACTGAGCTGGAAGTTGTGGATAAGCAGTGTGACCTGGAAATTATGGAAATCAAGCAGCTCCAACAAGAACTTCAGGTAAGTCCTTTGCTGCTGAATTGTCCTTAAAGTTGGAACAGTTATTAATAATTCTTCCTAATAGAATGGGTTTGGTTTTGGGATCAACAGCCTTTTCACAGAAGGTTGTGAATAACACAATCTTGTATGTAATAACAGGAAGCTTATAGACCCCTAAAACTCCTGTAGATATCTGGTAAAGTTCTATTAGTATTTATATATAAGTGGACATTTATCACTTTGTGTTTTAAGTTTTTAATTTATTTTTTTACAGAGGCAGAAAGAGAGTTAGAGAGAGGGACAGATAGGAACAAAGAGAGAGGAGAAGCATCAATCATTAGTTTTTCATTGCGACACCTTAGTTGTTCATTGATTGCTTTCTCATATGTGCCTTGACCGTGGGCCTTCAGCGGACAAAGTAACCCCTTGCTTGAGCCAGCGACCTTGGGTCCAAGCTGATGAGCTTTGCTCAAACCAGATGAGCCCGCGCTCAAGCTGGTGACCTCAGGGTCTCAAACCTGGGTCCTCCGCATCCCAGTCCGATGCTCTATCCACTGTGCCACCGCCTGGTCGGGCTGTGTTTTAAGTTTTAAATAAATATACATATATACACATTAGTAAGATGAGGTTATTGTTACTGCTTTTAGGAAATTTTGACATAACATTCTTTTCAGAATTGTGGTGAGAATATTGAGTATGCCCCCCAGGGGCCTGGTATTTTGGTTCTGTACTTGTGCATTAGGGTCTAATTCAGTTACTATATTTTGCAGAATAGGGACTCTGGAAGCATTTTGTATCTCATGAGTCCTCTTTACAAATTTCTCTTTCTATATGTGCTGGCAGCTAATCAGTTGTTTTTTCACTTTGTCACAGAGATATAAGCGAAGGCCAAATAACATTTCCTATCTGATTTAAACCTGCTTCATTAGTTATCCCTGAGTTTTCAGTCCCTCTTTGATGTACACTTATTTATCCTGGAGTGTCATGGCCTGCTTACACATACCACTTAGCATGGGCACAAGGACACCTCTAGACCACTGTCATCGATCAGCTAAAAATTGTGACGCTGCCAGGTGTACCTCATTAACAAAGGCTTTCTTCACCACCTTTTAATATCAGCCAGTCATTCACAAATGGATATATGTTTAAATATTTGTTATTTTCCATCATGTGTACTTCCATTCTAGTTTATTCATAATTTGTGAGCTGTTTACAACTACATATTATTCCTATACTTTCAAGGATGATTAAATCATGTTTTGAAGTTTGCAAAAAATGTGGAGCCATTACAGAGTTTTAATCAAACACTACCTTTTCTTTTTATAAGGAATATCAAAATAAGCTTATCTATTTGGTACCTGAGAAGCAATTGTTAAATGAAAGAATTAAAAACATACAGCTTGGTAACACACCAGGTAAGTCTCTAAGGTTTGTTTTGCCTTTTATTCTTTTCCGAATTAGTGTATCAGTCATATTCTGTTTAAAAATAGCATTATTCTAGCCTGACCACGCGGTGTCATAGTGGATAGAGCGTCGGACTGGGACACGGAGGACCCAGGTTCGAGACCCCGAGGTCACCAGTTTGAGTGCAGGCTCATCTGGTTTGAGCAACGCTCACTAGCTTAAACCCCAAGGTCACTGGCTTGAGCAAGGGGTTACTCAGTCTACTGTAGCCCCCTGGTCAAGGCACATACGAGAAAGGAATCACTGAGAAACTAAGGTGCTGCAACAAAGAATTGATGCTTCTCATCTCTCTCCCTTCCAGTCTTCCTGTTCCTCTCTCTGTCTCTGTCACAAAAAATAAATAAAATAAAATAGCATTATTCATTATAAAAAAAAGTTCTTGTTTTTAGTTACAAATTTCAAGTTAATATGAAAAATGTCACAAATGTTTAGAGCATTATATTAATAAACTAAATATAAATAAGTTATAATTTTGCTATGTCTTTCTATCTTGATAAGATTTTTACTCATATATATGAAATATGGACTACATTTAAGATCTAGATTTGGCTCTGACACAAGACAACAGGTACATTTTGGCCAAATCCTGCATGAATTATAAAAAACTGTTTGGGTGGAGACTTTACAATGTAGCTAAACCATGGGATTCTAGTGTGATTATGTACAGTAGTGATAGGCCAAAGCAGAATGGTATGCCCTGCCCTGAGCTCTTATGCCATCTAATGCTGGGATCATATAAAGATTTTTTACCAGCTTGGCCCTCTGACACCTGTGGAACAAAATATGGTAAGATAATTTATAGGAATGTAACATTTTTCTTGATTCAAGTCCCAACCAGAAAACTGGAAAAAAAAAATCTCTACATTGGATATAATTGACAGTAACTACATAGCACAAATGTTTACTTAAAGGAAAGTCAGTCTGTAAATGTTGTGTTACAACTAGCTAAAGTATCCTAAGTGTCTCTCATTGAGTATTTGTCAGTTTTTCCCTTCCAGGGATCTTTATTACATTTTTGGCTGTTGAGGAGATCCAGTTAATAGCATCACTCTTTTTTGCCCAAGTTCTCAACAAATTGAGAAATAACGCAAAAGAACAAGATGTATGAGAGACCAAAATATCACCCCATTGTTGATAAAGCTAATACTGGACAGGATGGCTAACCTGTGAGTGGAACAGCTACACCTGTAAAACATTGGATGCATGAACAAAGTAGATTGCAGGTTTCCTGTGGGCAGTTTAGTCTCAAGAAAGCAAAGGTCTATACTGTGCATGCCCAGGTCCTTATCTTGAGTTCTCCAACTAATGAAGGGGGGGGGGGGGGAAGCTAGGGATGCCTTACTAGTACAACATGAAGTAAACACCAGGACTATAGAAGTTCACTCTTGTGAACTACTCTTATTATAATAAGTCTCCCACTTTCCAGTGCTATGGTCTGCCCCTGTCTCTTTTCAGACAGTCTTTCTTGCACATGATTCTCTTTTTGGTTGATCAAAGTATATCAGCTCCATCTTACCTCTCCACGAGCATTCTAGAGGCAGTATGAGCCAGCCCTTTGGATCTGTGCCATGGCAGAAAGTATACCATCCTTGTCATTGTTGCCAATTTTTGGATTGTGAATGGGTTGTAGAATGTCTTATTGGGGATCTGGTAGAGCTACTCTTTCTCTGTGGAATGTGATCCAGTTCAGCTTGGATTGATTGACTGATTGTTCCTGTAGTCCGGTTCAAAATTGGAAGCTTTTGTTTGGAGTTTGCAGATTGCCCCTTATTCCTTAGATCCCTCTACGTACAGTTACCATTTAAGATTACCAAGTATCTGCCAAGCACTGTGCTAGGCAGTTCGCATACATTATTTTTTAAAATCTTTAAAACAGCTCTCTGAGGTAGTTGTTATTCCCATTGTGTAGCTTAGGAAAATTGAGGCTCAGAGAGATTTAGTAGTTGCCCAAGAGGGTACGATAGTACTCAAATTTTCTTGTTTGTCTGATTCTAAAGTTCACTGTGTTCAATGTTGTCTGTCTCTCGTTCGGTTACCTCACACAGTGCTCATAGATACAATATAATCAAATTCAGTATTTATGTATCCATTATTAGTGGTGTTCATTTTGAAAAGTATTAAGAATGTGTATACACTGTTATTTTTTCACCTGGCTTATCTCTCAACTAGACTTTAAACTACATGAGGATAGGACCCATGTCTTACAAGATCAGTGCTCTAACCCCTGAGCTATGGAGCCAACAGGACCCATGTCTTAACTGCTTTTTTTTTACCTGCCATTGAATAAGTTTTGCATATAGTAGAAGTGTAGTTTAATGATGAAATATTTGTTGAAATACTGGAAAGCTTTTAGAATTATGAGAATTGAAATGGTGCCTGGATAAAAAGAAACATGAAAATCAGTAACTTTATATAACAAAAGTAATTAATTAGAAAATATGAAAAGGGGTATCATTTACATTAGCATTTTCACTGTTATGAATAAAGAAGAAATGTACAGTTATAAACATTTACTTATAATTATAAAAGATTCCTGAATAAGTAGATACATACTATGTTCCTGAATGAACTAACTCAGTATTATAAAGATGTCAGTTGTCTATTAATTCATCCATATATTCAGTTCTACTCAGATTTCTTTAAATGAAACTTTCGAGATAATTCACATACAAGAGATGTGCAAGATTAGGCAAGACTTGAAAAGAAACATTGGTGGGCAAAAGAGACTAGCTCTATCAGATATCAAAACATAAGTTATATGCATTATTCCATACGTAGGTGGGACATAAAAGTGAGACTAAGAGACATTGATAAGAGTGTGGTGGTTATGGGGGGGAGGGGGGAGAGGGAAAGGGGGAGGGGGAGGGGCACAAAGAAAACTAGATAGAAGGTGACAGAGGACAATCTGACTTTGGGTGATGGGTATGCAACATAATTGAACGACAAGATAACCTGGACATGTTATCTTTGAATATATGTATCCTGATTTATTGATGTCGCCCCATTAAAAAAATAAAGCTATTTAAAAAAAAAGAAAAAAAAAGAAAAAAAAAACAACAAAAGTTATAAAAGCTGGAGCACCTAAAATAATGTGTTATTGGCCAGAAATACAAAAGTAGAACAGTAGAACTGAATAGAGTCTAGAAACAGACCTGTGTATATATTACAATTTAGGATAAGATAAATTTGGCATTTAATATCTGTGAGGAGACCCTGACTGGTTGGCTCAGTGGTAGAGCGTCAGCCCGGCATGTGGATGTCTCGCGTTTGATTCCTGGTTAGGGCACACAAGAGAAGCAACCATCTGTTCCGCCACCCCTCCTCCTCCTCTCTCTCCCCTCTACCACAGCCATGGCTCTGTTAGTTCGAGCAAGTTGGCCTTGGGCACTGAGGATGGCTCCATGGTCTCCACCTCAGGCACTAAAAAATGGCTCTGGCCTGACCAGGCGGTTGCGCAGTGGATAGAGCATCGGACTGGGATGTGGAGGACCCTGGTTCGAGACCTCGAGCTCACCAGCTTGAGCCCAAGGTCACTGGCTCGAGCAAGGGGTCACTCGGTCTGCTGTATCCCCCCAGTCAAGTCACATGAGAAATCAATCAATGGGCAACTAAGGAGCTGCAATGAAGAATTGATGTTTCTCATCTCTCTCCCTCCTTCCTGTCTGTCTGTCCCTATCTATCCCTCTCTCTGACTCTGTCTGTGCCACAAAAAAGAAAAAAAAAGGCTCTGGTTGCTGGGCAGCAGAGCCACGGCCCCAGATGGGCAGAGTATCACCTTCTAGTGGGCTTGTCAGATGAATCCAAGTCAAGGCGCATGTGGAAGTCTGTCTCTCTGCCTCCCCTCCTCTCACTAAAAAATTAAAAGAACATTTGTGAGGAAAGGATGGGCTTTTAATAATCACTATCATTTTAGTAAGTGATTTGGGATACGGTTGATTATCTGAAGTGGGTGGGGAAGCCACCTATATACAGAAATCAATTTTGGATAAAATCAGAGGTAAAACATAAAATAATTCTAGAAGAAAACATTATAAACATAAAAACTTTTATAATCTTGACGTCAAGTTTTCAATATATAGAGCTATGAAGGAAAATATTTACAGATTTGATAAGAAAAATGAAGTCGGTGAAAGATAAAATAAATGGAAAAATTTGAAATGCACCTAATACAACAAAAATTTAGAGCTTTTAGTAATGAAGACAACCCAACGGGGAAAAAAATGCGCAAGGTTGAGGTGTGCAAGATGATGGCTAGTAAACATGCAAATAGATAGTATTCAATTTCAGTAGTAACCAAGAAAGTGCAAATTAAAATAATAAGATTTTGTTGCCAATCAGCAAAAATAAAGAGATTGATAATACCCAGTATTGATGAGGGGATGCAGAAACAGATACTTTGTTGCTGTATATTAATAGGTACAGCTTTTTAGAAGGGCAGTTGAGTAGTTTCTCAAATTTTAAAGTGTTCAAATCCTTTTACATGGCAGTTCCTTCACCTCTTAGCCTTATAAAATGTTTTTATGTATGCATTAAAATGTGTGCACAAAGATATTTATTGTAGCATTTTTATGTAATACTATAGTAGAAAATTAAAAACACCATTGATGCCAGTCAAAAAAGGAATAGTCACATAAATTAATGAATAGCCATAATGTAGACTACCATGAAGCAATTTAAAAGTGAATTAAATTTACCTGCTCAATTGATAGGGTGTGTCATTAAATCTAAAACAAATTGCTGAGCAATGTAAACAGTATAATCCCATTGAAACCCCATGGAATTATGTTGGCTATTCATATAACAAAATGTAAATCCTAAAAGGGGGATAAGCTGGGGGTTGAGATGAAGGGAACATTTTCCCTCTTTTATATGTTTCATTTTATTTTATACTAGCTTTTAAAAATATTTTTATAGTTTTATACTAGATTTCTGTACTTTTAAAAATATAATAAAATTTACATTTGATCTTAGCCAAAGGACTGAGAAGCGATGCATAATAAAGTTCAACATGTATTTAAATAGATGGTAAGATTGCTATTTTAATTTATCATAATGTAATCTGCATCATATATTTTCATCTAGTTTATCCATCCCTGCCTGACTATGTAAGAAAGGATTACATAAAATGAAACCCTCTATTTCTACCTCTTAAAATAACATTACTAAATAATACAGTTAGTAACAGTTATTGAGTTCTTGCTGTGAATATTCCCCTATTCTTGGAAGTGACCAGAAAAAATAGAAAGTTACTTTAGCGGTAGCTGCTATTAATTATTTACTGTGCACCAGACTCTATACCAGGGGTCCCCAAACTACGGCCCGCGGGCCACATGTGGCCCCCTGAGGCCATTTATCCGGCCCCTATCGCACTTCTGGAAGGGGCACCTGTTTCATTGGTGGTCAGTGAGAGGAGCATAGTTCCCATTGAAATACTGGTCAGTTTGTTGATTTAAATTTACTTGTTCTTTATTTTAAATATTGTATTTGTTCCCGTTTTGTTTTTTTACTTAAAAATAAGATATGTGCAGTGTGCATAGGGATTTGTTCATAGTTTTTTTTATACTCCGGCCCTCCAACGGTCTGAGGGACAGAGAACTGGCCCCCTATGTAAAAAGTTTGGCTATACCAATGGCTTTGAATCCATCACCTCATAAATGAGGTATGATGCCCACAGCATAGAGGAAGAGCCTGAGGATCACATTCGTGAAACGCCTTACTCCAAGTGGAGCATCACTTCAAGTCCTGGTACGTTTTGAGTTAGCACCAATACTTTCACATTTCTTTATGAAGATCTTCCAAGGATCTGACCTGAAAAGGGGAAATAACCACTGCATTTTTTCTCTTTAGCTGATCCCATTATGCATGTGCATCTTTTGTCTTTCTCTAGTTACACCAATTTGACCAGACTGTGAATGTCAATTACTTATGAAGATATAGGCATTTATACCAATTGTAAACTGTCTGATGTCTGTATTTCAGATTTAGGGATCAATCTACTTCATAAGAAATCACTAGAAAAGGAGGAATTATGCCAAAGACTTAAAGAACAGTTAGATGCACTTGAAAAAGAAACTGCATCTAAGCTATCAGAAATGGATTCATTTAACAATCAACTAAAGGTATTTATCTTCTCTTATATTAATTTTTAATTATCTGCCTTCTTACTGCCTTCCTTGTTTTAATTTCATGGGATGTATAAGTGAAGGTATTATTTTTGTAGGTAGTACATTTTCATAATTAATTTTTAACTTGATTTATACTAGAATTGCAAGATTGTTTTAAATGTTATTTGTAGGTATAAACATTGTGTCATATAACTAAACATATCATTTACCATAGTTTTCAGTTTTTAATGACTGTTTTTATTAGCACTTATACAGTTTAAGAATGATTGCCATTATCAGTGTTAAAGAACTGATCTCAGCCAGCATGATATAAAAAATTCTAAAATGGAGAATATGGAAAATTTATAATAGTCCCAGTAGTAGAAGCTCTTCTAACACACTAAATTCTCTGTTTCTTGGTTACAATTTAATTAATCTTTGTGAAATAATTCAATAATCAGTGAAATTTAAAACATACTCTGACACTATAAACTTTGCATGAAAAGTAAGTTTGTGATTCATTCTTTGATGTAATGTAGAGCAGAAGTATGCCTATCATTCTGTGCAGAATTAATTGTATACTGAAGTCTACCTATAAAGAAGATATTAAAAGCTAAATAACCAGACTGACGGTACACCATTTAAATTTGAAAGTAGTCGTGTTATTCCTTTTCTAATTGAGCATAAAGTTTTCAGAGCATAAAGTATTACATAGCTTTATAGGCAGCTATGTGACTTATCTTGACTTATTTAGAATATTATTACGCAAACTCTAGAATAAACAAAGAAAAGAGACCACGTGAGTTAAGGAGGAGAAATTTGAGATGTGTAATGCCAATAATACATCTCACTCAAGTGTATATAACATAAATAAAATTTTTCAATAAGTAATTTGTCATTGATCAACAGACAAGCCAGCCAAGTTAACTTCCCTACATTATTTTTAATCTGTACATAGTTTAATTGGCTTTTTATCTGCCTTATCTTACAGTGTGGGAATATGGATGACTCTGTTCTTCAGTGCCTTTTGTCTCTGCTAAGCTGTCTCAACCACCTCTTCCTCTTACTTAAGGTTATTTTCTAATATCTAGCTCCTTTTCTTTGAGTTATTTTACTGTTTTTTTATAGACTATTCTTTGCATTTATCTGAGTATCTTTGTTTGAAATAACATGTACAATATAGACCTTTTTACTTTCTGCTTGCTTGAATATCCTTCTGCTGTCTGACTGCCTGTTTGAGTCTAATGCCAGAAATCACTATGGTTGCCCAGAGTAACCTTTCTCATGAGGAGCCCAAGACACTTAGAAATATTATCTGGTTCCCTTACAGTAGCCCTGTTAGTTGGGTTAACTGATTGGATGAGTAATGATTGAATTAAAAGGTAAGCTAAGGGAATGTGAGATTAAATCATTTACCCATATCACTGAAAATCATTATTTAAAATAAAACTTTTACTTTCTAAAATCTAGGGCAAGATTATATCATGTTTATACTGGATTGCTTCCTAATCTTGCTGTAAGGAAAAACCTTAACCAATAATGCAGGGTTACATCAGTTACCAGGCTTCATGTTTAGACATGCTTGCACTGCAGATAAAAATGCTTAAAACACATATATTAAGTAATAATTCACTTTGTCATATATAACATACAGAGTATTTAAAATACTCAACAAATTCCTGTTTAATTATCGCATGTCCTCAAATAATGTTTTAGTCAAGGTTGTTTTGTTATAACATTGATGAGACACCATAGGAATTTCAGTCTTGTTTTTAACAATTAGCCTATGGTAAAAATTGGTTTTTTTATACGTTGTTTCACTTAAAAGTTGAAGAACCTATTGACAATGTTAAGTGAAGATTTAACTGTAGTTTAAAGAAAGGTGCTTTATATTGACCACTTGCTGACCGTAGTAGATGGATGGCAATGGGCAGTAGCATACATACGTACAGCGAAAACAGGAATGTGAGGGATGGAGCTCATTTGCTAAGCAAAGCTAGTACAGATTGGAAAATAGTATCAGCCTTTCCTCTATGGTTATTGCATGAATGACCAGATTATCTGATTTTAGAACTTTTGCTACAGATTGCACAAAAATTTAAACCTAAGTTTCTTTGTAAAATGGAGTGTGATGATGGTTTGAGGACTATACCCATACACATACACATAAATCTGATTCTTTTACTTAGCATTCGATTCTCCACAGGCCAGCAGATTATTCTTATCTCTTGTTTTACTTTTTTCCTTCTGCTTCCTGCCTTCCAGCTTTTCTCTGCTTATTGATACTTTCATCAGGGGCAAACGGAAACTAAAAGGTGATGAGACCTATACTGTCAAAGTGGTCAGGAGGCTGGCTGTGGTGTCACAGAAAGAAAGTATAAAGTCCTTCTGTAGTCATCATGGTAAAGTGATACTGAGCAGTCATTTAACATAGTAATGAAAACTATCCATTGAATTGTCAGCAAGAATACCTTTGAAGACCTTCTTGCGAGGGCCATTTCAGTGGGGTGATAGGCAGAGAAGCTGGGCTGCAGTGGTCAGGCATGAATGGGAGCTGAGGGAGGGTTGAATGAGTGTGAACAGCTACAACGAGGAGAGTGCAGACCGCGTGAGGTCAAGGGAGAACTTCTGTGTTTGGAAGAGAGACTTAAAGGACAAAGGATACAAAGTTCAGTTATGCAAGATGAATAGGTTCTGGGATCTCATGTACAGCATGGTGACTATAGTAACAATACTGTAATGTATACTTAAAATTTCCTAAGAGGATAGATTTTAAAGTTCTTACCACTGTGAGAAAAGGAAAGAGAGAGAGACAGAACTGTGTGAGGAGATTTCTATTTTAATTAGATTGATTGTGATGATCATTTCACCATGTATATGGGTATATATCAAAATATCAAGTTGTACACCTTAAAGTATATAAAATTTTTATTTGTCGCTTATGCCTCAGTAAAGCTAGGGGAAGAAAGAGAAAAATTGGGGCCAGCTCAGAGGTGGTATCAGCTTTCTGTGAGGCATATGGCTACATGGTGAAGGGATAGTTTCTATTAGGACAGAAGATTGGAAATGGATGGTTAGGTAACCATATCCAACTGTGTGTCTTAATGGTGATTTGGCTCAATTCAGAATTTTATTGCTGAGTTGACAGCACCTAGTGTCTGGAACATAGGAGGTGGCAATAAGTACATGTTGAATGAATGAATGGTTTTGGATGTTCTCAGTCAGAAAATATACACCGTTTAGGGTTACTATGTAGTTTATGAGAAAAAAAAAATAGAACAAAATCAGTCAAAAACAGCAGAGAACATGTATGTCAGATTTTAGGAATACTTCTGACTTTATGTATTTTAGTCTTTTACGTAAAGGCTATTTTTTAAATGCAAAAGGAAGGGAGGAAGGAAGACAGATTTGAAGGAGATAATAGAGAGGGAGGGAGGAGGAAAGTGAGGGAGAGGTTGAATGACAGTAATTACATAATGGTGTATATATTAATTGTGTATAATTAATGGTATATTAATTATATATGGTAGTTGATAGAGCAAAATACTTAGGGAAGCAGATTAAGATAACCCTGAGCATAAATTGAAGGATTAGATAAAAAAGAATACTTCCAGTTTAACACATGGGGAAAAGAGGGGTGTGAATGCAGTTAAATATTGGTAGATAGTAGGAAGTTGACAACTTCAACTTAAGATCAGAAGTAATGAATCTTCCTGGGCAATTGAGGACATAGAATAACTCAAACTAGACTAGAAGGTGGGTGCAGATACAGGAAGTTTTACTGATTTTTTGAGCTGGGAAGATTAGGGAGTTCTAGTCTGATGGTTTAATGAGGCAAGATTACTAGCTAGTAGTGAGAATGGATGGAAGATTAGGATGTTTCAGGAGAAAGAAGTAGACATCTTTGTGTGGGGGTAAAGGGTGCAAGCTTAGAGGAAAATAGGCGGTTGCAGAGCAGTGTCGAATGCCTGTTTGAAGTTGGTGGTTGTAAATTTATATTGAAAATAACATGTCTGATTGCATCATTTTTCTCTACCAAAGTTCAGCTGCTTAAGTGTAAGCATTGAGAAGGCTAATGAAATAAGTTCACAGATTTATACAAGCTTAAGGTTTTAATAGATACAGCCAAAAGGGAGGGGCAAGGAAGTTAGAACCCCTGACATAGTAATTATGATAAAGATGAACTCAGAAATGTGTACTGGGCCTGACCAGGTGGTGGTGCAGTGAATAGAGCATTGGACTGGGATGCCGAGGACCCAGGTTTGAAACCCCCAGGTCTCCAGCTTGAGTGTGGGTTCATCTGGTTTGAGCAAAAGCTCACCAGCTTGGACCCAAGGTCTCTGGCTCAAGCAAGGGGTTACTCTGTCTGCTGAAGGCTCACAGTCAAGGCACATATGAGAAAGCAATCAATGAACAACTAAGGTGTCGCAACAAAAAACTGATGATTGATGCTTCTCATCTCTCTTCATTCCTGTCTCTCTGTCCCTATCTATCCCTCTCTCTCACTCTCTCTCTGTCTCTGTAAAAACAAAAAAACAAGAACAACAAAAAAAGAAATGTGTACTGGACATGTAGGGATGTGAGGAGAGAAAGGGGTGTTGATGGAAAAAGAACAAATGATAGAGTTAACAAAATGGAGGTCTGAGTGAGTTTGGAAACCTTTGAAATGGATGTACCAGGTATAAGGAAAGTTTGAAGGATTAGAACTTATGTTTTGAAGAATAGAATATTTGATCAGTGGTAGTTCTGTGTCTGATGATGATAAGATTCAGAGTTTAATAATGTAAATAATGGATTAGATCAGGGGTCCCCAAACTTTTTACACAGGGGCCCAGTTCACTGTCCCTCAGACCATTGGAGGACCGGACTATAAAAAATCCCTATGCACACTGCACATATCTTATTTTTAAGTAAAAAAACAAAACGGGAACAAATACAATATTTAAAATAAAGAACAAGTAAATTTAAATCAACAAACTGACCAGTATTTCAATGGGAACTATGCTCCTCTCACTGACCACCAATGAAAGAGGTGCCCCTTCCGAAAGTGCGGCAGTGGCCGGATAAATGGCATCAGGGGGCCACATGCGGCCTGCGGGCTGTAGTTTGGGGACCCCGGGATTAGATGAAGTAAAAGAGTTCATTGTTGAGGAGATCATCCTGGGAGTTGAGGTTTTGATTGGGTCACCTGTGTAGATGTCAAAGACTTGGAAAATGATAAAAATGAATGAATGAGGCTCAATGAGCAGATGATCAATACATAACAATAAGAGGAAATAAAGGGTGTTATTGCTAGATGGTATGAGTCTCAGAAAAAAACATGGAATTTGTAAGAGTGAGGAGAAATAACAATCTATAAATGGCAACAAAGAACAAGGAAAACTACTAAAGTTTCCCCTTGACCCTAATTTCAGTAGAATAGATGATAATAAACAAAGAGAAATATAAGAAAAGCAGTGTTCTGAGGAATCAGCCAAAAAGGCAGGGAAGTAAGGGGATTTTCATTCAGAGAAGATATGTGGCATATGGGAGTTTCCTGACCACTTAAGAGGAAGTTCTAGGGCAGTAGAGCGGTTTGAAAAGCAGAAGGTTGGGGGATTGGGTCAGATCAAGGGATAAGCAGCATTAAATAGCTGAGAATATTCAAGTGGTAAAGAATAATAAGAAAGGCTAGGTCAATTGGCAGGTGAGATGGAATTGGTCCCAATGGTCTTGAAGGAAGATAGACATAGGCACTTAGTTCTAATTCTATGATCCTTTGGGAGAGTAGAGCATCTGATCACTCCTTTAGGCTACTTACGGTGCAACAAGTATAATATTAAAAGTATCTTAAGAAATTATGTAATGGATATGTAGTAGATCAGTGATGATTTTTACTCTTCTGCTCAAGTCACACTAAGACAAAAGCAAAGCCAGTGGGTTAAAAGATGACACATTGATAGGCCATTATTTCATTAATGAAATTTACGCAATATTACATCTATAGCAGTGAGAAACAATGCAAAAGTATTGATCTAGGAATCTAAAGAAATGAGTTCTGGTCTTAGGCATGCCACTTGCTAGTTGTGTAACTTCCAAACTTTGCTCTCTTCGTTTAGGAAAAGTAAGCTGACATTATCTGCTCTTCCCTATTTGCCGAGTCTTAGGATGATTAAGTGAGAGCATATATATGGTAGTGCTTTGTGAACTATTATGTACTATAAGATATTTTGTCCTTATTAGGGAAGGGATTATCATGAATCTCCCAAATATCTTTAGTGTGTTGGAAAGTCACCACTATTGACTTTGGATAATGACTGGGGAGGTACTACTCTTCCTTAGAGGGAAAGGAGAATCGGTCAACACCAGAGTTATGGCTTACTCAAGTGAGTTAGGTTCTTCTTAACCTGTGCTTTCAAGGGTCTGGGATAAAGACAAGGTGAGATTTTGATTTATACAGGTGACGGTAGGCTAACTAATATGGGGATCAGAAGCACTAGTCCTTTGGACTATGAGTAAAAACTTGAATAAGCTATATATTAGATGTAAGAGAAAATTTTCAAACCCATTATATAAGTATTCCCTTCCTTCTATCAGAGAATTTGTAAGATGGGTAAATGGTAGGAGGTGTGGACCTAAGAAGCTGCTGGGCAACATGCGTTATAAATGTTGTTTCTTTTTTTCTTTTTTTTTCATTTTTCTGAAGCTGGAAACGGGGGAGAGACAGTCAGACAGACTCCCGCATGCGCCCGACCAGGATCCACCCGGCACGCCCACCATGGGGCGACGCTCTGCCCACCAGGGGGCGATGCTCTGCCCATCCTGGGCATCGCCATATTGCGACCAGAGCCACTCTAGCGCCTGGGGCAGAGGCCACAGAGCCATCCCCAGCGCCCGGGCCATCTTTGCTCCAATGGAGCCTTGGCTGCGGGAGGGGAAGAGAGAGACAGAGAGGAAAGCGCGGCTGAGGGGTGGAGAAGCAAATGGGCGCTTCTCCTGTGTGCCCTGGCCGGGAATTGAACCCGGGTCCTCCGCACGCTAGGCCGACGCTCTACCGCTGAGCCAACCGGCCAGGGCTAAATGTTGTTTCTTAGGCAGGGTTTCTTTTTTTTTTTTGTATTTTTTCTGAAGCTGGATACGGGGAGAAACAGTCAGACAGACTCCCGCATGCGCCCGACCAGGATCCACCGAGCACGCCCACTAGGGGTGAAGCTCTGCCCACCAGGGGGCGAGGCTCTGCCCCTCCGGGGCGTTGCTCTGCCACGACCAGAGCCACTCTAGCGCCTGGGGCAGAGGCCAAGGAGCCATCCCCAGCGCCTGGGCCATCTTTGCTCCAATGGAGCCTTGGCTGTGGGAGGGGAAGAGAGACAGAGAGGAAGGAGGCGGGGTGGAGAAGCAAATGGGCGTTTCTCCTGTGTGCCCTGGCCGGGAATCGAACCCGGGTCCCCTGCACGCCAGGCCGATGCTCTACCACTGAGCAAACCGGCCAGGGCCTCTAAGGCAGGGTTTCTTAAGCATTTTTGTGTCACAAACTCTTCAACAGTTTGATAAAGTCTCTAGACCCCTTCTCAGAATAATGTCTTAAGTGTATAAAATGAAATATGTAAGATTATAAAGAAAATTATGAGTCACAAAGTTTTAAAAACAAATCTGTGAAATAGTTATTACGTGCTTCTATATTAATGAATTAAATAACAAGATCTAGTGACGGGAATAATAGTGCCATAATTTTGAAATCAAGATGTATATTTGGCCCTGGCCAGTTGGCTCAGTGGTAGAGCATCAGCCTGGTGTGCGGGGGACCCGGGTTCGATTCCCGGCCAGGGCACACAGGAGAAGTGCCCATTTGCTTCTCCACCCCCCCCCTCCTTCCTCTCTGTCTCTCTCTTCCCCTCCCGCAGCCAAGGCTCCATTGGAGCAAAGATGGCCCGGGCGCTGGGGATGGCTCTTTGGCCTCTGCCCCAGGTGCTAGAGTGGCTCTGGTCGCGGCAGAGCAACGCCCCGGAGGGGCAGAGCCTCGCCCCCTGGTGGGCAGAGCTTCGCCCCTAGTGGGCTTGCTGGGTGGATCCCGGTCGGGCGCATGCGGGGGTCTATCTGACTGTCTCTCCCCGTTTCCAGCTTCAGAAAAAATACAAAAAAAAAAAGAAAAAAAGATGTATATTTGAGATAGAGGTTAGTGAAAGTAAAGATTAATTTTGTTCCCGGATCCTTGAATTCTATTAAAAAAAACTTTGAAAAGTGTATGACCCTTCTATGAAGAGTTGAAGACATAGTATTTGGACTTGCTGATTTTCTCATCTGCTTGTTCTGTCGATTACAGAGATTGGTATGATAAAGTCTTCCACTGTGATTTTATATGTGTCTTTTCCTCTTTTATTTTTATTAGTTTTTTTCTAATAAATTTTGAATTGCTATTATTAGGTGCACACATGTGCCCACAGTCCCACAGCTAGTAAGTAAAAGAGCAGAAATTCAACCCAGATAAGGCAGGATTTGACATTAAATGGTTATATTAAGAGAACAAAGCTAAATACTTATAAGGTGAGTATCCAACATAAGCTATAAAAGACGAGCATAATCAAGCAAAAAAAAAAAAAAGAAGGAAATTAATGAAACAGAAGACAGAGAATTAAGAAAGCCAAAATTTGACCATTTAAAAGACTTAATAAAATTGCCCTGGCTGGATAGCTCAATTGGTTAGAGCATCATCCCTAAGTACAGAGGTTACCTGTTCGATCCCCAGTCAGGGCACATACAGGGCACACCCACCTCTCTCACTAAAAATCAATCAATTAAAAAAATGTAAAAAGACTAATACTATTAACAAATCTTTGGCAAGACTGATTTTAAACAGGAATAAAGTAGAGCCTGACCTGTGGTAGCGCAGTGAATAAAGTGTCACCCTGGAATGCTGAGGTTGCCAGTTCAAAACCCTGGGCTTGCCCAGTCGAGGCACATATAAGAAGCAACAACTATAAATGAGTTGATGCTTCCCGCTCCTCTCCTTCCCCCTTTCTCTCTCTCTCTCTCTCTCTCTCCTCTCTCTAAAATCTAAAAAAAGAATAAAGTAGAAATAAATTGAAAATGAAGGAAATATGACTGTTTCAAACTTTAAACATTAAGAGGATACATTATTATAACAAATTTTTGAATATATTGCAAATATAAAATTATAGATGAAATGAGCAAATTGTAATTCGCAAAACTGACACTCTGAAAGAGAATCCAGACCCAGAAATTTTACTGAAGGAACGAGTAATTCCAGTTTTATACAGCTGTTCCACAATCTAAAGGAGGAAATATTCTCAACTTATCATATGAAGCTAACATTAACATATCAAAATCTGGTAAGAACAGCATGAGAAAAGGTAATTATAGGTTAGTTTAACAGAGGCAGAAGTTTTAAACAATATTAAAGAGTTGAAGGCAAAAATTCATATAAGGGATAATTCATTATGACCTATGACCAAGTTAGATTTATCATGTTTAGCCATGCAAAGATGATTTGCATATAAAAATCTTCATTGTAATTTCTTAAAGAATTAAAATGCTATATTCATCTCCTCAGATGCAGAAAATATATTGGATAAAATTTAACCTCTATATTTATGATTCAAAAATGAAAAAGTTATTAGCATATTAGAAATAAAAGAGAACTTCCTTAATCTGAGAAAGATGATCTGCCATTCTGTTAAGAGAGAACAGTTCTGTTTGAAAGTGCCAGTTGGCTTACTTGTTCTCAGTTAACTGATATATTTAACTTGGACTTCTAGAAGCAGTGACTAAACCCAGCAGAGTGAGTCTGTTGATATGAATTAGAGAAAATATTTTTGGCCAGCCTTGTGGTGTACTTCAAATTTTATTAATATACATAGACATTGTTTATGAATTTTCATTTATCCAGTAAATTCTAAGTAAATATCTATACCAGGCTCTCTTTTGAATGGAGATACCTTGATGAAGGATAATCCTATTATCAAGAAACTCACTCCAATGAGGGCAATGACAGGAGACGTTGATTATGATAGAGGAATGCACAGAATGCCCTGGGCAGCACAAAGAAGTCCCCAAGTCAGACACTGAAAGAATGGGGCTAAAGAAGGAAGACGTGGAGCAGTATTTTTTAAAAGTTGGAGGAATAACCTTGTAGCCATGTTAAGATCAGATATTAATTTGGCTCCTTTTTACGCTCCTTTTAAATTTACCGTTCTCCTTCCTCATTTATGATTTCAGCCAATAATAAACTATGTGCCCAGCACTGTCGTGAGCACTTTGCCTGTATTAACCCATTCAGTCCTCACAGTGTTATGAGGCATGTCCTGTAATTAGTCCCATTTTACAGATGAGAAAACAGCAGAGTAACTTCCCTAGGTATATACTCAGCTAGTCACCAACAGAGCCTGATTCAGACCTTGGCAGTCTTATTCTAGACCTGTTCTCCTGGAGTTCTTATCACTAAGCCACACTGCTTCTTTTTTTAGCTTTTAACCACTCTATTCTTCTTGTCAATAGAATTTAGAGAATGGTGCAACAAAGAGAACTGTAGAAGCTGAGATGTGTGGAAACTTTGCTATGAATGCAATATTTGTATTAATGGCTTAAGCTGCAGGTCAGGTCTCAGAAATTTTGGACACAGTCACTGGACACTATGCTGCTCTCAGATCAGCTCTACCATTTCAATCAAGTTAAGAGTTCACCTATAAAATATTTTAGTTCTAAAAAAGAATATTGGGGGTTTCTTTGGTTGGTTTGTCAGTTAGTGTGTGTGGGTAGACGCCCAACATTTTTTACTTAAACATTCTATCTAAATACTAAGTTCCCAATTTTGCCATGAAACTTAATTTGATTACTTTAGGGTTCTGTGGTATGTTTTTTTCTTTTCTTTTCTCCAGCCCTTTTCTACTCTCTTATTCAAGATTCTGTAGATGCCAAGTAAGATAAACTCAGTTCACAGTAGTTAAGCTAACCTAGTTACTGGAGAAGTATTAGGACCACTAACCAAATAAGTAAGAGAGCTGCTAAACAGTGGCAGATCCTAGACAGTGAGGAATGAAATTGGAGGTTCGGTTCCTCCAGTACCCCCTCTTTCTCCACCTCTATCTCTACTCTTTGTCCTGCTCTTTCCTGTGTTGGCTTCATTCCTGTCACTGATGGCGTCACTCAGTAGGAGGGCAGCTCCATGTTTATCTTAATCACAGTTTAATGAGCTTAGATAAAGAAAGACTTCTTTCTCTCTTCCTCAGTATATCTGAGTCCCAGGAAAGGGTTTGGGCTCATCTTGGATCGTGTGCATGTCCGTTGGACCAATCATCCTGGCCAGAGAAGTGAGGTGCTAAGATTGGTTAGGCCCATTGGGAGAAGCACTGAATTTGACAGTCATGAGAGCCACATAGAAGAGAGGAATTGGTTTCCCAAAAGGAGGAAAGTTGCTGTTAGAAGAAGAGGGAAGGAAAATGCTGAACAGAAAATAACAAATTTCTGCTAAGGCACTTGTCTATGTCTCATATTTTGGCACTTTTTTCTACCTTGAGATTGAGATGTCTTTAAAATCAAAGATGGTATTTGAGAATCACATGGCCTTGGATTGGGTTCCTTGTGAGTCGTTATAGCATTTTGCATTGAATTAGATGCTCAATAAGCAGTTGTTTATTTCAATTCCTGTTTGGAATACTTTTCATTATTTTGACTCATTGTAGTCACAGTTTTAGGTAGCATTTACTGTTTTTTAATTTTTAAAATTATTTAATTGCTTCTGTGTTTAGTTTGAGATCTTTTTAGATAAAAGTTATGGGTACCTGATTAAACTACATATGTCAAAAATATGGCTAAACGAAATTCCTCTTCAAATGTTATAACAAGTAGATTGTTTCCCCATAGTTCTAATGCATTACTTTTATCTTGAAAATGAAGTACCAAATCAAAGAATTGGCTTGTAAAGATTCTGTGTTTCTTAGAAATGAATTAATACAAAAGTAGGTGATTTTAGCAGGTATCTGTCTTTAGTGGCTACCTGGTTTAAATATATTTTTTATTCGGTTATTTTTTAAATAATTTAGGAATGTTTTAAAACTTTTAATATTTTTAGTTTAACTTGCTTTAAGATATTTGTCTTTAATGCAAATGACACATATAAGAAAAATGTTTAAATGAATGACATACATGAATTATTTTCATTTCTTTCTTAGGAACTGAGAGAAAGCTACAATACACAGCAGTTAGCCCTTGAACAACTTCATAAGATCAAATGTAACAAGTTGAACGAAATTGAAAGGAAAAGGTCAGAGCTAATACAGAAAAAGAAACTAGAAGATGAGGCTGTAAGGTAATATAGCTGATAAATTTATTATACTGTGTCGCTATAGGAATTCTAATTTTATTGCCTGTATCTCTAGTGTGAATATGAAAATCTAAGGGAAATAAAGGATAAATAAAAGGATTATCCTAAGATGCTAGATTCTGAATTTTAGAAATTTAGCCCTTCTTTTAGGGACTGAATTTACAGTAACCAATTTTATGTTTCATTAGTGGAAAAGAAGCATTTTGGAGTCAGACCCAAAAGATGAAAAAACTAAATATTTAATTTTATGGAATGATAAGACTGAGAGTAGAATTCCACGCTGTGCGATTTGTGTTTATAATGCTATGTGAATCCAAGTAAAGGCTAAATTGAGTCATCTTAGGCATGAGAAAGTATCAGAGAAAGTAACTGAGGAAGTGGGAAAGGGAATTTTGGTTGAAATTAAGCACTGCAAGAGAAGCATGACCCTCAATGGAGAGCCAGATGTCAAGTTATAAAAAGTGCTGGGAAGCACCATGTGAAGTGGTAGAGGGTGTAGGAGGATCTGCAAAGGGCTGAGGGGACACTAGTCATGGGATAATGAACCAGGAGTATGAAGAATAAGACAGTTTAGGGGTGAGGAGCAAGGGGGGTGATGACTCTGGGTCTACAGTTTTTGGAATTATCTAGGATTTCCAAATTCCTCCAGGAATTATAGGAATAGAGACATGAAATTAAGCCAACTTTTCTATCTAGGTGGCACATAAAGGCCTGCAAATTCCAAGGATGTGTCCAACCACAGTCTTCACTGTCTCTGATAGTGTGTGCTGAGGCTTGGAAAAGCTCCTAAACTTAGTGGTGATAGCTCTGCCTCCTGTTAATTTCTTTAAAGTATATGCAAACAAGAACTGTGGGGAGCATTAGTTCTAATATTAAAATAACTAAGTCTGCCCTGGCCGTATAGCTTGGTTGGTTAGAGTGTCGTCCCAAAGCACAGAGGTTGCCAGTTCAATCCCTGGTCAGGGCACATATAGGAACAGATCGATGTTTCTGTCTCTCTTTCTCGCTCTCTTCCTCTCTAAAATCAATAAAATAAACATTAAAAAAATAAAAAATAGCCTGACCAGGCGGTGGTGTAGTGGATAGAGCGTCGGACTGGGATGCTGAGGACCCAGGTTCGAGACCCCGACGTTGCCAGCTTGAGCATGGGCTCATCTGGTTTGAGCAAAAGATCACCAGCTTGGACCCAAGGTTGCTGGCTCGAGCAAGGGGTTACTCCGTCTGCTGAAGGCCCACGGTCAAGGCACATATGAGAAAGCAATCAATGAACAACTAAGGTGTCGCAATGTGCAATGAAAAACTAATGATTGATGCTTCTCATCTCTCCGTTCCTGTCTGTCTGTCCCTGTCTATCCCTCTCTCTGACTCTCTCTCTCTGTCTCTGTAAAAAAATAAAAAAATAAAATAAATAAAAAATAAATAAGTCTGATGCAGATTATCTTGACCAGTTAAAAACCAAGTTGCAGCTATATCAGATGTCATAGAAACATGTACACAAGCATGGACTTCTAGGGAAAATGCTCTATCATCTAACCAATGAAAAAGACTTTGAAGTGATCATGTAAGAAGCAGATAATCAGTCCCAAGCATTTCCTATTTCCACAGCAACAACTAAATCCCAAACACAGAGATTAGTTAGGATGATTGGAGTAGGAGGTGAAAGGCAATCCTCATGCAGAATCTGGAGAGAAGGGAAGGAAATTGAGATGTAATTTTTAGATTTGTTTCTTGAAGAGTTCCGTTTCAGTTCTCTACATTTGGGAGGTTGGCTGGCGGGAAGGACGTTGAGGGTGTGGGGAACTGTCAACCATACTCCCCAGCTCATCTGTTTGTACAAGGCTCCTCTCTTAATTCATTTCCCCTTCGTCCTGTTCCTCCATACCCTCTACTTGCATCTCTTTACTATATGGTAAATATATAACTATATTATTCTATATAAATATATGATATGTCTAAAAATACATAATATTTTTTCAGTGTGTCCTGAGCAAAATAATTACATTTTTTGTTTAAAATATTTTAGGATATTATGCAAACTATTTCTCTTTTCTGTAAAGGAAAGCAAAGCAAGGAAAAGAAAACTTATGGAGAGAAAATCTCAGAAAGGAGGAAGAAGAAAAACAAAAGCGACTCCAGGAAGAAAAGACACAAGAAACAGTTCAAGAAGAGGAAAAGAAAACTGAGGAAAAACAATGTAAGGATAGGGATGAAAATAAAAGATTTGATTTTTCTAGGACAGACCAACAAAAAAATAAAATAAAGATTCTGATGAGATGCAAAAAAAAGAAGAAATTTAAGACAGATGATTATCTTAGAATAAAAAATAAAACTTTCTAAATTAAATGTGGATGAGAACTAGGTAGGCTTATTAAAACAGACTGAGGGGCCTGACCTGTGGTGGCGCAGTGGATAAAGCATCGACCTGGAAATGCTGAGGTCGCTGGTTCGAAACCCTGGGCTTGCCTGGTCAAGGCACATATGGGAGTTGATGCTTCCGGCTCCTCCCCCCTTCTCTCTCTCTCCTCTCTCTCAGTCTCTCTCTCTCCTCTCTAAAAATGAATAAATTAAAAAAAATAAATAAAAAAAAAACAGACTGAGGGTAAAAATCTTAAAACAACATTGAGAGAAGGTAGTCCTCACTATGAACAGGCCATGACATGGTTTTCATAATTGAAGTAAATGGTCTTGAATATTTTATTTAGCCAGTGCAACTAAACTGCTTATTTTAATGAAAGAATAGAAATTTAAGTCTTTGCAAGTAACAAATAATGACAATTTTCTTCTCTTTAGGTGAGCCTGCTCGTGATTTGGTGAATTATAGAGCTTTGTATCGCTTTGAAGCAAGAAGCCATGATGAGATGAGTTTTAATTCTGGGGATATAATACAGGTAGGAAACAGGGTCTTTTTTTTTCTCACAAGCTAAATACAATGTAACATCTTACTTTCTTATCTGTAATTTCACTTCTGTGATTTCAGTTACCTGTGGTCAACCATGGTCTGAAAATATTAAATGGAAATTTCCAGAAATGAACAATTCATAAGTTTTAAATTTCATGCCATTCTAAGCAGCATGATAAAATCGTACTCTGTCCTACATGGGATGTGAATCATCCTGATTGTCCAGCATATCCACGCTGTACAGTGCTACCCAGCCATTAGCCACTGGGTAGACACCTCAGTTATCCGACCGACTAGTGCGTGTCGCAGTAGTTGTGTTTAAGTCTGCATCTCTTTTCATTGCAAATATGTGGCTTTCTAACCACTGTTACCCTTCTTTTTGTTTCTTTAGGTTGATGAGAAAACCACAGGAGAACCTGGTTGGCTTTATGGTAGTTTCCAAGGAAATTTTGGCTGGTTTCCATGCAACTATGTAGAAAAAATGCCATCAAGTGAAAAATCTGTGTCTCCTAAGAAGGCCTTACTTCCTCCCACAGTATCTTTATCTGCTACCTCAACTTCTTCTGAGTAAGTTTTTAGCTAACAGTGGGGTTTCTATGGCTATGCAAATGTATGAATATCTAATATATAGTTATGTCAGCCTGCTACTTAATGATATTATAACCTGCCCTGGACTCTCCAAGAGTACTTCCTTGTTCCAATTTTAATACTGAAATTTAATAATTAAAATATAGATCACTATGTTCGTAAATTCTTTTTTCCCTGCAAATTGTGTTTATATCATACATAATTTATCTTATTGATAATAGTACTTCATTTGATTCAAAACAATTAAGTATACTTATATCAAAGTGTTATATTTACAGGTCGCTTTCTTCAAATCAGCCAGCATCAGTTACTGATTATCAAAATGTATCTTTTTCCAATCTAACTGTTAATACATCATGGCAGAAAAAATCAGCTTTTACCCGCACTGTGTCCCCTGGGTCTGTGTCACCTATTCATGGACAGGTATGTATTTTTAGTTTTTGTGTGCTTTATTCTTAGATGTAACCATTGCAAACATTCTTACATTAATATTATTTCTAAATATTGCAGACTTCATCAGAATAGAGCCTTACAGATTTCACCTTCACTCAAAAAGTATTTATTGTATCACTGTCAATTCTAGGCATTTTATTATGTGCTAGAAATTTAATGAAGAAAATCTCTGCCATTAATAAATCATAATCTAATTAGATATAAATAAATAAAGGTAAAGTCTGAGAAGTATTAAAATGAAAGTGTTCTATAGAGTCTTGCATGGTATACAAAAGAGAGAGCAGCTTATTCAATCTGTGGAAATTAGAGCAGGCTTCACAAAGAGCAAGATATTTGAATAGAACTTTTGAAAATAAGATTTCGGCCCTGGCCGGTTGGCTCAGCGGTAGAGTGTCGGCCTGGTGTGCGGGGGACCTGGGTTCGATTCCCGGCCAGGGCACATAGGAGAAGCGCCCATTTGCTTCTCCACCCCCCCTCCTTCCTCTCTGTCTCTCTCTTCCCCTCCCGCAGCCAAGGCTCCATTGGAGCAAAGATGGCCCGGGCGCTGGGGATGGCTCCTTGGCCTCTGCCTCAGGCGCTAGAGTGGCTCTGGTCGCAGCAGAGCGACGCCTGGGGGGAGCAGAGCATCGCCCCTGGTGGGTGTGCCGGGTGGATCCCGGTCGGGCGCATGCGGGAGTCTGTCTGACTGTCTCTCTCCGTTTCCAGCTTCAGAAAAATACCAAAAAAAAAAAAGAAAATAAGATTTCACCAAATAGAAGTATTCCTGAAAAAGGGCAGTTTGGGGAAAGTCACTGAGGCATGTTAACACCAGGAGTTTTCAGGAAACAGGAGTTGTTTATAGTGTGGTTGGACTGCAGGGTGCATGGAGAAAGGGTTAATAAGAAGTGAAGTTAGAGCTATAGGCTGAGGTTTATTTGTGAAGCATGTAATACCATGCTAAGCAGCTTGGCAGTGGAAGGCCCCTAAAGGTTTTTAAGAGAGGAGTTGAGATGCATATTTTAGAAAAGTAACTCTGGCAGTAGGATAGAGGCCTGATTGGTGGGAGAAAGCAGAGAGAGGAGACCAGGTAAGGGAGGTATTACTACAATAGCTAAATAATAAGAGCTGATGTTGTAAACCAATGCCACAGAAATGAAAATGTATAGAAGAGAAGATGGATTTTTTTTTAAAGTATTAGAAATTGACATAAAATTGACAATCCATTGAATGTGGAACATAAGGAAGTTGGAGTTACAGATACCTCTTCAGGATCTTTATCTTGAGTATCTGAAAGGATGGGGATAATCATGTATTGGGTAGGCATTGTAGGAGGAGTAGGTTTGGTGGGTTCTCAACATGATTACTTTTCAGACTTATAACTTAAGTATCTGTATTAAGGACATCCTGGAGGGATTGCCCAGTAGGCAGTTTGATTTACAAGTCTGGAGTTCAGGGATAAAGTTGAAATTAAGATATAGATTTGAGTCTGACCTGTGGTGACACAATGGATAGAATGTCATCCTGGAAAGCTGAGGTTGCTGGTTCGAAACCCTGGGCTTGCTTGGCCAAGGCACATACGAAAAACAATCAATCAATGAACAACTAAAGTGAAGCAACCATGAGTTGATGCTTCTTGATCCTTGTCCTTCTGTCTCCTCTCTCTGTAAAATCAATAAATAAAATTTTAAAAAAATAATAGTAAGATATAGATTTGAGAAGTCATAGGCATAAATAAAATTATTGAGGGAAATCATGTGAAACAGGAAAAGAAAGAGGCTAGACCAAAGAGGAGCCATCAATTCCCAGAGAGTGAGCCTCAGGATCTACAAGGGTTTTAGTTATGTCAGCACTGCTAAGAGATCAGAGAACATAAGGTCTGGGAGATGCTTTTAGTCTTGCTGTTATCAATGACCTTGTCAGGAAGAGGATCAGTAGTACAGTGGGTAGAGAGCCTAAAGTAGAATGGATTGAGGGGTGAAATTGGAAAGCAAGTTTAAGACTGCTATTTCTTCAAGAAATTTGGAGGAAGAAGTAAAAAGTAGAGAGATGGAAGATTCAAGAGAGGGGACTTTATGCTGTTATAAAATATTTTTAGAAAATAGGAGAGCATAACAGAAGGTTAGAGCAGAGGTAGAGGTTAGCCTTGTCAACCAAACAAAACCACTGCTCTTCTGAGAGAGAGGGAAAGAAAGAAGAATGAATAAGAATACAAAAAAGAGAAAGAAAGCAGAAAAGTGGAGGGAGGCTGAGCACGAACACATCTCCATTCCTAGTGCAGGAAACTGAATCCACCTGTTGGGCACTGGAGGAGAGAGAAGGCGGGCTCTTTCCCTTTCCATTTGTTCTGTTACATACAGAGCAGCCAGTGTTCTCCTTTGAGCCAGTGACGCTTAAAGCCAAGGTGTTTCCTTGAATGATAGGTGTTCAGTCTTTAACTTAACAGAGGGCTACTTCAGGTGGTTGTCTGTCATATATAATTTTAAGTAAGCAGATTAAGGTTATCTTTTTTTTTCTTAGCAAGGGGGATGGAGAGAGGAAGGGAGAGAAATGAGAAGTATCAACTCATAGTTGTGGCACTTTAGTTGTTCATTGATTGCTTCTCATTAATGTTTTGGGGTTTGGGGGTGGGCAGTGCTCCAGCTAAGACAGTGACCTTGGGCTCACCGGCAACCATGAGATCATGTCTAGGATCCCATGCTCAAGCTGGCAACCCCAGGGTTTCAAGCCTGGGTCCTCAGCATCCCAGGTCAGTGCTCTATCCACTGAACCATCACCTGGTCAGATGATTAAAATTATCTTAAGTCACCATTGGAAATAAACACCACCACACCAAATTGGTCTGCTGTTTATACAGGAAGTATGTTTGTATACTAGGAAACAGGAATAATGGGTTTTTTTCTTAATTTTGTGTTTTTATATTCACAGGGACAGGTTGTAGAAAATCTAAAAGCACAGGCCCTTTGTTCCTGGACTGCAAAGAAAGATAACCACTTGAACTTCTCAAAACATGATATTATTACTGTCTTGGAGCAGCAAGAAAATTGGTGGTTTGGGGAGGTGCATGGAGGAAGAGGATGGTTTCCAAAATCTTATGTCAAAATCATCCCTGGGAGTGAAGTCAAGCGAGAAGAGTAAGCATTTTTGTGTGTTTGCATGAGGTGTGGATGTTGGTGTTTTCACTAATGAGTCAGCCATAGTATGACTGACTGCAGTGAAACAAGAAGTTTATGCTTGAGTTTGAACACAGGAAAGGTCATTCCTAGAGTGAAAAAAGGCGTTCGGATATTTGTACCAGCTTTAGAATATCATTTATTCCAGTTATTTAAGGTTTCTAAAGTTTTCAAAGTCCCTAAAATTTTAGATCTGTTACTTTCTTTGTAACTATCAGGTCACTTAGTGAACTTTTCATTTTCTTTGGAGCATTTCTCTCTTGTTATTTACTTTAAGTTGTCATTATTTAAATAAATACTTACTGAGGGCCTCCTCGTTGCCAGAGTGAAGCATTCCATGTCTGGGCCTCCAGAGTCCTTTAAAGGTCACCTCTCTTATTGTTGATAACACACTGTGTTGTAGTTATTTACTTTCTTACCCATATCCCTTATTGGATCATAAACTCCAGGAGGCTGGGGTCCACAGCTTTTTATCTTTTTTTTTTTTTTTTTTTTTTAGTTTTTCCATGAATAGTGTAATCTTTTTTTTTCCCCCTGGTTAGAATCATTTTTAATATTTAAATACAAAAGTGAGCACAGACTAGTATAATCTTAACTCATAGTAACTGCTTGGTCATATCAGCTCAGTGAGTAAGGAGAAGAGCAAATGAATGAAGAGTCAAGTGAATGAACTTTCAAATGAACATAAAGCAGGAACCAGATAAAGTCTCTGGCCTTTGGTTCCCAATCTGTAGAGAAGTCAGCTCATCTCACGTCTTTAATACAAGGAAATAAATAAGTACTCTAGTCTAGCAATAGTGAACTCTCTCTTATGTTTTATGTGGACATTGACCTAAATAGGAAAGCAATATGATTTAAATAAAAGGGACTGGTATTTGGATATCAAGAGGCTTAAGTTCTGATTCTGATATTTTTGCCGGGTTTTATGAAATAACCTTCTTGATCTTCAGTTTTTTCTTTTTTTTTTTGTAATAGACACACAGAGGGACAGATGGGGACAGACAGACAGAAAGGGAGAGAGATGAGAAGCATCAATTCTTGGTTGCTGCTCCTTAGTCTCCTTAGTTGTTCATTGATTGCTTTCTCATATGTGCCTTGACTGGGGACTACAGCAGAGTGAGTGACCCCTAGCTCAAGCCAGCGACCTTGGGCTCAAGCCAGTAGTAACCTTGGGCTTTAAGCCAGCAACCTTGGGCTTTAAGCCAGCGACATTTGGGCTCAAGCTACCGACCGTGGGGTCATGTCTCAAGCCAGTGACTCTGTGCTCAAGCTGGCGACCTCGGGATTTTGAAACTGGGTCCTCTGCGTCCCAGTCTGACGCTCTATCCACTGCACCACCACTTGGTCAGGTGATCTTCAGTTTTCTAATTGATTGAATAAAAAGAATACACTAAAAAATTTTTAAAAACCTTTTACTGCCAAGATCCTATGTATCAATTTTTAGTTCAAATGCAGAAATTTACTTTTCAAAATGATAGTATTTTAAATTTAAAAGTATGTAATTATAACAGTAACAATAATTATATGTGTATGTTGGCCCTTTATAGGAATTAGTTTATTTAAATTACATAAATTTTACAGAGAAGAAAACTTAAGCACAAAGACTTAAGTTTAAATTCTTTGTAAAGGGCATTTCTTCTGACTTTTCACTCAATTACTGACCTTTTCTAACAGATAAGGCATGTAACTTGAAAACCTACGGTGATGGAGAATTCAGCAATAAACAAGGCAGTCCTTTCAGTTGTCGCCATGAGTTATAGTAAGGTTCTACTGTTTCCCCCCAAAACTGCCTCACTCTGTAATTTACTCACGAGTCCTTGGGAGCCCAGTGCTTCCTCCAGCAGTCTAGTTCTTAAACTCAACAGTTTTCCAATTTGTTGAGAACAGTTTTGTGGGTTAACTTGGAAATTTAGTGCTATTATTTTTTGTCTGTTACTGATTAGTAATATATATTTATATACAGTATATGTTAATGTAGTGTGCTTTAAACAAATAATAAAATTTGTGTATTACCCTTCTTTTTCCCTATACTAAGCCATGCCCCATATGTGCTTTACCAAATAACTGCCCATTTACTGTTGCATTTGTGTCTTTTAAGTTCCTTTAGAAAGGCAAATAATTGCACATTTGAAAAACTGTTGATAAATTAGGTTGAAATTACTTTTAAAATATTAAAAATTTAGAAGTTTGATACTAGCCATTTCTTAATCCACTAGGATTTTGTGTATGAGAAATTTATAGCCCGTGTAATGAGACAGTATGTAGATTAATTTTAGAAAGCTCTAAAAGAATGTGCTGCTAACACTTGCTGTATTCATCAAATACCTTTCTTGGTTGTTGTCTTTTTTTTTTTTATCTGTTTGTATGTTTATTTAGCAGACCGGAAGCTTTGTATGCAGCTGTAAATAAGAAACCTACCTCTGTGGCCTATGCAGTAGGAGAAGGTGAGCTTTTGGCAATTTGTAAATTAGATGGGAGTCAGATTAGCTACTAAGTTAGCTGACTTCCCAGTTGTCCTTCTTCCTGCTTCTGTGTCTTCAGTGTTAAAGTGCGGTTAGGAAAACCTGTCCCTTGCCTGTTTCACATAATATTGAGGGTATAGAAAAGATATGACTGAATATACTTGGCACTTTTAGAAAATCAGTACTATAAAAATTCACCGTACACTGCTTTGATAAATAAGATCATAAGTAAAAAGTGTTGCAGTGAGATAGTACAAAGGTTTTTGTTTTCTGCTATTATATATCCAAATTATAGATGTTTAGGATGTAAGGAACTTTTAGTACATTTAATTATTTACAAATTGCATTTTTATTACAGTGTGCCATATAAGTCATTAAGTAGGATTTGAAATCAAAATATATTTTATCATAAGTATTACAAAGAAAAATATTTATAGCCTTTAGGGCTGTTTGATTAATTATTTTGATCATGTTATTGTGCTGAAAAATGAAAGATTGTCTACCGTCTTTACAGACATTTTTTCATTAATAGTTACATACATTGGGTTTATAAATGAATTGTATATATCCATGTAAAAATTAGTTGAATAGTTGAAGTATGTTTTCTGTTTATATTCCTCAAGAAAATCAGTTTAATAGTAAATTAAACAATTTATTTAATATCTACTAAATTAGAGAATCTATGCTACAGCTTAAAACATACAAGGATGAATAAAGCACAGCCTCTAAGCTCACAGAAGAATAGGGAAAATAGGTACATATTTGTAATAAATTCTATAATGAGTGAACAAAACACAGTTTTGAATACGATCTATGAATCCACAGAGGCGGCAGTGTTGAATCTTGTTAAACAATGAGTAGGGTCTTGCATAGTGACAAAGGAAGAGGAAGCTCTTGTGGACAAAGGGAATAGTGTCATTGTGAAAGATTAGGGAGCTTCAGATCACCAGCAAGGCTGGAACCCTAAATTTACTGTGAAATGAGCCTAGGAAGATACAAGCATTTTGGAAAGGACCTTGCATGTTTCAGCAGACCTAAGCCTTATAATCATTTTTATTTTGTTAAATTGGTTGAGTAATACTGAGAATTTGAATAATAAATAGGTTTCAGATGGTGTTTCTGGTCATCTTCAGCTTATGATACACAGATCAAATTCCATGTTAACAAATTAAAACTCGGCCTGACCTGTGGTGGCGCAGTGGATAAAGTGTCAACCTGGAAATGCTGAGGTCGCTGGTTCGAAACCCTGGGCTTGCCTGGTCAAGGCACATATGGGAGTTGATGCTTCCAGCTCCTCCCCCCTTCTCTCTCTCTCTGTCTCTCTCTCCTCTCTCTCCCTCTCTGTCTCTCTCTCCTCTTTAAAAAAAAATGAATAAATAAAATTAAAAAAATTAACAAAACTCTCAAAAGAGAAAGATCTCTAAAATTTGTTCATTAACTATGTCTACAGTAGCAGTCACAGCATTTACATTAATAAGATCCAAAGACAGTATTACAGCTTAGTCATTTCACTTGAGGTCATTCATTATCACATATTTATTGAGCATCTACTTCATGTCACATACTAGGCAAGGAGCTAGGTCCTTGTGATGGAGTTCGGCCTCTAATACTAAGGTTGGCTCAGTATTGGGCTTTTTGCTAAATGTGTGCATAAAAGAATTAAAGAGAAAACAACAGATTAAAATACATTTTGTGTAAAAGGTTAAAAATATTTTCATATTTTGACTATATAAATTGGAGACACTAATATCTATGTGTAGTTCTGTAATATGATGATGTTGATACAATTTTAAAAAAGAAATCTCATAGTAAAGCTTTATGTGAAATCAAATAAACTTCTTTTCAGAAATTGCTGAATACAGGGAGTCCTTGGATTATAACACAGTTCCGTTCCTACGACAGTGACATAACCCGAATTTTGGTGTTACCCTAACCTAAGTCACTTACTTATCCTAACACAGTTGTAAAATCATAATCTAGAACAGGGGTAGTCAACCTTTTTATACCTACTGCCCACTTTTGTATCTCTGTTAGTAGTAAAACTTTCTAACTGCCCACCGGTTCCACAGTAATGGTGATTATATATAAAGTAGGGAAGTAACTTTACTTTATAAAATTTATAAAGCAGAGTTACAGCAAGTTAAAGCATATAATAATAATTACTTACCAAGTACTTTATGTCGGATTTTCGCTAAGTTTGGCAGAATAAATCTTTATAAAACAACGTACTATAGTTAAATCTATCTTTTTTTTTTTTTTTTCCTTTTTGTATTTTTCTGAAGCTGGAAACGGGGAGGCAGTCAGACAGACTCCCACATGCGCCCCACCGGGATCCACTCGGCATGCCCACCAGGGGATGGTGCTCCGCCCATCCGGGGCATCG
Source organism: Saccopteryx leptura (assembly GCF_036850995.1). Lineage (NCBI taxonomy): Eukaryota > Metazoa > Chordata > Mammalia > Chiroptera > Emballonuridae > Saccopteryx > Saccopteryx leptura. Next base: position 289,950,344 of record NC_089505.1, on the reverse strand, counting down.
CTCTGCTGCAACCAGAGCCATTCTAGCGCCTGAGGCAGAGGCCACAGAGCCATCCTCAGTGCCCGGGCCAACCTTGCTCCAATGGAGCCTTGGCTGTGGGAGGGGAAGAGAGAGACAGAGAGGAAGGAGAAGGGGAGGGGTGGAGAAGCAGATGGGTGCTTCTCCTGTGTGCCCCGGCCGGTAATAGAACCTGGGACTCCCGCATGCCAGGCCGACGCTCTACCACTGAGCCAACCGGCCAGGGCCTAAATCTATCTTTTTATTTATACTTTGCTTGTTCTGCTACTGCCCACCATGAAAGCTGGAATGCCCACTAGTGGGCGGTAGGGACCAGGTTGATACCACTGATCTAGAACATAAAAACACATCTAAGCCACAGAAAAAACAAAAGGACATAAATATACTGTACTGTACACTGTACTGTAATAACAGAAAAAATGACCCCAAAAAATTCCTTACCTTTATTCCTATGGTTGGCATCATAAACTCGAAATGTCATATGTGGAAGCTGTCATAACTCGAGGACCCCCTGTAATCATTTCATTTTCTATTCTAACATCTCTTTATATTGTTTCCTTAAGTTGTAAGATCTTCCATGGTGAATTTACTCAGGATCTCAGAAATTAACATAATTTTTTTAACTTCTGCAATCTTACAACCAAAATTAGTTGTTGGGTTTTTTTGCTTTGTTTTCTACAGAGTATATTGCACTTTATTCATATTCAAGTGTAGAACCTGGAGATTTGACATTCTCTGAAGGTGAAGAAATATTGGTGACTCAGAAAAATGGAGAATGGTGGACAGGAAGTATTGGAGAGAGAACTGGAATTTTTCCATCAAATTATGTCAAACCAAAAGATCAAGAGGTAGAGTTATTTTGGTCTAGAAACAGAATCATCCCATTCTTGTTTATTCAAGGTTCATACTTAAAACAGACTCATGGCTTGACCTGTGATGGCACAGTAGGTAAAGTGTCAACTGATAATGCTGAATTCTCCAGTTCAAGACCCAGGCTTACCTAGTCAAAAGCAACTGCAAGTTGATGCTTCCCACTGTTCCCCCACCACCTTTCTCTCTCTTCTATCTAAAATCAATAGATAAAATCTTAAAAAAAAAAACAAAAAAAAAAAACAGACTCATGAATATGGTTTTGGTCAGGCTGCTTTCGTTATAAGGAAACCACTTAAGGAGCTCCAATAAAATAGAGTTTATTACAGAGATCCTGTTAGAGAAAGAAGACAGGATTTGATGAAATTCTAAGAACAAGAGCCATTGGTAGGGCTGGGCCTAATGGTAACTGGAGTTAAGGAGGGGTTCCAGATTCAGGGAGGCTTACAAGGAACCACCGTGAAGTAGTTTATAAGTTTTTACTTTAATGCTCTGACGTTAATGTAACTCATTCTGAATTTTATCCCACCAATAGTATTGTATGGTGCAGCCAGTCTTAAAGCATTTTGGTTTCAGGAACTTTTTACATTCTTAAAAATTACTGGGGATTTCAAAAGAATATTTTTAAATATATGGGCTATAGCTAGTGATAAATTTATCCATATTAGAAATTCAAACTGAAAATTTAAAAATATGAGACCTCCTAGGTTGACCTCTGGTTCTACCACTTAGAGACTAGGTAACCTTAGACAAGTCATTTTACCTTTCTGTGCCTGTTTTCTTTTTTGTAAAATGGAGATAATAATAACTATGTATTGTGAAAATTCTCTAAGTGAATATATGTAACATTCTTAGTAAGTGCTCAAAAAATACTAGCTCTTGACAGTCATCAGCTCTTCCCCAGTGCTGTTACTACAACTGCATCTACTAACAGAAAAAAATTAACTCTTCTTGCTTCTTATTCAAATTCCTAAAAAGAAGAAATGTGTTTGGCCCAACTTATCCTGGAAAGTCAAACAGGTCATGGTGCTGGAGTAAGGATTCTTTTGTTCTTAGGTCAGGTTCAGGGGGAACATAGCAAAAATAAATAAATAAAGTAAAATAAAATAAAATAAAAGGATGACTCTTATATAGCAGGAACAAAACTCATATATGCCTTACCCTAGTCAGGCCCAGAGGTTGTATGTAGCACTAACCCCATTGATAAGTTGGGTATATTTGGCCTGGATAGTCAGGTTAATATTCAGGAAGGATTCAGAAATGAGCTCTTCCTATTGAATCGGTGGATGCCAACTGTTAGCAGAGTAGCAGTCTGCTACTCTGTTAGCAGACCAGATCTCCCCATAAGTGTTGGATTCTTTACATTTTTTGTTAACCTAAATAAAAAATTGTTATTTTGCTCCTCATTTAAAGAAACAAGACTCCTGGGAATTTGACATCTCTAATTCCTAATAACCTCTATACTTTTATATCCGGGTTTTTTGGAAAATGATCAAACAGTGTTTTCCTTTCCTTACAGAGTTTTGGGACTGCTAGCAAATCTGGAACATTAAACAAGAAACCTGGTATGTATAAAACGAACTGAAAAAATAACTGACATGTTCAATAGTCTTGAATTCATAGTTTTTGTCTTTTTTTCCTTTTCAGAAATTGCTCAAGTAACTTCAGCGTATGTAGCTTCTGGTTTGGAACAACTTAGCCTTGCACCGGGGCAGTTAATACTAATTTTAAAGAAAAATACAAGTGGGTGGTGGCAAGGGGAGTTACAGGTAATAATCTTCAAATAACATCTTATCAATTTTATTACAAAAGCATTGCATGCCTCTTAAAAATAAAATGAGTAAAAATTTCAGGTCACCTGGAATCTTACCACTTGTTAATAACCTATACTGTATAACATTTTAATGTATAATGTTTACCTCAAATCTTTAAACTGTTCCTTTTTAGCACAGTTGAATAGATATTGTAAGTAACAATAAGAATACTTTTCTCTAAAGACATCATTGTTTTCCAGTAATACCTGCTTCAATAAACCATAGGTCACCTTCTTAAAGAAAAGCTCAGCATCATCTTTGCCTGGGATAACCCAGGCTTACAGTACAGCCTCCAGGAGGAAAAACATGAGCCAGGATGTGACTTAGGAAAGACTACCCATTGGACTGTCCCCATGTCGTCTTATGTTTTTGAAACATCAGTGCAAGGAAAGGAAGCACAGGCATAGAAGAGCCTGTCTTTTGTCCCTATAATGTTAATAGAGAAAGTTACTGTATATGTTTTGATACAGAGATATTTTTTTCTCTCACTACTATGATTTCCTTATTACTTAAAACTAAAGAACATTTTAGAATTAAAAGATGATGAGTGGTTCAATAGCTGTTGTTTTATGTAAGATTGATACATGATTGTAATAAGGAGAATAAACATAGCTTCATTCTTGCACATCAACTTACCTAAAGAACAGTGAATGTTCAAAATTCAGTATCTTCTTGAATAACCTTCTGAAATTCCACCTTCAAGTTAGCTTTGAAGATTGACCCAACTAAATGGGAAACATGGCTCTCCACAAATTTTATTTATTATCTCCTGATGAATTAACAAAGCCCCAAGAGGTGTTTACCATGGGCTGTGCCATTTTAAGTGCTGGCTCAAACTTACTAAAAGAACTCCAGCCTGAACAGGCAGTGGTGCAGTGGATAGAGTGTCGGACTGGGATGCGGAAGACCCAGGTTTGAGACTCCAAGGTCGCCAGCTTGAGCGCAGGCTCATCTGGTTTGAGCAAAAGCTCACCAGCTTGAACCCAAGGTCGCTGGCTCAAGCAAGGGGTTACTTGGTCTGCTGAAGGCCCAAGGCACATATGAGAAAGCAATCGATGAACAACTAAGGTGTCCCAACAAAAAACTGATGATTGATGCTTCTCATCTCTCTCCATTCCCGTCTGTCTATCCCTCTCTCTGACTCTCTCTCTCTCTGTCTCTGTAAAAAAAAAAGAACTCCAGAAAAGTCTTTTTAGTTTATTAATATTATTTGTGTGAAATTCGCAGATTACTCTAAGCCTGAAAGATCTCCTAATAGACTTCTACAAATAGTGTTTTCAGCTGCACTTTGAGATGCATATTGAATCTTCCAGTTGTTTGATGTTGACCTGGAAGGCCAATGCAGAATGCAGGGGTCCCCAAGACCACCCTTACTTTTGACACCAGTTATAAGTTTGGAGGTCCCCAGGACCAATCTCAAGTTCAGTAATTTACTAGAAGGACTCACAAGACTCACTGAAAGCTACAGTAGTCCCCCTTGATCTGGGGGGGATATATTCTAAAATCTCTAGTGGATGCCTGAAACCACAGATAGTACTGAACCCTGTATATGCCATATTTCCCCATGTATAAGACATACCCTTTTTCAAAAAATTTGGGGTCTAAAAACTGGGTGGATCTTATACAGTGATTGTGATATTTCAAATGCCATAGGTAGAACTGAGGACGAGGCAATATATGAAGATAGTGATTCATCATCAGACACAGATGAGGACAAGCTAATGGATGTGAGTTTTGTCAGTGATGAGGAGTTATATGAATTTTATGATGAATAAAACTTGAGTTCAATAACTTGAAGTAATACATTTTTTTTCCATTTTTGGGCCCCAAAATTAAGGTGTGTCTTATACATAGGAGCATCTTATACATGCGCAAATATGGTACTATATTTTTTCCCATACATTTATACCTATGATAGTGTTTAATTTATAAATTAAACATAGTAAGAAAACAAAAAAAAGAAAGAAAACTAATAGTAAAATTAGAAAAAGTGTAACAGTATACTGCAATAAAAGTTATGTGAATGTGATCCTTCAAAATATCTTACTGTACTCGCCTTTTCTTTTAAAGGGATCACTTTATAGCTTTTCTTTGGCATGTCCCAATTGCCTGCATCACTACTCTTGTCCTTTGGGTCCATCATGAAGTAAAATAAGTGTTACTTGAATACAAATACTACAGTGCCATGACAGTTGATATGATAACCTAGGCAGCTACTGAGTAATAGGCAGGTAGTGTATACAGTGTGGATGCACTGGACAAAGGGATGGTTCACGTCCTGGGTGTGACAGAGAGGGATGGTGTGAGATTTCATCATGCTACTCAGACTAGTGTGGAACTCAACACTTATGAATTGTTTGTTTCTGGATTTTTTTTACTGAATATTTTCAGACCACAGTTGATCATGGGTAACTAAAACTCTGGAAAGTGAAACTATAGATTAAGGGGGACTGCTGCTGTATGATCCATGGTTACAGTTTATTATGGCCAAAGGATTTAGATTAAAATTAGCCCAGGGAAGAAATATATGGGGCAGAATCAGGAGAGTTCCAAACACAAAGCTTCCAGCTGTCCTCTCGGGTGGAGTCATGAACAGCAGTCCCAACAGAAAGAGTTTTGCCAAGCAAAGAAGCTCTCTTGAGCCTTGGTGTCCAGAGTTAATTATTGGGACTGGATCATGCAGACATGGTTGGCTGCCTGTGTGGCTGAACTCAATCTCCAGCCTCTCCAGGGGTTGAGTGCACACTCTGTGACCCAGAGTACCCACTGTAAATCACATTGTTAGACTATCTGGCGTGGTCAAGACCCCAGGGCAAACTAAGACACTCATCATCAGCCATGGCAGTCCAGAGATTTAGGGATGACCTCCCAGGAGCCAAATACAAAAACCAGACCTTTCTTCAAGTAAGATTAAATTCTATAGTACACAGGGTTTTACTCACTTTCAGTTTCTGTCTCAGTAATTGGTCTTAATATCACTTTCATACTTCTTTTGCTAATTTTACAGGCCAGAGGCAAAAAGAGACAGAAAGGATGGTTTCCTGCCAGCCACGTTAAACTTTTGGGTCCCAGTACTGAAAAAACTACACCTGCCTTTCATCCTGGTATGGAATGGGTTCACTTGTGTTTTATCATAGAGAATTTTTGTTAAAACTCACCAACTTTTCAGATTAGCTAACTCTGAAAAATATTGAAAATTGTCATTTCTATACCACTGCCTAAAAATATGTTACAGTGAGGATTTCCTTTCTAAAAAGTTCTGTGTAGAAACAGCCAACTGTTCAGTGATACTTGAATGTCTTTACTCCTTAAAATTTTTCAAAGTGGCATTGCTCTACCATCAGACTTAAAGCAGAGCAGTTCTCTTAGATTTCTAACTGTAATTTCAAAAGCTTAACTTTTGTGAAACAGAATGAGGGAAGGAGGGTAGAGAGAGCCAATGAAGGGCAAATTATGGCTAATTTTAACAAAAACTAGAAGACTAGATAAAGAAGATGTGGCACATATACACCATGGTATACTATTCAGCCATAAGAAATGATGACATCGGATCACTTACAACAAAATGGTGGGATCTTGATAACATTATACGGAATGAAATAAGTAAATCAGAAAAAAACAAGAACTGCAGGATTCCATACATTGGTGGGACATAAAAACAAGACTAAGAGACATGGACAAGAGTGTGGTAGTTACGGGGGGCAGGGGGAGGGAAGGAGGGAGAGGGGGAGGGGTGGGGGAGGGGCACAAAGAAAACTAGATAGAAGGTGACGGAGGACAATCTGACTTTGGGTGATGGGTATGCAACAGAATTGAATGACAAGATAACCTGGACATGTTTTCTTTGAATATATGTACCCTGATTTATTGATGTCGCCCCAATAAAATAAAAATTTATTTATAAAAAAAAATATTAGAGTAATTCAGATCCTAGGGGAATTTTGACATGTCTTTGTGGGAATAATTAACTTGTTAAATGTGTCGTGTTGTTTTTTTTTGGCAGTGTGTCAGGTGATTGCAATGTATGACTATGTAGCGAACAATGAGGATGAGCTAAACTTCTCCAAGGGACAGCTTATCAATGTTTTGAACAAAGATGATCCTGACTGGTGGCAGGGAGAAATCAATGGGGTGACTGGTCTCTTCCCTTCAAACTATGTTAAGATGACGACAGACTCAGATCCAAGTCAACAGTGTGAGTAATATCAAATCATTGGCCTCTCAGCTAGTGTAAAAGCTTTAATATGTGGCACTGCCTTTAGTACTGTTCTGGATCAGGTATTAAACTCAGCACTCTTAGTAAATGTATATTAGTATTTAAAGTAAGAAAATGTAAAAGCTTTTCAAAAGTTTAAAAGTTATATTGCTTATTTTAAATATTTTTCTCCTAGCTTCAGACCTTACTGTTAGACTATATCTGAAAATGTCCCAGTTCTTTTACGGGTCATTTGGTATGACAGCGGTCTACACTGCAGTTCCCTTTACCACACCACCTTTCTCAGCATGCAGTGGTCGTATTCAGCTTAGTAAAAAGCAAATAGTAAATACCCTATTCACCTATTAAAAATTACCCTTTTATTGTATTTATTTCCCATATATTTACACATCATACAGGTAAGAATAAAATTTAAAAACTCTTTTAAGCTATTTGTTTTTAAAACTCTCGTTAGGTGAATTAGGTGATACTTCACAGCACAGAGACACATGCGTCAAGGTCTAGTTCACCGTTTTTAGAACAAGGGTCATATTTGGTATTTAAAATTACTTCTTGGTAGTTACGTAACCTTACTTATACTTGACAATAAACATGAAGTAATAGTAAATTAGAAAACAAACAGTGCTTGGAAATAGGAAATACTTTTTAACCTTTATAAAATGAGTATCAGTTTTCCCCACCCTTTTGATTTCTTTTTTATATATATAAAATACATCATGATTTATATTTTTATTATTATTGTGAAATTATTCTAATAGATTTAGTCTTTCATTTTAATTTAATTCCTGAGAGATCTAAGTGGTAACCCAGTCATAGCTGAGGTATGCTTACAATTCAGTGCAAGTATTGCAAATTTACACTATAATTTTCCAGTATTCATGCTTTATTTTCACTTTGGAACTCGTAAAGCTAGTTCTTACTCTAGGAGAAGATTTTCCTTTAGACAATGCAACTAAATTTCCCAATTTGGAGGACAGAGAAGTCCAGTTTTTTATGGTTTGAACATTCCCAAAACCATCTTAGGGTTTCAGGAGAATTGGTAAAGAAAATAACAACTTGGGTTACCTAAACTAATGACCATTTTAAGCTCTGCTGATGGTCTGGCAGTTTTTAGTGCTTGCCAGTTTATCTGGTTAGTTAGGAGTACCTGAGGCACCTTCCTGAATCAGAGAGGAAGAGCTGGTCAGACCTACTGGGCCTACAAGAGCTTTGGCTAGTGATCCCTGGAGGCTTTCTTTCCAGCATGTCAATGCATCGGGCGTGATATTGTCTATGATGTCAGGTGATGGTTTTCCAGCTATCTCGTTGTTGTTGTTGTTGATTTTGTTTTTCTGTGGTGGAACACTTTTTTCAATTCAGAATTCTCTTAGGAATGAATATATATATATATTTTTAAAAAGCTATTCTAAAGGAAGAACAGCCGGGTATGTATAAGGTCTACCAGAAAGTTCTGTCCGTTTCTATCACAAGTTTCGACACGTAAGCACATGTTTATTTGGCGCATGTGCGCCTCTCTATTTTTATCACTTAATGTATACATACTGACGTAGCAAATTAACTAAAACAAAGTTGATTCATGTTAGTCTTATGTGTGAAGCGATAGTGTACCCATTAGCTACTGATAAAGTTCATTTACGCCATTGTAATTTTTACAAATTTCAACAAGGAAGAAATGCTACAGAAGCATGTCTGTCGCATCCACCACATTCCCCGGACTTAGCACCCTCCGACTATCGCTTGTTTTTGTCCTTACAAGATTTTTTGAAGGGCAAAAAATTCAAAAATGAAGAAGATATCAAACAAGCACTGGTTCAATTTTTTGCATCAAAAGATAAAACATTTTTCAAAAATGGGATATACAAATTGCCCTCACGCTGGCAAGAAATCATTAATAATAATGGCAATTATATTATTTAATAAAGTTTATTGACGGTAAGAAAAATTTGTATTTTGTTTTATTCCAAAAACGGACAGAACTTTCCAGTAGACCTTATATTAGTCAGTAAAAACCAGTTAAATTTTAGATTACCATTTGTGTTTCTTGGTCCCTTAGAAGTATATATTATTATGACAGTGGGATACCCTATAGCCTAGGTATGTGGTAGGCTGTACCATCTAGGTTTGGGTAAGTGCACTCTGCGATGTTTGCACAGTGACAAAATTGCCTGATGTTGCATTTCTCAAAACAGATTCCTGTCATTAAGTGGTACGTGACTGTATTCTTTTAAAGGTTGAGAATAATAATAATTCAAATTTGTTTAGTTGACATTGCATGTTATTCAAATTTTTTCTCACTTAATTTGCTTTATGTTCATTTTATTCCTCATTTTTCTTTTTATAGGACCCAATGTTGTCTTCCAGTGTGAAAGCACCCCAGAGACCCACTATCCAAGTTTGACTCTAGCGTGGAGGCAGGGCAGGCAGCCCTGATCAAATATCTCCTACACAATTCATTAACTTCGTTCGAATGTTAGAGCCACTTGGGATTATTTATTTGTGTTTCTAATTTACAGTTAAAATTTATTTGTATCAAGTTAAAGGATAGTGGGTCTTTGTGTGGCTTTCCCTGCTGTTCACTCTGGCATCCTTGAGCATATTTCTTCTTTTTTAATTTGGTAATTGTAGGTCATTAGCATGCACATTGAGTTTTCCCTTACGTGGTGGGAATTCAAACACACAAAGACCCACTATTTGCACAAACTGTTCTCTCTTGTTTGGAATGGACTGCCATGCTTTTCTGATGTTATTGCAACTTGTATATTGATTACAGAATTCAGATAAAATTTGCATATGTTTTGCTCTTATGTTTGATCTAATCCTAATCACAGTGAGCTCTTAATTGGTTCAATGTGTGATTTGCCCCCAAATATGCACTGTTTACTCTGTTACCTTCTAATATGCCACTATTCAGTATTTAAATTCGTTAAAGGCCAAGAATTGGAAATAACCTTTTTTTTTTTTTTTCTGTGTATTTTGGGGTAGGAGCAATAACACTTTGGGGAGTGTTTCTTATCTCAGAAGAAAAAAGTGACCTGCCCCGTCAGTATGTACAGAATAGATTATGTACCATCTCTGTGCGCTGCCCAGGACAAGCACTATACTATGGTAGTTCCCTCAGGATCTGTATGTGCTTTGGGCTAACGAAGATACTGCATCATGTCCTGCAGCAATTAGTTGTTACTTCTTCATTGATGATCTAAAAATGTATCATTTTTGAGGACTGAAAGGCTCCCATCAATGGCCACGAGATATGAAACCTTCCCTAGTTTAGAACACTTATATCTACAATACATATTAAAGTCAAATTCATGTTATCTATTCTAATTAGGTGACTACATATCCCAGATTACAAAAGGACAGAGGTTGACATTCTTCTTAATATATTTAGTAAAGATCATAAGGAACCTTTGAAGAGTTTAAATGTCCCTGAGGCAGGCGTGCAGGCTCTGTCTGGTTAAGAATGAATCCGAGTGAAGGAGAGATTGTGAGTTGGCGTTCCTCTATGTCCATTAAGCTGCTGTGAGGCTAGAGGGTTGACTTTACCATTCAGAATTCTCTGGCTAATATCTGTTCCTCAACCACATTGGCTATTTTGGCATAGGATTTTAATTTTTCTTGAATGGAAACACTTTAAAGATTATTAAACACTTAACATTATTTAAAACTAATAAATGTGAGAGTACTTAGCTGAAACAAGAAGGAGTTTTAGGGGACAGTATTAAACTATTTTTGAAAATCAATGAGAAGTTTATACAATTTAAAATGTTTACAAACTGCAGTGCAATCTACTGTTTATGAATGTCAAAGTATTATCAGGAAAAGTGTACATACAGTCACAGACTTATTTCCTCACAGAGTTCTTTAAGAAGATAAAAACATATTTTATATCTTGGAGTTTAAGTTAAGTAAAATCATATTTTGTGCAATATTTTTGTTAATGTGCCTATATATTATGAATGAATGATTTATTTCAGTCATATATTGCCTAAGTCATAACTTGACAACACTTGAGAAAGAATCAACAGTTTAGTTGGAACTTCACAAAGTTCAAATGTCTGTATTCCAAAATACTTCATGCTATTGGGATGTGTGGTGATATGTATGTGTGCTCCCTGGGGTAGGGACTTGTAATTATCAGACCACCTCAATTTTTAGCATTTGGCATCATCATGATACTTTTATAAACTATGACATTAATAGGAAAGCAATAATATTACTTTACAGGTGGGATAACAGATTTGCCTGCAGTCACTAAAGGAGACATTACAAAGACTGAGTCCTTGTGAAATCAACTGATCTCCCAAATCAAACAGATTATTAGGTCTTTCCTTTTAATGTTCTGAACTTTCTGCTTTTGTACCCTTTAGTTGGATTCAGATTAAGGAGTTACTTTCAGTTCATTATAAACCCTGAGGTTAGAAATCAGACCGCCGCTAATTAGCCACATGATTTGGCATAACATTTTCTCTTTATAATTATTTTTTTGCATTTGGACTTACCTAATACACTGATAAATCACTTCAAAGGTATTTTATAATGTAAATCATTCACTTTTACACTGATATAGACTATTAAGAATGACATTCAGGTAGAGCTTAGGATCTGTACTCAATTTGAAAAGAATGTACTAATCAGGTAGCTATGGACTAAATCACATAGTGACATATTTAAGCTGTATGTCAGTCAAAAGTGCATGTAATCCTTTGCAATACCTCACGTGTAGCCACGTACTTGCTCTCTTCCTCATTCAGTGCGAGGCAGCTTTCAGTTTGCACAGAAAGCAACGTTAGAAGGAAACAGTTTATCAGGAACACAGAGTTTTAAAATGGGAACACTGCTGAGTAAATCTGAACCCTGTAGGAGATAAAGGTTATTTAAAATTTGTAATACATGATAATCATTTTTAAAGTATGTGATTAAATCTGATAGGTTTTCCAGCAGTGAAAAAATTAGTTCTAAAACCAAAGCTGGTTTTTGTGGGTTTTTTTAGAAATTTGAAAATTTAAATCAACCTTCTTCATTGTAGAAGTTTCCTCTAAAACTTTATCTTAAAGAGTCATTTTAAAGTAATAGAACTATTAAAACAATGTAACTGCTATATTAGTGTTTTAAAGTACAATGTGAATACTGATAGTTTTAAATAAAGAAGGTGGGGAGAAGAAAAGTAGAGAAAGAAATGCCAATTCCAGTCAAAGCTTTATTTGCCAAATTTCCTTAGAATGAATTTTACCAAGTTCCAAATTCTTGTAAATAGAATCTCTAGTGGAAATTCTGAGAGACTTCCGCCTAAAGTGGCATTGTCCAATGCTGCTGTGATGCTACTGTAATGTAATAAATTATTAAATTGTTGCAAAGTGCTGTTTTTCGCCTTAAATTTTTTGTGTGTGTGTCTTGAAAACTATAGTATTAAAGGTATTGAGATGTGCAAATGCTGGGCACGCTTGGCATGAGGTAATCTGTTTTTATTTTTACAAAATTGTAATACAACTATGCAAGTGTGTTTATTAAAAGGACACAAACTACATTGTTTGTATTGTGTATTTCTTTGGAAGCACCCTTTAAAACTTATTTTTGATTGTTTATCTATAGTCCTGATTGAATTTCTTTGGAATTTCTCTTTTTCCTTAATGTAGTCCCTGAGTATAGGCCAGGGAATTATTTTATATCACAGGGGGCAAAAAAGAAACTTTTAAGTGTTCAAGATTGAAATAGTTTGATCCTAGATAATCATAAGTCATTTCAAAAGCAAAAGAAATTCTGATTGGAAAATATTATCTAGGATAATAATAGACCACTATGTTACTTAGAGTTTTTATGCCAACATTTTTTCTAAAAAAGATTGGATAGAACTTAACAAGTTAATAGTCATTGCAAATGTGGTTAAGACATTCCAGTACCAAGTAAGAGTCTAAAAAGAAACTGCAGTGAATGCTTGGGGGTTCCAGATCTAAACAGAGTATCACATCTAAGTGATTACGTAGCTGGTTTTACCTCTAGTGAAAAAAAAAATGGATCAATATTTAATTCATCCATCAATGTCTGGCATAAACAACCACTTTTCCATAAAAACCTTCAATTTCTGGAAAGTCATTCAACTAATGCATGCTGGATATTTGCATAAGGCCAAGACATGAATATGTGCTAAGAAAATGAAAATGAGTGTCAAATGGCCCTAGCTCTGTACCTAACTCTGTGAGGGGATCAAGCACATAAGCAGATAATTACAAAACATGCTAAGCGCAGTGATAGATATTTACTGGGCATCAAGCAAGTTCAATGAAGGAATACCTAATTCAACCATAGGTTGGTGAATTAGAGACTTCCTGGAGGAAGCAACTATCAGATCACTATGTAGGAGTAAACCAGATGTGAGGGTGGGATGGTGGAGAGTACAGTAAAGACAAGAAGCAGCATAGGTGCAGGAGGGGAAGTGCAAAGCCAGGAACAATGAAAGGAGGCTAAGAGGCAGACCAAGAGCTAAAGCAGAGATTCTGTAGCTTGGCTGCTCATTTTAGTCACCTAGGAAGTTTTGAAAAGATATTGGTTCCTGAGCCCTGATTTAAACAACCTAAAGTGTGCCCTAGGCTTGGCTTTGTTTTTTTTTCATAGAGCTCACCAGATAATTCTGTCATGAAGCCAAGGTGGAGAAAAAGTGACAAAACAGTTACAAATTGTTTTTGAGGGAAAATTGGCAGGAGTTGGGAACTGATGGGATGTGTGGGCAAGTGGAAGGCTCAGGATCTTGGTGACAGGGTGAAATAATGGTGCCACCAGCTGAAGTAAAGAATCATAGCTGGGGAAGAAGATGAGTTTGGTTTTGACCCCCAAGTACCTATGAGGCATTCAGGTAGGACTGTCCAGCAGGCAGGCAGATACAATTAAAATACATAGTGTCAGATGTACAGCAGATGGTGGAATGAGTATGGATAGTTGTTGAGCCATTAAAAGTAAAAGATTACTTGGGGAGAAAATCAGAACTTGGAAGGTATTAGCGTTAAGGATTGGATAGTGAAAGGAACCTATTGGAGACAGGAAACAGGTTCCAGGAGAACAGAATTATTGTGCTAATATTGCCACAATTAAGTCTAGTTGTATAATCATCACTTATACCAGTAAAAAGAAGGAACATGCTTTTTATTGAGCACTTTTTAGTCTAGGTACTTCTGTTTTTTCCCCCCCTTAAATGAGAGGAGGGGAGATTGTGAGACCAACTCCCACATGTGCCCCAACCAGCATCCACCTGGTAACACCCATCTGGGGCCAATGCTCGAATCAACCAAGCTATCCTCAGCACCCAGGGCCAACGCTCAAACCAATTGAGCCACTGGCTATGGGAGAAGAAGGGAGAGAGGATGGGGGAGAGAAGCAGATGGTCACTTTTTTTGTGATGGGAATTGAACCCGGGACATCCATACACCAGGCCGATGTTCTACCACTGAGCCAACCAGCCAGGGCCCTAGGTACTTTGCTAAGGTTCTCAATGTATTACTTCATTATTACTTTCTTTGTACAGATATGCAAATTAAATTAACTTGTCTAAGATTAGATAGCTAGTTAGCAGTCGAGCTGGGTTCAAACTCAAGTGGTCTGGCTCCATAGTCCATGCCCCTAACCTCTTCATTAATGTAGCGTGTGCTGCGACTGTCATCATTTCTATAATAATGAAAGTCCTGCAATACAACCATCACTTGAACCAATGAAAAGAGAAAAAGTCAGGCTGCATGCACAGTGTGTGTGGTAAAAAACCACACACAGAGATAAGGAGGCAAGGACTGAATATAATAAACAAGGACAAGAGTCTATAAGAAGTCTTCAGAAAAATAAAGCTGAACATAATGACTTTTTCAATAACAGCTTTATTGAGATGTAATTTATATATCATATGATTCTCCCCAAGTATATAATTCGGTGGTTTTTAGTATATTCACAGAGTTGTCAAACCATGATTACAATCAATTATAGGACATTTTTATCACCAGAAAGAAACGCTGTACCCCATAGCTTTCACCCTCCTAGCTTCCACTGCACCCCTACTCAAGCTGGAGGCAATCATGAAAGACCTACTTACTGTCTCCAGATGTTTGCCTATTCTGGACATATAAAAGTGTGGGGGGTAAAAATTAAAAGAAAAAAGTATGTGGGGTTTTTGTATTTGGCTATTTCACATAGCATGTTTTCAAGAAAGTTTCATGCTGCAGCTTGTATCAGTGCTTTATTCTTTTTCGTGGCCAAATAATATTTCATTGTATAGACATACCATAATTTGTTTCTTCATTCATTAGTTGATGTACTTTTGGATTGTTTCTAGTTTTTCACTATTACAAATAATGCTACTCTGAACCTTTGTGTACAAGTTTATGTGTGGACCTATGTTTCATTACTCTCAGTATATATCTAGGAGTGGAATTGCTGAGTCAAATGGTAATTCTGTGTTTAACTTTTCGAGGAACTGCCAGACTGTTTTCCAAAGTGGCTGCACCATTTATATTCCCACCAGCAGTGTAGAAGGGTTTCTGTTTCTCCACATTCATGCCACCCCTTGTTATGACCATCCTTTGTTATAGGATGGCTATAACAAAGTGATATCTCATTGTGGTTTTGATCTGCAGCCCCTCAGTAACTAATGATCTTGAGCATCTTTTCATGTGCTTTTTGGTTATTTATATATCTTTTTTGGAGAAATGTATATTCAGATTATTTGTCTACATTTAAATTGAGTGACTTGTCTTTATAACCATTTTTTAACATTTTTTTAAAACAAGAACAACAAATTATGAAAGATGTCCTTAAGAGAGATGACTTGGCCCTGGCCGGTTGGCTCAGCGGTAGAGCGTCAGCCTGGCATGCGGGGGACCCAGGTTCGATTCCCGGCCAGGGCACATAGGAGAAGCGCCCATTTGCTTCTCCACCCCCACCCCCTCCTTCCTCTCTGTCTCTCTCTTCCCCTCCCGCAGCCAAGGCTCCATTGGAGCAAAGATGGCCCGGGCGCTGGGGATGGCTCCTTGGCCTCTGCCCTAGGCGGCAGAGCGACGCCCCGGAGGGGCAGAGCATCGCCCCCTGGTGGGCAAAGCGTCGCCCATGGTGGGCGTGCCGGGTGGATCCCGGTCGGGCGCATGCGGGAGTCTGTCTGACTGTCTCTCCCCGTTTCCAGCTTCAGAAAAATACAAAAAAAAAAAAAAAGAGAGAGATGATTTAATTCTGTTGTCAAAAAGGAAAATCAGGCCCTGGCTGGTTGGCTCAGTGGTAGAGTGTCGGCCTGGCGTGCAGGAGTCCCGGGTTCAATTCCCGGCCAGGGCACACAGGAGAAGCGCCCAACTGCTTCTCCACCCCTCCCCCTCTCCTTCTTCTCTGTCTCTCTCTTCCCCTCCTGCAGCCAAGGCTCCATTGGAGCAAAGTTGGCCCAGGCGCTGAGGATGGCTCTATGGCCTCTGCCTCAGGCGCTAGAATGGCTCTGGTTGCAACAGAGCGACACCCTAGATGGGCAGAGCATCGCTCCCTGGTGGGCATGCCGGGTGGATCCCGGTCGGGCGCATGCGGGAGTCTGTCTGACTGCCTCTCCGTTTCCAACTTCAGAAAAAAAAAAAAGGAAAATCACTTACTTAAAGAGATTGATAAAATCAAAGAGTGGTAAAATGAGCATAGTGGGAGGATTGCTTTGAATCCTGGACCTTCAGGCTCCCCCTCTGAACCTTAGCCTCATCTGTGTAATGAGGATAGTGATACATACATTGCAGGTGAGACTTGAGGGACTTTTTGACGCACTAGTCTAATACATAGTCCATGTCTAATACATAGATACTAGGAATGACAGCTAACAATGACTTAGCATTGACTGTGCACCACACAGTAGCCTAAGCACTTTAGGAGTGTGTCTGGGTTAGTCACTGGTGGATGAAGCTGGAACTCAAGTCTGGATCTGACTCCAGAGCTCGTGCTCTTAGCCAACCCTCATGCTACTTTCCACAAACCGGGCACTGCTGTTACTCCAGGTCACAAAAGCGAGCCATCATCAGTTAATTCCAAGATAGAGGTGAGAAGAGAGTAAAGACAATTAGTCGCTTTTAATGAATGCTGGCTGGTCAAGTTACATTTCAAGGTACTGGGAAGATCTGCTACTGGGATTCCTGTGTTACCTGGGGTCATGTCATCCACCATAAAATCACAGTAAGGCAATGCTTAGAATCAGTGTATTCTGACCTTTGGGGCAAAGTGTCCAATTACGTAGTCATGAACAAGATGAAAATATGGGCTGTATGATCATAACATTGGGGAAATTTAAGGATGTAGCAGGCTGTTCAGTAATACTGAGAAAAAAATATTTGTGCATATGAAACTCCTGTTGCCCCAGAACAGTACTGTAGTATTAGGGGTACCAAAGAGCTGAAGTATGTAGAACATTAGATTTGAAATTGGCTATTAGAATAAAGTACTAATTATATGTGAGGCAGAGGAGAGGACATTTAAGGGACCAGTTATGTTACATGGACACAAAAAAACATTAGATTAAGGGCCCTGTTGGCTTTTTGCGGTGCTTTTGGGATATTTGGCATTGAGAATATTTATACTACACCCTTTTTTCCTTCTAGGATTCAGTTAAATAAGCATAATACCAGGTTAAGTTTACAGATGCTCTTGTCAATGTTTCACCACCAGTAGGATCGCAATGTAAGCACCACTTAAAATGGCCTGGCATTTCAAAGTATAAGACTTGACTCAGAAGACCTAGATTTAGGGATTTAGTAGCTCTAAACTCTACAGTAGGCCGTTTAACCTCCCAGCTTCACATTCTCCATGTATTTATACAGTAGAGATCAAAGTTGTACCAGTTATTCAGAGGATCAATCAAAGGTTGTAAATTGTCATACACATGTCATGCTGACGGTTTTGTTTCTTGTTAGAATGGAAAGTTCTGTGTTGACTGAACATAAAACTACTGCTTCGTGACATCCTTTCCTAATACTCTGAATTTTCAACAGCACCTTAATTCCCTCAGTTGAGTCAGTATCTGACTTGCAGACTGAACACATATCAGCTTGAACTAGCTGCTTTCTGAGGCGAAGTCTTCACCTCTGTCTACCATCAGGAGGTCTTTGCTGTCTTTTAGGCTAATAATGTTTCACCTTAGATTTAAAAATAAAAAAGTAAGTTGATCTTTTTATCCACTTGCATTTATCAGCAGAGTTGCTCTTGGAAGTTCTAGAATACTTGTGTTTTCTGGTAGCCAAATAATTTGCTTTCTGTTAGTCTGCAGCATAAGAATACAATATGAACTTCTCCCCTTTTTTTATGCTTAAATGAGCAACCTAACACCTGCTGACAGTAAACTTGACAGGCATCAAAAAAGACACAGAGTTAAAAAAATTGTTCAAGAATTATTTAAGTTTCCAAAACAAAATCACAAATATCTGTGGCTTTGTGGTGCTGGCACACTACCTGATACATAGTTTGCACTCAATAAATATTTGCCAAGTGGATAAAAGGCTGTTATTCTTTCATAAAATTAGCCAGTATTTTCTAGTACTCTGATAAAATTTCAATATTAAAGGCTCCTTTCAGAAAATGCCCAGTTTAGTCATCTGGATTTACTGTTAAAATCTTGTCTTTTTACTGAGCTTAAACGGTGAGACTGAAAACCATTGTCTGATACTCTGCTTAATTTTGCACACACAGAGAATGGCTTTATTCAGTGGCAGCGCTATCCTCAAAAAGGGCAAGGACTTTTCAGGATTTACGACATAATCTGAACAAGTCCCTCTTTGTATTAGCCATCACAAATTGTCTTTTGTGCTTTATCTTCTGGAATCTTCGCAGATCTCTCTCCTTTACTTTCCTTACGCATTCTAGTTGCCTCTTGTTCTTGATTGCACTGTAACAGGGAACAGTTGTTCCCAACTCTAGTGGGACAAAACTTCACAGCCATTATACATCATTCATAATTTGTCTCTCAATCTCCACATCCTAACACAGCTGTTGGGGGTCTTGTGGCCCAGCCCACCACTAATTATTCTTCTGGAACTTTGACCTGATAATAACTATGATCTCTCATTTCCCCATTCTTCCTGTCTACCGGAAAGAATTAACTAGGAAGTTTTCATCATTCTTACTGCCTGCCTATAGTTAATATTGATGTACTATCTCCCACAGCTCAGAATTTATCTTCATATCACATTCTATAAATATTTGTTGAAGGCCTACCATGTGTCGGACATGGAAATAAAGCAGATTATAAAATAGATAAAAATTCCTGCCCTCTTGGAGCTGACAATACAGTAAGATAAGACAGAAAACAAACAAAATGAATGAGTATGTGGGGTCTTAGGAAAATAAAGCAGGTTAGGGAACAGGAGTGCTAGGGAGGACAGGTGGGTCCAGAGGGATTTCAATTTTAAAGTTATATTCAGTCTCTCTGAAATGGTGACTGGTGAGCAAAGACTTGAAGGGCATGAGGTATACCTGAAGAAAGCCAAGTGGGTATCCGTAAGGTCATTCTGGGCAGAGGGACCAGCACATGCAAAGGCTTGAAGCAGGAGCATGCCCGAAATGCTTGAGAACAGCATGGCGGCTGGAACAGAGAGAAAAGAAAGGGGAGGAGGAAACAGGACAGATGGGTAACCAAGGAGATGGGGTAGGGGACTGCTTAGGTTCTCATGGGCTGATTGTAAGAACTTTGGCTTTCGCTTGGAATAAGAAGAATCCATTGAAGCCTTTAATCAAAGGAGTGATGTGATCTGATGTCTTAATGTGACAGCTCTAGTTTGCTAACTGAAAGAGGGGGATGGGGTTCATATTTATTAGAATTGTGTAATACTTTTATTTATATCTACCTTATTGCATATTTTGTTTTACCATGCATTTTCTTTGCTTTTTTAAAAATTCACCTTGAATATATACCCACCAATCTAGTTGTTATTATTTTATGCTGTCAGTAATTGTTTTGACTTTTCATATATTTGCTAGTCTTTTATGCTCACCATTCCTTTTTCTTTTTTTTTACCACTCCTTACATTTTTTTTTCCTTCGCAAAATACATCTTTTAATAGTTTGCTTTAGTCACATCTCTATTAGTGGTAAATGTGCTCAAACTTTGCCTGAAAATGTTTTTATTTCTCGACCACTCATGATAGTATAACTAGAATTCTAGTTTGACAGTTATTTTTCCTTAATGCCCCCTGTTGTTGGCTTGAGTTATGTGCAGCCAGACTCATTGCTGTTCCTGTGTAGTTATTCTGCTTTTTCTTTCTGTTTTAATGATTTTTTTCTCCTTGGTGTTTTACAGTCTAAGTAAGTACCCCCACCACCACCCCCCACCCAATCAGGAGTCATTATTCCTCCTGAATCTGTGGAGTTATATCTTTCATCAATTCTAGAAAGTTCTCAACCACTTTAATTCAATATTACCTCTTCCTATTCTTTCTATCTTACCCTCCAAGATTCCATTAGATTTTACTGGGCCATGTTATTCTGTTCTCCGTATTTTTTAACCTCTGTTTTATGTTTTCTATCTTTTTGTCTTTCTAGAATGAAATCTAAGTAATTTCTTCAGCTCCGTTTTCAGATTTACTAATTTTTTCTTCAGATGTCTTTGATCTGCTGTTTAATCTATTAATTTATTATTTTTATTATAATATTTGCCATTTTTATTCATGTCTTTTTCAACTCTGCCTTTTTTTTATTGTCTCTAGAGTTTCAAGTCCTTCATATATGTCTTGAGTTATTTTAAACATATACATTTTATATCTTTTATTCTATATTTTATTCTGGGTCTTATGTCCTTGGAGGTCTAATCCTCTTTTTTTCAGTTATAGTGGATAATTTGTTGGGTTTTTTTACATTTTTACTTTAACTCACTTTTAGTGAGAATTGGTTCTTCTGTGGAAATCCTATGGAATCAAGGCTATGAGAATAACCCGAGCACCTAAGAGATCACCAGTCATGGACCAATTTTTTTGAGTCAACAGAAGTCCCCAATCTGAGGTGTTGAAAGAGGACAAATTTGATTCAAGTGAACAGTTTGAAAACTGGAAATTCAGCCTCCAGTGAAAACTAAAAGTGCACTTCCCAAGACAGAGGGGAGTTGGCTTTTTATAGAAAAATTCTTGCCCTAGTTCCTGACTGGCCCATTTTTATGTAAATGAAGAATCCAAATACCACAGTTCTGATAGGTCCAAACATAGCATGATTCTGATTGGTTGGAATTGTGTGTTCTGATTGGTCAGAACAGATGCAAATGAGACTATAACCACACAGTTTCCATTGGTTGGGGCAGGTCTCAACCCACTGGTCAAAAGAGGATACTGGGAACTTTTTTATAACAGTTGACTCAAACAGCAAGGACACAGGGCAGGAGGCTGAGTAGGTGAGTGGCCTCTGTCAGCAATGGCTGCCTGACTCTAGTAACGAATTTATGCCCAGTTAACCATGAGTAGTCCTTTGAAAATACATTTCTTATTAAGGTCCACATGTGTTAATTTATCAGCTAAGGAATTCTCTCTTTTTTATTTTTTATTTTTTAGCATGTGAGAGAGAGAGAGAGATAGGAAGGGAGAGAGATGAGAAGTATCAACTCATATTTGTGTCACTTTAGTTGTTCATTGATTGCTTCTCATATGTGCCTTGATGAATTGGGTCAGGGGTAGAGTCCAGCTGAGCCAGTGACCTTTGGGCTCAAGCCAGCAACCATTGGGTCATATTGATGATCCCATGCTCAACCTGGGCACCTTATTCTTTAGCTGGTGAGCCTGCGTTCAAGCCAGATGAACCCACACTCAAGATGGCCTCAGGGTTTTGAACCTGGGTCCTCATTGCCCCAGGTCTATGCTCTATCCACTGAGCAACCCAGCCAGGATCAGGAATTCTTGAACTCCAGATTTGTGGGAGGTGCAAGCCTAGCGTTTCTATTCTTTGGCTAGCTTTCTTATTATTTCACTGTTCTGGCAAGATAATTTTTTCCCAGTCTGTCCCATAGTCTTCAGTCTCTTGCCAGAGCTTCCTCTGATTGGCCAAACCTAGGAAGATGCCAACTAAAAGAGGAGCTTACAAAAGGGGTTAGCCTTCTTGCAGGAAAAGAGCAGGGGAAAGGTGAGAGGTGAGTCTTGGGACCACACAATAGTCTACCACTTGACAAATATTTTCTGACTATTGTGATCAAAACACTTCCAAGTTTGATATAGTAGACCTGTGTTAGACACAATCCCTGACTACAGGGGGAAAGCTGGGCATACCAACTATATACAGATGAGCTACAATACAAGTTACATTATGTGAAGTGTTAAAATACAGACATAAGCCAGTACCATCAAAACACAAAGGAGAGGCAGTCTGGTGGTAAGTGGGACAGAGGATGAGAAAGGTGTCCCCAAAGTAGGATCCCATGAACTGCACCGTGAAAGGTTAGTAAGATGGCTCTGAAGAGAAGAGGGTATGAACAGGGTGAAAAGCACATCACGAGGACTGAGCTCAGGCTAGGGTGGCCGAAGGTAGGCCACATGGTCAAAGGTGGGCAGTGTCTGGGTGATGGGGACTCGCACCTGTGCTACTGGGTGAGGGCTTCATCCTGCACATAACAAGAGCCACTGAGCATTCTGTTAGGTCCGAACATAGTAAAATAATAAAAAATGTAGCAGCTGATTTGAGCTGTTCAATAGAAAATATAACAGTCACAAATACAGCCCCAAATGTAATTTTAAAATTTCCAGCAGCCACACTAAAAAGTAGTAAAAAAGAAAAATGAGTGAAATTGATCATTTTTTAATCCAGTATTATCCAAAATATTAGCATTTGTTTTTTAATTTTTAAAAACATTTATTTGCATTTTCTTTTTTTCCCCAATTACAGCTTACATTCAATATTTTGTATTAGTTTCAGATGTGGGTAGACCATCATATACCGTATTTTTCACTCCATAAGATGCACCTGGCCATAAGACACACCTAGGGTTTTAAGGAGGAAAATAAAAAAAAATTTCACCAAATGGTGTGTTAAAATATTTAATAAAGTACTGTATTTTTCACTCCATATGACGTGCAGGCATTTTTCACTCCACTTTTGTGGGGGGAAGTGCATCGTATGGAGTGAAAAATATGGTGGTTTACAACATGTTTCCCTTGATATTTTCAGTATCCAACTGGCACCATACATAGTTATTACAGTGTTATTGACTGTATTTCTTATGCTATACTTTTTAATCCCCTCACTATTTTGTAACTACTAATCTGGACTTCTCAATCCCTTATTATTAGCACTTCAAAATATGTAATCAGTAGGGTTATTAATGCATTATTCTACATTCTGGGTGTTTTTGTTCTAGGGTTTTACACTCAATCTTTGTACAAGGTATTTTACACATACAGCATTTCTCTGTTTGGGTAGGCACAGTTAACTGCTCAATAGTCACATGTTGCTATGGCTGTTATATTGGACAGTCCAGGAACAGAGGATGGCAAAGGGTATATATTCTACCTAAAAACCCTAATTCCTCACTTCTCAACAGTTGCTTTCCCCTCTCCTCCACAGAGAAAGTACTGTGATCAAGTAAGTGTCAGGAACTCTGGGTTCATCAAACTAAACATTTCTTTAGAGCCGGGTTTCTCAGAGCCTAATGTGCATTGTGACCCTCCATAAGAAATACACAGTCTGCAGTCTTGTCCGAGTTTATTTGACCCTACAGGTCAGAAATGCCAGAAACACATTTTACTATTTGCTGAATTAGGGGGAGCAGGGAACCTAGAGGCAGGCAGAGGCAGAAATGCCCAAGGAAACACCAAGGTGACAAGAGTCACAAAGGCTGGGATAGGAGAGACTACTCATAGGTGTCAGTGCTGTGGGCGAGTGGAGGACGACACTAGCCCCAAAGGGGCCACTGGATTTGGCAATGCCAAGTCATGGTTACCTTCACAAGAGCAGTCAGTGGAGCAAGGGGACAGAAGCCAAAGTGCCCTAAATTGGTGAAGTGACAGGAAGAGCTGGAGGGTTGGCCATGATGTAGACCCCTCTAGTGACATTTGGCACTGAACCCAGAGAGAGGGAGCAGGATCAAAGGAAGGGTGCTTGTTTGTTTGAAATAATGGGATAGGAGGTCCACTTAACCATGTGTCTAGGCTAAGAGGAACCAGTGAAACTCACAATGGAATTGTAAGGACAGGGAAGGGTCCTGATGTAAAAGAGGCATCGTGCCTGTATTTTTGTTCCCTGACATCAGAGGTAAGAACATCTGAAAGTGAAGGTAGGGGTCAGGATGGAAACTTGAACAGAGAATGGAAGATTAAGAACTGTTTTAATAAAAAGGGTCATTTTAACCATTATTATCAAAAGGGTCAGCTAGGGGTGGGGCGCAAGGATCTTCCCCACATTCATCCTGATAAAGCTAATATCTGAGACTTTTCTTATTATTCTAAAATACAGAACCAGATAGAAAGGCCAATGCTTATAGATTTTAATGTGTCATTATCTCCCAAAGTGTGATTGCACATCTCCAAGTAATACACAACACAATGGCATGCAGAACAGTATCCAAGAGGACTCACTTTATTTTAATGGTCATTTATCTTAGTGATTATTAGAAGAAACATAACCAGCACATCAAATCCATGATTTCCTAAGTAGTTAACTCAACATGAGTAAATTTAGAGAAAAATATGAGGTAAATAATAATAGAGATGGAACATGGGTTTGGTAGAATGTAAATGACTGAAATTTGTGAAAAACTAGTGTAAGAGGTAGGGTAGCCTTGTGACAGCTTCCATCAGAGTTGACCTGGCAACTCTGACCCATGCCACTGGATCGCATCATAATCAGAAGCATTCCACCAGGTGTCAGCCAGTGCATCTGACCTTCTTGCTACTTACAACCTAGTTGGACAGACACATGCATTTTCCCTGCTGGTTCAAAACCCTGTCATTCCTGCAGTTCTCCCTGGCAGAAGAAAATAAAATGCAACCCTCAGAAAAGCTTGATAATTTTGAACATGACAGTGGCACTATGTTTTCCTATTGGTAGCAGCAAATCAGCCTTATTCAATTTTGGTTTTACTGTGAGGGTAATTTTTTTAAAGCTGCTGGTATAACATGCAGAAAATAGAACAACTATCTTCATTAGAACTATCTGGCCCTGGCCGGTTGGCTCAGTAGTAGAGCACTGGCCTGGTGCGTGGATGTCCTGGGTTTGATTCCCAGTCAGGGCACACAGGAGAGGCAACCATCTGCTTCTCCACCCCTCCCCCTTCTCTCTCTCTCTCTTCCCTTCTTGCATCCATGGCTCAATTGGTTGGAGCAAGTGGCCCCAGGCACTGAGGATGGCTTCATGGCCTCTGCCTCAGGCACTAAAAATGGCTCTATTGCTGAACAAGGGAGCAGTGGCCCTAGATGGGCAGAGCATCTCCCCCTAGTGGGCTTGCCAGGTAGATCCCTTTTGGGGTGGACATGGAAGGGAGCCTGTCTCTCTGCCTCCCCTCCTGTCACTAAAAAAATAAATAAACTATCTTAAATAAACTATCTGTAAGCCCAAATTCATACAATATATATAAATATTCTCAGGCCATCAGAAAGAGAAACCCTCTTTAAAAGCCCAGTCTGATCCTTGCATTTCCTGCCTCTGTGGCTTTGTTCATCTGTTACCAGTGCCAGCCATACATTTGCATCTGTCCAAATCCTCCCAATTCCCATCACAGTGCTGCCCAGAGCCACCCAGATTCCCTGCCACCCTCCTTGATTGCCTCTGCTTCAAAGTTCATACATACTTCCTTCAGCTTTCTCCCATCTTCCAGATGTACACTGCTTGCTGCCCCATGTTGTAGCTTGTTGGGTACCTCCCTGCTTTTTCTCTCTGTCTGCCCTATCACTGTGCATAAGGCAAGCCCTCAGCTATTTACTGAATGGATCTGGAGTTATGTCACTTCCCAGTTTGACATTTAGTTCAACTGCCATGTGCCTTTAAATTGATCCAAAGTGAATGCAACACCTCTCCCCCTGTTGCAAGACTACCGGGGACTTCCCTCAGAGTTTCTTAGGGCTGCTGTGTATCCCAGACCAGCAGTTCTTTGTTCTTAGAATCTAGTGGATTGAGTGGTCTTGTTGGGAACCATTGGCTCCTGGGAACTTTAGGTTTCCTAACATAGCACTTTACTTTGAGAAATCTGGAGAAATGTTCCTCAAACGTTTTTTAAACAGTAGCACAGTAAGAAATACATTTTATATCCCCACAGACATGCCTAACTAAAAAACTAAAATTTTTTATTTTATTTTATGTATTGATTTCAGCGAGAGAGGAAGGGAAGGGAGAGAGATAAAGAGAGACAGAAACATCGAGCTGTTCCTGTATGTGCCCTGACCAGGGATTGAACCAGCAACCTCTGTGCTTTGGGATGATGCTCTAAACCAACTGAGCTATCCAGCCAGGGCCCTAACTAAAACTTTTTAGAGAACAATGCTTACCAATGCTTGTACATGATAGTTTCTATTTATTTACTTCCTTTTAAATTTACTTATTTTTTTAAATGCCTAACCTGCATTTTAAAAAACCAAACTGATATAATGACTCACTGGTAGCTCACGACCTGTGATTTGGAAAACATTGGTCTTAAGCATGGGGTTCATTTCATCATTTCAGTATCTTTGAAAAGGTCTTGAGATGGTGAGAGTAGCATAGATTCTTCACAAGCTCAGTACAGTCCTGATCTTTCTGAGACCATTTTTCTGAATCCCTTATTCTGTCATAAGTTATTTGGAAAGGAAAGTGGGACCCCATTGAAATGTTACAGGTGTTTCTAATTCGCGGCTTGGAGCACAGAGTGGTAATCACACCAATTGTCCGCAGGTGTGGGCCTCCGCGGAAGGCCCAGGGCTCCGGGGAAGCGGGTCGTTTTTTCAAGGCAGCATTTGGAAGCCCAGTGCATGGGCTGCCTTCTGCAAAGAAGACTAGAATAAGACTGTGAAACTCCACTCTGTTTTTCCATAGGGTGTGCTGATCTCCAGACCCTGGACACCATGCAGCCGATGGAGAGGAAACGGCAGGGCTACATTCATGAGCTGATTCAGACCGAAGAGCGGTATGTGGATGACCTTCAGCTCGTCGTGGAGGTGAGGGCCGCTGATGGCACTGGGCGGAGGAGGGGTGGGGGATTTACCTTCCATGTGGGGATTAACGATCCCAGCAGGAGTTCTCACACCCTTCCTTAAGATGCTTTCTCTGCCATCGGAAAGGGCTGGAAGATCTGAGGCCAACTCATCCCCAAGTTAGGTCATTCAGTGAAGAGACCAAATAACAGGGCACCCAGAGGCCCAGGTCAGTCGGCAGGGGCAAAGGCTCCGGGGTTGGTCACCAGGAATAGAGGCCCCGGGTCGGTCGGCAGGGGCAAAGGCTCCGGGTTGGTCACCAGGAATAGAGGCTCCGGGTCGGTCGGCAGGGGCAAAGGCTCCGGGGTTGGTCACCAGGAATAGAGGCCCCGGGTCGGTCGGCAGGGGCAAAGGCTCCGGGTTGGTCACCAGGAATAGAGGCCCCGGGTCGGTCGGCAGGGGCAAAGGCTCCGGGTTGGTCACCAGGAATAGAGGCCCCGGGTCGGTCGGCAGGGGCAAAGGCTCCGGGGTTGGTCACCAGGAATAGAGGCCCCGGGTCGGTTGGCAGGGGCAAAGGCTCCGGGGTTGGTCACCAGGAATAGAGGCCCCGGGTCGGTTGGCAGGGGCAGAGGCCCCATCTAGGACAGACAGGGTGCAGAGAAGGTGGAAGGGCCCTAAAGCAAATTCTTCTAGCTCACTTTTTTTTTTTTTTGTACTTTTCTAAAGTGAGAAGCGGGGAGGCAGACTCCCACATGCGCCCGACCTAGATCCACCTAGCATGCCCACCAGGGTGCCTGAGGTGGAGGCCATGGAACCAATCCTCAGTGCCTGGGCCAACTTTGCTCCAGTGGAGCCTTGGCTGTGGGAGGGGAAGACAGAAAGGAGAGGGGGGAGGGGTGGAGAAGCAGATGGGCACTTCTCCTGTGTGCCCTGGCCGGGAATCGAACCCAGGACTTCCACACGTCAGGCTGACGCTCTACCACTGAGCCAACCGTTCAGGGCCTAGCTCACATTTTTGCCTCACTTTACTTACACTGCTGCTTTGATACCTGACATTTTCATTAACTTTGATGTTTCCAGGGGAATTATTAAGCAGTGGGAGTGTTCATAACATTTGTATCAGCTTGGCAAACCAACCAGGACCATATTGTAAAATATTTCCCAATTAACATCTATTTACTGTTTGTATCTGTGCCTATTGATGTCACCAGTGACCAATAAGCCTATAATAGCTGTTAGAATAGTTTTTTAAGATGGTTTGTGTTTGAGTAAACAAAATTAGACTTTATAGTTCTATTATACTTTTGTTTCCTTAGCTTTTAGTTCTCACTGAATGTGTCAGGACCTCTGGAGGAGAAGCCCAGTTAAATAAACCACCTGAGGAGAACAGGTGTCTCCACATGGGCCCAATAGGAGCAGTGTATAACTGGCCATGACCTTGATGACAGCAGGAAGCAGATGCTGTGTCCTTCTGCATCTGCCCTCCCCCCCCCCGCCCCCCAGCAAGGCTTGTCCTTGAGTCAGTCTCCACCTGCATGCAGGCTGGGACCTCAGACAGGCCCCGCACTGCTCAGTGATAATATGTGTCTCCTGCAGGCTGTGAGCTCCTGGGAACAAGGACTGTAGCCTGCACCCTGCATCCCCAAACTTAGCCTGGCTGTGCAGGCCTTCCCATCAGAACAGAAGGAAGTAGGTGTGATTGTGTCTGTGTCTCTTTGGCCAGGAAAAGCAACCTACAAGAAAAACCCATCGTTTTTACTAACCCCTGCAGGGATCAACCCTGCTGCTGGTCAGATTACAGTCGTGAAGGATTGTAAATGGGTGCGGAGGGACCCCTCCAATGCTAGCACAGGTGAACAGAGGCCGGGTGACTGCCCCACTGCACCAGTCTTTTTTTAAAAAAAATTTTTTTTAATTTATTCATTTTAGAGAGGAGAGAGAGAGTGGGAGAGAGAGAAAGAGAGAGAAAGGGGGGAGGAGCAGGAAGCTTCAACTCCCATATGTGCCTTAGACCAGGCAAATGCAGGGTATTGAACCGGCGACCTCAGCGTTCCAGGTCGATGCTTTATCCACTGCGCCACCACAGGTCAGGCCCAGACCACCACTCAGGCCTTGGTTATTCCCCCTGCCCACCTCACAAGATGTAAGGAGTCATGTTGGGGTCAGAGATTTAGGATGAAAAGCACTGTTCAGAGGCAAGGCCTTCTCATGACCATTCCCATGGAGGTTCCAGAGGTTCTGACCATCACATCCTCCTCTGCTTACCTCCTTTGGCACAAAGCAGGTTAATAGGACGAATAAACGAAGAAACATAAATTAACCAGGGAAAGGGGGACAAAGAGTCACCTCCAAGCAGGTCAGCCATCTTTCCAGGGCCTGCTCTCATGGGCATGTCCTGAGATCTTCAGTCTGATTTTGGACTGTAGAGCTTTAGAGAGGTACAGCTCATAGCACTTGTTTTTTTATTATTATTGATTTTAATTTATTGTGTTTACATAGATTCAAGAGTCCCACTGAATGCACCCCCCTACCCCCGTGTTCCTTTCAACATCCCCCTTGCCCCCTTCCCCCCAGTGCCCTCCCGCCTTCCCTCCAGGATTTGCTTTTCTGCTCTCTATAATGCTGTGTTATGTATATATAATGTAACCAATCTCTTTCCATTCTCTGATCCCATCCTCTCATCCCCTTTCCCTCCATCTGCTTTCCCTCTGGTCCCTTTGATCCCACCTCTGCCTCTATTCTGTTTCTCAGTTCATATTGTTCATTGGATTCCTCAAATGAGTGAGGTCATATGATATTTTTCTTTCTCTGCCTGGCTTATTTCACTTAACATAATAGTTTCCAGGTCCATCCATGTTGTCGCAAAAGGTAAGATTTCCTTCTTTTTCATGGCCCCATAGTATTCCATTGTGTATATGTACCACAGCTTTTTAATCCACTGGTCCACTGACAGACACTTGGGCTGTTTCCAGATCTTGGCTATTGTAAACAGTGCTTCCATAAATATGGGGGTGCATTTCTTTTTTTGAATCCGTGATTTAGAGTTCTTAGGATATATTCCTAAAAGTGGGATGGCTGGGTCAAAAGGCAGTTCCATTTTTAATTTTTTGAGGAATCTCCATACTGTTTTCCACAGTGGCTGCACCAGTCTGCCTTCCCACCAGCAGTGCAGGAGGGTTCCCTTTTCTCCACCTTATTCTGTGTTGTTTTGTTGATGAGCGCCATTCTGACTGGTGTGAGGTGATATCTCATTGTGGCTTTAATTTGCATTTCTCTAATGATTACTGATGTTGAACATTTTTTCACCTACCTATTGGCCATCTGTATGTCGTCTTTAGAGAAGTGTCTGTTCATTTCTTTTGCCCATATTTTTATTGTATTGTTTATCTTCCTGGTGTTGAGATTTACAAGTTCTTGAAGTCAATATAGGTGACGTCACGGAAATGGCGCCGTGAGCAGCGCGTCCGACAGATCTCCCCAAAATCACAACAAATTTATCAACTAGAAACAGGAAAATTTATCTTCGGAGCAAACTGAAAGCAAAAGGACTGTTATCACTCGAATCTGAGAGACGAGGGTGTGGAGGAGATTTACAAGTTCTTTATAAATTTTGGTTATTAACTCCTTATCAGACATATTGTTGAATATGTTCTCCCATTGTGTGGTTTGTCTTTCATTCTGTTCATATTGTCTTTAGCTGTGCAAAAGCTTTTTAGTTTGGTATAGTTCCATTTGTTTATCCTGTCTTTTATTTCACTTGCCCGTGGTGATAAATCAGAAAATATATTGCTGCAAGAGATGTCAGAGAGCTTACTGCCTATGTTTTCTTCTAAGATGCTTATGGTTTCCTGACTTACATTTAAGTCTTTTATCCATTTTGACTTTATTTTTGTGAATGGTGTAAGTTGGTGGTCTAGTTTCATTTTTTTGCAGGTAGCAGTCCTATTTTCCCAACACCATTTGTTAAATAGGCTGTCTTTACTCCATTGTATGCTCTTACCTCCTTTGTCAAATATCAATTGTCCATAAAGGTGTGGGTTTGTTTCTGGGTTCTCTTTTCTGTTCCATTGATCTATATGCCTGTTCTTATGCCAGTAACAAGCTATTTTGAGTACAATGGCCTTGTAGTATAACTTGATATCAGGAAGTGTGATACCACCCACTTCATTCTTTTTTTCAAGGTTGCTGAGGCTATTCGTGTTCTTTTTTGGTTCCATATAAATTTTTGGAATATATGTTCTATATCTTTGAAGTATGTCATTGGTATTTTAATTGGTATTGCATTGAATTTATAAATTGCTTTGAATAATATAGACATTTTAATGATGTTTATTCTTCTTATCCATGAACACGGTATATGCTTCCTCTTGTTTGTATCTTCCTTGATTTCTTTTATCAATGTTTTATAATTTTCCGAATACAAGTCTTTAATCTCCTTGGTTAAATTTACTCCTAGGTACTTTATTATTTTTTTGTTGCAATAGTGAAGGGGATTGTTTCCTTAATTTCTCTTTCTGACAGTTCATTGTTGGTATATAAAAATGCCTTTGATTTCTGAGTATTAATTTTATATCCTGCCACCTTGCTGAATTCATTTATCAGGTTGAGTAGTTTTTTGACTGAGACTTTAGGGTTTTCTATATACAATATCATATCATCTGCAAATAATGATAGTTTTACTTCTTATTTTACAATTTGGATACCTTTTATTTCTTCTTCTTGTCTGATTGCTGTGGCTAGGACTTCTAGAATTATGTTGAATAAGAGTGGTGAAAGGGGGAACCCCTGCCTTGTTCCTGATCTTAAGGGGATTGCTTTTAATTTTTGCCCATTGAGTATGATGTTGGCTGTGGGTTTGTCATAGATGGCCTTTATCATGTTGAGGTGTGTTCCCTGTATTCCCACTTTGCTGAGAGTTTTGATCATAAATGGGTGCTGGATTTTATCAAATGCTTTTTCTGCATCTATTGAAACTATCATGTGGTTTTTCTCCTTTCTTTGGTTTACATGATGAATCACATTGGTTGATTTGTGAATATTGTATCAGAGAAGATGCTTGATATGATTTCAATCTTCTTAAATTTGTTGAGACCCCTTTTGTGCCCTAACATGTGGTCTATCCTAGAGAATGTACCATGAGCACTTGAGAAGAATGTATATTCTGCTGTTTTAGGGTGGAAAGTTCTGAAGATATTTATTATATCAAGTTGATCTAGTGTGTCCTTTAAGTCTGCTGTTTCTTTGTTAATTTTTTTTCTTATGGATCTATCTAGTGATGTTAGGGGGGTATTGAAATCCCCTACTATTATAGTATTGCTGTTGATCTTGCCCTTTATATTTATCAAAGTCTGCTTTATATATTTAGGTGCTCCTATATTAAATGCATAGATATTTATAGTGGTTATATCTTCCTGTTGGATTGCTTCCTTTATCATTATGTAGTGACCTTCTTTATCTCTTACTATAGCCTTTGTTTTAACATCTATTTTGTCAGATATAAGTATTGCTATCCCTGCTTTTTTTTTTTTTCATTTCCATTTGCATGAAATATTTTTTTCCAACCTTTTACTTTCAGAGTATGTGTATCTTTTGTTTTGAGGTGTGTCTCTTGTAGACAGCGTATGTATAGGTCATTTTCTTATCCATGCAGCTACCCTATGTCTTTTGATTGGATCATTTAATCCCTTTATATTTAAGGTTATTGTTGATTGATATGTAGTTGTTTATTGCCATTTTATTCTTTAAAGCTACATTTCTCTTTTCCCCCTTTGTTCTGTTTACAACAGACCCCTTAACATTTCTTGCAGCATTGGTTTGGTTATAATGAATTCCTTGAGTTGTTTTGTTTGGGGGGGGGGGGGTTGGTCTGGGAAGCTTTATATTTCTCCTTCAGTTTTAAATGATAGCCTTGCTGGATAAAGAAGTCTTGGTTGTAGGCTCCTGTTCTGCATTACTTTGAATATTTCTTGCCATTCCCTTCTGGCCTCAAGTGTTTCTGTTAAGAAGTCGGATGTCAACCTAATGGGGGATCCTTTGTAGGTGATTGACTTTTTTTCCCTTAAAGCTTTTAGTATTCTTTATCTCTTAGCTTTGGTATTTTAATTATGATGTGTCTGGGTATAGATTTTTTGGGTTTCTGTTTAATGGAATTCTCTGTGCTTCTTGAACTTGTGTGACTTTTTCCTGCATCAGTTTAGGGAAGTTTTCAGCTATGATTTCTTCAAACAAGCTCTCTATCCCTTGTTCTTTTTCTTCTTCTTCAGGAACCCCTATGATGCTGGTGTTGTTTCTCTTTAGGGTGTCACAGAACTTTCTTAGTTTCCTCAGACTTTTTGTGCCTCTTTTCTTTTTGTTGCTATGCTTCGTGTTTTTGTTTATCTTGTCTTCTAAATCGCTGATTCGATCCTCTGCTTCATCCAGCCTGCTTTTAATTGCTTCTAGTGCAGTCTTTATTTCTGATATTGTGTTTGTCATTTCCGACTGGTTATTCTTTATTATTTCAATGTCCTTTTTGATGCTTGTTATCTCTTTATTTATGTGCTCATTGTATCCATCTATTGTTGCTCTAAGATCTTTGAGCATTCTAATAATCATTATTTTAAACTCTGCATCCAGTAGTTTGGTTATTTCCATCTCACTCAGTTCTTTTTCTGGGGGTTTCTCTTGTTGAGTCATTCGGATTGCACTTCTCTGTCTTCCCATTTTGTCTATGTATACACTCCTCATTTGGGTGTGTTGTTTGTGAAGCTAGCTAAGTCTAGGGTTGGTGTTGTCTGCCTCCAATTTTCAGTTGTATTTCTAGGTCTTCTTGGGTTGGCCTCAGCTGTTGTTAATCTGCTGTGGGCTACTTATCTGCTATCACTGTTCCTTTTGCTGTTTGTGTCAGCATTTTCTATGTCTTAGCTGGGTCAGGTGTGAGGAGCCCTTCATTAAGCTTCCATTCTAAAAAGGGTTGTTAGGTCCTGAACTGGTGCTTTCCGTATATGGCCACTGAATGTGCCTGCCCTCAACCTCCGTGTATGGGACCTGGCGCAGATCATTGGGGGTCACTGCCTATGACTGGCTCTCATCAACCTTTTTGGAGCTACAGGTGATCCAGATCTTGTGGCTGTCTCTGCTGGGTCCAGTTTCCATTGTAAATATCAGCTACACTCCTAGGCTTGCTTTTATCTACTCTTGGCCTGGCGGAATTTCCTTTAAAATTTCAAGTTCCCCTGAGATCTGCTCTCTGTTGCCTCTTATTGCTGCCTATTTGTTGGGCTCAGTACTATAATTCAGTGATTAGGTACGATATTAGATGTAGCTTACTCCTTAGCCTCAGGTGTCATTCTATCCAGACTTTTTATTCATTTATTTTGTTTTATTTTGTTTTTTCCTTCTTTTTCAGCACTCAGCAGGGTATACTCACAGGGGTCCAGTGGGTGTGACCCCTGTGCTCCCGTTGTGTGGTCTGTCTACCTGGCTGCCGCCACTGTTGCTGTCTGGGACATTTGGGCTCAGGTGTGGCTGGTGCCAGCCCGCCTTTGCCACTGCCCCCGGCAGGCTCGCGTGTGCCCACATGTGCCCATTTGGACCACTTTCATGGCCACCCCAGCCTCCACTGCTGCTGGGGGCTGTCCTGTGCCATGGGTAATTTTGCTCACGGGCTTGGGCCTCTGTAGCGTCTGCCGTGGCTTGGCTTTCACCCCCACAAGTGGGCCCAGCACACCCACTTGGACCACTTCTGGGGCTGCCAAGGACTGGTCCACGTCGCCGGGGGTCTGTGCGTCCACTCAGAACTCCTCAGCAACCTCTGTGGCAGGACCACACACACCCACTCGGACCACCCCCAAGGTCACCCAGCTTCTGCTGCCGCTGAGGGCGCGCCCGCACCAAGGGCAGGTGTGTACGCCAGCCTGGACCCCCACAGCGGCTGCTGTGACTTCTGCCCTCGCTGGCGGGCTCTTGCACTCCTGCTTGGACCCCTGCACTGTTGCTCGGGCCTCTGCCCCCACCATTCCCCCCCTCCCCACGCCAAGGGTGGGCCCACACAGCAAGCAGGACTGTGTGTGAGTCCAGACCTCTGCAGCTGCAGCGGTGGTTTCCGCCACTGCGGGCCAACCTGTGCACCGCTTGCTGCGACCGCCCTGGTCTCTGCAGCCGCACCCTGCCGCCTCCGGCCCACCCACCCCCAGAGAGCACTCAGCAGTGCGGGGGGGTGTGGCTTAGACCTCTGCACTCCCTATTTGTGTCCCTAACGTGCTGCCTGCCTCTAAGCACCTTTGTTCTAACGGGCAGGTGAGCCTCCAGTGAATGGGGTAATTTTTTCCCTTTGCTGGTGATGCTGTTCCCAGGAAAAATATTCACTTTAGATTTGGGGGGTGACTCAGCCCAGGGGTTAGGGTGTCCATCCCTCAAAGTGTCTCCCCCTGTGCCTCTGAGACCACTCTCTCCCCTGGCAACTCTAGTCCTCCCAGCTTTCCCTGCTCCTGGAGCTCCAGGAAAGTGGCTGTGAATGAGGCTCTCCATGCAGTCCCTTTAATACAGAGCCTGGGTCTGAGAGTTCTGCGTTCTTCTCTCAAAGTGTTTAGGCTCTTTTCTCAGCCAAATATAGTCCATAAGCCCCTTCCAGGCTCCAGGGCTCTAGTCTGGGATTCTAGTTTTGGGGCTGAGGACCCACACTCTCTGGGCAACCCACCCCGTCGCGAGAGTCCCTCCTGGTCGCCGTTCGCTCCTGGGAGCAGGACAGCCCTTTCCATGTCTCCGCCTTTCCTACCAGTCTCAGTGTAGGTTCTTTGGTGGTTCTTGGCTGTAGAATCCTCTTAGTTTAGTCCAAAGTTGGTCTTTCAAGATGAGTGTTCTAAGAATTAAGTTGTAATCCACCTTGGTTCGGGGAAGTGGGAGTTGGAACATCCGCCTACTCTGTGGCCATCTTGTCTCCCACTGGCCAATGAAGGATTTTAATAGACAGTGTCATGTTGTTTGTGCTCTGGAGAGATTGAACATGAGAAGAGTTGTCTGAGATAACTTCATATTTCCTTAAAGTTGTTCCATAATAGTTCAGTGCAAACTTGGACTTAACGTCCAAAAAGTTCAGTTTTAGTTCTAGTTCTTCTTATTCTAGTTTTATCACGTTGAGCAGATCACCCTCTCAACCTTTTACTTCTTCATGAGTCCATTGGAAATAATAATGGCTGTCTCAGCTTGACCTATATCCAATATGAAGTTGATGGAGAACCTCCCTCAAAACACACACACACACTAACATAGCATATAACATATGTACATATTAGCGCTTTATAAATCCATATAAGTGCTATGAAATACCCATGTGGAGTGTTATTATTTTCCCTTCCATCAGCCAACCTCTGAAACCCACATCTGCTTGGATGTCCGTCCTGGGTAGGTAACATAAGTCATTGCTCTTTTTCTTGCTGAACTTCTTACAAACTGCTTCCAGAACATTGAGCTGCTCAACCTGACAACACTCCTCTTTCCCCAGTTCTACAAGCTCTTAAAGAGTGTGGGTGTTTTGTGCCCACCTTTTCATTTAACCTTCATAACACCCCCAGGATGTAGAATGAGAATCTCTTCTTGGTGAGACTGCTGCAGTCAGTCCTTAGAATCAACCTTGATAATAGCCCAAATCGCAATAGGTGGGGAAATTATTCAGTGTAAAAGTTAACAAGCATAAATATGTTTATGTAAAAATACCATGATCTTATTAGTTTATGTATGAAGGTATTGTTTGATTTAGACCACGTAGGTTGTATAATCACGCTTAAGCTAACTTACCTCTTCTGTGTTTTGAGTTTAGGTCTTTCAGAAACGGATGGCAGAGTCAGGCTCCCTTGCTGAAGGAGAAATGGCCTTGATTTTTGTTAACTGGAAGGAGCTCATCATGTCTAACACGAAGCTGCTGAAGTAAGTGGAGAGCCGGGCCTGTCATTGCAGTGACCCCCTCCCCCTGCCTCCGCCCCTGGGACTGAGACTCACACATAACTCTCTGCAGGGCTCCTTAGCAAAGGAACCTCAGGCTTTTCATTTTATTGTCATGGTCTGAAATGCCCTGTAACTATAAAATACCTATTTATTGAAGTAAAGAACTATAACAAAGAAAATACTATGATTAAACAAAGAAATTAAATCATTAAACAAGTCATTAGACTTATCAACATAAACTCGACTCTATTCGGTAGAGTCAGAGAGAAGTGGTGGCTCATGGCTCACACGTAACTGGCCAGTCCCACATGAGGAGTGGCAGACTCCTCAGTCCCACATGAAATTCCATTCCTTGGGGTGATTTTTCTGTCCCTTGTGCCCATGAGGAGCACATCCTGGGAGGAGCGATCAGCGGCCACAGCTCGAGCTGCCCCTCCTTCCTCCTTGGGGCTCAGCAGCTCTCCTGGGCAGAGGCTCCCTCCACCTCTACACCTGGCCTCTGTGGGCTGCTGCTCCCTTTCTCCCAACAGAGTGTGGACATTTTCTTATTGGTTCAGCTGAGAACAAGTTAGAATTTGTCAAAAGAAACTTTACTAAAAAACTAAGGTGGCCTGACCTGTGGTGGCGCAATGGATAGAGCATTGACTTGGAACGCATAGGTTGCTGGTTCAAAACCCCAGGCTTGCCTGGTCAAGGCAGATACAAGAAGCAAATACTATGAGTTGATGCTTCCTGCTCTTCCCACCCGCCTTCTCTCTCTGTCACTCTTTCCTCTTTCTAAAATCAATAAAAAAAGAAAGGAAGAAACAGGTGAAACCAAAACAATTCCAAAGGAGTTGAAATAAACTGGAAGAAATATACAAGTATATTGATTCCACTTCTTATTCTTCTTTGCCAACATTTCATCCAGATTGGCTTGGTCATCAGAGCTTTATGGCCAAGCTGCCTCCTCCTCCTTATGACTGTTCCCTCACTGGCCAGTGGGTTTTGGTTTTGGTTTTGGTTTTTAATGTATTGATTTTGGAGAGATAGAGACATCGATTTGTTGTTCCACTTTATCATGCATTCATTGGTTGATTCTTGTATGTGCCCTGACTAGGGATCAAACCGCAACCTTGGCTCATTGGGACAAACTGAGCTACCTAGCCAGGGCATGCCAGAGGTTTCGGCCCCCACAGGACATTCACTTAAAAACAGAAAGTGAGAGGCCCTGGCCGGTTGGCTCAGCGGTAGAGCATCGGCCTGGCGTGCGGGGGACCCGGGTTCGATTCCCGGCCAGGGCACATAGGAGAGGCGCCCATTTGCTTCTCCACCCCCCCTTCCTCTCTGTCTCTCTCTTCCCCTCCCGCAGCCAAGGCTCTATTGGAGCAGAGATGGCCCAGGCGCTGGGGATGGCTCCTTGGCCTCTGCCTCAGGCGCTAGAGTGGCTCTGGTCGCGGCAGAGCGACCCCCCGGAGGGGCAGAGCATCGCCCCCTGGTGGGCAGAGTGTCGCCCCTGGTGGGCGTGCCGGGTGGATCCCGGTCGGGCGCATGCGGGAGTCTGTCTGTCTCTCCTCGTTTCCAGCTTCAGAAAAATACAAAAAGAAAAAAAAAACAAAAAAAAAACCCAGAAAGTGAGAGAGTGTGTTGGTTGCAGGGCCTTGCGCGTACGGAAAAAGACTGGGGGCGAGAAGATGCCAGTGCAGATGATTGGGGACATCCTGGCGGCCGAGCTGTCCCACATGCAGGCTTACATTCGGTTCTGCAGCTGCCAGCTTAATGGAGCAGCCCTGTTACAGCAGAAGACAGATGAGGACACGGACTTCAAAGAATTCTTAAAGGTAACTCCATCCTGGGATCGTAGGCAGGCCAGCCCCGTGCTGAGCCTGAAGGGAAGGCAGAGGTACGCGGCTGTGGTAACCACAGTAACGGAGCCGGGCAGCCCTGTCAGTTTCCAGAGGAAATACAGACATGACAAAGAATATTTTGATTGTTTTGTGTTGCCTTTCGTGTTAAGTTAATTCTTCTTGGCACTGGGACCATAATTTTGCCCATCTTATTATGGTAGAGTGTTTTTTAAGCCTATTTACATAAATCAGCTACTTTATGCAACCCCTCCCAAAAAAAAGTCCAAAATGTCACTTTCTTAATTTTGTATATTGTATTTATTTTATACCCATCTTATTCCAGAAAGAATATAAAATATCTTACTTAATGTAATGAGATAAAATAAAATTTAAAATGAGTAGATGCATAAAAGGAGACAAAATGAAATAACAGTAGGAAAGAAATAGTGACACCAGGAATTAGGAGACTAGATGATTCTCATCTCTGATCCTGTCCATATACTGGAGGGAACATCGATGTCATCAGCCCTTTCAGAAACAGTTGGTTCCATGATGCCATGGTCATAAATGAAAACCAAGCAGTTGGTAAGCAGTAAAGCTGCAGTATACACAAGACAACACAACGTACAATACAAGATAGCAGTGCGGCCATGGGCTGTGTATGACGGATTATTAAAACAGAGCATCATGTTTTGAGAAGTCATTTTCATTGATGTTGTTCAATAATAGAAATGTGTTCAAATGGTGAGGGAAATGCAAGTAAAATCTGTTTGCTTTTTTTATTCCCATTTCTTGTTGGTTTTTTTAGTTCACAAAATACTGCATATAGGGATCTGTTATACAGCCACAACTGTACCTTATGGAAGATGCAGAATCTTAGTATTTTTATTAT
The DNA here is from genome assembly GCF_036850995.1 of Saccopteryx leptura. Lineage (NCBI taxonomy): Eukaryota > Metazoa > Chordata > Mammalia > Chiroptera > Emballonuridae > Saccopteryx > Saccopteryx leptura. Next base: position 289,910,739 of record NC_089505.1, on the reverse strand, counting down.
CAGAAAGGAATAAATAAATAGTTAAACATAAAATAGAAGATGTATAGACTAAGGATAAAAATTCTAGAAGATATCAGTATATCCAAAAGATATTAGTATATCAAGAATAAGTACACTGAAAGAGCTAATAAGGTATAACAGGTAAAGAGAAAAAAAACATAAAATCAAGAACAGGTATAAAGATATTTGTTTCCTGACCAGGCAGTGGCGCAGTGGATAGAACATCTCTGACTGGGACTCAGAGGACCCAGGTTTGAAACCCCAAGGTTGCTGGCTTGACTGTAGGTCACCAGCTTGAGCGCAGGATCATAGACATGACCCCATGGTTGCTGGCTTGAGACCAAGGTTGTTGGCTTGAGCAAAGGGTCACTCGCTCTGCTGTAGCCCCCCAGTCAAGGTACATAAGAGAAATCAATGAACAACTAAGGAACCACAACAAAGAATTGCTGCTTCTCATCTCTCTCCCTTCCTGTCTGTCTGTCCCTATCTGTCCCTCTCTCTGTCTGTCTCTCAGTCTCTGTCACACACACAAAAAAGATATTTATTGAACTAAAAGGGTATATGATTAAAAAATATATGCTAATATTGAAAACATTAACAAAATTAGTAGTTTTCTAGTAAAATTTGAAAACTGGTTCAATAAGAATAGAAAGTCTGAAGCTATTATTAACCAAGGAAAAAATTGAGTAACTTATCCTAAGAGAGGAGCTAAATTCACTTGATGGATTCAAAGGTGAACTCGTTCCAACTATCAAGGAATGGATTATTCCATGTTATATAAACTGTTACAGGAAAAAATAGAAAGCCTATCTAATTCATGTATGAGGCAAAAGTGGCCCTGACTCCCAGGCCTGGTTTTTATTTGTATTTAATTACAGAAATGAAAAAAAAATTATAACCCAGTGTCTCTTACAAATATAGTTGTTAAAATCTTAATTAAAATATCAGTGAGTAGAAATAAACATTGAATGAAAAGAAGAGTCTACCACAAATAGAAGCAAGCTAATATCATGCTTAGAACAGGAGAGGCTTCAGAATCAGACAGTGTGGGTTGGGGTCCCAGTCCCACCAACTGTCCAGTGTGTGACCAGGGCGGGCTACTTAATATGTGGTGCCTTCAGTCCCCTCACCTGTAACCCAGAGATGATTAGCACAGGAACCAGCATATTGTAAGCATTTAATAAATGCTAATTATATTTGTTTTCCTTAAGATAATCTCAGGGATGAACAAATGGTTCTATATATGGCGCTGAGGCCAGAACCCTTCAATTGGTGATGAAGGATTACCTAGAAATGAATGAGAAGACACAAAAAGAAACCAAAATCATAGAACAAATATTGATCAGATTAGATAAATGTAGAATTGTGAGTGCATGTGAGTATTTTTAAATAATCAATAGTAAAATTAAAAATAGGACATTTGCCTTCTAAAACATAGTAAAAGATTAAAAAATTTTAAAACAATAATAGCAATGTCATCACAAGTGTGAAAATAAGTAAAAATTGTTTATAGTCTCATATTTAATTGCATAGTATTAATCACATTAAAAAGCAAAATGTGACCATAAGCTGTTCTAAAATGTTACTTTTTAAAAAACACTCAGAAAATATAGAAATATAAACCATGAAAATGTTTGTTATAGTAACATGTAGAGATACATTATAGTAAATGTATTTTCCAGTCATTAAAAATTATCATCCCTGCCTGACCAGGCGGTGGCGCAGTGGATAGAGTGTTGGACTGGAGTGTGGAGGACCCAGGTTCGAGACCCCGAGGTTGCCAGCTTGAGTGCGGGCTCATCTGGTTTGAGCAAAGCTCACCAGCTTGGACCCAAGGTCGCTGGCTCGAGCAAGGGGTTACTCGGTCTGCTGTAGCCCCACAGTCAAGGCACATATGAGAAAGCAATCAATGAACAACTAAGGTGTTGCAACGAAAAACTAATGATTGATGCTTCTCATCTCTCTCCGTTCCTGTCTGTCCCTGTCTATCCCTCTCTCTGACTCTCTCTCTCTCTAAAAAAAAAAAATTATTATCCTAGAGTTGTGGCTGCTCTCTTCAGGTGAGTACTAGCACTAGTATCAGGAAGAGAGATGCACAGGGGGTGGTCCATGGCCTCCTAGAGTTAACAGGCCAGGGGGGTGGGGCACGGAGACACCTCTGCCTGTGTTAACCCAGCCCAGATGTGCCGGTCTGATAGAGGTAGCCATAGGTTATTATAGGGGTTCATTATAGGGGCTAAAAAGGATCCCTAAAAGGGAAGGAGGGAGATATCAAGGAAGAAGAGAGCCTGGACAAGAGAAGGCATGATCTGCCTTCAGAAATGAGTATGAATTGGCCAGAGAGTGGAAGAAAGAAGGGCCAGAACCAGCAAAGGTTAACGTAATCATTACCTGACATATAGTAGGTGCTCAATAAATGGTAGCACTTGTTGCTAATAAAGTAGGGACAGTGGGCAGGCAGAGGTGGAGACAATCAAGACCTACTTGGAAAACAGAGATTGGCGTCAGTGGTGACTTTTAGGCATAGGGGGAAGGTTGGCGGGTGCAAAATGGCACTACCAACTCCAGTAGGCATAGAGGTAGAAAGGAAGGCTCTTGCAAGGGGAGAGGAGGACTTCATTTTGGGGTATGTTGAGGTGTTGAGGTGTCTTTGGGACATCCAGGTGAGAGTAATGTGACAAGTACAGAGCTCCAGAGAGGGGCTGGGGTACAGACTCCGGGACGCAGCTGCAGGGGACCTGGGGCAGCACTCACAGTTAAGAGCGGGTAGAGGAGAAGAAGGAAGTGAAAAAGACTGAGGTCAGTGGACTGGGAAGACGGCCGAGTGGTTCCGGAAGCAAAGGAAGGAGTGATTCCGATCACACAGGCTGTCAGAGGCCTGTAAGAGAGAGCTAGGAAGCGTCACTGGGCTTGGCACATGAGGGAAAATTTCTACCTCTGAACGTCCTCTGGATGTATCATTTTGGATCCTGGGTTTTTAAAAGAAATTATAAATCTAAAAGTTCAGGAGTACAGCCTGTGTTCCCTTGTTTACCCCGGGGCTGTGACTTCCTCACGAGCCTCTCCGCTGTTTTGTAGAAGCTGGCGTCCGACCCTCGATGTAAAGGCATGCCCCTTTCCAGCTTCCTGCTGAAGCCCATGCAGAGGATCACCCGCTACCCACTCCTCATCAGAAGTGTGAGTTCCCGCCAGGGCCACCGAAGCTGACGTAGAGAGCCTGAGTACAACAGCCACCCCTGCCCTGTGGTCTCACGCCACTGATGGGCCAGGAACCGAAAGCGCGCGCACGCGTGTGCGTGTGCGTGCGTGTGTGTGTGTGTGTGTGTGTGTGTGTGTGTGTTACACGCACGTGCACATGAACACAGTACAATCTGAAGGGCTGAATCCTTGAAGTGAGCAAATGAAAGCAGCATCCACTGTCATGTGGGTAGCCTGTCCTCCCCCATCCCAGGAAGCTCCACAGCCTCTCAGAGCTGTGGGTGTCTGGGCAAGGGGAAGACCCCCTAGGTCCAGGTATGAGGCCCGTCTTGAGCCCAGAGTCCATTAGTACAGCCGTGGGCCCCAGTCTTTTGCTGAGACCTAGGTTCGTTTACCAACTGAACACCTTTACCTAGATGTCCCAGGAGTGTCCGATTCTGCATGTCCTAACCAGAGCTGCCATCATCCCCTCACCTCAACTTGCTGCCTAAACAGTCCTTCTGAAATTCCACCCATCCTTTTGACATAAGCAGTATGGGCCTCTTGAGCCAATATAATGTCTAAGGAGAAGACAGACTTTACAAAGTATTACTCGACGAACAGTCATTGATGTAATAGCCATCATCTTATAGAGAAAACTCAGTGGATATAATGCTCTGTGAGCCATGTTAATTCAATATAGGCCTTAGGGAACAGAGCTCATGTGATAGTTATGATACCAAACTGACTCGATGCACATTAATTCACACACAACCCCTTACTGGAAATAATTTTGGGCCAGGTGTGTTCTAGAGTTCAGAACGTACTGCAGACACTGTACACTATGTGACACTGCAGAAAAGCCTGGGAAGCTGCTGTAGCCAAACACATTCAAGTTCCTGCAGCGAATATATGAATAATCACTGTAAGTAGAATAAGTAAATAGATCTCTCCAGTTTAGGTCAGGTTTTGCCACCAGGTGAATATTGAAAAAGCCTTTAGGCTTTCAGGGCTTTTTTACATATGGAATTAGGAAAGGAACTGTGGACTCACAAGGCTGGAGTCCAGACAGAACTCCTCTGCGGAGGGCCCACTCACTTCCGGAGGGCCACACTGAGTTGTATTCTAGTCTCTGTTCTTTTACATTTGCAACTTCAGTTTGAAGTCACTTCAGAATGAACTGAATGTGCTTTGCTGCATGCTGACTACGTAATTCTATTGTATCCTTCCTGTGGCAGGGGGTTCACTGTTTTTTATTAGATTTTCTAAAGGTTCAATGATTCCAAAAATGTTATGAACCATTGCTATTCAGAAAACTCACACATTTCAAAGATGCAGCCAGTTTATGAGGGAGGGTGCACCCTAAGGCACATGGCTTCAGCTACTGGGAGGCGCTTGTCACATACAGACTATTACCAAGACCCCGCTGGGTGGCCATCAGAGACCCTCAGATTGCAGGGCATGTGATCCATGTCGCACTTGGCACACCCTCCTGTAACTGTGTCACCTATCCCTCCAAAGCCCCCAAGAACCCATGGGGCTATGAGCTTCTCAAGGGCAAATGACTGACAAGCTCACCAATGTATTTCCTGTGCCCACCATAGCACCCAGCGCACCTAGGAGCTGGGGGACGCCTGGGTGCATGGGTGGTCATAGACACAGTACATCCACGTGACCCAGCCACTTTTCCAGATTCTGGAGAACACCCCAGAGAGTCACGTGGACCACTCCTCCTTGAAACTGGCCCTTGAGCGCGCAGAGGAGCTCTGCTCTCAAGTTAACGAAGGCGTTCGGGAGAAGGAGAATTCAGACCGGCTGGAGTGGATCCAGGCGCACGTCCAGTGCGAAGGCCTCGCAGAGGTGAGGTCAGCGGTGTGGCGCTGGGTGCTCGGGCGGGCTCCAGGCGGGGATCCGGTGCAGGCCTTCCCCTGCTGTGGACAGTCTGCACTCAGCTTGGCCCAAGTGGCTCACCGGCCCTCCCCTTCCTGGGCTGTCACCTTCCTTTCTTATGAAGGAGGTTTGTTGTTTCTGTTTCAAGGTCTTTGAATTCAGCTGATAGAATCCGTGTTCTGTGGCTGTAGTAGTCATGTCCACTGTGCCAGTTTGAACTCTGAAGACAGACCGAGTCAGGGGAACGGTGGCACCCTCATTCTCAACGAGGAAATTCCACCACAGTACCCTCAGCTCCAGGGCCTGTCAAGGGAAACTGGGGTGGTTTGTGCTGGGACTTAAAAACTGACGGTTTCTTTCTCTTTAAGCAACTTATTTTCAACTCCCTCACCAACTGCCTGGGGCCCCGGAAGCTTCTGCACAGCGGGAAGTTGTACAAGGCCAAGAGCAACAAGGAGCTGCAGGGCCTCCTCTTCAACGACTTCCTGCTCCTCACCCACATGGTCAAGCAGTTTGCTGTTTCCTCAGGCTCGGAGAAACTGTTCAGCTCCAAGTCCAACGCTCAGTTCAGAATGTACAAGATGGTAGGCGCTTCTGGCGGCGGCAGGGGAGCAGTGAGGTTTTTCCTTTGCCTTTAGGATCTCCTTCCTGGCCTGAGCCTCCCCTGTCCTCATTCCCGGCCTCGGGGGAGAGGCCCATCCTGTGAGCGTGGCAGGCACCCAGGGCTCCGGCCTCGGTGCAGTAACACCTGCGCTACCCCCCATACTTACTTTCACCCAGGCGGGGCAGGTCCTTCTTTCCCAGACCCCTTCTTTCTCCACAGGGCTCTTCAGAACAGAGAGAGGGTACTCTCTCTGGACGTAGGCGGGTAGTGTCCTGGCCCATCTCACAGCCTGTGTTTTGGCCCTAATTCTTTCAGCCCATTTTCCTGAATGAAGTCTTGGTGAAACTGCCCACAGACCCTTCCAGTGATGAGCCAGTCTTCCACATTTCTCACATTGACCGGGTCTACACCCTCCGAACAGACAACATTAACGAGAGGTAAGTCCTGGCCATGTGTGACCTGCTTTGAAGTCTAGGAGAAAGGCTGGGCACCTCCCTCTGCCATAAAACTGTCTCCAATCCATGCTCAAGTCCTCCTAACTCTGTATCCTCAGCCTCTGACAACCAGTCCCCAGGTCCAGCCCTGCTGGTAGACCTTAGCTCAGGGGTCAGGAACCTATGGCTCGCGAGCCAGATGTGACTCTTTTGATGGCTGCATCTGGCACACAGACAAATCTTTTTTTTTTTCTTTTTTTTTTACAGAGACAGAGGGTGAGTCAGAGAGAGGGATAGACAGGGACAGACAGGAACGGAGAGATGAGAAGCATCAATCATTAGTTTTTCGTTGCACATTGCGACACCTTAGTTGTTCATTGATTGCTTTCTCGTATGTGCCTTGACCGTGGGCCTTCAGCAGACCAAGTAACTCCTTGCTCGAGCCAGCAACCTTGGGTCCAAGCTGGTGAGCTTTTGCTCAAACCAGATGAGCCCGCACTCAAGCTGGCAACCTCGGGGTCTCGAACCTGGGTCCTCCGCATCCCAGTCCAACGCTCCATCCACTGCGCCACTGCCTGGTCATGCTTATAGAAAAATCTTTAATAAAAAAAATAATGTTAAAAATATAAAACATTTTTATGTATTACAATTCATTCATTTCCACCGTTCAAGTTCATGGTTGCGGGTGACTGGAGCCAATCACAGCTGTCCTCCAGGACAACACCAAATTTTTATTGGATAATGTGTAACGTACACGGGTTGTTGTATGGCTCTCAAGGAATTACAGTTTAAAATATGTGGTGTTCATGGCTCTCTCAGCCAAAAAGGTTCCTGACCCCTGCCTTAGCTTAAACATGCTGGGTTATTGCAGCCGGCTCCTGACGTGGTTTGCTGCTTCTTAGGCCCTCCTCAGGATCTTCCTACGGGGCAGACCCCAGACCCCAGTCCCTACTAAAGCCGCTCAGGCAACAGCCTGTGCTCCTGTCATCTCTATGGTGATAAGACACAGTCCCATCAGAGACACCACAGGAGCGGCCAGAACGTCTGCCTCCCCCATTCCCCTTGGTGCGGACTGCCTTCCTCCCTCTCTGCCTGGCCAGCCAGGCGTCCTCCAGGGTGCAGCTCAGACAGCAGCTCTGTGATGACAGACGGGCTGCTCCTCCTCCGTGCACACAGCCCGTTGTGTGGAGCGGCCTCTCAGTCTGCTGAATTGCCTGGTGTGACCTGCACCTTCCCTCTGCATGCCCGGCACCTTGCACATGTCTGCTGTTTTGTAAACAGTCGAGAGCTGTCTAGACATTCTCAGATCGACTGTCAATTAGCAAGCGAATCTTTTGAGTTGAGTATTTGATTGGAAATATGTCCAAGCCAAGGTTAGCCAAAGAGAACAAGTGCAGAGCTTCAGGCTCCTGGTTGAACCTGGGGGCTGCGTGGGAAAGCTGCCCAATGGCTGTGCTCTGCTCCTCCTCCAGGACTGCCTGGGTCCAGAAGATCAAAGCTGCTTCTGAGCAGTACATCGACACTGAGAAGAAGAAACGGGAGAAGGCCTATCAAGGTAGTCGGTCGTGCCCTGGTTGGTTAGAACCAGCCACCAGGGGGTGCTAGGGAGCAGAGCGTGGGGTCTTGCCTTCAGGTCACAGGCAGCTGCTCCTGCAGTGAGGGGTGGATGGGGAGTGAGAGGCTAGACATGCTGCAGGATCAGACAGCAGAGCTGCTGCTGCCCCCCCACCCCCTGAGGCAGTTCCAAACCTCCTGGGGGCCTCCCTGCGCCCTCATCCCACCCATTGCAAGCCTGGAGTCATAGCTGGACCCCCTTTTCTCTGTGGCAGTCTCAGTCTCCCCCCCACACACTCTTTCTTCACTCCTGTCTCCAGGAAGGGGGTCCTGTAAGTGCACAAGCATGCCACCTCGGCTGGGCCCATTTACTCCATCAGGCCTCACCTGTGTGGCCTGTTCCCCTCAGCTCATAAACACTCTGCCCCTCCTCACCCAGCCCAGCCTCTGCCCTCCACTGTCCAGGGCCACGCCCCCTCCCTTGTCATCAGGTCCTGGCCCTTTCGTCACCCCCCACTCCTGTTCACTCACCAGCCTGTCAGGCCACTCGCTGTCCCCAGCAGTCAGGGCAAATGGCTCGCTCGTACAGCACCAGTGACCTAACCAGTGGCTTGACACATTTCCCTCCTTTGTGCTCCGTGCACCCAGTTGGCAAGAAGTTGAGGGTCCTCCCTTGCTCTGGACCCCACAATACCCCCAGTGGTCCTCCTGCCACCGAATCCTCTGTCCTGTCCACGCCAGCTCCCTTCCCCCCGGTGCACCCCAGAGTTGCTGCTCTCGCCCGAGCCTCCCCACCTCCTCCCCTCGGTCAGCCCGGTCTCAGCCCTGTCTCACTGGCTCAGCCGGGGGCATCTCTCCAGAGCCCTGCTCTGCAGGCACACTGTCCGACTTCTGGGTGTCTGCCGGCACCGTAGAGTGGCATCTCCAGGGGAATTGATTAGCCTCCTTCCAGAAGTAGGTCCTCCTGAGACTCCGTGACTGCTGTGTTGTCCTCGGCCGCCTGGGCTGGAACCCTGCTCCTGCCTACCCCTGCCCCGCACACACGCACCTCCCCTCCAGTCGTCACCCAGTCCCATATGTCCTCCCTGTCGTTCCCTTTCCCGCACACAGCCCATTGGGACCCCACCCCACACACAGGCTCTAGCAGGAGTGGCCCCAGCCCTCAGCTCCTTCGTTTCTGGAGTGTTGTTTTTACAGCACTGCTCTCAGTGCCTCTCTCCCACCTTCACCGTCTTCCCTGTTGCCTCCCAAAGTAAGGAGAAAGTTCTCACCCCAGACTCGGCCGCACCGCTGCCTAGCTGAACAGCCCCAACCACCCCGCCTCCGGACAGTCCTCCTCTGTCCTGTCCTCCCATGTGTGTCCCTGGCTGCCAGAGTTGCAGTTCTTTATGTGTTTTTTTATTCAGGTTTCCCTTATTTTGTTATATACTCCTGAAAGGTATGTGCCCGGCTTTTGCTAATTGAATCTTGTTTTAATGGTATTTTAAAGGCTTGCTATTGGCAAATCAGTGATTGAATCATTTATAAAGCATACAATGATCTTTTAATTGGTCAGAGATATAAATCAGTTTTTCCATGTTAGTTTTGCTTAACACCAGTATCTGTACGTGTGCGTTTTCCACGTGTTTAATTCTGTAGACATTTATTGGTTACTTACTCTGTGCCTGGCCCCGTGTTAGTCTTTACTAGGGCTAGAAGCTGAGGAGGGCCCGGCCCCGCCCACCCTGGAGAGGCACGCCCCTTCTCACAGAAGGTTCCACTTCCTCTGAACTTGGAAAATCTGTAGCTCACCAGCTTTTTTGTTAGTGTTTAAACCTGAGGGTAAAATCTGCTTAACTAACTTCATATTCATCAAGATAATCTTGAGTTTACTGACTCATTTCTCTGTATTAAAACCATTTCTGAGTACTTCGTTAAGTAGAATAAAGTCTTAAGTGAAACTGTTTTGTAAACTGAAGTGTTTGCATATCATTGGAATTATGGTCAGTGCTTAAGAAAACAGACTTTGGTACCTGATTTAAGTTTTGACCCTGCTGTTTAGAAGTGCTGTGAGTTGAGCATGCTTCATTCAGTCCTTTCTAAGCCTGTTTCCTCATATATAGAGACGAGAGATATAAAGAGCTACTTTATAGGGTAACTGTGCAGTTTAAGTAACTATGTGAAGATCTAGCACATGCCTAACACAAAGTAAGTATCCAATAAATGTAAGTATCCAATAAGTGCTGAACGGATAAAATGTATTGTCATTTTGTTGTTACTATTTGCTAGGCAGTAATACAAGGATGAGTAGTTTGCTCTACAGTAACTCCTCTCAAAGGAGACAGATATAACATGGACTTTAGATCCCTTCAGGCTATGGGATGCTCAGAAGCCCAGGGTGCTGGGCACACCAAGGAGGGAAGGGGCCTGGGAGGGGAGGAGTGAGACTGGGCCTGCATGGCGAAGGACAAGACGGATGCTGACAGGCAGAGATGGCGGGCAGCACAGCCTGGGCAAGAGCGCAGAGCGGCTGGCGCGGGCCTGCTGGGCCCCGCGCGGTGGCGGGCGAGGCTGGGCAGGGTAGGGCGGGTTGGGAAGATGGACTGTGAGTATGAACAGCTCAGTATCCTCACTGCGCTTGCTGTCTGAATTCTCAGAGAACAAATTAACACTACTTGTCTTCCTATTTTGTAGCCCGTTCTCAAAAGACTTCAGGCATTGGGCGACTGATGGTGCATGTCATTGAAGCTACAGAATTAAAAGCCTGTAAACCAAATGGTAAGTGCTTTTCTTTTATTCAATAGATGTGGCAATGGCTCCACTCTCTGCTGATGATTCTTCTGAGCACTAAATAATGGGATGCTTTCAAAAAGTAATGTTTCCAGTGAGAGACCAATATTATTATCACTATTTTCCCACTAAGCACCAAGGCCTCTTCCCCCAGTGCTTCTGAGTGGAGAAAGCATGAAGCAAGCTGCACTGACACTTGCCCAGGCGTATGGGAGCCCTCAGCGCATTGATGCCCCCGTCCCCCCTGGGGTGATGATGCAGTCAGCCCTGGGGACATGGAGACCACAGGCCACGGTGGGCCCTGTAACAGCAACCCTGCTGCCTGTGTGTAGAGAAGCATCAGTTTCGGATCCTGTGTGGATCCTGTGTCTGCTCAAGGAAGTCCCCGTGGTCACCCATCTTACCTGCACACGCCACATGTCCTTGGTTTGCTTTTGTTCAGGAAAGAGCAATCCGTACTGTGAAATCAGCATGGGCTCCCAGAGCTACACCACCAGAACCATCCAGGACACACTAAACCCCAAGTGGAACTTTAACTGCCAGTTCTTTATCAAGGATCTTTACCAGGATGTGCTGTGTCTCACCATGTTCGACAGAGACCAGTTTTCACCAGACGGTACAGTGTAACTCGCCCCGGGGATCTGGTTCCCAGCGCCCTAGAATAGAGTCCAGGGTCTGGATCCGGGGGCTCGCCTCTCCTCTACCTGAGCACACCTACGGGACGTGGTCGTCACCGCTCAGCGGCAGTGGGTGGGCGGCGCCTCCTGGGGGGGTAGTCCCAGGGTCATAGGTCTCCGACCCCCTCCCTGCACAGAGAAGAACACTGCTCCCAGCCCTCACTCGGGTCTGTTGTCCTGCCTGCCTCCACTCCCAGTACCAAACACTGTTAACCGAAGGAAGTTACTGGTTTGGGACTTGAAAGTTGCATGAATCCTGTTTCAGACACAACTCCTGTGGTGGTTTCATAGTTTTATAAAGACAACTTCTGATTCTGTTTATTTACCAGATTTCCTGGGTCGTACTGAAATTCCAGTGGCAAAAATTCGAACAGAACAGGAAAGCAAAGGCCCTACAACCCGCCGACTCCTGCTGCACGAGGTCCCCACCGGGGAGGTCTGGGTCCGCTTTGACCTGCAGCTTTTTGAGCAAAAAACACTCCTGTAGGGGCCCTGGGCACCCGGCCACCGGGCTGGGGCGGGAGAGGACCAGTGCTGCCCGGGCTGAGGGCGCGTCGCTCAGCTTCATCCATCACAGGGCCGCGCGCGCTGGGCCCGTTTTATTGCACACTAAGTCGCTAGCAATCTATGCAAACATAATCTTTCCTGTAAATAAACCGAGCCCCATAGCAGTGCCTTGTATTAGTGTTAACATGTTCAGCTGTGTTTAGATGCCAAGGTTTCCATTTTCAGGGCTACAAAAAGTATTATGTGGAAATGAGGCATCGGACCACCAGACGTTACCACTTGGTTGAATGTGTCCACTGTGGGTGGTTTTGGTGACGCTGTAACCATTCCACGCCCTGTGACCTCTGCGGGGTCACAGCCACTCAGGAGCTGAAGGATTGGGAAGAGCTGCTGCAGCCTCAGCGCGGGAACAGCCTGACACCGAGTGGTGTCTCCTCGTGCACTGACGACAAAACAGAAACTTGATCACTGTATCCTGATTAGATTTTATCATGCTCTGCTGAGACAATATAGTTTGAAATCTAAGGGAGAAAGCTTGATTTACTTTAAATACTGTGAACTCTAATGATGTGGAAAATATTTTTCAACTTTTAATTTTCTGAAGTATAAATTATTTATGTAAATTCCTTGTTTTTGCATATTTCATAGGACATGCATCTTTAAGCTTTATCATTGCCAATATGTACAGAAAGAGAATAAAGATATACGTTTACGAATGTAACTTCCCGCAGAGTTTGACTGACTGACTTTCTACATGAAAGGCTTTATAATGGAACCAAATTTTCTTTCTGCAACAGTGGGAGAAACAAGGACGCAGTGGGGAGGGCGCATTCGGGACTCCGGAGCCTCATGCGGGCTCTGCCACTGGCTTGCTCTGTGACTCTGGTAAATTCACCAGTGCCCCCTTTCTGGGGCTCGGTTTCTTTGATGGCTAGCCCGGATGACCGCTGTGGGAGCTAGGACCTTCTGCTTGCCTCGCGGTGGAAGCCCCCGGTAGCCTGGGAGTGAAGGAAAGACACAGCATTAAACATCAGCAGGCCCCTCCGCCCCTGCAGCTACAGAAGCACCTGTGTCCCTTCTCTGCCCTCATTCGGGTTTAAAACCAGTTCTGGAGTTATTTGTGACCAGAGCTACAGAACAATCTTGTTTCCCAGGGCTGCAGGGACTTGAATCCTCACTGGGATGAGATGTCGCCACTGCCATTTCTCTATGTCTGGATTTGTCAGGGGTTTTTTCAGATTTAGGACAAGGGAGACTGCAGGGTGTGAGCCAGACAACAACTACGACACTCTGGAGGATATTGACATCAGTACTCACAGCGACACAGTCACCCCTTTACCTAGGAGTGCAGCTCCACCCCTTTAGAAGTCGAGTTCTCTCCTAACTGAAGCATGCGCCTGATTTCCTGAACGGTGAGGACAGGAAGGGTGGGCCCTTAGACTACTGACACCCCCGGGGGGACTGAGAAGATGTAAGGAATTTCCAGCAAGCCCCCCAGTTTCTTCAGGATCAGGATGCCACAGTGGGCAAGTGAGAGAGAACTCCACCTGAAAATGGGCCCCAATTCTCAGCAATGTGATTAACATCCCAAATATGAGGGTGTGAGGAGAGCGTGTGCCGCGTGCTTTGGCACCAGAGGGGCTGGACTGGGAGGAGAACATCGCCACTTCCAGGACATGCAGCTGGCCTTGAACACGCCAGCGAACCTCTTGAGCTTCACGTACTGGGAGATAATACAGTCGCACTGTGAAAACTTCTAAATGCATATAATCTCACATCCAAGGAGCTCAGAAAGCTCTAAGTAGGTTCATTTCAAACAGATCCATACTCAGACACAACATGGTCAAACTGCCAAAAGCCAAAGCCAAGGAATCTTGAAAACAAGAGTAAAGTGACTCACTGCATAAAAGGGACCACACCTCAAGAGCTGACTAATCACAACTTCTGTCCCATAAACCGTGGCAGCTAGAACACAGTGGGATGACATATTTAAGTGCAGAAAATAAAACACTCTCAGCCAAGCAATCTACATCTGGCAAAACTATCCTTCAAAAATAAAGGAGAAATTAAGATTCCCAGATAAATAAAAACGGAATGTTTGTTTCTAATAGACTTACCTTATCAAGAAAGGCAGTCTTTCAGGCTAAAATAGAGAAAACTGATAAAGTACATAGGCCAATATAAAATATAGTACATTGCATTATTTGTAACTTTTTTCTATCTAATTTAAAAGACAACAGCATTAAGCAATAATTATGAAACTGTGGGGATGGGCTTACATAAACATAATTTTTAAGACAATTATAGCACAAGGAAGAAGGTAAAGATCGGAGTTATTTAGGAGCAAAGATTCTGCATACTATTTAAGTTTATATATATATATATATATCAGAACTAAATTATAAATGAATATGCTAATTGTAACTTCCAGGGCAACCACTAAGTACACAACTCAAAAATATATAATAAAAGAAACTACTGCCTGGCCTGTGGTGGCGCAGTGGATAAAGCATCAACCTAGGATGCTGAGGTCGCCAGTTCAAAACCCTGGGCTTCCCTGGTCAAGGCACATATGGGAGTTGATACTTCCTGCTCCTCCCCCACTTCTTTCTCTCTCTCTCTTCTCTCTAAAAACAATAAAAAATGGGTTAATGTTTGCCCTTGCCAAATAGGTTGGTTGGTTAGAGCATCGCCCACAGAGGTTATTGGTTCAATCCCTGGTCAGGGCACATACAGGAACAGATCGATGTTCCTGTCTCTCTCTCACTAAAATCAGCAAATAAAAACTAAAGAAACTACAAAGAAATTAAACCAGTACACTAGAAAAAAAAGTATAACCCGAAAGACTGTTGTAATGGAAAACAGAGGAACAATAGCTATTTGTTTGCTATTAAAAACAAATAGCAAGCCTGACCAGGCAGTGACACAGTGGATAGAGCGTCGGACTGGGATGCAGAGGACCCGGGTTCGAGACCCAGAGGTCGCCAGCTTGAGCGCGGGCTCATCTAGTTTGAGCAAAAGCCCACCAGCTTGAACCCAAGGTCAATGGCTCCAGCAAGGGGCTACTCGGTCTGCTGAAGGCCCATGGTCAAGGCGCATATGAGAAAGCAATCAATGAACAACTAAGGTGTTGCAATGTGCAATGAAAAACTAATGATTGATGCTTCTCATCTCTCCATTCCTGTCTGTCTGTCCCTGTCTATCCCTCTCTCTGACTCACTCTCTGTCTCTGTAAAAAATAAAAAATAAATGTTTAAAAAAAAAAAAGAAAAAGAAAACAAATAGCAAAATGGGGTTATTAGGCTGAATGGACACAGACCCTAACAATTGAGTTGTAAATTATAAATACACATCTGATTTTTATTAAGGCTTAGAGAAAGTAGAAACTTGCATGGCCTTCCTGGAAAAAAATAAATAAAAAAGATTCTTTCTATAAAATTAACTAAAAGCCTATTAAATATTTAAGACTACCCCCAATTTTTATCTTTCCCCCAAAAAAACTTCTCTCACTGTTATTAGAGGTTCATGATTTGTCAGAATCAATAAAATATTTGCTGCTTTCAGTATTAAAAAAAAAGAGAGAACCGCCTGACCACATGGTGGCACAGTGGATACGGCATCGGCCTAGGATGCTGAGGACTTGGGTTCAAAACCCTGAGGTTGCCGGCTTGAGCACAGGCTCACCAGCTCAAGTGTGGGATTACTAGTTTGAGTGTGGGATCATAGACATGATGCTGGTTTGAGCTCAAAGCCACTGGCTTAAGCAAGGTGTCACTGGCTCGGCTGGAGCCTCCTGGTCAAAGCACACATGAGAAAGCAATCAATGAACAACTAAGAAAGCAATCAATGAACTAAGGTGCTGCAACAAAGAATTGATGCTTCTCATCTCTCTCTCCATGTCTGTACCCCATCTGACAAAAAAAAAAAGAAAAGAAAAAAGAACCCTCAGGTCTTGTACACAACCTTAATTGTTTTCCTCTGACGTATTCCTACACCTTGATGGAGTATGAAGAAATGTCACTAATTATTTCAAGAAATTGTGTTTGGGGCCTGACCTGTGGTGGCGCAGTGGATAAAAGCGTCAACCTGGAAATGCTGAGGTTGCCGGTTCAAAACCCTGGGCTTGCCTGGTCAAGGCACATATGGGAGTTGATGCTTCCTGCTCCTCCTCCCCTTCTCTCTCTATCTCTCTCCTCTCTCTCTCTCTCCCTCTCTCTCTCCTTTCTAAAATGAATAAATAAATAAATAAATAATTGTGTTTGGGTTTTATCTATAGTTTGATCAAACACCTGTAAAATCAACATTTTTATCTAAAGACAGAACTGTACAACTTTTAAAATGAACTGTTTCATTTTGCACCCTGTAATGCCGATGGCCGAGGCCAGGCAGTTTCGCATTGAATTTGGGCAGATGGTAGAAAAACTGCGGAGTCAGAAAGCGTTGGGCCATTCCTGTTTTAATAGTCTCCCCAACAGCGGACAAGCAAACCAGCAGGGAAAACCGCTTCTCACAGCAAACAGCAAAATGGCGCCTCACAGTGGCGGGCAGGCAATCTGCAATCCGGCCTGAGGGCAAGCACCCCATAGCCTTGCCTAGACTATACACACGTGGTGCTTCTGTGTGCTCACACACTAATCAAGCAAAGTGCAAGCAAGCATAACACAGCTGTTTTCCTAACATACCCTTTCTATAATAT
Source organism: Saccopteryx leptura (assembly GCF_036850995.1). Lineage (NCBI taxonomy): Eukaryota > Metazoa > Chordata > Mammalia > Chiroptera > Emballonuridae > Saccopteryx > Saccopteryx leptura. Next base: position 289,894,431 of record NC_089505.1, on the reverse strand, counting down.
GCAACTGGAAACAGAATTCCAAACACAAACACAATTAAATGTGTATCTTTTATTTTATAACAAGATTGAAAATTATGAGAATGCCTGCAGGAATCTTTTATATGATAGTATATTACACTTAGAATAATACCCAGTTTCTTTAGTTACATAAGTGAGGAAAAACTGCAGGTTAGACAATTGGTAGTAGTATTTTCAGAAAAATTTAATCTTAATATTTTCCTTACACATTGAGTTATGATAACCTAATGGTCAAGTTTCTAGGAATATTCTCAATTCTCAGTAAATATTTCAAAGCTGATTTGATCTTTTTACTGAAGCATAAAGTGAATGATTATACCAGTCAAAAAAGGAAAATATGAAAAAATATAAATAATTAACATAAAATTAACAGAACTCAGTTTTTTTCTGTTTTTTCCTTCCCCAAAGATATTTATCCAAGCATGCAGCTACTTGAAGTGTGCAGGTAATTGTGTAGAGAAAGAAAACAGAAAAACAATGTGAACAAAGGAAAATCAACTTTGAGCCCAAAAGATAATGTTTTTCTACTTGAATTTGGGCTCTTTTCATTATTAAAACACACAAATCCCCATTATAGTAAGCATTTCCATCAGAAGAAACAAATTGAGAACCTGAAATCTGATATTTGGCAACCTCAGGGGAGTTAGAAACTGAATGGTACAAAATAGCACCTGTTTGGAATAGGGCAGATTTAAAGGCACAGTGAGAGACAAAAACCTCAAGTTGTTTATGATCCCATAGGTTGTGCTTGCTCAGGTAAGCATTGTTTACTGAGAAAAGAGTAGGATTATTAGAAAGATACATGAATCCCTGTTTAATTTGGGTTCCATATAAACAATGAATATTTTTTAAGTAGTGCTATAAATGTTGCATGGAAGAGCAATACATTAGAATACTCACTGTTTATCTGACATTCAAATAGAACCGAGATTTGGGTACTGTCATTTGATAAATCTTGCAACCCTACATTCTTTGTGTTACTTAATGTTTTTTTTGGACTAAAGGTTGTGCTTGATATCAGAAGCATTACCCTTGCTTTCTTTTTATTGAATTTTCCCCGCATATTTTCCCATCCATGTATCATTAGCCATTCTGTCTCACTTTATTTTTAGATGGGTCTCATGGGCCCAGCAAAAAATCAAGTTTTGATTTCTGTAATCCAATCAGACTAATCTTCAACCACTGCGTTAAACCCATTTAGATTTATCAATATGGTTAATATGTTTGGTCTCAATTCTGCCATTTTATCATATAGCATGTGATCAAACCACATGCTGCCCATATGATGCCCACCTGATGTCCACGTGATGCCTGCATGCTGTCCTTGCGCTGACCACATGCTGTCCCCTGCTGTCCATGTACTAGGCTGAGACTCCCTCAGCCTACTCCCTTTACCTATAAGGAAAAGGACACAGAGAGCCTCCATCACCTTCCCGAGGCCACATAGCTGTTCAGGTAGCAGTGCTGGGTCCTTCAGTCTACTCTGCACCAGAGGAAGGCTCTGCGGTGGTGGAGGCCATGCTGCAGCTGGCGCCTGTCTCCTGGGGTTCCTGGGGGGTGACACATCCACAGCACTGACACCAAAATATGTGGCCACTGTCCAGAGACCCTGGCCCAGGGGTGGTGGCAGGACAGGCGTGAGGGTGTTCCCCCATCCCTGGCTCTGTTTGTGTCGTCCTGTGTCTTTGCCCTGTGTCCTTGCCCACATCCCAGCTTCATGTCCTTCTGCAGTGCGATCAATAACCTCGGGCGCCAGTAGGTCCCGCCCCACGGGATGGAGCGTGGAGCGGCAGGCACTCAGGAGGGAGTAGGCGCTCTGCCAGGTTGTTGTGTCAGCCACAAGGGGTTTGACCTGGGTTTTAAAATGGTGATTTTGTAGAACAGTTTGTGCAAAATAAACTCAGGCACTTTTAACATGAAAAATCAGACACTGAAACACAGCGACAAAGGGAGGCAAAGGAGTGGGTCTGCGGGAAGGGCTTCCACCTTCGCAGCATCCTTCTTCCCAGACAGTGAAGCCAACGCTCCGGGCTGCCCCGCCGACCCTGCGACCTGGGCGGAGTCCTCCTGCCTAGTGGCTTCCAGTGCCCAGACTCCATGCAATTAAGAGGATGTTTTGAAAAATAACTTCCTGCGGCAGAAAAACACGTTAATTCAGAAAAGGGCACTTGCTCCCAGCACAGTTTTGTGCTGAAGTCTCTTCCACCGCGGCCCTGGGCTGTGAGCTCTGCACCCGTCTCGCGGGAGCCCCGCCCTGCGCCCAGCCCCTCCTGGCCAGGTGCCCCTCACCCACCCAGATGCCCCTCACCTCCCAGCCCCCACCCAGGCTCCTCCTTGGACCTCCTCAGGGCCTAGCCAAGCAGACGGTAGGATGGACAGCTGGTCAAGGGCTGGGGTGCACGTGCGTGTACACACACACACACACACACACATGAAACTGCAACATTTTCAAAATGAATTTTTCCTCGTCTTGTGGGCAGGGTTAAGGGCTCTTAATTCTGTACCGGTGGATGTGAAGACTGTCAAGTTTAAGCCTGCCCTCCAGTTTCTAATGAAGGCAGGAGGCCGCCCACCTTAGGCAGCAGGTGGAAGTCCTCTTGTGAGCGGAGGGCCGTTCTGAGGATGTGCACCGGGGAGACCTGGGGACAAGGCGGGCGCTCCCCACCAGCGGGACTATCTTGCAGTTCAGCTTTCCAAAGGCGGGGGTGTCTCCGAGTCTGCCCTCAGCGCGCTGTGGACTGCCGTGTCCCAAATTCACGTGGTGGACCCCTCCCTCCCCCAGCGGGACGGTATTAGGAGGCGACTCCCTGACCTCGGACTTCTGCGTCAGGAGCTGAGACGTCCCTGTGCCCAAGCCGGCGGTGAGGCAGAAAGCTCCCGAGGGGCAGGGGACGGTGTGGTCACCGGAGCAGCTGGCTCTCCCTGTGGAACAAACCACCAGCGGAAACGCTGCAGTGCCATTGTTCCGACCAGGGGCTGCAACCCCAAATTAAGCATGTAACCCTAACCTGGGTCCTTCTGTCTACTGAAGAGCCTGGAGCAGCTGCCGCAGGCACCACAGAGCCACTCTCAGGGCCTCGGTCTGAGGCCACTCTCCCACGGATAGGAAGGAGACTGCCTCTCCGCCCCAGCAATGAAGGCAGTGGTTTCCTTCCCCTGGAAGGACCAGCCCAGAAATCGCACTTGGCTGTTCCGCAGGCTGTCCCCACCTCAGGCCAGCAGGGCTTCCCAGCACATGGCAACAGCTGTGGCCACGGAGTGCCCCGAGGCTGGAGGATGGCCCCTTGCAGCCAGGACTGTCCCCTATGGCACTGTCCCCTAAGTAGTGCTCCGGACCCAGGTGTAAGTCACACACAAGCTTACCTGGGAAGCCCGGGACAGAGCTGGGCAGAGAATGTCACCCCTCCCAGGCCGGGGTGTGACGAGTGGGGCTGCACACTACCCACACCACATCTCCACCACAAGGAGACATCTGGTTTGCAATAGAGAATAAAGCCACTTTGCAGATGAGACAGGAAGCAGAGCTGACACTCTTGCCTGTCACCCAGATGTGCTACCACTGCTGTCACCTCAGCTCCTGGGCTGAGAGCTCCTTCACACTGGGGTTTGTCACTGCAGCTGAGAGCCCCAACTGAGACAAGAGACAAAACCATGTCCTGAGCATTTAAAGCACAGAATCAGGACACTGGGCCAGGACAAGACACCATGAGGGCAAAGCCTGTTAGAGGCTGGAACCCCCATGGCTGTGTACCTGCTCGTGTACACGCAGGACAGAAAGGGCCTTCCCACCCTGTCACCCACTTGAGAACTGCTGCCCACGACCCTGTAGGAGACAGCGTGTCCTGAGGGTGCCTACGGCCTGGGGACAGGAATGCTCTTCTTCCCTGAACCACTACCTTCACCAGCCGTACCCTGATCCTGGTCAGGCGGTGTCCACCAGGGGAAGTCAACCTTTTTTTACCTGCCCACTTTTGTATCTCCGTTAGTAGTAAAACTTTCTAACCGCCCACCGGTTCCACAGTAATGGTGATTTATAAACTAGGGAAGTAACTTTATAAAATTTATAAAGCAGAGTTACAGCAAGTTAAAGCATATAATAATAATTACTTACCAAGTACTTTATGTCCAATTTTCGCTAAGTTTGGCAGAATAAATCTTTATAAAACAACTTACTATAGTTAAATCTATCTTTTTATTTATACTTTGGTTGCTCTGCTACCGCCCACCATGAAAGCTGGAACGCCCACTAGTGGGTGGTAGGGACCAGGTTGACTACCACTGGTCTACACGGACAAGCCACTGTCCCTGTCTCGTTTCTCCACAGGCCTAACTCCATTTGCTTCTACTTCTCACAATCAGGTCCCAGGTAGCACCTTTTAGTGAAGGGAACACTGCTGTTGAGGATTAATACCTAATCTGTTGTCAATGCTGTATGACAGAATTATTCAAAACTTAGAACGATGTTTTAAGGCAGTAAGTGTATCATTGCCTACTACAACTTCTGAGTCAGGAACCTGGAAGTAGTTCGCTGGCTCTGCTGGGTTCTTTGGGAGGAGAGACTCCTGTCGCTGGGGCTGCATCCGCCGCAGGCTCGGCTGGGGCCGGAGTTGCTGCTGGCCACATCTGGCGAGGTCGTGGCTGCTGGTGTCCTGACATGGCAGCTGGACTCCCTGTGAGCCCAGAGAGCAAGCAGGAAATCAGTGCCTTTCTGACCTCGTGACACATACTGTCACTTCTGACACATCTTACCCAGGAGAAGTGAGTCACCAAGTCCAACCCACACTCAAGGGGAGAACTACGTCCCATCATTTGAGAAGACTGTCAAAGAATTTGTAGGTATATATTTAAACCTCCGTACTTAAATTTAAAAAATCTTGTCATTTCACTGGATTTGGGCAATGGGGAATAGATCGAGCCTTCTGCCACCTGCACATATGTGGTCCCGAAAATTCAGAGCTCATCAAAATTTCTAAGACAGTGGACACACATTCCAAGACCAGTGTGGAAGTTTGAAAGATATTTTTTATTCCAGTTTTTAAAGTATTTATACTTAAAACAACTCTCCATGCAAAATGTCATTGATTTGGGTTTTTAAAAATGATTATAACTAATTAGAAATACCATCTTTCCCCATGTATAACACACCCTTTTCTGAAAAAGTTGAGGTTTAAAAACTGGGTACATCTTATACAGGGGTTGTAGTTTTTTTTTACTTGTATTTCCCGCTCTTTCATGTGGATGAGGAGTTGTATGACTTTTATGATGAATAAAACTTGAATTCGCCTGACCAGGTGGTGGCTCACTGGATAGAGCATCGGACTGGGACATGGAGGACCCAGGTTCGAGACCCTGAGGTCGCCAACTTGAGTGTGGGCTCATCTGGCTTGAGCAAGGCTCACCAACTTGAGTCTAAGGTCTCTGGCTTGAGCAAGAGGTCACTCGGTCTGCTGTAGCCCCCCGGTCAAGGCACATATGAGAAATCAATCAATGAACAACTAAGAAGCCACAACAAAGAATTGATGCGTCTTATCTCTCTTCCTTCCTGGTTATCTGTCCACCTCTCTGACTCTCTCTGGCTGTCACAAAAACACACACACACACACAAAAACAAGTTCAATAACCTGATGTAACACATTTTTTTTCAAATTCTGGGCCCCAAAATTAAGGTGTGTCTTATGCATTAAAGCATCTTATACATGGGAGAATACAGTAATTGCATCTCAAAATTACTTAATAAAAATGTACCGTTTACTTGTTAAAATTCAAATGCTTAGTTTTAACAGGGAGTTTAACCTAGAAATCTCACACCGAACAAAGACTAACACATAAACTATAAACTAATTATATACAGATACTACTATGCAGGAGTTCCAAGCCAGGGATGCCAACCCATACCTGGATCTTCTGAAGAGACCACCAGGAAGAATTACAAGCAGATTTAGCTTTCTAGCAGCCAGTCCAAGGTACTCCACTGTGTAAATGCATGTCCGCAGTGTTCATAAGATGAAAGGTAAAAGCGATGATCAAAGGAAAACATCATTACTTCATTCTGTGAATGAGAGAAATTTCTCCCACTTAGGAAAACAACCGTGTAGGGGCTGAGAGGGTGTCAAGTGTCAATAGCCTTGAAGCCAGCAGCCAGCAGCTTCGGCAGTGACAAATAGCGCTGCTGGCTCAAACATCAACAATCTGACACCAGGCACTGGCAGCCTGGGAACAGAGAATCAGTGACAGGCGGCAGCTGGCAGTGTGGCCTTCTGCAGGTCTCAGGAGAGAGCAAGAACAGAAACTTCAAGGCAGACAAGAGAACACAGTCACTCAACACTTGTAAGATAACACGTAGAGAGCCCAAGAACTCTTTAGGAGGGAGCAGAGGAGATCCTTGAATAGGTGGGAGAAGAGAGAGAAATATTGCTATACGACTATTATTTGGGAACTTAGACCACATGTGTGGTTGTGTTTCTTATTTTTAGAGACAGAAAGGGAGAGAGATGAGAAGTATCAAGTCATAGTTGTGTCACTTTAGTTGTTCACTGCTTCTCATACATGCCTTGACCAGGGACCTCCAGCTAAGCCAGTGACACCTTGCTCAAGCCGGCAACCTTAGGCTTCAAGCCAGCGACCTTTGGGTTCAAGCCAATGAATGACCAAGGGATCATGTCGATCCCATGCTCAAGCCGGAGACACTGTGCTCAAGCCAGCTACCTTGGGGTTTCAAACCTGGGACCTCAGCATCCCAGGTCAACACTGTATCCACTGTGCCACCATGGGTCAGTGGAAATGTTTTTCTTCTCATTTTTTGCTTTTTGTCAAATCAGTGCATACACCTCTTTTAAAAAGTTAAATAGAACTGTTAGCTTACAGTGAAAAATAGCAGCATTCTAACTCTTTGATTCTCATTCACAAATTCCCACACTTGTTTTTTTTTTTAAGATTGTATTTAGTGATTTTATGGGGAGGGGGGAGCAAGAAAAATTAACTCATAATTGCTTCACTGTAGTTGTACATTGGTTGCTTATCATATGTACTTTGACCCGGCAAGCCCAGCGTTTCAAAGCAGTATTTCAGGTCAACGATCTATCCACTGCACCAACAGAGGCTAGGCCCAACACTTCTGAATGAACTTATTTAAACTTTTTTGGTTGTTTCTTCTGACTTTATGTATCTAAATTATGTGCTTCTTGATTTTTTACTTTAGCTGTTACCTATTGCTATGCTACTACTATGGTAAATGAAGGTTTAGTGCTCTTAAATCATCTCCCTCAAATATGGTCACTCACATATATTCCCATATCCCCATTTTCCCAAATTAGTTACATTCACATTTTTGCCTAAATAAACATTATGTATATCATTTTAACTATAGTTATTCACAGCTATGATAGTCTGTACTAAAACATTTCTTTCATGAATAACTTTGTTTTTTTCCAGTATTAATAATCACCTTAGGCCTGACAGGTGGTGGCGCAGTGGAAAAAGTGTCGACTAGGATGCTGAGGTTGCCTGTTCAAAACCCTGGGTTTGCCTGGTCAAGGTACATATGGGAGTTGATGCTTCCTGCTCCTCCCCCCTTCTCTCTCTCTCCCTCTCTTAAATAAAAATAAATAAATCTTAAAAAAAAATAAATAATCACCTTGGTTTTTTTTGTTCCTTGTTTGCTTAATTATCCATGTTAAAACCATTAATTCAAAGCGTCAACCTGGGAATGCTGAGGTTGCCGGTTCAAAACCCTGGGCTTGCCTGGTCAAGGCACATATGGGAGTTGATGCTTCCAGCTCCTCCCCCCTTCTCTCTCTCTGTTTCTCTCTCTCCCTCTCTCTCTCTGCTCTAAAAATGAATAAATAAAATTTTTAAAAAAACAAACCATTAATTCAATTCCAAACTATCCAATATAACTAAAAATTATTTCAGTATGCTTTCAAATACTTGGATACTCTTTAAGTCTGGTCCCCCCCCCCAGAACTATCCCTTGGAGCCCTCCGCCTTCATTCTCTTCTCTGCACCTGTTGCTCACTAGGCCTCCTGCCTCGCTGTCCTCCTGCAGCTTCCCATCACTAAAATCCTGGGAATTCTTTTTCCCTCGCTTCCCTGTTGGGTCTTCTGTTTGTTGGATCCAGTGTCTTTTTCTTTCTTGGCTTCTCCCTTTTTTATATCATTCAATATGCCTGAGTGAAAGTGTCATTATTTTACCCTAATACTGTGATAATTTGCCTAGGTGTAGAATTTTAGATTGAAAATCCTTCTTTTCCTCAGAATTTTGTTTTTCCCCGCAGACTACTCCCGTGTTTTTTCTTTTGTGTTTTCTTAGTCCTTAATTGCTTCTCCTTCTTTTGAATTCTTGTGATGGCTTGTTTGCATATTTAGTGTTGGTTGTCTTTGTTTCTCTTGTTTAAATCTTTTTCAAATATCCAGTGAGCTTTTGTTGTCCATTCATATTTTTAAACGAGGCACTGAACCATTCATTGGAAGTTTTTATTATAAGTGCTAGATTTTCAACTGGTGAACTTCACTATGGAATGACTGAGCACACACACTCACATTTTCTTTCCGGCTGTTCCCTTTCCCCAAAGAAGAAGCTTGAGTCTCTGATTGGTGGGATCCAGGGGACAGAGCTCTCAGCATGCGGGCTTTCAGCTTGCTTGGCACTGAAAACTTCAAGAGAGGGTAGAGGGCCATCCTTTACTATATGGACTTGGTCTTAACCTCAGAGTATGGTGCTGCTGCTCTTCCCGCCACTGTGCTTGGCCCTCACTCCGCTACTCACCCTTGGATCCGCCTGGCGCCCAGGCGACGGGGATCAAAAGAAAGCAGGTGTTTACCCAGAGGAGGTGAGAAGTCATGTCCACACAAACACCTGCACACGGATGTTTACAGCTTTATCCTTAATCACCTCAACTTGGAAGAAACCAAGATGTCCTTCAGGAGGTGATGGATAAACTGTGGGCCACCCAGACAAAACAATACGACTCAGTGCTAAAAACAAAAACAAAACAAACAAACAAAAAACCCCACAACTCTCAACCAATGAAAAGACTAAGTGAAAGGTGCCAACCTGAAAGATTACACAGGTAACATATCCTGGAAAAGACAAAACTACGGAGACTAGCGGGAGCCTCTAAATCCACCTGCTGTCTCACAGGACCACGGGGCCGCCCTTCGGGAAAGGGACAGGCTGCGGCTAACCCTTCGGCTGCCGCCACGGAGCCGGCCCAAGGAAACCCCAACCACCCCAGCACTTTACACACCGCTTTATAGACGTGACAAACCCAGGCTCACCCACCCTCCCGAGCCCCGGCCGCGTCGCCCGCGGGGAGTTCACCCTCCAGCTGCCACCGCAGCCACCACCACGCGGGGCACGGCAGGTGCTGGTCCCCGGGAGTGAGGGCCACGGGCCGGGAGAACACTCAAGGCGAGGACATCAGGGAAGGTGGCCGCGCCCAGAACTGCGGCCTCACGAGCATCAGCTCCCTCTCCTCCTCCCCGAGGAGCGAGAGGACCCGTCCAGCGGGGCGGGACAGGAGCGCCAGCACGATGGCTGCCGCGCCGCAGGGCGGACAAGCGGGCGGCAGCGGCGACTTCCACACCAGGGGCACTCGGCCGCGACCCAGCACGGCTCCTCCGCCCCGCGCGACATGGAAGGAGCGGCGGGATCCAATTGTCCAGTGGGTCTTACAACTCTACTCCCCGCACGCTCTTCCCGGCGGCGCCGGCGTCGGTGCACACGGCAAGGGCGGCGAGGCCCGGCAAGCCTGGCGCGTCCGCCGCCTGCAGCGCCACCTGGTGGGACCTCTGCTCCGCACCCCGTGCCAGGGGGCCGCCCTTGGGTTCCTTTCCACCACGCCTTTCTTCACTCATTTACTCTTGGTTAATTCATTCTTACTTCCATTGTTTATGGACAGTCTACTCCGTGCAGAAAGACTTACAGACTGAGGGGGTTCGGCATAAAAATTCCTATTGCATTTGTGGTAATAGCAAAAGATGGAAGCCACAAGTGTTTATTGTTAGGGAACTGATTAAGTCAACTATAGTATGTCCCCAATAGGGAATACCAGGCAGCTGTTAAAACGATGTGGAAGGCCTGCCTGACCTGTGCTGGCGCGGTGGATAAAGCGTTGACCTGGAACGCTGAGGTCGCGAGTTGGAAACCCTGGCTTCCCTGGTCAAGGCACATAGGGGAGTTGATGCTTCCTGCTTCTGTCCCCCTTCTCTCTCTCTCTCTCTCTCTCTCTCTTTCTCTCTCTCTCTGAAATGAAAAGATAAAGATAAGGAAGTTCACTGTAAATTGATATAGAATGATGTCAAGAAAATACTTTCAAGGAAGAAATGCATGGTGTAGCCTATGTACATGATGATATTTTTGTATAAGTGGGGAAATAAGACTCTGTGTGTGTGTGTGTGTATGCAAGTCTGTATTATATTTGCATAAAAAATACTGAAATACTAATAAAAATGGTTTCTTACAGGAGTGGGGAAAACTAGACAGCTGGAGGCAGGAATGGGAATGAGACTTCTCTAAATAACTTTATATCACTTTTCATTTCAACCATGTAAATGATAAACCGTTCAAAAGTTTGACTAAATCAAAAAGTCAATTAAAATATCTGCACAGCTTTCAAGTTTTTAAAAAACTCTCCCCTCCACTGAGGATGGCTCAGTTGGTCCGAGCATCAGCCCCAGACAGGGGTTGCCAGGTGGATCCCGGTTATGGCGCATGCCGGGGTCTATCTCCCCTCCTCTCACTTAAAAATAACACTGGGGAGGCCCCTCTGGCCGGTTGGCTCACTGGTAGAGCATTGGCCTAGCGTGCGGGAGTCCCGGGTTTGATTCCCGGCCAGGGCACACAGGAGAGGCGCCCATCTGCTTCTCCACCCTTCCCCCTCTCCTTCCTTTCTGTCTCTCTCTTCCCCTCCCGCAGCCAAGGCTCCATTGGAGCAAATTTGGCCTGGGCACTGGGGATGGCTCCAAGGCCTCTGCCTCAGGCACTAGAATGGCTCTGGTTGCAGCAGAGTGGCCCCCCAGATGGGCAGAGCATTGCCCCCTGGTGGGCATGCCAGGTGGATCCTGGTCGGGCACATGCGGGAATCTGACTGCCTCCCCGTTTCCAACTTCAGAAAAATACAAAAAAAAATAAAAAATAAAAAATAAATAACACTGGGGAACAAATTTTTTTTTCATTTTCTGTTGCATGAGGTTTTAGAACTGTTTCTATATATTTCTGCATGTCTAATTCCAAATCTGATATCCATTTTTTGGTGCATGCTCTAGTTTTTATACAATTTTAATTTCTTTTTGTTATAGTTAATGGTATGCGTTGGTTTTTAAATTGGAGTTAAAGGGCAATGACTCTTGGATTGAATATAGCCACAAGGCAATTAATGTTTTACAAACATCACTTTTATATCATTGTAGTTGTTTTTAAATGTAAAAAATTATTATCTGATAAAACACCCTCTTATTTTGTTTTAAGATTGAATCATGGCTTCTTCAAGTAGGCATAAATGTAAGAATAGTCCTGACACCTTCTGTTATATATGTGGCTGTTACACACTTCAATGTCAAAGGCGCAATATTTCATCATTTGTGACACGTGCATATATTGCCTATTTTCAAGTTCCCCTTGGCGATCAAGATAAGGATTGGGCTCTTCATATTGTGTATCATAATTGTGAGGAAATGCTTCGTGACTAAACAAAAGGAAAATGAAAAGGAATGCCTTTTGGTATTCCCATGGTTTGGCGTGAACCTAAGGGCCACAGCAGTGACTGTTATTTCTGTCTGATCCATACAAAGGGCATCGGCAAGAAAAAACGGCATATGATCGCATATCCTAATATTCCTTCAGCAATACAACCTATCCCACATTCTGAGACACTCCCGGTTCCAGTTTTCAGTGGTTTTATTTCTTCTAAGGATGAAGAAAGTGAACATGGTGATCAAGTATATTTTGATAAGATGCATGAGAAAATGGTTGCAGAATCTGAAGGGTCTTTTTCTGATGCCAAGCAGTCATTAACCCCTCAGCAGTTTAGACAACCCGAATTGAATGACTTAGTAAGAGATTTGGGCCTATCAAAGAAAGCAACTGAGTTATTAGCCTACAGGCTGCAAGAAAAGAATATTTCACCGGTCAGCTATCCCATTTCAGGAAGTGTGAACAAATTTTTGTGGACTTTTTTCCAAAGACAAACACTTTGTTTACTGTCATGATATCAGTAGTCTTCTCAGCCAGCTAGGTGTTACCACTTACAGTCCAACAGAATGGCGGCTACTTCTTGACAGCTCTAAACGGAGTCTGAAATGTGTTCTCCTACACAACGGTAATGTTTATGCAGCGGTTCCAATTGGTTATTCAACTCATCTACGAGAAGATTATAATGACATAAAAACTGTCCTCAACTTTCTGAAGTATGAGGAGCATAACTGGATCATTTGTGTGGATCTTAAAATGGTAAATTTCTTGCTAGGACAACAGAGAGGTTTCACAAAGTATCCTTGCTTTCTGTGTTTGTGGGACAGCTGAGCTCAGGAGAAACACTGGACACAGAAGGAGTAGCTGAAACGTGAAGCTCTGGAAGTAAGGATGCAAAATATTGTGAATGAAACTGTAGTTAATCGAGACAGGATCATTCTTCCCCCACTTCACATCAAACTTGGCTTCACGAAGCAGTTTGTTCAGGCTTTGAATAGAGAAAGTGAACACTTTCAGCATATTATTTCTGCTTTTCCTGCCTTATCTTTTGAGAAGATAAAAGCAGGTGTATTCGATGGACCTCAAATTCGAACACTTATACGTGATGAAAAATTTGCCAGGAAGATAAATAAGGAGGAGAAAGCAGCATGGCAGTCTTTTGTGGCAGTTACAAAGAACTTCCTTGGCAACAAAAAAGCAGAAAACTATGAACTTCTGGCTCAAAGGATACTGTTGGCTTTCTGCAACATTGGATGTAACATGAGCGTTAAGATTCACTTCCTAAAAAAAAAAAAAATTCACTTCCTGGACAGTCACTTTGATAAGTTTCTCGAAAATCTTGGAGCTGTTAGTGATGATCAGACTACCGCTGGAGCATCAAACGAGATTGTCCTCAACAAGTACACAAATGCAAGAGCTACAAATGCAAATTTTTGCCTGAATAGAATTTAAATAAGTTTTGTGCAAATTTTATGATTAAAATAAGTGTTTTAATATGTTCTATTTCAAAATTGTAGTCAAATTCTGATGCAGTCATATCTTTTAGTATATTTACTGCATTATATAAATTATATTTTCACAAAGATGATGCCCAAGAAAACATTCTACTTCATTATGTTAAACTAAATATTGAAAATTTTACAATAAGATGAAAACCTAAAATCTTGAATTGCAAAAAAAACCTGTAGCTTACAGAGAAAAACTAATGTCAGATTTGAGATCAGCACACTCGAATTAGGTAAGAACAAGTGTTTTTGTGGATGCAACAAAAATTTTGTTCCCCAGTGTAACTAATTAACTGCCTGACCTGGTGGTGGCTAGTGGACAGAGTGTTGGACTGGGATGCAGAGGACCCAGGTTAGAGACCCCAAGGTCGCCAGCTTGAGCGCGGGCTCATCTGGTTTGAGCAAAAAGTTCACCAGCCTTGGACCCAAGGTCGCTGGCTAGAGCAAGGGGTTACTCGGTCTGCTGTAGCCCCCTGGTCAAGGCACATATAAGAAAGCAATCAATGAATAACTAAAGTGCCACAACAAAAAAACTGATAATTGATGCTTCTCATCTCTCTCTGTTCCTGTCTGTCTGGCCCTATCTATCCCTCTCTCTGACTCTCTCTGTGTCTCTGTAAAAACAAACAAACAAACAAACAAAAAACATTAACTAATTAATTAATTTTAAAAATCATGCTCTCATGGAGCTTACATTCCAGTGCGGAGACATGTAAAATAATAAACAAAAGATATACAGTACTGCCACATCATACTAGCTTCATGAAGAAAATTGGGCAATAGGAGACAGGAATGACCACTGTTCTAGTTAGGGTTAGACTAGACCTATCTAGGGAGTGGCCCTGGTGGGAAGAAGTGAGAGAGAGAGCCAGGCACACACATCCAGAGGGAGCACATTCCAGACAGAACAGCAAAGATCCTGAGGGGAACGAGCAAGGAATGCTCTCGGAATAGAAATAGTCATTGGGGTTGGCTCAGATAAATAAGGCAGGGGAGGGAGGGGAGGTGGATGGAAAAGAGGCAGGAACCAAATGAAGGAAGCCATGCAGCCCTAGTGTAATTTATTCTTGCTATGATGGGAAGCTAGAAGAGAGAACCAATTTATATTTTTTAAAAGTTCACTCTGGCAGCTCCACAGGGAATTGGCTGTAGGAAGCCGTTATGGGTTTCCAAAAGGAATGTTGCAGTCCTAACCCCAGGACCTCAGAATGTGATCTTGTTTGGAAATAGGGCCATTGCAGATGTCATCAGTTAGGGTGGTCATACTGGAGTGGGGTGGTCCTTCGATCCAAAATGACTGGTGTCCTTATGAGAAGAGAAGAGATAACAGGCACAGGAGGGGAGAAGGCCGTGTGACCACAGAGGCTGAGCCAGAAGTGCTGTAATTGCCAGCCTGGGAACTAACTCCAAGGCTTTGCCAGCAAACCACTGGGAGTGGGGGCAGAGGCACAGAACAGACTCTCACAGCCTCAGAAGGAATCAGCCTTGCCAACACCTTGATCTTGGACATCTAACCTCCAGGACTCTGAGACAATAAATTCGTATGATTTTAAGCCACCCAGTTTGTGGTCCTTGGTAACAGGAGCTCTAGCAAACTAATGCAGAGGGAAGGATGAGAAGCAGGGAAGGCGAGGAGGCTATCGTGTTAATTAAAGGGAGTGATGATGGAGGCTGGGACCATGACCTTGCAGGCACTTAGGTGTCAGCTGTCACAGAGCTCTCATTCTTTTTTTAATTTCTATTTATTGATTTTAGTGAGAGAGGAAGGGAGAGAGAGTACAGATATTCCTGTATGTGTCCTGACAAGGAATCGAACTGGCAACCTCTGCGCTTCGGGATGATGCTCTAATCCACTGAGCTATCCCGCCAGGGCAGAGCTTTCATTCTTATGGGAAAGACTGACAATGAGTAAACAAATAAATAAGCTAATTGCAACATGAGAAACTGAATACAATGTAAACTCAACCTTTACAATGATTATAATTCCCTTCACCTCTAAAATCTTTAGTTAATGGAAAAGTTACTTTTTATCTATTGAGTCTAACTTTTCACTTAAAACACTTCATAAATATTTTTTATCATAAAAGCACAATTTGTAAAAATTCAAACAATACAGAGGTATAATAAGGAAAAGGTCATCTGTCTCTTGGCACTCACAATCATCCTCTCTGAAGTAACCCAATTTAATACATATAGTTTACTCTTTTTTGATCAAACACACACTTATACTCATATATGGGGTAGAGAGTTTTCACACATATAAAAAATAAGAACATGTTGTAGGACTTATTCTACAGCTTGCTTTATCACTTATTTACAGTTTAAAATATTTTATTAAAAATAAAGGCAAGCCTGGCCAGGTGGTGGTGCAGTGGATAGAGCATCGGACTGGGACGTGGAGGACCCAGATTCAAGGCCCCGAGGTTGCCAGCTTGAGCACAGGCTCATCTGGTTTGAGCAAGGCTCACCAGTTTGAGCCCAAGGTCGCTGGCTTGAACAAAGGGTCACTGGCTCAGCTGTAGCCTCCCGCCCCCGCCCCCAGTCAAGTCATATATGAGAAAGCAATCAATGAACAACTAAGGTGCTGCAATGAAGAATTGATGCTTCTCATCTCTCTCCCTTCCTGTCTGTCTGTCCCTATCTGTCCCTCTCTCTGACTCTCTTTCTCTGTCACAAAAAATAAATAAATAAATAAAGGTAAGAACCCAGGCTCAGTAGCTCAGTTGGTTACAGCATCATCCTTATATGCCAGGGTTGTGGGTTCAATCCCCAGTCAGGGCATACACAAGAATCAACCAATGAATGCATAAATAGTGGAACAACAAATCGATGTTTTTATATCTCTCTCTCCCTCTTCCTCTCTCTCTAAAATCAATCAATAAATAAAAATTAAAAACAAAGGCAAGAAATCCTCCTTTTTCTGCTGGAGTCAGTCCTGTAGTGTACAAAGTCCCGGAGGTGCACTCTTTCCCTGGTACTTTGGAACTAAGTTAAACAAATGGGAATATGGGTTCATGTGCTCAGATACAAGGACCCATTCGCAGGTCGTATATAAAGGTCAGGAATCCCAAAGTCCTGGGCATATAGGTAGTGAGGACTGGGGCAACAGCTAAGACTGACCCATGTGTTGCTATATGGCTGCCATGTAAGAAAAATAGAATTCTATAGCATCAGAGCTATATAGATCCTAGAAGACCATTCCAGTTTAGCTATCAGAAAAATGAGGCCCAGCCTGACCTGTGGTGGCCCAGTAGATAAAGTGATGACCTGGAACAGAGGTCACAGGTTCGAAACCCTGGGTTTACCTGGTCCAGGCACATATGGGAGTTGATGCTTCCTGCTCCTCCACCCCTTCTCTCTCTCTCCTCTCAAAAATGAATATGTAAAATTTTTTTTTAAAAAAAAAAAGGAGAAAAAGAAGAAGAAAACTGAGGCTCAGAGAAGGAAATATCACAGTTAGGAACCTGATTTTAAATTGTAATCTCCTTGGCCCTGGCCGGTTGGCTCAGCGGTAGAGTGTCGGCCTAGCGTGCGGAGGACCCTGGTTCGATTCCCGGCCAGGGCACACAGGAGAAGCGCCCATTTGCTTCTCCACCCCTCCACCGCACTTTCCTCTCTGTCTCTCTCTTCCCCTCCCGCAGCCAAGGCTCCATTGGAGCAAAGATGGCCCGGGCGCTGGGGATGGCTCTGTGGCCTCTGCCTCAGGCGCTAGAGTGGCTCTGGTCGCAACATGGCGACGCCCAGGATGGGCAGAGCGTCGCCCCCTGGTGGGCGTGCCGGGTGGATCCCGGTCAGGCGCATGCGGGAGTCTGTCTGACTGTCTCTCCCTGTTTCCAGCTTCAGAAAAATGAAAAAAAAAAAATTGTAATCTCCTTGCCTGACCAGGCAGTGGCACAGTGGATAGAGCGTTAGGCTGGGATGCTGAGGACCCAGGCTCAAAACCCCAAGGTGGCCAGCTTGAGTGCGGACTCACCACATTGAGTGTGGGGGTCATAGGCTTAAGCATGGGATCACAGACATGACCCCCTGTTTGCTGGCTTGAGCAAGGGGACACTGGCTTGGCTGGAGCCCCCTGGTCAGGGCACATATGAGAAAGCAATCAATGAACAACTAAAGTGCCACAACTATGAGTTGATGCTTCTCATCTCTCTCCCTTCCTGTCTCTCTCTCTCTCTCTCTCCAAAAAAATACAAATAAAATTAAAAAAAATTGCAATCTCCTTAAGGACAGGGGTCATTTCTACTTAAATCAATAAAGTCATTTTGAGGAAATGGGTCAGTCAGTACAGGGACCCTGAAATCTCATCTCTTAGCATCTGTTTTGTTAGTTTTGTATTTGTCTAACGGGATAATAATTATGGACAAAGAAGAAAACGGGTGTGACACATTCCATATGTTCCCACTGGCCTGATTATCAGCCTCATAGCCTCTTTAAATGACAGCACCTGGGCCTTATCCACAGGACCCTTCTGCATTTTGGCCAAGTCAGCTACAGTGCCAGAATTTTTCATTAGGTCACTGTTTTGCCCCTCACCATGTAGACTGTCTGAGCTGCAGCCGCAGAGGTGTCCCTAACTCAGGGGTCCCAGCCCCACAGAGCCAGCCGCAGAGCCACGGCTCAGCCCCAGTGTGCACCACGGGGGTGGGGGTTCTCTTCCTCAACCACATAAACGAGAAGGAGTAGCCACTGTGTCACATTCTGATGCAAATGACAGTCTAAAATGTGTGTTCTGCACCCCAGATTCTATAGTCTTTGAACAGAAGCGATGTCGCTGCTGATCTGGGTTTGAGCGGGAGGGCAGGGCCCAGACCTGGGGGCACCAGGAGGCTGCCCATTTGAACTGATTTTGCAAATCCAGGTAGGGCTTCATTCCTTGTTCAAAAATTGGAAGTCTTCTAACCATAAAAAGGGTGATAAATTTGAAGGGTCTGGGGCCAGCTGTTGGGAAGCCATTCATAGGAGAAGCAGGTGTGTCCTTGGCCTCCGTTCCATGGAGGGACAGGAGCGATTCTGAGCGGAGGCCCAGAGCTCAAGGCCTCCTCTTCTCCAAGCCTGGGGCAAGGTGCATGCGGGAGGGTCCTGTAAGAAGGAGTCCCACAGCACTGCTTCCTATGGGCCTGAAATCCCGTAGGTGATTACTGACCTACATAGAATAAGGCCTGGTCTCTTGTGAATAAATGCACATCCCTGTGGAGGGTGCTCAGCTGTTCACCCTCCTAATTAGGTGGCCACCCATCCTCTCCCAGCCGATGGCAAAGCAGAGGGCCAGGGTCTGCATACTGCCTGGCTGCCACGGTCTGGGTCAGAGGTAGATGGAAAAAGATGCATCCAATGCCTGACCTGTGGTGGCGCAGTGACTATAATGTCAACCTGGAATGCTGAGGTTGCCGGTTCAAAACCCCAGGCTTGCCCGGTCAAGGCACATATGAGAAACAACTGTGAGTTGATGCTTCCCTCTCCTCCCACACCCCTATCTCTCTCTCTCTCTCAAATCAATAAATAAAATCTTTAAAGAAAAGAAAAAAATTGAATGATTTAAAAAATAAAGAGGCCCTGGCCGGTTGGCTCAGTGGTAGAGCGTCGGCCTGGTGTGCGGGGGACCAGGTTTGATTCCCGGCCAGGGCACATAGGAGAAGCGCCCATTTGCTTCTCCACCCCCTCCCCTCCTTCCTCTCTGTCTCTCTCTTCCCCTCCCGCAGCCGAGGCTCCATTGGAGCAAAGATGGCCCGGGCGCTGGGGATGGCTCCTTGGCCTCTGCCCCAGGCGCTAGAGTGGCTCTGGTTGCAGCAGAGCGACACCCTGGAGGGGCAGAGCATCGCCCCCTGGTGGGCAGAGCATCGCCCCTGGTGGCCGTGCCGGGTGGATCCCGGTCGGGCGCATGCGGGAGTCTGTCTGTCTCTCCCCGTTTCCAGCTTCAAAAAGAAGAAGAAAAAAAAAAAAGATGTGACCAACACAACACAACAGGGACTTCACGAAGCTACCTCATCCCATTTGAACAAATGTCTTGTTTTCATGTGGTGCTGTCCTCCATTTTGGCATGTCGAGGACCTTTTGTGAAATAAGGACAACAAAAGATGATATTTTTAAAGCTATCGCCTCAGTGTCAGCCTTCCTCCATTGTACTTTCATGAAATTTTATTAATCCATTTAATACAAAGGGTTAGGAACTTCTGGCATAAACACAGCCAACAGTGACTAAGCTGTACCTGCCTGTGAATGCCTGGTGCGCTGGCAGATAGAGGGAAGAGAGAAGGTCCCTCATGGGGAGAGGACACAGTGGGTAAGAGAGGATGACAGAGGGGACAGGCTCTCCTGGTGGACAGTTGGGATGAGTTCAGGATAAGAAAATAGGTCATGTTCCCACTGTCCGGCCCAGCAGCTGACACCACGTGAGTGGTTCTTGCAGGGGGCTGTTTTATTGTCTCACTGAGCACGTTGACAAGTGCACTTCCCCACCTCACTGTCACAGCAGACAGACCCTGGGAGAAACGGCGCTGTGTGAGCCCCCCACCCCCCGTACTGATGATACCAGCTGCAGGGTTTCTTCAAATCTTCCCTGAAAGAAGACGTGCTCACCCACTGTGCACTTTCAGATGGGGTCACACTGGCTCCTGTCCCAGCCCCGCAGGCCAGGACAGGAAGGAGTTGGCCACCACGATCCGTATCATGCTGTTCACCCAGAATGTTTAGGAAATGGAAGTGACCAACAAGCCACCACAATCCCTGCTGCAGAATAACACCCGTTTCCATGGACACCTGGCCTCGGAGTCCTCTTCATCTGGGCAGCTGCACATTTGGAGCCTGTGAAACCAAAATGCAGAGTGTGTGCTTGTGTGAATGTGTGTCTGTGTGCACAGGTGCACGCTCGTGCCCTATAGACCAAGTTTGCAGTAGAGGGGGAGTCCAAGGTCGCTCTGCAAGGTGTGTCCTTGCAGTGACATTTAGCCAGGCCCATTTCCCAGCTTCTTCCAGCCTGGCAGGGACACAGAGAGCCACATGGTGGCCACAGCTGCTGGAAGACAGCGCTCCTGGCCCGCGGGCGGTGGCTGGCTGCCCGCTCCCAGTCTCAGGGATGTTTGGTGGTCTCCTCTGGCTGTCGCTCCAGTCTGGGAGGGACCTGAATGTCTCAGAAGCTCACTAACCACCTAATTCATTCTGCATATGCTCTTGCTGGTTGGCATAGCCACCAATTAGTCCCAGGTGTGACCTGGTTAGAAGTGGAGGTTGGAAACCCCAAGGTCACTCATACGCATAAGCAGTTTCAGTTGTTCGAATTTGACTATTTCGTTTCAAAAGCAGTTGCATTTGTTGAAATCTGTGCACATTGGCTTCAGCATTACTAGCTAGGTAGATCTTCTGGTTGACTTTTTTTTTTTACAGGGACAGAGAGAGTCAGAGAGAGGGATAGATAGGGACAGACAGACAGGAATGGAGAGAGATGAGAAGCATCAATCATCAGTTTTTCGTTGCGACACCTTAGTTGTTCATTGATTGATTTCTCATATGTGCCTTGACCACGGGCCTTCAGCAGACCGAGTAACCCCTTGCTTGAGCCAGCGACCTTGGGTCCAAGCTGGTGAGCCTTGCTCAAATCAGATGAGCCCGCACTCAAGCTGGCGACCTTGGGGTCTCAAACCTGGGTCCTCTGCATCCCAGTCCAATGCTCTATCCACTGCGCCACTGCCTGGCCAGGCTTCAGGTTGACTCTTTATATTTTCTCTTTAATTTAGTTTGTCATATAATAAGGTAGACACTTGGGTAAAAGTTACAATAACTGAATCATTGACACCTCAAAAACATGAACTTTTCTTATGTTTAGGTTATTTTTCAATTAGAGGTTTGGAAACGGGGGGCAATTTCACTCCAAGTTATTTTTTTAAGACTTTAATTTTTTTTTTTTTTTTTTGTATTTTTCTGAAGCTGGAAACAGGGAGGCAGTCAGACAGACTCCCTCATGCGCCGGACCGGGATCCACCCAGCACGCCCACCAGGGGGCGATGCTCTGCCCATCCGGGGCGTCGCTCTGTCGCGACCAGAGCCACTCTAGCGCCTGGGGCAGAGGCCAAGGAGCCATCCCCAGCGCCCGGGCCATCTTTTGCTCCAATGGAGCCTCAGCTGCGAGAGGAGAAGAGAGAGACAGAGAGGAAGGAGAGGGGGAGGGGTGGGGAAGCAGATGGGCGCCTCTCCTGTGTGCCCTGGCCGGGAATCGAACCCGGGACTTCCGCATGCCAGGCTGACGCTCTACCACTGAGCCAAGTGGCCAGGGCCAAGACTTTAATTATTCATTTTAGAGAAAAGGAGAGGGAGCAGCAGGAAGCATCAACTCCCATATGTGCCTTGACCAGACAAGCCCAGGGTTTCAAACTGGTAACCTCAGCGTTCCAGGTTGATGTTTTATCCACTGTGCCACCACAGGTCTGGTCAAGTTATTTTATCAATAAGAAAACAACAACCAGCTTTTTAAAAAATTATAAAAGGATCTTTGATATCAGGTAAAAGATAGATACTTAACTTCCCCTGGCTCAAGCAGGAAGAAATATTAATATACCAGCTTATGTAACAGGAAAGATTGAGCCTCCTGCAGGCACAGCTGGTTCAGGGGTTCTAGCAGCAACATCTCTCCACTCATGAGTCCCTGACAGTCTTTGTGGTTTGGACTGCTTCTCCTCTGCTATAACCACAGTCAATAGAGATGGCAGAAAAAAAACCAAACAGTTAATCAAAGAAAAAATTTCCTCTGACTCATGATCACAAAGTAAGACAGAGCTGCCCTTCATCCTGCAGGTTGGAAAGAGCAAAGGAATGTCTGACCCACTGGGATCCTGGGCACACTGACTCGGGGTCCTCGGTGGGGTGAGGAGGAGGGGCCAGCTGGCATCTCACACAGACTCCTGGGCTGAGGAGGAAACCAGAGAAGACTCACAGTTTCACCAGGACCACCAGTGCTGTGGGTGCAGCTTTGTCTTGGTGAAAGCTTTTCCAGCAAAGATACCAGCATCTGGCATTGAAGGTTTCAAGGGCGGTCAAGACATGGACAAACACTCACCAAACTGAAATTTACAAAAATAGATGCTACACCAGTGATTAGACTTATTGTAGCCCATTGGAGAGGAGAGACCAACACATTTGATATTACTAGTATTGGGCATAATGTGGAAAGATAGGTGTTTGAGTAAATCTATCCTGGAGCACAGTGTTTGGAGCCCAAATACCTAACAGTTCTTTAAATGAACATATACTGGATTTCAGAAATTTCACTTCTGAGAATTCTGCTCAAACCGAGCTGTCTCCCCCAGAGTCCATTGTACAGATGGACACATCCCCATGAGTGTAAACAAACACATGCATTTGGATGTTTGTTTAAGTATTATTGGAAATTTTAAAACTTTGGGAGAAATTTAGCCTGACTGGTGGTGATACAATGGATAGAGTGTCGACCCTGAATGCTGAGATGCCTGGTTTGAAAACCCAAGGTCACGAGCTTGACTGCAGGTTGTCGACTTGAGCATGGGGTCAGTGGCTTGAGTGCAGAATCATTTACATGATCCCAGGGTTGCTGGCTTGAGCCCAAAGGTCACTGGCTTGAAGCCCAAGGTTGTTGGCTTGAGCAAGAGTCACTGGCTCAGCTTGAGCGCCCACCCCCATCAAGGCATGTATGAGAAGCAATCAACAACTGAAGTGAAGCAACTATGAGTTGATGCTTCTCATCTCTCTCCTCCCCCCTTTTTCTGTTCCTCTCTCTCTCTCTCTCTCTCTTTCCTTCTGTCAAAAGGAAAGAAAGGAAGGATGGGAGGGAGGGATGGAGGGAGGGAGAAATCTAAATATCCATCAATAGATGGCATGTTAAATTACTTGTAGTATGTACATACAATCACATCACGAAAAGAATAATTCTTTAGTACTGATATGAAAACATTCACAGTATAAATTATAGATAAACATGATGCTGAATAACAAGAAATAATTTATGTTTTATAATTTTCAAAAAGCGTGTGTGTGTGTGTGTGTGTGTGTGTGTGTGACACAGAGTCAGATAGACAGAGACACAGAGAGAGAAACAGTCACGTGAAAGAGAGACAGAGAGACCGAGTCAGAGAGAAAGAGAATGTTGAGGACTGGCTGAGACAGACAGTGAGATGGCCCATAATTTATTTAATCCGTGAGCTGCTTTCTAGTCCTCATTATTTTGAACAACCACTTAGACGTATCTGAAAATGCACATGTGGGCACATGGCCATCATCTCTGGAGGATGAAATCTCAGCAGGTGTTTGGCTGGTCTAAGGCTGGGACCATTTATCAGGCATTGAATGTAGTTTGTCAAATTTCCCCAGAGAATGTGGACCATTTAACACTTGAACATAAGAGCACTGTGTCCTTTCTCACCTCAAAACATCGACTATTACAACTAAAAAGCAAAGCCTTCAATTACACAATGGCATCCTGCTAATGGACTCGAGCCTTATGTTAGCACTGCTTGTTTGTGATAATAGGAGTCTCCCTTTTTTAGAAAAATTTGAACAGCTTTATTAAGTAACAATTGACATAGAAAGAGCCACATTCGTAAAGTGCACAATTTGACTCATTCTAACTTTTGTGTACACTTGTGAGGCCACTACCACGGTCAGGACAGTGAGTGTGTTCATCATTCCAAAGTGTCCTATACTCCTGGGATTCCTCCCTCTGCCCCTCCTCCCCTCTGTATCCCCCCTCAACAACTCACTTATCTTCTGTTCATTTAGGCAGACTTGGATCTTTTAAGTGTTATATACATGGACTCTTTCATTCTGCCTAGTGACTTAGAGTGAGACTCAGTCCCTTTCACAGCTGAGTGGCCCTCTGCTCCATGGTTCAACCACATTTCAGTGTCTACTTGTTGGTGGCTGTTTGGGTTGTTTCGAGGTTTGGGCTATTACAGGTAAGTTGCTATGAACATTTACAGCTAAGTCTTGGTAAAGATATATATTTCCTTATCTCTTGAGGAAATACCTAAGAATATAATATCATGTATATAATAGGTCTCTGCTTGACATTTCAAGAAACTGACACGCTGTTTCCCCGAGTTGTTGTACTGTTTCTCATCCCCACCAGCAGTGATGGGGAGTTCCAGGCCCTCCAAAGCCTTGCCAACACTTGCCGTGGTCAGTTCTCATAATGTTACCCTCCCTAATAAGTATACTGTGTTACCTCATCATGGTTCTGCTATGGGAAGTTCATCTTTAATTGGCATTTATGGTTTTGTGAATGTGGGTTATTTGTGAAAATACAGTATACAAATGCTTTAGTCAAGTCCCGATATCCCCCACATTCCCTTTATCTTGGAACGTGGTGATCCTGTTAGAAAGAGCTATAGTCTGTGGGGAAGGTGTTTTCTTTGTTCATTATGTTTTAATAAATTTTTTTTTGTTTTATTTAACCATTTTTAGAGAGGAGAGAGAGAGAGAGAGAGAGAAAGGAGAGAGGAGCAGGAAGCATCAGCTCCCATATGTGCCTTGATCAAGCAAGCCCGGGGGGGAGTGGTGGCTGCCTGACCTGTGGTGGCGCAGTGGATAAAGCGTCGACCTGGAAATGCTGAGGTCGCCGGTTCAAAACCCTGGGCTTGCCTGGTCAAAGCACATATGGGAGTTGATGCTTCCTGCTCCTGCCCCCCTTCTCTCCTCTCTCTCTCTCCCGCTCTCTCTTCCTTTCTAAAATGAATTTAAAAAAATTAAAAAAAAAAAAAGACCGGGGTTTCAGACTGGTGACTTCAGTGTTTGAGGTCAACGCTTTGTCCCCTATGCCACCACAGGTCAGGCTGTTCATTGTGTTTTAGATAATGCTTGCTATATCTCCCAGGTTCCATGGGTAGAATTCTGTTTCAATAAAATTGATAAGCATGACCAGGTGATGGTACAGTGGATAGAGCGTCAGACTGGGACGCAGAGGACCCAGGTTCAATATCCCGAGGTCGCTAGCTTGAGTGCGGGCTCACCCAGCTTAAGTGTGGTATCACCAGCTTGAGAGTGGGGTTGCTGGCTTGAGAGTGGGATCATAGACATGACCCCATGGTCGCTGGCTTGAGCCTAAGGTCGCTGCCTTGAACTCAAGGTTTCTGGCTTGAGCCCAAGGTCACTAGCTTGAGCAAGGGGTCACTGGCTTGGCTGGAGCCCCTTGTTCAAGGCACATATGAGAAGCAATCAATGAGTAACTAAGGTGCTGCAACTATGAGTTGATGCTTCTCATCTCTCTCCCTTCCTGTCTGTCCTTATCTGTCCCTCTCGCTAACTCTCTCTGTCTCTGTCAAATAAATAAATAAATAAATAAAATTGATAAGAAATAAAATATTGCAATATTATATTTAAACTTTGTTAAAATGGGAAACATTATATTTAAGTGTTATCAAGCAGAATCTGTTCCATATGCAAAGATGGTATCTGTAACACTGAATTTCTTTTTAAATTTTTAAAAATGTATTTAGAGAGTGAGAGGAAGGGAGAGAAGGAGAGAGAAAGAAACATCAATTTATTGTTCTACTTATTTATGCTTGCATGTGCCCTGACTGGGGCTTGAATCCGCAACCTCAGGGTATCTGCCCAACACTCTAACCAACTGAGCAACACT
Source organism: Saccopteryx leptura (assembly GCF_036850995.1). NCBI lineage: Eukaryota > Metazoa > Chordata > Mammalia > Chiroptera > Emballonuridae > Saccopteryx > Saccopteryx leptura. The sequence continues at coordinate 289,868,621 of NC_089505.1, read as the reverse complement.
GCCAGGGCAACACTGAATTTCTTATATCATAGGATGTGCAGGAGGTGGGATACATGTTTGCAGAGGATGCTGCACAGTCCAGATTGCAGGTATCTAGAAATTCAAACTTATTCCTGCTATACCTATTACTAGACACATGCAAACACACACACACACACACACACACACACACACAGTCTAATAGAACGCAGGACCCCTCAGCTGAGGAGGGGTTGGAGGGCTTCCCCAGGAAGATGGGTAGATGCTGACAGAGACCATGGGAGGCAAGTGTGGGTCTCCAAAGGTCATGTCACCTGCTCACAGTCACATACAGGATGTCGCAGCCCAGGTACGTTTGTACCTTACACAGCATCCACTCTATCCAGGGGGAACTCTGTGAGCAAGAGCAGCATGAACACTCAAGAGAGGTGTGTCACGCTACTCATGATAGGCGTGCCATATGAGTCATCACAGAGAGGACCCGTCAGCAGGGCTCCAGGCCTGCAGTGAGCAGCCCCCGTGGCGTGGGGACAGAACACAGCGGGAGGCACAGCTCTGTCCTTTCTCTCCCCTTCCACCATGTCATGGCAGTGAGTGATCATCGTCTTTCCTTTACCCCCAAAATGAGCCTTTCCTGTGAGAACAGCTTCCTTGATATCTTGGGAATCACGCAGTATAAAGAAGTCCTGGTCTGGGTCCCACACAGGCCAGCTGTGTGGAGACAAGCCCTTCCCCAGGGATAACAAATACTCCAGGGTCGACACGTCAAAGTTTGGAGGGGTGAGTGTTATCCCCAGATGCTCATGTGAAGGCTGAGTGGCCAAGACCCCAGGACCTGAGCCTGGTGAGGGATCAGATGGATGGTGAGGGTTTGACACGCAGACTTCCAACAGTTCAGACATGGATGTGTATGAACTTGCCATCTGCCCAGGTGGTCTGGTGAGCCACCCCTTTGCTGATGTCCTTCATGCCAGGTGTGCTCACCCTGGGGCCCAGGCTTCCCTCCAGGCCACCATGCACATCCCCGATCCGGGCTGTCACTGCTGTGGATCCGGTCAGGCCTAGAAGTCCATCACCAGCCTAGGCATTGTAGGGACACACAGTAGGTGCTCAGCGCAGGGGGGAGGGAGAGTTATCTCTACACATCAGAAAAGATGGTTTATGTATAAAAAAAAAATCTCACACGAGCCAATTACTTAAATATAATAAAAACAACCAAAACAGTTTTTATAGTCATTAGATTAGCTGCTGAGGGTTCCCCCATCCCCCTACTTCCTCAGGACACCTGCACACTGAGTGGTGGAGGAGGTTCTAACTTTAGAACCCCAGGCCCATGCTATACTGGGAGCCTTGCCTCAGCACGCAGCTGGGTCAGCGGCACCAGGCAGACAGGTGGGCAGTTAAGGAAAAGGAAGTTGAGGTCACCCTGCAGTTACCCTGGGCTTTAGCCGGCAATATGTGGTTGGAGGAGAGGAATTCAAACCTGGAGCACAGCAGGGGAGGTGATTTTTTAAAAATTTCTGTGAGCCTCCTTGGCCTCTGCCCTAGGTGCTAGAGTGGCTCTGGTCGCGGCAAAGCGACGCCCTGGAGGGGCAGAGCATCGCCCCCTGGTGGGCAGAGCATCGCCCCTGGTGGGCGTGCCGGGTGGATCCCGGTCGGGCGCATGCGGGAGTCTGTCTGACTGTCTCTCCCCGTTTCCAGCTTCAGAAAAATACAGAAAAAAAATAAAAAAATTAAAAAATAAAAATTTCTGTGAGCCTTTGTCTGAATTTCTATGTCTGTGTCTAGCTGGTTGGTTGTGTATAACAGTATGCATGTGTGTGTGCATGTGTATGTATCTGACTGTGTGCCTGCCATCGTCCACAGGTGTGTGGCATATACAGTGAGTGTTTTATGTCTTCCTATGAGTGCAAGATTTGGAGGCCACCTATTCATAATACTAATAGCTGAAGTCATGAGGAAAATGCAAGAGGGGATCACCAGGGCCAGTGGGGAGAGCAGGGAGTGACAAAGATGGAGCCCTGGGAACAGAGTTTTAAAAATCAGGCAGAGAGAGACAGATGAACCAGATCGGGAGGGAGAGGGAGGAGGAGTGGACAAAAAAGGAGGAGCGCGTGGCATCTTGGGAGGAATGAATTTCAAGAAGGTTGTTGTCAGAGGTATCTAGTAGAGGTGAGACTGAGACGTGTCCATTGGATTTAGCCCCAGAGAAAGCTACAAGATTGGAGCGGATGGAAATGGGACTGCAGTGGGCTGTGGAGCTGAGCAGGTGTGAGTGGGTAAAGGTAGGAGTGTGGATAATTCTCTGAAAAGGGAGGGTAAGAAGTCAACAAACAGCCAGGAATTTTTCAGATAGGACTGAAAAATACAAGTCAGGAGGCAACCACCAGGGGGCAGCACGTGCAAGGAAGCGGAGCGCACAGGCACCGCACTGGGACACACACGGAGACCCAGACAGACGCGCGGAACCCAGGCAGAGACACCAGAACCCCCTCACAGGTATCAGAAGCAGTTCCCCTCCAGTCCCAGCTGATTTATGAAGGTCCCACCCCACAGATACTAATAGGCATTCAGACATATATACACACAGAGCATCGCAGAGGTTTGAAAAAACACCTAGGTAACTAATTCCGCCCTTAAAAAGAAGGAAATCTTGTTATTTGCAACAACATGGACAGCCTTGGAGGGCATGATGCTACATGAAGTAAACCAGGCAGAGACAGACAAATACTATATGAACTCATTTATATGTGAAATTTAAAATTTAAAAAAAAAAAAAAAAAAAAAAAAAACCTCGTAGAAAAGAGATCAGATTTGCGGGTGCTGGGAGTAGTGGAATGGGGAAGGTGGTCAAAAGACACAAAACTTCCAATTATAAGATGAATGAGTTCTAGGAATACAAGTACAGCATGATGACTGTCGTTAACACCTGTCGTAAAGTATATTTGAAAGTTGCTAAGGGGGGCGGGCCGGGGACATAGTGCTTGGGGCTCAGCGCCCAGACCCTCCGGCAAACAAAACAAGTTGCGGATAGCCGCCGCTGGACTAGGCAGGCGGGCCACTCACCCTCATCCCGCTCAGCGGGCTCGGCTGCTCCGGCCGCGGCTGCTGCAGCCGCGGGTACAGGCAAGTCCAGAAGACAACTAGCTCCAGGAGGTTCCCACCATCAGCAAACCACCCAAGATGAACCCAGTCTTCAGCTTCAGCTTCCTCTGGCGGCTGGAGACTCCGCCTAGCGCAGCCGCCGCCACCGCCCTCCTTCCTGTCCCGGCCGCTTTGGCTGCAGCCCTCTCTGCTGCCCGCCCTTTCCAGCTCCAGATCCGACCTTCCCCCGCGCTCTTCCCTCCGCCCGCTCCCCGCACTCCTCCCCGCAATTCTCCCCACTCTCCGCGGAGCTTGGATAGACTGTGCGCCTCGCTCTCCCAAGTTTCCTGTCTACCTGCCCCCTTCTAGATGCGCAGTTCCCTTCTCTTCCCTACTGCCCACAAGAACCTCCTTGCCAATCCCGTTACCTTGTAACAGAGGCTTTCTTTCCCCAGGTCTGGCTCTTAGCCTTTGCCCCGAGCTCAGCCTTTAAAGCTTTACTATAATTACGAGCCATAAGCTGGGCCTTTAAACCGGTGCCCCGCAGGATTCCCCAGCCCCTACTCCTCTCCCTCCCGTGGTCCTGGAGCTGCTCCGGCTGCCCTTCCTCTCTTACACCCACCGCCTGAGCCCCGGTCTGGACTCACTGGAAGCAAACTAGGATGTCGGGGCTACCATTCAAGCAGCCGCAGCTGCATGTGGCTGATTTAAGGGCTGGGAGGATTTTTTTCTTATTGATTGTTCTTCCTTTTCCACACGGTTCCTTAAGGGGGTGGATTTGTCACCGAAAAGTCCAGGTGAGATGTGATGTACAGATATCACTGAACTGGAGGAGCTCACGTGGAAAGCTAGTATTTCACTTACTCTTGCGTTAATTACAAGAAAGCCAATTTTATGCTAGTAAACAATTATCAACCTTGTTCGTGGACTGGTAAATTTCTATTTTGAGGACCTGATTTTTGCCACCTGATGGAGGTTTCTTGATTTCTGTTTTTCAAACGCATTTTCTACCAAAGACATAAATAACATAGGAAAGGATATTGACAAATGTTTGACCAAATGCCTCATCCTGAGTCAATAATTTTTGTGCCCATATCTCCCAATAAAGATGGGATACACTTTACGGTATCGCCCAGTGTATGTAATTACGTTATTAGTATAACATACCTTACTTATCCTAAACTGCCTAAGCCTAATCTAAGCTGAACAGAATGTTTAATATCCTAAATTTTAAGGTGATAAAAGTTGATCCTTTTCCCTAATATTATTTTATATATATATATATGTTTTGTTGTTGTTGTTGTTGTTGTTGTTTTTTGTATTTTTCGGAAGCTAGAAACCGGGAGAGACAGACAGACTCCCGCATGCGCCCCACCGGGATCCACCAGGGGGCGACGCTCTGCCCACCAGGGAGCGATGCTCTGCCCCTCCGGGGCGTCACTCTGCCTCGAACAGAGCCACTCTAGCGCCTGGGGCAGAGGCCAAGGAGCCATCCCCAGCGCCCCGGGCCATCTTTGCTCCAATGGAGCCTCAGCTGCGGCTGCGGGAGGGGAAGAGAGAGACAGAGAGGAAGGAGAGGGGGAGGGGTGGAGAAGCAGATGGGTGCTTCTCCTGTGTGCCCTGGCCAGGAATCGAACCTGGGACTCCTGCACACCAGGCCGACGCTCTACCACTGAGCCAACCGGCCAGGGCCTCATTAGTTTTTCATTGCGCGTTGCAACACCTTAGTTGTTCATTGATTGTTTTCTCATATGTGCCTTGACCACAGACCTTCAGCAGACTAAGTAACCCCTTGCTCGAGCCAGCGACCTTGGGTTCAAGCCAGTGAGCTTTTGCTCAAACCAGATGAGCCCGCGCTCAAGCTGGCGACCTCGGGGTCTCGAACCTGGGTTTTCCGCATCCCAGTCCGACACTCTATCCACTGTGCCACCGCCCGGTCAGGCTCAAAGATTTAAATGTAAAAATTGAACCATAAAAGCATGAGAAGAAAGCATAAATACATTTCTTTTGTAAAGTATGATACTGATTCCATAAACTATAAAGGGAAAGATTAATTTGATTTTAAAAAGCATAAAGCTTCTTCCAAGCAAAAATACAAAAAGTCGGCCAATTGGAAGAGCTGTAGCCAGGTGTCCATCCCCTTGGCTTCAGGTCCCCACAGCCACTGAAGCCCACTGTCTCACCGCGTCCGAAATAGCGCTGTCACATCCTCATTGCCACTCATGGTGTCTGTGGTGTGTATGAGTAACACGAACAGCAGCATGGAAACCTACAGCATCCTCAGGAAGAAAGGGTTCAGTGTCAGGTCTTTCGGAACTGGGTCTCGCATGAAGCCCCCAGGCCTGGCACCCAACCTTCTCATGATTTCCGATTTCTCATTGACATATAAACATGTACGACAACCTTCTCAGGAAAGACAGAGAAGGCTACAGCAGGAATAGACTCTTACACATCTTGGGAAGAAATGAAAGAATCAAGCCCCAGCCCAAGAGTTTTCAAGAGCTCAGTGATGTCATCTTTACCTGTGAGGAAGGGGTCTGTGACAGAGTGGTGGTGGATCTGTGTGCCAGAGACCTTCCAGCCTGTGCCTGCGATCAACATGGATGTGGAAGACACCCTGGAGGGCACCGCTCTTGGGGCTTTCCTCATCTGGGAGCTGTGCCAGGGAGGACTTGGAAGAGGGTCTGGGTACGCTGCTCCTGGCAGCGGAGACGAAAGCAGGGGTGCTTTCTTCACGCGGTCTGCTTCTGCCGAAGATCTTGCCTGGTTTTGGTCCCTTGGTCGGTGTGCTAGCAGGAGAGATATGAGCAATTAAAGCATTTGATGAGAAGTGAGGAGAAGACCCACTAACAGTCATGAAGCACTCTGAATGTGGAGGACGTTCTGGGTACTAGACGCAGAGGAAGAAATGCGATGCTCACAGTGCTCCGCACGGAAGTTACCGTCATGGTCCAGCTGAGCAAATAAAGCTCAGTATGGAGTGTGCTGGACAGGCGTTTTGTGTAAGTGTTGATCACATAAAAAAAGAACATTGTCACCTGACCTATGCTGGCTCAGTGGATAAAGCATCGACCTGGGATGCTGAGATTGCTGGTTCGAAACCCCAGGTTTGCCTGGTCGAGGCACATATGAGAAGCAACTACTATGAGTTCATACTTCCCACTCCTCCACCCTTTCTCTTTTCCACTCTCTAAAATCAATAAATAAAATCTTTTTTTTTTTTAAAAAAAAGAACATTGTCTAATTCATCACTTTGAAACAAATTCCTTTTGCTCCTCTTATATGGGATATTAATTAGAAACATTTTTCTTTATCGAGAATTATATTACATTTTGAACTTATAAATGTCTTTACTTTTTGATTGTATGTCTTTTAATAATGACAACTTCAATACAAACCCAAGGTAGATAATGCAGTGAGTCATTAATAAAATCAAGGAATTATCCGTATAACTAATAGCTCATAAAATGAAATAAAATAATTTAATATAAAAATATACAGAAAGTCAAAAGACCAATGGAAAACTGGGAGATGTATTTGCAACAACATGAGACAATGTGCCAATTTCCTCAACTACGCAGAAATCGAACATGAACTCGGTTGAAAAAAAAGGCAAGACACATAGCAGAAAGAGAGATTCGTGTGGATAACAGGAAAATTAAAAGCTCAGCCTAACTCATCATTTTTTAAGTAAGTTACCATATTTTGCCTGTCAGAGTGATCTGGGGACATGCTGGGAAGTGGGAGGAGAAATGTCAGCCTGTGGGAAGAGAGGTCAGGGGCCCACAGGGACAGGCAATTGAGCGAGTGAGCGATTGGGCGATAGCTCCCCACGGTTCCCTGGTGCGTCCCAGTTGAGCCAGGACATCCTTCTAGGAATTGATTTCACAGCAGCATCATTGATAAGAGCAAATCACTAAGAAGAACTTGGCAATCCTTGGATATGGTGACAGGAAATAAACTCCAGCATCCACTTGCAAGTGAAAAATGCAAGGTAAGAAGTCTGGGCTGTTGGTTTTTTAAGGTTACAAACAGTACATACACACAGGTATCATGAGACATATACAGTATGTGCGATTTTGTACACACACATACATAAAAGCGTGTATATGCTTTGAAAGGTTTTGGAAGGATACAGAAGACACTCACTGACTCTAGGAAGTAGGCCTGGAGGTTGGGGGTTAGGCAGAGAGGGTTCTGCCTTTGACTTTTCACCTTATAGCCTCCTTCACTATTTGAATTTCTACCATGGGCACATATTGCTTTTGTAATGGTGTACCAAAACGTACTGTTGCTGCAGGTGGTGTTGAAGCTTGCTCAGGCTGCCATCAAGGGAACTGAGCATAGGGCCTGTGAGTGCCTGTGGATAGACATTTGTCCAGACGTGACATGACTGCTGAAATGGTGTCACGCAGCTGAAAAGAGATGGATGGATCCCAGGTTTGCTTAAAAAGCAACACTACCAGAAAGCGGGGAGACGCTCTGTGCCCCCACAGCCACCTCCACCCACCCCACAGCAGACACATTCCGTGTGCCTCTAAACTACAAGGTCTCTGAGGACAGAGACCACATCTATTTCATTCTCCGCCATTGGAACAGGGCCTGGAGGACCCCAGGAGGCTGGCAGGTACCAGCACTGGCTCGAAGAGCTCAGAACTTCAGAGCTGGGGACTCCCCGTGGGCTAATGCAGGAGAGGCCCAGAGCACGGGGGAGCCTAGGGATGACGCAGGGGCTGAGCTGGCTCTGTCCACCTATCCCAACTACACAGTCGCACAGGGATGGCCTCAGCACCTTGTGGGAGCCTGCTCCGCACCTGCTGAACGAGTATCTGAATGGGTACCACCTACTCCAGATCTGGACGGTATACTGACATGGACCCCTCCGCGTAGGTGCGCTGCCTACCTCTTCCACCACTTACTCCACCTGCCCAACCCTGATTCCTGCCCAGCAGGAAGCACAAAGGACTCTCCTGGGTGGACTTTGGTCCAGCAGGAAGGCTACTCAGACTCCCTCTGCACCCCTGAGCCCTGGCCCCCCACACTCCCTGCCCTGCCCTTTGTACTTGCAGCTTATGAGAAGTGATCCTTCTCTGGCCAGTCTTCCCACGAAGCCTTTCTCTAACCCTCAGCACCTGCAGGCCCCAAATCCATGGATCAGGGAGCCGCAGATTGGTCCTAGAAAACTCAGGCTAGAAGAGATGGCTTCTCAGAGAAGGCAACATCTGAGTTGAGTCTTGAAGCATGAAGAGGAATGACCTTCTCCCAGATTAGAATTAAGAGATGAGGATGTAGGCGTGCACAGGGAATGGGGGACCCGGCAAGCTTCTTGTGTTTTGGGACCAAGGACCTGACAGGACTGGGATAGGGACAGGCAGACTGTGCAATGTTCTAGGGACTTAGAGTGATAATAGTGACCTCATACCGCTCTGAACCCCCTGTGCCCTGGTGTGCTCCCTGCACCTGCTGCTTCTCATGCAGATGTCTGTGTGGCCTGTCTTCTCTACCAAACTGAGTTCCTCAGTGAAGGGCTGTGGCTCTCATCTCTGCCTGCGAGGCACATCCTAAGACAATACATGTTTGTTGACCTGAAAAAAAAAAAAGAATAATTGTAATCGTGGTTACACAACTATAAACATAGGTCCAAACTCAGTGAATTTCTTCTTAATATGGGCGAATGTTATTGTGAACTATACTACGGTAGAGCAGATAGGAGGAAGTATACGTGCTGTGCTTTGCAGGCGTTTTTCACGGCATCCATCTGCTCAACCCGGCAACAGCCCCATTTCACTGATGAAAAAACCGAGGTGTCCAGATCCTACAGAGGCCAACCTGGACCCCACCCTCGGCGCTTGTTGCTCACAACATATGAGCCAGAGGGACATTTCAAAGGATTGTAAACCAATCCTGGTTGGGCCAAAATACCCCAAAACAAACAAACAAAACAAACTAATATGCAGAGGTCACAGCTCCCTCTGCTGGTGCTAGTTGGTTCCCTTCTAATATCCGTGGACAAGGACAGTGGCAGCAACTGTCTACTGCTGTGACTCCTGCCACCCGCCCTGGGGAAGCTCCGCCCCTGAAGGAGAGGTTGGGTACGTGGGTTCTGTTCAGCGGGGGCTCCTCCGATCGGCCTGGGGACAGAAGGTGACATTCATTCTCCTGCCCCACTCCCTTTGACTCGAATTGCCTCACTTTGTCCAAAGGCGTTCTGCTGCAAACAGGTTTGCCAGATTTAAATAAAAATACAGGACAGAATATTTGAGAAGGACTTATACTAAGTGCACATACTAAATAAGATACACTTAGGCTAAAAAAAATTATATCACTTATCTAAAATTCAAGTTTAAGTGGACACCTGGTATTTTATCTGGCAATCTTAACTGCAAAATTTTTTTATTTTAATTTTAAAATTAAATTAAAAATAAAATATAAAATAAAGCAAAACTAATAAAATAAAAATAAAACATAACGTACAATTCAAAATAACATACAACAAAATAAAAATTCAAACATTGAAAATAAAATAAATAACACACCGCGGGTGGGCGAAGCTGGCGCCAGCCCCTAGGGCCTCCGCAGCCGCGCAGGGTGGCGGGGCGTCTCGGGCGCCCTGCCCCGCACGCCAAGCCCTTCTCTGCGGCCTCTGTGCGGCCGGGGCCATTCAGCCGGAAGCGTGACGCAGCGGTCGTCAGAAAGCTCTGGGAGGGCGGCTGCCCTGGTGAAGATCGCTCTGGAGAAATGGGGGCCTGTCACCCAGCGCGCCACCCCCCGCCCAACCAGGCGCCCGAAGGGCTGCAGCAGTTTATCATTCTCATTATAACAGAATTTAGCGTGTTCTAGAAAAGGTTTACACACACACACACACACACACACACACACACACACACACACACACACACACGAGTCCGCCTCCGCCTCTGCTGCTTCGTCGTGCTAGGGGGGAATGTCTTGGGCACCACGTGCGTCAGTGGGGGTCCCAGGAGGCCTGTCAAGCACCGCTGTGGGAAGATGACGCCTGTGACAGCTCCTCTAGCTGAACTTTGCTGTCCCTGCATTCTGCCATTCAAATCCCAGGTGACATTGTGTAGGTAGAAATGGGTGGGAAGGGGTGGGGTGGGTGGGTGAGGGGTTTCTTGTTTTTTTCTTACAAATCTGAATGCAGAAAGGCACAGCAAAGAATTTTTGCTGGCTTGGGAAACAGCCAATTTGTGCCTTAATAAGACAATAATAAAGGTATCATCCCAAAATCTGGCAAAGATAACACACACACACACACACACACACACACACACACACACACACACACACACACAAAACTACAGACTAGTATGGTATCTCTGATGAATACAAATGCAAAAACCCTATACAAAATACTAGCAAACTGAATGCAGTAATACATTAAAAAGATAATGCATTGCAATCAAATGGGGTTCATTCCAGGGGCACACAGATGGTTCAACATATGCAAATTGATCAATGTAATATACCACATTAACAAAATATAAAAATGATATGATCTTATCAATAGATGCAAAAAGACATTTGATAAGATACAGCATCCATTTATGATGAAAACACTCAATAAAATGCATATAGAAGGAAAGTACCTCAACATAATAAAGGCCATATATGACAACTCCCTCAGCTAATATCACAGTGCTGAAAACTGAAAGCTCCTCTAAGATCAGGAACGAGACAAGGATGTCTGCTCCCACCACTCTTATTCAATAAAGTGCTGGAAGTCTTAGCCAGAACAATCAAACAAGAGAAAGTCATCCAAATCAGGAATGAAGACATAAAAGTTTCACTTTTTGTAGGTGACATGATTCTATACATAGAAAACCAAAAAACTCTTAGAAACAATAAACAAATACAGTAAACTTGCAATATACAAAATCAATGTACAAAAATTCACTGCATTCCTATATGCTAACAATGAAATTTCAGAAAAAGAAAAAGAAAACCATTCCTTTTGCAATTGCAACAAAAAGAATAAAATAGCTATGAGTAAACTTAACAAAGGCTGTGAAGGACCTTTATATTGAAAACTACAAATCATTATGAAAAGAAGTTGAAAAAGACACAATCTTTGTGTTTATGGATCGGAAGAATCGACACAGTTAAAATATCCATACTATCCAAAGCAATATACAGATTTAATTCCCACCCAAATCGCAAATGCCATTTCTTAAAGAAATAGAACAAAAATATATCAGATTTGTATGGGACCACAAAAGACCCTGAATAGCCAAATCAATCCTTAGAAAAAAGAACAAAGCTGGAGGTATCACACTGACTTCAAATAATACTGCAAAGCAACAATAATCAAAACAGCCTCGTATTAGCAGAAAGACAGACACACAGACCAGTGGAAAAGAATTGAAAGCCCAGAAATAAAACCACATGTTTATGGGCAAATAATTTTTGACAAAGGAGCCAAAAACATATAATGGAGAAAAGAAATCCTCTTCAATAAATGGTGCTGGGAAAATTGGAAAGCAACATGCAAAATAATGAACAATTTGTCCCCATGAACAAAATTAATGCAAAATAGATCAAAGACCTAAATATAAGACCTGAAACAATAAATTACATAGAAGAAAATATAGGCACTCAACTTATGGACTTTGGTCTTAGGAAGGTTTGATTAATTTAAACCCAAAGGCAAGGCACCTAAAGACAAAAATAAATGAATGGGACTATATCAAACTAAAAAGCTTCTGCACAGCCAAAGAAACTGCCAACAAATCAAAAAAGCAACCAACTGGATGGGAGAAAATATTTGCAAACTACAGCTCTAACAAGGGGTTTATATCCAAAAAATATATATATATATAAACAACTCATACAAGTCAACACAAAACAAATAATCCAATTTAAAAAAATGAGCAGACGACCTTAACAGGCATTTCTTTAAAAAGACATACAAATGACCAACAGATATACATATGAAAAGATGCTCAACTTTACCAGCTATTAGGGAAATGCAAATCAAAACTACAGTGACATACCATCTGTCACCTGTTAGAATGACTTGTCAAGAAAAGTAATAACGGCCCTGGCCGGTTGGCTCAGCGGTAGAGCGTCGGCCTGGTGTGCGGGGGACCAGGGTTCGATTCCCGACCAGGGCACATAGGAGAAGCGTCCATTTGCTTCTCCACCTCCCCCCCTCCTTTCTCTCTGTCTCTCTCTTCCCCTCCCGCAGCCAAGGCTCCATTGGAGCAAGGATGGCCCGGGCGCTGGGGATGGCTCCTTGGCCTCTGCCCCAGGAGCTCGAGTGGCTCTTGTCTCAGCAGAGCGACACCCCGGAGGGGCAGAGCATCGCCCCCTGGTGGGCAAAGCGTCGCCCCTGGTGGGCGCGCCGGGTGGATCCCGGTTGGGCGCATGCGGGAGTCTGTCTGACTGTCTCTCCCCGTTTCCAGCTTCAGAAAAATACAAAAAAAAAAAAAAAAAAAGAAAAGTAATAACAAGTGTTGGAAAGGTTATAGAGAAAAAGGAACCCTCCTTCACTGCTGACGGGAATGTAAACTGGTACAGCCACTATGGAGTTTCCTCAAAAAATAAGAATGATTTACCATATGGCCCAGCAACCCCTCTTCTGAGTATCTACCCAAAATTTTTGAAAACATTCATTCTCAAAGATATATGCACCCTTATGTTTATTGCAGCATTATTCATAGTGGCCAAGATGTGGAAACAACTGAAATGTCTTTCCACAGATGACTGGATAAAGAAGGTGTGGTACATACATACAATGGAATACTACTCAGCCGTAAGAAACGATGACATACTGCCATTTGTGACAACGTGGATGGACCTTGAGAATATCAGGCTAAGCAAAGTAAGTCAGTCAGGAAAAGTTAAGGACCATATGATTTCACTCATATACAGAATATAAAATTAAAACTGATGGACACAGACAACAATATGGTAGTTACCAGAGGGAAGGGTGGTGGGAGAGGTGGTAAAGATAAAGGGGTCAAATAATATCGTGACAGAAGATGATCTGACTTTGGGTGATGGGCACATGATGCACTATTATGCAGATCATGTATCTTAGAAATGTACACTTGAGCCTGACCTGTGATAGTGCAGTGGGTAAAGCGTCGACCTGGAACGCTGAGGTAACTGGTTCAAAACTCTGGGCTTGCCCGGTCAAGGCACATATAAGAATCAACTACGAGTTGATGCTTCCTGCCCCCTCTCTCCACTTTTCTCTCTCTCTCTCCTATCTCTAAAATCAATACATAAAATATTTTTTAATTTTAATTTTTAGATTTTATTTATTCATTTTTGGGGAGAGAGAGAGAGAGGAGTGGGGGAGGAGCAGGAAGCATCAACTCCCATATGTGCCTTGACCAGGCAAGCCCAGGGTTTCAAACCAGTGACCTCAGCATTCTGGGTTGATGCTTTATCCACTGCATCACGACAGGTCAGGCATAAAATATTTTTTAAAAATAAGAAAAAAAAAGAAAAGAAATGTACACTTGAAACCTATATAACTTTATTGAACAATGTCACCCAGATTAATTTAATAAAAATGCATAAATAAAGTTATCATATTAAATTAGTAATACATAATACAGCCAGCCACAGAGCTGCAACCAATGCCCAGTAACTCCACTCCCTGGGAATTAATCCTAATGAAATAGTCCAAAAGATAAAAGAGCTCTATGCACAATAATATTCATTATGGTGTTGGCAGTGGCTGAAAATTGAAAACAACCTGAAACATAGTAAAGGAGAATAAGTGGTTAAGGAAATGATTTTACACCGGGAAGATGGAATATCACGTAGCCATTAAGCAATTATTGTCAGGGCTGTCGAAACATGGAAAACGTTTATAATGTAAGCTTAATAAAAAATAGTTTGCAATGGAATGGTATATACTGGTGGGTCACAACTTCAGAATTGCTTTTTATATGAAATTTTATTTATATAATTATAGATTCACATTCAGTTGTAAGAAATAATACAAAGAGATCCCACTTTTACAGTATCCTTCAATGGTAACATCTTGCAAAACCAGGATATTAACAGTGATACAATCGACAGACATTCAGATTTCCCCAGTGTATTGTGTGTGTGTGCATTGCATTTAGTCCTATGCAATTTTACCACATCGGCCTGTTTTCTAAAAGAACATGTGCATGCCCTGCATGAGCCCACACACCCTTCCCATTACACCCTTCTCTGCTGCTTTTTTCCTGTGTGATACGTTTTTATTTGGGGTGGTTTGGGTTTTTGGGGTTTTTTTTACAAAAATATACTAAAAGCATGCTGATTAGTGAGGGAACATGATATTGTAGAATTCTCACTCACTTCAGCATGGTTGATAATAGCACCCTCCAAGTAAAGGACAGGAAAACAATCTAAATGTCCAATAGCGCACAGGTTAGGCAGACCATGGAACACCTGTGACGGAATAGTATGCAGCCATTCCAAGTGATGTCTTCAAAGAGTAGTGATTTGGGAAAATGTTCACAGAAAAATATTACCTGGCACAGAGTGAGTCCCCAGTAAGTGTTAGTAATTATTATAAGCAGTATAATAATGATTCTCTGGGAGGTGGGATAATGAATGATTTTTTGCTTTTTCTTTCTCTTTGGTTATTTTTAAATTTGGTGTAATTAATGTAATTTTAGAATGAAGGGGAGTCGTGTTGTATTATTTTTATTTTTTTTATTTATTTATTCATTTTAGAGAGGAGAGGGAGAGACAGAGAGGGAGAGAGAGAGGAGAGACAGAGAGAGAGAAAGGGGAGGAGCTGGAAGCATCAACTCCCATATGTGCCTTGGCCAGGCAAGCCCAGGGTTTTGAACCGGCGACCTCAGCATTTCCAGGTCGACGCTTTATCCACTGCACCACCACAGGTCAGGCTGTATTATTATTTTTAAAACCCATGGTCAACTCTCCTCAATGCAGAGGTTGCCCTGAGAGCACAGGCACTCCCCCCCCCCCCCAAGATGTGAAAGTCTGGAGGATGGAAACCATCTGGTGGGCTGGGATGTCAGACAGCACCACTGTCCATCATCTACCTGGAAAGTTACATAATCTTCATGAGTCTCAGTTTTCCCATCTGTAAAATGGGTGCAGTTAACCTAGACCCATGGGAATTTCAGTCACTGCTGGCAGTTGTAGGTAGACACATGAACCTTGGCCTCCAGGAGAAGCTGGGGTGGGAGCCCAGGAGTCCTCCAACATTTAGAGGACAGGAAGAACAAAGGACCCAGTGGGGCAGGAAGACAAGGTGTATGATGCTAGCAGCCCAGGGAGAAGGGGCGACATGGAAGCAGGAAGTCACCTTTGCCCCAGCCCCTGAGAAGTTCCTGTAGGATGGTGAACAGGAAGTGAGAAAGCAGAACTGTCCGATACAGGCACTGCTCTTTAAGTCTTATTGAGGAGTAAAGGTCAGGGATAGTATGTGTTTAAGGTGAATGACTGCCATTAAGGATCTGCTCTGGGAGGGAAGCGGAGAAATTGGTGGTGCTAGACAGAGGGCGCCATGGCCTGAGCAGGAGGGTGAAGGAGGACTCAGAGCCTGTGGAGGGAGATTGCCCAGCGGAGCGGGGCAGGCAAGAGGGGCAGGCTGCGGAGGAAGGGCAGGGAACATTGGAAGTCCTCACATTGGGCCAGGCGGTACCCAGGTGATCAATAAGGCTCATGTTGCTGTTACTTGGGCCAAGTCAAGGCTAGCAAGAGATGGACACTCAGTGAGATGTGGGGACCTTTTCTTCTACGCTGATATTTTTCTATTCTCCCAGCCGAGTGAAGATCTTGTGATTCCACCAGGGCCAAGGCCTCTCCAGAGGCCCTGAATTTTCCTCCTTTGACCCAAGTGCACCAACTTTGGCCAAAGTCCTGAGCTCAGCAAGGGCCACAGGAAGATGTCTCCATAGGCAGAGCTCCTTTTCTCCCAGACCCGGCCGCCATCCCCACATACGTGCAGGGGGGTGGGGGCACCAGAAGCCACATGCTTGTCAAGAAAACAAAACCCAGGTTTCCAATGAGAGGACAGAGGCTCACGACTAGTAGCTAACACCCGCCTGAGGTCACACAGGATTTGGATCTGTGAGTTCTAAATGCTGTGGTCTTTCTTCTGACACGGTCCTGGCACCTGGCACATCAGAGTTGAAAATGAGGGACTGACTGAGACTCGAGTCCAGCTCTGAAGGTTGCTGGGTTAGTTGCCCACCTCTGAGAGGCCTTGGCCTGTAATCCCCCCAGATTGACGGGCCCTTTCCTCTCCACCCAGCCACACCCCCTCACAGGATCCCAGCTGAGAAGAGGGAACAGGGCCACTGAGGTAAGTGGGCTGTGGCCTTTTAAAGTATACTGGGATGGAGGAGAAAGGGCCTTTTGGGGTGAAGCCTGGAGACAGTCCTAGGGGAGCCCCAACCCCCTTAGATGTGACTTCTTTGTGCTCCCATCTCCAACACATACTTTCCTCCCCACCCTGTAGCCCCTCACCTAACACACACATCCCCCGAATGACACCTGCTGCCATGCTGGCCACCCTGGCCCTGCTCTGCATGCCTCAGGCCTCCCACCTGCCCGCCCTAAATAGGCTTTGCCTCCCTTTCTTCCCTCCCTCCTCGATTCCACTCCAGACCCACTGAATCACCCTTGCTGAACCCAAGGAAGTTTCTCTTGAACTGCAGCTTGGCCTCGGATGTATATGGTATCTCTTCACAATTGCCTTGACTCCTGTGCAACTCTGACCCTCCCCTGTCTCTCCCTCCTCCTCTACCATCAAATGACACATTGTTAAACCCAGGAGGTTCACAGGATGGTTTTATTAACAGAATGGCCCCAGCAGCTCCCCCTCATAAGCTCTAACCAGACCTCCCACTCCCAACTCTGATGACTCCCACTTTCCAAGCTCAAGGGCACCCATTTCTCCTTAACCTTAAGCTAGAGTCTCTAAGATTCAGTCTGAACCCCACCCCAGCAGGCTTCCCCCAGGCAGGCACGCCAGGGAGCTCATTTTTCACATTTAGTGACCAAATTGGGGCTTCCTCCCAAAACTCTCATCTTTGCTTCTACACTGGGTTTCTGAATTGGGCCAAAATGAAGACTACAATTGCTTTTTTTCTGAAATAAGAGTCTCAA
Organism: Saccopteryx leptura; assembly: GCF_036850995.1. Classification (NCBI taxonomy): domain Eukaryota; kingdom Metazoa; phylum Chordata; class Mammalia; order Chiroptera; family Emballonuridae; genus Saccopteryx; species Saccopteryx leptura. Next base: position 289,851,446 of record NC_089505.1, on the reverse strand, counting down.
AACTGAAGATAAACTATTATGACCACTGTGAGGAAGGCAAATGTGTCAGGAGCCAACCAAAATGTTCATCTACTTTGCCCCATGAAGTCTCATTTCTGGAACGATATCTTAAGAAAAAAAATACAAAATATAAGGGGAAATGCCAACACAAAGATATTTATTGCAGCTCTATTTATAGCTAAAATAAAAGGCATATATATAGACATATCCAACAAGAAAACACCATACAGCCATTAACAAAAAGGAATTCCACATCAACACTAAAAAATATTGAGAAAAAATCAGATAAAAGATCAACATACATTTACAATTTTGTAAAGTGCCCATGAAGAAAGCCTGTTTTCATTTTCCTCAAAATTTCCCCTTATAATGTCTTTCAAAGCTACCAGCAGAGTGATGCAGTCCTACTCCTCCCCCAGGTCTAATGAAGGACACAAGCCTCAAATATCTCTGTTAACAGAAGAAACCATTGGCCAGAACTGCTTGGCTTTTAGGAGACAGACATAGAGCAGGGGATGCCTGGGGTCTGATAGATGTGGGAGGTTCCCCTTGTTTATATGTGTTCCGATTCAGTCTCTTAGACAGTGGGAACAAAACCAGTGACTATCAGGCAAAGAATCACAAGGAAGAAGGAGACATTGTGTGTGAATGAGTTCTTGAAACCACAAGGCACTGACCACTTGCAGGACAGTCCGGGGAAGGGACAGGGGTCTCCAGGCAAGCCAGCAGTATCCCCAAAGGGCTGTCTAGCACCTCACAGCTGACCGGGCTTCACTGCACTCCAGGCAGCCCCCTGCACTGTTGGCATGGGGTGGGCCTACTGTAGGGCTGAAATAGGCCTATTTCCGCTGACTGGCCTGCCTTGTGGAACTACCAAGAATAATCCCAGCCCCTTGGGTTTGCCCTGTTAGTGTTTGCAAACATTTCTCGATTCTTCCTTTAAGCCAAATGCCTTGGTTCGTTTCAGGGCCCCTGCACAGTCCAGACTGTCTGCCACCCCGGCTGGTCTCCTCTGGGACACCCTCATGTGCTGGGAGAAACCGAAAGCCCTCTGACTCCACTGGCCAGGACAGCAGGCACAAAGCCCGCTCCTCTCCCGGCTCCAGTTTGAAAACGTCAGCTGCTCAGCCCAGGACAGAATTCACTTCCCCAGCGACCCTGCCTCTCACTGTAACTTACCTCTGTGCTTCCAGTCAACCAACCTGTCCCTTTTCCTCCCCACTCAGTTCACAGCCCCTATTCAATGGCTGCATGGCATTTTCTCGTTGGATGTTTCTATATATATATATATATATATATATATATATATATATATATATATATATATATGCCTTTTATTTTAGCTCAGGCAGGTGATGTTTTAAAGGGAGGATCTGCATGGTCTGGACTGGATGCTAGTATCAGCCCCTCTGGAGAAGGCTTGGGAGTCATGTCAGGAGAGAGGAGACGCAAGACAAAAGGACATTATTACGGTGCTTTTTCCGTTTTTCTTTTTGCACAAAAACAGTCCATTTATTCAAGTGTTCTCCAGCACAAGTACATTAGAAAGGAGCTTTATTATATTCTTCTGGGCACAAAAAAATGTGATGAAGGCGGAACTGACAGACTTTCTACATCGGCTGTACGCATTGACCTCTTTAATTATTTCATAACAGCTATGTCACGAGCATCACTTACACAGAGATACAACAGAACACCGGGGGACAGGGCTGGGGACCTGCGTGGGGCACCCTGCACCCGCCCTCCCTGGATGTCCCAGAACCAGACTGTGAAATGTACATTATTATTGTCAATAAATAGAGAAGCAACCCTAAAAAAAAATACAGTGATGAAAGGATGCTGGAACCAGGAAAAAGTAATAAAGGAAAAAAGAGGAACTGAAGAGAAAGGGAAGAAGGGGGGCTGGGGAGGAGAGGGGTGGGGAGGTCTGGGGGACGTCCTGCATTTAGCTGCGTGGAATGTGGAGTGGAAGTGCTCTGCCAACGGGGTCAAAGCGAAATCGTCTGTAACAGTAAGAGTTATTACCAAATCAGCTACGGAGTTTATTCTTCAGTATGGATACATGATTTCCCACAAATAAGTAAGCACCCGCTACTTCAATGCCTCAGCTAAAACACATGAAATCGCTCATTTAGTTTTCAAGTACAAAGTTAAAATGCCTTTTTAATAATAATATATCAGAGTAAAATAATAGTCTCTTTTAAACTCCACTACAAGAAAACAAAACAAACAGTCATTGTCCAGACAGCAGACTTAATTTAACAATATATATTTTTAATAAAATGTTTTTAGCACCTTGTTGAGTCACCTCCTCCCTCTGCGTATTCTAAGGAATTTCGGCATTTTTTGTTATTTGTTGAATTCTAGGGCTATGCAGCCAAATCGGTCTGGAAAGTGAAATGGGACTATGGAGAGGCTTGTGATCCCTGCTCATGTCCTCAGGGTCGGGCTGGAGGCCACCAGACGGGGTTGAGAAAGCCGAGAAAGCCGCCCTCCTGCGCCCCTGGGGGAGCCCACGGGGGTAGTTTTCCAGTTACAGGAGTCCTTGGGCCTCCTTTCAGGCAATTTAGCCAGTCCTGACTAGAAATGAGACCTTCTATCTTTGTCCTTATTGCTTTTGACTTGCTGTGTGTCCCTCCTCCAAACTCCATTGCCTAGAGTCAGCGATGAGCAAGAGGTCCCGAAAGGCCACCTCAGCTGGGTCTCTGCAACACACAGGTGCAGGGCAGGCTGCCCCACTCCCAAAGACCCCAGCCTCCCTTCACCAAAATGTAAAGACTCAAGAGCTTCTGCTAGAACAGGGGAGACCATCCTTATCTATTCTCTTTCTTTCCAGATCTAACAACGGTCGTGACCCCCGCCTCAGCAGGAAGCGGCCAGGAGGGCCCGCTAGCTCAGGCCGGTCCTGTAACACCCTGCCCATCCTGCGGAGGGGGACCGGCGCCAGCTGCTTCCTGCCGGAGGGCGGGGCAGCTCCGCGTCACCTCTGATCACAAGCACTGGGAGCAACCAGACTAGACGTCAGACAACAAATTGAGATTCCTCAGCTCTTGGAGCAAACCAGGGCCTGGCTCTGCTGCCCCCTGACAAAGGAAACAGCCTGTCCTCTTCACATCTCAGTGCTGCTCCACGGCCAAACCCCCAGCTCAAGGGGGCTCCTGCCAGTTTCCTCAAAATGGCACCTCTGAGAGAGTCCAGTACAACAACTCGGCACTAAGCAGGGCAGCGACAGGAATTCAAAACCACCTCCAGGATCCACTTTACATATTCTTTATTACCAAAGATATGAAAACTCCTGGGACAAGTTTCCCCGTCCAGTATTTCCCAGATGTCTCGGCTGGTTTCCCTCCCTTGCCCGTGAGAGTCCTTCCTGTGCCGGCGATGGCAGTTCACTCCCACCCAGGCTTCCCCACAACTGCCTGACGAGCCGAGGGAGTGGGCAGAGCGAAGGAAGAGCCAGCCCTCATCAGACTAGTTCAAAGTCCAAGTCTCCCTTCTCACTGGGTCTGCCGTCCCAATCTGCACTGTAGCAATGCACCGAACTCACACAGGCACCTCCACCAGGCCCATCTCCAAGGCTACGAGCCCTGGATGCTCTTCTGCCAAGTTAGCTAACTGGATGGCCAGAGCAAAAAGGTTCTGGGGGTCTAAGAGAAAAATGGATGGTAACAAACTGATGTCATCTGCCCATTGCAATTCCTCATCTGCTGCTCCCCTAGCTTACTGTTTTCCGGTAGGTTCCACCGGAAAGGGGGTTAGCACCAGCCACCATGAGGCCCATGGGGCTCAGCAGCGACCTACTGGAAACTAGCTTCCTCCTCAGGCAGGCGACCGAGGGCTGTGACCCTGGCACCAGCCCTAGGTTACCGCCCCCAGACCTCTTTGACACCACCCTCCACTTGGCACCTACAGTAAGTAAGGGAGGCATTACCCTGTCTCCAGAAGCCTTTGTTTTCAGGGGTAAATGGGCCTGCTCTTTAGAAAGAAAATCCCACTGGGAACACACACCAGAATTTTCCCCCAGGCTTTGTGGTTTTCCTGCTCCACCCCCTCCACCCTCATCCACAGCAAGTGGAATGGTTCCCACCTTAATCTTCAAATAGCCCTGCCTGTTGGAACACAGGTCCCCTTTAGAAGGCAGCTGGGCCCTGTCCCTAGAAGGCTCCCTATGGTTGGAAGTGAATTAAGAGCATCTAGGCATGGCCCAGTGGGCACGAGCCCAAGGTCCCTTGTACCCACCAAGTTCTCTTGTGGGATTGGCCCCGCAGGTTGGCCGGGAGAAAAGCTGGTTTCTTAACTCTCATTCCTGCAAGGGGCACCTGGCCCACCCTGGGGCCTGGTGAGGCTGTTGGGCTGGGAGGAACAAGCCCTCTTATGCATCCCAGCGAACCTTCTGAGCATGGTCGCTGGCCCACGCGCATCCTCAGGCTTGCCACATCCTTGGCTACCAAGCTGCTTCTCCACATCACCCCTTGGGTAGAGCATGGCCAATGGGAAAGGCAAAGTCCTTCACTTAAGCAGTGGACAAAGGCCTAGGAGAGCCTGAAATGCCGAACGTGTTTGCCGAGGAAGGCCCAGACTGTCCTGACCCTGCGGGCTGGGAAGACCTTAGCGCTGGCCCGTGGGGGAGGGAGCACCTTGGACTGCCTGAGACAGCCCTCCTCCCCACAGCCCTCCTGGAGGGGTGCTGGTGGACCCAGGCCAGGGAGATGGAGCCAGCGGGAGCGCAAGGGGACGGGGTGAGCACCAGTCAGGTACAGGGACTCGAGAGGGAGGGGCAAAGGCATCCCCCGCTCCTGGCCACTCCAGCTCCCTGAGAGCCCACCATCACCACCTGCCACTCTGTCACAGAGCTGGCAGGAAGAACTGGGTGTGCCCTTCAAAGCCAATCTGACAAGAAAATGAGCAGACTGGGGTCTGGAACTGAGCCCCTAAGAGGAACAGGAGACGCTATCGGCTGCGAGCTTACTCCTGAGCAATGAGCAAGGGATTCAAAGCCTTGGTTTAATTTTGTCACCAATTACGAATTTGTTTTATTCAAAACATAAAGTTCACTGTCCCATTTCTTTTTTTTTTTTTTTTTTGCAATGGAAGCCCCTTGGCCAAGATAGACCTGGATGTCAATTATATTTTGGTGGGGGGAGAATAGGTAGGGGGAGTTGAGGGCTGACTTTACTGGTGCCTAGAGTTGCAGGTCAGTATCACAGTTGCTAACAGAAGAATCTTTTGACATCACCAGGGGCAAAAGAGAGAGAACGCTACCTGCTAGAGGAGAGCACCTGCTAAATAAAACCTCCTCCTCTTCCTGCCTTCAGCACCTAGCAACTTCTGGGATTGACAGTCTACCTGCAATCAGGGCAACAGAGGTAAAGAGCTGCAGGGCCGACTCCACAAAGTCCTGAATCCGGGGAGAGTCGTGCGGGGTGCTCCCTGGCTGTGTGAGTGCACTCGTTATGCATTGGGATAGAAATGTTCCTGTGTATGCATGTGGGATTGATTGATTGGTGTGGGGCTCTGTCTGCAGTGGGACTCAGGGCTCAGGATCCTGAGCCCCCTTCCCCCGCGCCCCACCACATAATATTTCTTATACATGACCCTATCTATGTATTTATATAGCGCCTATCACCATAGGCCCTATGTTTCTAGGGATGCGAACTTGGGACTATGTGCTTGACCAGCACACCTCCCAGCCCTGCCGGTCCCAGGAGGTGCCATCCCCCCTCCCATTATAAAATATATATCTCTATATGCCACATATCTACACCCCATCTGTCCAGGCAAGCATCTGCCCATTGGGCCCTCACCCTGGAGCCGCCAGTGCCGTCCCCGCCTACCGCCAACGCCAGGCTGCTTGCCTCGGTAGGAAGTGGAACCAAGTGTCACGCACTTGGGGGCTCCAGGTGCTGCTGACTCGAGGTAAGAGCACAGCTATCATCAGACCAAGCACTAGAAAAGAAATACACACCACTCCAATCACACACACAAGGAGAGAGACGGCCGGTCCTCCCTCCAGCCCTGACGCACACGACTCGAGGAAGGGAAGTAGAAGAGAAGAGGGACGCACCGGAAGGCTGGCCTCGGGGACTCCGGGCCACCCAGCTGTCACTGCACCTGGTGGCCCACCTGGCCCGAGGGGTGGGGACCAGGGCACCAGGGCCACCACTAACAGAAGCACCCTGCTCCCCGCACCTTGGTTTGAAATCTAAAGGGGTGGGGGTTGGGTTTTTTTGTGTTCTTAACAAAAAATCTGAAAACAAACATAATTATAACCAGAACCATAAGAATAATGATAACAAAAGGTGTCATCAGCCTCCCAGTATAAAACTGCAGCCTTTGGAGATGACCAAAAACATCACATTCCAGGACCGGAAGCCACCTTATGCACAGAGGGTGGATGGTGGGGCCTCATAAAAGAACACACAAAAGGCGACTTTAGACAGGAAAGCACCAGTACGTTTTGTATGTTTTTTTATTTGCTCCAGGTGGGGTTTTTAACTGTCAACTTTCCCACACTCTGGATTATTTCTGATCCCACCACGAGGAGCCCTCAAATCGGCTAATGTGGGAAACTTGGGAGGAAGACTCCCTTATCCTGCCATCTTGCTGAGGGAGTCTCCTCTTTGAAAAAATAAATGATCAAAAGGTTATTGCGTGATCCTGGATGAATCCCGCTCTCAGCTGTCCACGGTCCCAACCACCTCATCTCACCCCCCTTTTGGCAGGGAGAAGCAGGAAAACGCAGTTCCCAATTTCTCCTTCACCTCGTTTAACACCAAGGGGGGGACCCCCTTGATGATGATTCACCTGCAAGCTGTCTCCCTCTCTCCATCCTTGGTTAAAACCCTTTGCACATAAGGCAACGTGGAAGCTGATGTTTTTACTCATCTCGCTGTTTGAAAGCACCATTATGAAGTCAGGTTGTACAGTAGTTAACAGTACCTTTTATATATATAGCTCATATCTATCATATATATATAAACTGTAAACAAGAGGTAACAGCGGCTTCTAGAAACTGATTTTCTTCAAGGTTTCCTGTGTGGTAGGCACCTGAAATACTGTATAAAAGGGTCTTGTGTGGTGTTCTCGTCTCCCTGCTGCTAGTTGGGTTCTGTTTTGCATGACCAGGAATGGTGCTGGCAAGACAGCTCAGTGGCTGGGAGGGAGCGCTGCCTCTGAGTGTCTCTCTAGTTTCTGTCCCCTGCTTGTGCTCCTATCTGATCAGGCTAGAGACAACAAAAAAGATATATAGTAAAAAAAAAAAAAATCCAATTCCAATATATAGATTTCTATAGAATTTCCTTTTTTCCTTCTCGCTTATCTTTCTTCTGCAAGGTATTGTTATATTTTTTGTTATTGATTTTTGCTGCAATAAACCCTCTTGTTTCAGTCACAGCAAGAAATAAAAACCCAAACAAACAGAAAACCCCTCTGAAAAGAGTAGAAAACAAAAGGTTTGACCAAAAAAAAGGGGAGGGGGTGGGAGGGGAGAGGGAACTTGGTTTTGTTTTTAAATAGGACAAGATTAACATTAAAATTCAGGAGATGATGTCCAACCCTTTTTGCAAGGCAAAGCCCTCCGACATTTCCGCCTCTGTGGTTGTTTTTAAATTCCTTTTTCTCTTCTGGGTGCTGATACTTCTCTCCATCCTCATGTTCTTGGTGTTTTGTTGTGTTTTGTGTTTTTTTGTTTGTTTAACTTTGTGTCACTACCTCAGTTTGCCCTCAGTCCCTTACACACAAGCAAAATATTCCTTCAGCGGAGCGAAGAGGTGGCGGATCACCGGCACGCTCCACGACCGGCCCAGCAGTCTCTGCCTCGCCAGGCGGCTCATGTTGGAGACGTCAGTATAGTGGACAGGGAAGCCAAACACCCTGGGGAGAAAGGCAGAGAGGGCGGGGTCAGCGGGCTGTGTGGGATTCTGCGGAATCGTTGGTCCTTTGGAACCAATTGGAGACTCGGGCACCCTGCTACTTTCTGTGGATTTGAAGGTAAGTAAGATAATCATGGCCCACAGAGTTCCCAAAGCAGAAGCAGAGAGCATATGTGAGAAACACCTTCAGGACAGGCTGGACCTGAGACTGAAGAGCTACAGTGGGTATCTGAGGTCTGTAAGTAATAAGTGTACACCCCTAATACCATCCCCACAAGACAGGGAGGACCCTACAAAGGGGCTAATAAATCACTGTCACACTGAGAATGAGGAGGTCATCTAGCCCAGGAGTCCGGTTTGCACGAAATCAGGGAGCCAGTCTGGAAGGTTCAGCTGGTCCTGTGCTGTCCCGGTTTGCAAAGTACTTAAAAGGAGCAGCATGAGGTAAGAAAGTTCCCGAAGCTGCCATGTTTCCTTTGAGTTCAGCAGAACCTCTGGGGGCCAGGGCATTGGGGGCTGCTCCCTAGATGCCTCTCATTATGAGACCATCCCCAGAAAGCTGCCATGCCGGGAAATGCCTGAGAAAACCCACTGTGCACATGGCATCTTGGAGACACTAGCCTGTCCGGGGAGACCAAGATCCCTCTCGTAGGGCCAGCCATCAGGACACACCACACTGCCCCAGGACACCAGCCCACTCCTCGGGTACCTTTCCATTTCAGTGCACCACAGGATGTCCTCTTTCTCATTCATGAAGACGGGGAAATGCTGGTCTTTGCCCTGCTTTATGGAGTTTGACCTAGTAGTAATGGTCCTCACTTTGCTGAACTAGAAGATGAGGAAAGAGGAGTAAGCACTCATGTGCTAGGCACGCACCTACCACAGGTGCCAGGGGCCACCAGGGGCTGGTGTCAAACCCTGACAAGGCCTGGTCCATTGGGACCGGAAGGACCCAGTCATGAGCCTCTGCAGACCCCACCACCTTGCTCTTCTTCATACTCTGAGGTCACCCAGCCATCTTAGACCAAGGACTTAAGATATAGCCACTGTCCTTCCTAAGAATTGCTTCTTTCACAAGGGCAGTGACTTGCAGACAAAAAGATGCCAAATGAGTCAGGCTTGAAGACAAGCAAACGCGGGCACCTGCTCTCACAGGACCTGATGCCTGGTGCCCTCGCTCAGGGAAATTTCTCCAGAGAGAAGTGCAGCGTCTACGTCACAGGACAATCTCTGCTCTGGAGGCTTGGGCGAGAGGTCCTGGCCAAAAAATGTAAAAGCCCTAGCAGATCTAGGGCCCTTGGCAAAGGTTTCTCAGGGTCTGCCTCCCACGGGACAGACAGCCAACGATGCTCAACAAGGAGCTGACGGCCAGCAAGGACTTCGGATCTCTCTCCCCGCCCTCCACACCTTCCTCTGGATCCTCCCCTCAGGCCAACCGTGTCAATGACCCCATATCACCTCCTAAATCACATCCCCCACACCAGCTGCACCCAAAGCCCTAGAGGACAGGCAGGACACAGCCCTGGTGGCTGTTCTACCTCTCTGCCCTCTGCCCTTCTTCCCACCTGCCAGCAGAGGGTGCTGACACTGGGGCTAACCTTGGCTATTCTGCCATGCTCCAGACACTCCTGCAGCTCCAGCTTATCATTCACAGTGGATGCCAACGGCCTAGGAGTCAGAAAAGAGAAGGTGACGACAGAAGCCAGAAGAACAGGGACACGCCCAGCAGCTCTGAACCAGGAGCCACCTGAATCACACAGGTAAGCAAAAGAGGATCCTGGCTTCCACGCATGCTGTAAGCCCTCAAGTTCCCCCAGAATATGTGCACACACACTGCAGCCACCAGTGGACAAGTCCACCAAGCATTAACTTTTTTTTTTCCTACAGAGACAGAGTCAGAGAGAGGAATAGACAGACAGGAACGGAGAGAGATGAGAAGCATCAATCATTAGTTTTTCGTTGCGCATTGCAACACCTTAGTTGTTCATTGATTGCTTTCTCATATGTGCTGCCTTGACCGTGGGCCTTCAGAGTAACCCCTTGCTCGAGCCAGCAACCTTGGGTCCAAGCTGATGAGCTTTGCTCAAACCAGATGAGCCCGCGCTCAAGCTGGCAGCCTCGGGGTCTCGAACCTGGGTCCTCCGCATCCCAGTCCGATGCTCTAACCACTGCGCCACTGTCTGGTCAGGCCAAGCATTAACTTTTAAAGGTACGTTCAAAGGCAGTCTCAAACTACAAATAAGCAGATGGCATTGTCCAGAAGTGGGAAAACAAATATTTTTATATCACTTATTTTAACTGAGTTTTAAAAAGCAAGCTTTGGGGGGTAACAGAATGTTGTGAATCTTGACTACAGTGACAGTTATATGGGTGTGTACATTAGATGAATTCATCGAACTGTATACTGTAGATGTACATTAAAAAAAAAGAAATTCTGCATAGTCCCCTGAGGACAAATTCTGTGGCACTGAAGATATCACTTCCCAGAAGGCAGACCAGATTACTGAACATCACCTTCGGCATGGGCCTTTTCTGACATTTAGAAATACTTAATGAAGGTTTCATATAGAGGTCCACCATTTCAGTGTGGGAACCACAGGGGCCCACAGTCCACTTGTTCCTCCAGACTCCTGTTTAATGTGCATACATGCACAAACACACACACACAACTCTACTTGGCCCCACCTAGTACCCCGTTCCTCCTGGAAACTCAGTTCTACAATCTAGAAGCAGGTGGGAATAACTCCCCTAGGACCAAGGTTTGTTCTGGACTCTATAACTATATAAGCCAGCCCATTTTTTCCAATGTACACACCCATCTTGAAAATTTTAGGGGGACACTGAGAGTTTACAGGTCAGCTGCCCGCTGACCCATCTCCTTCCCATCAATAAGCCCTCACAAAAAGACGGCAGCTTCGCTCAATGGGTGGGAGACTGAGAGGTTTCCACAACTTCATGCTAACAGCAGAAAGGAAGATTAGATAACTGAGGCCAGATTAAATGATGTTTCCAATTTACAAGTATTACCAAAGAGATTTAAAATCCATACTCAAAACACTCTGGAAAATATTTCCCTTCATAATAGGTGCCTAAAGTGGGTGGACCTCACTCTGCTTATGTGAATTGCCCATTTTCAACCAAAATTCCTCTCTCCTCATAAGCCCTTTATAGAATGTAATTATTGCACTGAAGAAATGAAATTTTCTTCATTCCTGGATATTAAAATCTCTATCAGTGTAACCTAAATAAAGAGCATCCTTCCAACAAAAGACCTGAAGCCAAATGTGGAAAGTAAAGCAGGACTTTACACCTGTATTCAGTTCGAGCGCGGGCACCCCTGCCACATCCCCAATGCCATCCTCTGTGACTGTCCCCCAGAGCCTAAGGACCAGCTGGCTCTAAATACATCACCAATGCAGGAGAACCAACTATATAATTATATAACTCGGCAGTACCTTGATTCATGTTTATGTAAAGAGTACGCTTTTAAAGGTCCTATTTTCGACCACTAGTTGTTAGTTTCTCAGACAAATATCTTCTATACCCTGACTCCCTTTCTTCAAGAAGAAAACAAAGAAGAACATGGCAGAGCAGCAAGCTGGTCAGTGGGGGCAGCTGGCCCGAGAGAGTCACGTGGGGACCCCCACCCTGGGCCGTCCCACCTGCAGACTCCAACCCGCAGCCGCCCCAGGCCCAGGAGCGCTTACCAACCTGTTCATACCAGGAAGGTTCCCCCAGAAGTAACGGGCCCTGTGCGCAGCAGACACTTCTTTGGCATCGATCATCACAGGGTTGGACTATAAAACAGGAGAGAAATTAAAGATGAGCAAGAGAGGAATATCACATAGTGCCAGGACACTCTGCTAGTTCAGAGCGCTGAAGCCTCACAGCTCTGACTTCTTAAGGAGACCAGGCACCAGGGCAGCCTGAAGCCTCTGGGAAAAGCCAGAATTAAACCTCACCACATTGCATATGCTCCCACTACAACACTCTACGACGATGGAAATGTTATGTGTACTTCTCACCATAGTAGCCATTAACCCACCAGTTGCAGGTGGCTATTCAGTACCTGAAATGAGGCTAGTGTGACTGAGAAAAATTTTTTTAGGTAAGAGGGAAGATGGTGAGGCAGATTACCACACGTGCCCCAACCAGGATATACAAGGCAACCCCATCTGGGGCCAATGCTCGAGTACTGAGCTATTTTCAGTGCCTGAGGCTGATGTACTCCAATGGAACCATCCTCAGTGCCTAGGGCCATGCTCGAAGCAATTGAACCACTGGCTACAGGAGGGGAAGAGGGAGAAAAGGGGGAGATGGCTGCTTCTCCTGTATGCCATGACTGGGAATCGAACCTGGGACTTTTACACTGGGCCAACACTCTATCCATTGATCCACCAGCCAGGGCCAACTGAGGAATTTTAATGTTTATTTAAATACCACATGTGGCTAATGGCTACCATAATGAACCACACAGCTCTATTCACCCAGGGGCTTTGAGAACGAAAATTCCAACAAGTGTGCACATGTCCAGTACATATCCAGATTATGAGCTGAACAGACACCTATTCGCACGTCTAGTCAGAAGGACTGCCTGCGGTGTGACTGATCCTTGATCCTAAGACTTTGGAGCATGGCCTGACCAGGCGGTGGCGCAGTGGACAGAGCGTCAGACTGGGATGCGGAGGACCCAGGTTCGAGACCCCAAGGTCGCCAGCTTGAGTGCAGGCTCATCTGGTTTGAATAAAGCTCACCAGCTTGGACCCAAGGTTGCTGGCTCGAGCAAGGGGTTACTCGGTCTGCTGAAGGCCCATGGTCAAGGCACATATGAAAAAGCAATCAATGAACAACTACGGTGTCGCAACAAAAAACTGATGATGCTTCTCATCTCTCTCCATTCCTGTCCGTCTGTCCCTATCTCCTCTGACTTTGTCTCTAAAAAAAAAAAAAAGACGTGGGAACATGGATTGAGCTCCCAGACTGCTTGTCCCGAGCATACCTCTGGCCGCACAAATACTCGATGCACAGCTCAAACCTGGCTCAGAGGCAGTTGGGATCCAGATTATGAGATAGTTGTGTTTTCTTCCCAGGTAGCATGAAGCATCTGTCACAGGTGCCAAGGAACAAGGACGAGCCATTGATTTTGGCATCTCCTAGGTTCTCCCATGAAATAGCGCAGAGAACCCCAGCCCCAGGAGTATGGCATCACCCCCCCAACAGCAGTGAGGCCCACCTCCTCTTAGAGCGAGACCATGAGTCCCTTCAGGGTGGGCCTCTAACAGTGCTTTCTCCCTGTCTAACTGGGGAGTCCCGAGCCTCCCAAACGGGCTCCATATAAAGCACAAGTCCCAGTCCCCAGCTCCACAACGCAGATGAAACAGGGATAAAGCAGCGGTCCAAGTAGAAGCCACTGGTGAGCTGGCCAAACCAAGGGTGCTGGCTATACCTCAAGAAATCGCGAGATGTCCCTCTTGTCACTAACGCCCATGGCCACCACATTCTCAAAGAGCCAGAAGAAGGGGCGGTCATCTCCCTCCTTGGGCCGCGCGTCATGCAGGAGGCGGTAGAACTCAAAGAAGAGCCGGCCAGTGCCCTCTGAGAGGCGGAAGAGAAAGCCATCAGCTGGGCTGTCTGCAGAGACAGTGGTATGGCCCGGGCATGGGAAGGGCAGGGGAGGGCAGGGTCATTGGGAGTAGCCACCCAGGGCAGAAATATCAAAGGAAACCTACATGCAGAAGCACCAGCCAAGAAGGTGGCAGGGTGAGCATAGTACCTACCGTAGAGTCCCTTGCGGGCAGGGTTGACGATGGAAAGATCATTGCACGGACTGCCCCCAATCACCAGATCGAACGGTCCCCACTCCTGGATCTGGGGAAGAGAAAGGTCATGTGATGAGCCTGATGTTCAAGGACAGAGGTGAAAGGAAGAGAGAAATTATCTGTGAATTTGGCAAAAAAAGTACTTTGACATGGGCAGGAGACCTGGCTGCTTTGGACACTCACTACATATACACATTCATACACACATGCTACATACATGCATACACACACACTGTGCAGCCACGGGTCAGTCGCCGAGGCCCTGGGCTCAGTTTCCTGCAGAAAAAGGGAAGAAACTGGACTTGATACTCTGAGACCAGCAGGGAAACCGGCGTGTTCCTGGCAGCGGAACAAACAACAGCCACGCAGTGAGAAGGCCGTCCCAGCCGCACAGCTGATGTGCAGTACTCTGTGCTCTGCACACCTTGGGCAGCATCTGGGCCATCTGCACTTCAGATGCCCTTCAGGATTCCTGAGGGCCTGTGGTTTCAGCAGCAGACATGGATTAACTGGAAGGGCCATGGACCACTTGGTCAAGAGTCAAGACCCCGCCAGAGAGCTGAGAAACGGAGGCTGATACAGCAGTCACTGGAAGTTTTAGGACAGCCACCTTGCCAGAATCCTAAGTGCTCAATTAAAAAAGGCCCTGAAACCTGCTAGGAGCAGCCCGAGCCCCAAAAGGTCAGCTTCCCCAACTCCATTCTCCCTCTGCCATCACCCTTGAAATAAGAAGGAACATGGGGCCCTGGCTGGTTGGCTCAGTGGTAGAGCATCGGCCTGGCATGCAGAAGTCCCGGGTTCGTTCCCGGCCAGGGCACACAGGAGAAGCGCCCATCTGCTTCTCCACCCTCCCCCCTCTCCTTCCTCTCTGTCTCTCTCTTCCCCTCCCGCAGCGAGGCTCTATTGGAGCAAAGATGGCCCGGGCGCTGGGGATGGCTCCTTGGCCTCTGCCCCAGGTGCTAGAGTGGCCCTGGTCGCAACAGAGCGACGCCCCGGAGGGGCAGAGCATCGCCCCCTGGTGGGCGTGCCAGGTGGATCCCGGTCAGGCGCATGCGGGTCTGTCTGACTGTCTCTCCCCGTTTCCAGCTTCAGAAAAAATACAAAAAAAAAAAAAAAAGAAGAAGGAACATGGAAGAGGAGGAGGAAGAGAGGCTGGGGAAATGGGAAAGGAAAAGAGTAAATGAACAAAATGAAAGGGGGTCGGTGCTGTCCCCAGGAGCTGAATGCGAGACATAGAGAAGGCGGACAGGTCCCACAGCACTGACATACATGCTTTTGCGTGACGCTGCGGACGTCCCCGACGTACATGATCTTCCCCTGATGCCGCACCATGCCCACAGTGATGGAGTCCTCGCACACCTCTGAGGCGATGTAGCGATCCACCTGAATGCCCAAGTCTTTCAGCACCAGAAGCCCTGCACCAAGCAGCAGAAAACAGTCACTGGGTCGCCTCCGGCACCCTGGTCTTTGCAGGGAAGCCCTCTGGCCAGCCAGACACATGGGTCAGTGACAGGCCTCAGCCCTACCCTGCCCAGTATGCTGCCTTAAACCCTTCTGGACCAACTGGAATATCAACGACAAGGATATTGAGACTTGTTGCATGTCTAGATTGGTCTATATTAAAGGTGGTCAAGGCCAGGAAAGACTGACAGGTCAGGAGGTGGTCTCAGGATCCAGGGAGAGCAGCAGCTGGCTCTGGGGTGGCCTCTTCTCTGTTATTTCTCCATCTTGCAGACACTGGTCCTTCCTTACCACTTCTTTCCCCAAAATATCACGTCCTGCTACAATTCTACCCAACCTTTAAGACTCAACATAAACGCCGCCTGCTCTACCCCATCCCATGCCACCCCGGGACCACCTCCCCCTCTCTGTAAGCCCCCAGCATTGTGTCCCTCTCCACTTCATAGAGCAGTGTGCATTCCTAATCTCAGCCTTTCTCTCGGGTTAAAATGGTCTTCAAGACAAAGTAGGCCGTCTCATTCACGTTCTGTCCTCAGCTAACTAGACTCACCTCCTCACCATGATCCTGACACAAACGCTTGTGGAATTGAGGCAAGGAAACCATTAGATTAGACCCCGAGAGCTTCAGGGAAAAAAGAGGCCACTGTGGCACCATTTCCAATGCTCCCAACAGACCCCCCACCACCACCAGGGGGCTTTCACAGCCTCTTGATGGGCAGTGTGGTTTAAGAAGGCCTCCAGGCTCCAGCCCAGGAAACCAAAGTTGTGAATTGACCTCTCTAGGTTTATAGAACATCAGCACTGAGCTGCAAACAGAGGACAAACTTCTGGCCTGGGATGCCATCCCCACGCTGGCCCTTTGGCTGAGGTCCCTGAACTCAGACTGCCCATCTCCCTCTGGTCACATGAAGGCAAGTTCTGAGAAGAGCTACTCCTTTCTGAAGGGCTGAGAACCACCAGCCAGGGGACAGCCAGGGGGATAGATAACGTATCACCTCCCAAGGGCTTTCTGGCAAGGTCAGGAACCACACAGAAAAAAACAGCACCCTACAGGGTAACTCGGCATCCCCTACAAGATAATGGCTTACGTACATAATGACATAGGTGTAAGGAGACTTGTCACAGCACTGCTCACAACAGTGAAAAAAATAGCAAGCAACCCAATAAAGGATTAAATAATTATGGTCCTTTCACTCAATTAAATCCTATGCAGCACTTATTAATAATAAACGTAGTTCTTCTATACTGATTGATATGCAAAAGTAGTTATTATATCATAAATGAAAAGGCAAGTTATAACATTACACATTTTACTATGCTTTTATCTATGTGTGTACAAATATATAACCACACACATATGTACATGCACACACAAAAAAATCTAAAATGACATACACTAAACACTAATTACAGGATTATGGGCAATTTAAAAATTCTTTGCTCTCGTTTATAATTTGTTTTTCACTAGGACTTAAAAATCAAAGCATAACAAAATTGCCCATGTTGTTGTTTTGGTTACTCGTCTGTCCTTTGAAGCTTTGTAAATGAAACCTGTCAACATCTCTCACAATTGCTCTGTCATCTGCTGGGAAGCTCCCCCCATTAAGAAAAGGGCCCACTGGACATGCTGGTTTACCACTTATTTTACTTTTCACGGAGTGCAGTGTCTCCCCTTTAGGGTGATGCTGGAACAGCTATGATGCTCACGACCGTTTTGTTTGCCAGTTAAACCCACCCAGTCCCAGGGCGAGAATGCAGTGCCTCTCGGGGCCTGTGCTGCTCTCACCTGTAGCAATTCCATCAAATAGAGACAGCACCCGGATGGGCTTCCTCTTCTCAGCTGGGACAGGTGGGTAAACCTTCGGAGGGTCCTAGGCAGTGAGCACAGCAGGCCGGGTGAGCAGCCAGGCGTGATCTCCAGCCCCGCACGCAGGGCTGCCCTCCCAGCCAACTGTGAGCGTGCTGGGCCTCCCCCGCGCAGCCCAGCCCACGACCAGCCAGAGCGCCGTCGCTGTGGACGCAGGCCTGCCCTCCCGCACCAGCGGGGAGGGGTGCAAAGAGCCCGAGAGAAGGCCCGGGCCCAGCACTCACAAACTCCTGGTCGTGGTTGTTGGCGAAGAACATCTGCAGCCGAGAGGGCCAGTCGTCCCGCCGCCGCAGCAGCCCGTAGGTGCCCTTGTGCCCACACATGTAGCAGTTCCAAGGGTCTTCCTTAATGGCCGCCTGGGCAGCCCCGGGCCCCACCAAGAGGTCCACACACTCCACGCAAAAGCACCTGGAAGGAAGCCCAGTGTAGCCACAGGACGCTCAGCCCCGGGCTAGTCCCAGATGAAGCATGGCTGGGTGGAGCACGTGGCAGGAGCCCTAGTACCGGCCAAGAAGGGAAAGCCAAGTCGGGGGACCCTCACCTGCAGCAGTTGTTGTTCCCGCACATGAGCACCTCACGACCCCCACAGCAGATGGTACAGTAGGACTGATAGCCGTCGTCATCGTACTGGTACGCACACTCCAAGAAGCAGTTCTAGAGAGCAGGTGGAGGGTCAGCGCCCTGGGCAGGACCCCGGGCAGAGGGGGTGAAGGCAGCTTGGAAGCCAGCCTTGGGGCTCTCACCTTGGAACCCTGACTCAGCTTAGAGATGTGATCCCACCACTCGTCCACCCAGGGTCCAGCCTGAACCACACACCAGGGAAGGGGACAGCAGGTCTCCCGACCCCAGCAGTGAACCCCAAAGAGGCCTGAGAGAAGGCCAGGGAGTAAGTTACACCCTTTGCCCTGTGCTGCAGCCCTGGACTTTCCTGTGGGCCTCAGGAACACATCAGCCCACCTGTCAGCCAGCCTGTCTCCCACTTCACACTAGTGACTGACGTTGTGAGTTCACATTTTGGACTAGAATGGGCTTTAGAGGGGGAAACTCTTTCAGCAGAAAAAACAATATCAAGTCAAACACCTGAAGTCCAGAGGTGTTTGATCAGGACTTTCCGCTTCTGCAGCTAACCTCAGGTCACCGTCAAGCTGCCCCAGCTCTGCCCCTACAAGCCAACCCTACCTTGCAGTTTTGGCACATTCCTCCAATGAAGAGAGGGTGTTCCAGGGTGACATTGAGGCTCCCACAAGAGATGCAAATGTCTGTAAAGCAGAGAAAGCAGAGTGAGCAACACTGCAGGGCCCCACCTCGGACCAAAGCCAGCTCCAGAAAGCTCCAGAAAAGGGCTGTGCTGGGGCAGCAGCCAAAAATGCAAGGCAGAAAGTCTGGGAAATGCCCTATGAAACAGGGAGGCACTGTGGCCCATCTCAGAACTCAATCACCTCTCAAGGCATCAGAGCCACCCCCAGCCGTGGCATCATATAGGGACAGCAACCCTGCCCCTGGGTTACTGGAGATAGTCCTTAGGCAGTCCTTAAGTCCTGGGTTCCTGACCCCATCTTTCCCAGGCCTGAGGGCCCTGAGCTGGACACACCACCAGTAGGCCAAGGGAGACAGACGTGGGATGCTAATGGCCACTGGATGAGACAAGGTGATGAGAGACGAGAGGCTAAAGGTCAGCTTCAGACAAATTCAAGCAAATCCCAGAGGGGCCCGCTCTATGACCCACTGGAGTCTCTGAAACCATAATGACCAGCTGATGCCACTGATAGGACGGTAAGATTATGGCACCAGAAGACATATGTGTGTGTGAGGCAGGCTGGGAGTGGTGGGACATGCAGGACAGACCGTCACTGAGTACTAATGTCCCATGTCATTCTAACCTTTCCAGTAGCTATGCCTCTGCACCAGGCATGGCATTAGGAGTCAGCCCACCTACCCGTCCCAGCGGCACAGACTTCTTGACCTCCCCAAAGCCAGCGTCCAGCTGCCCCGTCAGGACTCACCCTCAATGTTCCGGCACTTCTGGCGCACCTCGTACACCAGCCGCTCTGCGGAGGAGAGGGAAGCCCAGCATCAGAGCAGGCCATGGGGCCTCGCCCTCCCTGAGGGCCAGCCTCGCCATGCCACTCTCCTCAGAGCTGGGCAACTACCTCTTGTGCGTTCGTCAATAATCTCCTTAACCTTGGGCTTCTCAGTTGTGCTCTTTCGGGGCTTTTTGGCTGGTGGGGGTGGTGCATAGGCAGCTGCCTCAGGATCAACCCACATGTCTGTGTAAACTTCTTTGTAGGGGTTCTTCTCCTCTGGAAGGGGAAAGCAGGGAACAAGGTCATGGCTACTAACACCAGCCCCCTCTCCTCCCTCATTCTACCTACAACAGGGGCACAGCCTGGTCCCCTGCTTGTTCCTTGTTCCCAACTCGGGTGTCAGCTGGCCAACAAGGAGCAGGCTACTCTGAGTCCCAGAGCAGTACTGCCCCTGCCCTGACCCTAGGAGCGGGAGACTGGTCCCTGAATGGAGGCCCCGGTGGCTCTTCCTAAGCATGGCTTCCCCACCCAGCCTGCAGGGGTCCCAGAAGCTGAGGCTGGGCACCGGCATTTACCTTCTGGCGGCTCCAGGCCCTTGGGGCCCGAGGGCTGGAAGCCTCCGAGGGCCCACTCGATCATCTGCTTGTTCTGCACCTCCACAGCCTTGGCAGTGTCGCTCTCATCGCTGTCATGGCACGCTGGGAACAGCTTCCCGGCACGGCTGCTGGCCACCTAGAGGGCAGCGTGTGGGGAGAAGTATCAGTACAGGCTGGAGGGCAGGCTCCCGGCGGCGAGGGTGGGGCAGGTGCAGGAAAGGGGAGGGCCGGGGGAGAATTCTGAGGAGTGTAGGAAGGGGGCTGGGAAGAGGAGCGGGGACAAATGCAGTCCACATGACCTGGCAGGAGGACCCTCTGCCCAGGCCTAACATCAGCGCTCTGGCTTCCCGGCCAAGCAGCGGTCCACATGCCTCAGAGGGCGCTCACCTGCAGGACTTCGTAGATGGCTTTGCGGTACATGGGCTGCTTGTTGTAGGTGGCCTGGTGGAAAGCACTGCAGAACGAGCTCAGCGGCATCAGCTTTTCAACACACACCTGGAGGGGCAACCACCGCCCTCATTTTTCCTCCTTCCACACTCAGCAAGCACCCACCACCCTCCTGGCAACCGGCAGGGGTGGGGGGCATGAAGACTCGGCCCCCAGCCTTGAGAGGACCAATGCACTAAGTAATTACATGGTGTGAAGGACCTGAACGCAGTGGGAGAGGAGTTCTGGGGAAGAGGTTTCAGGAAGGCAACAACTCAGCGGGCAGCCTACCTCTAACCCACCAAGAGTAACCTAACGGTCTCCTGGGCTTCTTCCTGCCACAACGTACAGAGTGGGGGCAAGCAGAGCCTGTTTCTACCACCCCAATTCCAGACCACGCCCCCAGCAAGACCCTGGGCCCAAGACCCCTTCCTGCCCCAGGCTGCCGCCAAGCCCACAACTCACCACTGAGAACTTGCCGTCTCCGAACCACATGACCCAGCGGGTGCCTTCAGCTGCTCGACTCCGGCCAGTCATCCACCAAGACACAATGCGGCCTGGCCACCAGGAGAAGCCCCGCAGTTTCCCCCACACCAGCTCCCCAATGCCAAAGCCCCGGCCGTCCTGGAGCCCCAAGGAGCAGAAGTCATTACATGGCAGTCCCGCGGCCCTGCCTCCCTGACCCCCCCCACGGCAACCCCAGCCCTGGGCCTCTGAGGGTCAGGATAGCCAGGAGGGAGCGCCATCTGAATGGACCACAACGGGGGAGACGAAGAGGCCTGGGAGCAGGTGGAGAGAGAGCAGGACACGGGAGGAGCTGGCAGTGGAAGGACCCAGGACAGAGCTGGATGCAGCAGATGAACGAGCAAGCCGCTCACCTCGTACTCCGGTTCATCATCGGCTGCTTTGGTGGCGTTCTTGTCCCCAGCATCAGCCCCCACAGGCTCAGGTGTGGTGGCCACAGTGGGGGACGCGGGATCAGTGGGCTGCTGCACTGTCGGAGGGCTGGCCTCCTCCACCTTCTGAGACTCGCCGGAGCCCTGGTTTTCTTCCACGGCGTTCATCACTGCAATCACCTTGGCTTTCTTCTCAGCCTGGGGGAACAAGGAACAGAAGTTACCTTGACCTCTCCAGGAATCAGCAAGGCCACCTCACACTTAGGGTGCTCTTCTCAATCTCTGTGGTCTGGAGGCAGTGACGGGAGGTAAAGGGCTGGAGAGAGTTCTTCCCTCATCAGCTCACCTGGCCTGCCACAGAAAACAGAGAGATTTCAAGTGGAGAGGTGAACTCCAATCACCTGGCTCAATTCCAGCCTTCTCCTCTGCCTCCTCGGAAATCCTCCTCCCCCGTCTCATCTTTCCCCACCGGCCTGCTATCATTTGCCCACCCTCTGACATGGGAAGGTTAACTCTATTCAGATGTGAATCGGGCACCCCTCATGTAGGCCCCGACCTTGGCTCCCTCCTCTCCTATCAACTTCCCCATCAAGAACTGGATCCTCTCATACTCTTTTCCACAACCGGCCTGGGCAATCAGGAAAACCCACGTGGCTACCCTACAGTGGCTTCTAGAATACAATTCGGGTTTCGTCGTGATATCTACAGATGATGAAAATCGCTGCTCTGTATTGAGAGCATGCCTCCTTCCCCATCTGCTCCAACAGCACGGAAAGCCCCATAAGCGCGTGCCTGCTCTATGCTCACACCGGTCCGGAGTGCTCGGATTAAATCCGCTGCCCCCGATTCATGCCTTCCTTCTCTGTGTACCCTTCTGATCCATACATAAACACGTTCACTCTTTCTACAATTATTTACCGAGCACAGGCGTCCTCTCTGCCGTCCCACCGACAAACTCATCCAAACCCAATCACCACCCCAGCTGGGCAGCCTCCACCCTCTCATCATCGCACACTTGATCTTTCAGGCTCTGTCCCATGGGCCATTCCTTCTCACAACCTGCTCCAGGATTCCCGAGGGCCATGAAGTCCCTGATACTTAGCTCTGAGGGCCAGTCAACCTCATGTCACCCCAGCTGCTGCCACCGCCCAGATTCAGAGAGAGAAAATCCCATCTTCAACATGCCTTTCCACAGGAGGCTTACCTCCAGAGCTTAGAGTTGTCAATGCAAACACATCCTCAAGATGAAAAAAAAAACAAACCCCAGAATGCAAGCCAGAGTACAAGAGCTCTAAGCTAGAAGTTAGAGCATCCACATCCCTGTCTTAGTCTTACAACTCCAACCTAAAAAGGGCATTCAAACAGATTTCTGCTAACCTTTTCTCATCTGATGTTTGTATGTATCAAGAACTCCAAGGATGCTCCAAAGCATGTCAACGGACCACCAGGTCCCAAAGTTCCAGGTTAAGAACCTTAGTTTTAAACTCTATCTATGGTCTGCTTTCTTATATAGATTCATTTCATTCAATCTTCAAGTCTATTTCTGGGCCAACTGACTTGCCATAGAGATTCCTGAAACTCTAAGGATGAAAGTCCTTTCTTTGACTCTACAAATTCTTTATTATTATTTTTTAATTTAAATGTTGATTTTAGAGAGAGAAGATGAGGGGGAGAGAGAGGAAAAAACATCAATCTGTTTCTGTATATGCTCTGACCGGGGATCAAACCAGCAACCTTTGTGTATCCGGATGATGCTCTAACCAACCAACTTATTACACCAGGGCACTGACTCAACAAATTCTAAAATAGGATCATTCATCCTTTGCCCCCAGCCCACAAATAGCTGGGAGAATGAGTTGAAGAATGCAGAGTAATTACTCACCCCACCCTAGCCCCACACTATCACCTGTGCTCTACCCTTCCCACAACAATTATCCACCACCGCCTCCCCCACAAGGAGGAGTGCCTAGGCAGGCACTCAACCCTAGTGGGGAAGAGGACTCTCATCTGGAATGATCTGCATAGGCAGCCAGTTATCAGGCCGGCTCAGATAAGTGCCATGCCTAGCTGTTTCTGCTCCCTTCCCAGCAACCTGCCTCCACCAACTTTAGGCAGGATGACTGATCTAGACCATGGTGCTGCTTTGGATGACCCCGTTCCATGGGTGACAAGGCCCCTCAGCCAGAACAAGGCATGCAGGTAGCAGAGAGCAGGCAGGAGAGAGGGGCCTTCTGAGGAAAGCAGCTGGAGTGACTTGCACAGCAAGCAGCAGCGGGTGGGTGCCAGGCTCCCCAGATCTAGAATAGAGTCATGCCTGACACCACGCTCCATCCTCCCCCTCAGCCCCTTTGTTTCTCTTCACCCCTCCAGAGCCAGTTCCTGAACATTCTTCTTCCCCCACAACTTCCCCCGGCTTGTCAGATGCTCCTGAGCCCCAGCCCACTAGGAGCAGGAGCACATGCACCCAGAACAGTTTCTGGCGGACGGAGGAGGAAGGGGGCCTCCATGGTGACAAGGCCAGCAGGGGTGGGGGAAGGAAGGGGTGGGTTAGCAGCAGGAGGCAAGGGAAAAGGGGAAGAAGGGGCAGAGATGGTGGCTGGTGGGGGAGGGGCCTCATTAGAGGAGTCTGCCTAGGGTAATGAGGGAATGCCTTTTTTTCCAATTTTCACTCCAACACATCTTCCCAGGCAAACAATAGGAGAAAAAAGGGTTAACTCAGCCTTGGCAGCTGGGCTAAAGTCTCCTGCCCAGGTCAGAAGACCCCACCTCAGGGAGGCTGGGAGATTGGGCAGGATCAGAGAGATATCATACCACCCCGACAACTGCCGCTTAGGGAAGCCACTTCGCCTAAAGTTTGTCCAGCCTGCAAAGCCACTGGTAACTCCACTCCGGTGGAGGCAGGGCCTCCCCGTCCAGCCCCATCCTCTCCAGCAGCTGTCCCACTTCAACCTCCCTCCACACTTGGGCTGCTTCCTGTTCCAAAGGTCAGAGGTCTGGGCGCCCATGTGGACGCCCCACTGGTTCAGCAGACCCTGGGCTGTCCCAGAAACCTCTCCCATCACAGGCCCTTCACAGGTTGCCCCCCAGCACCGGCTCATGTGCCACAGCCCCTGTCAGGGATACGCTGCTCCCTCCATCCCCAGCACCACTTCTTCCTGGCGGCCTGCCCGGTGGCTCCCAGAGACACGCAGGAGAGGAAACTATCCTCAAGAGGCCGCAAGGTTGGCACCGCCTGAGGACAGCATGGTCCACCAGCCAGAAACACAGGTCAGCAAGGAAATGCCAATAACCCATCTGCCAGCCAGCTCAGCAAAAGTGCTGCTTCCAGCCTAACTCCTGGGCTCCCAGGCCCCTGGCTGGGGCCTGCTCCCCAGCCATCACTGGCCACTGCCGGGGCTCACAGCTGGGCTGCTCTTCCTATCCCCTGAACCGCCAGGTCCCACCTGAGCGCAGGGAGGAGTGTGGCTTGGGCTCCTGCGGAGGGAGTGGGTGGGACAGCACTAACTTAGCATCTCCAGAACTCGGGCCAGGCAGGAGAGCGAGCTCGTGCGGGCTAGGGAAGCAGACTTCACTCTGCTCACCCAGAGGGCTGCAGCGGCCCAGAGAACCTCCCACCGGCCCTGCCGCCTTCCCGCCCCCAGACTCCCCAGGGCTCGGTCCAGGAACCTACCCATAAGGCCAGGTGCAGCCCCTCTGCGGTCCGGCTCAGGTGTGAGCCCCAGCCCTGAAGCTCTGTAAGTAGCTGCCCGTCTGGGGGGAGGGGAAGGGGGCGATGGGGCTGGGGGCGGAGGGGGCCAGAGAGAGGGGGAGGGGGGCGGTGGGGGGGGAGGGCTTGAACATTTTCTTTGTCTAGAACTCCAGGTCACGTGGGCCCCGCTGAAGTGCCTGGTTGGCTGTGAGCGGGCCGGGGGAGGGGGCCGGCTCTCAGACGCTGGCAGTGGGCCAGCCCCTCTCCTCCGGGCCGGGGGCGCGGGGGCCTGGGGGCGCGGCTGGGCCTCCGCCCGTTCCCAGGGCCCGGCCCGGGTCGGGCTGGAGGCGGTACCCGCCCCTTCTCCGGGACCGGCCCTCCCCCAACTCCGCGGGATCTCCGCGCGGGGCAGGGGGCGAGGAGGGGAGCCCCGGGGCAGCGCTGCAAGGGAAGGAGGGCCGCCAGGAGGGAGGGCTGCTCCCCATCCAGCTGCGGAGGTAAGCTGGGAGCGCAGGAGAAAGGAGAGATGAGGTTCCGGACAGTTAGACAGCCAGGAGAAAGTTGTTAAAAGTTGCCAGGAGCACACCAAAAAGAAAAAGAAAAAGCTTACAAACGCGTCAAGAAGCCCGAGAAGGTGTAGGAAAACTCCAAGCGCACTGAGATGGGACAGAAGGCGTCCGCACAGAATTGGGAGCGCTCCAGAACAAGAACTGGGGAGGGGGGGGGATCCCCTCCACTACAGGTGGATAGAGAGGGGAGCCTTAAAAAGTTAGCTGAGGCTTTCAGGCTTTGAAAACTTCTTCCTAGCCAACTCCCTGGGTCCCATATGTTACTTTGGATCTGCCCTGATACTTCTCACTTTCCTGTTTGTAAGGCTGGTAGAGGAGGGGGGCGCTAATTCAAAAGTAGGGTAGCCCCCCCATGGGGGGCGGAGCTTGTCCGGCACCCCCCCCCCCATGTACATACCTATGATGAAGTTTATAAACTAGGCTCAGTAAGGGATTAACAACAATAAAATGGACTAATTACAGCAATATACTGTAATAAGTTATGTGAATGTGGTCGCTCATGTAATATTGCTGTACTCACTCTTTTTCTTGTGATGATGTAAGATGATAAAATGCCTCCATAATGAGATGAAGTGAGACAGATAAGATTAGGCATCGTGACCTAGACTACTATTGACCTTCTGACCATGTGTCAGCAGGTGGATCACCTGCTTTGGGTGATCCTGGATCATTGAGCAATGGTGATTTGGATAGCTGGGGAAATTTATTATTTTTGGACTGTGGTTGACCTCCGGTAACTGAAACGTGGAAAGCCAAACTGCAGATAAGGGGGTAACTGCTGTGTAGCAATTCCTTCATTCCCAATCAAATATCTGCAGCTCAGGACCAACATCCCTCTTCTCTGGAAGCCTCCAGGTGGAGCCTCAAGGTACAGCCTCAATCATTTCAAGCTCCCTGCTTCTCACCTGAGGCTCCCAAGGAGGACAGACACACAAAGAATTGACAGGGTCAACTAGACTTGGAGAAAGGAAAAAGCCATTGAGAAACAAACATCTGTAGAGATAACTATATCACAAACACAACCCAATGGGCCAGGAAGGCTTAAAAGCCAACAAAAATTAGGTAGTACATATGATAAATGAAATGAAAGAGGTCAGTGTGGAGCACAGACGGGACCTGGAGGAAGCAGCAGATTTGGAATGAGGTAGGATAAGTGGGGGATAAGAGATGTTAATCTGGCCTGACCTGTGGTGGCACAGTGGATAGAGCATTGACCTGGAATGCTGAGGTCACCAGTTCGAAACCCCAGGCTTGCTGGTTCAAGTACGAGAAGCAACTATGAGTTGATGCTTCCCGCATCTATCCCCACCACCCCATCCCGCGCACCCTCTCTCTCTCCCTCTCTCCTCTAATATCAATAAGTAAAATCTTAAAAATAAAAAAAGAGAGCCTGACCAGGCAGTGGCGCAGTGGATAGAGTATCGAACTGGGATGCGGAGGACCCAAGTTTGAGACCCCGAGGTCGCCAGCTTAAGCGCAGCTCATCTGGTTTGAGCAAAGCTCACCAGCTTGGACCCAAGGTCACTGGCTCGAGCAAGGGGTTACTTGGTCCACTGTAGCCCATGGTCAAGGCACATATGAGAAAGCAATCAATGAACAACTAAGGTGTCGTGATGAAAAACTAATGATGCTTCTCATCTCTCTCCATTCCTGTCTGTCTGTCCCTGTCTATCCTCTCTCTGACTCTCTCTGTAAAAAAAAAAAAAAAAAAAAAAGAGAGAGAGAGAGATGTTAGTCTGGGGAAGGGGAAAAACACTGCCTACCTCCCACCCCTGATACCACTAACGCTAAAGGGTGCAAAGAAAGATGTCAGCAACTAGAGATCCTGTAGCAGTGAAGGATAACTGCAGCTTTTCTGACAAGAGGAGATGAATGGGTAGTTTAGAAAGATTAGCCTGGTCTCAGTTTGCAACATGAATTAGAAAGAGCAGAGGAACTAAAGGTGAATGCTCCCGGTGGGAAGGCTGTTTGGCCAATGGCACTTGTCAGAAGATCAGGACTTGAGTCTGGTTCCATCATCATGACCTTGAACAAGCCACTTAACCCCAAGACATCTGTTTTCTCATTTGCAAAACAGGAGTGATGACACCTGCCCTCGGAGGCTGGTAATACCAGCATCTCCTAGGGATCGCCTAGTGCTCTGGGTCTGTGGCTTCCAGCCACAGTCAGCTGGAACAGAGGAGCTAGGATGGGTGCTGATGTGATGAAGTCAAGAAATGTGCTGTGAAGGACAGCCCACCATCCCTTTTGGGGCTCAGCACCCTTCTGAGCAAGCAAGCCCTGAAGAGGGAGGAGAGCTCCAAATCAGAGCACCTTCTCCAGATAATTCTTGGGGAGTACAGACTTCCCTCTCCCAACTCCAACTGAGACCCAGAATCTGTATAGCAAGAAGGAGCCATTCAACAAAACACTGGCTCTTTTCTGTTCCAACCCATCTTTCATCTGCTTGGTACAATTTTTCAGGAGATCCCCAAGCAGAGATGAGAGGCCCTGAATTTATACCTCTTGCCTGCTCCCACCCTTTATGGAATGTAATATGACTTGCTCAGCTGCTTCTGTCACTGATGCCTCCTCGGCATCCAGGCCCTGTCAACAGGCTACTTTAGACCTCACCCCAGGCCTCCTCTCAAAAGGAAGTCTGTGATTGGGCTTGGCTGGCTCTTCTTAGTAACACTTGCCCTCATCTGTGGCATCTCCTCTTCCATTATTATAGGGCTAAACACCGTAGCTTCTACACTCTGTTAGTTGGACTGTTGGCCTTGGGACTTCTTCAGATGGTAAGTAACAATGCCCACACACACGGCCAGGACTCAAAGTGTCAGAACGGACCAGGGCCATCAAGCTTCACTTTCTTCTTGGCTGACTTAAAAAGTAACCTCTCTCTCCAGCTGCCAAACATCCTCATTCTCATTCTTTAAAATTAAGCTCAAATTGTGACCTGGCCTGGTAGCATAGTTGGTTGGAGTGTCGTCCTGATACACCAAGGTTGTGGGTTCAATCCCTGGTTAGGACGCATGCAATAGTCAACCAATGAATGCATAAATAAGTGGAACAACAAATCTCTCTATCTATTTCTCCCTCCCTCTCTCCCTCCCTTTCCCTTCCTCTTTCTCTAAAACAATAAATTTTAAAATTAAAAATATATAAATATCAGCCCTGGCCAGTTGGCTCAGTGGTAAAGCGTCGGCCTGGTGTGCAGGAGTCCCGGGTTTGATTGCTGGCCAGGGCACACAGGAGAAGTGCCCATCTGCTTCTCCACCCCTCCCCCTCTCCTTCCTCTCTGTCTCTCTCTTCCCCTCCTGCAGCCGAGGCTCCATTGGAGCAAAGTTGGCCCGGGCGCTGAGGATGGCTCTGTGGCTTCTGCCTCAGGCGCTAGAATGGCTCTGGTTGCAGCAGAGTGATGCCCCAGATGGGCAGAGCATCGCCCCCTGGTGAGCATGCTGAGTGGATCCTGGTCGGGCGCATGCGGGAGTCTGTCTGACTGCCTCCCCGTTTCTAACTTCAAAAAATACCAAAAAAAAAAGAAAAAATAAATAAAATTCTTATCTTTCAAAAAATATATATATATATATAAAAATAAAAGAAAGCTCAAATCTTACCTCTTTACATCACTCCCATCTTAAGCAAAGGGGAGAACAAACTCAAAGGTGTCCCCTCACCAACCTGGGGCACCGTCCCTCTCCTGTACTACTGGACAGAAAAGGTTACCCTTTTCTAGTCTACCAGAGGTTTAACCCTTTGCGTTCAGTAGGCAGAGACAGACCCCAAAGCAGAAAAGACACCAAGATCTAGGGCAAGCGTGATTTTAGTCAAAGTCAGGGAAAAACCAGGGGAGCCTTCAAGGATCCTCAGGTCACATTTGTCCTCAACCTTGCAGAGTAACCTGCCCACGGTGATGCCTGGGATAGGCCTTTTGATTGAGATAAAGATAACCTAAAAAAGCAGGGGCATGTAAAACAGCCGGGTTCTTGAAAATGTTATAAAAATGGATGTTGAGGCCTGACCTGTGGTGGCACAGTGGCTAAAGCATCGACCTGGAACGCTAAGGTCGCTGGTTCAAAACCCTGGGCTTGCCTGGTCAAGGCACATATGGGAGTTGATGCTTCCTGCTCCTCGCCCCCCCCCCATCTCTCTCTCTCTCTCTCTCCCCTCTCTAAAATGAATAAATAAAATCTTTTTAAAAAAAAGGATGTTGAAAGGAGGAACTCCTGGATAAAAAGAAGATCTGGTGGAGGTCAAGGGCCTAAAGCAGTGCTGGGGAGGAAGGAACTGGCATGGTCCAAAAGAGAGGGTGACCTGAACGAGAGGGCACACTTCCTGTCTGGCAGGCAGGGAGCAGTGATTCAACAGGCCTGGTGAAAATAACTCTTAAGGACACCTGATTCTCTCAGCCCTGATCCTGTCTTCATCAAGCAAACTTCTAACTTTTAATGACATTTTCCAGTGGATGTGATACCAGTCAGTTGCCAGAAAACAGCAGGAGAAGTGTAAGGATCTGTGTGGCAAGCACACGTCCTGTAATAAGTTGATAAATTGAACATCCTGGTATACGTCCCCTTGTGTCTCTGAAGAGCATGCTCATGATAAGTGCTGTTACTCTGACTTTCCAACTCAAAACTGAGATGAGACACAAGACCACGAGCCTCCCACCAAAGGGCAGTAATTCCCACAGGCCCAAGTGAAATGCCACACCTGCCTGCCTGCTTTTAACTCCAAGTTCAGAGTTCAGGTCATACTCTGTCACAAAATCCAGGACTCAGGATGTGGGGAAGTCATCTTCCATCAAACAGGACATTTATCACCCGAGTCCCTTTACTCAAAAGTCAAAGAAGCCACGATCACTAGGAAGCCATCTGCAAAGCCACACATTGGAAAGACACTGTATTTTCTGCCCCACAAACATTCTCACTGACCCTGCAGCCAGGGAGACCTTATCCAGACAAAAGACTATGGGAAAATATGATGTCTAGTCTGATCCTGCCCCCCCCCACCTATAGCTCAGCAGCCTCAAAGCTGTGCCCTAAACCTCTGCCTGCCTGCTGATGACATCAACACTGTGTGGCACTCGAGTCCCCACAACCTACAGCACTGATGTCATGCGCCCCACACTCGATCTGCCTAATCGCTATTCCGCAAATACGTGGGGTTCTTGTGCCTTTGCTCATGCTTTCCCTGCCCTGCCCCTTCAACTCCCACCCATCTTCGGGCCAAATCTTACCTATCCTTCTGGCCCAGCTCACAAATGACTTCCCCCCATAAAAGTTTCTCTAGACCTGAACTGTCCAATAAGGTAGCCACCTGTGCTATTTAAATTAAATAAAAATAGCCTGGCCTGTGGTGGCGCAGTGGATAAAGCATCAACCTGGAGTACTGAGGTCGCCAGTTCAAAATCCTGGGTTTGCCTGGTCAAGGTACATATGGGAGTTGATGCTTCCTGCTCCTCCCCTTCCGCTCTTCCTTCTCTCTCTAAAATGAATAAATAAAATCTTTACATTAAATAAAAATAATTCAGTTCCTCAGTTACATCAGCCACATCCCAAGTATCCAAGAGCCACTTGGAGCTAGGCGCTCCTGTAGCGGACACCGGTTTTAGGACATCTCTGTGACTGCAGGAAGTTCTACTAGACATTGCTGCTCTGGCCTCTCACCCTTATCTCCCCACTGAAAAAATTATCCTGTCCCTCCTGCCGCTCCTCTGGGCTCCTCCTCCGGGCTCCCACAGCACTCTGCAATCCTCTCTTTGCACCTGCCAACCTTTGCCTGCGCTAAGGTGATTGTGTACTCATTTTTCTCGTCCATGAGATTAAAAATTCGTAGAGGCCAGGGCCTGGGTCTTATTCAGCCTCATACGGAAGCAGGGTGGAGCAGAACTCCCTGCACATTGTAGAGGATTAAAACTGTTTGCTGAACTGAAACCAACCTTGCAGGAGCCTTGTCTGGAATTCACTGCCCAAGTTCCTGGTGGGGGACAAGTACTTTCCATAGCAAAATTCTAAGGGGTAAGAGGTCCAGGTCTAGGGTTGCCCAAAGAGGAGGGAATCGTTGTTTTCCTGTTCCCCTGCAGTCGACAGAGGTTGCAAGCAAATGACCAGGACTGGGCTGCTGGCAATAAAGCTAAAAATAGCCTCAGAGCCAACAGCAAGGAGTTAGCAGGACTTGTTGCTAGGGAGACCAGTTGCAAAGAGAGCGACTAAGCAGGGAGAAAGTGTCAGACCTGCACCCTGAGAGCAGAGGCCATGCTGGGGGGAGGACTCGAAGTTGACAGGGGTCCAGAGCTCCCACCTAGAGATGTTCTGCCTTCTGGCAGCTCCTGACTAATGCTCTAAGTGGGGCAAATGTTTCCCCTGTCCCTCCGTAACCCATCTCCATGGAAACCACCATGACTGGGGTGAAGTACCAGCCCCTGGAAGGAAGGCCTCTGCCTAGAGCTGGTTGTTATGGCAACATCCCCCATTTCTGTCATTCTCTCTCTCTCCTGGCTTCTCCTGTAGGGGAAAGGTGGGGCCTGGTCTGGGCTTAGCCAGTAAAACCAGGAAACACCCGCCTTCTGACAAGAGGAACCTGCAAGGGGCTCTTCAGAAGCCCTGGGCACTCGGAAAGGCCAGCCTGCCCTCGGTCCAAGGCAGGGCTTCTTTTCCTCCAGGAGGGCCTCACTGATTATCTTGCCAGGGTGGCAAGATCATCTGGCCTCACTTGGGTTTAAATAGATCAGGATCACCCACCGAGGTTTTAAAAACTACAGATTCCTGGGCTCTCCTATGGAGATCAGTGGGTTTGGGCTAGGACCCAGGAATGTAGTAAAACCTCCCTAGGTAATTCGGATACTGGCGAGGTATGAAAACCACTCGTGGCCCTGGCTGTCTAGTTATAATGAGGAAACTGAGGCTTAGGGGGACTGAGCTCACCCAAAGGATCAGAGCCATTAATTGAAGAGGAAGTGGTCTGGGGAAAAGGGGGTGAAGGCGGAAGGAGATGCAGAAGGAAGCTCTCTCAGTACACAAGCCTAAGGTGAGGCCCCATCTCTGGGGCCTTTTCCTCCTGCTCCCCCTTCAAGCCAGAACATGCTGTTGTCTGATACTGGACTGTGATTTACAACCGAGCCTCTCGACAGCTGTCCCTTACAGCAGTAAGTGGAAGGTAGTGGGCAGGGCGGTCTGGTTCCCAGAGTGTCCAGAATGGATACTAGGAATGCTGCAACCTCCCCGGTTTCTCAGACAGGAGTGACCAGATCTCGGGGTATCTGCACTTGCTTCTGCTTCCTGGAGGATGAGGGGAGGTTGAGAAACACGGGCACAGCTATCTGCCTGTCTGGGCACATGATCTGGGCTGAAAGCGAAATCCATCCTCTTTTGAAGGAAAAGCAAAAGGGTCACTATGGCAACCTGCAGTGTACTGGCCTGACTGGGCTCTGTGCCATCACCCCAAACTTGGGCCCAGGAGAGGTGCAGAGTTTAGGCAAACACCCGGGGACAGGGGGACCCCACCCACCTTGCCAGTAGAGTTTCAGAACCCAAAGAGACAGCGCTCTACCTCGGGACACACCCCTGGCCTGCTGAAACACACCTCACACTAGGATCCAGGGGCACTAGGCGACCTGAGCACCTGCAGACTCCAGGCTGGGGGAGGACACGGAAGAGATGGGCCGCCACCTTTTTGTTAGTCACAGCCTAATTGTGTGCCCAAGACACGCCCCACATGGAACCACAGCCCTCATTCAAGACAGCATGCAATTAGATAGTAAATTATGTGGTCGAGATGCTTTCTCTGTGCGGAAGGAAATTCGGGGAGGCTGGGATCAGCAAAGGCAGGAAACTCCAGGGGGCCTGGTGGGGGAGAGAGAGAACTAGGAATGCCGCAACCTCCCCGGTTTCTCAGACAGGAGTGACCAGATCTCGGGCTATCTGCACTTGCTTCTGCTTCCTGGAGGATGAGGGGAGGATGAGAAACATGGGCACAGCTATCTGCCAGTCTCTTCGGGAGGGGAGCTGCCTCACATCTATTGTTGGACCTGCTCAGATAAATTCTGATCCAAAAAGCAAAATGAGGGGTGGGAAGCCACCTCCTCACTGACCCCCTCCTTCTCTCTCCCCACACCTACCCCAAGAGGCCCTCACCCCTCCACAGCTCGCCCACCCTCTCCCTGTCACCACTGCCCTTCCCAGTAATGCATGTGTGGCGCCCACACATGCACCTGCCAGACCTGCCCCAGGCTCCGGGGGCTTCAGCTGCTTCCTCCTTCCTCACTGTGCCCATCTGCCTCCTCTCCCTACGGCTTCAGGCCTGCTCCATTCAGGGAAGGTTTCTCCAAAAGCTGCTCTCCCCTGGGTAGCTCCCCAGGCGGGAGCTGCCGGGTGTGCACGGGTCCACCTGTGAGTGAGGAGAGTGCAGGCTGGACAGGGCGGGGGGAGGGTTGCTGCACGTCCCCAGACTTCGTCCCCAGACCTCGTAGCTCCTGACCAGGAAAATCAACACAAGGAACAGCTATGTGGTCTCAGACTGATCAGGGGGGTCACAGCTGATGAGAAAGCCTTCAATGAATGCCTAGCTTCTTTGGATCAGTCTAATGGGACCACAGATATTTGCTCAATATGACAGATAAGATCAAAGGAAGTCAGGAGGGCAGAACATATGAGAGGTGGAAAGAACCTTATGACAAGTTTGCTTGAGGACACGTTGATGTTGTCACTTTGCTTTAGAAACCAGACTCTGGAGAGAAGTGTTAATTTCATACCTGTGGGAAAGGTGGCGGGGGGGGGGGGGGGTATGGGTCAAAAGGAACCCAGTAAACCCCAAAGGCCGGGACAGCTCTCACCTCCCCTCCTCCATCCACCCTGTCACTGGGCTCCAGGGGACAAAGGGAGGGGCCTCAGGGACCACCATTCAGATTCAGACTGCAGACCCTCTCAAGTTTCAGGATCCGAAAGAGACAAGTCAGGGGCGCTTGGCCCAGGAGCTCTGCGGTGAGCCAGGCTGGAAACGGTGGACGCCTATCATCTCCATCCCAAAGGAAACATTTGAATACCTGTACCAAGTCTTTTCCGGCCTCTTACTCCACCCATGTTTGGAAATGGTTCCCTAGCTCTGCTGGCCTTAGAGCCTGTCCTTTCTCAACTCAGTGACTCAGTACTGAACCTCGCAATCAATCACCTGAACAACTCTAGAAACACCTGTGCCATCCAAGTCCCTTCACTAAATTCCAGACCTCATGACTCCAGAGCAGGGGCCCAGGCAGTAGCGATGACAACAGAACTCCCACATGATTCCAATGTACAGTGAGAACCCCACCCCTACCCGCCATGTGGGTGCCGGGCTGGCAGGTGATAGAATAAATGCATCTTTGAGGAAATCTCTGTTGGGCCAGGTTTGGTTTCCCCAGAATCATCTGGAGCTTGAGTGTTCTCAAACTTTCACAAGCCCCAGAATCATCTGGGCACCTGGCTAGAAAATCAGATTTCTCAGGAATTGGCCCATCGATTCTGCCCACATGGGTTCAGAATGGGGCTGTGCCCTGTTAGTTTACTGCCTGAGTGATTGTGAAGGAGTAAGACACAAACCCACCCTTTAAAAAACACTAAAGCCTGACCTGTGGTGGCGCAGTGGATAAAGCGTCGACCTGGAAATGCTGAGGTCGCCGGTTCGAAACCCTGGGCTTGCCTGGTCAAGGCACATATGGGAGTTGGTGCTTCCAGCTCCTCCCCCCTTCTCTCTGTCTGTCTCTCCTCTCTCTCTGTCTCTCCCTCTCCTCTCTAAAATGAATAAATTAAAAAACAAACAAACACTAAAGCATCAACCTGGAATGATGAGGTCGCTGGTTCGAAACCCAGGCTTGCCCAGTCAAAGCACATCGGAGAAGTAACTATGAATTCATGCTTCTCCCCACCCCGTGCCCCCCCATCTCTCTCTCTCTCTCCTCTCTCTAAAATCAATAAATAAAAATCTTTAAAAAAGAAATAAAGCCTGACCTGTGGTGGCGCAGTGGATAAAGTGTTGACCTGGAATGCTGAGGTCACCGGTTCAAAACCCTGGGCTTGCCTGGTCAAGGCATATATGGGAGTTGATGCTTCTTGCTCCTCTCCCCTTTCTCTCTCTCTCTCTCTCTCTCTCTCTCTCTCTAAAACGCTCTCTCCTCTCTAAAATGAATAAATAAATAAATAAAATTTTAAAAAATGTATTAAAAAAAAAGAAATAAAGAAAGAAACACGGAGGTTGTTGCTCAGTGGATAGAGTATCACCCTGGCGTGCCAAGGTCTAAGGTTTGACCCCCAGTCAGGGCACATTTGAGAAGCAACCAATGAGTGCACAACTAAATGGAACTAAGTGAAACAACAAGAACACTAAATTCTGATAGGATCTTTGGTATGTATGAAACGTGTCCAACTCAATTTCGGTTTTTGTGTTTTGGGGGTATTTGCCCCACAAAGCTGCCTTTAAAACAGCATGTAGGTTCAAATATACAAGAGCTTGAACTATTTTATCCCTATTTCTGCTTAATCTATCTGAGTTGAAAGTGAAAAATTAAAAACATTTATAATGCCCACCATTCATTGACTGAAGAGGAATAGGGCAAGAGTCATGGCATCCGTGAAGGGTTATGAAAGAATGGCAAGTCAGAGAAGTGGTGAAATTCTCTCTCTCTCTCTCTCTCTCTCTCTCTCTCTCTCTCTCACACACACACACACACACACACACACGGCTGGCAGGGAGAGTGTAAACTGAGAGGTGACCAGAATGGCCACAGAGACTTGGAGACTTGACAGGGGTTAGAAAGGGCTCCACAAACACATGAAAACGTAACCAGAGAAAGGGGGGGCTTTAGTGACCTCTAATTGGTTCCAGAACTCCTTTGGAGTCCATCCTATTTGCCAGCTGCTCCTAGACTCCCCAAGTCTCTGTCCCTCCCTAACCTAGTTCAGGTAATGATACCCCCCCCCTCCACTCCCTAAGTACCAGGCAGGTCTCTCCTGCCCTCTAACCAGAGACAGTTCTATCAATTCTGTCAAGCCTGACTCCCATCACCTGGACCCTTAGAACCAAATGTAACGCCCTGCCAACTGGTCCTGATTCTAAACTTCCCTTCTCTTGGCCTCACCATGCTGCCAGTTGTCTTCCTAACATGCACACCTATGCTCTCACAGTCCAGCTCTCTGCTGTATGCTGAAGCCTGAATTTCTAACAAGAAGGCCTTTAACAATCTAACCATCTTCCTTTGTAGTTTTATCTCTTTTTAATACTTCCTCTCCAATTCCCACAGTCTAGTTACCAGATCTCTTGCTGTTAAACAACCCAGAAGCTTTATGCTTCCTTCTCTTTGTCCTCAGTGGTTCCTTTCCCTGAAATGTCATCCTTATTTATAAGTATTGGAACTCTCAAAGGATACCTCCTCCAGGAAGCTCTCTGGGAGTTCCCCAGAAGTTCTCTGGCCCTCCTTTGGGCTTACCAGACTCGGTGTCAGAAGCACAGAATGAGCCCCATGCTCCACCTGACAGTGGGGCTCACAGTGAACATTCTGCCCCTCCCCCACTTGGCAATATGAGCCTCTAGGACAGTGTCCGGCTGTCTCCTCCCACACCAGCCCAGTGCCGTGTGTATTTAGTAAGTACTGAAGTTAAGTCTGTTCACCCCTTCATCTAGTATATTGGCTTCTCTATAGTCACAGAGTCCAGCCTACCACCCAACGTTTGAATATCCCAGAGGCCTACTTGACAAATGGTCTGGTTTTTAAAGCAAAGCAGAGAAAATATCACCATTATATCATTGCCATTGTCTACCTTCTAGACAGTGCTATGAGAATGCTTCTAAAAGATGAACTAAATATGCAAGAAATCCTGAGGCGCTCCAGACTCCAAACTCCTAGAGGATTTCTTGGATAGCCTACCTTAGGGCTCCCTTCAATGCCCTTCCCCATGGTACCGGTCAGACAAACTCCTGTTTCGGTGGAGGGCCTGCATGCTGCCCCTTTATCAGCAAACTTCCTAGTGTCCTGGGCAGGGTTAGTCAGTTGCTCCAATGGCCCCATTCCTCATATTTCTATAATAGCCCATAGCAGGTTTCAGCAGCATTTTTTTTTTTTTCCTGAAGCTGGAAATGGGGGGAGAGAGTCAGACAGACTCCCGCATGCGCCCGACCGGGATCCACCCGGCACGCCCACCAGGGGGCGACGCTCTGCCCACCAGGGAGCGATGCTCTGCCGCGACCAGAGCCACTCTAGCGCCTGGGGCAGACTCCAAGGAGCCATCCCCAGTGCCCAGGCCATCCTTGCTCCAATGGAGCCTTGGCTGCGGGAGGGGAAGAGAGAGACAGAGGAAGGAGGGGGAGGGGTGGAGAAGCAAATGGGTGCTTCTCCTATGTGCCCTGGCCGGGAATCGAACCCGGGTCCCCCGCACGCCAGGCCGACGCTCTACCGCTGAGCCAACTGGCCAGGGCCTCAGCAGCATAATTTATTCACAGCAAGCCTACCTCTCCCAGGGGAGGGTAGCACCCCAGCGTGGGATTCCCACTTCCCTTTATATTTGTTTCCTTAGTGTCTAGAAAATGTTAGAACACAGTAAATACCCAGACACTTCTGGTGTTATCTTCAAGTCTGAGCACACAGTACTTGCTCAGTTAGGGTTCAGAATTCTTTGAGCCTGACCTGTGGTGGCACAGTGAATAAAGGGTTGACGTGGAACGCTGAGGTCGCCGGTTCAAACCCCGGGCTTGTCCAGTCAAGGCCCTTACGGAAGGCTTCCTGCTCCCCCGCCCCTTCTCTCTCTCCTTTTCCTCTCTCTAAAATCAATAAAATAAAATCTTTAAAAACAAAAAAGAGCTCTTTGAAATAATGAACAAATGACTATGTAATTAATGAAAACTAGCAGTAAAGAGCAGATATAGGCAGATCCTTGGTGACCCAGGCCAGAAGCAAGGGCTGTGAAGTCGCGAGCTAAGGAGATGCGCAGGAAGCTGTTCATAGCAGAGGGTGGGAGCACTCTGCAGTGTCACATTCTTAGTGATGAATTCAAGGCTCTCCCTCATGCCTAGACCTAGTGGCTAAAGACACTGATCTAAGCAAAAAACAACAGAGGAGGAAACAGGGACAGGAGCAAAAAAGAAACAAATGCTAGACTCCAGCACCAAACATGCGAATTTTATAAAAGTTTTTTTTAGAAGAATCCTTCGAAGGATGCTTTAGGTATGTGCCTCTAGAAGAGGCATTTATGTGAGGTCTGAGAATACATGCAAATATTTAATTCAGAATCTATAGACAAGGCATTAAAAGAGATAAAGGGAGCTAAAGATCATTATTCCAGTCCTCCTTACCCCAAATTATGAAATTTTAGAATCCCTGGGGTCTTCTAATCTATTTCTGTCACATTACTAATGAGAAACTAAAGTCCAGAGAGGAGAATGCTTTCCTTGAATAGATCAGTGACAGAAGCTGAGACCAGAACCCAGGCCTCCTGAATCTCACTCCAACACTTTTAATCCAATCTCACAACATCAGACATATAATCATGAGAAAACAGCAATTCAAGAGCAAGAGCTCGGGACCAAATAAATGGAACAGGGAGATCATCCAGAGTTTTTAAGGACCTAAACCTGGCACAGATGGAGCAGCCTAAACACCTGTGGGCCAAGGAGGCGGAGGTGGGGAGTGGAGGGCCCGGCAGGAGGGCTGGGCTGCTCCAGCCACTCTTCCAACGCACGTTTCAGTTTCTGGAGAAGCCAAGACTGAGAACGGGAGACTCAGTTCTAGTTGAGTCATGTGGGTGCAAAACAGAAGTAGCAGGAGATGTGGCGTCCAGTTCTGCCCACTGACTTCTCCACAAAAATAACCATGTGGCTCTTACCTTCTACCTAGGGGAACCTTAGTTTTCTAATACTAAAATAAAAATAAAGATTGTTCCTATAGTAATTCCGAATCATATATTTGTCAAATGACAAGAACTATACAGTTTTTTAATTTAATTTTTAAAAATTTTTATTTATTTATTTTAGTGAGGAGAGAAAAAGAGAAAGAAAAAGAAGAGGGGAGGAGCAGGAAACATCAACTCCTATAGGCGCCTTGACTGGACAAGCCTGGGGTTTCGTACCGGCGACCTTCAGCATTCGGGTCAACGCTTTATCCACTGCACCACCACAGGTCAGACAAGAACTATACAATTTAATAATGTGTTTGATGACCTTTATTCAAGGGAGAACAATCCATGGATTAGGGGAGTACAGTGCCTCACCAGCAGAGGAACATTCTTCCCAAGGGATTCTGGGCAAGAGTGAATTCACAGAGTGTTAGAAAAGGCAATGCGGAAATAGGGCAGGATCAGCTAGGAAGTTGGGGATTTCCTTGTAAAGCCAGAAGGTCTTATTTTCCCGAGTAAGGTAAGCTGGCTAAGGCTGAGCTGGAGGACTCTGATTGGTGTATGTTAGGTTTCTTTGACAGATGTTTCCCATAAGTGCAGGCTGACTTGGTTTTAGCTTTGTGACATGGGCCAGGCCATTGGGGTGGCCTCCATTTCATGGCTCCCGAAATATGAATTAACATTTTATAGTTTAGGATTAGGGTAAAAGTAGTACTCTTGGCACAATGCCTGGTATGCAGTTGGTGCTCAGTCAAGTCCTTCCCCTTTGGCCTAGTTCAGGCTTTGCTGTGGCCAGCTGCCGGATCCTGGGTGAGTTACTACCACCCTCTCTACCACGTGCTTTCTCACCACCAAAAAATGGGGATTGGGCCTGACCTGTGGTGGCGCAGTGGATAGAGCGTCGGCCTGGAATGCTGAGGTCACCGGTTCAATACCCTGCACTTGCGTGGTCTAAGGCACATATGGGAGTTGAAGCTTCCTGCTCCTTCCCCTTCTCTCTCTCCCTCTCCCTCTCCCTCTCTCTCTCTCTTTCTCTCTCTCCTCTCAAAATGAATAAAAAAAAAATGGGGATTGTTCTAAGAGCTTCTCTCTCTTAGATGAAGTGATCACTCCAGTGTGCAAACAGCCCATCCACTTAAGAGACAATGAGGCACCTCCCTGATGTCAATTTCACAGCCTATCCCAAAGACCGGCAGCCGTAGAAGTCACTGCTGATCACAGGCTGTCACAAGAGTACCTTTACAACATGTTTGGCCTTAAAAAAAAAGTGTTTGGCCTTTTGGCAAAGTATATAGTCATGCCTGTTCCAAATGGTAGCACCTCTTAGAAGGCTGGTATTATTTTTGAGGCCATGCTGCAAACGTTCAGGTTTTCATTCGTGTAGATATGGGAAAGAAGTGAGGAGTGTGCTGGTCAGAACGCCCTGAAGCTGCTACTTTACACATTTTGCTGATACTTTGGTTTTAGTCCTTAATGGTCTACTTTGTGTTGCCATGGCTCAGGTCTCCTATACTGCAGCCCAGGAGATCACACTTAACTCATCTATCCCAAAGCCCCCAGCACAATGCCCCCTACTTAGTAGGTGTGTAGTGACGGCTTATTAAGTGGATTACAGCGCAGCAGGAGGTGACCCCCTGGACACTCACAGGCTGTTCCTCCCAGGGCAGACAGGAAGCACAGTCTGTTTGAGGCTGTGGAGTTAAAAAGCAAGAGGAAGCAACATTTGCTCAGCTCACAGAAGCAGCAGCAGCAGTGCAAATGGCCAACCTCACTTATTATTTGGGAAATGCCAATTAAAATCATAACAGATACCATTTTCCCACCCCTTGGATTAGCAAAATATTGATGTTGGCAAAGGTGGGAGTCTTCTCATACCCTGTTTATAGGAGCCCAAACTGGTGCTGCCCTTTTTGGAGGGCAATTTGGCAGATTTTATAAAATGCAAAATACACATTCCCTCGACCCAGCATTTCCCTCCAGAGAAACACAGATGCACAAAGAGGCATGACCAAGGATGTTTACTGTTGCAATGCTTATGCAGTAAAACACTGTAAACAACACCCATGCCCAAGAAGAGAATGGCTAAATAAAAGCATGGTAATCCATATGGTGGAACAGAACAGTAATTACGTGGCTAGGTTGCTCAGACTTATTGTCAGTGAAAAACCGAGCTGTAAGACGAAACTATGGTGTGGTTCCACTTATATAAAAAGGGAAAACAAAAAACGACTATGAAGCAAAATTATATATTTACACATAAATATAGATTGTTAGAAAAAAATCAGGTCATACAGACACCAAACTGAGAGCATCAGGTACCTCTGATGGAAGAATTAAAATGGGGGAGGAGGGGTTTTTATAATAAGAATGTATCTCTGTAAAACTTACATACATTGTTTTAAAAAATGATGGGTGGGGGTGATAGAGCTGCTCTTATATGCTAGTCCTGTGCTAGGAGCTTTAAATGTTATGCATTGCCTTACTAACCCACACAACCCTGAGATTATTCATTCAGCAGATCTTTTCCTAGTCCCTCTGAAGGCCAGCCCTTGGGCCAGAGGGGTTCAGAAAGCCCGCACAAAACAAGCTGCTGCTCTGCGAGGCTAGGGGTGGAAAGCAAACTCGTGAGTGCTGCTCTCATGGAGGTAGGACACGCCTGGGATAGCAGAATACAGTCAATTGTAGCCATAGTGGGAGGACCTCAGTTCGGCAAGGTGAAGTGAGGCAAGGTGAAGTGACGCCTAAGGTCTCACAGCTGAAAAGAGATGAGTCAGCTCAGGAACTCACCTCCAAAGGCACCCTTCCCTTCAGGAATGTGAAGTATTACTACCTGCTGGGCAGCCTGCAGGGAGGGAAGGGAAAGTTAGGTCTGAGCGCTGGGGGCAGGGGCGGCGGGGTGGGGTGGGGGAACGACTGATTTTTGGACCACAGATTATCTGTTATCGTCACTAAACATGTATTAAGCATCTATTAAGCGTAAGGCTGCATGAGTTCCTCCGTTCAGGTTGGGAGCCAGGAAAGGGACCAGAGCCCAGATCAGCAGGACATGGTATCCCTGCCTTGAAGTAACAGGGTTGAATGAAGGGGCCACTGAGAGAGCCATAGCATTACTGGGCTATGGCTGAGCCCTAAAACGGTAAGTAGACAAAAGGAGTCCACAGCCCCTCCCTCTGGCTGGATGGCTGTTCCAGCTGCTTGGCTAGGCCTCCACATGGCTCTGCCTGGCAGCACTGAGACCAGTGAAGCAATGCAAGTGAGAAGCCCTTCCTAAACCAAAGCACTCCCTGGGTCCTTTTGTTCTGATAATTAGTAGAGAGGATCCCAGGATTTGCCTTCCTTAGCAAGGAGGAACTGCTTCCCCGCTGCCCTCCCCACGCCCGCTGGTTCTCCCAGGTCAGGGAAGGCTCTCCGCTCCAGCACAGCACAGGCCCAGTGCAAAGAGCAGCAGCCGGGGGCTGAGAAGAGTTCTGTGGGAGCCGGCCCACACAGCTCCCCGGCCCCATGCTGTTCTCCCGGTACACCTGCCAGCACCCCTGGAAACCAAGGGCTTGGGCCCTCAGGTAGAAATCCAAGGGCCGAGCTCCCTGAGAAAGGGTCCCACATTCTCAACTACTTAGCAACCAACAGGTATTCATTGAACCTATTCTCCCTGCCCCAAACCAGGTTGGGTACAACGGGAGAAGACATGATGAACACATAAAAAATAGAGAAAAAATACTCTGTGAAACTGAGTGATAAACTCAACAGTATTATCAGTAAGGACTACAGGGGTGCAGACAAGGGAAGAGGTCAGAGTAGACTAGGAAATCTGGAGGGCATCCTGGAGGAAGCAGCAGCTCTTGGACTCAACCCTGAAGAATGGATAGGGAAAAGCACAGCACGAAGAAAGGCAAGGATGATGGAAGGAGCATGATGAGCATAAAGGGGAGCCAGGTCCCTCATATCAGAGAATGGTAGTGAAGAGGGTGGGGCAACTGTGGAGATGACAGTGAGGGCTGAAGCCAGGAAAGCAGCCAGAGGGTTTCTGACAAGATAAAGGAGAAAACAGGGAGCCACTGTACTTTCTACAGCAGGGCCTGCTCATGATTTAAGCAGTTTAATCCTTAAAAAGCTTAGTAAGGGGGTGCAGAAAATAGGAGCTAGGACAGACAAAAGACACCAGCTTCCCAGCCTCAGCAAGAATTCCCACTTCAGCCTCAGGGAAGGAAGAAATGCCCCATTTTCTTCATCCACTTATTTTAAATTTCATTCATTTTGTCATATTCTGTGTTTTCTTAAACTTTCTGTGTGTATGTGTGTGTGGCGGGGGGAGGAGGGGAAAGGCAGCCTGGGAGGCAGGTAATCTTGGATGGACAAAAAATAAAGACTAGCCCTCACTTAATAACTGTGGCCTTACTGACAAGGGTGGTCATTGGGAAGGAAAATTAATCAGAGGAGGATGTTTCAGGAGAAGGCCCTACCGGGAAGGGGCAGGTATAGACTCGAGTCTGGCTGCAGCCCCACCCACCTTGTCCCCAGCCACCTTCCTGCTGCCCTTGGCCCCTATTCCCTGCGTCCCACCACCACAAACTTCCATTCCTGAAGAGGCCACGCTGTCCTGTCTCTCAAAACCTTCGCACATGCTCTGCACCTTTTCCTGCAATGCCCTTCCCCTCCTTCCCTAAATTCCAGTTCATCCCTTAAGAGCCAAAAGCCACCTCCTACTGATGTACTGATGTCCCCTGGCAAAAGAAGTCTAAGTCCCTCGGGGCGATGCTCTTCCCAAGGTGCCCGGAACCCTCATCCTATCATGTGCCGACTGAGAGTCCCCTCTGGTCGTCCCAGTATCTTGGGCGGCACTCAGATCTGGAGGGCTCTGTAACAGTGCCTGCAGGAACTTTTAAAGAGCAGGTGTCTCATTGTGACCTTGGGAAATGCTGAATGGACCTTCAAGTGACACTGCCTGAAAAACAGCTGGAGGGAACATATTCTGGGGGGGAGGCGGGCAAATAG
This sequence comes from Saccopteryx leptura, assembly GCF_036850995.1. Classification (NCBI taxonomy): domain Eukaryota; kingdom Metazoa; phylum Chordata; class Mammalia; order Chiroptera; family Emballonuridae; genus Saccopteryx; species Saccopteryx leptura. The sequence continues at coordinate 289,807,402 of NC_089505.1, read as the reverse complement.
GATTTCTGAGAGCAGAGAAGTGGTCAGTGGCTGAAGGCAGGCAGAGGTTGGGGGCAGAGATCTGGGGACGCCACAGCTGAGGAACAAAGGAGGATGCGGGGGAGGTGCAGTGGGGAAATGGGAAAGACTCGCAGGTACAGGGACAGGAAGGCCTCGAGGCAATTTCAGAAGAAAAGGCCAAATGCCAGAGAACCACTGGCAACTGGGAAGGATTTCTTTACCTGTGGTAAGCCACCCAGAGAACAGGCCTCGTGGCAACAGTTCCTACGCTTTAGTTTGAGGGATGCTTGGAAATCTTGAGAGCTGCCTGCGTTTCCTTAACATTCTTGCAGCTAGCCTGCCCCTAGACCCCTGGCAGCGCTCCATAGGAGTAAGTGTGGTCTTCCAGATCAGGCCCCACGAGGCACTGGGAATCCTGAATTCAAATCCCATTCCAGCCTGTTCCCTGTGTGCTGCGTGAGCTTGTGGACAGCATGCTGCACCCTGGACCCCTGGCCTAAAAACGAGGGGGTCATCAGTTCTAATGTTTGTACTGTTAAGTCATGAATGTTTACAGACATCTTCAGTTACATCATGTGGATAGGAACAATTTTACTAGCAGAGTTATGTTTTGTTTCTAGATCTCTACATCTCATGTCGCACATATCTAAAATACTTTAAATTAAATCAACTCCTAAAGATTTTCTGTTAATACGCATTGGTTACCTATATTGGTTGGGGGTGGGGAAGCACATGCCAAAAGTTTCAGGTTTTCTAGAAAAGCTTTTGATGATTGTTGAAGCTGGGTGATAGGCTCATGGGGGCTCATTATACTGCTCTCTCTACCTCCATGGGAGTTAGAAAAGGTTCATGATCAACCCGCCTTTTAAAATTTTAGTACAAAACTTAAAATTGAGAAAATGTATTATCTAATTTTTCCAGCAAGTTGAGGAAAGATCCTCCCCCTTTTTTACCCCAGATTTTATTTATTAATTTTTAGAGAGAGAAAGAGAAGGGGGGAGGAGCAGGAAGCATCAAATCCCTTATGTGCCTTGACAGGGCAAGCCCAGGGTTTTGAACTGGCGAGCTCAGTGTTCCAGGCCGAGGCTTTATCCACTGCACCGCCACAGGTCAGGCCAAGGTTCCCCTTCTTTATTGCAACTGAGGGCAAGCCTTCATCCTGCTTCAAGGGAGCACAGTTTGAGGATTACAGAATTTTTAGAAGCTTTTGAAGGTCTAAAAGTCATTCTTGTCTAAGCTTCTGGCCCCAAGGCTAAGGGTGGGCAGAAACAGCACCGTGCATCATAAGGAATTGAAAAGCAAAGCCCCTCCCATGGTTCCAGGGAGCCTGGAGGAGAGCAACTGACCAGAAAGGGAGAACAGCCCTAGTTTCCAACTTCCATCCCAAAGATCACACTTAATGCTAAGGTCAAGTCCCTCTATTCTCCTAGACCTAGACTGGCTGCCCTTTCTAGGCAGGAGACCTGGAAACAATCAAATCGCCCAGTCCCACCATGTTTTGAACTTTCTCTAGCACACCCTCCAACAATGTCCTGACGATGCCGCCTTCCTTTGAAGCCTAGGGAGAGCAGGTGAGAGTGAGGTGAAATGCCCCAGGCTGTGGCAGTTCACTTCCCTCTTCCTGCTGTCTGAGTCAACAGGCCTTCTCTCTGCTAATCAAACACACCAGAGAGCAGCCCGCCACTGTGCTGGGTGGACTGGTCTTCCCATGGTCTTCCCTTCTCCACTGCCTCCCCTCTTCTAGCTGCGGAAACCCCACCCACTCATGACCCCCCACCGGAGCTTCTCTGAGAAAAGTCACCAGCTACCAACGGTTTGCAGGTGCAATGGGCATATTTCAACAAATTCCACCGGGCTGGGTGGGTGCTCTCCCTGGAAAACCTTCTTGAGACCCTCTCTTCCCTTGACTTCCTCCCAGGCCCCTGCTCAGTCCCCATGACCAGCTACTCCTCCTCTCTATGAGGCCATAAATGGAGGAGTTTCTGTGGCTGCAATCCTGGAACTTGGTTTCTGCGCACGCACACACAAGCCCCCGGGGAGCTCATCAGTTTTCACAGACTTAAACATCAGGTTCTGCTCTTGACTCCCTTCCCACCTTTGTGTCTGCGGCCAGGGCCTCCCTCCACCCAGGCTCCAGACACCTCAGCATCTCAACTGGAACTCTTGATTCCAAAACCTTCCCCATCCAAGGACAGGACCCAACCATCACCAGCATTCAGGCCAGACCCCTGGGGTTGACCTTGAGTCCTTCTGTTCCTTTCCCTGCACCCCTGCCATCCATCAGCTAGAATCATCACCCTACCGAGTTGATCTCCAACATCCATCCTGGATCTGTCCTCTGTCTCCACTGCTGCCCCTTTAATCCACTTCAAATCACTTCTCTGCATAGGAACCTTCAAGGGCATCCCAGTGTACTCAGAATTAAACCAGCTTCTGGCAGACACCTGCAAGGCCCTGTATGATTGGACCCCTGCTATCTCCCAGCCTTTCTTCCTCGCTCATTTCACTCTGGACATCCTGGTCTTTCATTCAGCCAAACAGGTCAAGGCCTTGCTATTTCCTCTACCTAGAACATTCTCTCTCACTTCATTCCTCACACTTCCATTCCTTTAGGTCTCAACTTAAATGTCACTTCCTCCAAGAAGCCCCAGCTACCACCCAGCCAGAGCAGGCAGGCCTCTGTAATCCTCTGATTCAGCCCACTTACTTGATTTCTGTCTGTCTCCCCCACAGAATGTCAACTCCATGAAGGCAGAGATTATACACACACAGAGCCTACCTAGTACGCTGCCTGATACACAGTACGTGTTCAATAAACATTTGTTGAAAGAACAAAGGAACCAGTCACTGCCTAGGGATTAAGCAGTTCCCTGAAAGTATGAGAGGTTAACCTGAGGGGGAAACTGAGGCTCAGCCAGGGCCTGACAGTAGCCTTTGCAGGAGGCTGAAGCTAACATCTGGTTTTCCAATACCGTGGGACCGGCTGGGGCCCAGGCCAAAAGGCACCTCACCTCCCTCTTCCAGCGTGCCAGCCACTCGTCCCGCTTGCGCTTGCTGATGTAGTAGGGGTCCCCCGCCTGGAAGGTGAGCCGCGGCATGGGCCGCTGGCGGAGGCTGGACTCCCAGCCTAAGCCACCCCGAAGCCGGCCCCGGGAGCCCTAGGACAGAGAAACAACAGAGAGACAGACTCACATTAAGATGGGCACTGACAGCCCCACTACCGGTCCGTTCCTCATGGAGGGGAAACTGAGGAGGCACTCACTTCGAACAGGACACAGGAGCTCTGACTCCTGGCCAGAGATGTCAAGCATACAAGTACTGGGCACGCCCCTGTCTGGGCTGGAGAAGTGAGGGATCGGGGTGGGGGACACATGGACGTAAAGCAGGAGGAGAGGTGCTTGGTCTCAGGGGGGGACTAGATGGCTGCCTTGAGGGACTTGTAAGCTCCACACCCACTTCCTCTCCTCCTCACAGAGGGATGTGTAAAGAAGGGGACAGAGGCACATAAGGCTCCCCTCACACACACACACCACAGCTGGTCAGAGCAGTGGCCTTCGTTTCCTAGAATCAGGACCCACAGAGCCCCTGGGGGTTGAGGAAAACACTTGCCTCCATTTTCATGGATTCGATGTTGGTCTCCTTCTGCTCTTTGCCTGTGGAGAGGGAAGAACAAAGGGGCTGTCGGCAGAGTTACAGGGGTGGCTCAGAAGCCCCACCTGGTGCCTGGGGTGCCTGCCATGGGGACAGAGGTCCTCCACCCATTAGCTGTTTATGTGTCAAACCTGACGACCCACCGTGTGCCAGGCACCATGCTGGCCCCAAGGACTCAAAGCACTGCCAGAACGGAGAAGGCGATGGCACAGGGCTGGAGGCCCAAATCCAGACAACGAAAGCCAGGGCTGTGGTTCCTGGCTCAGTATCCCTGTCCTAGGCACACAGGAGAGGTCATCTAGATCAGCTCCTCTCAGTCCCTCCCAGTCAACAGAGAAGGGGCCAGACTGCATAGCCTCCTGGAGTGGAACATGTGCTTCTATGTGTAGAGACCTAGGGGGGAGCAGTGGGGTACAGGACCACTGGAGCAAGACTCTGGTGAAGCAACTTCATTTCTATGAGACTCCGTTTCCTCATGTGGAAAATAAAACTGCTGGAGATCATTTCTAAGGTCCCCCTGCAGTTCTCAATATTATGGTCCGTTATTAATATCTGCCTCTGGAACCCATTCCCCACACCCCATTCTCAGGTTCCTGAGCTCGGCCTTAATTCTAGAAGACTCAAATTCCGACTGTCTCGATAAGATCTCTGTAACTTCTCCTAGCCTATTTCCTCACTGAATTAATGTAGGTAATCCTAAAATCTTTAGGTTATTGGGGATATTAAATGCCTAGAACGGCTTGGCATATACTAGGTGCTTGATAAAAGTTTTGTGTCCCCTTCCCTAAGGCAGTCGTTAGTTCCCTGCTCCTCTTCAATTTCCTCAACTGGGCCCTGACTCCAGTTCCTAGAGGGGAAGGCTCCCCAGGGACAGAGGCCCCAGAGGGCTGTCTTTAGGAGAGCCTATCCTCTCCTGTCCTGCTCCTGGCCCCACGCCAGAGGGCAGCCACATTCCATCGGAGTATCCCAGCCCTCCGCCCTGGTCATCTCAGGGTCCACACCTCCCGGAGGCCGGGTCCCAGGCCCAGGGAAACCAGCAGTGGTGGGGCCCTGGCTGTGGGGTTGAGTTCATTATGCCTTCCTGAGCTTCCTACAAGAGGTCGGGGGAGTGAGCCCTCCTCTTACCTGGGCCCCAGAACTCCCTTCTCTGAAGCCAAGAGCATTGAGTGTGGGCACAAAAGCAGGAAGGTCACTAAGGCTGGTTCATGGTAGCTGGGGGCGGGGAGGGAGGAGGGCAGAGGCGGAGGGGGACACAAAGAGCCAAAAACGGAAAAAACAGCCCCTACTTCATCTCCTGGCTTAGAAGCGGAAACCAGCCACAGCACCGAAGGCCTCGGAATCCTCAGCACCCGAGAGGATGTTTCTCTCCCTCTCTCTCACCGGAGAAAGCAGGAGATATTTGTCTGCATCTGCCCCAGGCAGGGGCCAGGGCAATTCTGGGTTACAGCGACCCAGAGTCTTGGGGGAGGGGGTGCAGGGCCCGCCTGCTGGACCCCGGGACTACGCGTGGGGCGTGGCCGGCCCTCCCGCCGCAGAGCTGAGCTGTCTGCAGAGGGTCCGAGGGAGGAGGCTCGAGTGTCGCGGGCACGCAGGGGAGCGCGCATGTCCTCGCTGACGCTTTATACCCAGCAGGCCTTTTAAGGTTCCTCTCACTCCAATATGTTTCCTTTAGGCCCCCTTGTCTCACCATTGCCCCCTCCCCAACGCTTCCTGCCCCCCAGAGAGCGGGGCTCCCCGTCTTGCTGCCAGGGACCCCTCCTCTGCCCCAGCGCCTCCGCGCTCAGGGAGGAGGCGCCTGCCTGGGGTTGGACTTCAGCCTTAGGGCCTCAAACGTTTCCTATCCAGAACCCTCCATGACATTTCATTCATGGGAAATCATTTATTCATTCTAACTAAAGGAAAGCAGCCACTGAAAGAAAGGAATGGTCAGGATGATGGAGGACTCCTCTAGCCCCTAGATATCTGCCGATGGGGAAACTGAGGTCCGGGGAGTGGCGTGACTTTCTGCCAGAGCTGAGAAGAACTGCTCACTTTATACTGCGACACTTTGATATTCCCCCTTACATAATCCCCGGCCTCACGCTCCCCCAAACTGAATTACTTTTCCTTATGTAGTTTCTAACGGCCTTCTTTCTGGAATTTTCTCCCAGACGGACTCTGCGCATGCCCAGTTGAGTGATCTCGTACACCGCACTTGAGCAAGCAAAACAACAGACTGCGCCGCCTGAGAATGCCGCACTTGTCTGGATCAAGGAGGGTCAGCTGCTCTCTCAACACTCCCTCCGCAGTCCATCTGCTCCTGGCCCAGACCCAGGGTCACGGGCCGGCCAGGTGGCTGTGTGCCTTCCAGGGTGACCCTAGGGGCATCTCCCGTCCTAGAGGTGGCAGAGGCTAGGGTGTTTCTAACACTTACCTCTTGGTCTGGGACTAGACTCAGCGGGGGCCACCCTAAAGACCCCTTAAAATGAACCTGAACCCCTGCATCTCAGTGACAGAGCTGGGGCCAGGCTAGCCCCAGAGGGCAGTCGCTAGTCCAACACCGAGCACTCAGTCTGAGGGGAGAGGAGCTCTGGCTGCCCCTCAGGGGGTCCTTCACTAGTTGTATCATGCTGGGTGGGTAACTGAACTCTCTGAAACCTCAACCTCCTCATCTGAAAAATGGGGTAAAAGTCTTTTTCTGTGAGTACAAAGGTTAAAGAATACATACGGAGCAGGCTTCTCAGACTCTGCTAGGCATTGAAATCATGAGGATCTCTTTAACCTGGAGGCTCTGGTTCAGCATTCAAGGGTGGAGCCTGCGAGTCTGAATTCCTAACTTCCCAGGCGGTGCCAGGAGATGGTGGACCACCCGGACAGCGAAGATATAGAGCACTCAAGACATTCCGTAAAGGAAAGCCACTCGACCACCGTTACTGCCAGCATCATGATGGCAGTAGTGCTGGGACCACAGGAGCCTCCTTAAGGCCACCACCTGCCCGTCCAGGTGGCTCTTGTCCTGATTACTCATCATCGCCCCCGGTCCTCCTCCTTTCTGCTGGCTGTTCTCTCAGGATCTGGGGCTCCTACGGTGCACACGGGAGGGTGCCCGGGCCACAGGAACTCTGCCTCCAAGCCCTCCATTTTTCCTGTGGAGGACCCAGTGAGAGGGGTTCCAGGAGGGACAGATGGAGTGCCCTGAAAAGAAACCTAGGAGGGGAACTGAAAGGAGACCACAGCCCTGTCTCTTCCTCCGTGGGGGCTTCATCTCCTTCCCCAGAAACAAGCAGCTGGGTCTGTGTTCTGTGTGGCTGACACTGGAATGGTGGTCACGCCTCCAGTGGGCCACTGCCCACCCCTCTCGGTAACCCCTCCCCAGTCTCGGCACCGGGCAGTTCAGTGGCCCTCAGGGGTCCCGCCATCATCTCCACTGTCTGGTCGCTGCAGCCCCTCAGGAGTGCTCTGAGGCCAACTTGTGGAGATCAAGGAAACTTGGAGCATCTTTGCCCACCATGCCCAACACTAAGATTCTGAGGAAGATCCACCCAAAGCAGAAGTCACCCGTGAACCATCATTCCTCCCTCTCCCCTCATGTCCCTGTACTTGTCCACCTCTGTCCATCTCTGCTGCCATCTCGCTCGTCAGAGCCAGCCTCCTCCCCTCTGTGCCTGCAGCAGCTCCTAAGACACTCATCCTGCCTCCTGGCCCCTCTGTTCATTCCATTGCAGGATCCAGATGGCAACTGATCTTTCCAAAATGGAAAGCACATGGTTTCCCCCTGGGAGGGTGGCCTCGGAGGCTGCCCTGGCCTTGTGTGCTCAGACTCCCATCTCACACCTCCTCCCCTGTGCTCTCACTCCAGCCTGGTGGGTGTCCGGCTCCCTCCCACCTGGGATCCCATCTACCTGTTCTCACCCCTTCCCTGCACCACCCCTCACATGGTAAACCCTAGCTCATCTTTCAGCTTAGGTGTAACCACCCAGGCCAGCAGAGTTCCTGTTATAGTTCCTCACAGAACCCTGTTTCTTTTCTCTTAGAGAACTCATCTCTGTGTCCAGTCACCCCCTTTTCAGTGTGGATTTCTCATTAATGTATGTCTCTCCAGCGGACTGTAAGGTCCTTGCAGGCAAGAACCAGGTTTTTGTTCATGAAGGTTTCCCCAGATCCTGGCAGAGACCAAAGGGGTGTTTAATAAATACTTGTTGATCTACTGAAGAAGGAGCTCCTGAGAACACACCGAAATGGGGACAGGGAAATCCCAAACCGAAAGCAAACCCCCAGGGTGAGAAGCAGCCTTGGAGCTATGGTTCCATCCCACCAGCCTGGGCCCTGGGCAGCAGCTGGGTGCGAGGTAGCGGGGTCCCAGGGACCTGGGAGTCAGCCAAGCTCTGCCCCTGGAGCCCAGCACATTTGCTGGGAAAGGCGGACAGGTTCTGCTCTCGCAAACCTGGCCTTTTAAACAGGAGGGTGGTAGCTACTGCCTCTGCTTTACCCCACTCAGGCACCTTGAACACGCCCACCAAGTGTCAGGACACATCCCAGGAGGTGCTTAGGTGAGGCTAGGAGCCCTGGACAGGTCAGGGCTGGCCCTCTCAAGCCCACTGCGGAATAAAGGGACAGTGGATGGGCACACCAACTCCGAAGCCAGACGAGGACAGACTAAATCCTGAGTCTGCCACTTACAGGTTTGGGATCCCTGAGCAAGTCACTTCATTTTGCTAAGCCTCAATTTTTTTCCACCTTGAAATGAGGATAATATTTCCTCTTGAAGAAGATTGTTTGGAGGAGTAAAAAAAACAATGAACACAGAGTACCTCAAAAAATGCTTTGCACATAGTAGGACCATCATAAATATCAGCTGAATAATAAATGCATGAGAAATATTTTAAAATAAATTTGGAAATCTCTTTTCTGGAGATGTTTTCTCTTCTGCATGAATATTAGGTTTGGATCCATGTACAATAAGCTATGCCAATTAATCAATTTACTCATTCCATCATACACACTTGGAAGGAAGACTTTTTGAAATTAAAATGCACATATGCAAAACAACCTGGCAGGGCCCTGGGAGGATCAAATGTGATAATGTATGAGGAAGCGCCTCGTAAACTGTGAAGCCCTGTACAAATGCTAGTTGTGCTCATTACTAACATGTTTACAGTTCAGTTGGCCCCGAAATCGCTGGCTTAACCTGAAAGAGAAAAGTGGGCAAGTTTCCAGGACTCCAGGGCCCTTCTTCCCTTGGGGATGTCCTGGGCTGGGCAGTGCACTGGCCACTTGCCCCTCCCCCGCCCAGCTCTGTCACAACCAGAGTTTGGTCCCGCCATGTAAATTGTGGTGGGCTCAGGGTATCTGTCTGGGCAAGGCTCACTGAGCTTCTAATGGCCACCAGGGCATCTGCTGCCCAGAGCACCTGGGCTGCAAACCCAGCGGTCCTTAAGAGATGCAGGCCTAATGAGAGAGTGGGCCAAGGGAAACCAAGGTGAACAGCCAGTTTGATGGGTGGGGGTGGGCCTAGGGGGACATGGTTACAGCCATCACCCCAGTTCAGCAAACACTGGCATTCTGCAAACCTGCTGTTGCCAGATCTAGTTGTTGTGTTTTTTTCCCCAAGAGAAGCCAAAACTCCAGCTTTTTATGTGAAATGTCTTGATTTTTAAACATTGGCAACTAATTTTTAAAAATGTTTAAAATACTATGTGGGCCAAATAAAACCTATGTGCAGGCGGCATCCAGCCAGGAGCTGCCAAGGCACAACCTGGACAGGGAGACCTTCAGCTGCCATGCCCTGCCCACGCCTCCACAGACCTGCTACCCGCAAGTCTCCAGCCCTCAGGCAGGTCCAAAAGAGGCTGCCCCTTCAGCCTGGGACTCACCCTCTTCTGCGGGGCCTCCTCGGCCATCCTTGGGGGTGCAGCAGCCATTTTCCACGGCTCTGGAAGCTTCGGGCAAGGTCTGGGCTGCGCCCTCTCCCTCTGCTGGGGCCCCGCCCTTCTGTCCCCCAGCAGGGCTCCCCTCCTCTGGCTGGGGCTCACTTCGCTTCTCCAAGTCCCCATTGGGTAGCAGCTCTGAGGAGCCTGAGTCCTGGGCCACGGATGGGGACTTGGAGGTCACCGCAGGGTCCTTCGGCATGTCACTGCTCTCTACCTGGAAGGATGAAGACATGGGAGAGGGTTAGAGCAGTGCACTTAGACTCTGTGGAGTCACTGATGCCTCTGAAATTCTGATGGAAGTTACAAACTCTCTGTCCAGACAATTTTGTTCACATAAATGTTCATGCAATTTTGCATAACATTCACATATTCACAATTTTGTTCTCAGTTTCCAGGGGTTCACGGGTCTGACCCCCTGAAGTCAAGGGGTCTATGGACTCCAGCTGAAGAAATAGAAGAATCCAGTCAGGTCTGCCAGCCTGGTTCCATGGCCCAAGCTGCACCCCTGACACACACACTCATGGAGGTGACAAAGAGCTCCCTAGCCTTCTGCAGCCCCTATTAAAAACAAATACCTCTTGCCTGACTGGTGGTGGTGCAGTGGATAGAACACTGACCTGGGATGTTAAGGTCCCAGGTTCAAAACCCTGAGATCTCTGGCTTTAGCGTAGGCTCATCCAGCTTGAGGGCAGGCTCACCAGCCAGAGCACAGGGTCGCCAGCTTGAGCCCAAAGGTTGCTGGCTTGAGCAAGGGGTCACTGGCTCGGCTGGAGCCCCCCCCCCCAACCCCGTCAAATTACATATGAGAAAGCAATCAATGAACAACTAAAGTGCTGCAATTATGAGTTGATGCTTTTCATTTCTCTCCCTTCCTGTCTGTCTGTCTCTGTCTCTGTTTCTCTATGTGTGAGTGCAAAAAAAAAAAAAAAAAAATGCCTAAGACATCCCTACTTCTAATCAGGACCCTGCCTCAGAAGATTCCGGGGCCCCCAAAGAAGCATTCCTCTGGGCCCCCAAACGCAGCACCATTCCTTCTTTCCCTCAGCTTTGGCCCTCACCAGTTTTCCCAGGTGCTCAGACCCCAGGAGAGCCAAGGCCCCAGCAAGAATTTGCAGTCTGTACAGCACACCCTCCCTAGCACATGGTCCCAGGTTCCCCTTCCAAAAGGAAATACATTACTCTGTCCCCAAGAGTTTAAAAATTGAATTTCTGCCTGACCGGACGGTGGCGCAGTGGATAGAGCATCGGACTGGGATGCAGAAGACCCGGGTTCAAGACCCCGAGGTCGCCAGCTTGAGTGAGGGCTCATCTGGTTTGAGCAAAAGCTCACCAGCTTGAGCCCAAGGTCGCTGGCTCCAGCAAGGGGTTACTCGGTCTGCTGAAGGCCTACGGTCAAGGTATGAGAAAGCAATCAATGAACAATTAAAGTGTTGCGATGCACAACGAAAAACTAATGATTGATGCTTCTCATCTCTCTCCGTTCCTGTCTGTCTGTCCCTGTCTATCCCTCTCTCTGACTCTCTGTTTCTGTAAAAAAAAAAAAAAAAAAAAAAAAAAAAATATATATATATATATATATATATATATATATATATATATATATATCAAGAATCACATTAAGAGTAATCATAACTGTCCTTAAGTGTCACTGCATGGTGAGCAAAGTTCCTGACCCCTAACCCCTTCAGAGCTGCTCAGTTTCCCTGGGAGGCTCTCAGAGAATTTGGTGATTTGCTCGAAATCACACACTTTGTGAGGACAGGGTGAGCACAGGTGTGAGGACAGAGCGAACTCTGGAGAGCACTCTGTCCTTGGCCATCTGGGGGCAAGCGGGCCGGGATATCTCAGAAGAAATGGAGGTATCTTCTTGGTGCCGAAGAGGCAAGTGTCCCCTGTGCTCAGTACTTGTCATGCCCATAGGCACCTGGCCGGCCTCTGCAACCCCATCCGCCGGCTTCATCTGTAGAGTGCCTACCCCAAGAGGGCCAGGAGGTATAAGCTCAGTAAACACGCTGTTGGCCTGCGACCTCAGGTAAGATGCTGCTTAAGAGGGTACCTCAGTTTCTCCACCTGTATTACACGAAGACTAGGCTAGATCAGCAATTTTCAACTCGTGTGCCTTAGGCGCGCTGACCTTTTTTCCATTAGATTGTCAAGTTAAAAACTGACAACAGGCCCTGGCTGGTTAGCTCAGTCAATTAGAGCATCACCCAGAAACACCAAGGTTCCATCTTTGGTCAGGGCACATACGGGAAGCAACCAATGAATGTACAACTAAGTGGAACAACAAATGAATGCTTCTCTCTTTCTCCCTTCCTCTTTCTGTCTCTCTAAAATCAATCAATATATACTCTGGTTTCTTTTCAGATCACATAACTTTTTCACCTTTTAAAATCAATCAATAAAAAAAAATGACAACCAACACAATAATAGCTGTCTGGTGTGAATGGATCAAAATTATACCTATTTTTTTTTGTCAGATCGGCAATAAACAGATTTTCGGGCGTGCTGCAGAATTTTAGTAATTATATAGTTTATGTGTGCCATGTGATTAAAAAGGTTAAAAATCGCGGGGCTAGACCAGTGGAGGTGTTTTCCTTCCTTTTTAAGTCTTTATTTAAAAAAATTTTTTTTTTAATTTTTTTATTTTTCTGAAGTTGGAAACGGGGAGGCAGTCAGACAGACTCCTGCATGCGCCCGACCAGGATCCACCCGGCACGCCCACCAGGGGGCGATGGTCTGCCCATCTTGGGGCGTTGCTCTGCCGCAATCAGAGCCATTCTAGCGCCTGAGGCAGAGGCCACACAGCCATCCTCAGCGCCCGGGCAAACTCTGCTCCAATGGAACCTTGGCTGCGGGAGGGGAAGAGAGAGACAGAGAGGAAGGAGAGGAGGAGGGGTGGAGAAGCAGATGGGCGCTTCTCCTGTGTGCCCTGGCCGAGAATCGAACCCGGGACTCCTGCATGCCAGGCCGACGCTTTACCACTGAGCCAACCGGCCAGGGCTTTTTTTAAATTTTTAAAAAATATTTAATAATTTTTTTAGAGACAGAGAGGGAGTCAGCGAGAGGGATAGACAGGGACAGACAGGAATGGAGAGATGAGAAGCATCAATCATCAGTTTTTCATTGCGACACCTTAGTTGTTCATTGATTGCTTTCTCATATGTGCCTTGACCGCGGGCCTTCAGCAGACCAAGTAACCCCTTGCTCGAGCGAGCGACCTTCGGTCCAAGTTGGTGAGATTTGCTCAAACCAGATGAGCCCGCGCTCAAGCTGGTGACCTCGGGGTCTCAAACCTGGGTCCTCCACATCCCAGTACAATGCTCTATCCACTGCGCCACTGCCTGGTCAGGCATAAGTCTTTCTTTTTTCTATTTATAAAAATCAGACACATATATTACAAAAATTCAAACCACACAAAAATGAGTAGTGTTAAGAGGTTAAAACTCCTATTTCCAGTCCTTCAGAATCATTCCCTATAGGTAAACCATTAATAACAGTTTGGCAAGTATCTTTCACAGACTTTTTTTCCTATTCACTGAGCATCACATGTAAGTTGCATGGGTACACATATGTATTCACACACTGCTCCAGAAATCTTTTTCCTAAAAGGATATCATACACTCCTACCGTTCTGCAGCTTGCGTCTTCATTTACCAGAGTGAGCACCTCTCCCATCTCTCCATCCCTTTGCACATGGATCTGTCTCATTCTACATCACAGTTGCTCAACACACCCTCTTGAGTGGATGCCCCACGAATTACTCACACAGTTCCCTAATTGTGGGCCTTTGGGCTGATTGCTTTTTGCTGCACTGAACCCTTGCACATAGAGCTCTGCACACCTGTGGACTTTGTAGGCCAGAGTCCCAGAAGTGGACTGGCTGGGGTCGAGGACCTACCTACCCATCTAAGCGTGAATAGAAATGGCTACTTCTCTCCAAGGAGCTGTACTGCTCACATGCGCCTGAAAGCCTAGGAGAGCCCTGCTCCCCTAGACCTGCCCTGCACAGCCCAGCAATCTCCCAGGTGGCTTCTCCTCTAAGGGCCTAAGACCTCAACTCTGATCCTCCTTCCCTGTCTAGTGACAGATTCCCAGAGGTGGTAGATATAGACAAAGACCTTGGGGAAAGAAAATAAAAATAAAACCTTGAACAAAACCAGAGTCCTCCTTGGACGAGGCTGCAGGCACATGGAGCAGCATGAGCGAGCAGAGGGAACTCCAGGACCCTGGCCAAGCTGTTCTGGCCGTGTGGGGCAGCCCGGCAGGCCTGCTTCCAAGAGAGAACCTCCATAGGAAAGCTGCATCTGTGTGCAGTCCTCAGCAGTGGGCAGCAGGGGAGGCTGCAGCAAGAGGCAGGGAAGGCCTCCTGCGGAAGCGGAAGCCAGAATTCCTCAACTAGCCTTGGGCACTGAGGGCCCAAGCCAGCAGAGCCTGAGGTCAAACACAGGAATGCAAGAGGCCCTGCCTCTCTCTCCTCAGCTGTCACCCCCACATGTCCGGACCCACACATTCTGTCCAGGACTCAGATGGTCTTTCCCACTTTCCTGCTCCTGGCCTAGAAGGCCTCTCCCTGGTATAAATGCTCTCAGCCTGAAGGCTTTCTCATATGTGTGAGAAAGGTCCTGGATTAGCCTGCATCAGCAACGCTCTGGGATTGGGGTGGGTTACGATTCCTGTCGCGGATCCCTTGACCCACCTTAGCCATCAAGAACCCACTCTGAGCCTCTCACTGGCCCTCTTTTTGGGGCCCAGTGTAACTGGGCAGGCCACCGAGAGGGAGGAAGAAGGTCAACAGGCAAATGGGCCAAAGCAACACTTCAAATCTTTGGGGACAAGCTGAGTGCTCTCTAAAAGGGGCATTTCGTGCCCTGGCTAGATACTTTGGTTGGTTAGAACATCATCCTGAATCGCAGAGGTTGCTGGTTCAATCCCTGGTCAGGGCACATACAGGAACAGAATGATGTTCCTCTCTCTCTCCCCCTTCCTCTCTCTGTAAAAATCAATAAATAAAAGGGACATCTCAAGTGAAAAGAAAAGCATAATCCATGGAAGCCACGGGGAGAGGCTATCTCAGCCAAGCCCACACCCTCCACCTCCACCTCCACCTCCTCTCAGCCCCCTCCTCTGCTCTTCTCTCCCCCCCCCCCTCCCGTCACCATCAGTTTGTGCCTCTTGGAGAAGAGAACTTGATCTGATTGGCCTCAGCATGGACTAGGGCACCTAGCAGGTGCTCAGTATTCCTAATTTCTTCCTGACTGCTAAAGACTAGGTCCTGCTCACACCTTTTCAACTTTGGTGCATGTCAGACATAAAAAAATTCTGGGTTTTTGGGGTGTTTTTTTTTTTTGCTTTTATTTTTATGGTTGCCTTGAAAGGAGACAGAGCATACCCTGAGACACTCATTTGTCCCATTGGGAGAAGCCGGAATAGCCACAGAAGCCCACAGCCCTTTTAGAAGGTGCCACCAGCAGTGGTAGGTGACAATTTCATCTTTCTCTGCTTCTCATCTATGGTTCTAGGGACAGGGGAGGGGACAGGACAGGTGGCAGAGGGGGAATGGCAGCAGTGAGCACCCTTACTTCTGCCTTAGATGGGTGGGCAGGGACAACAGATTTTCAAGTAAAGCTTGATCATGTCACCCACTGTGAACCTACCTATGCCCATGATGCCTCGATCTGGATCTTCAAACCCTGCCCACCACCTCCTGGGGGTCTTCAGAATTTGTTGACTTTTGCTTTCCTTCCAGGCAAGACCCCTCTACCCTGGGACAATTGCCTTCTGCTTCTCAGTTGCCTACTACCCACTCTTTGGGCTTCTCCTGTGATTCCAAGCTGGTGGAGGCAGTGGTTTTCAACAGTGGAGGGGGGGATTTTGCCCCCAGAGGGCATTTGACAATATGTCTGAGATACTTTTGGTGGTCATGTTGGGGGGGGGGGATGGACTGTTGGCTTCTTGTGCACAGGGGCCAGTGATGCTGCTAAGCGTCCTATAAGATATAGGACAGAGCTCACAATAAAGAATTATTTATTCAGCCCAAAATATCAATGTCAAACATGCTGTTGTTGCAAAACCATGGACTGAGTGTAGGGGCACTGATCAGGGACAACCATTTTTCTAAGGACAATTTTTTTTTAGGTGAGAGGAGGGGAGAAAGTGAGGCAGATTCCCGGCATGTGCCCTGACCAGGATCCCCCCGGCAACCCCTGTCTTGGGCTGATGCTCAAGTACCAAGCTATTTTTAGCACCTGAGGCTGATGCACTTGTACCATCCAAGCTATCCTTGGTGCCCAGGGCCACGCTTCCACTCTTGAACCAATCGAGCCACTGGCTGCAGGAGGGGAAGAGGGAGAGAAGGGATAGTTGGAGGGGAGAAGCAGATGGTTGCTTCTCCTGTGTGCCCTGACCAGGAATCAACTTGGAATATCCATATGCCTGGCTGACGCTCTACCCCGTGAGCCACCAGCCAGGGCCTGTAGGGATCATTTAAAAAAAAAAAGCTTTAAAAACATACTGCGGTAAAATATACATAACCTAAAATTTACCATTTTAACTATTTTCAAGTGTACAGTTCTGGGGCATTAAGTACATTCACATTGTACTTAATCAAACATCACCACAATTCATCTTCAGAACTTTTTTATCATCCTAAATTGAAACTTTGTACCCATTAAACAATTCTCCATTCCCGGTGCCCCTGGTAACCATTATTCTACTTTCTGTCTTCTAAAAAACATGTTCAAGTCTCCAGCCTACCTGCCTGCCTGTCTCTCACGCATGCAGACCCTGGAGGGATCTGTGTTCGCCCCGGTCTCTGGAGACCTCAGCCTCGCCCCCACCCCCAGCTCCCAAATCCCCAGTGGGGTTGACAGGCAGCTGGTCCCACCCTGCCCGAGAAGTGGGGATAAAGTCCACTCCAGCGCTCCCTCTGTCCCCGAGCCTGCAGCCTGCCTCGCTTTGTTTACAGAGCACTTTTGCATCCTGTCCCATTAGAGCGCTCCTCACACTGCACCTAATTATTTGTTAACTGTGCATCTCCCTCACTGTGCGCTTTGCCTCAGTTATCGTTTCATTTCTCACCCTAAAGCTCCCAGTACTATGCACAGGAGCCAGCATAAATATGTGTATACGAGTAATAAATTTAATTATCATAATTAACCTGATGGCTATTGTTACCCTCCCTTTCCCAAGACAGAGGCTCCAAGCCTTACTTCAGGTCACACACCTCCGAAGTGGTCAAGCTGCCAGAGTGACCCAGATGTAGTGGAGGCATTTGAAAGCCAGCTCCTGCTCTGGGTGGAGTCTCCAGGAAAGCCCAACCTCAAATCCCAAGGGTTCCCCGGAGGAAAAGAGGCTTTGATGGGCCTAAGCAGGGGCCCGGGAAGGCTGGGGGAGGGCTAGGGCTGGGGGAGGGCTGGGGGTGAGCTGCAGCTGCTTCCCTAACAGCAGCCCCTGCAAGGAAAGGCCAGTGGCAAAGCAAGGCAGAGTAGGAGCCTGCCCAGGTCAAAGCCAATTCGCCAGACTCCCTCCCTGACTCATAACCCAACCCCAGCCTTCCTGGAGGAAATTAAAAACAATTTTTAACTTAGTGATTTTAGAGAGACATAGAAACATCTATGTTTCTCTATGTGCCCTGACAGGGGATCAAACCAGCAACCTCTGCGCATTGGGATGATGCTCCAATCAACTGAGGTATCTGGCCAGGGCACATAAAAAAATAAAGCCCTGGTATGGTTAAGGGAGTCAATACATGGGAAATGGGGCCCAGGTGTAACGCCGGAGACCTGGAGACCCTGGAAGACCCCGGAGGTGCAAGCCAGGGTCACGGGTTGGCTCTGAGCGCCGAACTCTCCCTCTACTCCGGCGATGGGGGCTGTGGCTGAAAGGAGTCTTCACCCCTGACCATGGGCAGCTCTGGGGAGGGAGGCCCAGAGGCCAGCAGATGCAGAGATTGCTTTTCCTGTGCCCTCCTTGGCCTCACTTCCCCCTTCCTGGCCTTCCTCATGTTCCTGCCACTGTGCCTTTCAGGCCCTTGATAGTGTTCAGCTCTGTGCCAGACAGGAACTGGCATCGGGCCAGCATTGGCCTCTTGATTAAAGACAGACAGACACACAATCACACACACAGACACAGGTTGTGTACCACTGCCCAGAGAAACCTGCCTACCCAGCAGGACCAAGATGCCACCGAGTGATGTCAACAAAATCACAAACAGCCCCCTTCCACTCATACCTGCAGCCAACTCCACTTCCTCGGCTCCTGCGGGCCGGTCAGCCGCCCACCAAACCCTGGACCCCCAGGTTGACTCCACTTTCAGGAAACAGCCGCACGGTTCACTCCAGCAAGGCAGCTCTCCTCACCCAGGTGTTGGCACCAGGCCTTCGCTCCCTCCTGTCCTCCACTCCAGGCCTTCCTGCAGCGCCTGCCCTGGCAGCCCTCTGATCTGACTGGCCGGAAGTGGCTTTGAGACAGGCAGAGCCAGAGAGGTCCTCCCCACGCTGACTCCCAAGAGAGATTCCAAATGCCTCCCCACTCTGCTTCCCTGGGGTGGGTGGTGCCAGGCTCCAACACTTCGAAACTAGGAACCTGACCTCTCCAATTTCCTTCTCCCTAGTGTACAGGCTAAAAGGGCCACCAGTGGGGTCAAAGGACAGTAGGACCAGAGACCAAAGAGGGCCACCTCTGGAAACATAGGCCCCAGCCTGGGCACCCACCAGTAGATTCCATTTCCTTCACCACTGAGGCTGGGAGCTGCCTTCTCAACCTCCCCTAAAGATCTCTCTACCATGTTCTACCATGTTCCACCGTGTGTGTGTGTGTGCACCCACGTGCGCGAGACAAGCTGAGAACTTCAGGGCTCGGCAAAGCCTTTGAGGTCACTCAGCCCATGCCCCAGCTGTTCATGGCAAACGGACACAAGGACAAACATACCTAGTGAATGGCCAGGCTTCTCGGGGTTCCGCCTCCAGCAGGGACACCTGTCTACCTGAAAGAGGACCGGACTGTGCTCTTTGAAGTCAACCTCAAAGGATTTCAGGCTGAGCTGAAGGTTCCCTTGCAAAATCCATTATGTATAGAAGAACCACATATTTAAGTAAATCTCTTTTGAAGTTCTCTATTTTCAACCTCTACCATCCATGCCTAGGGTGACAGGTTTGGTAACAAGGGAACACACCATGGAAATGGCTCTTTCTTTTCTGTGCCTCATGTACCTTTCTAAAGTTTCTGAAAGTGCTCCCCACCCCCACCTCAGCACTGGGGTATGCTCATCCTGCCCCACCCTGTGACATGATTGCATAGCTTTAATCACATTGCCTCTCGCCCTTTGTCTTTCCAGACTTGAGAGTCATAATCTCTTTAGTCTGTCCTCACTTGGCAGCCTCGCCTCCCCCTTGATCAATTTAGCTGTCCTTCTCTGGAGCTTTTCCAGCTTGGTTATATCTTTCTTGAGGTGGCAGAACCGAAAATTCCCTAGGTGAAGATGATGAAAGAAAACCAATGTCAACAACCCTGCCCAGACGCATGTGCCGGCGAGTACCTGCTGCAGTGGGGGGGGGGGGGGGCAGGTGCAGCTGCGGCTGTGACTGATTTTTGCTGAAGGTGGCCCTGGAATGTGTGACCCTGGGGAAGGGGCCAGGGAGTAATGAAAATAAACAGGGATTTTTGGAAAAACAAAACAGAGATTTTGGGATTTCACTGAGATTCTCTCTTTTAATAGGACCAGCAATCTAGACTGGCTTTTGAAAGGGCCCTTGGCAAATCTGCTTCCTTCCAGAAATCTTGGTCTCTGGCAATAACACTGACGTGGTGTCCGAGGGCTGGAAACATCTGTTCTCACCCCTTCCTCTCTCTCCTCTGCAGTGGCCAGCAGCACTGCCCTGCCAACTCTGTCCCACCAACGCCTGGCCCCGGCAGGCTCTGGGGGTGTCTTCTGGCATCAGACCACCTACCTACCCATCTCCCTGCATTCCTTTGTGCTCGGCCCATCCTGCTTATGGATTCCAGAGCCAGCTTCCCAAATATGACTCCCATTACTTCAGTCCCCCCACCCCCTCAAGAACCTTCCTGATAAACACACACACATTTTTGAGATGATAAAGTGTAAACCACTCAGGCTGCCTGCAAACTACCTCTTTGACCAAGATGGAAATCGTTGTTTGTTTGTTTTTTTAACATTTTATTTATTTATACATTTTTAGAGAGGAGAAAGAGAAGGGGAGGAGCAGGAAGCATCAACTCCCATATATGCCTTGACCAGGTAAGCCCAGGGATTCAAACTGGCGACCTCAGCATTCCAGGTCAACACTTTATCCACTGCGCCACCACAGGAAGGGTGAAATCATTGTTCTTAAACGAAACCCTACTCCACTCCGCCTTCAGGCACCCCCCCCCCCCATGTCACACTCCTGTGCTTACCCCACCCCCACTGCCCCTTCCACACCTTAGGAAGGAAAGTCTCCCACTTTTCCCTTAACTTCTAAACCCAAGTCCAGTCCCACCCCCAGGATGTCTTCAAACTTGACATCCAGCCCATGGTCCAAGTTCTTTGGTTCTGGATGCCATTAGTGGATGATGATCTGACCAATCAGGTGAGGGAAGGAGTAGTTGAATCTGCAGGGCAGTCACAAGAAAAGTCTCTAACCCGTGAGAAATAACAGCCCTGTTTTCTCCACACCTTCCAAAACATGATAAGGCAGGGGAGTGGGTCGCAGGCTGGGAGTGGGATGCAGCAGGGAAGGCCCCTGAGGGGCTAGCTAGGGGCTGGGGCCCAGGAAGGAGCGGGAGCGATTCTCTTTCATTCGGGAAGTTTTGTGCATAGAAACTAGAAGGCTGCAGGGGTGAGTGGAAGGAGGAGCTGTTCTGACCTGGCCCGAAAGAGGGGATGTGAGCTCTGTTTTAACTTGGAGACGGATGGAAAGGTCATCTCGGGCTGGAAAGTGAGCCAGTGCTGCAGACTCCAGCAGCAGCCGCAGGACACTGCCCCCAGTGGCCTGAGCCGCAGAGGAATGGCTCCCTAACGCCCCCCAGTGTGTGCCCTGGTCTTTGGCTCTGAAGTGGGGCGGTTCTGCCTCGGGGAACTCGCTCACTCAGGCGGGTTGGAGGTTCTGCTTCGCTGTCCAGGGAGTAACTGCTGGCCGTGGGCCGGCCTGGCTGAGCGCACTGCCTGCTCCAGCCACATTTCCCCGCCCCCTCCCTCCCTTTCTGGGTTATTCTTAGCAAGAGGTGACCTTAGAGTGCTCCCACTGAGCAAAATTAACCCTGGAGGAAGTTGGTGGGTATAAATCTTCAATGAATAAATACATACAGCTAGTAAATAGGGCACAGAGCCCCGAAGGGACAGTCAACCCCAGGATCTGGTGGGCAAGGGCAGAAACTGCCCCTCCAAGTGCCCCAGCTGTAACCAGCATGAAGGACAAAAGCAGTCTCAGGGCTTGTGTGGGCTTGTGACTAGGCAGGAACCAGCTTCGGACACCCTGACTTCTTATTCCCAGGGAGCTGGTGAACAGGAAGATGCCTCTTCCGCCCAGCCCGACGTTCATGCCCACATGCAGGCTCACATATTGGCCAGCAGAGACCAGCCCGCCCTGGTGCTGCTGTCCCCTCCTCCCTGTCATAGGCACCGGCCAGCCCACAGGCCCTGAGTCCAGGTGCCAGATCCCTTCCTAAGCCCCACCCAGCCTGCAGCGGCTTCCTGTTTCCTGTCGCCAGCCCTGATTGCAAGCATCTTGGCTGAGCCCAGTGCCACAGACCCAGCCGCTGCTCGGTTTCACTGCCCCCCCCCCCCACTTCTCAGCCCACCACAGCCTCACCCGCTTCCCCATGGGCTCCTGAGTACTTGGGTCAATCACCCCCCTCAGTTATATTTTCTCCGTACGCTTTACAGACCAAGTCTACGCAAGTCTACGCACGGTTTTCAAACAGCCCTGTGTTCATATGTTAACAACTGAAATTTTGGATAGCCAGTTTTCTGGATTGCGTGACTGAAGGGGTAAGGAGGGACAAGCACCACTGGATTTGCAGGTGGGAGGTGTGGAGTCCATCCTCTCTGAACCTCAGTCTCTTCATCTGAATGTGAGGAAGGTAATAACAGTGGCCCCCCACCTACCTCACATAGGTTTGTTTGTAAAGGCCTTTGTAGGCAATAAAGTGCTGCTCAGCTCTGAGCAGTCACTCATGGTCTCTGTCCTCAGTGAGGTGGCACACAGTGCACTATGCCTCGGCTCAGTGCCTACAATGCTGGGTGGCACTAAACATCAAAGCTCGTGAAAGAGACAGGCCCTTACCACCTGCTTTTCCAGCTGTCTGGGGCCAAAGGCCAGGTTTTAGCTTTTGTTTTTGTTGTTTTAATTCCCAACCCATCAAAAAAAAAAAAAGAAAGAAAGAAAGAAAGAAAAAAGAGAGAGAGAGAGAGAGAGAAAAGGAAAGATACTTTTTTGCCCTGGCTCAGTTGGTTAGAGCACTGTCCTGAAGCACAGAGGTTGCTGGTTCAATCCCTGGTTAGGGCACATACAGGAACAGATTGATGTTCCTGTCTCTCCCTCTCTCCCTTCCTCTCTCTCTAAAATTAATACAATAAACACTAAAAAAAAGAAAAAGATTTGTGAAATACAAAATCATGCGCGTGGATGTGGCAACAGTGTTAAACTGATATCAAAGTTTCTAAGTACTTCTCAAATTCTATAGACAGGTAAAAGTTTGCAGACCAGTGTCAGGTCCATAGACCACTGCTGTCAAGCACATGATTGAGGGGCAGCAGGGGGAGGCTAATAGATTGTCTTTTATTTCTTAGTGTACATTTTGATTAATTTTAAATACAGTTCAAAAGGGAGAGCCAGTGTGGGTCATGATGGCTGAACCGGGCTGCATTTGCAAGACAGGCTTTGATGGGCTATGGCTCTGGGGCAGGCAGAGAGAAACGAGAAGGCTGTGAAACATGCTGGACGTGTTCAGGGAGCAGCGAGAATATGTTTCTGTGGCAAGAGGTAGATAGTGAGCACAGTGCAGGGGCAGGAGAGCTCCCATGGTGAGGAGCCAGAGGGAGTATTCTAGATCCTGTTTCCTAAGAAATAGAGTCCCTGGGGATTCTGTGCCACAGACTGTATTTAGTATAATTATGTGTGGCCTCCTTTCTAGCTCGCTAGGTTGAAAGCTAAGTCTTATTGATCTGCGCAGCTTCCCCCACCCTGGTAGGGGCTCAATAGGTATAAAAGTATTTGTCTCTGAGGGAGAAAGGGCTGGGGGTTGGGAAATCATCCTGGGGGTTGGTGGGGTCTGATCTGGGTGAGGGTGCAGCCAGGAGGCAGAAATGAGTGGAAGGCACCCAGGGACAGACAGGCCTTGGGGGCAAAAGAATAAAGATTTCCTAACCTTGGGGTCGGGGGGATGGCGAGGACACTGTATCTCATGCAACCTTTTGCAGGAATAAAGAGCCCAGTCTCAGCCAGGTTTTCCTCTCCTTCGGCGCTTTTCGCTCTACTCCACCTGTTGGGAACTGAGCCAAGCTCCCTCCCCTTTCCAGGCTTAGCTGGATGACACACACTCAGCTGCTTAAAGCTCCCTGGGCCATTCTCAGGGCCACAGCTGCACCAGGTCCCCAAGAAACCCTCCCTGCTGTGCTCCTCTGCTAGAGAAGGGAGAAGGCCAGGGCAAGCACCTGCTCTACAGGTGAACCAGATGGCCTGTGGGCCAGGGGACCCCATGGGTTGATTGACCTCTAGCTGCAGCACAGATTCCCCCTCTGCCCCCTCCCCGCTGGGCCCTGCTACACAGCAAGGACTGTGCTGGCTGTTTTCTCCGGCGTCAGTCTTGCTCTGTTTCCCCAATGTGCTAGGGGTCCTTTCACAACAGCTGCCTCTGCCCCCAGCCTCCTCAGTCAGCCTTGCCTTCTCTATGTTCTCTCTCCCATCTTGGGGCCTCTCTTGAGGTGTCATCTAGAACGTGGGCTGGACCACATCAAGACTGTGACCTGCACTGCCTCTTGCTAGGGTTGCTGAGAAGCCTGTGCTAGGCTCCCACCTGAAAGCCCCTGAGGACACTGGCACCACCAGCCCCTGCAGGGGAGCAGGTATATTATACTGTCAACCCTGCACACTTGGACTCTGTGCTGTTTGCAAAGCACCACTGGCGTGGGCAGGGCAGCTATTATTGGTGGCCATAGCTTACCAATGCAGAAGTTCAGAGAGGTCCAGTAACTTGTTCAAGATCACACAGCTTGTTGAGCGTGGGGGTTGCCAGCTTGAGCGTGGGATCTTAGACATGACCCCATAGTCACTGGTTTGAGTCCAAGGTCACTGGCTTGAGCAAGAGGTCACTGGCTCAGCTGGAGACCCCCCCCACCAGTCAAAGCACACATGAGAAGCAATCAATGAACAACTAAAGTGCTGCAACTATGAGTTGATGCTTCTCATCTCTCTCCCTTCCTGTCTGTCTCTCTCTTGCTAAAAAAAAAAAAAAAAAAAGCTGGGAAGCAGTAAATCCCATGCTGTTTCTTCTCTCACACTGAGGTTGCAGTGGCCTCCAGAGAGGAGAGGTGTGGCAGGGCACAGGCAGGACTGACTAGCTGAGCATTAGCTCTTTGCTGATTGAAACCATTTAACTCTCACAGGGGTCTAGGAGTGCATCCTTATCATCTCTATTTTTGAGAAGGGAAACCTGAGGTTCAAGGTTACACAGGTGGTCAGTGGAGGAGCCCAGATTTAAACCCAGGTCTGTTGAACTCCAAAGACACTGGGCCCTGGTCCAGGCTGGGAACATATGACTCAGTGACCCTTTACCCCCACGCCCCAGCTGTGCCCTCTCACCCCTCATTGTACATCCCTGGCCACACTTCCACACACTAGCTCCTGAATTCCTTCCTTCCTCATCCCTGCGGTTTCACCCCTTGCCTCAGTGATGCACCTTCCTGCTGGTCCAGGGACTCACAAGAAGGAGTCAAAGAGTTGCAAGGCCTTTATTTGCTATGGGTGGGGACTCTTGTCCCCAGCACCCAGATCACAGAGGGTAGGTCATGGGCCCACGCACAGATGTGGAATTAGCAATGCTCTCTGACTCAGCCTGCCCCCCCACTCCAGCCTGCACGGTGCCCCCCCTTCTCTCACTAGGTGCCCCATGGGGGAGGTGAGTGCAGGGGCACCCTGGGAATCTGCACCCAGGGGTGCAGCCTGGAGTCTGCTGCAAGGTGGCCATTCCTTTAAGGTCCCCTGTTTTATCTTTCAACTTCATGTGAATTTTTCATTCCAGGCCATAAAATACCCATATTTGCTTTAATATTAAAATGTCTAAAATTACTTACCAGTTAAATAACTTCACTTCTGAGCCCTCACCGCACCCCCACCCCCTCCAAACCTTCAAGCAGAATTGGGAGTGCTGCCCGATAGTACCCGGTGGCTTCCTGAACCCCCGGCTCTGAGAACCCCGCTTGGGCCAGCTGTGGCAGCCCTCCCTCCTTCTGTCCTCTGCTTTCACTTCAGCCTCCATTCACCCTGACTTTACCCAAGGGAGAAACTGCTGCCCTGCTGAGAACATTTCCTTGAAGGGCAGAGTTACAAATCCGGAGCCCCTGGCTTCTCCTTACCTTCATGCTTCAAGTTTCTCATTCTCAGCTGGAAGGGGCTAAAAGAAAGGAACCAGCTGTCTGGTGCTGGCAAGTAACTACTGCTCTGCCTCCGAGCGGCAGGCGTAAGGCAGGCAGGCTCCTACAGCCCTCAGGCCTTGCCCTCCGGGGCACTCCTCATCTTGGGCAACCCCAGGCCTCGCCTTAGACGCAGAGCAACAGGCACCCAGCTGCCTGGGGCTTGCGGGCCTGCCTGTGGCCTGCACTTCTCCAAGACTGACACAGGGCCCAGCTCCTTCTCTCTTACAAAGGGACTCATCAGCCTGTACCTTCCCTACTCATCTGTTCAGACTCCCAGACCTCAGTTCCCTTCCTCCAGGCTCGCTAGGTGGGGCTGAGGCCCTGGGTGGGTGTGTGGATGGGGAGGGAGGGGCCTGTGCAGGCAGGCTAGGCAGAAGCCAGTTCTGCCCTGTCAGGATCTCCTGCTCCCTTTCAGAAATAAGCCGGAAAGTAAGCCGGAGCCAGGAGCCTGGGTCAAGGTCCTGTTCCACCCAAACCCACAGCGCAAGTCCCCAGGTCTCTAGGGGCCTCCAGGTGAACATAGAAAAGGGAAGTCGTGAGTGGGGTCGAGGGGCTCAAATAATGGGGAAGGGACCACACCACATAGCAAGGTCTTAATGTTTCCAGGGACCTCCAGGGCACACGTCACTGCGCATGGGCGTTTGCTGGGGGGCTGCGATGACACTCACCAGCGGGTGCTTGCGCTTCCTCCCAGGCCGCCCCACCTTCCGCGCAGTCGTGCAAGGCTCCTGCCGCTCCTCCTTGCCACGCGACTCTTCTTGCTCCTCTCCCTCCTGCGGGCACAGACACAGCCTGTGAAGCTAGGGCTGGATCCAACAGGCCTCCTCCCTGTCCCACCCCCACTCCAGCCAGCCACACTGTTGGCTCCCTTGGCGGGGATGAACTTCACCCCCTTTTGCCTAGAGAAGCTTGAGCCCGAGCCTTATTTAAATATATCCTCTGGGGACTCAGGGGCAGACCTTGCTGCCCCAGCAGAATGCAGCTCTCCCTCCAGGTGGCCACATTTCTGAACCTCAGAATCACAGCGCTTATGGTGCAGTGTGTAGTGTTGGGGTTGGGACGATAAGGTTGCTGGTTCGAGACCCCAGGCCTGCCCCATCAAGACACATATGAGACTCAATCAATGAACAACTAAAGTTTGACTTTGGATAATTGGCACACAACGCCATCAACAGTTCAAGTATTATGGAGGTGCTTATCTGAAACCTAGGTATTATTTTTTTTTTTTTAAGATTTTACTTATTGATTTTTAGAGAGAGAGAGAAAAGGCGGTGGGGGAGGTGCAGGAAGCATCAACTCGTAGTTCCTTCTCATCTGTGCCTTGACTGGGCAAGCCCAGGGTTTTGAACCAGCAACCTCAGTGTTCCAGGTCGCCACTACCCACTGCACCTATCCACAGGTCAGGTTAAAAATTTTATTTATTGATTTTTTTGAGAGAGAGAGAGAGAGAGAGAGAGAGAGAGAGAGAAAAGGGGTTGGAGGTAGGAGCAGGAAGCATCAACTCCCATATGTGCCTTGACCAGGCAAGCCCAGGGTTTCAAACTGGTGACTTCAGCATTCCAGGTCGATGTTTTATCTGCTGTGCCACCACAGGTCAGGCAAACCTATGTATTATTAATTGATCAATGTCACCCTACTAAATTTAATTTTTAAATTAAAAAAGGAGAAATATATTTGAAATATAAATTGTGTAAATTCAGGATGTACAACATGTTGATTTGATAAATTTATATATTATAATATAATGCCACTGTAGCAATAGTTATCACCTCTATCACATCATATAATTATCAAAAAAATGAACTAAAGTGAAGCAACTATGATCTTCCCCCCTTCTAAAATAAATAAATCTTTAAAAATCTTTAAAAAAATAAAAAAGAATCAACACACGTACTGACAAAGAATTTGTTTCTGGATATGTGTTTATTTATATGAAAAATCTCATACAGTACAAAAATTAAATTAGATATATATTTAATAAATCACCTTTATTGAAAAGAATAACATCACAAGAAATCATACATTTAGTAATGTTTACTGAAAGGACATGCGACACTTGGGGTGAGGACTAGCATAAGCGATGGGGAACCTCTACAGCCGCTGTGAACAAACTATATCCTGAAGGGTCTACCACGGAGCACGGCATCACATATGCCCGTCACCTCACAGAGGCATTTCAGGGACAGTATCTTGGTTCACCTTGATCCTCACTCACCAAGTTCTGGATCAGAATTTGGTTTTGTTACCCACACCTCTCCCAGCACCTGCTGGGACCGGAGCACAGAGACATAAACCTAGAAAGTCCTCCTGCCTCGGCCACAAACCACCCACAAGTCACTTCTGACTCAGCTGGCTCCAGCATGACTAATCATGAGCAGAAACAATGTTGGGGAAGGACAGAGAAAGGGACCCTGACTCAGCAGAGGGACCACAAGCGGCTCTTCATGCCCTCCGTGATACCAGGAGCCGAAGATGGCTTCTCGGTCTCCCTGGGGAGGGCGCCAACTCAGCGGGGCTGGTGCCACGGAGCGGTAAGGGGAGGCGCACAGGTTCCCTGAGGAATTGATTGAGATGGCCTTCAACGTCACGCTCAACTTAAATTTTCTGTGATTTCAAAATCGTTTGTGGTTTGCCACAATAATTGTCAGGCGATGGTGGGACATGCAGACGGAAGCCTTACCTACACAGCAACTGGCTGTGGACAACAGACCCTTCCAGGAATTCAGCATGACTGTGGGAAAGACCCTCCCAGGAGAAAGTTTTGGGGTTTCACAGCTGAGCTTCCGGGAGTCATTCAAAGAGATGCACGTGGAAGAAGAAACGAGGGGCCAGACCTCAGTACCAAGTGAAGGCTACAGTCCGGCTGGAGGGAGAGCAGACCACAGAAGAGAGCTGGAGTATCCAGAGGAGAGGAAGAGGACCCCAGAGTGCTACCAGAACAAGGTAAGCGAGACCTGCCAGCCCAAGAGAAGTCAGGGACAAAGCAATATGACTAGACATGGTGATGGTCAACCTCACAGAGAGCACTGTCTACATCAGGGGTCCCCAAACTGCGGCCCCCTCAGGCCATTTATCCGGCCCCCGCTGCACTTCCAGAAGGGGCACCTCTTTCATTGGTGGTCAGCGAGAGGAGCATAGTTCCCATTGAAATACTGGCCAGTTTGTTGATTTAAATTTACTTGTTCTTAATTTTAAATATTGTATTTGTTCCCGTTTTGTTTTTTTACTTTAAAATAAGATATGTGCAGTATGCATAGGGATTTGTTCATAGTTTTTTTTATAGTCTGGCCCTCCAACGGTCTGAGGGACAGTGAACTGGCCCCCTGTGAAAAAAGTTTGGGGACCCCTGGTCTACAGGCTGTGCAGTGAGGACCAAGGGGCTGGACAGGGGCTGCACAGGGGCTGAAGAGACTATTTAAGGAGCTAGCTGAGAAAAGGTCTAAAAGAGAAGCAGGGAGCCTGGTGCCTGTCTGTGTGGGTAAGAGGGAAGGCCACCGGGCCAAGTGGTAAGCTCTGGGCATCTGTGAGAGCTCTGGGTGGCCAGGGCTGAGGGTGGCCTAAGGGCACATGCCTGGAGGTAGGCCAGGCCTGCTGGTTCTGAGCTGTTTTCCAAGAGCCCACAGACTCTCCCATTTAAGAAAAGATTGCTTGGATCTCAAAGAGAGGAAATTATTACCAATGCAGCTTAATATCTGTTAAGTTTTTGACTGGATCTATAAAACTATAGTGACTTTCAAGCTAAGGTAGAGCTTTTGCTCTGACTCCACCACTGCTGAATGGGCGCAGTCTTGATCCTTCTGACCAGGTAACTCAGCTCGTACAAAACAATCAGAGTCAATGTGAAGTCGTGAAAGGCAAAAGGCCCGCAGCAAACCAAAGTGCACATGAGCCCAGCTTGTCCATTTGCCATGAGCCCCAGGACCATCCTCTGTGAGCCCCAGCTTCCTCATCCATAAAATGGGTGTCCATTCTGCCTGCTTCTCAGATTTTTAAGAGGACAGATGAACAGATACTTTGTCCCGTCTATTTTGTTTACTATTGGATCCCGAGAGCCTAGAACAGGCCTAGCATTTAGATGGGTGTCCCACACGCCCCCCCAGATGAGAAAGCTTACACACTCCCCGGCAGCCGGAGGCCCGCCCAGCCCCCACACTTGCCTGGAGAGCACTGGGCCAGACCCAGTGGAGCCGCTGGCCATTCCTAGTGGCCAGGCTCATGGGGCTGGAACGCAAAGGGCAGCAGACAAGAGGGGGTGCCAAAGTGGATAAGGATCGGCCTGGGCAGCCATGGGGTCTAGAAAGTCTCCTTCTGCCCAGAAATCCTGGCTCTGAACCATTCCTTTAACAGACCGCACTTCTTACTGAGGGTTCATTTGATTTTTATTCTGAACTAATCTAGTTCACTTTTATTCTGAACTAATCAGGGATGGGAAAGCCAATCAGGGCCTATAATCAGCAAAAAGGAACCACGATTACCATGCAGAAATGACCCAAAAACAAAAGCACTTGACATTTCAGGACCGCAAGCCCAGCTTCCAATAGCGTGTGGAGAAAGCCTTTGGGGACCCCTGCTAGGCAACCCTGTGCCATCTGCAGCCTTGCTGTCACTCCTCACTTTACTCCACACGTGCTCAGCATATTTTTTCCCCTGTTGAATTCAATTCAATGCAACACAGCCCAGAAGGAAAGGGTGGGGTGTCCTGATGCCACCCACCTGTCCCGGTTCTGACCTGTGGAGAATGTGGAGATCCCCAGGGCAGACTTCTGTGTACTGAGCCTGTCCCTTGGGCCACTGTGGGGCAAAATGCTTTATGCCCAGTCTATCACGCAGGCCTTGGACACCCCTGGACTGTGCCTGAAGGAACCAAGTCTCCACGAGAGCCTGGGTTAGGACTCGCACCCTGGTCTGTGACTCTGCCTTTTCCATTGGGCCCTGAAGCATGGCTTTGTGAAAAGCATGTTATTCTTGGTCAACATATCATTATTCCTCAATGTAGTTACAAGTCACAGAGCAAAAAGGAAGGCAGTATCTTCTACTCCAGGCCTGAGTGCGTTCACATGACCAGTTAAGGAGACAACACACTGAGAAGGGTGAGCAGGTGTCTCGAGGTCACGCCCCTCAAGGAGGCGTAGCAAGGGGTTCATTCTCACATGTCATGGAACCCATTTCATTCAATATCTTTGCTGATGGGTTGAGCAAAGGAATTTAAAACATGCTTAACAAATCTGCAAGTAGCCCTGAATTAGGAAGCGTCGCTAATACCCTGAAAGGGAAGAATCTGATCCACAGTGACTTGGAACAGCTGGAAAACAGTAACAGATTTAGTAGAAACAGATCTGAGCCCAGGCTGGTTTCCTCATCTGTCAAGTAAGGAAACTCATTAGTCAATCCTTCCCCTGGGAAGTGGCAGGAGGGGGTTGAACTTCTACTTAGGTGGGCTGTGGGAGGGCGGGGGGCGGGGCTGACTCTGCTCTGCTCTTTACTCACAAATAACTTCAAGAATATTTAACCTCTTTGGGTGGGTCTCGCTTTTCTCACCTACGAAATGGGGATGATAATACCTACCTCGCAGAGATGTCGCAATTAAATGAGGTAATATATGGGCAGTTGACATGTGATAGATACTTACTCAAGAACTAACCTCCTCCACTCCCATGGCACATCCTGACCAGGACTATTCACAAGAAGTGCATCGCTCCCTCCTCCCCGTCCTCCCTCGGCCCCCATGCACATCCCAGCCCATTACCCCGCATGTGCGGCCTTCACTCACTGCCCTGGACACACCCCAGCATCTGGCTGGGGCTGCTGCACTGAGATACTCAGGAACACTGGGGCTCCATGATCTTTCCAAAATGCAAAGCTGATTCTGTCACTCCGCAGAGCTTAAGCTCCTGCTGCCCAGAGCCTGCAGGAATAAGCCAAGCTCCTTAGCCTGTGTGAAGGAAGGCCCTCCGGGATCTGCCCAGTAGCCTTGGACCCCTCTCTCTCACCTGTGTGCAAACAGACCACGCCAGCTGTGAAAGTGGGCTCTTCGCTCCCCAGTGCCTTGGCACAAATTCTTCCTTCTATTCCAACTACTTTCCTTCAGGTTGACCAGCAAACCCTTAATTTTCCAGCTTAGTTCCTTAATTCCCTTCCCCTGGACCTCATCCTCCCATCTCCACCTAGAATGAGTTCATAGGTCCTTCTCCTGTGGCATCCACTGCCCACTACTGCACCTTCCGGCTACTATCCTGGCCAGCCCACCAGCTCCTTGAAGTCTGCCTAGAGACTGATGCACCCGACACAGGGAAGCTACCCCAAAACACCTGCTGTGTGCTGTCACATAATAGGTGCTCAATAAGTGGAGTCCATGCACACAGAGGCACACATACAGATCCACAAACCGTGTGTAAGGCTTCAGTGTTGCTCTGATCATTATGACTCCCAATCAGGAAACAGGATAACTAAAGTGTACTTTCTAGGCTTAAACATAATCATGTCATTTTACATTTATGTAAACTCTTTACAGCCTTCACATTTGGTGGCCTGTTAGACTAGGAAGCTACCATCAGCCCCTCTCAACTTCTGAGGCTATGCTTTGACCTACATTTTACCTCAGCTCACTGGATGGATTATTTTAAGCCACATACAACTTCTCATTCTGATGAGCTGGGCTGTGATGATAATCTCTCGCGTTTGTACAGTACATGGTAATTAACAAGGCATTTTCATATACGTTATTTCATTTTTATTCTGACACCTTACAGAAAGCAAATTGGTATATTTTTTTCCATTAGACAGGCAGGAAATCTGAAGCTCAGAGAGGTTATCTAACCTGCAGCTATCGGAGAGCCAGGGAGTGAGGCCTTTAGAATCAAAATTTTAATCTTTTGATTCCCAGCCCATGGGTC
Source organism: Saccopteryx leptura (assembly GCF_036850995.1). NCBI lineage: Eukaryota > Metazoa > Chordata > Mammalia > Chiroptera > Emballonuridae > Saccopteryx > Saccopteryx leptura. Next base: position 289,775,315 of record NC_089505.1, on the reverse strand, counting down.
ACGTGCACGCACACACGCAGTGACACCATAAGCACGCAGGCAAACCGAGGTAAAGGTACACACTGGCATTCACACACACGTCCACACACAGCTGTCCCAGGGCCCTCACACCTAGACACAGCACCCCCACCCCCAAGGGAGACGCATCCCACTGGCTCTCCCCAGAGACAGTCAGCCAGACGTATGTGCTCCCTTCAGAACACACACCGGAAGCTGCTGACCCAGCATCCGTCGAACAGATGTCTCAAGTTGGTGTTTCAGTCGAGGGGATGAACTTGCCGGCTCTAGTCAGACACTTGCCCGGGCCTCGTGGGACAAGAAGCATGTACAGCCTGTGCCAGCTGGCTGGCTGGCCTCCTAGGGCCCGTCTGTGATTTTGGAATTCAGTGAAACGAATTGGCTTCTCCGGCAGGCAGAGCCCCCCTATTCAGGGCCACCGGAGTACCAGCTCTACAGAGCCACGGGAGCCCGCATGGCACAGTGTGCACACGCATTCACGAAAGCACACGCGCATGTGCCTGGCCTGCCCAGGTCGAGCCCGCAGACAGGTGAATGGCGGGGTGTACAGCGGGAGGATGGGCAGGGAAGGACAGAGGCTGACGGTGTGTGCGGCCACATTATATGCTTGGCACCAAGATCACTGTAGATGTTCAACTTCCACACAGCTCTCCCAGAGCTCATCAGCCCTTTATTTCAATTATTCAACAATATTCAACAAATACTCATTGACTGCCTGCCTAGTGGGTCTCATAATGATAACTGATGAAAGCCTTCTATCCCTCCCAAAATGTCAGGCTCCTGGAGGGCAACAACCCTGTCCTGTTGGCCCCTCTGAGTCCCCCATGGGTCCCCTGTCCCTGCACACAGCACGACTCCATAAACACTAAAGGCTGACCATGGTCGTGACTGCGGTTTTCCCAGGACCTCCTCCACACCGTATGTGTCATGCTGGGGCCTCGCTGCCTTCTGGAAGGAGAACTCACTAAGCACACACTCAGCAGACTGCAGCCCCACGGCGCTCACCTCTGTGGTCCCAGGGCCACCGTGAGGACAGGACCATGGCTGTGCTCATTATTATGCACCTACTGTGTACTGGACAGAAAGATAAATAAATAGGGAACTCAATTTAGAGGGAAAGATGTAAACATATTAGTACCTGACACTGTGCTGAGGGTCAGAGAACATGCCCATTCCCTGCCAGCAGCCACCTCTGCAGACCCCCCAGCCCGCCCCCTCGCATTTATTCCCTTAACAGCCCACACCGCCTCTGCACAGCCCCCCACCCCCTCTCCACCCGACCAGGACCCTTGTTTCATGGAGGTAAAAAAATCTGGATAGAACTACTTCACAGCCATGTGATCTTTGCCAAGTTTCTTAACTTCTTTAAGCCTCAATTCCTCATCTGTAAAATGGGATAATGACAGCAGGAGCCTCCTGAGTTATTGTGAGGATCAAGTGAGTTGATTGCTGGGCAAAGGAAATTCCTTCCACACTGTGCAAATGTTGCGTGGGACGATCATAAGCAATATCGTTAATTGCTCTGTGGCTCTCCGCAGAGGCAGCTGCAGGGCATGACCAGGCCCTGTGCCCAGTCCAGGTGCCAGAAAGGAAGGGCATCCCCCCATTTCACAATCGTCCTGGGACACCCACTGCAGCTCACTTCCCTCCCTGTCCTCGTCCCCTCTGCAGAGCCGAGCTCAGCTTCCCCCTGCCCCTCCCTGGCCCATGGCACCCACTTCTTGGCAGGGATGGGCTCCATCTCCCGCCAGATCACTTAGGGCAGGAGGGCCTTGAGGACCCAGCCCCTCACCTGGGCCTCCAAAGATAGCTACATTCCTGGCCATCAGGAGTTAGGTCTCCTGCCACTGGCCCCAGTTTTGCTTCTGTGCAGTGGGTGAGGGGAGAAGGGGCCTTGGGCCTGCCTGTGCCTGTGGACCCAGAAATAACCTTCTTCCCGTGTGCTGGGTTCTTTGCAGACTTTAAACCCACACCATTCACTCTCTCATCTGCATTTTCTGCCTCCTTCTTCAAAGGCCTGGCAACCCTTGGGCAGACCTATACTAATAATGTGCACACAGACAGGTAGGCAGGCAGGCTGACAGATATATAGGTATCCAAAATAAATTATAAGACTAAATTATTCGTGGTAGGTCCCTGCTTTAAGCACCCATATAGCATCTCATGTAAGCCACTCATACCCCTGCTCAGAAATCACACAGTGGGGTCGTACAGTGGGGTCGCACAGCGGAGTCCAGTTTCAAACACAGGTCTGGCCTGACCAGGCGGTGGTGCAGTGGATAGAGCATCGGACTGGGATGCAGAAGACCGAGGTTCGAGACCCCGAGGTCGCCAGCTTGAGCGCAGGCTCATCTGGTTTGAGCAAAGCTCACCAGCTTGGACCCAAGGTCGCTGGCTCAAGCAAGGGGTTACTCTGTCTGCTGAAGGCCCACGGTCAAGGCACATATGAGAAAGCAATCAATGAACAACTAAGGTGTCGCAATGGAAAACTGATGATTGATGCTTTTCATCTCTCTCTGTTCCTATCTGTCTGTCCTCATCTATCCCTCTCTCTGACTCTCTCTCTGTAAAAAAAAAGTAAAAATAAAATAAATAAATAAATAAAATAAAACAACGTTGGTCTCTCTTCATGGCAAGTTTAAAAAAACAAAAAACAAAAAAACAACAACACAGGTCTGTGTCCAAAATCCAACTGCCCCTCACTCAAGACCACACTGACTGCAAGGTCAGCTAAACCTGACATGTAAGAATATCCCACTTCGGAAATTCTGGAGAACCTGAAGCCTACACTGTAGGTCCTGATCAGCTCGGGGGTGGGCATTGTTGACATCACACATCTGCTCTATGTGCCCAGGCATCTAAGAGACTCCTCTGAGTGACAAGGGGATGTGCCATTATTATTAGCCTTATTCCTGAAGAGGTGACAGTGAAGCTGCCTTTTCTGTAAGAGGGATGTATTTAAACGACCCCTGTAGTGACTGTTATAACAAAGATCCTGCCCTAGGGGAGGTGTGTGGGCATCTGAGTATGATAGATACAGAGCATGCCCAGGGGCTGGCAGGAACAACGGAGAGTAGAGCTAGGGGAAACCCCACCCAAAGATGCCCCGAGCCTGCATACCAGGGCACAGGAAGCAGTCAGTGCCCAGGGAAATCAGTACAAGCCAGGCCTTTGGGTTGGACTTAGGTGAGGAGGGAAGCGCCCTGCCCATAGCACTGGCCCTGCAGGAGTGCACACGTGCACATGCACAAACACACACCTGCACACTTGCTGTGCCCCTCAGCACAGATAGGTACGCCCCCTCACTGCTGCAGTTTCTGCCACCCAGCAGGCAAGCATTCTCCTATCCTTATTCCTTCTCTTGTTCCTCCAGGAAGGTTAATTCAGTGTGTACAACAGATTTGTGAGTCCTACTATGTACTAGGTACCTAGAAAGGTACTTCAGTCTGAAGAAAGAGAGGGAGAGTGCAAGGAGGAGAAGCAATGTATGCAGAAAGAGATGAAGGGAGGGAGGGAGGGAGGGAGGGAGGGAGGGAGGGAGGGAGGGAGGGAGGGAGGGAGGGAGGGAGAGCGGGAGGGAGGGAAGACTAGTAAGAAGCAATATGTGCTCAGTACTATCTTTTTTTTTCAGTAGTATCTTAATCAAAGAATATGCATCTGGTGTGTGTGTGTGTGTGCACGCGCACGCACACATACACATGATCCCACAGTCACACATACTAGCCTGTGTATGTGAGTTGCTGCTGGGGATAAAATAACCCTACATCCACCGCAGGGCAAGAGCACTGTTACACAGAGAAAAGCATTCTCTGACCACTCTGACTTTCAGTCTAAGTGAACCTACCTGAACCGCAGCAGAAGAAATGTGGGCGGGGCTGTGAAGCATCGCAGCCTGGAGGCAGGAGGCACCATCTACTCTATCCCCCTTCACGAAGAAGGGAGCCTGAAGAGCACAGACGCCAACAGCACAGACTGCCTGGGTTCCCATCGCAGCACCACCATTTACTAGCTGTGTGACCTTGGGCAAGTAACCTAACCTCTCTGAGCATCAGTTTAGCCTTTAATAAGATTAAATGATGAAAATAATAGAGCCAACTTCATAGAGCAATTGTAAGAATGAAACAGGAATGCAAGTACAGAGCTTAAAAGAGCACCTGGCAGAAAATCAACACTGAATGCATCTTAGTTGATACGTTTCTGAGGCCAAAAGAAATTGGGAAGCAGCAAGATTAAGGCCCAGCCAGGGGCCTGGACTCCTGGCCAGTCACTGATTCAATAACTGGGTATCTGAGGAGGTCCCTCCAGCCCCAAGGCTTGGAATGCTCTTGTTCCCTTTCCTGTTTCCTATGCCTCCGTCTCCCCCTCCACACAGGGCCTGCACCCTACAGCCATCATTCCCTCTAAGCCAGAACCAAGACACTGGTCTCCTTGCGGCTCACCTTTGCCCATCCCCTAAAGGCAGCTCCTCCTTCCTCTGCCGTGGTCCTCATTTATCCAGCTGACTCGCCCTGGCTAGAGCACAGGAGATCAGACCCCCAGAGCTTGCCTCCTCCCAGCTTTCCCAAGAAACCCCCCATGTGGCTGGGGGACAGCAGGGTAAAGGGCTGCTGGGCAGGTGATGGGGGTTACCACATCCATAGACCTCTCTGTCCACAGCCAGCCACAGCGGGCCACCTCAGGTCCCCACCTGCAGCTCTGCCCACCGCCTGCCTGACCCTGGGTTCTGGGACTGCTCTCCTGTCAAGGAGTCCCACTCACTCTCACTGTCTTTTCTACGCTATCTGCAAATATCTCCTGAGCACCCCCTCTGTGCTCCTCAGGCCCTGCGGCCCTGCCCTCCTGGGGCAGCAGTAGGGCTGGGGGTTATCCACATCAGTACTTCTCAAACTCCAGAGCCTCTGATTCAGCAGGCCTGGGCTGGGGCCCGGGGTTCTGCATTTCTAACCTTTCCAGGGTGCTGCTGGTATTGCTGGTTTAGGGATCACATTTTGAAAATGATTATATAAGCTTCAAGTGTACAATATTATAATTCAACACCTATATGCATTACAAAGTGATCATCCCCAAAAGTCTAGTTACTACACATCACCACACAACTGGCCTCCTTCCCCCAACCTCTTCACCCTCTGGTAACCACCGATCTGTTTTCTGATTTTGTTTTGTTTGTTCTTTTTCTTTCTTTTTTATGATTCCACATATACCTGTAAGTGACATCATATGGTTCTGTCTTTCCCTTTCTGGCTTATTTCACTTTGCATTATACCCTCATGCACCCCTATGTTCATGGCGGCATTATATACAAGAAACTACCTGTATCCATCTACGGGTGAATGATTAGGAATCACATTCTGAGAACCACTGGTCCACAACAAACTGCAATTCAAGGCCAATTGAGCAAGGGCTTTTTTTTTTTTTTTTTTGTATTTTTCTGAAGTGAGAAGCAGGGAGGCAGAGAAACAGACTCCCACGTGCGCCTGACTGGGATCTACCTGGCATGCCCACCAGGGGGAGATGCTCTGCCCATCTGGGTTGTTGCTTTGTTGCAACCAAAGCCATTCTAGTGCCTAAGGCGGAGGCCACAGAGCCATCCTCAGCGCCCAGGGCCAGCTTTGCTCCAATGGAGCCTTGACTGCAGGAGGGGAAGAGAGGGATAGAGAGGAAGGAGAGGGGGAGGGGTGGAGAAGCAGATGGGTGCTTCTCTTGTGTGCCCTGGCCAGGAATCGAACCCAGGACATCCACACACCAGGCCAATGCTCTACCACTGGAGCAAGGGCTTTGATCAGAGAAAAGGAGAGAAAATTAGGCAAAGGGCACAGCAGCCAGAGAAAACAGTATAAACAAAGTCCTGGCAGCTCCAGGAAGCAGAGGAGTGAAAGGTGCATGGAGGCGTGGCCTGGAGGGCTAGTGGAAGGGCAAGTGGGGCAGGTGGCCACACCCCTTCTCTCTGGCTCCCAAGTAGCTGCTTTGTGCCAGGTACCCCTGGCAACTCTGCCAGGTTCCTTGGGCTCCAGCCCAAGCCCATCCTCCCCCTCTGCAGCAACAATGCACCCCTGCCCCAGGCCTGGCTTCCACAGGCTGCTGTGGGCAGTTGTCTGTGTCCCTCCCCACCCTCCCCAGGCGACTCCTTGGAGCTTCGGGAACCAGCCCAGAGGTGCCAGGGAGGTGTGCCAGGTGAGCCAGCACATGTGCTGTGGGCGTGCCCTAGTCCCCATCTACCGGCTTGCGTTGTCTGCACCAGGATCTGGGGCTGGTTATGTGTTTGTTGCCACTGGAGCCAGGGCAGTTACTATGGGTAGATAATAATAGCAATCGTAATCCCTCATAATTGGACCAGACTCTGCTGTCTGCAGGGCACTTCCAAGCCCATGACCTCATCTGACTTTCACAGCCACCCTGTAGAACAGGCACAGCTAGAGTTACCACCCCCACTCCACAGGTGAGCCAAAGCAAGCCCAGATGGCCTGCAGTCACATTTCTAGTAAGTGGCAAATTCAGGGCTGGGACCTGGGACTTCTGACTCTTCATCCAGTGTTCTTTCTCTACTCGCAACTGTCAGAACAGAGCACCTCATCTGCTGCTCTCCATGGGAGGGGCCAGAGGCTCTGCTGCCCAAGGCAGCACAGTCCAGTACCAGGAGGAGTTTGACCCGGCTGTCCCACCCTTTCCCACCTGTGGGCAACAGCTGACCACCAATTGCAAGTACAGGAGGTCCTTGGGTTACGACACAGTTCCATTCCTACGACAGTGATGTAACGCGAATTTTGCTGTAAGTAGAAACACACCCTAGCCTAAGTCACTTATCTATCCTAACACAGTTGTAAAATGATCATCTAGAATATAAAAACACAACTAAGCCACAGAAAAAGGAAAAGGACATAAATGTACTGTACTGTGCACTGTACTGTAGTAACAGAAAAAAATGTCAAAAAATGAGTGTAATAAAAAGTATGCTAATGGTGTAAACCGAAACACATCTCAATTGTTTTGTTTTATAGGAGTGAGCGTTGTAAACTCGAAATTTTATATGTCAAGACTGTCATAACCTGAGGACCCCCTGTACATGAACACAAAAGTTGTCTCCACACCAGTCAGGACATCGAACCAGGGGAAGAGGGTCAGGGTCACCTAATCCAACAGAAGAGCAAAGCCAGGCTCAAGGAGGACAGGGAATTATCCATGCCACAGCTGCCACTCGAGAGCACAGGTGGCCAGATGGCCCCAACTCCACGGCGGCAGGTCTGGGTCTGCTGCTGCCTGAGTCCTGGCCAGGAGGAGCCCAGCAGACCGTGGGATAACCTGGACTACCTGTTCTTTTTCTGTGGGGTCAAAAAGGTGGCAATGACCTATAGCCCAGGAGCCCTGCTTGGTGGGCCGCACCACGCATTCCCTCTCCGGCTTGGCGGGTATATGCACCTCCGCGGCACTCTGTAGGTTTCCAGGTCAAAAAGGAAGGCATCTGGGCTTCGTGCTTGTGTGTATGTGTCCATCCATACCAGGACCCACACAGACGGAGCTCTGCAGGGGACCAGCTCCCATCTGGACCCACCACTAAGTAGATCAGCTCAGCTTCCACATCTGCAAACTAGGGCCATCTGTCCTTGCCCCACTTGTTACAAGGGTTGTCCCTAAAGAACCAAATAGATGAAAACCACCCGGAAAACAGAAATAGGTTCTAAAAATGAACAAGCCCAGGAAGAAGATGAGCAGGGAGCAGGTCTCAAAGCTGTCCCGGACGGAGCTGACGCTCCAGAGTGCTGGGGCCCCACACCTGGTACCAGGTATCCACCCTGACTCCAGAGAAACAAACTGTGCCCCATGAACACACCCTGCTGCTCCCTGATACCACCAAGAGCCACTACCCCTCAACCCTGCTCAGGGAAAGAAGAGCAGGCAGAGGGAACTGTGAGGACCAGGGCATGACAGATAGGACATCCCAGGAAGGCCTGTGGCTGGCACAGCTTCCCCAGAAGGATGGGGGCAGGGTTTACTATTCACTGATGGGAGGTCTTTTTCTGTGAGTGGACACAGATCAATGAGGTCTGCAGGCAGCCTGCCAGGACCCTGCAGGGACTCCCACCAGTTTGCTGTTAGCCCCTCTATCTGATTTAGGCCTATCCTAGAGTTGGCCGAAGAGGAAAGAGGTAACCCTTCATGGAGTTCTGAAAACAAGGAAGTCACTAGCTCCATGGGCAAAGGTGACACTTGCTCTGAGCGTGGGGGGGGGGGGGTAGGGGATAGGAAGTCAACATCTCCATGATAACTGATGTCACCCTGAGCACACAGCATGCCGCTGCTCTGTGCCTGACTGTCTGCAGGAGGGGAAGTGCTCACGCGGCTTCACCTCTACCAGCCTCCTTGAACTTGTGTTTGGCCTTCCAGAAGGTAGTGAACACCCGGGGAAACAGAGGCAGCTAAAACAGGTAAAGTGACTCACCTGAGTAAACAGCTAGTAAAAGGGCAATCCCAAAAGGGACCCAGATCTGGGGACTCTGCAAGGCAGACCTAACATCTGCACAGACCTAGGGTCTGGACCTCTGCTCAAACACCACAGAGGGTAGAGGGGAGCCTGGGGCCCATAGCCTGACTACCTGCTCAGATTCCCACTCGACCACCAGGATCTGACCTCTTCGAGCCTGCTTCCTCATCGCCAAAACAGGGCTACCGGTCCTCTCTAAGCCCGGTGTGAAGGCCGAGTGGCATGGTCCAGCGCTCAGCACATCTGAACTGTCCTGACTTGGGGACATGCTCTCCCCCCACCTGGGATCTGGCTAGAAGGTCCCCAACAGAGCCAGCTCCTCACCTTGCGGTCCTCCTCCCGCTCCAGAGTGGAGCTGCTGGTGTCCCCGGGGCCACTGGAGGGCATTGCGGGCAGCTGGGCAGTGGGAGGCAGGCTGGGGCTGCGCAGGGCTGGGGGGCGGCTTGGCTTTGGGGGAGGAATTATCGTAGTCTTTGCAAGCGCGAGTTAAGACTTAGACATAGATCCGGGTGCTGAGTGGAAAAGTCCAGTGAAACTCTGCCTCAGTCTGCCTGTGGGTGTGGGCTTCCGATGACTCCACCTGTTGGGGGAGAGAAGAGGGGTCAGCAGGGCAGGGCACCCCCAACCCAGGCCCTGCCTGACCCCCACCTGTCCACAAGGCCAGGCCCTCGGCCCCGGGCCCTGCTGGCCTTCGAGGCCTGTTCCTCTGACACCACTTCCCAGCTCACCGGCAGCTCCGGCCAGCCCAGCCCTCCAGAGGGTGGGGGAAACGGAGGCACAGCACTGCCCGGCTTCCTTCAGGGCCACCTGCCTCTGAGGCGGCAGCAGGCTCCCGGGCGACCACGCTGCTCTGGCACAGTGGGAGCCACTTCTGGTGCTTACAGCTGCCTCCTGCCTCTTTCCTCCTCTTCATTCACGTCTGTTCATTCCTTTGAGAGCTTCCCACACCCCTCCCACCCCAGCCACCCCCTGGGAAATCCCAGAGGTCCCCGGCCCAGCTACATTTTCCTTCTAATCTGTGCCCCGCTCACGCCACCCCCACACAACTCCCACCCCACGTGGAGGAAGTGAGCGGCAGTCACAGGATGTAGTGAAATGAATGTCACCTCATTAGGACCAGCACTTGGGCCCAGAGGAAGCTAAGGTTGAACTTGGGTTGTGAACAGTTTCAATGCCTAGGTCTGTAGTGCTGGGCACCCTGGTGGGGAGAGGCCAAGGCCACACAGTGGTGGGGTGCGAGGTCCCTCTCTCCACCACCTCATTCGCCTTGGGAAACTGTTGGGCGTAAAGGGGGCCTCTGAATCCACACAGCTGAATTTTAGGGGATTTTCACCCTCCCTGTCTCAGGTATGGGCCTCAAGCCAGTGAAATAACAAAGCCGCAGGCCTCAGCTGGGGGTTGGGTGCTGCTGGGGCTTCAACCCTCTTCTGGAGACAGAGCTCTCCTGCTCCCCACCCACCCCAAGGAGATGTGGGCCAAACCCCTGCCTCCAGAGCGCCAGCCAGGGCCAGGGAGGGGATTGGCAGGAGAAGGAAAGTGGGAGGCAGGCTGGATCTGGGCCCACCCACACCCTTCCCCTTTCAGTTCCTGTTCTGTTTCCCTGGCTCCCCTCCCTCCAGGGCTTCTCTTCCCATCCCCCTCCAGCCAGGCTCCCTGGAAAACCAGGAAGCGGAGGAAGCACAGGCTTGGGTCTTCCAGGGACACAGTCCCTTCCCCGGGGAAGGGCACTGGGCTGGGAGGTGGGCACCCCAGTTCTGGCTTTGCCCAGGGTGTCGAGGAGGAAGCTGGGGGGAGCCTCCTGAGGACTAGGACAGGAGGGGCCCTATAAGTGAAAACTCAGGCCACAGGTGCTCCATGCCCCACAGGTGAACCCTAAGGGAATCAGAAGTGTAACGCACATGTCTAAGCTTAGCACAGTGAATGTCTGCTGCTCCAATACAAGAGGGAGTAGATGGCGACAGTGAGAGTAGCTCCACGTGTCCAACACTGTGCTAAGCACGTGACAGGCATTCCTCCTTGTTTGCAGTTGAATGTAGGGTTGAAAAGCTTAGGACTTGTCCATGTTCGGTGTCAAAGCACAGGCTTGAATCTAGACCTTTGATGCTACTCTGAGGGGGTTTCTCTGAAGCTCTATCCCCCAACTTACACCACCGCATAGGAACAACTCCGGAAAGCCCACCGGAGAACAGGTCCAACCCAGAACTCCACGAGGCTTCCATCCATCATAAGCCAGCACGTCCCCTCAAACCCTCAAACCCGCTCTGTTTGTTAGCACAAACATCCCCAATCACCCCCACATCAAAACCTTCAAAAGGATGTGGAAGCTAAGAGAGGCAGAGCCGGGTGAGAAAGAACATTGAACCTGGAGTCAGCAGACGAGGGTTCTAGTCCTGACTCGGGTTTCTCTGGCCCTGTTTCCTCATCCATAAAATTGAAGAGCCGGCCTGGATGACCCACAGGATGCCTTCTCCCTCAGCCCTGCCAAGCTGCCGGAGGCCCCGTGGGCAAAATGGCCCCAAGAACCCCAGAATGGAATCCAAGGAGACCCAGGCACAAAGTAAGAGGCAAATAATTCTGCCCTGAGGCCTAGAAACATCCAAGGGCTTCTGTGAGAAAACACTTTCGGTGAACCTCTGGCCACAGCGAGAGGAGGAAGGAAGCAGGAGGGAAAAGCAGAATCACACGCAAGGCGCTGACCCGATGAAGGCAGACACCCCGGAAAGGGAAGGAAATGCTCTTTCCTCCTCCCCTTCCTCCCGACACCCCCTCACGTCTGAGCTGCACACACCGTCCTCACAGCAAACGCAGCTGACATGGCCGATCTTTAGGTTCCTCTGTGTTCCCCAGTGGAACTCACCTGCCCCACATCATTATCCAGTATCATCTAATACCATCCAGCATATGGCCGGGAAGGCCACGCTCTGCACAACCCCGGGGGGCCCGCTGTGGTGGCCCAGGTCCAGGCCTAGACACAGTGCTTCCTGCCTGGCCTTAGAAGCTTCCTTTTTTCTCTTGAGTATCCCTGCCAAGGGGAGTGACCTGCTCCTGATCCCACAGTCCCAACCCAGCAGCATGTGTCCACCATGACAGTTCTTTGCCAAGTGTGAGCCTGCCACTCCTGTCACTCAGGCTTCCTCCACGCCCACGCCAAAGCTACACCTCAGAAAGTGCCACCAAAGAAAAATTCTTACCAAGACCCTAGAGCAGGGGTCCCCAAACTATAGCCCGCGGGCCGCATGGAGGCCATTTATCCGGCCCCTGCTGCACTTCCGGAAGGGGCACCTCTTTCATTGGTGGTCAATGAGAGGAGCATAGTTCCCATTGAAATATTGGTCAGTTTGTTGATTTAAGTTTACTTGTTCTTTATTTTAAATATTGTATTTGATCCCATTTTGTTTTGTTTTTTACTTTAAAATAAGATATGTGTTGCCTGACCAGGAGGTGGTGCAGTGGATAGAGCGTTGGACTGGGATGCGGAAAGAACCAGGTTTGAGACCCCGAGGTTGCCAGTTTGAGCGCAGGCTCATCTGGTTTGAGCAAAAGCTCACCAGCATGGACCCAAGGTCACTGGCTCAAGCAACAGGTCACTCGGTCTGCTGAAGGCCCACGGTCAAGGCACATATGAGAAAGCAATCAATGAACAACTAAGGTGTCGCAATGAAAAACTGATGATTGATGCTTCTCATCTCTCTCCGTTCCTGTCTGTCTGACCCTATCTATCCCTCTCTCTGACTCTATCTCTGTAAAACAAATAAAAAATTAAAAAATAAAATAAAATATGTGCAGTGTGCATAGGGATTTGTTCATAGTTTTTTTTATAGTCCAGCCCTCCAATGGTCTGAGGGACAGTGAACAGGGCCCCTGTGTAAAAAGTTTGGGGAGCATGGAAGGCAGCTTTTATCCTTCCTTATACTTCTAATATCCACAGTGGCCATGAATGATGTTTATAACAACAGTTTAAAAAAATTTTTTTTTTTTGTATTTTTCTGAAGCTGGAAACAGGGAGGCAGTCAGACAGACTCCCACATTCGCCCGACCAGGATCCACCCGGCACGCCCACCAGGGGGCGATGCTCTGCCCATCCGGGGCGTTGCTCTGTTGTGACCAGAGCCACTCTAGCGCCTGAGGCAGAGGCCATGGAGCCATCCCCAGTGCCAGGACCAACTCTGCTCCAATGGAGCCTTGGCTGTGGGAGGGGAAGAGAGAGACAGAGAGGAAGGAGAGGGGGAGGGGTGGAGAAGCAGATGGGCGCTTCTTCTGTGTGCCCTGGCCGGGAATCGAACCTGGGACTCCTGCACGCCAGGCTGACGCTCTACCACTGAGCCAACCGTCCAGAGCCTTCTGGAAAGATTTTTAAAGTGCAATGTGAAGTCACAGATTGGGGTGAAAAAAGAGGAGACACCACCAACAAAATTTTGGAGTCTGGGAAGCAGATCTGTGATGACCAAATTTCAGAGAGCACACAAAAACAGATATACCACACAAGTCCTTAAAAGACACTTGACATGGCCTGACCTGTGGTGGTGCAGTGGATAGAGCACTGACCTGCAATGCTGAGATCAGCAGTTCAAGCCCTGAGCTTGCCCAGTAAAGGTATATGTGAAAAGCAACTACGAGCTGGAGCTGTCTCTCTCTCTAAAATTAATAAATAAAATATTAAAAAAAAAAAAAGACACTTGACATGATAGCACCAAGTGCCTCCAGGACAATCAGTAAAAAAGAAATGTGTGTGAAAATCCAGGGGATGGAATAAAAGAAGTAAACCCCCTAAATAAGTGGTTTTCAACCTTTTTACACTTGGGGACTGGTGGAAATAGGAGAGTTATTTCAGGGACCACTAAGGCAGAAATCACCCTGAGCATTAGCGAATTCAACTAAGATCATTGGGTCTATAATCTTCATACAACATCAGGGTGATTAAGCGGACCAGCACAAAATTCCTGGCGGACTTGTCCACAGACTGGAGGTTGAAAAACACAGTCCTAGGTCCATTTCCCCCAGGAGTCCGATGGGTTATTCCCCAGAGAGCACATAACAGAGGGTCTTTGCACAGAGTAGACTAGCCAGTTGAGAACAAAGGTAATATACCAAAACCAAGGAGATGAAGGTTATTATAAACGTGATGTGGCCCTGGCCGGTTGGCTCAGTGGTAGAGCGTCGGCCTGGCGTCCAGGAGTCCTGGGTTCGATTCCCGGCCAGGGCACACAGGAGAGGCGCCCATTTGCTTCTCCACCCCTCCCCCTCTCCTTCCTCTCTGTCTCTCTCTTCCCCTCCTGCAGCGAGGCTCCATTGGAGCAAAGATGGCCGGGGCGCTGGGGATGGCTCTGTGGCCTCTGCCTCAGGCGCTAGAATGGCTCTGGACGCAACAGAGCGACGCCCCAGAGGGGCAAAGCATCGCCCCCTGGTGGGCATGCCGGGTGGATCCCGGTTGGGCACATGCGGGAGGGAGTCTGTCTGACTGCCTCCCCGTTTCCAGCTTCGGAAAAGTGAAAAAAAAAAAGAATAAACGTGATGTTGTATCCTACTGGCTTCTCTCTCACTGGGCTCCTAGAACACTGGCAGCCAAACCCTTATCTTCTTTTCAATCCAAGAGGAAAGGTCTAAGGATACTGACCCCAGAACCCAAATGGGTGTCCGATTGGCTTGTTGAGTCAACCAGTGGATCTGTAAGCCAACAAGCCCCACATTATGCTCAGACCTTCCAATCAGCTTTTTAGATTCCTGTTTTAACCTTGAGAGGACAACCAAGGACCACCAGACAGGCATCTAAGGGAAGCATCTAACTTGGAAGACAGATCCAGAACAAATAAACCAAAACTGAAACAAAACCAAATACAACCTGGAGGAAACAGTTTAGGCACAGAGACGATAAAACATGCATGAAAAAAGAATGCAATGCTATTAAAAGAGAACATAAAATAATTCCTAGAAATAAATATTGTGCTAGTAGAAATATAAAACTCAACAGAAGGGGTATAGTAAAAAGAAAAACAGAAAATAGGAGAGGCTGGAAAAGAAAGTTGGTCCAAAAAAAAAAAAAAAAAAAAAGAAAATTGGTCCAGAAGTTTTCACATCTGAAAAATAGGAGATACAAAGGGAAAAAAAGGGGATAAAATTACCAATGAAATAACTTGAGAGAATTTCCCAGATTGGAAAGACAGGAGTTGCCTGATTGAAGAGGCTCGCTGAAAGTCCCGCACAGCGGATGAAAACAGACCCACAGCAAGGCACATCACTGTGAAATTTCAGAACACTGGGACACAGGGAAAAGTCTACACGTTTCTAGAAAGGGAGAAAAAAGTGACATACAGTATAAAGGTTCAGGAATCAGAATGGTTTCGGATTGTTCAACACTAATATACTGCTGACAAAAATTAGAGGATATTTCAAAATGAATATGAAGCAATTAAAAAAAGAAACATTTGATTTTTTTTTAAACAAGGGCATCAGAAAAGCAAACGACAAGTCAAAGAAAGTTTTTGATTATGCAAATAAGATGCAAAACCAACTGTTGTTGGTGAAAATGCACTATACAAAAGACTGAAAGTACTGGAGTATCTGCACGTTCCCTGATCCTCTAATTTTTGTGAGCAGTGTATTAAAAACAAGAAGACAAAGGACCAATACCCTTGAAATTCTTAAAATAATTCTCTAATTAGAACTCTTTCCCCAACCTAATTATCATTTAAGTTTGAGAGTAGAATAAAGATATTTTCAGACACTCCTTTCTCAGGAAGCATGGGAAGATGTCCTCTAAGACGCTGGAGACAAGGGAAGGGAATCCGGTGAAAAGAGGCCAGAAGCAGCCATAGAAAACGTAAGTATAGAAGATCTAAGCAGTACAGCCTCATGGCTCGGGCATGTCCATCGCTGTGCCCTCTCCCATTCAATTGTTTTAACCTGACAAAACCACAGGTGTCACTCACCGTCTGTACCCTGCTATCAGAACTCAGAAACTGAATGGATTTGCATATTGACTGGTATCTGTCCTGTATGATATGCTCCAAATGGGGGAGTAAATCAAGCAAGAGGAAGACATGAGGTCTGGAGAACAGGAACTTCAAGCAGAAGGAAGCAAAGGGAAGGCTAAGGGAGACACAGAACAGCAACTACATGTGCCACACGTGCAGAGAACAAGAGAGTAGATAAAAAATGGAATGTTAACATACAACATTCCACATGACTGCTCATGTGGACTACCATACTGACTTTTATTATAAAGTGTAGCTGTGGCCCTGGCCGGTTGGCTCAGTGGTAGAGCATCGGCCTGGCGTGCAGAAGTCCCGGGTTCGATTCCCGGCCAGGGCACACAGGAGAAGCGCCCATCTGCTTCTCCACCTCTCCCCCTCTCCTTCCTCTCTGTCTCTCTCTTCCCCTCCCGCAGCTAAGGCTCCACTGGAGCAAAGATGGCCCGGGCGCTGGGGATGGCTCCTCGGCCTCTGCCCCAGGCGCTAGAGTGGCTCTGGTCGCAACAGAGCAACGCCCCGGAGGGGCAGAGCATCGCCCCCTGGTGGGCAGAGCGTCGCCCCCGCCCCCGGGTGGGTGTGCTGGGTGGATCCTGGTCGGGCGCATGCAGGAGTCTGTCTGACTGTCTCTCCCCGTTTCCGGCTTCAGAAAAATACAGAAAAAAAATAATAAAAAAAAAGTGTAGCTATAATAAAAAATGGAATTGAAACATATAATACTCAACATGACCGCCCTTGTGGAAAACCACACTACTAGTAAGAGGTGTAGCACAAATTAGCAAAAGGTACAAAGAAAATAAGGCAGATGTAAACACAAGGTAATTATTAACTTCCAGGAAAACAAAAAGAAAGTTAACTATTGTAGTTAATTCAGGCTCAGGTGTTGTATTAGTTGATTTAACAAATACATGTATATATATAAACGTATGTATGTACGTACGTATGTACATATGTATGTATGTGGGTGATACTACATAGTACATTAACTTCCTATTTGCTGTTGTTACAAGTTAGCACAAAATTATGGCTTATAAACATCAAAAATTTGTTTTCTTGAAGTTCTGGAAGTCAGAAGTACAAAATAGTTCTCATCGCCAGGCTAAAATCAAGCTGTTGGCAGGGCTGTATCTTTTCTGGGGTCTCTGGTGAAAATCCATTTCCTTGACTTTTTTGGTTTCTAGGGGCTGCTCACATTCCTTGGCTCATGGCCGCCTTCCATCCTCAAAGCCAGCAAGAGCCAGTCTTTCCCCTGCTGCATTACTCTGACCCTGCTCCCCTCACATCTCTTTCTCTGACTCTCCTGCCCCTGCCTTTTCCTTCGAAGGACCCTTGTAATTACATTGGGACCGCCCAACTAATCCAGGATAATCTCCCATTTCAAGATCTTTAATTTAATCACACCTGCAAGGTCCTTTTGGCTGTGTAAGGTTAATAGGTATATCCACAGGTTCAGAGGATTAGGATGTGGCTGTCTTTGGGAGGCTATTCTCCTGCCTACTACATACATACCTAGACATTAATATATGCATAAAATATTTTTGAAAGAACATTGCTACATTACTGTTAATAGTATGCCTACCAGAACAATTTGGGAGGATGGCTGGAGAGCAGAAAGGTTGGCCACGTAAGAGAACTAAATTCTTACTACATAGGAAGTCAATGAAAAATGTCTAAAATGGAAGAGTCAAAAAATACATACATTTCTCAGAAATGGAAGTCTAGAATTGCTAGAAGAAAGAGCTAAAAGTGCTTGCCTCTGAGAAGAGGGCGAGGTAGGAGTAGGAAAGAACTGCATTTGGTGAAGAGGTGTTAGTACGATGTGACTTCTAAATTATGTGCATGTACTACTGAGAGGAAATTAAAACAGTAACTTTTAAAAAGAGAGGATGGGGATGGGAATGAGGGCTTGCAACCAACTGTAACCAGTGTTTGGGCGAGGCCTCCATCCTCCCCACCACCTCTGTCGTTCTATGAAACCATCACATCCCACAGAAGAACCATTATGAGCTCCTCACACCCACATAGAGTTCCGTCACCAGCTATAAAAGTTGTACCTCCCTCCACGTCCCTCCACAACCCCCCTCACAAAATATTTAATTCTTGCAATACTTCATTTCCACCCAGTCCAGCCCATGCACAGCATGGTGTACCTCCCTCACATCCCTCCCAAACTGCACTTGCGCCTGCCATTGCTGCCTACATCCCTAACCACCATCCTGGCTCACTCATGAGCCCATCTCAGACCAAAGGCCCACAATTCAACCATCTCCTGGAGCCCCTGTCATGTCAGCTCCCACCCTCACCACTACACTGTCCCTGGTGCCATTCCCGCCTTCCTCACCAACCCTAACCCCATCAGCACCCCCTGAGCTGACCACCCCAAGTCACACCTCCAAGCATACTCCAGCCAGCAACAGATTGTCACCCCACAGTCTGTCCTCAGCAAGGGCCTGCAGAAAATGATCTTCCAGGAACAAAACCATAATTGCCCACGAACTTGAATCCTTGCTCCATCAAAAACAGTCCTGATGTTATCAGCCTAAAAGCCCCTTCCACTCCAGTTCAAGTCCACGGGCTGAATTGCTGTAGCAGGTCCTTCTTCCTCCATCTGAAGTCAACTTTTCTCACAGTGGACTTGGCTCATTTAAGCCTATCTAGTTACCTTCCCCAACTTCCCTGGGGGAGGGGGAGGGTGTTGGTTGTTTGTGTCGATCCCACTCCTCCCCTTAGACAGAGCGGGCACGTGACCAGGCAGGGCCAATCGGAGGCCTCCCGGGAAGGTTTTGGTGCAATGGAAAAATGCTAATAGGTGGGATGTGAGTCAGGAGCTGCGGGCTGCCGGGGAAAGCTCGCCCCAGAACAAAGGGATGAAGACCGAGGGATGGAACACTCAAATCATTGTCTGGGCCCCTGGATCTAGCTGTACCTGGAGGCAGGGCATCTGTCAGCCTCTCATAACGTGAGTGTGTCTGTGCCTTGCGGCTGACAGTCCTGACTCATATGCTAATCTCAACCTCCTGAAGTCCTCCCTGGGAGGCCCACTTCGCAGGTTCAAGTCCTGGCTGCTGTGCGATGATAACTTATCATCTGTGTGACCTGAGGCAAAACTGTGCTTCGGTTTTCTCAGCTGTAAAATGGGGAAAATAACAGTAGCCACTTCACAGGGCTGTTGTGACAATTAAAACAAAATGCATTAAAAATGCTTACAAGGGCGTTATAACACACCAAAAATACTTCATAAATTTTAAGTTAGTAGTTCCTGGCTAATCCAGCCCACAGCTTTCTCTCCGTCCTTGAGACCCCTGCAGTGCTGTGGGCCACACAACACAGCTTACACCGGAGACGTGCTCGCCACGCCCCTTCCACCGTGTTCGCCACGCCCCTTCCACCGCCAGGTCTTGCGCATGGAGCTTTACAACTTCAACATCTAGTTCATCCTCACATCTCACCCCAACCCTCTGAAGTGGGTACTGTTTTTATCCCCAGTTTCCAGATGAGAAAAATGATACATAGAAAGGTTGACAAAGCCGCCTAAGGTCATCCAGTTAGTAAGCGGTACAGCCAGATACAAAGCCAGGTGTGCCCCACCCTGAAGCCCATTTTTCCATGCTGTCGTGATCTCACAATTAGCCTGTGACTGTCACAGCCATATTAACTTTGGGCACGGATTGGTCAGAAAACAAAATTTCCAGGTAGTCTGCTTTTCCTAGTGAGGTCTGTCTGCTGGGAAATGGGGGGGGGGGGGGAGCAGGGGTGGTGCTAGACACACAAGTTTCTAATCAGTGCCCTGCCCAAGGTGGTAATCATTCATTTATTCATCCAACTACTTACTGAGCACCTACCAAGTGCCAGGTATTGTGCTAAAGGACATGCATGGTCCTATTCCACCTATTTATTCTCAGAACAATCCTATGAAGTTTATAAAGTAGGTTCTATTGTTATTTCATAGGAGAAACTGGGACTTAAAGAAAGAGGTTTATTACCTCTCCAAGGTAGCCCAGCTCAAAAGTCCCCAGAGCAGGATGACAAATCCAGGTCCGTCTAACTCTGGAGTCTTTACACACTTTGCAGCACTCAGTCGGGAGTTAGGATACTAAGCACAGACCCCAGATCATCTATCTGTGCCCTTGAGGTGACCTCAGCTCTCAGACAACAGCCTCAAGGCTGAATTTCCTATCTGAGCTTGGGAGGAGGTACAAATGAGCCCAGTGGGTGACAGAGGCAGAAGAGTGTCTTGGGCCCCAGTGTTCTGCCAGGATGCTAATAAGCTCCAGGCCTGGTAAGCTGGGGGCCAGCAGAAAGCTGAGGGGAGGCAGCAGGGCCTCCTAGACAGAGATGTCTATCTGCCATAGCCTCTCTTGGTCACAAGACCAGGGCTGGAGAAAGGGGAGGAAGAGGTCCCAGTGTCACTTCCCGATTGCTCATTCTCTCAGCACAAGTGAGATGTACGTCATCAGACCGTCAATCTAACTTTCAGAACGAGCCCTCCCACCCAAACCACCTGCTGCCCATTGAACACCAATAGCCACTGGTGACAGGTCAACAATCCTGCCATCCTGATCCCCACTTCAAAGTCCATTTGTCTGGCTCTGGAGTTACAGCAAGATGACTGTGGCTCTCCCACCACCCTCAAGGCCAGGGCACAGACAGCATGAATATATATGGTCATACCAAACCTGCTGCCATGTTGGTGGCTCATACTAAGCATTACCACGACACAGCCCCAAAAGCGAAGAGGGAGAATAAAAGGTTTATACTCAAAATAGACACTAGTAAGAAGCTGAAATGAACCAATACAGCTTTCCATAAAGGAGCATGTGTTTCTGAGAGTGGTGAGTCAGGAGAAGCCCTGTGGTGTGCTGTGGCAGTCGGACAGGCTTCCCACGCCCTGGAGTCAGTGACACAGGGTGGCCAGGCTGAAAGCCCATGTAAGAATCAGCCATGTGGACCCTGATGGGGCCCGCTGTCAGGGGCAGCCTAAAGCGTGGGTCTGAGCCTGTCCTCCCCTGAGATGGCCCACGGTCTACGCCTGTGTTCCTCTGCCCTCCCAGCATTCTCTAAAGAATGGTCCACACCCGCCAGCTGCAGAGCCTCTTTACTTGGCCTCCCCATGACCCTGGCTTCTGGTCCTCACTTCCCCACCCCATCCCACATCTCTGAACCCTCTAGGGACACTGAATGTTGTAATCCCCAAAGGGGACACTACAGTGGTTCTGCTGGAAGATAACTCATCCACCTGGCTTTTCTGGACTTCTTACGCCACTGAGCTGACAGACAAAAAAGTTACTCCACTGGCTGGAGTACTTGATCCTAGTTCCCAAGGAGAACTGGGTTGCTGGTACCCACTAGAGGCAAGGAAGGCTGCCTAGAAACCAGGGGATTTTCTCAGGCCCCTCTTAGAACTTCCATGACCCAAAGTAAGGGTTAGTGGAAAACTACAGAAGCCAATAAAAGTGTGTGTATGTGGGAGACAACCGAGGATTCAGATCCTTCAAGAATGAAGGTCTGGGTCACCCCACCAGGTGAGAGCCTGAACTGCTGAGGTCCTGGCTGAGCACAGAGGAAATGCGAGCTGGGTAGACGGGGGAGGAAGCCAGATTCCAAGTGTGGCCTTGTGAACAAAAATAGAAATGAGAACTGTAGTAGTTTTCCGTATTTTCTGTTTACTTGATAGATATGTGTGTTTATTTGTATGTGGTAACTTTTTATTTTTCTTCCTTCTTCCTATTATTTTATATGCAAGTTATTGGAAGTTAACTCTATAATTGAGTCTTTTTTTAAATTATTTTTTTATTATTATTCATTTTAGAGAAGAGAGGGAGAGACAGAGGGAGAGAGAGAGAGGAGAGACAGAGAGAGAGAAGGGGGGGAGGAGCTGGAAGCATCAACTCCCATATGTGCCTTGACCAGGCAAGCCCAGGGTTTCGAACCGGCGACCTCAGCATTTCCAGGTCGACGCTTTATCCACTGCGCCACCACAGGTCAGGCCTAATTGAGTCTTTAGGTAACAGAATATTCAGTGTGACTGTGACTGAATTTGAGAAGTTATTCATGTAGAATGTAGACAGTGAATGATATAATGATTGGTGAGACTCTTTTTCTTTCTTTCTTTTTTTTTTTTTTTTTGACAGACAGAGAGAGGGATAGATAGGGACAGACAGACAGGAACGGAGAGAGATGAGAAGCATCAATTTTTCATTGTGGAACGTTAGTTGTTCATTGATTGCTTTCTCATATGTGCCTTGACTGTGGGGTTACAGCAGACTGAGTGACCCATTGCTCAAGCCAGCGACCTTGGGTCCAAGCTGGTGAGCTTTGCTCAAACCAGATAAACCAGCTCAAGTTGGCGACCTCGGGGTCTTGAACCTGGGTCCTCCGCATCCCAGTCCAATGCTCTATTCATTGCGCCACCGCCTGGTCAGGCCTCAATTCTTCATTTGAGGAAAAGTAAGTTAAAATATCCTTCAGTGAGAAAGATAGCTGTGTCTTAACAGGTGGAAATACAGCTATTTTGTTGTTACAGGAGAAGTCAAATGTGTGTAAAAGGGTGCACATGGAAGTTGTGTAGCCAAAGCAGGAGACTATGCCAGTTAATTTATTCACCCTTCATTGCCTGCTCTGTAAAAACTGAGATAGTCCCTTTACAGATTTCTCTTTTGCCAGCTGGCACATGAAACTGGCAGTAGAGGACACTAGCCAGACGTCGAAGGATGTCTCTTTTTACTAGATCCAGTGTGTTCTCTTGGACAACCTGTCCAGGCGCCAAACCCTGCTTCCTCATTGCCCAGTCCTGTCCTGAGGTAGCTCCCCCAGCCCCCAGCCCCCAGCCCTTGTGGCATGCAATGTCCCAGATCCCAGCGCCTGCAGTGGGGGTGCTCCCCTGGCCCCCAGCCCCTGTGGCACGCTACGTCCCAGAGCCCAGCGCCTGCAGTGGGGGTGCTCCCTCGGCCCCCGGCCCCTGCGGCACACAGAGCTTCTCCAGCGCCGGGCTCTCACGGTCGGTGTGTGACAGTGAGCAGCAGTCAGCAGCTCCACCCAACACCCCCCTTGGGGAGTTCAGTAGCAGTGTGCTCCAGGGAGATAATTCCTCATCAGCAACTTTCCTCTGGACCCGAAAGGATGGATGTCCAGTGAGTTCCAGAGGACAGGTTTCCAGCAAATTCTAGCAACATGGCACCACAGTGACTTCCCTGTTAGCCACAAAGCCGTGGCCATGCCCTCTCCATTAAGGTCAGGATGTCAACTCTGTGCTCTATGAGGGCCTCTTCCTTGGGCACTCCATGGCATCCCTGGGGTAGTGGCTGTTCTCATATATGCCATTTGTATATTCTTTGCAGTTCTTCTTACTAGCCAATCTCTCATTATATCAACCCTATATTTAATATGCCTTTCTACTAAACTTTTCCTGTTCAAATCACTATGTGGTTTCTGCCTCCTCAACAGACCCTGACTGATACAGTCAGCCACAGCTTCAAAGGGCCTTTCTCCATTCTCAAGGTCCTTGAGCTCAATTCGGCATCCTTGCCAGCTAATCGCTGCTTGCGTCAAGCACTCACTCGGCAATCATTTATCGAGTGCCACTGCTGAGGCGAGCAAAAGAGGCCCTGCTTCTGGAAGTTCAGAAATGGACCCTCCGGCTCTCTCCTGCCCAGGACTCCGCTTGGCTCCATGCTCTTGGCTGTCTCCCCACCTTCAGTCAGGCTCCTCTGCTCTGTCTCCCGGGCTGGCTGGGGTCTTGCTCCCATGACTGCACACTGTGTACCCCTCACAGTCACACTCTGCCTTCAGCTATATTCTAAATCCTCCTCTGCTGAGAGATCTGGGCTTAAGTTAACAGAGCTCTCCTTCTGCAACACCTCCATCTTTATTTCCTAGATACCCCCATCTAGATAACTTGCAGTCACTCAAAATCCTGCTCCTCTAGAACCAGATGCCTTGTGTCTCCTCTGGCTTCTCTCTAAGTGGAAGCGGCACGACCCTCCCCTCAGCTGTCAAAGCCCAAAACCCCAGAGAGAGCTAAGGTCCTACCCTTCCCTCAGTCCCCACACTCCATCGGACACCTGGTCCTCGGGGCTCTCTTTTCCCTCCACCCAAGCCCTTTGCACCACGGGTCCTTGGGTGTCTCTACCTGCACCCAAGCCTCTCACCAAATACTTCCTGCACGTGGCTTCCTCAGTCAGAACCTATGGTGCCCGGTGAGAATGTTCTGGGATTGATGGTGGCAATGGTTCCACAACTCTGTCAAAGTACTAAAAGCCATCACATTGAACACTTTAAATGGGTGTATTATATGGTATGTGAATTATATTTCAGTAAAGCTGTTGCTTAATAAAAACAAACAAACAGGGAATAAAAACCTATTATACCAACGATTTTCACACACGGTAAAATCTAACCACTGGTCTGGCCCTATACAGACAGCCTGAGCAAACTGCTCTGTCCTTGCCCCTCACCTCTCCCAGCTGACCTCATCACTCCAGGGCCAGCCACTGTCCCCCAACTTATACCCCTTATTTCTACACTGGTGTCTGCACTCACACTGTTCCCTCCTCCAGGGGGCTCACCCACCCTTCCCCCATCCCTTAGCACCGCCCACCCCTCTCCATCATTTCTCAACCACACACCCAGGGGTCTTTAATCAGTTTCTGTGCTGTAGTCATTTAGCTTCTCATTTGTATATACCACAAATGTGTCTGTTTCCCCAAACAGAGTTCACGTCCTGCACCTTGCTGCAACCCCCAAAGCCTGGTGCTTCCCCCTCCTGTCCCGCGCTGCTCTGCGTGACCCCTGAGGCAGAGAGGACTGTGTGAAATCACTCCCAGGCAGCTGCAACATCCCCGGCACAGTGCTGTGGTGCCTCGAGTGGCCGCCCACAACCCCCACTCCAGGGGCCGCATGACAGTGCCCCATGGCACTACGCCAATGGGGTGGCCCTCTGCGGCAGCCCCAGGCTCCTGCTATACCTTTCCTAGGCCAAGTGTACACTTCCTGCAGGGTGTGCTGGCCCCTCCAGCCCCCAGAGGCCCCAGGATGAAGGGGGTCACGAGGGTCCCAGGTCCGAGTGCCCATGAACACAGGAAGCGAGGGGGCTGGTCTCCCACCTCTCCAGGCCCTGGGAGGCCGAGTCCCTGGCTTGCCTGTGACCGCTCTTTCCCCACACCATGCACAAGCTTCCCCTATCTGCACTTTTCACCCTCTTCCCTGACCAAGCAACCACCCACTCAGCTGATTCCTCCCAGGCCAGAACTAGAAGGTCCCCCAAAGGACCCTCCCCACTCACAAAAACAGGAAATAGTCTGTTGTTATAGAATTACCCCCTGGTCTCTGGTTGGCTTTTTCCTTACCCTCTGCCCCAACCAAAAGCAAACCATTCGTGGAAGGGGTCAAGGAAGGGAGAAGAAAGCCGGGACGCTGGGCAGCACACCCCTGAATCACTAGCCCCTGGCCCAGAGCCCAGTGCAGTTCTTCCTCCCCTGTAGCCCTGGGGATGCTCACTGGGCCCCACCTCAAACCCTGGCTCTGCCACTTGGAGAGGTGGACCTCACTTTCCCAATCTGTACAATGGGGCGAACGAGTCCCTGCTTCAAACATCTACTTTAAGATATGACAGAGTCTGAGCTCAGTGTTTAGCAGGGTGCCTGGCACACAGTTGGTACTTGATAAGTGTTAGTTTTTAAAAAGTATTATGTGATGAATCAGGGCAAAAGGCCAGGAAAGTGTCCTTAGGAAACCTAGACTCCTCCTTAAGACCACACCCAGCAGTGATTCTTGCTCACTCCTGGGAAGAGCTGCCGTGGCCTGACCTGGAGTCCAGAGCCCCTGGCCACCAGAACGGGTAACCCCTTTACCACAGCCCCTAACCTGCCATCATGCCCTTAGCAGTCTCTCACAGCCACAAACACACACAGACACGTACACAGACACACAAAGACACACACAGACACATATACAGAAACACAGACATGCACAGAGGCACACACACACAGACACACATAGAGGCACACAAACACATACACAGACACACAGACATGTATACACACAGACACACAGAGACAGACACACATAGAGACAGACACGTACATAGACAGACACAGACATACATAGACATGTACACAGACACACACAGACATAGAGGCACACGGACACACAAAGACACAGACAGATAGACACAGAGACATGTACACAAACACAGACACACACACACAGACAGACACACACACAGATGCTCTTACACAGACAGACACGGACACCCTGACAAAAACACACACTCTCTCACTCCTCTAGGATTCAGGGCTCCCGGCTCTGAGAGAGGATTCTGGGCAGGGCCTCCCCAGCACATGGGCCAAAGAGGCATTTGGAAACCAGCTTGGGAACCTCATAACCATTCATAATATTGTTCTAAGAGAAAATACAAAACATTGCCCTATAACAAACCTTTGCAGTAGAATTCCTGCACGAGCTAGAACTGACTGTGCTAGAAAATGAACAGAACAAGAAGAGAAGGCTGCATAAACTTAGTTTGCCTTTGCAAAATTAATACCAATTACAAAAACATTTATGTGAACTGGCTCACCATTTATACTTAATTAGCATGCAGCACAATTATGCATACCATTAAGGGTATGCCAGATTAATTAAGCTGTATGTTTCATTTGATTACACCACCACACCCTCAGTCCATAGATGCCCAACTTTCACAGGGCTGTCCTGTGACAGGGGTACGTGCATAGGTCTATGCAAACCAGACAAATGTTATTTCCTACACACACATCGACAGTGGTTCCCCCACCACACCCAGCGGAGACAGCCTGACTCGGCCTTCTTGCCAACATGGCCACCACAGAAGCCCCTGCCAAGGAACCATCTTCCTCCCAAGAGCCTCCTCTAAAGGCAAAGGCACTGCGAAGGTCTCCCCACAGGGGTGGCCGCATGTCACAGGGGTCACAGGGGCCACAGTACAGCCCAACAGCCACCACGTGTACCCGCCCACAGACCAACGTCAGCCCAAGCACATTTCCCAGACCCCTCCAGGACCTTGCGCCCCTTCCCTGGCAACAGTGCCAGCTACCAGCTAGGTCCCCACTGGTCCGCCCAGGCCCTGTGGGCATCAGAGCCTTCCCTCCCGCCCCCTCCACTCTCCACACAGCCATGGTGGGCAGCTCCTCACAGATCCCTCCCCTTTATTAAAAAAAGGAAATGACACCCCCCCCCACCCCATCCTCCACCCCAGTTCCCATTTAGCTCAGCAGATGCTTTTCAAATACAGTGGGCTTATCTGGGTTTGGGGAACAAGAGAGTCAATGGAATATGACCCACAGACCTTCCCAGGAATGAGGAACTCAAAACTGACTGAGGGGACTGGCGGCCAGGTCTCCTGGGAGGCAAAGGGCATGAAGAATCTCAGTGAGCAGAGAGGAAAGGTATGCTGTCCTCGGTGCCAGCCAGGGAACACGCATGGCTGGACTGGAACCCTCCAACACCTGGGAGGCCCAGTGAGTAAGGAGCCTTTTAAACAGATGACATAAAATATCCAGGTTCAGTGCAAGAAGCAGTGTTCAAAACAAGCAAACAAACAAAAACACAAGTTTATGAGGTTATCTCTACATTGCAGATGGCAAAACTGAGGCTAAGAGAGGTTAAGTGACCTGCAGGACCAGGACACTCAGGGGTTAAAAGGTGGCGGGGCTGAGGCCACGCTGCCTCTTGCCTCAGCGCTGCTGCTCTGGCTCACATCATTTTTCTAAAAATTCTTTGGGAACTGCCCTTCTTGTGACACTCAAAAGACTTGTTTCTATTTTATCTATTTATTTTTTAATTTAGAGAGAGAGAGACAGGAATATTGATCTGTTCCTGTATGTGTCCTGACCAGGGATCAAATCAGCAACCTCTGCACTTCAGGACAAAGCTTTAACCAACCAAGCTATCCAACCAGGGCAACTCATTTCTATTTCAGAGAAACAGTTTTGTTTGTTTTGTTTGCTTCCCCAAACTGTGCCCTGCCCTCAGCTCATCCCCACCTACCTACCTCTGCAGACCTGCAACTCAATGGAGGGCAGGTGTCAATTTGGCAATTCATATACCATTCTCAGAGGGTGACAGGATGTACCCCAGGGCATGCATCTGGGGGGGTCTAGGTCTAGGGTCTGTTCACCTTTGGGGGGGCTCTTCAGAAGCACAAGCATCAGGGCCCCTAACATCAGTATCCCTGATGCATGTAGTATGAATGCCTGCTTAAGTCACTTCCCTCCTCAAAAATGTCCAGGGGTTGCCACAAGTTATGGAACAAAATGTGCCTGCCTTTCTAATCCCGCACACCAGACCCTGCCCCTCCCTGAGCCCCCACCTCCAGTCCTGGTGACATAGGCAGTCTCCTTCTTCCAGCCTGGCCCAACCCAGTCTCCACCTGGGCAAATCCTAACTGCCCTCAAGTCTCCACTCTACCCCTGCCTCCCACAGGAAGCACTCCCAGGTTCCCCAAGACTCCCCCAACCTGATCCTCACAATAGATGGCATCTCCACTCACACAGCTGGCTTCCTTTACCGGCTCAGTCGCCCAGCCATTCCTACCAGCTCTGTTTCCCGAATGCCTCGCAAAGCACCCCTTCTGCATACCCATGCTACTTGTTCCCC
The DNA here is from genome assembly GCF_036850995.1 of Saccopteryx leptura. Taxonomy (NCBI): domain Eukaryota; kingdom Metazoa; phylum Chordata; class Mammalia; order Chiroptera; family Emballonuridae; genus Saccopteryx; species Saccopteryx leptura. Next base: position 289,747,226 of record NC_089505.1, on the reverse strand, counting down.
GGATTGGATTTCTGCACAAGCCTTCTGCCTGGAATCCCTGTCTCCATCCACATCTGTCCAATTTCACCTCCTTCATGCCCCAGGGTGCTTTCTCAGATATAAATATGGGCACATTACTCCAAGTCCAACAGTCACCAAAGGCTAACATCCCAGCCTTTCATGGTCCAGCTCTGTCCCAGCCCTCCAGCCTGACATGCCATCATTCCTCACTTCCCATTATGCGGGCACATTGGGTCAGAAAATGCCCTTGACTACCTGGTTAGCTGCTCGCCACCCTTCGAGATTCAGATTATGTATCACCTCCTTTAGAAAGCCTGCCCTGTCCTTCCTCCCCCTGATAAGCTGTCCCTCCTCGGAGCCCCGTGGAGCCCCTGGCACACTGCCAGGGCTCTCTCCACCCACCTATGATGTAATGGTCACCCTCTCCAGACTCGTGCCTCTGCTGTGGGCTCCTTGAAGACCAACTAGTCCTTTTCAGCTTTGTAGCCAGTGCCTGGCACACAGTAGGTCTTTAATAAATAAATAGACAAACTTCATTTGTTGATCTGAAGCAAGGGACCTCCGAAGAGAAAACCTGAGAGCTGCTGAGCTTGCCAGCTTGGGGCCTTGGCACTCCAGCATGCTGAACCGCTGCTCGCAGACTCCGGCTGTGTGGAGGGTGTCGACAGAAGAAAATACAGAGGCAATTGCCCAGCCCCACTGGGCTTCCCACCTGAGCTTCCAGTACCAGGCAGGCCCTCAGGCCACCACCAGTTGGGCTGGGAACCACCAGCCTGTGAGAGGATGGCAACAAGTACTACATTGTTGCTGGTAATAAAACCATTAGGAACTAGTGCTATGTGCCAGCTGCCAGGCCCTGCTGTAGTCTGGACCCTCCCACGCCTCTAGGCCAGGGGGCAGAGCCAGCCCTGCCAGCAGGCCCAGAACTCAAAGGAGAGGCCACTGCTGGCTCTGGGACCAAAGAGGCCAGAAGGCAGGGCGGGAGAGGGTTCAGGGCTTGGGGAGCCTGCTGGGTCCCCAGTGAGCACAGACTCGAAAGGAACTGATGAAGTACGTCAAGAGTAAAGGCCCTGGGATCAGACAGCCAGGGCTGGGGGACTCAGAGATCAACCAGCCAAACCCTGGCTTTACGGAGAGGAATGGGAGCCCTAAGACCCCCTAAAGAGTGAGGGAAAATGACACTTGTAGGGTCTTATAGTGCACTGGGCCTTCATGGGCATCACCACACAGTCCCCAAAGTCTCTCTCATGCAGCCCTGTCATGACCCCCCTTAAAAGAACTCATACCTCTTGAGCACCTACTATGTGCCAGGCAAAGTGTTGGCTGTTTTCATAACATTTCACGTGATTCAGGTTAAGATGTGGCTTCTCTCCCCATCCCTGATGGAAAAGCTGCAACTCAGAGATGTTTAGGTCTCAAAGTAACTGAGTAGTGGTGGGGCCGAGACACTAATCAAGGGCTGCCTGCCCCTGGGGTTTCTGCTTTGACTGCACGTCATCCCTTCCAGCCTGGTACAGAGGGGAGGTCCACAGAGGGACCAGCTCTGAGCCTGCCTCCATGTTACTTTATCGCCCCGCTTTATTCCAGGGCAGGACAGGGCAAAGGAGTATGCATACCCTTCCTCGTGTCATATTCAACAGGGGCAGCCTCAGAAGGGAAATCAAGCTCTAAGGGAGTACCCACGGGTCGGGGCTGAGGCTGGGAAAGGGGACTGTGGAAGGGGAAGGTGGGTGCTGTTGCCAGGCAACAGGCAGAGGAACTACTCTCTGCCATTCCTCACCTCTCCACCCTATCACCTGGGTCACTGCCACCTGCTCATGGCCTTCAGATCACAGAGCTGGATACAGCTTGAGCCCACATGCCAGATGAGTTCCCTAGGAATCCCTTCCACTCCTTGGCATGGCCTCCTGAAGCCCCACCTGGTCCTCTGCAGATCACTCTATGTCCCTATGCTCTATCCCTGGCCCGGGCCCTGGTCATACCTCTAGTTCCCAGGGAACCATAGAATGAAGCCTTTTGGGAAAATCATCAATGATTTGTTTCCCATCCTGAGTCAGAACTGAGAGTTTCAAGTTACCACCCTGTAAAGCTAACTTGGTCCACTGCCCTGGTGGGTACCTGGATGTAGCCAGCCAGTGGTTGGCCACTCCCACCAAGTCCCGCCAAGCTCTGGGCTTTGCTTGGAGACCTCAGGCTCTGCAGTATTTCTCCCTGCAACCTTCCCAGAGAAGACAAGTACCTGAGAAAGCCTGCCCTTTGCTGTCAGTCTCCAAGTCAGTTTTTTTTTTTTATCATAGAGTCCACGCTTCCAACCCTAGAATGACTCAAGTTTTGTTCATGTTCTTACCCAGAAGCTTTAAAAAGTATGGTTTTATTTTGGTTGTCATTAATAAAGTAGCATGTGTGTATTTACATTTTTTTCAAAGGTTAAAAAGCATATAAAGTAAAAAGGCAGTCTTTGGACTGACCGGTGGTGGCGCAGTAGCTAGAGCGTCGACCTGAGATGTTGAGGTCTCAGGTTCGAAACCCTGAGGTCACTGGCTTGAGCACAGGCTCTTCAGCTTGAGCATGGGTTCATCAGAATGATCCCATGGTCGCTGGCTTGAAGCTCAAGGTTGCTGTCTTAAGCAAAGGGTCACTGGCTCTGCTGTGAGCCCCAGTCAAGGCACACATGAGAAGCAATCAAGGAGCAACTAAAGTGGAACAACTATGAGTTGATGCTTCTCATCTCTCTCCCTTCCTGTCTCCCTCTCTCTCTGAAAAAAAGACAGTCTTTGCTGCTGTATACCCTTCCATGCATGTACAGCCAATAAATGTATATATATTTAAAATTTTTTAGAAAAACAAGATTACACTCTGCATACAGTTTTTTGGGGGTAACCCAACCCCATATTATGGACATCTACATGTCAGAATAGACATACTTGCTATCAAAGGCTTTGGGGAATCTAAACACATCCCCTTTTATCCATAAACTTATTTATTCTTTCAGAATCTACAATATAGATCACACATTCCTTCAAAAGGCCCCTTCCCAACAGGTTCTGCTTGCTGGAGTGTTGGAGGATCCCACCCCTGGCATGGGCCCCAGCATCCTCTCCTGCTCCTCCCTGGGTCGTCTGGGGGAAGCTCTGAGAAGTTTGTTCCCAGGTCCCCCAGCCTCCCAGTCTGGGCATTCCCGGACATTCACTATGACTCGGCCCATATCCAACCCACAGCTCCATAAACAACAGATCTGACCCCCCATCCCATAATGTTCCCTCTAAGCATCTTTAACATTTTCAAGTAAGGACCACTGAAACCCAGGGATCTGGCTGATCTACTGGGTCTAGAACATCACCTGCACCGACCCCTAGATCACCTACACAGTAACGCAGCATCAGATTAGGAGTCTGGTTCCAGCCCTCCAGTTACTAGCTGTTTGAGATAGTTGGTCCTCTGTCCCCTCTGAGTACCCAGAGGGGAAGCTAACAACCAGCTCTGAATTGAAAGTGACCTTGACATTTGAAACAGAAACAGAGAAGGGAGATCAATAGAGATGACAATGAGCAAGGCATAAGGGCAAAGAGAATATAGGAACCTGGTAATAGACGTAAATAAGGCTGGAAGCTTTAGGGGTCAGAGGGGACTACAGCAAGACGGGAGTGGTCAAGGCTGTTACAGTTGAAAAAAATTCCACTGTTCCCTGGGATTCAGCTAGGAAAGCCCCAGGCCTCCGCACCGCCCACCTTCACTGTCCTCCAGACAGGCTTTCAATGTGATCAGCAAGGGAGATGTGGCCCTGACCACTGGCTGTCTTTGTTCCAGGCTCCAGGCACCCGCAACCACACCTGGGGGCTGCCAGACAGGGACACACCCCCTCCAAGTTGGGGGCTAGTTCTGCCATATGTGCAGGGAGGGGGGAGGACAAGACAGAGTCGGGTTCTGCACCCCCATTCACAGCCTCCTGTAGGAATGTTCTGGATGCTGAGGCACCTCAGCCTCAGGGAGGGAATGTGAAAGGGGAGCGAGACCTCTGGAGGCCAGGTAAGGAACCCTCCCCACCTCCATTCACACCATGATAGCCATCACTAGCATGCAGACCTGACCCTGGCTGGTGTTCCCCTTAATCACCACAACCTCTGGGGTTGGTGTAATTTAAACCCTGCTGTTTCTCTCCAAGTCTGAGCTCTTAAGCTCTAGTCTATAGAGTATAAAGGAATCATCAAGATCCTATACCAGCCCTGGCAGAATAGCTTGGTTGGTTGGAGCCTCCTCCTGAGGTTCAGAGGTTGCTGGTTTGATCCCTGACTGGGGCAAATGCAGGAGCAGATCAGTGTTCCTGTTTTTCTCTCTCTTCCTTCCTCTCTCACTGAAATGAATTAAAAAACAAACAACAACAAAGAAAAAACACGATCCTATACCAAAGTTGGTCCCTTCCCCTTTTTCCCTTTCCTCCCTCTGTCTTGTCCCCATCCTACTACCCAAAGCCACCACACACAGAGCAGTTCAGAATGATTCTCCACAGGCAGCAGAGGAGTTACATTACAGAACATAGAGGCCTGCTCTCCTCAAATCAATAAGGGGCTTCAGCCTGGCCCTCAGCAATTCTGAGACCCTGTTCTGCCTCCCCAGTGGCTCCCCCACACACCAGCTGCCCCATCCCTGACTGCTTGGCTTCCTCCTCTCAGCCTGGAAGCTCTACCTCTGTGCTTTGAAGCCTAGCTCAAGTGCCACCTCCTCCAAGAAGCCCTCCCAGGTCTCCTCAGTTGGTTGTGATCTATTAGAACTTTATTTCTCCCTGTGCTGCAACCTTGGTCTGTGCTCATTAGTTGGTACACCCTAAACTCACTGTGTGTCTCCTCAAAGCCTAGCACACAGCCTTGCCCACAGGAAGTGCTCAGTAAGTCTCTGGAAGCAAATATACTGCACTCAGGACAGAATCAGAAAAAAGAGCCATACAGCGTGAGAGATGGAAGGCAGACACAAAGACAACCTGGCAATGCGGCTTGTTGAACTCAAGAACACACTGCTAAGTAGCACTGAGGAGCCTCCCACCTCTGACAATTTTCAGTCAGAAGCAGTATTTTCATCATCAGTCCAAGATTTTGCAAAAGAGGCAGAAAGGTGGACAAGACTTCTCAGGTCACTTCCTGCAGTGCCAATCCACATAAGCTGCCCAAATGACAAAAATAATTACAACTATCTAACACTGAACACTTATACTATGCATATTACCTTGCCTTTAATCCTCACAACCACCTCGAGTACAAGCTGTTTCCACGTTACAGGTGTGGAAACTGAGGCACAGCGAGACTAAGTCAGCTGCTGGATCCCACAGCTGGGAAGTGTCAGAATGCACCTCATTCTGCCTCCATGGCCCTCATTTCAGCTACTCTGAAACAGACTATGTCTAAGCAAGTTGCATCTAACCCCACACAGCTGTATACAGTGTACACAGAAAGATATGTACACAAAAATATGCACAGAGATCCACTTGCACTGCACCCTGTTCTAATTACACACTTAACAAATGAAGACAGGCTTGAACACACACACATCCCTGACACTACATGGATCTCAGGTTTTGTAGGTTTTTTTAGGGAAAAAAATAATCAGAGAGAAATGACTGAAAAGCCCTCAAGATTTGAGTGGAGAGGAACCTGGCCCCTTTAGTTTACTATTAGAGCCTCGCTCGGGAGCAGCCAAGCACACAGCCCACAGAGACACCCAGCCTCAAAGGGCAAGCAGGTTCCTGACAGGCTCCACTCTGTTAGATACCAAAATGGAAGTAGAATCGATTCCCCTGCACCATGCCTTGGCCCTAACTGTTGCCTGCTCCCAAGCTAGAGGCTAGAGACACATTTACTATCAGTGGGGCACAGGGTGGGGAAGGGCAACATGGGCACCAAGTCAGGGACACCAGGCCCACACCAGCAGAAGGCAGCAGGAAGTACGGAGGGAGAGAAGCATGTGACAGGCACACAATTGGCCTTCTAGCCTCAGGCTCAGGGTAACACTTCCAACCCTGGAAGAAAGAGGGCCTGGCTCCACATGCAAACAACCCCCGACCCAGCTTCAAGAATTCTCAGGGCTCAAAGTTCTCTTTCAAACCCTAAATTCTAAGGCTTGGGTTCTAAAGGTAACATTTCAGGTCCAAGGATGAGGAAAGAATGGTCTATTTTCACCCCCATTAGAGAAAAGGCAAGACTGCTCTGAGTCCCATTTCTATCTGGTTCCCCAAAAAAGGAGCCTTGAGGGAGTATGGACTCTTGCTGGGGAAAAACTTGCGTCTTTTGGGCCTGAGCCCAATGAACTGGCCTAAAAGTAGGCAATGGCCATTTGGGGGAGGCAGAGCAGCAGCAAGTAGAAGAGAGACAGTGTATGGCCACCAAACCCTCTGCCACTAGGGAAAGGACAGGGACTGAAACACAGATGGGCAGTAAGCATCCCACCATTCAGCAGTCATGAAGGCCCCATGTAATGTCCAATGGGAGGACCCAGAGGCAAGCAAGGCAAGGTCCCTGTCCCTGACCACAAACTGGTAGGAGAGAAAACACACATTGCAGCAGCTCAGGAGAGCTGTGCAGGAGACAGTCTAAGTTCTTCAGAGAGCAGGCCCAGCCTCACTTCTTCAAGGCCTGGTCCCTGGGCAACTATTTTCAAGCTTCTTTTCTTCCTTGCAGGCTTTTACAGAAGACCAATCTCACTGACGTGTGTAACTGTGATAGTAACATATCCACAAGGGACTCAAGTGCTTATTGTCAATTGGATCTGGGAAGAAACTTCAGAAATTATGCACAAACATCTGTAGGAATTACAAAAAAACACCTTGGACACACACATGTGTAAGCTTAACTGAAAGCTGTACTTCTACGCCCTCTGTGGAGTCAGATGTGACAAGCCTGTCTCCTGCAGCCACCTCCCCCACCCCACCCCCGCCCCGCCCACACCAACGCCTAGGCCACCTCTGCTTCCAAGAGTCCATCCCCCTAGGGAGGGGGCTGCTCTCTCTCAGACCTCCTTTCCTTGGGAGCCTTTTCCTGATTACTGCTGTGTGGTGAAAAAGAAAACCCACCCCACCCCCATTCCTGGGCCTGAAATTCCACCATGACAATCAGAACCATAGAATTAAAAAGTTGGAATGGGCCCTGGCAGGATAGCTCAGCTGGTTAGAGCATTGTCCTGAAGTGCAGAGGTTGCTGGTTTGATATTTGGTTGGGGCATGTGCAGGAACTGAAATGATGGATGTTCCTGTCTCTCTCTCTCTCTCTCTGTCTTTCCCCCCTTCCTCTCTCGCTAAAAATCAATAAAATAAACATTAAAAAAAAAAAAAGTTCGAATAGACCTTCAAGCTCCAGTACAACCTCCACCCGACAGGGGAATCCTGTCCACAGACACCTGTGGCAGACAGATGGTCCCCTCTCCTATGCTACTCCAATGCTCGGGGAGCAGTCATTGCACTGTGGACTCAACCCCTTGAGTCTAGAAGGAATTCACAGGCCTCCTATTGCAGGCCCACGTGCCTGAGCCTGGAGCTCCGCTTTTGATGAGTAGCTGACGACAAGCACAGAGCTGGACCAGCGGCTAGAGAAGGAGCCAGAGCCCAACGAAGTGGGGCCGGGAAGGGAGGCAGGCAGGTGCCAGACCCGCTGCGCAAGTTCGCCTGGGGCCCCTGCCTTGGTGCAGCACATGCGCACTCACGCACATAGGCTCACACTTTCAGAGTTGCCTGTCAAACAGCCCAACCAGCGTCTAGAAGTGACCTGGAGACAGAGGGGGATCACCTTGCCCCAGAAACCTAGCAGGAATCCTAACAAGCAAAGCTTCCAAGCCCAGGCAACTCCAGCAAACCACCAGGAGATGGCCCCTGCTAACAGAGAGGGGACAGCCCAAAGAGGGTCCGGTCCGCATGACCGCTGGGCTCCCCAAATCCCATAGGCCACTCCTCACACTCCAGCAACGCTTAAGGAGAAAAACTTCCCTGCTGCCGCTGTCACATCTGCCTGGGAGGGAAATGGAACAGCGGCGCAGCACCTGATCCCAGGATCCCTTCGCTGCGGGCCAGCACAGGAGGCCAGTTCAGCCGCTGGCAGCCCAGAGTGAAACATGAAGACTGAACAGTTCCCCCAGGGATGCTGATTGCAGTCTCTGGGCACAGCAGTGAGGGGCAAGCTGGGTCACAGGGCGGAGGGCGTTTCTCATGAGGGCTCCTGTCCCCGCTGGTTTGGAAAGGGACAAGTTGTGTGATTCTGGAGCTCCTGGCCTGACGCAGGCCCAAACTGCCCAGCTGGGTGCAGGACGCCATCTTGGGTCAAGGTGCAGCCACAGGGGGCTCCCCTCGGGAGCTCTGGAAGAGAGCCCCTGAGAACTGGCGAGACCCCCACTCCCCATCCAAGGCACCAGCACCTACTCAACTGGCTTTACGGTGGAGAGAGAAGACAGCAGAACAGAGGGAATGAAGAAAAAAGGTGGAAAACAGAGGTGGGTGGGAAGGGAGTGGGTTCCCCTAAGAAGGGAGGATCCAGGAAAAGCGAAACGAAGTTTGGCTGCCGGAGGGCGGCAGGCCTCAGCAACGGGGGGCTGGGGGAGGCCTGGGGGCGGGCCCTGGACCCTCGCCAGCTCGGTCCGCACCAAGGGAAGGGAGGGCAGGACGGCCTGGGGGAGGGGAGCCGGGGTGAGGGCGGGACACGGACTCGGGCCGCCTGCGCCTCCAAAGCTCCGGGATTCCCGGGACGCAAGGACTTGGGCCCGAAGACCCCAATCTGCAGCCTCCGCAAGGCCTCGTCCTTCACTGTGCAGATGCGAAGCTTTCAAGGACACGTCTGCACTGGCCCAGCGGGTGTGCGTGTGCGTGAGTGTGTCCGCGTGCGTGTGAGTGTGTGTGGAGGGGGTGTTTCTACTGCAGGGAACGACCCTGGACGCCCCCACCCGCGCAGCTCCGGGTCCGCCCCGCTGCTCCCACCCCCGCGTTTTCCGGCCCCTGCGGCCGGGCTCGGGATATTCGCCCGCCCCCGCCCCGCCCCCACACTGCGGCGGCCCGCGCGGGGGGCAGGAAGAAGCCTGGCTCGACATCCCCCCCCCCCCCGCGCATTGCCCAGTCTTCCGCGGGGAGGTGTGCCCCCCAAGTGGCACTCTTCCCTACCCCCGTCGCCCCTCCCAGATACACTGGCACCCCGCAACCCCACACCCTCAGCCACAGGTGGCGGAAGAAGGATCGCTGCGCAGTGTTCCCCGGCCTGGCCCCCCGATCACACCTCGGACCGCCCCCGGGGTCCTCCCGTGTCTCCCGCCCCGCGGGGCCGTGGAGGGCCGAGAGCCGGGGGGAGGGGCGGGGGGCCGGGTCGTGCCAGGCTGCCATTTTCTGCCGCCGCGGCTGAGCCTGCGCGGGGCCTGGCTCCCGCCCCCCTCCTCCGCTCCCTGCGGGTCGCGGCGGGAGCCGATTATTCCGGGTTGGGGTCCGCGCCCTCCAGCGGACCGCAGACCCAAGGCGGGGCTCCGGGGCGGGGACAGGGCCGGAAGGCAGAGGTGGCCGGTCCGGAGCCCCTGAGGCAGCTCGGAGCCTCGCGCCGCTGCCGAGGCCAGCGGTGGACCCCCTGCCCCCCCGCGGCATTGTATAGACTTGAACTTGAGCCCTGAGCGGGGCGGGGGCGGGGAGAGGGGCTCCGCGCCGGTAGCGGGCGGGACGGGAGGGGGCGCCTGCTGGCCCGCGGGGACGTAAACAAACCCTCAGATGCCCCGCGCCGCCGGAGCCAGCCCAGCCCGCCGTCCCCGCCCGCAGCCCTGGCCCCGCGAGCGCCCGGCACCGAGTTGCAGGGGTCCAGGAGCGTGCCCCGAGCCAGGCACTGCCCGCGGCTGTGACTCCCCGCCCGACCTCCCCTCCTCCTCGCCCGCCTCCGGGCCGGCCGCCCTGGCCGCCAGGAGTGGCGCTCATTACCGTGTGGCCGGTGGGGTCGGGCCGGCCCGGCTGCGCACCCTGGTGCCGCGGCGCCGAGTCCCGGCTCGTCCTCTGGTCTCGAGGCCGCCGCCGCCCGCGCACCCTCCCTTTCGCCCAGCCCGCCTGCTCGCCTCACGCTCCCTCCCAACTGCTAGCTCTCGCGCTCCCTCTCTCCGCCCCCTCCGTCGAGTCCCCCGTTCCCCACCCCTTCTCTCCGCCTTTCTCCTTCCCTCCCTTGGCCGCCCGTGGGCCTAGGCCTCCGCCCGCAGCTGGCCCCCCGCGGCCGCGCTGGCCCCGGCCCTGGCACTGCGGAGCCGGCCCGCGAGGCAGCGCCGACTGGGGGGCCCTGGGGCGCCCGGCCGGTCCTAGCGCCCTCGCTCAGACTTCCCAGCCTCTGCAGCCCCTTTGGGGGTACCCGCACACTGCGAGACGGAGGGCTGGACACCGCAGAGCCCCGACCCTGCGCTGGGCCTGGGCACCCTGCCTCGGCCGCGCTTCCGGTCACTCCGCCGGGGGCCTTGCTGCAGCCTTCCCCCGCGGGGCGCTCCGCTACCTGCCGCTGCCTCTGCGCTGGGTCCCTGCATCCAGCACTGGCCGCAGGGACAGCGGCCCCTCCTCTCTCCGGGCGGGTGTCAAGTGCCTCCCTCTTCGGCAGCCCGCGAGCCCCCGGCGGCCTTCGCCCAGCAGTTCTCCCTACCTCCACCAGGTCCACTGCACTCTGCCTGCCTCAGCACTGGGGCTGAGGACAGCAGCGCACCCCCACCCCATCTGCCACCCCCGCCAGGTGCGCCGGTGGCTCGGTGGAGGCCGCCCACTCAATAGGGCCAAGGTCGGGGCTCCAGGCCCATCCAGGCCGTCCTGGAGGCTTGAGGGCCATAGGATGAGCCCCCTTAAAGGGAGTGAGCTCCTTGTACCTTAAGCTGTCGAAGTGGTGCCCTCAGTTGGACAGTGGAAGATGGAAAGACTTCATGGAGTTAGAGGTTGAACTAAATGACGTTGAAGATCCCTTCGAGCTCTAAGATTGTGTGCACACCTACACTCAACCTCACGCTTACTCATCCCTTTGCCTTGGGGGTTGTTTTTATTTCCCACAGAGTTCTCAGGGTTCCAGGTTTCTGATTTGGGGCATCTCTGGCTACTTCCAACAGCACAGCCACCCTCTGCTCATCACTTTCCCAATTGCCACTATTGGGGCTTGGTGCTTGGCCCCCTGGTCCCCAGGCCCCCAGTCTGACTCCCCGGTACTGCGTTCATCTCCACCAGCCATCTCCTGGGTGGTGCACCCCCATTCCATCCAGCGCTTCAGCTACATGGAAGTGCCCTGAGCTCCCTAAGCCAGGACATACTGTGTGCTCTCCCTCTCACACAAATGTCCTGGCCTTTTTCAGTGTTATCCTCACTCAGGTGGTCACCTTTGCTACTGATGATAAGCCCCCCCACCCCCACCCCCACTATCCATGGCTAGTTACAGAAACTCAGGATGTTACTTCCATGAGGACAGGGACCTCATCTGTCATCTCTATAGCCCAGCACTCAGCACATAATAGGTTCTCAGTAAACCTCAGTTAAATGGAATATATACATTGCAGGCCCTTTGCCATTTTGCTTTCGACATCAAGATGGACATCTACAAACACTCCATAAAGCTTGGCTAAGGGGACGACCATGTTTAGAAAGATGGCTGCCATTCTTCTCCCTTCCACAAGGACTTATGTAATACTGCCTCTAATAGCAGAGACTGTTTACTGAGTGTCTCCTGTGCACCAGGCACCAGAGCTGCCATTTTCCCTTTCGTCCTTACCAACTCTGTGAGGTAGTTTATATTATGCCCACTCTACAGCTATAGAAGCTGAGATTTAGTCAAAGCCACACAGTTTGGAAGTAGCAGAGCCAGGATTCATGATGGGCAATGTAAGTTTCTATTTAGTTGAACTATTTATTATTAAGTCATTGGGGGCATTCTGTTCCTGCAGTCAAGCAGCCAAAGGTGACCATGTTAGGGGGGTTGTGTCCAGTAAGAAGCAACTATGTGGTTACAGGGTTGGTTCCAGAACCTTGCCCTGATGTCTTTGGCATGAGGAGGACTCTCCAAGCAGTCCTGAGAAGAGGTATATCAGTGCTAGCTAACTAACCCTACTGGGCCTTCCTCACTACACATTACACTGGGTCTAGCCTAGACTGACTTAGCCTTTGGGCTCCTGTACCTCCCTCTCTTGTGTCTACCCTGCTGTGGCCTGACCAGAACCCTGGTTGATCCTAGACCACCTGCGGTGAGGGGCAGTATGAGGAAGAACAGACTAGATTATCCTGTGGTAACATACAAGTCTTAATGATGTAAAACTACAAAGGACCTGGCCCTGCCCGGATAGCTCAGTTGTTTAGAGCAGGGGTCCCCAAACTTTTCACACAGGTGCCAGTTCACTGTCCCTCAGACCGTTGGAGGGCTGGACTATAAAAAAAACTATTAACAAATCCCTATGCACACTGCACATACCTTATTTTAAAGTAAAAAAACAAAATGGGAACAAATACAATATTTAAAATAAAGAACAAGTAAATTTAAATCAACAAACTGACCAGTATTTCAATGGGAACTATGGGCCTGCTTTTGGCTAATGAGATGGTCAATGTCTGGTTCCATATTTGTCACTGCTAGCTGGAACAAGTGATATGACGCGCTTCCGGAGCTGTGACCCGTGCATTCTGCATCACCGGAAGTAGTACTGTACGTGAGCGACACCGCGCTTTGCGGCGCCACCACATACAGTACTCCAGGAGCACAGGATGTGGATGTATCCTGTGCTCCTCTCACTGACCACCAATGAAAGAGGTGCCCCTTCCAGAAGTGTGGCAGGGGCCGGATAAATGGCCTCAAGGGGCCACATGCGGCCCGCAGGCTGTAGTTTGGGGACTCCTGGTTTAGAGCATCATCCCAAAGCTCAGAAGTTGCTGGTTCAATCCCTGGTCAGGGCACATACAGGAACAGATCAATGTTCCTGTCTCTCTCGCTAAAAGATCAATAAAATAAACATTAAAAATAAAAACTACAAAGGATCTGTGGAAAACAGTATGGCAGTTTCTCGCAAAAAGGAAACAGAATTACCATGTGATCCTGCAATTCCACTTCCAGGTTTATATACCCAAGAGTATTAAAATCAGAGACTTAAGTAGACATTTGTACACCGGGGTTCATAACATTTACAATAGCCGAAAGTTAAAGACAATCCTGATGTTCATCAACTGATAAGTAGATAAATAAAATGTTCCATAACAATGTAATGTTATTCAACCTTAATTAAACAGGAGGGAAATTCTGACACATACTTCAACATGGATGAACTTTGAAGACATGCTAAGTGAAATGAGTCAGACACAAAAGGACAAATACTGTCTGAGATACCTAGAGAAGTCAAATTCAGAGTCAAAGTTGAATACTGGGCCTGACCTGTGATGGCGCAGTGGATAAAGCATCGACCTAGAAATGCTGAGGTCGCTGGTTCGAAACCCTGGGCTTGCCTGGTCAAGGCACATATGGGAGTTGATGCTTCCAGCTCCTCCCCCCTTCTCTCTCTCTCTGTCTCTCCTCTCTAAAATGAATTTTAAAAAAATTAAAAAAAAAAAGTTGAATACTGGCTACTAGGGACTGGGGGGGGGGGGAGGAATACCGAGTTAGAGTTTAATTTAGTTTGGGAAGATGAAAAAGTTCTAGAGATGGGCAATAATGATGGTTGCACAATATGTGAATGTATTTAATGCCTCTGACCTGCACAGTTAAAAATGTTTCCCAAAGCAAGGGGCTCTGGACAAACACATTACATTTCCCTCAATGGCCACCCAGCATCCATGGGTATATTCTTCCCTTGTGTGTGTATGTGCTTTCAAAATGCAGGACCTTCATGAGTAGGATTAGTGACCATATGAAAAAGACCCCAGAGAGCTAGTTTGTCCCTTTTGCCACATGAGGACACAGAGAAAAGATACCTGTCTCTGAAGCAGGACGCCCTCACCAAACATCATGATCTTGAACTTTTCAGCCCCCGACTGAGAAATAAATGTCTGTTGCTTATAAACCATGCAGTCTGGCACTTTGATAGAGTAGCCCACGTGGACAAGGTCTTCTCATGGTTAGCCTCAGGTGATGTATCTTTGGCTGGAATATCACAGAAAGGATACTGTTGTTCTCAATGCATCCTGTTAGGTGGCGTACCATTTCAATTTGGCCCATCACTGATGATGTTAACTTTGATCACTTGATTAAAGGGATGTGTGCCAGGCTTTCTATTGTGAAGTCCCTTTTCCCCTTTGTAATTAGGAAGTATTTTGTGGGGAACTACTTTGAGACTATGTAAATATACTATTCCTCATTAAACTTGCAATTGATTCATCATATTCTGTTTCTAATGATGTGGACTCATAGATTCCTGTTTTATCAGTGGTTTAGAATCTGTTGGTATCATTATTTATTTTGGTGCCCAATTTCCCCCATATTTTGCCAGCAGGAGTCCCTTCTGAACTCCATCATTCTTTGAGCACTTCCTTAACTTTTAAGTGTGATGTATTCTGGACTCATCTTGTTCTTTGCTTGACCCAACTCTGAAATCTGCCATTTTTCCAAGAAGGTACAGTTTCTTTTAGTAAAGAATGGTATTTAGAAACCACGATTTGGGCACAAAGTGTACTCATTGCTATTAAGTTTCCTTTCCCAGTAGGTGCTCTCAGTGGACAGAAAAGGGAATGTACATGTGTATACATACATGTCTATATTTACATACATACATATTACATCTATATTTATTTCCACATCTGTCAATATACAAGGTGAGGCTCATGCTGGAATAAGAGGCAGAGGCTGAGGTATCTCCTGGGGGAAGGGGCTGAACCAGCATCTAGAAATGGGGGGAAGTTGATGACAGTTGCTGTGGGAAATCCAACAGGAAGATAAAAAAATAGGAATTGAATGAAAGAACTGTGTTCTGGCACACATAAAACCATGCAGAATGATGTCTTTATGATTTTCTCTGTGAATGAGGATAATTACATTTTATGGGTTACAAAGCACTTTGATATCCACTGTGTTTTAATGCTCACAACTTCTGTGGTTCTGGGTCTTTGTAGGGCTAGTGACTAGCCCATGGAGTTCCCAGGAATTGAGCTGATTGGCAGCTGGCTGAGGCTTTAAGGAACCCTGGATCTGGAGATCACCATCCCCAGACCCAGGGATTGCTCAGCTTCTGAAGGAATCCCCAAGAAGCTCTCTCTGATCATACCAATAGGAAGTTGGCCCTCCCCAAAGGAGACATCTTCCCTGCAGGTCCTCAGGCACAGCTGTGGAGGACAATGAATCAGGGAGATTCTTCCAGGAAGATGGACCAGGACCTGGTTCCACTGTGGAGAAGTAAGCCCTTGCCACCTCATCAGCAGCATGTGGTGCAGGCTGTGGGCTGGCAACCCCTCCATGCTCCTTCCCGTCTCCCCTCTACCAAGCTGATCTTCATTGTGGATCATCTGTTTTTTCTCCACTATCATAGATTTGGTGTTTTGGAGTGATTCGATTTATAATTTAGCCACCAGTATAGATAATAAGAAGCTACATTTAGACTTCATTGAGAGGAGCATACATTACTCAGGGATCCTGATTTTAGAACTGGTCATGACTTGGATTATCTTCTTTGGGAAGAAACGTAAGTACATTTTTAGTTGTAGGTGATGTGAATTCTTTATTTTAGTAGGAGTATTTAAAAAATACCTTTTGCATTGAGATAAAATTCATATAACATTAAACTAACCATTTCAAAATGTATAATTCAATGGCATTTAGTGCAGTCACAATGGTGTGCAACCACCACCTCTACAGGGTAGCAAGAGCATTTGGAAAGTACCTCCATGGCCCTGGCCCATTAGCTCAGTTGGTTAGAGCACCGTCCTGAAACATTAAGGTTGTGGGTTTGATTCCTGGTCAGGGCACATATGGGAAGTGGCCAATGAATGCATAATTAAGTGGTACAACAAATGAATGCTATCAATTTTAAAAAATTATTTGAAATTCTTTAAAAAAATAAAGGAAGTGCCTACATGGGAAAGAGGGTACACATGGATGTCAGGTGGCCATTGGGGGAAGGGTCCTACATTTGCTCAGCACCCCTTGCTTTGGAAAGCAGCCCTGATCCTACTGCGTGGGGCACTGGCTGGGGCTGTCCGCCCCAGTGCCACCTCTTGCACACAGCTGGGGAGTTGGGCATGTGATCCACACCATCTTCTGGCTGTAGAACCTGGTTCAGGGTGGGCTGGTGATCAAAGCCAGAACAACTGTACAAACCTTCACTGGTTGAACGACACCTTAGGTTTTAGCCTCAGATTAGGAAACTGAGGTCAGGAGGGTGAACCAACTTGCACCAGGGTACACAGGCAGCATGTGATAGAATGGCACTCAGACCCTGGGCTGTTTGTTACAGTTATGCAGGGCTACTGGTGGGAAACATCAGGCAGGTTCAATGGGAAATGGAGACTTGAGAGTCACTGATCATCTGACATCTTGAGGGCTGTGTCTCAGGAGGGTGAGTCTGAAGCAGAGAGGCTGCTCAGCGGTGAGCAGGTGTGTGCTTAGTCCCAGCAGAGGGTCTGGGGAGGAAGCACCATGAGCCATCTTCCAAAGGAAACATCTACTGGTGACTGAAAACAGGGATGACGAGGAGGAAACACAGTCACTGATTTGGGTTGTTATAGTAACATCCAGATAAAATATATGCTCAGGGGCCAGAGAAGAAGTGGACTGCATGCTGACGAACTGGTGGAATGGGGAAAACGGCTGGTAAAAATCAGCACAGCCACAGTCCTGCCTAATTGCTAAAGCCGTGAATAGGTGGGCTCGCTCTCTCCAAGGAGGAGGCCAGAGGAGACCACAGTTCAAGGCTGGGAAGAGATGATGGCGAAGCAGAGAGAAGGGGGTTCAGGAATCTGTGTCAGGAGCCTGTGGGTGGCATAGTAGGATTCTCTGGCTCAGGGTCTTTCACAGGCTGCAATCCAGATGTCTGGCTACAGTCATCCCAAGGTTTGACAGGGAAAGGATCATTTCCAAGCTTATTCATGTGGGGGTTGTTGACAGGATCCAGTGCCATATGGGTTGTTGGACCAAGGGCTTCAGTTCAATGCTGGCTGTTGGCCGGAGGCTGCCCTTAGTTCCAAGACATGTGGGTAGCTCACAAGATGGCCACTGGCTTCATCAGAGGAGCAAGCAGGAGATTGTGAGAGAGTGTTAGGAAAAGGTGGAAGATGCAGACTTTTACAAACAAATCTTAAAAGCTTTTTTCCTATTCTCTTTGTGAATGGTAAGCCACTACAACCAGCCTGTATTCAAGGGCAGAGGGCTACTACATGAGGGTCTGAACACCAGGAGGCCATTTCAAAAGCTATTACAGGGTGCAAAGACCACGTGGCTGTATTTTACCTACGTCTCCCCCAGATGTCTCCTGCAAGGACAGTGTCAGGAGAGTATAAGAGGCAGAAGACAAAGAGAGACAGTGGTGATGCCCAAATCTCAGCTGCCCAGCGCCTCAGGGAGACTCAAACTCAGGGCCTCGGCCCCTTTAGGTAGACAGCCCGCACCAGTTCCTGGAAGACCCGGCTCAGTGGTTTGCTTTGGCCTGCCTCCCCCAGCCACCCCGTCGCCCCCCAGCAGGGCAGAGCCACACAAGCCGGCAGCACCTGGCTCACCATCTCCATTTCACCAGCTGGCACTTATCATTGGGGTACAGGAATCTCTTAGGGCTTGAGAAGACGGAACCAATTCCACAGCCCTGCCCACAGTCCAGGATTGACACCATCTGAGCTGCTGCAGCCCCCAGCCTCCTGTCCTGTCTGGAGAGCAATCTCCATTCCCCGGCTGAGCTTGGCCAGCAACCTGAGCTGTTTCCCTGTCCCCACAGCTTGGGGCTGTCTGGCTCAGTGGTAATGGGTCCACTTGTGAATAGGACACAAAGAGGTGCTGAGAAGGTGGGCACCAGGGAGGCAAGAAATGGAAGGGAAGGGAAATCCTCAAGGGGTGAGGCTGGGACTGAACACAGAATTTTGGGGAGGTGCGTAAGAGAGTGGCAGGTACCCATCTCAACCCACATGTTGGAGATGCAGGAAATGTAACTATTTTTGGAAGTTCCCTTTGGGGCAAGGGGTATGGGGTAAGCAGAATAATGACCCCCAAAATATTCATATCCTAATCCTTGAACCTGTGAATATGTTAGGTCATGTGGCAAGGGAAATAAAGGTTGCAGATGGAATTAAGGTTGCTACTCAGCTGACCTAGAGGTGGAGAGGTACCCTGCATTATTGGAGTGGGTCCAATGTAATTACAAGGGTACTTAGAACTAGAAGAGGGAGGCAGATAAGTTGATGTCAGAGTGATGTAATGTAAGACGGATTAAACCCACTGCTGTTAGCTCTGAAGATGGAGGAAGGGGCCAAGAGCCAAGGAATGTGGGCAGCCTTTAGAAGCTGGCAAAGGCAAGAAGATGGATTCTCTCTTAGGGCTTTCAGAAAGACCACAGTCCTGCGGGCACTGCCCTTTCCCATTCTTCCCCTCACTGCTCCACGCTGAGGCCTGAGGCCAGGGACCCGAGAGCAGCCTGGTGTAAGGGGTTGGAAGATCTGGATTCCAACCCTGGCTCTGTCTCTAACTTGCTCTTTGAGCCTGAGGAGTCATTTTACCTCATTGGACCTTAGTTTTCTAAAACATGGGCTTGGTAACAGGCTCCCTGCACCCTCTTGGAGTGGCTGGCTCCAGACCACACGTCGATGCTCAAAGGCTGAGAAGGCCCACTCAGAGCCCTACCTCCTGCTCCAGGTCTGACTCCCTCTGACACTCTTATTTCTTTTCTAACCCAACATAAGACCAGGGCCAGGGATGATGGAAATGATGCCCAAGAATCTGATAGGAGGTTCAGAGAGCAAAACTCCTTGAACAAAAGAGCAGACAGAGGACCAGAGATGTTAAGTAAGCTGCCCACGTCCACATAGTGAGCTGGGGTACAGCACTAAACCCAGGTCAGACTTCCAGCTAAGGCATTTCCCCAGGCCAGGGGCATCTCCCTGGGAAACTTTAGTCCCAGGATGGCGTTGGGCTGAAGGGCAGGCCTTTGATTCGCGCAGATACAGATCTGAGTGCCAGCCCAGTCACTTGCCAGACATTTTGACCTTGGGAGTAATGATACTGGAGGGGTCATCCTGCCTGATTCATGCAGTTGTTGGGGGAGTGAGGTTAGACAACGTCGAGCGCCTGGTGCAGACCCTGACTTGTAGCACGCACCCCACAAACGTCAGCTAACAGCCCTCTGGTTGCCTCCTCACATCCCTCTATCTCTCATCTCATAAGGGGAGAGAAGAATGAGGAAAAGGCCCTCACTAGGACATAATGTTTCCAGTGGGCTTTCAGACTGAGCTCTCGTTGGGTCCTAATTACAAACCTGAAGGCACAAAGGCCAGCAACTATTGTGCCCATTTCAAGGTCTCCTGGCAAGCCAGTGGCTAAGCAGGACCACCCTTGAACTCCCAACTCCACTCTGTGCCCACACGGAGCTTCCCAAAGGGGCCAGGGCTCCTCCGTGCACGCGAGGATGGCTGAGGCAGTGGACCCAGGCTTGCTTGCTCACCTGCTGCCATACAGTGTGTGGGACTGTGGGCTCACAGCTCTGTCCCCAGGCAGGTCTCCTCTAGTCCTATCCTTGCAGGGTCCTCCCCCGACACATCCCAGGTTCCCGGCATTCAAGGAACATTTAGAAAACCCACCTGCCCAAGAGATCTTGAAATTTCTTAACTTAGCGATCAAGCCTTCTATTCCACAATGAATGAATTCCCAGGAGCTAAATGTGACCTGTTGCCCCGGCATTATTGGTGGCCATGAGCAGGGCAGGGAAGCAGTAGAGAGGGGAAGACAGGCTTGGGACAGGGACAGGTAGGGATGGCATGGGGTGAACCTGGACCATAGGAGCCAATGTTCCTGACCCAAACTGGGTTTCACCTGTTCCTGGGGACAAGGACCGAGAAGTTAGAACCGAGAGGGAGAACAGAGGCTGGGTGTTCAGCTACAGCAGAGAGGGAAAGGGCACGCCCTCCTCAGTTTACCCTTGGCACAGGCCCAGGGAGACACTCAGGGAGAGCATGTCTTAGGTCAGGGGTCCCCAAACTACGGCCCGCGGGCCACATGCGGCCCCCTGAGGCCATTTATCCGGCCCCCACCGCACTTCCAGAAGGGGCACCTGCTTCATTGGTGGTCAGTGAGAGGAGCATAGTTCCCATTGAAATACCGGTCAGTTTGTTGATTTAAATTTACTTGTTCTTTATTTTAAATATTGTATTTGTTCCCGTTTTGTTTTTTTTACTTAAAAATAAGATATGTGCAGTGTGCATAGGGATTTGTTCATAGTTTTTTTATAGTCCGGCCCTCCAATGGTCTGAGGGACAGAGAACTGGCCCCCTGTGTAAAAAGTTTGAGGACCCCTGTCTTAGGTCTTAGGGTGGCTGCTGACTCTGCCAGGACTAATCTGGGTGTCTAAGAAGCAAGCCCTCTCTCACCATGGTGGTCTTGGACAAAGTAGTTCACCCCAGCCCCCTAGGGCCACGACTGAGCAGATTTGGTGGCTGACCCAGACCTTCCCTTCCCAGTAACCAGCCATAAGCATGGCCCATGGGGTTGCCCTGCCCATTCCTCTTCTTGACTGGGCACATTTTCTCAAAGTTTCCAGAGCTAGTTTTTGTGTTTTGTTTTGTTTTGTTTTCCTTTCAGAAATCATGATCTTTTCCTCACCACCAGGGAGAGGCTTGGACCTGTATTTCTAGTTCTCACAACTCCTCTAATGCTAATCGGACCAGGATCTCATCTCCCTCCCAGGTGATTCTGGTGTCATACCTTGGCCTTTCTGTTCTATGCCCAGTGGCTTCCATTTCCGGGACACAGACAGGAGCCGTGAGGCCAGGTGGTAGAAAAAGAGCCTAAAGGGATCTTCTCTGTATAAAATTAATGTATCATCCAGATTATACATGAATATATGTTCTTAAACCATATGGGCCTTTGTGAGGGAGATGCTGTTCTGGATGGAAATCTAACATGGTACTTGGCACATGGTAGGTGCTCAATAAAATACGAATTTCTCTCCCCACACTCTCCCCTCCGTCACCCTCCCCATACTGAGAGTGCCCACAGCACCCGGACTTCCCAGATGTTGGGCTGCTCTCCTGCCACCCCAGCGAAATACTTTATACTCAACTGGAGACCTACCAGAGGGGTTTCCTGCTGCGGATACCGTGGTTTTTTCTTTGCTCACCTGAAGTTTCCAGTTAAGTTCAGACACTGGAGAGCTCACACAGCGCCCCATGACTCACTGTCTAAACCTTCACCGGGTTTTTTCCCCGTGAGCAGTTACCACCCCCTGACATTACACAATCGTTTGTCTCCTGCACTAAAATGTAAACTTCCTGAAGGCAGTCACCTTGTCCTCTTTTGCTGTATCCCCAGGGCTTGGACTATGTCTGACAAGAAGTGGGTGCTCGCTAAATGTTAACTGCACAAATGAGCAGCGTCCCCTCGTCTGCAGAAAAACCTCGCTCAGCCTGTAGGCAGAGTGTGCTCAGCCCCTCTGTAGTCCAGCACAAACCACTCTCTCCGTCTGGAGAAGAGGTCGGGAAGACCCTGGCATTTCAGAGGCTTGGAAGGCCTGTCTCACCCACTGAGGGGGCAGCTAGTCACCGGGGAGGGGCATGCGTGTACTTGGTGGTGAGGTGCTGAGCTCTGTAAGGTGGCCCTCTGGTCCCTGGCCCTCACCTCGCCCTCCTGGACCGGCCCCCTACCCAGAAGCTGTTTTTCTTGTGAGTGAAGGCTACAGTAGGTGCAGAGGTTTGACTGGCATGCTGGTCCTTACCCTCTGACCTGTGAAAGGGGTCCTTCATGTGTCTGTGCAGGGGGGATGAATCTGTGCCCCAAGCCCTCGCTGGCCCCGGGGAGACTCCACAGGGGTGGCTCGGAGGCACTTGGCACCAGGTGTGGGGCTCAGGTCCTGGCAACACCGGGTTCTTCCATCCCTGTCTCACCTGAGTCAAAGAAGGGCCTGGCCAGCAGGGCTCAGGGGCCCTTCCCTGTGACAGAGGGCCTGGAGGGGCAGCACCTACAGTGTCTAGAGAGTGGTGCACTTATGTCAGAGGAGGGAAGGAGAGTAATGGCTACTGGTCATTTACTGAGTGCCAAGTGTGGTTCCAGGTGTCTTGTGTGTTCTAATATAATCCTACAAGCACCAAGCACCATGTGAATTGGAATTCTTTTCAGTTTATAGATGCAGAAAATAAGATGTGACCTGAGGTTGCACTCTATACAGGGACAGCATCAGGAGTCATGCAGGTGCAGGGATATCTGCCCCCACTCCCAACCCATGCTCGGTCCCCTGTACCCACAGCTGCCTAAGAAGACAAAGTCGGGGAGGGGAGGCCAAGGAAGGCCTCCCGAAGGAATAGGACCCAGGCCGGCCTCTGAAAGAGAGGTCCCAGAGAAGAGGGTGGGTCCTGTGCTTGGGAGCAAAGAGACGAAGGAGGAGCCTTTCCCAGGGATTCGGAGGGTGCAGGCTCACAGGTGGAGGGAAGAGAGAAGATAGAAAAAGGTAAATCAAGCCCTGGCCAGATAGCTCGATTGGTTAGAGCATTGTTCCGAAGCACCGAGGTTGCTGGTTTGATCCCCAGTCAGGGCACATACAGAAACAGATCAATGTTCCTGTCTCTCTCTCCCTTCTTCTCTCTAAAATCAATAAAATAATCATTATATATATAAAAAAAATACAAACTGAGGCATGAAGTAGCAGTTCTAGGGAGGTTGTGGGAGAAGCCAAGGGCAGCCTGAGTCACCAGAGGACTTGGAACCAACTTGGAGCAGAGGGTAGGAATCCTTTTCTGAAGCAGGGCTGGTGAGCCAGAGGGTGGTGGACAAACAGGGCAGAAGAGCAGGCATGCAGAAGGCTAGAACTGAGAGTTAGAGCAAGGGTCCGGGGACCCCAGAAACCCAGTGAGGCCCAGGACTTTAGGCAGCCTGTCCTTGTAAGGCAGCTGAGAGAATGCCATTTGGGCAGCAGGGCCTGGGTTCAGCGTTGGCTCCTCTCTTACTTGAGACATGATCCCTACCTCCTTTAGTCTCTGAATTTCTCTACAGCTGGATCGCCCTCTGCATCATCTTAAACCACACACTCAACTGCATTGGGAAGCAGTCTCTTATCCTTCGTTAGGGACCGTCGACACAGTAATTAGGTTCTAATTGAAGTTTTATTTCCTGGCCTCTGTGCACCCTCCAAGTCACCATGCATCAAGCGTTTGCTCACTTAGAGTGGGCACCCACTCAGTGCCCAGCACTCGCTCTTTCAGCTCCTTCTCCCTTGCTGCAGGTTGATTGGGTGTGTCTGGTTTGTTTATACCCCTCTGAGCATTCCCAAGTGGGGACATCCTCAGTGGTTACTGCCATCGAGTGGGAAATTGCTTCATGTTGGCCAGGGGGATTGGACTGTCTGCTCCCTTCCCCGTAAGCACCTCTAGGCAGGAGGTGGTGTAGGGAGCCCTGAGGAGGTGGCCCAGCTCCTTTGGAGGACAGCATCTGTCTGTGATGCTTTAGCTTTGGGCCAGGGTGGAGGTGGTGGGGGGTCATTCAGGTAGGCAGGTGATGATAGGTGGATTTTTCTTGTCTCTTTTATTTTAAAATAAAAAGCAATAAAAATGGGATTATTATTTGTAAACTTTGTTCAGACACCATCCTAGCATTTCATGAGTGTTGACTGATGGGCAGAAATTTTACCTGTGGTATATCTGTCTACATTTAATAAATCATTGTACTTTAGGTATTTGTCCATAAGCACTCATTTTAGTCACCAGGAATGTTGGAGAACATAGTACTATGTGCTGTAAGGAGACCTAAAGAAATATGTCACCATCCCTGCTCTCAGGGATGCTCCATTCAGGGCGAGAAGAACACATATTAAATAGTCCCAAACCCTCTGTGGTAACAGAATTGGGGTATGAAACAAACATTTTGAGGGGAGAATCCACACTGGGTGGATGTTAACTTCATGACCGTGACAACGTTAGGAGGGTCTCTCCTCACACTCTTCCTCAGCTGCCTGCTTTTCTAACACAAACTCTCCTTTCTTGCTCATAGCCTGGGCTTTCCTAGACACTCACTACCACCGCCATCATTATGAAGTCGCCCAAGATCATGTCTGCTAGGAACACCACCATTTGGCATTTACTCTGGCAAATTTTACATTGACCACTGCTGAGCAAAAATAGAGCAATCTACTCACAGACTGTGTGTGCGCGCGCGTGTGTGTGCTTTTCCCACGGGAGTACTCCTGCCTTGAGTGATGGAGGCAGAGAGCACAGTTACAGCAGGTGCTGGGAGCAGCTGACAAGGACTCAGCATCGAGGCTGTCTCTGCCCTTCTGTCCCAGAACCCTCTGGCTCTGCACAGCAGCCACTCGGTAAAGGGGGAATAATAATTGTGGGTGTGCTTTCCCACGAGTCTGTGTTCCCCAGAAACTCAGCTGTCTCAGCCCTTAGTAAAAGGGTTTGTTCTTCTGAGTCGAAGGGAGGCCCCCTGTGAACTTGCTTGAGAACAGCCAGGGGAGGCGTTCTAGGCTGGGGCTTCAGAAGAGGCAAGGGCAGCGGCATGGAGCAGGGAACAGCACAGCTCCTCGCCCCCAGGGCCCCCAGAGCAGCTGCCCCGGGACACGCGGCCTGGCCAAGGAGAGGAGGGTGTCTGAGGTCTTCAGCAGACTTGTTGCCATGGGGAAACTGTGGGACAAGTATAGTCAGTCTAACTTCTCCAGAAAAGCTGTAAATGGATCTTTTCTGTGAAATATTTCACAACTCATTGGGTCAAAGACAGTAAGATGGGGATGCTCTCTGTTACAGCCTCCAGTTTAGACCCAAACAGCAAGCAGTGTGTGCCTCTTTCATCCAAATGATAAGGACCTGGCTTCTGTGTGATGTGCTCCTCAAAGCACTCTGTCAGTGTGGGGTCACCAGCTAGCCCACCCTTGTGGTTTCAGCCTGGTGTGAGGCTGAGGAGTGAGCATCGTCCTTCTCAGCCTCAGGTGCAAAAAACCATCAGGCCAGGCGCCTTTCCTGGCCTGGCGTCTGCAGTGGCGAGGAGGCAAGTGACAGCAGGTGAAGTGGAGGTTTCTCACTGGCCCACCCCCATGCTGCCCCAAGGAGGGGAGGAGACAGCAATCACTGAAGTCCTGGGCCCTATCTTAACCACCCTGCGGCTAGGACAGTGGTTTGTGCTGCCTGTTCTTAGATCCCTGTTGTGGGGAAGCTGGAATAGGCTCCCTCTCTCCCCAGAAGCTCTGTGGGCCCACTGTGTCTGGCATTGCCCTTGTAATTTTAAAGATAAATCTACAAACAGATGCACTTATTTACTTTGTATGAGTTTTAGGTTGACTTGATTTTGTTTTGACATGTTGGTTCAAAATAAGATTGACCCTTTGGAAAATCAGCTTGCTAGAGTCGTTTGCTCAGCTTTAGTTTGCGGGGTTTAATTAAAAACAGCCCAGGCACAAGGATACCCCACAGCCTCCAGACAGAAAGAGACCTCAGAGGCCTGGCTCAGAGAGGGGCCTGTGTGGCTTCAGAAGCAAGAGCCAGTGATGGGGAGTGTTCTCCCAAGAGGAAGGCTTTGCTTCAAAAACAGTTCTTAGTGTTTTTAAAAAACGAAGATGCCAAAGGAGCTGACCAGGCATATTTAAGACCTTACAAGTGCAGAAAACAGTGACAGAGCTCAATGGGACTCTCAGAGCAGCCTGGACGGGCTCTGTGAGCAACCTAAGGTGTCCATGGAATAGAGACAGCGTGTTTCCTGTTATTTCACATTTTGATATCATTTTATTTACCTACAGTTGAACCCTGCTTCCTTCCCTGCTTCCCTAGCACTTTTCTGGATGCTGTTGGATAATTAACATGTATCACTTTGTATTGCTGCCTTTTTACATACATGACCTCCCGCCTTGGCTGTAGCCTTTTGAGGGCAGTGACATTTTATACACAGCAGCACCTGTGCATGGCAAATGAAGCACTCTATTTAATTCTGCGAGGGACTTAAGGAAGCAGAGGGGAGGGACTGTCTCCTGTTTGGTCCGATTAGTTCAGGCCAGTCATTGGACAACAGTGCTCCAGGGAACCTTTCGGTGGCAGGGTATTTTGCACGGAAGAGACCTTCCTGTGGTTGGGAAAGCCTGCTGATGAGACAGAAGCATCACTGTCTGCTAATGAGGATGCTCTGTGATGGGGCTTAAGCAGGGAGTGGGGTGGAAGCTCATTGAGCCTAATACCAGGATATAAAGTGGTCACATCTGTTCTCAGGAAAGAATGTCCTTAAACACCCTGCGTCAAGATTCAGGATGATCCCGAGCAGCAGGACGAGTTCCCTGGCTGCACTTTGACAGAAGGAACCTGGGAGGACCAGGCTCCCCCCCACCTCCTTATATGCCCTGAGCCATTTCATTTCCTCAGCTTCAGTTTCACACACTAAAGCCCTCTCACTTGCCCTAATTCTCACAGAGCAGTGGGGCTAATGATTAAGTTCCTGTCAGTGCCCTTCTCCCACCATATCTCTTGGGGAATTTTGCCACCCAGGGCTGTTGGTGGAGTGGCCTACAAGTCTCCTCAGTGTGGGCTCTGGTCAAGCCCGAATACAGCATGGGAAGGGGGACTTTCCAAACCTGCCCTGCAAAGTCTGGGTGGGTGCTGAGGAGCCCTGGACGTCAACAGTGGTCCATGAGAGCAAAGCATCCAACACGCAGAGAGGTCCTAGTGAGGGACCACCCTACCCAAAGGCTGAACTTCTGCCTTTTCTGTCCTCTAAGAGTCAGAGAATGTGTGGAAAGAACACCCAGCACTAGGCCCAAAAATCTTGCTCAAAGTATGCTAGTTGCAGAATCAGAATAGGTCAGTGGTCAGGAGACGCCTTTGGAAACCGTTTGCCCGGGAGCAAGTCACTGCAACCGACTGCCCGTGTCCCTGGGCAAAATACTTCCTTGTTCCGGTTGCCTCATCTGTCGACAGGGGATGCTTCTGCTAGTAGTACCTTGTAGGGAAAATTGTGGGGATTGAGTCAAGGTGGGTGGAACAGTGCCTTGCACGTGCTGTGCCCCGTGTTGTGGCTCACACTGTCGTTCCTACCTTCTCTGCTTGCTGGGTTTGCTTCCAGGGTGCCTATATTTGGGGGAAACAAACTTAAGTGTCTGTGGCAGGAACAGGGTGGCTCTGAATTGATTGGGGAGCTCACAAGAAAGGTACACTCAGGGGCAGAGCTGGCCTTTAGAATTAGACACTGTCTCAGTTGTCTTAAGGTTTCTAAGATTAAAAAATATCTGTAAAAGTGGGTGACATTTCTTCACAGTGATTTTTGAAGTGGGCAAACCAATTGACTCAACACTCCACTTCACTCCATGAGCCATCTCCTCTGGCCCTCCCCCACTGGACTATTCTCCTTTCCTTGACCTGTTGCTGATGTTCTGCCGGGTCAGCAGGGTCACATGGGGAGAGTCACATCACAGCACCTGCACAGTGCTCTGCAGGGGGTGGGGTGGGGTGGGGGCTGCCTGTGGCCTCTCAGTTCCTCCCGGGCCTGCTGGAAGTGAGTTCCTGTCTCGGGCGTGTCTAGGTGTGCTGAAGTCACAAGGCCTTTCTGAGGTTCTGTGTACCATGCAGCTGGAGGGTGACCTTGCCCGGGAAGCTGCCTCCCGGGAAGCACAGGCAGGGGGAGAAAGGCCTGATCTCCATCATAAACTGGGAGCAGGGAAAGCCCACCAAGGGGTGAGGTGGGCTGTGGGCAGGGCCAGCGGGGAGGGGCCTCGGCAAACAGAGATGTTAAACAAGGGCCTCTCCCAGCTCCACCCTAGCTTTAAACCCCACAGTTCGCAAAGTTTGGCTCCGGAGGCCTTCTGATGACCCCAATCTAATTCCCCTCTCCAGTTATGGCTGAAGGCAAGAAGATAAGTGACTCCGCGAACCAGACAACCCCAGGGGAAATTCCACCAACCCCCTCGGAGGCTGCAGCTGAGCTCCAGAAACCGGGCCGGGCCAGGGTGGGATATGGGGGGCAGGGAGGGCCGGGCGATAAGGCCTCTGCCTTCTGGGGCCCAGGCCTGCAGCAGGGGCCAGGGTGGGGGTTAGGGACGCAGGCCAGGTTGTGCAGCACAGTCCCCACCCTAGCTAGGGGTAGCAAGCCGTGGGGATGTGATTAATGTAAAATCTGGGGCTTATGTGTTGTGGCCACAAAACAAAGGAGGTACCCTAAGCCTACGGTTGAGGAATAAGAACCCACCTAACCCTGCTGGTCCCAGTCTCGGCCCTCCTCATCTCCGTGTCCTACAGCCCAGTCTGCTGGGTCCCAGGGTCAAATGCCCCTCCTCAGCCTGTGCTCCGCCTCTTCTCATCCTTCTTCCCCTTCCCGTCTCCTCTCCCTGGTCCTTCGGTCCCTCTCCTCACCCTGCTGCCCCATATTCCCTGGTCCTTTGTTCCCCTCCTGAGTGGGCTCCCAGGCTAGGCTGGGCGACAATGGCAAAGGTTGCCTAGGTAATGAGGAAAGTGGGACAAACACCAAACCAGCAGCCAAGGGAAGAGGGGACCTCCAAAGGCTTCAGGCCTGGAGACCTCCTTCCTCACACTCACCTGATGTCCGACCCGCGTCCCATCTCGAGGAGCTGGTCCAGATGGAAGTCCAGGCTGACTCCCTCACAGCCAGCACCTGCTGGCTCCAACCCAGCCCGAGAGCTGCTCCCCGCCCCCACCTCTCTACTTCCTCTCCACATAGCTTCCTCCTTGCAGCCCTGGAGACAGTCCTTCCAAAATACCAGCCCTATCAGGGGGGCCCCCGAAGAGGTGATACCTCAAAGGTCAACGGGCCGAGGCAGGCAGCCGTCACCCACGCATGGTTCCTCAGACTACTGTCGAGCTGGTGAACAAAAGAGCCCATGCCCACATGGCCTTGTGGACGAGGGCCCCCCACAGGACCTGCTTTCTGAGGGTGAAAATGCCCAACAGGCCTGGGGTTCTGAGGAGCTGTAGGACTTAGAGGCTATGCAGCCAGGCTCAGACTGAAGCTCCCTGTGTGGGGCTGGACGCCTGGTGTGCAGCAATGCCACCTCTGACAGGGAAGCGAAGAGACTGAGACAAAGGTTTGAGACCAGGCCATGGGGGAGCTGGCAGGACCCCTGAACTGGGACCCGAATGGAAACCCCACTATGCACGGGCGACACTGAGGCCCACTGGTGCACTCCCCTCCACCCATCCCCACTCCCAAGGGTCAGGTGCAGAGTCCAGGCTGTGCCCTCCTCAGGGAAGCCCAGTGCTTGTGCCCTAAACTGCGCAAGCTGGAAGGGCCCGTTGTGTACGTGTGCGTGCGCCTGCGCAGGACTCACCGTGCTCACCGAAACTGGGTGCAGTGTCTGCCCTCCACCCTCCCACAGGCCGCAGCCTCTGCCCCGTGACTGGGAGAGGCGGCTATGGCTATAGGCTGACATGCTAAGTTTTTCTGTTAGTAGTTGAGGACTTTTGCTTAGACTGAAGGGTATTCGGCTATAATTGGTTATGAATTGGAATGAACTTATTAGCTGGCAATGTGCCTGGGACCCAAGGGGCTCTCAAGTTCTGTATTTAGTCATGACCCTTAAACTCACAGGGACAATTCCCAGTCTCTTCTCCGTTCATGGGCTCAAAGATGAACTCTTCTAAGTGACCAGAACCCACTCTGAGCAGTGACCATTTCCCTTCCTCCTACAGTGGCCTCTGTTCGCATCATGGTCCCCAGGCTGATAGGCTAAAGAGGACAATGCAGACACTCCAAGCCCACTGCTCACTCCCTAGTAACGAACAAAGACTGAACTGGGCTTCGACCTCAACCCAGAAGGCCATGCATGCAGTTATCAAGTAGCTTCTGGAATGAATGACAGTCCACCCGAGGCTCCTTGTCCCTTCTTAATCTCTATCTCTGGGTAGTGCTTGGATCCACTGACTTCAGAAATACGAGGATGGCCATCTGGTACCTGCCTCTTCCAAGGACCTCCCTTTCCCTACCAAGTCCCAGTGGCCTCTGGTCTCCCTCAGGAATTCTGTATCTTCAAAATGGAAACACTCCCCCCACTCCAGGCCGTCAGAGAACTGAGAAACTAATACTGCTTTTTTAGAACTGGTCAACCGGTTTGATGCCCACTTCTTTTACACCACAAGCCTATCCCAGCTTCCCCCTCCTGGGGGAGGATGGGACCATCACGCTCCACCTGTTCGCAGACAACCCCAGGCAGGGGAGACATCCTGCCTACAGAGCCCCCCCCTACAGAGATCTGACTTTCTGTCTGGGGTTAAGCGTGCGAGATGTTAGAATCCCCGGCCCCCGCTATTCAGAGCTGGGCAGGCCTGCACCATCTGTCTTAGGTCTTCTCATAATTGTTCTCACTTAGGAAAATAATACCCACAGGAGTGGAAGTTCCAGGTAGGCCGGGGTAAGCAGCCCAGCAGGGGCCTGGGTACTATTTGTGTGGAATATGGTCTCTGCATTCTGGTGTGCACCTTGGTGTAAAAGCTCCAGCTGTGGGGGCTTGGTGCCCGTGACACCCCTCCTTCCCTCTCGCTCTTGAGCCAGGCAGGCCACTGACTTCCCCGCCACTAAGACTCTAGACCAGTGGTAGTCAAGCTGGTCCCTACCGCCCACTAGTGGGCATTCCAGCTTTCATGGTGGGCAGTAGCAGAGCAACCAAAATATAAATAAAAAGATAGATTTAACTATAGTAAGTTGTTTTATAAAGATTTATTCTGCCAAACTTAGCGAAAATCTGACATTACTTGGTAAGTAATTATTATTATACGCTTTAACTTGCTGTAACTCTGCTTTATAAATTTTATAAAGTAAAGTTACTTCCCTACTTTATAAATCACCATTCCTGTGGAACCGGTGGGCGGTTAGAAAATTTTACTACTCACAGAGATACGAAAGTGGGCGGTAGGTATAAAAAGGTTGACTACCCCTGCTCTAGACCCACTCAGTTACGAGGCATCCATGCAGTTGGTCTTCTATAAGTTCAAGGCCTTGCTTGGGATGCTGTCCCCTCCTTTACATTTAGGGTGATGTCTTTGATTGTTGGGGACAAAAACAAAAACAAAACCCGTGTAGGATTTCCAGTCCTGGCACATGTTCCCTAGGATCCCTGGCCCAGAAATGTGAGTGTAGAGTCCCTCACCCCCTTTTCTTCCTCTAGGACAGCTGACTGTTCTTTCTCTACCTGACTGGCGACAGCTCCTGTGCTGATGTGACCATCACGTCACATCTCCTTCTTTTCATCCTCATAAATGGAGGTGGTCTTCTCAGAGTGATCTTGGGACACACAGCAACATCATCCAGGAGCTTGTTAGATCTGCAAAATTTTCAGCTCCACCCAAGAACTACTGAGTGAGAAAACTCTTGGGGTGGGACCCAGCTCTCCAGGGGATTCTAAGTGAGAACCACTGGTGTGGTATGTTACATAGAGCCCCAGGTAGGAAGCCTCACTTAGTTTTCTGATCCAGGCATGGAGAATCTGTCCAGGTACACGTGGCCTGCAACTATGGGGAGTATCTTTCCAGGGAAGATGGGCTACCCACATCCCACACTTCTCGGCATCTGACCCTGGCAGACGAGAGGCCAGGGAAGGCTAGATTTGGAATCCACTGAATGGCTCTTCACAAGCCCTTTTCTTCCAGAAGGTGCAGCAGGAATTCAGATGGCTCTAGGCATTGCCATAGCAACTGTACCTTTCTGAAGCTGTCACGGGCTAGAGGAGCAGGGTGTAAGCAATGCAGAAGAGGGGGAGTCTGCCAGTGGATAAAGCACACCCAGCAGATGAGGCTGCGAAAATAAATGGAACCTCAGCATGGCTGGGATTTATAGAACTGAGCTTGGTGGGGCTGTGACTTCCTACCCAGAACGCGTTTGGGATCTCTCTAGGGGTCTTCACAGCTACAAAACAGCACCAACCAATCTTAACAGGCCCATGAAGTTGACAGTATATGCCAGTTATCTCAAAAGATCATTTAGCTAGCTTAAATCAGGGTCCTAAATGGTCAGAGTAATTAAGAAGGAAGAGCTCACTACAGGATGGTCACTGGTGTTTCCAGTCAGGGAAGAGGAAAGAGACCCAACTTTAAGCTGCTGATATAAATCAGATGCCAAGAAGTCAGGAGGCAATAAAAAAAATTTTTTTTAAATTAAAAAGCTCTGGTTGGCTAGCTCAGTTGGCTAGTTCATGGTCCCACTGCACAAAGGTCTCTAGTTTGATCCCTGGTCAGGGGATACAGAATCAGATTGACGTTTCTGTCTCTCTTTCCCTTCCTCTCTCTAAAAATCAATGCTTTTTAAAAATGAGAAAAGTCAGAAGGCACGGCAGGGCCCTTAGATAATGGTGGATATTCTAGCTCTACAAGAACGCAACTGTCAACAGGAATTTATATATTAAAAAGCAACACCCCGTGCACTGCCATGTTGGCACCTGTGTCCCTGTGGCTCTCTCCGGGCCCTCTATCCTCCAGGTGCTGGTAACTGGGGGGAGGCTGGGCTTCTCCTTCGCAAAGGAAGCAGATAGTGAGACAGAATCCACCCAGTGGCCACCAGCCTTGCTGAGCTGGGAGCCTCCAAGGTGCAGAGTGGCACACACCAGGCACCTGGCTGTTATGAAGCTTTTTTTTTTAAAGATATTGTTTTAGTTTTTGTTTTTTTTTAAATGTTATTCAGTTTAAAGAGAGGAGAGAGAGAGAGAGAGAGAGAGAGAGAGAGAGAGAGAGAGAGAGAAGGGGGAGGAGCAGAAAGCATCAACTCTGTGCCTTGACCAGGTAAGGCCAGGGTTTCAAACTAGTGACCTCAGTGTTCCCAGGTGAACGCTTTATCCACTGCACCACCACAGGTCAGGTCTGTTATGGCGCTTTTAATCTGACTGTTCTTTGGCTTTACGCTCTGGAAGAAGCAAGCAGTTCGTGCCAGGGACCGGGAGGTGGGACTCTGCCCTGTCCTCAGGGGCAGGGTACAAAGCGTGAGGTCAGGGTTGTGGGGGAAGCACAGCCACCTAAAGTGTCATCTCCAAGATTGTGTCATAGCCCTCCACACCTAACCTCCCATTGTTCAGTACTGTGCCCCAAAACCTTCCACATGGTTACACTCAGCCTAGCCTCTTCTGGCCCCCAGGCAAGCCCAGGTCCCCGCCCTGCGTGTGTGAGAGAACATCGTCACAGGGCATTTTTCTTTTCCCAGAGCCCCTGCTGGCTCTCCAGAGCCTCAGCTCCCGGCTGGTCACAGCGTGAACCTAGGCGGCCCTCCACCAGGTGTGGGCTCCTCCCCACTCGGAGTGGGAGAGCGTTACACCCGACGGGAAGCCAGCTCCCCCTGCTCCGGTTAGCTGGAGCAGTCTTGGTCGCACCTGCCCATCATCCCCAGTACTTAGGACACCGAGGAGCCTCCCGGGGTGCAGCACTCCCCTACACAAGCCGTGCCCCCCTGTCAGAGAGTAATCGAGGGAGCAGAGACGGTAGAGACGGAGGGTGTGGAGTTAACCCCGCTCGTCTTACCCTGGCTGCTCCCTCACGAGGTTTCCATGTGACTCTCACTGTATGGCTGGGCTGGGCCCATTGGCTCTGCACAGACCTCCTCAGGCAGCGGGCAGGGGTCTGCAGAGGCGTGTGTCGGGGGCATACCTCCTGGAGCCCAGGGAGGAGAGAAAAAATAAACGCAGAGCACCGGGATTTGGAATGAAGAGCATGCCTGGGCTGGAGACCGGAGGCGCGAGCCCCGCGCCCGGGCCGGGAAGTGCTCCCCCTAGCGGTCGCGGGTCAGGGCTCCCTGGCGGCAGGCCACCGCTCTGCTGTACAGAACCCTCTGCGGGAGGGACCGTCCCCGGTTGCTGGGTTGCTGCGCAGAGCTCTCTGCTCCTCCTGCCCGCCGAGGCTGCACAGCAGCGGCATCAAACAGGGCGGCGGAAGCCTAACTAGCACGAGAGAAAGGAAGGAGGCTATTTTTAGCACTGTGGCCAGGGCGTGAATGTTTCTAGAACTTAGCAAGGCCTGAAGCTGTCTTTGCAGACAGAAAGAAGAAAATCTGTTTGTTTTTAAAGGTCAAACGGTAGAAAGCTTGTGCCCCCACCCTAGGGAGCACCCCGCATGCTGGCAAGACGCCAGTAAGAACCCCAGCAGATCACATACACAGGACTTGTGCTGTTTCTTTTCTCTTTTCAACCTCCCAGTAGGTTTCTGGGCAGAGTGAGAGCCTGCCCAAGGGGAGTGGTGAAGATGCTAGTTCATGCAGGACTGTGCAGGGGGCTGCCCGCCAGCAGGGCATCAGGTGGTCCCTCCCACTTCCCACTTGCCCCTGGATGGTGGTGACATCTGACAGCCAGCAAGCCTGATCCCGGTGTGCTGAAGAAGACGGACAGGAATGCGCCTCTGCGGGAGGACCGTGCCTTCTTCAGGCCACTGCCGGCTTGCTCCACGTCCCCTGTGCCTGTGCAGTACAAACGCACTGTTACTCATGGGCACTGCCCAGAGTCTCCAAGCAGATGCTGTTAACATCTGGGGATAAGAAAGGGGCAGCGAGGGGTGACAGGGATGTTTCCTTTCCCCTTGGGAGATGCCATGGGCTGACAATTCTCACACCCCCTTCGGGGAAAGGTATATTTTTTTCCAGGAGCACCTAGAATCTCTGGAGTTCTTTCTTAGGTCACTAGATCAGGAAAATGTTTCCAGGGAGGAAAGAAGACACTGGGTTCACAGTGTGAGGTTTGGAACGTGGTGGTTTCTTGGGAAGAATTGTGACCGAGAAGGGCTGAGAGGTCAGAGACATGCCTGCAAACACTGAGGGAGGGAAGAAAGCCTTCGCCTCACGCTGGAGCGAGCAGACCTTCAGGGTCCCTGAAATGGAGCCACCTGAGTTTTTATGCTTTTCACCAGACTCTGCCATTGGTGAGTTTCTCCTAACTTCTGATAGGGTAAGAGAACTATGTTAGGAGCAGAAAACCCAGCTCCAATGGGTCGTGGGCCTGTGTCCTCATCTGCGTGAACGGGGTAGGCCAGTGGGCTCTGATTCGCCTTTCCTTGTCCCCCAGGTCCTATGCCCCAGCAACAGGGGCTCTGGCGAGCTCCCAAAGTGCAAGTCAGCTCCCAACTCCCTCACTGGCCGGGGCAGCCTCAGGCTGCTGTTGGCAAGGGCCTTGCCTGAGTGTGCAGTGAGTGTGGGTAAAAGCCTGCCCAAGCCCTGGAGGCTCTGGGATTTCCAGGGCAGCGGGAAAACTTCTGCAGCTTGGGCGCTGCCCACCTGTAGCCTGAAGGATCCCTGAGTCAGTGCAGGCTCCCAGATGGCAGGTGCGAGGGTAGAACAGAGCCCCTGAAGGGCCTGGTGCAGATGGAGGGGGCTGTCAGGAACAGGCCTGGAGGCTGCTCCAGGACGAAACTACTTAAGAATGGTCTGGGAAAGTTCCTTTTCTGAATCATGGGCCTGCACCCGTGGATTTTCTGCTCAAAAGATCTGTAACTAAGGAAGATGGCCTCACTTTTACACACAAGACATGGGGAGGGGAGGGGAGAAAACACTGAAAAACAGAGAACTCTCATGGCTGCACCAAAGGCATCCTTGAAAGAACTCTTCTCTAAAACAGATTGGTTGTCCAATTATTTTTGTCTTGTCCTTTTAGTGAGCATGCCCAGAAGCTGCAATATCTTGTAACTGGAACTAAGGTTAAGAATTAAGTCCTAAGATGGAAAAACGTGAAAGACTAATTCCTACAGGCAGTGGGTATTTGCCAGTGGGGAATCTATACTTTTGTTAATTTTTGAAGGAAGTGAGAAGGTGCAGCCTGGCCAGGACCACAGGAAACCGTCGGCTATGGAGTCAGTGTGACCCTGCACAATGGAACAGGCATCTGTGGTGAGGAACCGCGGCAGATCACAGCATTGGGCGATGGGCTCTCAGGGCACGTGGACTGTGGTTGGGGGACAGATGACAGTGGCCATGGGAAAATGAAAGCAAGGAGGTGCAGGCAGCGCCAGGACACCAGTGGCTCTTAGTGACCTCTGAGGCCAGAGCCTGTTCAGCTAATTGCCTCCTGACAGAGGTGACACAGCCCTGCCTGAGCCCAGGCCCAGCACAACAGGGCTCCGCAAAGAAAACCCTCAGTTGGGTCCCCACCTGTTAGGACGGCCAGGCCTGGGAGGTGTGACTGAAGGGAGGGAGGAGGGAAAGGAAGACCTTAAAGAGGAAGGGAGAGGGGCCCTGGGGAAGCAGAGCAGCTCTGTACTCACCGCGCTTCCTCTCCGCACTGGCTCCTCTGCTAACCTGTGCAGCAGGACACAAACAACACACCGAGGTCACAACCAGGCCTTCTCACCCCGGCTCTTCTCCCAGGGCTCGTTGACCCCCGCACCCATGGGCTTTTGGACTTGCCTCTGCCCCTGCTGCTTGCAGGCCGGCTTTCCTGACTGGGTATGAAAACAGGGGAGCATCACACTACCTACAACCAGCAACTGCAACTGACATAAAACAGCCACAAGACAAGCGCCTCTCAGGAAAAGGAAACACTGATACACAAATGGAAATAAAGCCCCCTTAAATCTTGGGAGCAGTTCTTCCGGGGGTCATAGCCCACCTGCTCTTGAAAGCGAACAAGGTGAAAAGGAATTCTATTTTAATAAGGGCAGTGTTTCCCTCCTGCGGGCGCATCTGTTTAGGAATGCTAAACCTTGCTCGGCTCTGAGCGCTGCCTGGACCCTCAAACACCTGTCTGTCCTCACAGAGGGCCACGGCTCCCAGTCTACCAGACGTGCAGCAGTGTTCTTCAAGTGTGCAAACTATGCACAGCTCCCAGCGCCCTGAATGGCAGGTTCTGGGAGAGGGGATTCTGAAGGACACAGGAGCATAAAGTGAGGCTTCAGCGCAGCTGAGACAAATTCAGGGGAGAGTCCTGTTTGCCTGTGTCTTGGTGAATAGTCCGCACTGCTCCAGGTCAGGGGTGAGGGGACGCAAAGTAGGAAGGACACCCCAAGAGAGCAGAAGCATTCCCCGGGATGCAGCCAGACGGAGAGCCAAGGTGGGGCAGGGAGAAACCTGAGGGGTGAATGTGGCTGGGAAGTCCAGCTCGGTCGTGAATTCTTCAAGTGTCCATCTGACTCTCAGGGTTTTTGCATTGAGCAGCCTATGTTTGCCTGACAGGGTGCTGACCAGCTGTGTTTATATTACGTCAGCACAACCTCAACCCCAAAGAAGCAAATCCGCTTCCCCTCTTTATGGCCAATAGTGACTGATCTCTAAGGCCTGGGTGACAGTAGCTACAGCAATGTCAGTCTATAGTAAAAACTCATGCCCAGATCATGGGAGAGAATCAGAAGGTCCATCCATTAAAACACTTGGTTTTAGAACTATATCCATATAATAGCTACATTTTAGCTACAGGAACATATCTTAAGACTTTTACAATGTTGGATGTCAAACATTTTTTAAAATTCTATCAGTCTCTTATCCCGACACTTAACACTCTTCCCCTTGGGAACGATACCTAAAAGCCCCAGAAAAATAAATTGAGCCATTCTCCCAAGAAGATTCCACATAAAGAAACTCTGGTATGTGCACTGAAAGAGACAGGAGACACTGAGAGCAGAGGGACAGAAAGAGCTGCAGAAAGGGCCACACAGGAACAGACAGAGGCCCCGCGGCCACGGGTCACCAGGCGAGGGAAACCATGCCCATACCCAGTGCACATGTGAGGTGCAGCCCACACCCAGACGTGAACCAGAACCAAGGGCTGAAGCCCATGGTCAGGGCAAAGCCCCAGTGGTCAGGGCAGAGTCCTCTGTGCTTCGGGGGAGCAGAGAGAGACTGAGGAGAGGCCATGGGAAAAGCTATTAGGGAAGGGAGGGTATATGGGAAGAGAGGCCAAAGCAGCAGCTGTTACTTCTTCAGCCAAGAACATTCCACATGAATGCCAGGATCTGGTTGGATTGTGTGCATGCGTGCATGCCTGTTTGGAGCATGTGTTTACATAAGTGTAAATTTATCTCTGTGTATCTGCTCTTCACCTCTTGCACTACAATCCTCCTGCCTTCTTCCTCGCCTCCCACTGGCACAAGGATGTCAGACTTTCCTACATTTCTTTGTAGCATTTCTAGATGTTTCAAACACTGCTGCTCTCCATTCTGACCTTTTGACACCCGTGCCAAACATGTCATTCTCATCCACTCAGCCCCGCCTTCTGCAGGCCTTGCTCTGGCTCATGGGATGGTTTCAGTACCTGAAGGATGTTTGCTTCCCTGCCCAGCTTCTCCCTTGGGGATTTCAGAGTCCTCACCCACACGCTCCAAAGCCCCCCCTTCTCTTATCCACATCAGCCCCATGGGCCAACAATGCTGCCGACACCCCAGCCCAGGGGGCCTCCCGTTTCCTATCACAGCTCCCTGGCCTGTATGGACTTCTTTCTGCCCTTCCTCACTTCATTTAGTCCACTGATCTGCTCAGACTAAAGCACGGGCGTTGGAGTTAGAGAAACCTGGGCTGAACCCGGTCTCTGCCACATACTACCTGCGCACAAGTTCTCTAACTGCTCTGAACCTCGTCTAGAATCCTTCCCTCATGAGGCTGTGAAATCACACAGGACGGCTGTGTCATTGCGGAGCCGCCAACAGGGCCCTTCCCTGCCTTCGCCGCTCCAGACAGGACAGCTCGCCACCTCTCTCCCAGACAAAGTGCTCTCCAGCTTATTTCTTTAGATTTGTTAATTTATTGTCATACCACTATGCGCCAGGCACTGTTCTGGGCACTGGGGATAGATACAATGTGAACAAAACAGACCAAGATCTCAGCCTGCGGAGCACACATGGAGCTCACATTTCAGAGGAGTCCAGCATCCGTCAACAGATGTATTAACATGCAACAGAAATAACAACTAACTCTTAAGTGTCCAAAGAGAATTTTGTCATCTGTTCAGTGTAACACAGAAGCATGAAGATTAGGAGCATGCATTTAGGAGTCAGTTCAAACCCAGTATCAGTCACTTAATAGCAAATGATCTAAATTTCTCCGAGCCTATTCTCTCATCGGCAAAACGGGAATGTTATTACATGTCTCAGAGTTAAGGATTAAATGAGATTGTATGTGGAAATCATTTAGCACAGCTCTTCACACACAGGTATTAAGTAGGTTTTATATACAATAAGACTAGGGTAGGTATTACAGGCAGACCTCATTTCATTGGACTTCCCTTTCTTGTTTTTTGTTTTTGTTTTTTACAAATTGAAGGCAAGACCTTCCACCAGCAAAAAAGATGATGGGCTTTACTGCAACACCGCTTTATTGCGGTGGTCTGGAACCGACCCACAATGTGTCCGAGGCATGCCTGCACTGACCTCTGCTGATACCTCTCTTCATTGCTTTTCATTCTTCTGCGGAGCCACAAAACACGTGGCTATTCTGCCTACAATCATCTCTTCCTCTTTAGAAATCTCTCCTGTATTTTTAATCATATACAAAGTTTGCTGATTAACTTTTCCCATTGCTGCATTTTGTCTCGTTTATTTTGCATCCTGCTTTCCTAACTATGTTATAAAGTCCTTGAGGCAAGGGGTCATGTTTTGTTTGATTGTATCTATTTCCTGTATCCCAAGCTTTGATGCTGCACTCATACTACACCTCTAGGAAGACCTGATTGACAGCAACTGGGAAAAGCAGGTGGGGAGAACTGGGGGTCTAGAGGTGCTGGGAAGGGTGGCAACAGGAAGACGAGCAGACACAAAAGGGAGGGATAGTTTTGGCTCCCATTCGACCTAGGGTCCTGTTGAGCTGCCTTTACCTCTGTCTTTCCCATTCTGCATCTTCTCTTCTTCTTCCTCTGCACCTTCCTCTGCTGTGAAAACAAGTCCCAGGAGGCTGTGACCCTTCAGCACTGGACAAGCACAGAAGAGGGGGAAGGGAGTAACTCAGGAGGCATGGGATAAACCCTAGCTAAGGGCTCATGGCTGCAGCCTCCAGGATGCCTGCCTCACCTAGTCTGCACCCATGTGGTCAGTCCCCTGCACTGTGTAGCAGGGCCTACTCAGAAGTCCTGAGCCCACAGAAGCGGTCTGATGTCACCTGCAGTGCTGCTGGCTTCCCTGGTGACCAAGGTGGCTTCTCTGCGCTCGTTTTCCCTAAAGTGATGACATCTATTGGGGATACATCTAATATCAGGTTGAAGAAAGCAACCATAAAGGTGCACAATGGGGAATACCTAGATGAACACTGGCTTCCATAAAAAACCAGAGGTTTTAGCTGACAACAATCTTAAAGTGATTGAACAGGGCAATGTAGCCATGTGAGAGAAAAATGAATGCCATCTAAAGTTGCTTTACGGGCCAGCTCAGAAAGGTCACGGTCCACTGTGCTCTGTGGGAAGAAGACCCCTCTCCATTTCCCCATGACATGAAGTATGCTCAGCCCTGGGAACTCACTCAAATTAGGGACTTGAAACACTTGGCCACATCCCAGTGTGGGCAAGCAGGACGGCAAAGTGAAACCATGTTACATCAGGAATAGCTAAGAAACCACAAATAGTTGCCTAAAGAGGAATAGGCTTAGGGAGAGCCTTGTTATCTGCCATCAGATACTTGAGAGGCAACATGGGAAATTGAACTTTCTCCGGGTAGCTTTGGAGAGCAGAATGAAGATAAACTGGTTATAGAAAGGCAGATTTTGACACCCTGATCAGAAAGAACTTCCCAGTGATGAGAGCTGGTCATGAATGAGCTCACTGCAAATGCTCAGAGGACTTTTATATGGGGAGGCAAGCTGGAGAAAATTACTTTTAAGGTCCTATCCAACTCTAAGATTCCATTATTTGTGAAAATATTTCAAAACAGTTGAAGAGGGCAAGCTAGGGATATGAATAGCTATGTGCACAGTGTAAAGAATATATGTAAGGATAATCTAACATCTACTCTCATCCTAATGGAACCCTCCACAGTGACAGTGAACATGTGTTGGCACTGGGCATGGCTCTTCTAGTCACTGAGATCCCGTGCCACATGTGGATTCCATCTGCATCTACTACGGGCTTCAGGGTTTGAGAGCAGAGCATCAGTGAAAGGGGACCTCATGGGACTGCAGATATGACATTTTGTCCTGTGTGGGGATAAGGGCAATGATAACAGCATTGATTTTATGTTCTTAAGACTTTAGTTTCTTGGGTTTTTTAATTTTATTTATTTTTAGAGAGAGAGAAAGTGGAGGGGAGAAGCAGGAAGCATCAACTCGTAGGAGCTGCTTCCCATATGTGCCTTGACAGGGCAACCCTGGGGTTTCGAACCAGCTACCTCAGCATTCCAGGTTGACGCTTTATCCACTGGGCCACCACAGGCCAGGCAAAGACTTAAGTTCTTTGCCCCTTCATGCTGTATAACTTTAGGCAAATTACTTTTCTGATAACACTGGGGAACAATTTCTTTTTCATTTTTGGTTGCATGAGGTTTTAGAACTGTTTCTATATATTTCTGCATTGCTGATTCCAAATCTGAAATCCGTTTTTTGGTGCTTGCTCTAGTTTTTATGCAATTTTAATTTCTTTTTGTTACAGTTAATGGCATGCATTGGTTTTTAAATTGGAGTTAAAGGGAAATGACTCTTGGACTGAATATAACCACAAGGCAATTAATGTTTTACAAACATCACTTTTACATCATTGTAGCTGTTTTTAAATGTAAAAAATTATTATCTGATAAAAACACCCTCTTTTTTTTAAGATTGAATCATGGCTTCTTTGAGTAGGCATAAATGTAAGAATAGTCCTGACACCTTCTGTTATATATGTGGCCGTTACACACTTCAACATCAAAGGCGCAATATTTCATCATTTGTGACACATGCATATATTGACTATTTTCAAGTTCTCCTTGGCGATCAAGACAAGAATTGGGCTCCTCATATTGTGTGTCATAATTGTGAGAAAATGCTTTGGGACTGGACAAAAGGAAAACACAAAGGAATGCCTTTTGGTATTCCCATGGTTTGGCGTGAACCTAAGGACCACACAGACTGTTATTTCTGTCTGATCCATACAAGGGCATCGGCAAGAAAAAGCAGCATATGATTGCATATCCTAATATTCCTTCAGCAATACAACCTATACCACACTCTGAGACACTCCTGGTTCCAGTTTTCAATGGTTTTATTTCTTCTAAGGACGAAGAAAGTGAACATGGTGATCAAGTGTATTTTGATAAGATGCATGAGGAAATGGTTGTAGAATCTGAAGGGTCTTCTTCTGATGCCAAGCAGTCATTAACCCTTCAGCAGTTTAGCCAACCTGAATTGAATGATTTAGTAAGAATGACATAAAAATTGTCCTTGACTTTCTGAAGTATGAGAAGCATAACTGGATCATTTGTGTGGATCTTAAAGTGGTAAATTTCCTGCTAGGACAACAGAGAGGTTTCACAAAGTATCCTTGCTTTCTATGTTTGTGGGACAGCCTAGCTCGGGAGAAACACTGGACACAGAAGGAGTGGTCAAAACATGAAGCTCTGGAAGTAGAGATGCAAAATATTGTGAATGAACCTATAGTTAATTGAGACAGGATCATTTTTCCCCCACTTCACATCAAACTTGGCTTCATGAAGCAGTTTGTTCAGGCTTTGAAAAGAAAAAGTGAATGCTTTCAACATATTATTTCTGCTTTTCCTGCCTTGTCTTTTGAGAAGATAAAAGCAGGTGTATTTGATGGACCTCAAATTCCAACCCTCATACATGATGAAGAATTTGCCAGGAAGATGAATAAGGAGGAGAAAGCAGCATGGCAGTCTTTTGTGGCAATTACAAAGAACTTCCTTGGCAACAAAAAAGCAAAAACTACGAACTTCTGGATCAAAGGATGCTGTTGGCTTTCCGCGACACTGGATGTAACATGAGCGTTAAGATTCACTTCCTGGCCTGACCAGGCGGTGGCACAGTGGATAGAGAGTTGGACTGGGATGCAGAGGACCCAGGTTCAAGACCCTGAGGTTACCAGCTTTAGCACGGGCTCATCTGGTTTAAGCAAAAGCTCACCAGCTTGGACCCAACGTCGCTGGCTCGAGCAAGGGGTCACTCAGTCTGCTGAAGGCCCATGGTCAGGGCACATATGAGAAAGCAATCAATGAACAACTAAGGTGTTGCAATGAAAAACTAATGATTGCTGCTTCTCATCTCTCTCCATTTCTGTCTGTCTGTCCATTCCTATCTATCCCTCTCTCTGACTCTTTGTCTCTGTAAAAAAAAAAAAAAAATCACTTCCTGAACAGTCACCTTGATAAGTTTCCCAAAAATCTTGGAGCTGTTAGTGATGAGCAGACTACTGCTGGAGCATCAAACGAGATTGTCCTCAACAAGTACACAAACGCAAGAGCTACAAATGCAAGTTTTTGCCTGAATAGAATTTAAATAAGTTTTGCGCAAATTTTATGATTAAAATGTGTTTTAATATGTTCTATTTCGAAATTGTAGATAAAATCTGATGCAATCATATCTTTTAGTGTATTTATTGCATTATATAAATTATATTTTCACAAAGATGATGCCCAAGAAGACATTCTACTTCATTGTTAAACTAAATGTTGAAAATTTTACAATAAGATGAAAACCTAAAATCTTGAACTGCAAAAAACCTGCAGCTTACAGAGAAAGACTAATGTCTGATTTGAGACCAGCACACTCAAATTAGGTAAGAACAAGTGTTTTTGTGGATGCAACAAAAATTTTGTTTCCCAGTGTAATCACTCACTGCATTTCTAAAGTGAGGGCCTGGACAACACAATCTCTAAGGTGCCTTCCAAACATACGACATAATTTTCTTAGCACCAGCCTTTCCTCCTA
Source organism: Saccopteryx leptura (assembly GCF_036850995.1). Taxonomy (NCBI): domain Eukaryota; kingdom Metazoa; phylum Chordata; class Mammalia; order Chiroptera; family Emballonuridae; genus Saccopteryx; species Saccopteryx leptura. The sequence goes on along the minus strand of NC_089505.1, from coordinate 289,703,421 downwards.
TGAGAGATTACCAAGTATTTCCCTAAACTTTCAGTTTCTGTAAAGCTGTCTGGTCTGCACGTGCTTGTGTTTGAGCCCACTTATTCTGCTTCAACCCTAACAAGTGGCCAAGAGGCACAAGTGTGGTTAATTCCCATGGATGACCCGACAACCCTTAAGAAATTCCCTTTAAAAGTGGGTATTCCAGCCTGACCAGGCGGTGGCGCAGTGAATAGAGCGTTGGACTGGGATGCGGAGGACCCAGGTTTGAGACCCAAGGTCGCTAGCTTGAGTGCGGGCTCATCTGGTTTGAGCAAAAAGTTCACCAGCCTTGGACTCAAGATCGCTGGCTCGAGCAAGGGGTTACTCATCTGCTGAAGGCCCGCGGTCAAGGCGCATGAGAGAGCAATCAATGAACAACTAAGGTGTCACACGAAAAACTGATGATTGATGCTTCTCATCTCTCTCCATTCCTGTCTATCCCTATCTATTCCTCTCTCTGTCTCTGTAAAAAAATAATAAAAATAAATAAATAAAAGTGGATATTCCGAAAACTGTGGTGAGCTATAACAGGGAAGGCACTTTCCAATAACTTGTGGTCATCTCAAAGGTCATCACCTCTTCTGTTTATGTGTGATATGAAGGGGGCAGTGCTTTTGACAGGGATTGAGAAATAGTACCAGAATGCGGACAGTGTCACCATAATGCTCCCTGCACAGAACTGGTATCTTATCTTAACTGCACTGGGAAACCAACCTAGGCCACACATTTATTCTCTTCTAAAAGAAAATATGCAGATTTGAGAGCAAAGCATGGGCCAGACCCTGGCCCCCAAGACAACACTAACAGTGTATGCTCCGTCCTACGGAGGTCGCCTTCCTTAAAAGCATGGACTGATGACTTCAATGTGTGTGTCTGAATAAGTGTATGTGTTTGAACAGTCTATGGAAAACATGCTTTATCTATATATATTTTTAAGGATTTTTATTCATTGATTTGAGAGAGAGAGGGTGGGAGAGAGAGCGCGCAAGCACAAGACCATAGTTGTTTCATTTTAGCCGTTCATTGATTGCTTCCTGTCTGTGCCTTGACCTGGACAAGCCCAGGGTTTAGAACCGATGACCTCAGCATTTCAGGTTGATGCTCTATCCACTGTGCCACCACAGGTCAGGCTATATTTTTAATTAATAACCTTGTTTAAACCACTTCAAGGCATTTAAAAGGATTATATTAAGTCAAAAGAAACAAAAGAGAGCCATGTGTATGAGTGACCTTCAGAACTTAGGAAGGGAGCCTACTTGCTTAACACATAACATGGGGATCTGACCACTATAAAGAAATTAGGCCCTGGCCGGTTGGCTCAGCGGTAGAGCGTTGGCCTGGGGTGCGGGGGACCTGGGTTCGATTCCCGGCCAGGGCACATAGGAGAAGCACCCATTTGCTTTTCCACACCCCCCTTCCTTCCTCTCTGTCTCTCTCTTCCCTTCCCGCAGCCAAGGCTCCATTGGAGCAAAGATGGCCCGGGCACTGGGGATGGCTCCTTGGCCTCTGCCCCAGGCGCTAGAGTGGCTCTGGTCGCGGCAGAGCGACGCCCCGGAGGGGCAGAGCATCGCCCCCTGGTGGGCGTGCCGGGTGGATCCCGGTTGGGCGCATGCGGGAGTCTGTCTGACTGTCTCTCCCCGCTTCCAGCTTCAGAAAAATACAAAAAAAAAAAAAAAAAAAAAAAAGGGAAGAAATTAGCAAATATCTGGCAGCTACCAAACTGATGGAGTCATAAGATGCATAAAGATAGGATGACCTGGGACCCTGGCCGGGTGACTCAGTGAAAGAAGCATCGTCCCAGCACGCCGAGGTTGTGGGTTCGATCCTCGGTTAGGGCACAGTCGAGAAGCAATCGACGAGTGTACAACTAGTGGAATGACGAACTGATGCTTCTCTCTCTCTCAAATCAATGGAAAGAAAAAAGATACGACATGGGAATAGCCGGTAATTTTCTCTCTCTTTCCTGGGTTTTGTGTAAGGGGAAATGTGCCACAGGGTCAGGGTCTCTGTAAGGCACTGAAATGGCTATGTGACAGGCTGACAAGGAAGTCAGAGATGGGACTGAACATGAGGAGGGATGGAAGCAACAGACTCAGGTCATGAACTTGAAGTGAAACCAGACCTTAGTCATGGACAAAAGGAGAGAATAGGGTTGCAAACCAGATCAGACAGGAGGGAGAGAAAGGCCCGGGGGAGAAAGTCCAGAAGCTTTAAGTGGCTGATTTGGCCACAATCATCCAGGAAAGCTTCAGGAGCCGGGGTCAGCCTAGGAGAGAGCGGCTAAGGCTGGGCAGAGAGGGAGCACACACTCAGTGAGGAAGGAGCCCCATGTACTCAGAGATCTGACTTTCTTAAAATTCTGAATCGTGTTCACTCTACAAGGGGTATTCTGAAGAGAAACCTCATGTGTAACTCTCGCTAAGTGATCACGCCTGCGAGAGAGACCCTCTGGGTGAAGACCCCTGTGTGCTTCTAGAAGCAAAGGACTGAACGGTGAAAGGAGGTGGTGTGCGCTCCACGATGAGGTTTACCACGTGCTGGGGAGGGAGGCGGGTGTGCGGGGGGCGGGGCATGAGGCCGGGTGGGAGCTCTGGGCTTCACCTGAGTGGAGCTCCTTCACCAGGGATGACATGGTGTTGGTGATGGAGTCAGCAGCCACCAGCAGGTCATTGCGGAGGTTTCTCCTCGTACCTGAGGAGAGGCAGAGATGATGGCGATGCCCGGTGGGTGGGCGTGGAGAAGAGGGCGGAGCAAATGACCCAGTCCATCAGGCCTTGGGGCACTGCAGGATACCTATGGGACATGGCCGCAGCGCTCCACCTGCTCCCGGGCACACCAGCAGCACAGGGTACCCAAGTCTGCCATCTTCCCCTTCCTTCTCTACCTGAAGAGCAGGACCCTATCAACTTGGTGCTTCTTAGCCACCATTAAGAGCTGGGTTCCAGAACGAATATTGCTCCAAGGTGCTCCTCTGTCTAGGAGGATTGCACTCTCCAGTACTACCACCTGCCTGGGTTCTGTCTCCACCCCAACAAGCTGCCTCATCTGCCCCAAACTACATAACATTGCTGGCAGCTAGTTCCTCAGACGACTGTGGGAATCCGACCTCGAAAGTGGCTTCAGCAGGTCCCTGTTTAGAGTTCCACTCTTCCTTCTCTTGCTCGCTCATGACCTGGGGAATAATTCCATCCAATTCCAATGGAGGAAGCAAAGCCCAAAGGATAAGGCGCTTCTCACCATCCAGAAAGGGCAGACGCCCAAGAGGTCTGCTCCCCGCACACATGCGAAGCCTGCGGACCTCCTGTTGGAGACTGGCCCATCTAATGAGAAGGGGCCAGCACTTGACTTATTTGTACTGTATATAAAAACCTGATCATTTAAAACTAAACACACAGGAGTAAAGAAACTGAAATAATTTCTGTAAGAATCTTGTCTGTTTCCAAACCCGCTGGGCTTGCTGTTCACACTGCTCCTGAAACTGACCTTGTGCGAAAGCCTCCTGCATGTCTCCCCCAACTCCGCCCAGGGGGTCCTGTGGACAGTGGGTGGGCGTGGAGCCAGCAGAGGTTGAGCGGACAGGCATGGGCATAGGGCGGCTGCCTCCATGGGTGGGCGATGTATGTGGCGATCCTGTGGCCTGAGTCTGGGAAAATCAAAGAGAGAAAATGTTAGCTCAGGTATCTTACTTCTTTGAAGAGAGGAAAGGTCCTTTTCTTAGTCCATGGGAGCCGGCCAACAGGGCTTTGGTTCCTGGCGCAGTGCTCGATCACTTTTGAAAGGAGGGAGTCGGGCTGCCTCCAGGACTGGAGAGAGGAAGAAAAGGAAAAAAAGGGAGGGGGCAGAAACAAAAGGGGAGGAGGGAGAAGAATGGACTAGCAGTGGGAGGGAAGGCACAGAGGGCCGCAGGCCTTTCAGGTGGACAGACTGAGCAGGGCAGCCAGGTCGAGGGTCTAAGAGGGTCTGGGGTCACACACACAGCTGGGAAACAGTCCACAAACATCTTTCACTTGTGTTTGCACACACAGTCACGGACATTATCTCATTTGTTCCTCACAACACCTTGTGAGCAGAAAGGGCTCAGATTTTTGTATCCCTTTTACAGAATAGAAACCAGGCTGAAAGAGTCAGAGCTTTGTGCCAGGCTACAGAGCTCGTCCCTGGGATAGCCTCCACTGCAAGGGCGGTGACATGGAGATGCACACACTGCCCTCTGCGGCCCCTGGGCCACACGCGACACCCGCCTGAGTCTGCGGCAGGGACTCAGCAGCAGGCGGCCTCCCAGGAGCCGGGTCATCGGGTCGGTCACACTGCACGTGTCAGAACACACGGTGGGTGTTCTGTAGACCATCCTGCAGGGACTCGGTGAGAGTGGACGCACATTCAGTGGAAACTGAGCTTTCCCTGTGAAGTGCTCGTGGAGTCCTGGCAGAAGCGCGGGGCAGTGGGAGCCAACTGAAAAACTCTAGTTAAAGGGGGCTCACAGAGAGCGGGCTCTGCACCCCTCAGTGCAAGGGACACCAAGTGTGGCAGATGCACTGGGGTTGTCTGTGGAAGTAAAACGGGGAAAATATAAGCCAAAGTGTGCAAATGAGTTCAAATGAAGAGAATGATCTTTTTGGGTCTAGCTCAACATCCCTCTCCAATACACACACACACACACACACACACACACACACACACACACAGAGTCTGGTCTAGCTCAACATCCCTCCCCAACACACACACACACACACACACACACACACAGTCTGCCTGCACAGGCTGCCAGACTGCACACACAAAGCCTCACCTCAATGCTACAGCCAGAGTTCAACATGTTGTTCTCCCGCGTTCCTACTTTGACGTGTGTGTGTGTGTATGTGTGTGTGTTTAGAGAAATGTAAAAAATACAGGAGGCTAAAAAGTATATTAAGTTGCCCAAATTAATAATTGTTAACACCATATCAAATTTGTTTCAGCCTAAAAACACTGCCGATAAACCTGGAGACCCTTCCACCACCAGTTCTTTCCGGCCCCAGTCCCTTCATCTTACCCCTCCAAGGGCAAACATTATCAAGACTTCGGTGTGAAACTTTTTACCTAGGTGTATATATGTTACTACAAATAATATAAGACATTTCATGCTTTTATTTTTGCATGAACAGTCTCATACCACACATATCATTTTGCAGTTTGCTCTTATCACTCAGCATGCTTTTTGAGATATTTCTGTGACATAGATAAATATGAATTTAGACCCTCATCTCATATTATATATAAAAACTCAGCTAAAATGGGTTATACTAAACATAAGAACTAAAGCTATAAAACTCTTAGAAGAAAAGATTAGGCAATGATTTTTTAGGCATGACAAGAAGCATAGATACAAAAGAAAAAATAAAATTGGATTTCATCAAAATTAAAAACTTATTTTCAAAGGATACATTTAAGAAAGAAAAAGGACAACTCACAGAATGGAAGAAAAATTTTTGCAAATCATATCTCTAGTGATTTGTATCTATATGTAAAGAGCTCTTACACTCAATAATAAAAGGACAAGTAACCTAATTTAAATGTGGGCAATGGATCTGAATAGACATTTTCCAATAAACCCACAAAAAGATGCTCAACATCATTAACCAATAGGGAAATGCAAATAAAAACCACAAGGAGATACCACTTCACACCCATCAGGATAGCTATAATAAAAAAGAGCCAACAAGTGTTGACAAGGATGTGGAAAAACTGGAACCCTCATAAGCTGCTGGTAGGAATCTAAAATGGTGCAGCCACTTTAGAAAAACAGTCTGGCAGTTCCTCAAAAGGTTAAAAATTGAGTGTCATATGACCCAAAAATTCCACTCCTACGTGTATATTCCTGAGAGAAACAAAAACATACATCTACACAAATATTTGTGCACAAGTGTTCATAGCAGCATTATACATAATACTCCCAAAGGGGAAACAATCCAAATATCCATCAGCTGATAAAAAACTTAAATAAAAAGTGGTTTACTCTTACAATAAAATATGATTTGGCAATAAAATGAAATGAATTACTGATATATGCTACAAAATGGCCAAACCTTGAAAATATGCAGAGTAAAGAAGCTAGTTGCAAAGACCACACAGGTTTGATTCCATTTATATGAAGTGTCCAGAACAGGCAAATCCATAGAGATAGAAGTAGATTAGTGGTTGTGTGGGGTTGGGAGGCGTGGGAGGAGGGAAGAGTGAGTGCTCAGGGGTATGGTATGCTTTCTGAGGGTGAGAAAATGTTCTAAAATTGGCTGTGGTGATGGCTGCCCAACTCTGTGAATATATTAAAAAAACACCAAATTGTACACTTTAAAAGGATGAATAGTATGTTATGTAAATTATACCTCAATAAAACTATTATAAAAAGATACCACAAGAAAAACAAAGAGATAAGCCATATATATACTGGGGGAAATATTTGCAAATTATATCTGATAAAGAACTTGCGGGTATTTACAATGATTTTTTTTTATCTGACACTGAAAGCCAAGGCAACAAAGGCAAAAATAAACAAGTAGGACTACATCAAACTCGATAGCTTTGCACAGCAAAGGAAACCATCAACAAAATGAAAAGGCAGCCTGACCAGGCGGTGGCGCAGTGGATAGAGCATTGGACTGGGATGTGGAAGACCCAGGTTCGAGACCCAGAGGTCACCAGCTTGAGCGTGAGCTCATCTGGTTTGAGCAAAGCTCACCAGCTTGGATCCAAGGTCGCTGGCTCAAGCAAGGGGTTACTCAGTCTGCTCTAGCCCCACGGTCAAGGCACGTATGAGAAAGCAATCAATGAACAACTAAGGTGTCGCAATGCGCAACAAAAAACTAATGATTGATGCTTCTCATCTCTCCGTTCCTGTCTGTCTGTCTCTGTCTATCCCTCACTCTGACTCTCTCTCTGTCTCTGTAAAAAAAAAAAAAAAAATGAAAAGGCAGCTTGAATGAGAGAAAATAATTACAAATCGTGTATGTGACAATGAGCCAATATTCAAAATATATAAAGAACTCATAAAACTTTATAGCAAAAACAAACAATCAGATAAAGAAATGAGCAGAGTAACTAAACAGATATTTTCCAGAGAAGACATACAAATAAGTGGTCAACAGGTACATGAAAGGGTGTGCAACATCACGAAACATCAGCGAAATACAAATCAAAACCATGATGAGATACCCCTCACACCTGTTAGGATTATCAGAAAAGACAAGAGATAACAAGTGTTGGTGAGATGTGGAGAAAAGGGAACCCTCCTGCACTGTTGGTGGGAATGTAAGTTGGTACAGCCACTGTGGAAAACAGTATGGAGGTTCCTCAAAAATTAAAGATAGAACTACCACATGATCCAACAACCCATATGTGGGTAGATATGTAAAGAAAGTGAAAATAAGATCTTGAAGAGGTATCAGTACTTCCATGTTCACTACAGCATTAGCTAAGGTATGGAAATAACCTAAGTGAATGGATAAAGAAGATGTGGTGTATATATATGTACAGTGGAATACTATTCAGCCACAAGAGAAAGGGAGTCCTGTTGTTTGTGATACCATAGGTGGACCTTGAGCTCATTACGCCAAGTGAAATAAGCCAGATGGAAAGACAAATACTGACCGGTATCACTTATATGTGGAATCTGAAATGTGTCAGTCTTATAGAAACAGAAAAGAAAAGTGCTTACCAGGGGCTGTAGGGTTAGGGAAATAGGGAGAGGTTGGTAAAAGGGTACAAACTTTCAGCTATTAGATAACTAAGGTTTGAGGATCTAATGTAAAACATGGTGATTATAGTTGATAACACTGATTGAATACTTGAAATCTGCTAAGAGAGTAGAACTTACAAGTCCTTAAACACACACAAAAAGATGTATATGTGAGGAGGTGATGGATTTGTTAATTAACTAGATGGGGGGGGGGATCCTTTCATTACGTCTATCCAATCACTCCAACGTTCCCTTGAAGTATCTTACAATTTTATGTACGTTATTGTTACGTAAAGCTGAAATAAAAAATATAAGCTCAAAAAGGAAAAAATAAACCCTGTCTAGAACATAAAAGAACTCTTGCAACTGAACAATACGACAACACAATTACAAAACAAAGACTTGAATAGACATTTCACCAAAGAAGATATACAAATGGGCTACTAATCCACGTGCAAAATACTCCACGTGAGTAGCCAGTAGGGAAATGGAAAGTGAAATCACAGTAAGATGCCCTTATCCACGGACCTGCTGCAAGCAGAGGCTCACAGGGGCGGGGACAAACCCTGGTGCCCTGCCTCCGACAGGCAGTGAAATGGTACCACCACTCTGGAAAACAGTGTTGGCAGTTTCTTAAATATTAAACATAAACTTACCATATGTCCCAGCAATTTCACTCCTGAGTATTTACCCAAGAGAAATAAAAACATATGTCTACCCAAACCCTGTACACAAATGTTCATTAGCAACAGTTTAATAGGCCAGAAGTGGAAATAATCCAAAGTCCACTGGCTGGTGGCTGAATGAACAAAATGTGATTTACCCAAATAATGGAATACTACAAAACCTCTTTTTGCTATTTTACTTCTGCTCAACTTTTACATAAGGAAGCTGGGAGAGAGGTTGCGAGGCTGCAGAAAAGGCACGGAAGTCTGATGTGGAGGCTGGGCTCTGCGGGGGAATCCTACGCAGGATCCGGGATGCAGGAGATCAGAGAAGCGGTGGATTCCAGCAAAGCCAGGCCCCAGGGTTGAGGGACCAGAGTAAACATCATTGCTCCAGTTGCCTGGGCATCCTCAAGGAAGGACCCCATGCACCCCAGTAGCTGATGGTTTTCCCATAGGCCAATACTGTGAGACAAAGAGCCTAAGCTGTCCCAGTTACAGAGTCAGAACCTCAGTGAGATCCTGTGAGACCTTGGGTACTGGGGGAGTGTGTGAATTCAGACACCTCAGCCATGGAGCAGGGACTACTGACTGCGAGAACCAGGCCTGCCCACAAGCAGAAGTCGCGACGGCCTCAGCACAGGTCGGGCTGGCGCTGTGGCCACTCCTCACAGACAGAACAGCACCCAGCACACGTCCCCAAGGTGTAGCACCAATCTCGGGCGCATGAAGGGGGACAGAATTTCTAAAGTGACTAGCCAGCTACAGATTGGCCTGCAAATGCCCAGACTAAGTGCACAGTTCAGAAAACAAACCCTCAAGGCAGAAATCAAGCCCAATTAAAAAGAAAAAAAATTTGTTTTTGATTTATCTGAAGTTCAAACTCACTTCACTGTATGACAGTTATCTGTTGTCCCAGAGGGCCAGCCCAGCACTCGGTCTGTGGTGAGTACTCGCTGACTCTCCCGCAGTGAGACCTGAGCCAGCACCACTGCCCGAGGAGGCCGAGCAGGCAATACCTCCAGGGCGTACTCCCCTCTCAGTCATCGATGTGCTGTACGTGAAATACTGACACTAGATAACCACATGCAGTGGGCAGACCTCTGAGATGGCCTCCAATGACCCCTGCCCTTGAGTGTGGGCTGGGCATAGTGACCGCTTCTAATGAATCGGAAAAGAATGTCACTTCTGAGGTTCAGTTATAAAAGACCGTGACTTCTGTTTTGCCCTCCCCTCTCTCGCTCTCTCCTGATGTCTCACTCTGATGAAGCCAGCTGCCATTGCATGAGCTGTCCTGTGGAAAGGTTCATGTGGCAAAGAACTGAAAGTGGCTTCTAGCCATCAGCCACAGTGAACAGAGGCCCTCAGTTCAACAATCCACAAGGAATCTTGCCAACAACCGTGCAAGTTGTTGAGCCTTGAGGTGACTACAGTCTTGTGAGAGAGCTTGCCCCTCAGCTTGTGAGGGCGTTGGCTAAACAGCACCTGGATTCCTGCCCCACAGAAGCCCTGAGTTAATAAATATTTGTTCTTCTAAGCCACTAGGTTTGGGGGTGAGCTGTTATGCAGCAATAGGTGACTCATATACTATGGCTGACTTTAATCTCTGTGCAATGTTAAATCAGTCCCATCTGAAGGGCATTTGAGAGAGAGGGAAGGGAGAATTTTGGAATATCAGAAACCAGATCCAAAGGCTCTCACGAAGAGCCAAAGGCCCTAGGAAAGGGGACCATGGATGAGAACAGAGTAAGGATATAGATTCAAGACATTTTTTTCTGATCTGAGTTTGTGCCTAAGTCCCTGGGTACCTTATCCTGTCCTGACACTAAATCTCAACCTCTTTACTTTGTCAGTAATTACAGGACCTGGAGACAATTCTCTGCTGCGAATTCCACGACTCAGAAGAAGAGGGGAAGCTGCAGGCTCTCAAATGGCACCATAGCTCTCACCACCCTAGGGAGGCAAGTATGTAGTTCACGGGAGAGGCATGGTTTGGAAGTCAGGGGACCCGTGTTTTCCCTTCGACTACAGCACATGCATTTATTAATTTTATTTATTTTTTAAGAGCGAGAAGCATCAACTCATTGCTTCACTTCAGTTGTGCACAGATCGCTTCTCTTACGTGCCTTGACCGGGGATCAGACCGGTGACCACGGGATCGTGTCAATAATCCAGCACTCAAACCAGTGACCCTGCACTCAAGCCAACGACCTTGAGTTTCAAACCAGTGATCTCAGCATGGGGTCAACACACTATCCACTGTGCCACCACCGGCCAGGTGCATTTAGATTTTTATGGGGCTCAGCCTTCTCATTTATAAACTGACAGGTATCAACTAGATGGTGTCTAAAATATTTTTCAGATCTAAAATTCTATGATTCTGACTCTTGCCAAGTTACTTCATTTCAGAAATGCCAAGTAATCATGGCTTTGTTCATAGCTTCACCACCAATGAAGGATCCTCCCATGAGGGTTCTAAGCAGCTCTCTCAGGGTCACATAATAGCATTTTCTGTACCTAGCTTACCTTTACCACAAGTGGAGTCACAGCACTGGAGATGATGTCCATTTAGGCCTCATACAAAGGAAGCCTGTGAGGAGGTGCAGGAAGCAGGCTACTGCGCAGAGGATGGGGCTATTTCAAGAAAGACAGGACCTGAAATAAAGTCCTTCCAATGTCCCAGGTCCCGTGACTTCTAAGCCCCTCCCACTGAAGCATACCGCGCCTCCTTAAATGTATAAACTGGAGCGTACAGCACTCATACAGCTCAAGACAGTGCTTGCGTGCAGAGCAGCGCTCTCGGCAGGCTGATGACCACCCAGGACCCAGGGCAGGTCTGTTCACTCCGTGCCCTCTTGGAAGCCTGGCCAGAGGAACACAGGAGAAACAAGCTGGAGCGCTGAGCTGTGCTACTGCGCCTCGTCTCGGAAGCACAGGTGGGGTTTGCGTTCAGAGAGGCACGCCCTCCTCACGGACACCGCCAAGCACCGCACTCAATGCAAACCAATCTAGAGTAAGAGGCACAGAGGGAGGAGGCTGGGAAGCATCGCAGTTGGGACCTTGAGATTGTGGGAACCTGTGAATCACAGAAAAGTCCGTAAAGGTGGAGGATCTTGTCAGGGGCTCTGGGGATGGGAATGAGCTAACCAAGGAACATATAACCATCATGTGCTTCTGGGTTTCAGCTGCCAGGAGAGGGGAGTTCCCCTGGGAAGCAGGGAAGCTTTGCAGCATGCTACATGGTGTTTTGAGGTTTCTTTGATGCAAGACAGTGGAATGTTATTGAAATACAACCTATAACAAAGGCTTGAATAGAGCACAGGCCCACCACGTGTCTAACCAACAACTAAACACAATAAATGCCCTGTAACTCAGGTTCTCTGAACACAGAGGTCCCTTGTAGTTGGAAACAATTCTGCTGAAAATACAGAGCTAGAGAAATGTTATAATCTGAGAAGCTCTCTGGTCTGCTGGCTCTTCACTTCTTCTAAATCAGCAAAACTCTTGAGAACCTGAGAAAGCTATGTGTCACGTTCTAAGAAAATCACAGGGAAATTATGCTGATAATTACAGAGGGTTCACGACCCCAGGAACATAGCCTCTGGTTTAGTCCAACATTCATTTTATAGTTGAAGAGACTGAGGCTTACAGAGGTGACAGGGTCGCAAATAAACAAGTAGAAAGGCCAAGACTGGTACCTGGGTCATCTAACTGCCTCAAACTGCTGGGAGGAACCAAGGCATGCTGGGACCACAGCACAAGGTTTCTGAGCTAGAAGTAACAGGAATTAGTCAAGACTTCCCACAGCTGAAACTCCCCATGATTTTCAATAGGACAGTCAATTTCCAATAAATTTCACAGGATGGTCAATTTCCAGTAAGAGTGAGAAATATAATTACACCTTGGCCTCTCCTCTAGAAGACAAATCTAACATTAGAGCCAAACAGGTGTAGGGAATGCCAGAGAAGGTGACCTGAGGACACTGATTCCTTCCCACAGCTGGCGTCTGAGCCAGAGAGGCGCTCCCGTGCTGTGGGGGAGCGCAGGCCACAGGGGGAAAGGCGCTGTCATTAGCAGGAGAATGCGGTGCACTGCTCTGGGCCATGTTTAGGCATTGCTGGCATGGTGCCTGACACACAGTAGGGGCTCCATAAATACTGTTGCCTTCCCTTCTTTTTCTCCACGGAACAGGTAAGAATTAAAAAAAAATCAACTCTTTGGTGCCCATTGTAGTCAAGTAATCAAACCCAGAGAGGCTTGTGGCAAAAAGCTTAATTTACAGAGTTAAGGCCCTTGATGGGGCGCTGGTAACGGCACCCCCCACACACACACCCCAACTAAAACTGAGCTAAGTTATCATGGTGACAGGAAATACTTTAGTCCCCATCTCTTTCTTTTTAAAAATATTTATTTATTTATTTTTGTATTTTTCCGAAGCTGGAAACGGGGAGGCAGACAGACTCCCGCATGCGCCCGACTGGGATCCACCCGGCACGCCACCAGGGGGCAATGCTCTGCCCCTCCGGGGCGTCGCTCTGTTGCGACCAGAGCCACTCTAGCGCCTGGGGCAGAGGCGAAGGAGCCATCCCTTGCTCCAATGGAGTCTCGGCTGCGGGAGGGGAAAAGAGAGACAGAGAGGAAGGAGAGGGGGAGGGGTGGAGAAGCAGATGGGCGCCTCTCCTGTGTGCCCTGGCTGGGAATCAAACCCGGGACTCCTGCACGCCAGGCCGACGCTCTACTGCTGAGCCAACCGGCCAGGGCTTATTGATTTATTTTTAGAGAGAGGGAGGAAGAGAGAGGGAAAGGGAAAGAAAGAGAAAGAGGGGTGGGTTTGTTATTCCACTTATCTATGCATTCACTGGTTGATTCTTGCATGTGTCCTGACCGGGGATCGAACCTGAAACTTGGGCATATGGGGACAATGCTCTAACCAACAAAGCTATTCAGCCAGGCTAGCCTCCATTTCTACCTCTCTGATTCATGGATATCTGCCAGGCAGCAGATGGCCTAGGTGGACAATTATCTTCACTTTGCCGCAGTGTATTTAAATTAAACAAATTGGCCTCTTTGCCACTCACTGATTTTCAGAGACCCTTTCAGAAAAACAGAAAACTAAAAAGCAACCTTGGGAGAAAGGCAATCACGAAGGTGTAGAGAACAGAGATAGAAAAGAAATGGACTTTGTAGACCTTTCTTTCCCTCAAGGAAAGGTAGAAGAAAAACCCGTGTGTACTATTATGAGCTGGTGCTGGTTGGCTCTGCTAGGAAAATGCAGCTGTCTCATCAGACACGGAAGTAAAAGCAGAAAGAGCAGGAGCTGATGCTGCTCTGTCTGTCTGTCCTGCCGCACGACAGGAGCCGAGCTGGCTGGGAGGCCGGGCCGGGGATGGCAGTGAGCAGACGGCGGCGGCGGCATGGAGAGGATAATGACAGCCGCCGGCAGTGAGCGAAGAAGCAGGCTGCGCTCCCTCTGCGGTGAACTGAACTGGGTAAAGGACACGCCGGAGACCTTCCTCTCTTAGGAAAGGTGCCCACCTGCAAGCTTAGGTGCAGTGCAGTTTTTAAAGGTACACCTGGCTTCTAAACACCACAGAGAAGGGCTGAAGTTTTACGATGTCTCCTCTTATCACCGTTAACATACGTTTATTTACTGTGTGTGTGCTGGGAAGTTAGGGCCAACGGTCAAGCCAGCAGCCAGAACCTATCAGCCATAATTTTAAAATTCAATGAGACAAATCTAAGTGCTATTTATGGGTAGGGCAAACTTGCATGGTGAGCTATGGTACCCTTCTTCAACACCGTCGCTCTCCGCCAAGTCCCTGGTGATCCAGAACATCGCGGTCAGAGACTGGGCTCTGCAGGTTGACGCTCTACTTGGATTCCAGTTCTGCCAATTGTTACCTGTGTGATCCTTGGCAACTTACTTAACCTCTCTGGCATCTCAGAGTCTTCGTATGTAAAATAGAGATATTAGTCTCTTCACAGGTTGGTGAGGATGAACATACAATGCTTCGCACACCAGCTCAATCGAAAGCGACATGCCATTATTCTACACTGCAAGGAGCCGGGGGCTACGAAGGGGCAGTGTCTCCGCTCCACCGGCTCGCAGGTCCAGAGGCAGCTGGGCACGTGTGCAACCAGCGTACAAAGGAGGATAAAATCTGTGCCTTCCTAGAAGTACAAAGGAAGAGAAGCACTGGCCCGAGAGGGTTTAACTCTGACCTTCTGGAACCGGCTAGGGTTTCATAGAGATGTGGCACCTGAGAGTATCTTGAGGGGTTTAATTTCACCAGGCAGAAGAGGCTCGGGAAGGGCGATCCAGGTGAGGAAAGAGCAGGAACAAAGGGACCGGGCTGAGCGAGGAGGCTGTGCTGGGGGATGAGGAGTGGTCGGGGAGCAAGGGAGCTACGGGTAGGAAAGAGGGGTGGGGCACAATCATGCAGAGCCGTAAATAAACACGTTCACTTACTAGGCCGTAGAATGGGCAAACTATAGCCCATGGCCAAATCCAGCTCACCACCTGTTTTTTTAGTCCATGAGTAAGGATGGTTTTACATTTTGAAATGGTTATATTTTAAGTGGTTATATAAGTACTTACATAATATCTTTGGTTTGGCTTACAAAGCCTAAAATATTTACTATCTAACCCTTTAAAGCAAAAGCTTGCTGATCTGCTTCAGGCAGTGGCAGAGGGGGCGCATGATGTGGTCAGCGTGATCTGCCTGTAGGAATCTGGGCCAGCGTGCAGGAGGGAAGTGGGACAGGAGCAAGGAGTTCTTTTCCTAAAGACCAGGGGAGAGATGATGGAGGCTGGAATTGAAAAAGACAGATATAAGCAAGCATTTGTTTGGAGAAGTCATCAGCTGAACTTGACAACTGAGCAGGAGGAGGAGCAGAGACTGGAGGAGAGCATGCGTGTAGGGAGTGCTGCAATGGAACTAACCCGGCAGGGGAGATGGACAGAAGAGGACTTGTGGGGGAAGGTGACTGCAAATCTTTCATCATCCATCCCACCCTCAAACCTCAGGGATTCTGAGAATGCCGGGGGATCGAACTGGAGTCACAGAGGTTCCCTGGACTCAGGGCAGTGCTTCTTGATTGGTGGTAATTTCACCTGCTAGGGACCTGGGGGTAGCGACAGCTAGCACTAGAATTTGAGAGGTAGAGGTCAAGGATGCTTCTAAATACCTGCAATGCACAGAACAGCCCTTTACCCCAACCCACCCCCCACAAAGTTATCTGGCTCCATACGTCCATAGTGTTGAGGATAAGAAACCTGCCTGAGGCCTGACCAGGCAGTGGCACAGTGGATAGAGAGTTGGACTGAAAGTGGAGGACCCAGGTTCGAAACCCCAAGGTCGCTGGCTTGAGCATGGACTCACCAGCTTGAGCACAGGGTTGCTGACTTGAGCCAAGGTCGCTGGCTTGAACAAGGGGTCACTCTCTCTGCTAGAACCCCCCACCCCTGTCAAGACACATGAGAAAGCAATCAATGAACAACTAAAGTGCCGCAATGAAGAACTGATGCTTCTCATCTCTCTCTTCCTGTCTGTCCCTCTCTGTCTCTGTAAAAAAAAAAAAAAGAGAGAGAGAGAAGAAACCTGCCTGAGGGTGACTCAGAGCCATGAGGTCCTACAGAGGGTGGCCTGCCCAGAGCTGCTTTGCCTAGATGGAAGGAAGGGCTGGCCACCAGTAGCCTAGGCTCAGGTTAGAACTTTTAGGGGCCTAAGGATAAACTCTGATATCTTCTCTACATTTGAGAGATGTCCCAGAAGGCAGTAATGGGCCCAAGAGTCTACTAGATTCTCTCTGCGTTTCCTGAAGTCTGAGCTGGTTAAATACGGGAGTTGAAATCTGAAATGTGAAAGCAATGTATAAATGGCACATGTTATACATTTCAAAGTTAATAAGAATACACAGTAATAAAAGCACCAAAGGATTTACAGTTCACCAGCTTTGCAGAGCGGTGGTGAGCTGGTATGGATTCTTATTAAAGGTACCAGTTTAGCTGCAGTAAACTCTCTGAATTGCCTCTAATTTTAGAAAATATTCCCCTCCTTCCCTTTCTTTCTTTTTTAAGCATTGGGAAATCTATACTATAGCTCCAAATGAGAGTAATTCTACTTGCCAAATTATGATTAGCAGCAAATGGAGATGCGTGTAGGAGAGTCTATCGTGCCCTTTTTAACATGCTTCTTTTAGCTGAAACTAAGCAAGAAGATCTTTCGTTTCAGTTAAGGACTCAGCCAGGAAGCTCCCTACCTTAGCCTTGTTGTTAATGTGGAACATCAGAACCAGCCTGAGGTCAGCTATAAAACCCTAGACATTGGCACAGCATCAGAATTTGAGGAAATGCCTACAGACACTCTCAAAGTGAAGAGTCACAGTCTAATCCCATGCCAAGACAGGATGGTAGGGTGAGGTCTAACAGAAAAAGAACACCAGGAATGTCTATCCTTCGGAAGGCATGGCCAACAGTCCCAGAAATAAGCCAAAGGAGTGGGCCTTGTGGAAGCAGCTGATGCCCTTTTCATGGGAGGCATTCGTTTGTCTGGAGAAGAGGGAGGTGACTGACGGGCATGCATAGACCCCAGGGAAAGAGGTGATTGATGAGTGAAGGCACAGATAATGAAGTGAGGACTAGAGGGTTTCAAAGTCACAAAAGAACACTCCAGGCAAACGAACCCAATTGAATTTCTGTGGACCCTTTTTGTTTATAGCCTTTCCCCAAAATAGCAATCAGTATCAGTGACAAAAGGATCAAAGAATTGTGATGTTGAAAGTTTATAAATGAGGAAATGGAAGTTTGTAAGGGTTATGTACATGTTCAGATAGAAAAGAAATGAAGTTTTGTCAACAAGATTCTATGAGTCAGATAATCTAATAGGTAGTCTGAATATTTGTCTCCTTCCTTTACTGAGGTGAGTTTGTTCAGTGGGCGGGGGTGAAGTGGCTGGATCAGACAAAGCCCACCTTTCAGAGCTGTTGGCAGTCTACTACTCTACTGGCCTGTGGTGGCGCAGTGGCTAGAGCGTCCACCTGGAATGCTGAGGTCGCTGTTTCAAAACCTGGGCTTGCCAGGTCAAGGCTCATACAGGAAGCACTCAATGAACAACTAAAATGAAGCAACTATGGGCTGATACTTCTTGTTCCTCCCCCTCCACTCTTCTCTCTGTAAAATCAATAAATAACACTTAAAAAAATTAAACTATATAAAGCCATTCAGTTCAAATTTTAGCCTCAGAGCTGAGCCTTAAGTGGGTCCAATTTAAACCTATGAGATGGACAGAGTATATTTCTGCCTATATTCACAGAGCAGAATGTCTTACCTCATACCACAGTTGAGAAAGATTAGGAAAAAGCAATTTGTACCAATTCATGCTATGAATGGTCCTATGTATCTGTGAGGACTAGATCATGAACTCAGGACCTTGGTCATGGAGAACTCCCAGGCTATACACACAAGCGGCATATGAATGGCAGGCTTTAGTGGTCTGGGTCTAGATTCTCATTTTGCCAACTTCAAGGGGATGATGCTCTTTATACAGAATCAAAAGTCACTGAAATATACATGGTATTTAATCCCTTGTCTGCCCAAGGTCAGCTTTAAATTGACCTGAGAAATAATACACCAGCAGCGGCAATTTCTGGTTCTTAGATTACATGGAAATCCATAAAATTAAAAAAAAACACCCAACAACATCTATTGGAGCTTTTACTGTTATCATTAAAACAAATACCCATAATGTCTGCCCCTTGTGTGAGACAATTCTCAGAAAGGTATAGGGTGTTCCCAAGTAGTTGCTTCACTCTGAGCTGGTACATTTAGAATAGGGTCAGGAGACGCCAGACTGGGTAGATGGCTGGAACATTCCCAGCAAGTGGTTTTAACAGCAGAGTGTATCTTCGAAGTGCAGAGGGGCAAAGAGGAGGGGAACACTAGTGTTCAGCAACGACAGCTGAGGCACTACCCTGGGTCTGCAGGAAGCAACAGCCAACAGCATGGGGAGGAGACAGCCGGGGGAGGAGCGGAGAAGGAGCCGGAAGGAGAGATCCTCCTACTAGTACACCTAAACATTACCAGCATCTGCCTCGCTGCTTTTGGTACCTGCCTGCTCATCCTCCAGAATTCCCTGTGCCTCCTTTTCTACAGGAAAGGTAGTAGAGCCCAGGGAGAGAAGCAGGGTTAGAGAAGGAGTGTCTATGTTGACTTTATCCTGGAAGCTTTTATTGTCTGGAGTGCTGCATAGATAATGGCACGTCATACCCACTGAGGAGAGAGGCATTGACCACATTCTTAGTTACATTAATTACTGCAAGAGTTACAGTCATCCCTCGCCATACTGCGCTTCACTTTTCACGGTCTCACTGTATGCAGATTTTAAATTGTATATATCTAATTTTGTATTGTGAATTTTTTGCTATATCGTGGATTTTGCAGTGTATAGGTATTTTTATATGTTTATTATTTTAATTATTTTTGCGGTAAAAGTAGCATTTTCTAGCCTAAAAAACTGAAAACAATACTAAAAATGTAAAAAACATTAATTAAAACATTAGTATTCACTGATGACTATCCATATCGAATTTTATATGTTGTTAAAATTACGTAGGTTTGGCCCTGGCCGGTTGGCTCAGCGGTAGAGCGTCGGCCTAGCGTGTGGAGGACCCGGGTTCGATTCCCGGCCAGGGCACACAGGAGAAGCGCCCATTTGCTTCTCCACCCCTCCGCCGCGCTTTCCTCTCTGTCTCTCTCTTCCCCTCCCGCAGCCAAGGCTCCATTGGAGCAAAGATGGCCCGGGCGCTGGGGATGGCTCTGTGGCCTCTGCCTCAGGCGCTAGAGTGGCTCTGGTCGCAACATGGCGACGCCCAGGATGGGCAGAGCATCGCCCCCTGGTGGGCAGAGCATCGCCCCTGGTGGGCGTGCCGGGTGGATCCCGGTCGGGCGCATGCGGGAGTCTGTCTGACTGTCTCTCCCTGTTTCCAGCTTCAGAAAAAAGAAAAAAAAAAAAAAAAAAAAGAAAAAAAAATTACGTAGGTTTAAGAGTGTAGAAAGTGTTTAAGAGCATAGGAAGTGTTTATAAGAGTGTAGGAAAGGTTAATAACAGTGTGGGAAAGGTTTACAAGAGTGTGGGGAGGATTTATAAAGCCTTAAAATATATATCAGTAATAAAATAAATATAAGGTCACTATGTCGCGCATTTTTGCCTACCACGGGGGGTTCTGAAATCTAACCTCCCCTGTGATAGACAAGGGACCACTGTACATTATTCCTGTTGCCATATTTCTGACGCTTTAGATCCGGACAGCAGACTGTAACAACAATAGCTATACTCCTCCTCTGACTCAAGCATCAAGTACCAGCATCCTCACTCCTAAGAAAACTGAAATTTTTCTGCTAAGCAAACTGGAGGTGAAGTGTGGTCATGTGACTAGCTTTGGCCAATGAAATGGAGCAGAAGTGATGTGTGTCACTTCCTGAGAAATGCATTAAATTGCCGCACTTGACTTTCCATCCAGTACCCTGCTTTGCCCATATCAGTGCATTTCTTGCTATGGAAGTGCCACCGATCAGAGCAATAACCTATGTGTGAATGAAAGAAACTCCTTTACATTAAAGCCGCTGAGATCTCTGGGTCGTCTGCCTCTCCTAACACCCTCTCCCTGCCTCTTTCTGATAGTCGGTCTCTCCGTCATTCCGTCACTCCGTTCTTGCCTCCTCCCTTCACTGCCTATCTCTTCCTTCCTTCCCTCTCCACTTTACTCTATGGTTCCACTGCTCTCCTAACTGGAAATAATAATAAACACAATGTTTAATATTCCCATTCTTATCTGAAACATGGATAAATTTTGTTTTTTAAAAAAGAAATGAGTACAGTGTTTGAATTAAACGTTTCATATTTCTCTCTTTAAAAAACAAGCCCTGAGGTAAACTAAAAATCAGCTATAGCTTATAGAGAAGATGTATGCTCTGAAACCCTCACCATGTTATGTAAACATGTGGTGTTTCTACTGCAGATAGATCCTGAGTTGATTTTCTCATGTGAGTTAGTGGCTATTGCAATAAACAAAAGCGAACATAAACCTCCCCTAACCACCCCGCAGCAGCCGTGAGCTTGGAGACGCTGCAGGCCCCTCTGGAGTGGGCTCCATGGTGGAAGTCATTATGGCATCCTCCTGTATCCAGTTTGCACGGGTAACTCTATGAAGAAGGCGACTGGAGCTGCAGCATCCAGAAGCCTGCTCAAGATGAAAGGACGTCTGAAGTTATCAAAAGAACTACTCATTTTCATGCACAACCCTTCAGGACACAGTATTTAGACCTGAGGTCACCTCTCACCACTCTAATAGCTGTTTCGAGCAATTAAAGTCACTCTCGACCTGAAGCAGCAGAGAAAGCAAGTGCAGGAAAGTGCAATCATGGCCTGGAGAGTCATGCACACTCAAATAAACATGACAGATGAGCGCTTCGGAGAACAATTCAACAAGTGCTGGCTTCAAATAGGAACATGCTCTACTAGGGAAACATGATGGGGACTTATAGGCCATTTTATGACACCATGGAGGGACTGCTGAAGGTGCTACACATGATCTGTTCTGCAGAGGTGGTCTTGTGCAGGGAGGAGAGGAGAAAGTATCTACTCGTTACATGAGGAAAGGAAGAACATGCAAAAGGGGCAAGAACCAGATGGAGAATTCTGAAGTTCACTTACTGCCTGCTTTTGCTCTTCCTCCTAGAGGTGGTGAAAACAGACAAACAGGCAGAAGGAAAAAGGAGAGAGATTAATGCCCAACACCATGAACATCTGGCAGAAATGACAGAACAGTGTAAATCAAGCCAGCCTTGTGGGTTCAGAGATCCAAGGCCCGCCCACCACAGAAGCATCATCAGCTGGACAGAGCAAATGGCTGACCTCTGCCCCGTCCATCCCATTCCATGTCAGCCTCTGGAGTTGCAAGGAAAGAACTTTAGAAACTACCTAGTCCAACTTTCTCATTTTTGTATCAAAAAGGCTTAGCGAGCCTGACTTGCCCAAATACAACTATTCAGGGGAAACCGAAAGAAGCAGCTTGAACGTGACTCAAAAGCCCAATATTCTATTTCCCTGTTCACAATATTCATAGGTGTTTGAGCGCATCTGTCCAGGTAGTGGTCTCACACTGTGGGATACGGACCAGTAGCAGCAGCAACAGCAACAGCAGCAGCAGTTACCTGAAAACTTGTCAAAGATGCAGATTTTTGCACCCCACCCCTGGGGCCAAAACTCTTGGGGTGGGGCACTGCAATGCGCTTAATGAGCCTTGAAGCTGACTGATCGCTGGTTTGAGAAGCACTGCTCAGAACTTCCCCAACTAGCAATCCACATGCCCACAGTCATCTCTGATTTAGGCCTCTCCCCTCCACTTGCTTTTGGGCTCCTTTGTTTTTTATTTCTTTTCCAAAGATAGATGTGCACTCCCATCCCCCTAGTAAACTGGAAACAGCTTCAGGGCCCTGAAACCTCACTTTCTCATTAATTCAACACGGGATCATTTAGAACTTCTTATGCATAAAGCTCTGGGAACACGGGACAGTCTCTTTTAGAGCCGCATAGAGTCGGTGTGCAGAGCAGGCACTTGCCAACTCTCAGCTGTCAGATCGCACCACCAGGCGCTACAGAAAGCAGCACAATGAAGATGAGATAAACACTTCCAAGTTTCTCTCTTCTCAGTCTATTGTTCCTCAGCCACTCTGCCTTTTAATGGGTGTCTCTGCTTCCTTTCTGCGCCTCGTCCTGGCTGTGCCACCCGGTGGTCAGGGTGCCTCTGCCTTTGCCCCAAGTACACATTTCTACAAGCTGTTGCGATGCTTCTATTTAAACTGGACCCATCCACCCAGGTAGCCTCCCTGAACATGTGTGGAAGGAGTTTTAAGGAAAGATGAGGGCGTCTCAGGATGCAGATCTTGGTGCAAAGGCAAGAATGATTTCAGTAAAGCCAAGGAATTACAAAAGGGAGAAATTACAAAAGGGAGAGATTAAGTAAAAATTTGGTGAAAATAATTTTATTCCTGCAAGGGAGAGACACGGACTAAAAAGTAAATAGGCACCAAAAGCTTTCCAACTCAGCCCAGGAAAGTGCCCTCAGAACCAAAGCCAGCTGTGAGAGGCCTGTCCAAACCTACGCTCGCAGGAGCCCAGGCAGCGGGCCCCCAGCAGGAGCAGTGGATGCCCGAGAAGTAAGGGTCTTGAAGCTTTTGCATCCGGCATCCATGGCTCCTGTTAGAAGGGGTTGGAGCTTTGCAGTTGGGAAGCCACCTCCCTTCCTGGCCAAGCTTCCCTGTGGGGCAGAACACTCTTCTTCCATTCACTAGGTAAGGAGAGTTATGAAACAATTTAAATACGTGTTTTATTTATTTATTTTTTGCTGGCACTAAGGGTTGAAATGGGAATTGAGATGGTGGGGGAGGGATGGGCAATTCTGACAAGCTGAAATTGTACCTGAGATCAAAAGACCAGCGTATAATTTCTTAGACTGGTTCCTAAGACACCTCCCTATTCTGTTTTCCAGGTTTGGGACTGGAGAAAATATTGCTTTGGTTCAACAGAATAGGAACGTTTCAAAAAGCAAAGTTTCATGTTTTGCATATTGGGTGACTGTCCCATGATTTTTGATGCTCACAAAAATCAGGGGATATTTCAAAATAAATATGAAGCGATAAAAAAAAAGAAGCATTTGATTTTCTTTTTTTATTAAACAAGAACATCAGAAAAGCAAATGACAAGTCAAAGATAGTTGTTCAATTATGCAAATGAGATGCAAAACCAATTTTTATTTCATTGGTGAAAATGCACTAGACAGAAGGCTGAAAGTACTGGAGTACCCATAGGTTCCCTGATAACCTAATTTTTGTCCTGTAGTTTGTTCACAGACATGAAATCACGAAAATGTGCACTAGACTCATGGGTCAGGTTAGGATGAGGAGATGGACAGGGTCACATTTTCAGGACCTGAAGGCCTCTCATGGGCATTAGGAGTGGGAGATGGTAGACTCCGGCAAAGTGGTACTCAGGACAGTGCTGTATGATTTAAACTCACAAAGTCATTCAGATAAAGCCTTGAAGGCTCTGTCAACACAGAAAACAGGCCAAACAGAAGGTCTCAGAACATTTCTGTTATCAACTGGGCAGTTAGGGTCAGTAAACATTGACTGATGACAAGGCAGAGGGGCCAACTTGATTTAAAGGGAGTAATAACTCCTTAATTATATATATAGTGCAAATCTAGAACTGCTATGGCATCTACAACATGTGAGACTCGTTCCCATGTGGAATGTCTGGCTAGGTGGCTAGAGTACTGCCATAGCCACTGCAGTCAACTACATAAAAATTTCTATTTGAAAATTCATTTGCAAATGAGGCTGAAATTCAAAACTGCAGCATTCATCTGGTAAATGTGTTTCAAAAACAGTCATGGAAAATGAGGTAGAAAAATATTGGGAGCAGGATTTAGAAACAGAAACACCAACATTTAACCATTTCTAGATTAAATAAAAAGTTTGAGACAGAGATTATCCATATACTCATGAATTAGGGGGAAAATTTTAAGGAAAAGATACATTCTAAAACATGGGTACCTGAGTGTTGGTCCATATTAGCCATTAAAATAAAAACAGTAAGAAGGTCCCTGATACTCTTTGGTGACAGGAATGGAGTCCTATTCACCGTTATATGCCAAATACCTACACATGACACTTAGGAATTCAATACTTTTTGTTAAATAAATATGATTAATTTTTATCAAGCCTTGTTCCAAAGAAAAGGATTTAAGATGAATTCATAAACAATGGTGACACTTCATATGTATGCTTCTTAAAATGATCATTTTTCAGTTAAAACAGACAAAGTACATAATATTTCACTGAAGGAGTGAAATAAAAGAACTCCCTGTGAAATGGGAACTTGTGTGGTGCATTTTAATTTCTGAGTATCCCAGACCATGTGGATCAATTGTGTATTTGACTAACTGCTTACAGCTGTTTTATGAGAGAATTAAATACTAGCAGACTGAACATCAATGAAAGCAGGACACTCTTTTGAAATTAAAATTAGGATTCTAAAGGATACTTTTATTATGTGTTGGTGAAGGTGTATTTTTTTAATAGTAAGAAAACATCTTTGAAATTTTAATAGAAGTCAGTGATGCCTATGTAGGCCCTTTTAGAAGTGTATGTCATACACAAATCAAGATTGTAATCCTTTTAGGAAGCTGGACTACAGGAATAAAATTTTAACTGTGAATTCTAATCAGTGAATAAAACAACAACGTTCCTGGGCATGTCTGTAAATTCTTCCTCCCCATCTGAATGGCCTCAGCCTGTCAGGTGGGTAAATGATTAGGTGTTTGAGAACGTGGCAGGGGGTCCTACACAATGGGACAGCAGGGTCCTGCCTATTTTACTGAAATTATAACTGTAAGACAACAGCTAGAAACACAAGAAAACTCAGGGTTTGGGATTTGAGTTCCAGGCACCAGCACATTCTGCTTAGCCCTTGAATACAAGCATCAGAGTTGAACTATAAGTTGAAGAAGAGTTGATATTTTCCCAGTTGATATCGTCTTGGGCTACCACCCCTAGTCTGGACCCTTGTCACTTCAGGCCCAGATGATTTCATTAGCCTCCTTCTACCCTTGTTTCTCCCCTTTCTTACCCATTCTGCATATTTTCCAATTTTTTTCCAAACCTGAGACTCCCCTTTATCACAGGATTACCCCCCCCCCCCCGCACTGGCTTCTGAGGTGCTCCAAATTGTGCTATCTCCCTTCTGACTGCCAGCTCTGTCATATCACAAAATGCAGTGGTTGCAGGGCACAGACCTCAGGCATGCACGGCATGAACAGATGTGCTCCGGCACTGCTGCTACACAGCTGGGTCAATATTTCTGTTCAGTGCCAATAAAATCTCCAGGTAAGGACATTTAAACACCAAGCGTGCCTTTCTCTGCTCTGGGGCGTAAGGCTTGTATTATATTTTTCAATAAAAACAGACAGTGAGACCTGACTTATTCCAGTTATTAAAGCCCCAATCTAGCAAACCTAGAGCTAACGTGCTATTTTGCTCTTCCTTATACAGTGAAGTCACTGATGCAAGTTGGAGTGTTAAGACTGGTATGCTTCGGTAATATTCATTTAAAAATGACAAAATATTTACAGGTGGAATATGTGAATACTTGTCTTAAAAGAAACTTTAAATAGTTGGGAAATACTCATTTACACATAGTTAATATTCTATTTATAAACATTCATAAAAGCAACTATTCAAGGACATTACTCTGGATCCTGTTATTAATTTTGTCTTTTTTAATCAGGCTTTATACTAATGTAGATGACAGTTACACTGAATCAGATCACCATTACGGAGGTTTACCTGGAAACTGGGTCCAGGCAGCAATGTTCAGCCTCTTGCCTCCTGCTCGGACACCCAGGGGAGGCTGAGCTGCGCTGGAGGTGGAGGGGGACAGACCGCGGAGCGGCGGGAGGGGCCGCGAGCAGGCCACGGCTCTTACCTTCAGCAGCTTCATGAGCCCTTCCAGCTGAACCATCAGCTCGCGCCGGCTCTCCTGCAGTGCCGACATCCTCTGCTCCAGTTCGTCCTTCCTCTGCCTGTCCAGCAGGAAAAGCCCATCAGAAACGAAACTTTGAAGATAAAGGGTCTAAGCCAGGTGATACCAGGTTTGGACCCGATTCTGCTATGTACCAGTGTATGAGATGCTGAGCAAGTCATTTAACCCCTGACACTTTATGGATAAAGGGGTCATGTATCTATCTTGCCCACCCTCCTAGTGGGAGGATAGCATGTAAAAATGCTCTGGGGAGTATATTTGGCCAAATAGAGAAAAAGTATTAGTAATATTATTATTAAAGTGATTGAGAAAATTCTCCGTCAGGAAATCAAATTACCTCATTTAGAAAAACACACGGAACCAGCCCCAATTTAAATCAAGAGCGAAGAAAATGAACGGAAACTGCTCAGAGAGAACCGGGTTCAGAAGTCAGTGCTTCGAGCACCAGACCTCGGGCCCAGCAGTGTGACAGAGTCCCAGTGACCCTGTCTAAGAGAACCCTCTTTCCTGGAACAGACTGCATGTCACCTCTAGCTGAGTATGTCCAAAATCAAACTCAAGACTCTCCTCCCCCAGTGGTTCTCTTTCTCAGCTTCCCTGTCTGCCATTTTCTCCTCCAGTTGTCATGGCTGAGAAACTCCGTCCTCTTTGATATTTTCCTGTTTATATCCTATTTTCAATTAAGTCATCCAACTGAGATAACTTTTTCCTTGAAATTTATGTATGTATCTTTCTAATCTCACTTCTCTCACTTTCTCCAAGTGCTCCTTTACCTCATATACCCAATGGCCTCTTAGCTGGATTATTTCTGATTTTCATCTATTATGATGAGGAAAAAGCAGTGGAACACTTGAAGCCCATCATTTACTAAATATACAACATTGGAAAAAAGTCACTTGACCTGTCTGCACTTCAATTTTCTATTCTGTAAAATGGGACTAGTAATAAATAGCATCAACAATGTTTAAGGAACAAATACGGCCCTGGCCGGTTGGCTCGGTGGTAGAGTGTCAGCCTGGTGTGCGGGAGTCCCAGGTTTGATTCCCGGCCAGGGCACACAGGAGAAGTGCCCATCTGCTTCTCCACCCCTCCCTCTCTCCTTCCTCTCTGTTTCTCTCTTCCCCTCCCGCAGCCGAGGCTCCACTGGAGCAAAGTTTGCCTGGGTGCTGAGGATGGCTCTGTGGCCTCTGCCTCAGGCGCTAGAATGGTTCTGACTGTGGCAGAGCGACGCCCCAGATGGGCAGAACATCGCCCCCTGGTGGGCATGCCAGGTGGATCCCGGTCGGGCGCATGCAGCAGTCTGTCTGACTGCCTCCCCATTTCCAACTTAAGAAAAATACAAAAAAAAAGGAACAAATATGACCACTATGAAAGTGCTATGTCAAGCTTGTAGTGCTGTTCAAAGGAAAACTGTATTCAATTCATTATCCTCTGTAATAAGTCAACAGAATTTCTAGCATCAATGACTCCTGCCCTGCACAATCTAGACCTCTGCTGCCTAGTATGGTGGCCATGAGCCACATACAGCTGCTCAGCACTTGAAACATGGCTGGTCTGAACTGAGCTGCACTGAAAATGTAACACACACACTGGATTTCAAAAACCTAGTGTGGACAAAAGAAAGTAAAATATTTCATTAATAATTTTTAATGTGGAAATGATAATATTTTGGATATACCAGGCCAAGTAAAGGATAGTATTAAAATTAATGACACTTACTTCCTTTTAGTTTGTCACTGTGGTTGCTAGAAAAGTTTTAATCACACATGTGGCTCACATTGGATTTCTATTGGAGAACACAGCTCCAGAACCACCCACAATCCCATCCTTAGCACCTCACCTCTTGTTCCCTCCTATGTCTGGGCCTCCAATGGTTCACTTTTCCCTAAACAGATCCCATTAGTTTACAACTCATAGCTATCCCCTGCCTTCCAAATATTATTCATTCCAAGTCCATCCCAAATGTCACCTTTCCCAGGAAGCTGCTCCTGATTACTTCAGCAGGTAACAGGTGCTGCTGAATTAATCACCACAGTAACCGGTGCTTCTCGGTGGCACTTTATTTTACCTTGCATTGCTGTCATTCCTACCATTGCAAAATCCTTGAGGTCACAGGATGAGTCTTACTCATCTTTGCATGTATCAAATGATTAACAGAATATCATGCATCCAGTGTGTACTCAGTTAACAGCTAGTTAACTTAATGAAATCATTATTTGAAACCCTTCGAGGATTCCCAACGACCTATTGCTTAAGGCTCTCGAGAATCTGGTCTCAATTATCTAATTTTATCTCCTATCACTGGCACTTTAAAGATTAATTCAATGGGTGATTGAAAATAAGTTCTCTTCTCCTCTCTGAAACGTGTTATACTCATTTGAGGGATCATGCTGAAGCCCAACACCACTTCTAATCTGAACCATATCACCTCATACTCCATGCAAATTATACCTACACCTCGCATGTTAGCTCCACCTCCTCCACCTTCATGGGTCCAACTGCTTCTAGCCTGTGCAGATTTAGATTTCTTCTAATATACTATCAGATACCCCCACTCAGATTTCTTAGAACAGGGGTCCCCAAACTATGGCCCATGGGTCACATGTGGCCCCCTGAGGCCATTTATCCGGCCCCCTCCGCACTTCCGGAAGGGGCACCTCTTTCATTGGTGGTCAGTGAGAGGAGCACATTGACCATCTCATTAGCCAAAAGCAGCCCCATAGTTCCCATTGAAATACTGGTAAGTTTGTTGATTTAAATTTCCTTGTTCTTTATTTTAAATATTGTATTTGTTCCCGTTTTGTTTTTTTACTTTAAAATAAGATATGTGCAGTGTGCACAGGGATTTGTTCATAGTTTTTTTTATAGTCCGGCCCTCCAATGGTCTGAGGGACAGTGAACTGGCCCCCTGTGTAAAAAGTTTGGGGACCCTGTCTTAGAACATACTATAGATACTATTTATTAACATTGTATATAATATTATTTAAATGACTAGCAACTTATTTTATTTTTTGTTTCCAAAACTAGATTATAGGTTTTTAGGATGGAACTGTTGTCTTCTAATCATCATCTTCCCTCCCTAGATTCCCAGCACAGGTACAAACACAATCGGGAGGAGCTGACTCATCCTTTCCTGAACTACCCAGACCGGATGTGGTACTCTCCCCCTGTGCTGTGCACGGCCAAATAATTCCAACCCCCGGTGAAAATGAATGAACTACTGCTCTATGCAACAACACGGAAGGATCCTACAGAGTAAAATGGAGGGGTAATGTCCCGGAAGACTGCATGTAGTAACATTCCTATAGCGTCCAGAAAACAAAAAGCAAGATGAAATATTTCATTACATGGGAATATACATATATCTGGTAATACTGTTTAAAGAGCAAGGGGAGAATAAGTGAAATTCTGGAGAAAGGTTAGCTCTGCAGGGCGGGGAGGCGGAAGTGAGGATGTGGAAGGAGGGGCATGTATACAGGTGACATGGTTTTATAATATATGAAGTCTCAAGTAGGCTGTGAGTTCATTTTATCATTATGCTTCATATTTTACACATTTGTCACATATATCATTGTAACAAATATACCATTAAAAATAATAATAAAGGGGAAAAGACAACTGTAGGGGTCAAGAGTCATCACCACTAACCCTAACAATGAAACGCTTCACCTTGGTGCCCTCTACCAGCTGGGCACAGCACTTCCTGGCACTCCACATACACTGATCAAAACCAGAAGGGTGTCAGATACCTACAGATACATTTTTTATATGTCTTTTAATAAAAAAGTTCTTAATATGAACAAATTTGCCAACTTCTTTCATACTTAGTAATTCTGAGAAATTATTTTCTATTCCCAAATCCTAAAAAAATTCTCCTACATTTTCTTCTAGAACTTTTAAAGTTTTGGTCTCCATGCTTAATCCATCTGTTGGGAGCTTTTGTTGTTGTTTTTTTTTTAATATAGTGTAAGGCAGAGAGCTGATGTGTTCTGTTCACGTGCATAACCAGGTGATCCAGCACACTCCCCAATGCGTGGCTGCAGACTGCAGAGCAAACCAAGTCTCAGCCCAACTTAATTTAGAAACTAAAATGAGTTTTTAGGAGAATGGGAATTTCTACACCTCTGATGATTTTCATCTGCACACTTTAAATTCTTTATGACTTATTTACGAATTATATAAATCTAAACAGAGGACAGCTATAGAAAAACAATAATCTCTTTTTTCTAGGAAAAGAAACAGTTGAGAAGCTACATGACCAAAGCCAGAAGAACTCTAAAAGGACACCCAGCTTTGCTGAATCCCAGATGACAGCGCATTAAAAGTCACCTGTGCAATGTCAACATTCCAGCTTAAACAGAAAAGAAACCCATCATTCAGAAATCTAGAGGTCTGGTGAGAATTGAGTGACTAGTTTCCATTCTGTCTGCACTCCCGGAAGAGGACACACATCTTCCTAGGACTGATAGCAAATAAGAGCCCAACCGCTTTGATCAGATCACTGTCAGGTTATACTCTCTGTAAGCCTACCTCATTCCCTCCAAGCCAGCATCAGACTAGGAGCCAAAGTTGCTCTCCACGCTCCTTCTGACTCTGCATCCTTAGCCTCTCCATCCTTGAGGTAGTTTATATTTATGTTGAAGTAGAAGGTTCCACAGCTATGGTGTGGGAGTTCCCACTTGGTTTCTCACATCTCAGAAGATATGTGTGGGAAGGACCCTTCCCCCCAACACAGTCCTTCTTTGACTCTAAAGTGCAAAAAGAATAGACCTACAGGTCAGGGAGAGCACTGCTCTCCAAAGTCAGACCACTGAGCGAGACAGGAAGACTGCGTGCAGCACCATGGTCTTCCTGAAGCATCACAAGGTACCGAGTTCTGCGGGTCCCGAAGCTGTACATGTCTGCCGCATTCTGCAGTGAGGGCAGAAGTCCCAGAGTGATCAATAAGGAACCCAAGCATCGGAGGGAGTAAAAGAACGAGCGGACTGCTTCCGTGTTTGCTCTCATGTGACTAGTGATGCAGATAAAAGCACTCCACCCCACTGATTCGGTTTCCCGAGCTGTACGTTCCTGCCATAGCAGACTGTAACTGGATGCAGTGCCCCCTCTCACCTCAGCAGCCGCAGCTCTGCCAGCAGCGTAGGGTTCTGCTGGGCCTTCTCGGGGGTGGGCTGGGATGCCTGCTCATGCTCCAGACGGAGGCGCTGGATTTCCTGCAGGATCTCCCTACAGAAGACGGGAGGAAGGAAGACGGTCATGCACAGTCCTTTCTCTTCTCCTGTTAGAGCTATCACTCTCGTAGCACGGCCTCTACCAATCTCATCCTGACTGCTCCCAAATGACCAAGATGCAAAACGGGCACCTTAATACTGTGGCACTTGACACTTATTCACTGAAACAATCCTTGGGGGTAGAAAAAGCCATAAAAATACTCTTCTTGAGAACTTGAAAAAATATCTTCACAGACGGAAAATGACAACCAGAACACTGCTCCTCTCTAGGGAAAGGACAAGAAAACGCCTTGTGACCTCCTAAGGCAGGTCCTGTGCTAAGTTCTCCCAAGTCTTCCTCTGCCTCCCTGTTTCCCCTTACCCCCCAAGTGATGGACAGCTGCTTCTACCTAAGCCTATTATATCATATCCAATCTCCTCAGCCTGGTTTCTACCTTTCAGTGTATAATGGTGTGTTGTCTGGTCTCCAAGCCTTTAAATGACTTTTTTAGTACTAGACCAGACAGTCACATGCAGCGTAATGAATCAAGACAAGATACTAGATAGAGCAAAAAGCTCTGGGAGCAGAGTGGAGGACGAAATCATGAGGGGAACAAGGGAACACACCTGTGGGGGAGAGAAGGCCCTGGGGAACAGAATCTACCTGTGGGCTGGTGAGCAGAGTTTGGGACTAGCATAATGAACACCGTGCAGGTGTTCAATTAGTGTCCAGGGAATCTGCTGGACTTGGTCTGGCCTATGTTCACCATGGTGGGATCTTCCTTTGTGGTAAAAAGCCATCTAGGCACTGGCCAGTTGGCTCAGGGGTAGAGCTCAGTGAGCCCGGCGTATGGACATCTTGGGTTCAATTCCCGGTCAGAACACACAGAAGCGACCATCTGCTTCAGGGGTAGTCAACCTTTTTATACCTACCACCCACTTTTGTATCTCTGTTAGTAGTAAAATTTTCTAACCACCCACCGGTTCCACAGTAATGGTGATTTATAAAGTAGGAAAGTAACTTTACTTTATAAAATTTATAAAGCAGAGTTACAGCAAGTTAAAGCATATAATAATAATTACCAAGTACTTTATGTTGGATTTTCGCTAAGTTTGGCAGAATAAATCTTTATAGAACAACTTACTATAGTTAAATCTATCTTTTTATTTATACTTTGGTTGCTCCACTACTACCTACCATGAAAGCTGGAACGCCCACTAGTGGGCAGTAGGGACCAGGTTGACTACAACTGATCTGCTTCTTCACCACTCCCTCTCTCTTATCTCTCTCTTCCTCTCCTGCAGCCATGGCTCAGTTGGAGCAAGTTGGCCCCAGGCACTGAGGATGGCTCCATGGCCTTGCCTCAGGTGCTAAAATAGCTTGGTTGCTGAGCAATGGAGCAATGGCCCCAGATGGGCAGAGCATTACTCAGTAGGGGGCTTGCTGGGTAGATCCTGGTCAGAGTGCATGCAAGAGTCTGTCACTCTGCCTCCCTACTTCTCACTTAAGAAAAAAAAATTAGAAAAAAAAGGAAAAAGCCATCTAGTTTGCAAGGAAAATGAGAATCAGATAGATACTTACATGACAATCTTGGACTTCAGAAACTGGTTCAACTTCTGCATTCTTACCTGTTTTTGTTCTCCAGTTCTGCAATAAGCTGTCTTTGTTGTTTGTTGGCATCAAAGTTAAAGCTCAAGTCAGTGGGAGGACGAGTCTACAGTGAGGAGAAAGAACAGTTTACTTGTTTGTTTTTCTGATTCAAAGATATCCAGAGTCTTAGATAGACTGGTGATTTTTTTTTTTTTTTTTTTTTTTTTTTTATTTTTCTGAAGCTGGAAACGGGGAGAGACAGTCAGACAGACTCCCACATGCGCCCGACCGGGATCCACCCGGCACGCCCACCAGGGGGCGATGCTCTGCCCACCAGGGGGCGATGCTCTGCCCCTCCGGGGCGTCGCTCTGTCGCGACCAGAGCCACTCTAGCGCCTGGGGCAGCGGCCAAGGAGCCATCCCCAGCTCCCGGGCCATCTTTGCTCCAATGGAGCCTTGTCTGTGGGAGGGGAAGAGAGAAACAGAGAGGAAGGAGGGGAGGGGGTGGAGAAGCAAATGGGCGCTTCTTATGTGCCCTGGCCGGAAATCGAACCCAGGTCCCCCACACGCCAGGCCGACGCTCTACCGCTGAGCCAACCGGCCAGGGCCTGGTGATTTTTTAAAAACAGATTTTTGAGGTAAAAATTACTTACAACAGAATCCATCCATTTTAAGTGTACTGTTCAATGAGTCTTAGTAAATTTAAACTGTTCTGAAACCAATCACCATAGTCCAATTTTACCATCACCACAAAAAAAATTTCCCTCATTCCAGTTTGTGGTCAACTGCCATTCACTCCCATTCCCAGCTTCAGGCAACCACTGGTGTACTGTCAACTGTGTCTTTTCTCTGAAATCATAAAACATGTAAATGCTGGCTCCTAGCTGCCACTTAGCATGATATTTCTGAGGTCTATCCACGTTGCTCCACGAATGAGGAGTTCCCTCCTTTTTACTGCTGAGTAATATTCCACTGTTTCAGCTTTGGGCTATTAAATGAAGGGGCTGTGTGTTGATGTAGGTTTTCATTTTTCTTGGGTAAGCACCTAAAAGTGGAATATCTGAGTTATATGGTAACTCTATTTTAATGTTTGGACAAACTGTCAAAATGTTTTCCAAGTGGCTACACCATTTTACAATCCCACCAACAAAAACAGACGATACATGTTAACAGGATGTGGAGAATCAAATCTTGTCATTGTCCTTTTGGTTTTAATCATCCTAATGAGTGTGAAGTATCTAACTGTGGGTTTAAAAAAATGAGATACAATTTACATGTCACTGGCTTCAGGTATATGCATGAGGTTGTGAAACCATGATCACTATCTAATTCCAGAATATTTCATCACCCAAAAAGAAACCCCATACTCATCAGCAGTCACTCCCTATCGCCCCCTCCCCCACCCTGACAACTAATAATCTAGTTTGTCTCTGTGGACTTGCCTATTCTGAATATTTCATACAAATGGAATTATAACTATATATGATCTTTTATGTCTGGTTTCTTAGACTTGGCAAAATGCTTTCAAGGTTCATCCATATTGTAGCATGTGTCAGTATTTAATCTTTTTTTATAGCTGAATAACATTCCATTATATGGCTATACCACATTGTGTGTGTGTGTGTGTGTGTGTGTGTGTGTATAACAGAAACAGAGAGAGTCAGAGAGAGGGACAGATAGAGACAGACAAACAGGAGGAGAGAGAGATAAGTATCAATTCTTTGTTCTGGCACTTCAGTTGCTCACTGACTGCTTTCTCATACGTGCCTTGACCGAGGGGCTACAGCAGACCGAGTGACCCCTTGGTCAAGCCAGCAACCTTGGGCTCAAGCGGGGTCTCGTCCTAGTCCCACGCTTCATCCACTGTGCCGCTGCCTGATCAGGCCACATTTTGTTTATTTAGCAGTTGATGGATATTTGGGTTTTTCCCATTTTTTTTGGCTATTTTGAATAATGCTGCTATGAACATTTGTGGACAAGTATATTTTATTAAGTGAGAGGTAGAGAGGCAGACAGAGACTACCACATGCACCCTGACTGGGATCCACCCAGCAAGCACCCTATAGGGTAATGCCCTGCCCATCTGGGGCTGCTGCTCTGTTGCTCAGCACCCGAGCTATTATAGCGCCTGAGGTAAGGCCATGGTGCCATCCTTAGTCTCCTGGGCCAACTTGCTTGAACCATGGCTGCAGGAGGGAAAGAGAGAGAGAGAAAGAGAGAAGGTGGGGAGGATGAAGAAGCAGATGGCTGCATCTTCTATGTGTCTTGTCTGGGAATTGAACCTGGGACTTCCACATGCCAAGCTGACACTCTGGTACTGAACCAACTGGCCAGGGCTTAAAGATACATTTGCATTTCTCTTAGGTATATGCATAGGAATGGAATTGCTGGGTCATATGGTAACTGCCATTTAGGGAACTGCCAAACTGCTTTCCTAAGTGGTTACACTACTTTACAGTCCCTCTATCAATATATGAGATTCCATTTTTTCCATGTCCTTGTCAATACTTGTTATTGTCCTTCTTTTTGATCACAGTCATCTGAGTGGGTGTGAAGTGCTACCTCATTGTGGATTCAATTTATATCTTCCTAATGACTAATATGTTGAGCATACTTTCATGTGCTTATTGGCCACTTAAAGATTATCTTTGGAGAGCCTGACCAGGAGGTGGCACAGTGGATAGAGCGTCGGACTGGGATGCAGAGGACCCAGGTTCGAGACCCAGAGGTCGCCAGCTTGAGCGCGGGCTCATCTGGTTTGAGCAAAAGCCCACCAGCTTGAACCCAAGGTCGCTGGCTCCAGCAAGGGGTTACCAGTCGGCTGAAGGCCCACGGTCAAGGTACATATGAGAAAGCAATCAATGAACAACTAAGGTGTTGCAACGCGCAATGAAAAACTAATGATTGATGCTTCTTATCTCTCTCCATTCTTGTCTGTCTGTCCCTGTCTATCCCTCTCTCTGACTCACTCTCTGTCTCTGAAAAAAAAAAAAAAGATTATCTTTGGAGAAATCACTGTGGTTTTGATATGCAAGTCCACTGATATTTCTAACCCATATTACCGTCTTTAGGAACATGGAAACAAATCAACACAAACTAGAAAAATGGATAAATAGGTGATATTTCCCCCTTATTGAGTAAGCAAAATGAAAGCTCTCAATGAAGGAATGAGGCGGCTACACTTCACTCTGCACATTCTTAGTTCTGCCCAAAGCATGACCTACAATGAAGTAGAAACCTATCTAAAGCTTAAAGATACAATAGGTAATTCTTTTCATGTGGCATTTCCTAAATAAGTGGGCAAAGAAGCACAGCATATCTGGGGGGAGGTTTTTACCAAATTACCAAATATCTTTCTTTCTTTTTAAAATTTTACCATTGATTTGAGAGAGAGAGAGAGAGAGAGAGAGAGAGAGAAAGAAGCATCAGCTTGTTGCATTTAGTGGTTCCATTTTTTAGTTGTGCACTCATTGATTGCTTTTTGTATGTCCCCTGACTGAGGATAGAACCCACAAAGCTGGCACCCCAGGGTTATCTACTGTGTACCCAGCCTGGGCCAATTTTTCTTTCTTTTAAGATATTTATTTTTTTTAAAAAGATTTTATTTATTCATTTTTAGAGAGAGAGAGGGCAGGGGAGAGAGAGAAAGAGAAGAGAGAAGAGCAGGAAGCATCAACTCCCATATGTGCCTTGACCAGGTAAGCCCAGGATTTTGAACCGGTGACCTCAGCATTTCAGGTCAATGCTTTATGCACTGCACCACCATGGGTCAGGCCAATTTTTCTTTCTTTAAAAAAAAAGTGATTTTTCTCCCTCCAGAGAACAGTGGACCAGCAGCCAATTCAGCACATTCTCTATATTTTATTAAGAGTCTTATAGCCCTGCCCTGGCCAGTTGGCTCAGTGGTAGAGCGTCAGCCTGGCGTGTAGGAGTCCCAGGTTCGATTCCTGGCCAGGGCACACAGGAGAATAACCCATCTGCTTCTCCACCCCTCCCCCTCTCCTTCCTCTCTGTCTCTCTCTTCCCCTCCCGCAGCCAAGGCTCCATTGGAGCAAAGTTGGCCCGGGCATTGAGGAAGGCTCTGGCCTCTGCCTCAGGTGCTAGAATGGCTCTGGCTGCAACAGAGCAATGCCCCAGATGGGCAGAGCATCGCCCCCTCGTGGGCATGCTGGGTGGATCCCAGTCAGGTGCATACAGGGGTCTGACTGCCTCCCCATTTCCAACTTCAGAAAAATACAAAGGAAACAAAAAACAAAAAAACCCCCAAACAAACAAAAAAACTAAGCCTTAGGCTATAAGGACCCTGGCCTACTTACAGGCTGTCCCCTACAACCAACGCTAACTGTAAGCGAGCAAACATATACCTAATATTTGCAAACTTATGCCTGACCAGGTGGTGGTACAGTGGATAGAGCGTCAGACTGGGATGCAGAAGACCCAGGTTCGAGACCCCGAGGTCTCCAACTTCAGTGCAGGCTCATCTGGTTGGAGCAAAAGCTCACCGGTTTGAGCCCAAGGTCGCTGGCTCGAGCAAGGGGTTACTCGGTCTGCTAAAGGCCCACGGCCAAGGCATATATGAGAAAGCAATCAATGAACAGCTAAGGTATTGTAACAGGCAACGAAAAACTAATGATTGATGCTTCTCATCTCTCCATTCCTGTCTGTCTGTCCCTGTCTATCCCTCTCTCTGACTCTCTGTCTCTGTTAAAAAAAAAAAAAGAGTCTTATGGCCCTGGCTGGTTGGCTCAGTGGTAGAGTGTCGGCCCAGTGTGTGGATGGCCTAGGTTTGATTCCCGGTCAGGGCTCACAGGAAAAGCGTCCATCTGTTTCTCCATCCCTCCCCCTTCCCCTTCTCTCTCTCTCTCTCTCTCTCTCTCTCTCTCTCTCTTCTCCTCACACAGCAATGGCTCGACTAGTTTGAGCATATCAGTTCCAGGAGCTGAGGATGGCTTTGTGGAGCCTTGGCCTCAGGTGCTAAAAACAGCTCAGTTGCAAGCATGGCCTCAGATGGGCAGAGCATTGGCCCCAGACAGGGGTTACTGGTGGATTCTGGTTGGGGCGCATGAGGTAGTCTGTCTCTCTATCTTCCCTCCTCTCACTTGGAAAAGAAGAAAAGAGAAAGAGAAAAAAAAGAGTCTTGTGAGATCTTCAGTTGAACCTTGGAAAAATGGCTTGCCTGAGACTGAATCTGCTACAAATAAAAAATTTACAATTTCTGAAAACTGGAGTTAAAACTAATGGCTCTTTATTAGAGTAGGACCTGGAAAGATTATGGATGAGGAAATGATCTCTGAAAGGAATTTGCTTCATATGATAGAAAACTAACAAAGACCCCATAGCATGCCACTGGAAATTTCTAGAGAACCTTTTCAGTTCTGAGTGACCACTAAGGCATTTTCAAAGAGGAGGTTAACACAGCAATCAAGAGCTATCAGCAGCAGCCACTCCAACCCAGGCAGGAAGCTTTGACACCATGTGGCATCCCTACTCAAACACTAAGACATGGGGGTGGGGGGTGGAGGAAGATTCAAATCTCAGGCAGGAGGCCCGCCTGGGGCACTGTTTGTGGGGACAAGCAGGGAGAGCCTCAGTGTAGGTGCCCACTGATGACTGATTTTAAACACAGTAAAGTGCACATTAAATAACGGAGAAACTTAAAATTTTATTTATTTACTATCTGAAACACCATGGTGCTCCTTAAAAAAAAAAAAGCCAGGTATCTTTTTTTTCTATAATGCCTCCAGGACATGGAGAAACAGAAAGGGAATGATTAGGTCATAAAGACATAGAAGACTTTGGCAAGAAGAGACCTAAAGAAGATTTGCTTCAAAAATTAAATAGTCGACCTGGAAATGCTGAGGTTGCCGGTTCAAAACCCTGGGCTTGCCTGGTCAAGGCACATATGGGAGTTGATGCTTCCAGCTCCTCCCCCCTTCTCTCTCTCTGTCT
Source organism: Saccopteryx leptura (assembly GCF_036850995.1). Taxonomy (NCBI): domain Eukaryota; kingdom Metazoa; phylum Chordata; class Mammalia; order Chiroptera; family Emballonuridae; genus Saccopteryx; species Saccopteryx leptura. The sequence continues at coordinate 289,664,671 of NC_089505.1, read as the reverse complement.
CTCTCTTCTCTCTCTCCCTCTCTGTCTCTCTCCTCTCTAAAAATGAATAAATAAAAAAAATTAAATAGTTCATTTATTCAACAAATACTTCCCAAGTGCTTACAATGTGCTAGATACTGTTCCAGAGATTAGGGAGGCATTAATGGATAAGATACAGCCCCTCACCCTCATGTAGCTTACACTGCGCTTACTCAATAAGGGGGAAATATCACCTATTTATCCATTTCTCAACCCTGGCGATCAATGGGGTGACAGATGTCGCAGCCAGATCGCCCTCACATCCTATTTATCCATTTTTCTAGTTTGTGTTGATTTGTTTCCATGTTCCTAAAGGGGGTAATATGGGTTAGAAATGTCAGTGGACTTGCATATCAAAACCACAGTGATTTTTCCAAAGATACTCTTTAAGTGGCCAATAAGCACATGAAAGTATGCTCAACATATTAGTCATTAGGAAGATGTCAATTAAATCTACAATGAGGTAGCACTTCACACCCACTCAGATGACTGTGATCAAAAAGAAGGACAATAGGCCCTGGCCGGTTGGCTCAGCCATAGAGCGTCGGCCTAGCGTGCGGAGGACCCGGGTTCGATTCCCTGCCAGGGCACACAGGAGAAGCGCCCATTTGCTTCTCCACCCCTCCGCCACGCTTTCCTCTCTGTCTCTCTCTTCCCCTCCCGCAGCCAAGGCTCCATTGGAGCAAAGATAGCCCGGGTGCTGGGGATGGCTCTGTGGCCTCTGCCTCAGGCGCTAGAGTGGCTCTGAACATGGCGACGCCCAGGATGGGCACAGCATCACCCCCTGGTGGACAGAGCGTCGCCCCATGGTGGGCGTGCCGGGTGGATCCCGGTCGGGCGCATGCGGGAGTCTGTCTGACTGTCTCTCCCTGTTCCCAGCTTCAGAAAAAAAAAAAAAAAAAAAAAAAAAAAAGAAGAAGGACAATAACAAGTATTACAAGGACATGGAAAAAATGGAATCCCCATACATTGATAGAGGGACTGTAAAGTAGTGTAGCCACTTAGGAAAGCAGTTTGGCAGTTCCCCAAATGGCAGTTACCATGACACACACTTCCTCAGACAGGTGATCAAGGTCAACATCGACAGTGATAAATGATGTTGGTACTATGTACCCTTGATATGATGTTAGAAAAATGACACTTCTTCTTCCTCAAAACCCACAGTCTCTGTCTAATCACGAGAAAAACGTCAGACTAATCCCAATTAAGGGACATTCTACAATATAAGACTCCTCCTCCTCCAAAACTGTCAAGGTCATCAAAAAAATAAGGAAAGTCTGAGGAATTGTCATCACAGTTAAGAGGAACCTAAGGAGACAGGACAAGTGAATACAATGTGATATCCTAGATGAGATCCTGGAACAGAAAAAGGGCAGTAGGTAAAAAACTAACAAAATCTGAATAAACTATGGACTTTTGTTAATAATGTATCAATATTTGCTCATGAATTTTAACAAACATGCTATACTAATGTAATATGTTAACAAGGGAAAACTGAGTATGAGTTATATGGAAATTCTTTGTACTAGCCTCACAATTTTTCTATAAACCTAAAACTGTTCTATAATAAAAGTTTACTACAAACAACACTGCTCTGGCTAGCAGGTGGAGAATTTACTGTAGTAGGATAAAAATGGAAGTAGGTGAACTAGTTAGAAATCCTAGGTTTTGCTACTTATTCACCATGTGAACCTTGAGTTATTCTGTTTTACTATACCTTTATTTTCTTGTCTGTAAAGTGGGAATATTTACAAAAAGAGATATGAAGAGGATCTCTTCCTCTGTTACATTAACATTCTCCTAGGCTTATGTAATCTCACAGAGCTCTATTGTTTTTAATGAGATGGAGATACATCTGAAAAATACAAGATAAGAAGAAACAAGACCCCATTTGATTAACACTGGGCAAATGTTATACAACCCAGGAAAGCCGACACAGTGAACAAACTGTAATCTGGCAGTATGCATTTCTTCAGCCTCACAAAAATAGACTGGAGGCTTCCCATCTGTATGAACTTGGCAAGAATGAGTACCAGAGAGATGTGCCTGATACCAACCAGACTTCCTTTGTATCCCAGGGGAAGTCTTGCCATCATCCCAACACCACTTGCACTAACCGGAGGGCTATGGATTATTACTATCTCTTGTCTCTCAAAAACCTGATGTTTTCTTAGGATAGTGGTTCCAAAGCCAGGTATAAATAAGATCAGAAAATTTTTTCTTTTTTATATAAAAATCAATAGAACCAAAACCCGGAGATTTTGACCCAGTAGGTCTGAGGCAAAGCCTAGGATCTAAATATATATATTTTTAATGTTTCAGAAGATTATAATATGTAGCCAGGTTTGACAATCGTTATTTTATAGGGGATCCGGAGTTATTGAATATGTGCAAAACATCCCATGGATACTGTTGATGGTTAATTGTAAGAAGCCATAAGGAGATTTCTGGAATGGTGCACCCTGACACAAGGGGTTGTGGCAGCTAGGACCGGGCTACCTGGAGAAAAGCTTCTCAAAAACGTGTACAGGTTAGGTGGGGTGAAAATACAACAGTTCCTCCATCCTTTTACCTTTCTTCCAGGTTTTCCATTATGATTTTTTCATAAAGAAAGAAGACTTTAAAAATAAACCAAAAACATCTGATTATACTTAATGCTGGTGAGGTTTGTAACAAAACTTTAAGAATTTGCAGTTATTATTATGATTTACCACACACTATGGTTTTGTTTTTAAGGGAGTTAGGCACTTCAGAAAAACAAATTAGTTGGCCTGGCTCATCTACGCAACCTAGAATTTCTGTATACCAGGGTCAGCCTGAGGAGGTGTCAGTGGCCTTGTGAGCCGCTAGGCGGGAGGGCTCTGATGCAGAAGCACTCTGCAGCGTGCAATGCCGGCTGCTAAAATGATTTAAGAGTCTTTTTTTTTTTTTTTTTGCAGAAGGTTTTTGAAAACAAATCAATACAAAGCCTATCTGGCAGGCTATAAATAACTTCTTCTGAGCACTACACCCACTTTATGCAAAGCACTTGTATCAGAGAGAGATTAGCAGATCAGAAGTCTTCTGTTTAACAGAAATCTAGTCAAGAAGAATCCTTTCTATAAAATAACTACACTTTGGGAAATAAAACGGAAGATGAAAGAGACCATATCAGTATTCAGACTCAAGCCCATTCTAACAATTACAATTTTGACACGAGTAAGAGAATCGGTATCAGAGAGGATCAGGTGTAAACAGACTTATCTTGTTTGCAGTGAAGGGAACTACAACCTCCTGTTCAGGGTCAAATGGCTTGGGAGCTTTCATTTACAGCATTTTCAAATTACCATGTAACGTCAACAAAACTATCTGGCATTAAATATACTTAATTTAAAAAATTCAACCACAATGCTGTCCATCTCAACAAATTTAATTATTTATAAATTTTAATTGCTAAAACAACTTGAACAGTTGTGTTGAGTATGTGTGAGGTTTAACTAATGAAATGGGACTCCTCCTCAGCCTACCCCCCTCCCCATTCTGTCTAGTTCACTAACGTTTAGAGTTGTAAAGTTGGAGTCTGATGTATGACCTAATATCAGATTTTCAGAGAAAAGATTGTGAATTCTAAACAAACCCAAAGGAATAAATTATTTTGGAGGGGTTGGCGGGGGGGGGGGGGGGGGGGGGGGGGGAGGGGGAAACAAAGCAAGACTCTCCATTGGCAGCTTTCCCAACTCTACCTTCCTATGAAAAAGTAAACATAAATTGGCACACATTCCGTAATTATTATACTGTGTTTGTAAACTCTGGTCCTGAAAGCTGGCCTGCCTGTCCAGCCTAATTTCACTCCAGCATTGTTCTCTGTGACACTCCAACCGCAGGGCCTTTACCTTTGTTGAAACACCCTGGTGGGCACACATTATATCTATTTCCTTTACTTGATCAATGCTTACACAGTCAGTTGTTTTGGATTCAGATCATTCCTCCTTTCATCTGACTCTCTGCTTGTATTTGATGTTTTAAAATGTTCTAGTGAATGATATTTTTCCTAAATTCAATTGTCTAATTATTCACTGCTAGCAGATAGAAATGATCAATTTTTATACTGATTTTGTACCTTGCCACATTGCTATAAAGTCACAAATCTGTTCTAGCAGTATTTTTGTAGATTCCTTAGAACTTTCTACACACAACCATGACATCTGCAAATAATAAATCTTATTTCTTCCTTTCTAATATTTATGCCCTTTTCTTCTTGTGATGTTGCACTGGCTAGCACCTTCAGCACTTTATTTTATATTATTTATTGGTTTTAGAGAGAGGAGAGAGAAAGAGAGAGAGAAAGGCAGGGAGAAGGAGTGAGAAGCATCAGCTTGTAGTTGTTTCTGGTTTGTGCCTTGACTGGGAAAGTCTGGGGCTCCAAACCGGTGACCTCAGCATCCCAGGTCAACGCCCTATCCACTGTGCCACCACAGGTCAGGCTCCAGTACAATTTTTAAAAGGGTGGTGAAAGGGGACATCTTTGAATATTAGGTAAGAAAAATATTCAAAAATTTAATGTTAGCTATGTTTTTTGTAGTTAGTCTTTATCAGGCTGAGGAAGTTTCTTCTACTTCTAGTGTATTGAGAAGTTTTATAATAAATAGGTGTTATATTTTGTCACGTTTTTTCTTCATCTGTTGAAATGATCTTATAATTTTTTTCTTTAAACTGCTAATATGAGAAATTATACTGGCTGATTTTTGTGTATTAAATAAGTTTGCATTCCTAAAATAAATCTCACTAGATCGTGGAGTATTATCTAGTTTGCATACCGCTGCATTCAATTTGCTAATATTTCATTAAGATTTTTTTTTTGTCCATGTTCATAAGAGAATTTGGCCACCAATTTTCTTTTCTTGTAATTGCCGTGCATTATTTTGGTATCAGGTTATAGGGGCCTGATGAAATGACTTGGAAGTGTTCCTTCTTCCTCTATTTTCTGTTATAGCTTATGTCAGATTGTTGTCATTTCTTCTTTAAGAATATGGTAATATTTAAAAGTTAAGCCATCTGAGCTTGAAGTTTTCCTTGTGGGAAGTTCAATATCAATAAATACAATGTCTTTAACAGGTTTAAGACTATCTAGATTTTCTATTTATTTTTATGTCAGTTTTGTTCATTTGTCTTTCAAGGAATTTGCCTATTTCATCTAGGTGGTCAAATTCACTGGCAAAAATTGCTAATACAAAGGGTTATAACAGTCTCGACATACGACGTTTCGAGTTTATGATGCTCACTCCCATAAAAACTTAAAAGAATTGAGAAGTGAGTGTTTTGGCTTATGCTGTTAGCATCATATTTACAGACTACGTGGGCAAAGTCATTTGGTTGCACGTGGTGGAAGAATACTCAGTAATGTAGCATATGAATGAGGGAGCTGACATCCCCCATTAGTCTTACCTACGCCATTTTGGACTGTTAAAAGTGCAAGTGTTCCATTTGTTTTAGGCTAGGGTGTGTTTCGACTTACACCAAAATTCGAGTTACGTCACGGCCGTAGGAACAGAACTGTGTCGTAACCCAAGGACCCCCTGTAATAGGCCCTCCTCATCCTTACAGTGTCTGTAGGATCTGTAGCAATGTTCCTTTTAAGTTTGTGATATTAGTAATTTGTACTTGCTTTTTTTCTTGACCAGGATTTCTAGGGATATATTAATTTTATTAATCTTTTTCAAAACCAATTTGACTCTTTGATTTTCTGTTCTTGATTCATATTTTAAAGAAAAAAGAATATTATAGATAAAATTAAAGACCACTGTAATCTCTCCCCTAATTAGGTTTTCCTCTCCTGTCCCTGAGGTACTTGTTCTCCTGAGTTTCACGTTCACTGTTCCTCTACCACTTGTATATTAAAATAATGCTAATTTTTGCTACTCCACCAGAATCCTCTATTTACTCACCATGTTTCCTGCCTCTGCAGCCAGCCGGGCAGCATAGCGAGCTATAAGCCGGTGTTCCTCATCCAGTCGGCTAGGACTGTCCAGGACACTGCCAAGGAGATAAAAATTCAACAGGTGTCTATTAAACACCCCCCCCACACACATACCTGTCCCTCTCTCTTAGAAAGAAAGCTGGGAAAAAGCTGGTAAAGAAGAATGGTCACAAAGGAAATGGTGGATCATAAATAGCAATGGTTTCGGAGACAAAGGGGACTGAGAGAAATGAGCCCACCTGGGTCCCTTCTCTTCGGCAGCATACCCCAAAGCTCTCACATGTTTGTTTGTTTTTTTATAATACAAGGACTGAGAAGGGATAGGGCATTTACAAAGTTTGAGAGAGGAATTTCTGATCAAATTTTTAAAAACTCTTGACTTTTAGACATACGTCTTGAGTTTAGAAAGACCCAAGAGAAAACTAAAGCATCATGAAAAACAGAGGGTTGGGAAAAGTACAATTAATACCAGCAGAGCCAAACTGAGGAATCCAGGCTCGGACAGGCCCGGTATCTGGCAAAGCTGGAGAAGGCTACATGGTGTTAAACATTTTCTTTCAGTGCCTCTTTCTCTTCTTTTACCATGCTTGTTCCACAAATACAGCCCTATCTTAGAGTGAAGTAATTTAGTCCCTTACTCTTTAACAAGAGTTTCAGCACTCTAAAAACAATTTTTTTAAAAGATTTTTTACTTATTCATTTTTGAGAGAGAGAAAAAGAAAGAGAGAAAAAGGGAGGGAGGGAAGGAGGGAGAGAGGGAGGGAGGGGGAGGAGCAGGAAGCATCAACTCATAGTAGTGGCTCCTTGTATGTGCCTTGATTGGGCAAGCCCAGGGTTTTGAACCAGCGACCTCAGTGTTCCAGGGCGACGCCCTATCCACTACACCACCACAAGCCAGGCAGCAGCACTCTAAAACTGAAAAGTCCCACCTAGGTGGGATATCACATAATGTCACACCTGGATAAAAAATGGGTTCTTGAATAATAGGCCAGCTCTTTGAGATATAATGAACTTTAGATGAAATAACTCCAATAATTTAGCATGTTACATCAACAGTCCTTTGTTCATATCAGGGCATTCTTAGATTAATAGGGACTGTGGATATGTTTATATAATTCTCTCTGTTAAATCTAGCAGAAGCTTTAAGATAAGAGATGATGATGACTTGACCAAAGATGGCTATTGTGGCTTGCTTCTGCTCTGGCCCTAGATTCTTGGAGTTCTAAAACCCTTGATTGGAACTGAGCATTATGACAAGTAAATTAAAATATGAAGAAATTTAATAAAGACATGAGTTCAATACTCATCAAATCTTATTACAATTACTGGAGGGAACCTGGGAAAGGTGAAGTTAACAGCGATCCATCTGGCCTTTTCATGTATACAGTCAACTGTGCTTTTCCTAGCTTACTTCACTTTCCTACATTTCTATCTTTGTGGCTAATTCAAGTTTAGTCTTTTTAAAAATGTGCTTTAAAGTCCTCTGCCTATGGCACTTCTTAACACTGTGCAAATGTCAGTCTCCAGCATGTATAAACATTCTCTCAAAAGACGATCTTATAATAAGAACATGCTATCATCAGTTGACTACTATCGTAGGGTCAAGGCCCCAAGGTCTGGGCTGAAATATATTTGTGTTTTAAAGGTGTTTGTCTGAAATAAGAGAACTTTTAAATAAAGAACAACAGAAATGAACATTTAACAATAGAAGTACATACTATTATGGAGGGACTTGCAGCTTAAGAAATGAGACTTAAAATGGCTGACCTTTGTTTTTTGGCAAGAGACACAACAGGTTCCTCTGTGCAAAACAGCTCCTCCTCTACCACATTCCATGTTCCAGGGAAGGTTAACTCTACTTGTCATTCAAATCCAAGCGTAGATAGCCTGGTTGCTTTAATTGACTATGCTTTCCAGACAGAAACTAGAGCTTTATGTTAAAGAGATGTGTGTGCGTGTGTATAATATTTTATTTATTTATTTATTTATTTACAGAGACAGAGAGAGAGAGAGAGAGTCAGAGAGAGGGATAGACAGGAACAGACAGGAATGGAGAGAGACGAGAAGCATCAATCATCAGTTTTTCGTCGTGGCACTTTAGTGATTCATTGATTGCCTTCTCATATGTGCCTTGACCGGGGGGCTACAGCAGACCGAGTAACCCCTTGCTCAAGCCAGAGACCTTGGGTCCAAGCTGGTGAGCTTTGCTCAAACCAGATAAGCCCATGCTCAAGCTGGCGACCTCAGGGTCTCGAACCGGGGTCCTCCGCATCCCAGTCTGACGCTCTATCCACTGCGCTACCGCCTGGTCAGGCATGTGTGTAATATTTTAGAGAAAGAGAAATATTGATTTGTTGTTCCACTTATTTATGCATTCATTGGTTGAGTCTTTTATGTACTCTGACCTATAGGATCAAACCTGCAACTCTTGCATATCGGGATGATGTTCTAACCAACTTATGTATGCAGAGAGCTTTTAAGATCAATAATAATTATGAGGAAAATTAGAAAAGTTCCCTATTCTTCTGCTTGAGCTGACTTTCATTTTCAGAATTAGGAAATTTCTGATTTCTTTAAGGAAGTATGAAGCTCAATTCCTTCAACCATAAATCAAGAAGAGATGTACTCACCCAATCTTCATGTTCTCCCAGGGTTCCCAGCCACCAATTCTTGAGCAGGGAGCCTTATCCCTAAGCCAAAGACTTGAGAACCTTGGCTAAACCTACCATAAGTCTTCCTGAGCTGGAATATCAGGTTGCAGTCACTGTCCAACATTCTGTTGCTACTGTCACCATGGAAACTTTGTAATCACCTGGACAATTGCCCTGACTGATTTTAAGTGAGCTGTCCTGCCAGGAGTGAGACAACTTTATTCCTACAGACCAAGAGGCTCAGACAGAGTGCAAAGAAATCATCTGCTGGATGAGCAGACACTCTTGACGATATGATACACAACTGTCAGGCCCTTCCTTCCTCCCTTGGACGAACCTATCATTTAAACATACTTGGGAAGTAAGAGAACCCTACAGTCTCTCTAAGGCTTTAGAGCTAGGCAAATGCCTAAAAATACCAATGCTATGTAGTCATACTAAGAAAACTACAGGAAATGGTATAAAGTATAAGATTAAAAAGAGTCATTTAAAAATATATGTATTTTTTCTCATTGATTATTAATTTATTATCAAGGCAATAAGAATAACCTTCCCATGGAACCATGGCATGCTACAGGCAAAACTCAGATAAAAACTTAAGGCTCCAGACTCTCTTATGTATTCAGCTTATAAATTATGGTTTTTTTCTCTAAGAATAAGCGTCTCAAGGTGTCTGGCACAATGACTTTTCTGTGTGGCCACGTAGAGTGGCTGAGATGGCTTCAGATTATTTAACTTTAGTTCCATTCTCCTTGCAGAGTGGTGGTAGGTCTGAGCATAAAATGGGCGGTGGCTTTGGGTCTGCCTGAATGTAACAGCACTTGATTTGGTACTAACTCTTTTTTTTTTCCTGAAGTGAGAAGTGGGGAGGCAAAGAGACTCCTGCGTGTGCCCGATTGGGATCCACCCAGCATGCCCACTAGGGGGCGATGCTTTGGCCATCTGAGGCATTGCTCTGTTGCAACCAGAGCCATTCTAGCACATGAGGCGGAGGCCATGGAGCCATCCTCAGTGCTCGGGCAAACTTTGCTCCAATGGAGCCTTGGCTGTGGGAGGGGAAGAGAGAGATAGAGAGGAAGAATAGGGGGAAGGGTGGAGAAGCAGATGGGCACTTCTCCTGTGTGTCCTGGCCAGGAATCGAACCCAGGACTTCCACACTCCAGGCTGACACTCTACTGCTGAGCTAGCTAGCCAGGGCTTGGTACTAACTCTTTTAAAGGGTTAACTTTGTCATAGTTAGTGGTTATTGAACGTTTTTCCATCCTAACCCACTGAGGGATCAGTTGTATTCCCACATTAACCATGAGTCACTGCCATGGTAGTATTCAAGGCAAGGGGTATGTGGGACTACTATAAAATATGTAATCATTATACTGTGAGGAGATATATATCATTTGGAAAAAGTCCCCTATGTAACAGTGATCCAATACTACTGCTGTAAACCACTCGTCTGAATGATCAACAATGATAGATTTGGGGAAGCAATGAAGATATAACACATGAAGATGTAACGGTGATGTTATCAAAGATTAGTGATAACCTGTGTGTTGATCAACCCTAAGCTTTAAATATCAACAGAAAGATTTCATTATTTAGGCAGGAATAAACAGTAAGATCAAATATGTCTGTGAATGTACATCTTTGGGAATGCATATCTCTCTGAGGTTTATCCAGTCTTTAAGTACATATAATCTGAAGGAAGTAAACTCCACTTTAAAGGAGAATTTCTGACTCTATGTTCAGGTAAGTGCCTGGTCCTGGAAAGGCTCCTTCTCCTTAGAAAATAATGCTTTAGCAATTACCTAAACTCTTCCAAACACAGCTGGTAGCTTCTCAAGGAAAATCCCAGATGCAAAGACTTCTCCAGCTGGTAACCCCGGGAAACAGCACTCCCTCCCTTTGCTCAGCCCTGGATACCCGCCTGCTGCTGCCCTACCACTGACCGTGCACAGTGCTGTAGACGGGCCACATAGGAGGCTATCAGCGCATGCTCATCGGCCAAGTGACTGGGCATATCCTGGCTATACTGTAACCTAGGAACAACGGAGGCAAAGACAGCAAGCATGACACAGACACAGAAGCAAGAAATGAACATGAATTAAAATGGGCAAACTGCAAATAAATATAGAAAAATAATAAATCATGATAAGAAAAAAAACAACAACAACAATGCATAATGGAATATGGTGTTACACCATAGGGAATATATGTCACAAATCCTTTGAACAAAAGTGGCCCCTCAGGATACAGCTTTGGCCAACTGACACTACAGCTGTTTAGAAAAGAAACCAAGGAAGTGTCACCAAGGAGCCTTGTCCACTAGTCTTGTCTGGTTTCTGGGCTTTGGGCTGCATGTACCTTAGGGGAATGCCCACTGGCAGGAAAACGGGTAGAGGGGGTCTACTTAACATCATTACATGAATCCTAATGCTTTTGTAGCTTTTGTCTATGTGTAAGAGTTTTCAGTGTTACCTCAAGACATCAGTTAAACCTTTTTATTTCTATAAGGATACTGCCTTTAACAACATTCCATTTTCTCCCATACAATTGGTACTCAAACCAAACTTGTTAGAATCATATCTTATTATAAGACAACACTATATATATTCTGAATGAGGCACTCTCTTATAGATATATGGAAAGAACACACTACTTTTTTTAAAAAAAAACCTTTTTATTATAGAAATTGTAAAACATGTGCAAAATAGAGAGTAATCTAATGACTATCCCTCATGCCCCCATCATCAAACTTCAACCAAAATCAACATTGTCCTACATGTTTAGTCTCCTCTTTCTTCCCCTAACATTTTTGGCAAGAAGAGGTGGTTATAACAAATCCCAACTTATTATTTCACACAGAAATACTTCATTTACATAACCTCAAAGCCATTATCACACCTGAAAAAAAATTTTTTTTTTATTTTTTATTTATTCATTTTTAGAGAGGAGAGGGAGAGACAGAGAGAGAGAGAGAGAGAGAGAGAGAGAGAAAGAGAGGAGAGATAGAGAGAAGGGGGGAAGGAGCTGGAAGCATCAACTCCCATATGTGCCTTGACCAGGCAAGCCCAGGATTTCGAACTGGCGACCTCAGCATTTCCAGGTCGACGCTTTATCCACTGCGCCACCACAGGTCAGGCTAAAATTTTTTTTAATAACTCATTCCATCTGAAAATTTCCTGAGTCTTAAAAATATATATTTTTATAGTTAAAATCAAGATCCAAACAAGGTCCACAAATCATGAATTTGGTTGATGTTTCCATTTTTAATTTATAACAGTTTATCTTTTTCCATTTCTGTCAGGTCATTTATTTGTGAAGAAAACAGGTTATCTTGTAGCAGACCCTGTACTCAGGACTTCACTGACTATTTCTTGGGGTGCCATTTAACTTGTTTTTCCATCCCCTGTGGTTAGATCTAAATCTAAACATTTGATTAAAGATTTTGCTTTTCTTTTGTTTTTTGAGAAAGGACTAAAACCCATCATAAGTAATACAGTGTGTATTTATATAAATTGAGGAAGAGGCATACAAGGGAATATAAATAGTGATCAGTGAATTCAGATGTTATCAGTTACATCTTTCCATTATAAATTCCTCCACCAACTTTTCACCTAACGGTTTCAGCATTTACTAATGTTATTGACTAGATTCATTATTTCATTAGGAGATGTAAAATGTTGATTTCTGCATTTCCTCTATTTGTCTATCTTGAAATACTGTTCATTCAGGAAAGGTAAAACAAATGGTTGATATTTCATATTGTTTAATAAAATTCAGAATGAGCTAATTAGAACTGTGGCAAACAAGTTACCAAGGACTTCTTTTTTAGCATCATATAAACTCATAGATTTGTATGTGTCTAATGTGTTTCAGTCCATCGCAATCATCTTTTTTTTTGCTCAAACTGTTCTATCTTTGAACAGTGGGAGCCCTGTAAGTAGCCTCCTGTGTTCTTCTGACATATTCATTAGACCTTATTAGCTTCCTTGCTTGGGACAATAGAATGCCTAGACCAGGGGTCCCCAAACTTTTTACACAGGGGGCCAGTTCACTGTCCCTCAGACTGTTGGAGGGCCGGACTATAAAAAAAACTATGAACAAATCCCTATGCACACTGCACATATCTTATTTTAAAGTAAAAAAACAAAACGGGAACAAATACAATATTTAAAATAAAGAACAAGTAAATTTAAATCAAGAAACTGACCAGTATTTCCATGGGAACTATGGGCCTGCTTTTGGCTAATGAGATGGTCAATGTGCTCCTTTCATTGACCACCAATGAAAGAGGTGCCCCTTCCGGAAGTGCAGCGGGGGCCGGATAAATGGCCTCAGGGGGCCGCATGTGGCCTGCGGCTGTAGTTTGGGGACCCCTGGCCTAGATTCATCTTGTATAATTCCCGCCTGACATTTGAAATCCACTATTCTTCCAAGGACTCCAACACTGGGAAAGAGTGTTTAGAGACCACAATCAGGGCTCCAGGCTACTCAATGTTCCTGGGTTGTCACTGTTTCTAGACCTTTTCAGTGGCTAAAGCTAAAAAATTTATATATTTTATAAGTAATAAAAGTAAATTTTCTCAGTGCTTTCAGATGCTATTCCATTTTCTTCTAGCTTGCATTGTTTTTAATAAGAGCTCACTGAAAAAAATCTTACCTTTGTTCCCTTGTAAGAAACATCTTTTTATCTCTAGCTACTTTTAATATTTTCTCTTTATCACTGGTTTTTAGCAATTTGTGATGTGCCTTGGTGTTGTTTTCTCTGTTTATCCTGCTTAGTTTGTTGAGCTTCTTGTATATGTGGGTTTACAGTTTTCATCATATTTATAAAAATTTATTTGGAAAAATTTATTTCCTTAAATAATTTTCTCCCCTCCTCTCCCTGGGTAGATTGTTCGACCTTGTTCCACAAGTCATTGCCCTTCTGTTCATTTTTCAACTTTTTTCTTTTCTATATTTCATTCTGGACTGTTTGTCTTAAGTTCAGTGTAATTTTCTTCTGCATTCTGGTCTGTAAGTCCACCCATTAAATTTTTTCATATGAGGCTATTTCCCCTGTCAACTCTAGAGGTTTTTTAATTTAAAAAGAAATCAAGTTACTATTACATTTATACTTGGTCCTTTTTTATTTCTTCTGTTTTTCTCTTCAGTATGTTTCTATTTCCCTTTATATTTTTTGGTATTTATCACGGCTCTGTTAAAGTCCCTATCTGCTAATCACATTATGTCTGTTATTTCTGGCTCTTTTTATATTGACTAGTTTTCTCCTGGTTACAGGCCATACTTTCCTGTCTCTTCCTATGTCCTCTAAGTTTTTATTGGATGATGGAAATTGTGAGTATTATGGTGCTGAATATCTGGATTTTGATGTCTTCTTCCAAAGAATCTGGTAGTCAGTTCATTTACTTGTGGAGAGCTGGGTCCTTTTGAGGTTTGGATTTAAGCTTCATTAGTACAGATCCAGAGTAACCTTCATCTAGGGCTATTTTTGCCCTGCTCGTAAAATGTGGACTTAATGGGGGTTTTTACTTGAGTGCCCCAAGCATTCAATGATGTCTCCCTACTCTGGTTCTTTGAAACTTAGACAACTGCATGAGCTCAGGTAGCTGTTCCATTTTCAAATTCCCCAGGGGCTGTTCTTTCCCACGTAGTTGTTCTTTGCTGGTCTTGTGAAAACTCATCCTATGCAAATATAGCTTAGTTTTCAGCCAAAGATTCAAGGGTTCTCTATGCAGATTTACAGAGCTCTTTCTCTGCATATTTCCTCTTCTCTTTTTTCTTCTTCTAATTTTAATTAAATTTACTTGTTTATTTATTTTGAGAGAGAGAGAGAGAATGAGAGAGATGTGGGGGAGGAGTAGAAAGCACCAACTCCTATATGTGCCTTGACCAGGCAAGCCGGGAGGTTTTTTTGTTTGTTTGTTTTAATTTTATTTTATTTATTTATTTTCAGAGACAGAGAGTCAGAGAGAGAGGGACAGATAGGGACAGACAGACAGGAACGGAGAGAGATGAGAAGCATCAATCATCAGTTTTTCCTTGCAACACCTTAGTTGTTCATTGATTGCTTTCTCATATGTGCCTTGACTGTGGGCCTTCAGCAGACCGAGTAACCCCTTGCTGGAGCCAGCGACCTTGGGTCCAAGCTGGTGAGCTTTGCTCAAGCCAGATGAGCCCGCGCTCAAGCTGGTGACCTCGGGGTCTTGAACCTGGGTCCTTCTGCATCCCAGTCCAACACTCTATCCACTGCGCCACCGCCTGGTCAGGCAAGCCTGGAGTTTTGAACCAGAGACCTCAGCGTTCCAGGTCAATGCTTTAGCCACTGTGCCACCACAGGCCAGGCCTTCCTCTTCTCTTGTAATTTGCTCTGTGAACTCCTGCTTCCCCAAATTCCATCCTCTGACTCCTTATTCTCAGCAAGACTGCCTCACTCAGCTTGTATCCTGCACTGCAGCTCAGCAAACAGCTCTCAGCAGAAAGCCTGGACACTCAGAGTGATCTCCTCATTTGCTTCTCAGCTCTCAGAGAACAGCCCTGCTTTACTTACTGTCAAATTTCTGAAAATAGTTTTTATATTCGGCCCAGTTTTCCCATGGTCTGTAGTAGAAGAGCTAATCAGATGCCCGTTACTTCACCATGTCCAGAGCAGAAGTTCTCTTTGTACTGACTCATTTTTATCTTACTTCTGTCAAGTATTGGTCCACCACTTCGAACTAGAAATGAAAACAAAACTGCTTCTTTGTGGCAGACAGTTTGAGAAGCAGTGCTATTGAACCTTGTAGGCTATTATCAGAGCTTTAGTTTTGATTACCAACATGAAGAGTTACTGGAGGGCTTAGAGCAGAGGTGAGGTACAACATCGCTTGTGCTATAACAGGATCATCTGCTCCGTGGACGATAAATGGCCAGAGAGCAGGGGGAGGCGCAGCTAAGGAGAAGGCTACTGCCACAATTCCAGATGTCAGACAGGAGAGGCTAGGAAAATAGTGGCAGCAGCAGAAGTGGTAAGAAATAGAAAGATCTTGGACATAGAGTGATAGGTGATTTTAGATAAAGCTGATCTAATAATCTGATCATTTAGGTGGGAGAAGAATCAATGATTCTGACGGAACCACTAGGACAGGGGTCGGGAACCTATGGCTCGTGAGCCAGATGTGGCTCTTTTGATGGCTGCATCTGGCTCACAGACAAATCTTTAATAAAAAAAAATAATGTTAAAAATATAAAACATTCTCATGTATTACAATCCATTCATTTCCTACCACTCATGTTCATGGTTGCGAGTGGCTGGAGCCAATCACAGCTGTCCTCCAGGACAACACCAAATTTTTATTGGATAATACGTAATGTACATGGGTCATTGTATGGCTCTCACGGAATTACATTTTAAAATATGTGGCGTTCATGGCTCTCTCAGCCAAAAAGGTTCCCGACCCCTGCACTAGAAGAACCACCATTAACTGAGATGGGGAAGACATGGGAGAGAGGCTTGGGTGGGGAAAGAAACAGAACGCAGTTTGGAACATGCCAATTGTGAGATATGCATTAAATATCCAAGTGAAAATGCCGACTGGAGGAGGGTATTAGGTTAGCAGTGGTTGGCAAACCACGGCTCGCATGTGGCTCTTTGGCCAGTTGAGGAGTACCCTAATTAAGTTAATAACAATGTACCTACCTATATAGTTTAAGTTTAAAAAATTTGGCTCTCAAAAGAAATTTCAATCATTGTACTGTTGATATTTGGCTCTGTTGATTAATGAGTTTGCCGACCACTGGTAGAGCTCAGGGAGAAGGTCCGGGCCAGAAAAACAAGTTTGGAAGTCACCAGTAGGTAGATATTATTGAAAGCTATAAGTCTCCACCTACAGTGAATGAGGACAGATAAAAGAAAAGGGGTCCCCCTGGTATACTAAGAGGCACGAAAAAAAGTGAAGAGGCAAGAAGGAATAAGAGGAAAACTAGGAGAGCACAGGACCTGGGGGCAAGTGCAAGGAGTGTTTGAAGTAGAAGAAAGCGATCATCTGTGTCAAATGCACTGACAGACCGAGTGAGACAAGCCCGAGAATTCCCCGCTGGATTAGCACGGAGGAAGCCGCTGGGCTCCCGGACAGAAATGGTTCAGGCAGAGTAATGGGAAGTGAAAATCGGACCGGGGAACGGCAGAACAGAAACCCGAGACTGACTGCAGAAGCAGCAGTTCCGTCAACTCCATTTTAGCTTTACATGAAAACTGCTATTCACAACTCATGTCCTTTGCTGGATAATTAGGGACCTAAACCAAAAGGAAAGGAATTACCAGTAGCAGAAGCCTATAGTCGATAAGGAACTGAAGTGTCCATGAATTTGCTGACAATTTTTGTTTGGGGGCGTGGGTGTGACACTGTTCTGCTCACATTTCAAGTTGTACCTGCTCTCCAGAATTACTTTTTGAACTTAAACTTTCCTTTTTTGATAAAATATTTAAAAATACACATTACTGTATGTATAAACTATAAATATATTTGTACAATGTTTTTGTTTGTACTATCCTGAGTCAGAATTGATGAAGGGTTTACCTTAAATGCTTGAATGGAAATGAAATCTAATCTCAGCCCAGGAGCGGTTAAGAATTGGAGGTCTGCCAGGCCATCGGACGGACTTTGGAAATCTGCCAGCACCGAGGACCCTGCGGTTCCGTAAGATTATGTGTTAATTTTCAATTACTCTGCTTTTCTCTTTCAAAAAATGATCGGAGAAAAAAAAAATCCCTGTGTTGCCTTGGAGAGCGTCTCATGGGTCCACACAAGCTAGCTGCTCCACGACCCTGCTGAAACCTCGGTGCTGTGCTTCTCAACCGAACTCTTTCCCTACTTTCACAAGAAGAGAATCAAAGTGATGACTCCACAAACACAGGGCTTCTGGCTTGACCGATTTCATTTTGCCTCCTTTCTCAGTTTCCCCAACATCTCACTTGTTCTCCGTCTAAAAAAACCCGGCAAATTCTGGCTTTCGTCACTTGACCGTACTCTGTAGGCACCGAGATAAACTCCACTGGGCACCCAGTCAGGAAGCCATTTTAGTCTTTTTATTGTGCAACTCATCTCTGAACTGGTTGTGTTTCCACAGCTCAAAGATAATATTTTTACTGTGAGATCTTCTGGCCTTTAAAAACTGCTTTTCCTTTCTTGTGAAGTATGTATTAAAGTTAAAAAAGTTCTAATTGATGATATCTTTCCTTTTCGGAAGATTCCTAGCAACTGGTAACCATTCAGAATTATGGTAGTGCCTCTTTACCACCCCAAGATGGTATTATGTCCCAACACAATACATCTTCATAAAAAATAAACAGAAGGCATAATTTAACCCTTGTAAGTAATAAAAATGAGGTATTAGGGGGGAAAAGGGTCTCTTGAAACAAGCCTTATGCAAATGGAGGTGTGACATTCTTATACATTTTTTTTTTTTCAGAAACAACCCCCAAAAGAAGCCTATAGCTACATGCCTCCTCAGGACATCTACCTTCTCCAGGGGCAGCTGATTCCCTCTTTTGGAGAACTGACCCCCACCCATTTTGTTGGGGCCACCAAACAGAAAATCCTTGGGTAGGTCACATAATCCCAGATGGACCAAAGAGAACTTTCACTGGGAGCTTTCAAATTGGAACTAAGAGAAGGGCGATCCCTGTAGGGTAGTGAGGTTATGAAATGTGAGCACACAGGTCTTGTGGCTCTATTCCCTGCGGTGTGAAAGGCTAGTGTATTAGGGCAACAGGGGACATGGAGCTGAGAGAAGCAAGAAACACGAGGGTGGGGGGAAGGGAGGAGGCAGGGAAACTCCGAAGGGAGTTAGAGCTATTCAACCACCACTCTGCTGACTGGCCCATAAATTTCGTGCCGGTCCGCAAAAGAGTTAACCACCCTGATGTTGCATGAAGACTGTATTAATCTTCATACTCTGTAATCTTCATATAACAGTTACTCTTTCGTGGAGCAGCATAAAATTTCTGGCGGACTAGCAGTGGAAAAACACTGCTCTAAATTGATTCAGATTGAGTTTCTGTTATATACAGCCAGGAATTCTGACTAACATATACTGCTCACAAAAATTAGGGGATATTTCTAAATGAATATGAAGCTATAAAATATCCCCTAATTTTTGTGAGCAGTATATAAGCTGATTCTCAAAATGGAGTATAACATGAGTTGAACCAGCTGAGTCAAGTTGAAGCGAGGATGGTAACAAAACTTTCCATCCCAGGGAGGGGCAAATACATCGGCCTTTGTGATGTGGCCACAGAGTGGCCACAGAGCACAGCCATTGGTTAAACGATAGATAATCTCTGGAATCCTGGGGCTTAGATTTTACAGCTAGAGTTCCCAGCACCTTGAGAGGAATAACAGGATGTAGCAAGGACTTCTTTGAGTCCTCAGTAAGATGTTGCAAGGAAGAGAGAGAGGTTGTCTGAAAGCCAATTGCCTCAGCCCACCAAGAGTGAGATAATTAAGACAGCTAGGGTTTTATGGGGGCTGTACTGTTCCAGAAACACCACCCATAAACCTCAGCTCCCTGGCAGAGTGGAGTAGGGGCAGCTGCCCAGTTATATAGACAAGCTGAGGCTCTAAGTGCTGCTTATCAGGATGAGCAGCCAGTCCATCTGGACCCCCATTTCAGGGCCTTCTAATTCCCATAGTGGGCTTTCTTCTGATCTTCTCCCACCATCAGCTTAAGTTTTCGTTTTTTCCAGTTTGAAAAATCAGTTACCACTCATCCATCTGCTTTGCTGGTTCCAGATGTTGTTGATATTGTCTCTTCATTCATTTTTCTTTTTCCTGTGGGTTGTTTTTCTTTTTATTAAATTGAATTTATTAGGGTGATACTAGTTAACATAATTATACAGGTTTCAGGTGCCCAACTCTCCAATACATCTCTGTACACTGTATTGTATTCATTCTCTGTACATTGTATTGTGTGTTCATCACTCCAAGTCAACTGTCTGTCCATTACCCCCCCACACCCTACTCCACCTCTCCCCACCCTGGCAATCACCACATGTTGTCTGTGTCCATGAGGGGTTTATTTTTGTCCTTTTTGCTCCATCTTTCCACCTCTCTTACCCAGCACTCCAACCCCGCCATAGCTGTCAGTCTGCCCTCTACGTATGAGTCTGTCTCTATTTTGCTTGTTAGTTTATTTTGTTCATTAGATTCCACATATGAGTGAAATCATATGGTACTTGTCTTTCTCTGTCTGGCTTATTTCATTTAGCATCATGATTTCCAGATCCATCCATGCTGTTGGAAAAGGTAAGATTTCCTTCCTTTTATGGTTGCATAGTATTTCATTGTGTAAATGGACCACAGCTTTTTTATCCACTCATCTATTGATGGGTACTTGGGCTGTTTCCAGATCTCGGCCATTGTAAATAATGCTGCCATGATCATATGGGATGCTTATATTCTTTCAAATTAGTGTTTTGAGATTCTTAGGATATATTCCTAGAAGTGAGATCTTTGGGTCAAAGGCAGTTCCATTTTATTTTTTTTGTATTTTTCTGAAGCTGGAAACGGGGAGAGACAGTCAGACAGACTCCCGCATGCGCCCGACTGGGATCCACCCGGCATGCCCACCAGGGGCGATGCTCTGCCCACCAGGGGGCAATGCTCTGCCCTTCTGGGGCGTCGATCTGCCGCAACCAGAGCCACTCTAGCGCCTGGGGCAGAGGCCAAGGAGCCATCCCCAGCGCCCGGGCCATATTTGCTCCATTGGAGCCTCGCTGCGGGAGGGGAAGAGAGAGACAGAGAGGAAGGAGAGGGGGAGGGGCGGAGAAGCAGATGGACGCCTCTCCTGTGTGCCCTGGCTGGGAATCGAACCTGGGACTTCTGCACGCCAGGCCGATGCTCCACCACTGAGCCAACCGGCCAGGGCCCCATTTTTAATTTTTTGAGGTAACTCCATACTGCTTTCCACAGAAGCTGCACCAATCTGCATGCCCACCAACAGTGCAGGAGGGTTCCCTTTTCTCCACATCCTCACCAGCACTTGTTGTTTGTTGATTTGATGACTGCCATTCTGGCAGGTGTGAGATGGTATCTCACTGTGGTTTTAATTTGCATTTCTCTGATGACTGGTGACGTTGAGCATCTTTTTATGTCTTGTGGGTTTTTCCTTTAAAAAGCCTTGCCTGTCCTTTCAGTGGAGTTCCAGGAGGAAACACAGGCCAGTGTGGATTAACATGCTTCCGTTGCCCCCCTTCTCTAAATTACAATTATCCTATTTTCAAATCTCTACTTTTGTATACTGGGTATTTTGAGGGCTTAAAATG
This sequence comes from Saccopteryx leptura, assembly GCF_036850995.1. NCBI lineage: Eukaryota > Metazoa > Chordata > Mammalia > Chiroptera > Emballonuridae > Saccopteryx > Saccopteryx leptura. The sequence goes on along the minus strand of NC_089505.1, from coordinate 289,643,745 downwards.
TTATCATTCCTGCATGGTAGAAAGGGTTAATGAGTCACAAAAAGACACGTGTAGACCTGACCCAGACGAATGGACACAACCTAGATATCTGGAACCCACTGCGTCTACAGGAAACAGATAAGACTCCTGGGAAAGGCGTTCGTGCATCTGCAGTGGTATTTGGAAAGCTGTATTATATAAAGGACAAAAACCTCTGTAAATGGAAATGTGTATGAAAGTGTGTGTAGGCATGTACACACTTTTGCACACATTTGTGTGTTGGATAGCAGAACAGAGGTCTGTCAACAACCTCTGTTATTTTTCTTTCCAAGGATCACTCTCTTCTCTTCTTAACAGTGTAATCCATCACATACATACAAGGACGGGCAGTAACACCACCCTTGAAGTGTGCTCATCTGCAGGAGAAGCACAGCATCTTGAGTGACAAGGCTATGGTCGTGCGTCTGAGGCGGTGGCAGTAGGACAGGCGGCTGTTCCGCAGGAGGAGGGAAGGAACGCACACTGAGAAGCAGGGGATGCAGGGCATCCCGGGGGCAGGGCAGGTGCAGCTGAGATCCGCAGACACACTGCCCTTCCCCGTCTGCTTTTGCCTTTGCGGGTTTGTGCTTTGATTTTCCTTTTTACTGGAGTAAGAACACATAAGATGAGATCTATCCTCTCAAAGTTCTCAGGGTACATTACAGTACTGTTAACTCTAAGCACAATGATATATGAAGGTTCACTGGAACTTTTTCATCTTGCTTAACTGGGTTTCTGCCTTTTAAAGTTAAATTTTAATGCCTGAAATTAAGAGTTGATACTAATATACCAACCAAATGCACAACGCAAGAAGTTTTATACTGAAGGTTTTTGTTATTGCCACAGTTATATATATATGTTCACAGTTTGTAAAATTTATTTATTTATTTATTTTCAAATTTTTATTTATTTATTTATTTATTTATTTATTTATTTTTTGTATTTTTCTGAAGCTGGAAATGGGGAGAGACAGTCAGACAGACTCCCGCATACGCCTGACCGGGATCCACCTGGCACACCCACCAGGGGCAATGCTCTGCCCACCAGGGGGCGATGCTCTGCCCCTCTGGGGCGTCGCTCTGTTGCGACCAGAGCCACTCCAGCGCCCGGGGCAGAGGCCAAGGAGCCATCCCCAGCGCCCGGGCCATCCCTGCTCCAATGGAGCCCTGGCTGCGGGAGGGGAAGAGAGAGACAGAGAGGAAGGAGGGAGGGGTGGAGAAGCAAATGGGCGCCTCTCCCATGTGCCCTGGCCAGGAATCGAACCCGGGTCCCCCGCACACCAGGCCGACGCTCTACCGCTGATCCAACCAGCCAGAGCCGTAAAATTTAAATATTTATAAAGACAAATCTTTAAAAGACAGAAATAAAAATACTGAGTCATTTTCCATATTGGTCTGAATATATGGAATGGCCTAGAACAGTACAGAGCATAATACCACAGTTTATGTTCTGACTCTTTGGGAAAAAGAAGAACAAAAGCAAACCCCAGGTGATCAGATGGGAAAGCGGGGTTTTAAGCCTCTTCTAAAGATTTAAAAGTTTTTTGTTGTTTGTTTTTAGGTGTAGTATTCTGATTCTTTTTAAGAAAAGTAAGTCAATATTTTTCCAAATTTTATTTTCAATAAAATTTTCAGAAACTAATTTAGTCTAAGGCAAAGGCAATTTTTTTCAATTATCAATTTCTATAATTATCAATATGGAAATAATAAAAGATTATACCTAGACAAATCCCTAGCATGGAACCTCTCAGGAAAATAATTCATAACATCTCACATGATAAGAGAGCATCTTTATCATTTATATGGTTTTCATCTATAAAAAGTAACCCTTACATTTGAAATCATTGTCTATTTGAACTGATACATCATACAGTATTATTTTTTACCACTGTGGCTATCACTATTTTTTTTTTTATGCACTGCCTATTGAAAAGGTAGAAACTGGGATTCTTACATTTGTCCTGCATTTTTTTTTTTTTTTTTTTTTTTTTTTTTTTTTTTTCATTTTTCTGAAGCTGGAAACAGGGAGAGACAGTCAGACAGACTCCCGCATGCGCCCGACCGGGATCCACCCGGCACGCCCACCAGGGGCGGTGCTCTGCCCCCCCAGGGGGCGATGCTCTGCCCATCCTGGGCGTCGCCATATTGCGACCAGAGCCACTCTAGCGCCTGAGGCAGAGGCCACAGAGCCATGCCCAGCGCCCGGGCCATCTTTGCTCCAATGGAGCCTTGGCTGCGGGAGGGGAAGAGAGAGACAGAGAGGAAAGCGCGGCGGAGGGGTGGAGAAGCAAATGGGCGCTTCTCCTATGTGCCCTGGCCGGGAATCGAACCCGGGTCCTCCGCACGCTAGGCCGACGCTCTACCGCTGAGCCAACCGGCCAGGGCCTGTCCTGCATTTTTATTACTGTGTATGTTCTTATCTAATTCAGGGAGTTACGTCTTACGCTAAGTTCTGAAGGAACATCTTATTCCTGAAGAGGAGCTTTATCTGCTTGTGGATTCTCTGCCCGTGCAGAGGAAGGCCCTGGAACTGGGATGACATGCTGGGTTCCTGGCTTTCATCAGACTCTGGAGACACAGTCTGATGACATTCAGAGAAGGAAAGAAAAACTGAATATAAGTGTTAATCTCCTAAAATTCGAAGTACTATATTATTAGTATGAAGCATGTTGTTCCCACATAGCCTCTGCTCCAGTAACTACTCTGCCTGATGAGTTACTCAATATTCCTTTCTGGTCCGCTAAGGGCTTTGGCTGCCCTTAGTCTGCTGGGCAGCCCCTAGATAACCACCTTTATGACCGACCATGTCTATCTAGAAAAAGGTGCCAGCTGAAATGCTAACGTTAAAATAAAATTTTAATCCAGGCTATACCATATTATCTAAACCATTTTCAAGAATGATAGCTACTTTGTGACTGACAATTGCAGCTGGCCCCTTACTAGTAACCTGGGGGCTCAATACTGCTACATCAAGCCTAAGGGTTAGTCCTTCCCAGGTGGCAGCCGGGAGCACTGTTGCTCCCGCATCCCTTCTTCCAGTCTTCTCCAGCAACGGAACACTGTGCAGGAAGACGCATTCCTTTTAACAGTCTCTAGCAGCTACATTTGGTGGTGGTCACCAAATTTCTGGTGCCCAGGCACTTAGGGGACTCAGGTGACTGAAGTGATGAAACTAATACGTGAAGACAACTCAAATGAAGCGAAACCCTAATAGGTGGCATTGTGAAAATTAACATACAACCTAGAAGCTGACTTCTTTCATCAACAATCCACCTTGTCTTCCTACTTTTGAAATGGAAACATCCCCGAGTCGGTATTTAGATCCTGGGTCTGGGTCTGAATGCTATGGGTATTTGACATAAAAACCTAAGGACAAAGAGCAGCAACAGTTGCTATAGTATCCAGTAGATGGGAGAGGTTTAATTGCTCTGTATTCTTCTAGAAGCTTTTTGTTCCTCCTTGAGAGAGTATTATTTGTAAATCACACTGTTCTCTCATTACAGTTTATTTCTTAAATAATAAAAACAATCTTCAATGCTCACATAAACCCCACAAAGTAGATATTATTATTGTCCCCATTTTACAGATAAAAAAAGACAATATAAATCTTGTTCAGGGTCGGGCAGGAGCCAGGATTTGAATGAAAATGGTCTGAGTCAAAAGTCTATGCTCTAGCACAATGTAGTATGGAGATGGTGTGTTATACACTTGAAGGCTCTATAGTTTTATTAACCAACGTCACCCCAATACATTCAATAAAAAAAGAGAAAGAAATAACTATGTTGAGAAGATTAAAAAACAACAACTCTATACTCTAATACATGGTACCACTCAGGTCTACCCAAAAGGAGTGTCTCGGCTGTTCCCCTGCTGATATTTCAACAAGGGTCTAATACTCTTACCTGGTCAGGGTCTTGAGTCTCCATGTGGACAACCTGTATTGTCAGGTCTCTATTTATTAAATCCTCTATTCCGGGGTGGCCCCTACATAGCTTCTTTCTAAGGCTATTTTCCATACTTGCCTGATGATAAGAATCACCTGGAATATTTGTTAGATGTGTAGCTTCTTAGGATCTCAGGATCCACTGAGTCTGATGTGATCCCAGATAGTTTTATTTTTAATAAGTGACATACATGATTCGTCGCATCAGTCAAGTTTGGGAAACAATTGCTCTAGGAGTTTTAGCCAATGGGAACAAACACAGTTGATCTTAAGTATTATATAGTAAGTCCTCACTTAAGGCTGTGGGTAGGTTCTTGGAACTGTGGAGAAATGATGTATAATGAAACCAATTTTACCATCGGCTAATTGATATAAACAAGACAAGTTCCTATGGCATCTCATCAATGATAAATGAAATGACTTTGAATGAAACACTGCTATTTGTGGACCTGCTATATAGTATATTAAGTCAAAGTATTCTTAACTAAATGACATTTCTATAGTTGATTTAATCCAAAGTAATCGGCACATTTGGCACAAGTGGTTTTCTTCAGAAGGACTTCGAGAGCAGGCTGGAATTCCTTTCTTTTTTTTTTTTCCGTTTTGAGTGATGACTGTTAGAAAGAATTCTTTAATGGTTGTGCCCCTGAGGGAGTTTCTGCAATGCTCTGGTCATGAACAGCTTAAATCAAATAGAAAGTAAGCCATTTTCTATTGTCCTTTCAAATTCTGCCTAAGAGAATTTTGGAGAAAAGTAAATCAAATAAAGAGGAGAAAGGAAACACAGTTCTCATTCCTTGAAGGACCCTAAAGAAAACTACTTGTGTAACTAAGAGAGGGACTCGTTCTTTTCACCTTAAATGTTTATAAATCATACACAGAGCGATTTAGGGATTAACTTAATTTACAGTCTTATCAGGACACAGAATCCATCTCTGGCACTCGAAGAACTCAAATGCAAAAGTGTTGAAATTCAAGATTATTGTCATATTGTTTAACGTTAAAAACAAGGATTTCCAACATGCCTAATCTGTTTTGACACTATGTTTGCTGCTTGTCACAAATGCAGAGTTTCCACCTCAGGCACCACTCAAAGTAGACTTCTTCAATTGCTATATTTATGAGTCAGTAGGAAAATAAATAAGTAAAAAGTAGAAAATAACGTTAAAAGACAGTCAAAATAGGAGAAGGAAAGCCAGTCCTTCCTGCCCCATGGAATGCTCTGCTTCCCAAGCCACAGGCCTGTCCCCAAATCTCAGTGGCGACTGAAGCACAAAGCGTGACACGTACCTCTTGGTGGGAGTGGGCACTCCAGAGGACATGTGGGTCACTATGGTGTCGTTCATGTTGGTCAGAGGGCGAGGAGGACTGAAAAAAAAAGATATTTACATTATTTTAATAATTACCAACATGACTAGGGGAAACAAATGAAAGAATGGTAAGGACGAAAGAACCAACGATTATTCTTGAGAAGCACAGTCGGACCCATGGGAGGGGGGAGTAGAAATCAATCAATACTTTCAGCCTAAAGTAAATTCAACAAGAAGGGTTGTCCCAGCGAAGCCAGAGGCCCACAGAGCTGCCTTGTACCGGGAGCCACACATCATACATGCTGCTGCAGAGATGCAACTCGGGTGCCTTTTGTGTGCCCTTTGTTTTGGAGTTTCAGCACGCAAGAATCTGAGTTATCTATTAGAATAACTTTGACTCCTAATCTAAATTTCAAAGACATTTTGAATTCCTCATCTCAGCTTAACAAAATACATACTTTTAATAAGCAAAATTATCTTTTTTATCAGTCAGGCTACTGATGGAAAAAAAAGTTTGATACTGGGCTGAGCATCAACACTGAGTATAATTCCTTGTTTTTGCTTTCTAAATTGACTTAGATCAGCGGTTCTCAACCTGTGGGTCGCGACTTAGATCCAGGGGTAAACACTTTCTGGATAGAACTCTGTGGTTAAGCAAGAACGTGAAAGTATAATATTGTTGTTGTTTCAGCAAAATTTCTACTTAAAAATTGTGAGTGAATAAAGGGGTACATGAACAAGCCAACTCTGAAGCCTGAGAAGACAAGTATGATCTTGGGCACCTGTAAGGACTTCTCCATATGCCCTCCGCAGACCTCTTCTGTAGTATCCACCTCCAGATAGGTGGATGTTTACATCTGCCCTACACTTTTAAAAGTATTTGCTCATTGCCTAGGCCAGGTGGCTCAGTGGATAAAATACCAACCCAGTGCACTGAAGTCACGAGTTCCATCCCTGGTCAGGGCATGTATGAGAAATAATCAATGAATGAACAACTAAGTGGAAAACTGAGTTAATGTTTCTCTCTCCCCTCCCCCTGCCCCTTTACTTCCCCCACCCCCCATCAACAGAAATTTTTTTTTTTTTTAAAAGTAAACTGCTCATTATCTTGCTCTTATTCCCAGAATGTTTCTAGGTTGCAGAGGTTAAGGTTACAGTTCTGCAATTCTCTTTTACCTTGACAGCTATCTGCTAATCACACACTTGGGGGCTCTTTACCAGATGCTTTGGTCTGTTTATTACTGTTAGTATGAAAGGAAGAAAGATTTTATGATGCCCTATGCTTTCATTTACTTGATTAGTTTTTTTTTTATATTTCCCACAACAATGCTTTATATATGAGGTACTTAACCATTTTAGTTAAATATATTTAATCACTTAAGATTTTTGCAACCAGCTATGCTGGCTTCAATCCTAGATGCCTATATTGCTTATGAAGTTATCTTCCTTACTTTGATCACATTTTTCTCATCTTTAGGGTAATGGAGCAGACTTCACCATACTGTAAGACATTCAAAACCCACACTGCAGACAACATCATTCTTTTCTCTATCCAAGTACTTAGTCTTCCATATCTTTCAAATAAGGGTTCTTTTGCTTCTTCTAAGCCCCTTCTTTCAAAGCAACCAGGCACCTATCCTGGAATGTCTGTCTTCACAGATTTGCCAAAGTTACACTCTTTTTCACCTTTCTTGTCAGAGAAATGGCTCCTGACATTTCAAGTACCTGCATAAAGCCCATCTGATTACTACAAACTCCATTTAGATAAACAAGGGCCTTACCAGTACACAAACCAAAAGCCATGGCTTATCCATGCCTACAACTGTTAGGGGTGTTAAGAAAAAACAAAAAACAAAAACAACTTGAAGAATGTCCCTGCCCACGAGAAATTTATAGTTCAATTAGTTCTCAGGATCATCAGTCATCTCAACAATAGGCATTTAAGCTTTGGTTTAACATATTAAAGTTTTTAGGTCAAATTTGATTTAACAATTATCATTTATAACCAAACATGTATAATATCATTTATAACAAAGATACATTTATTTCAAATAATGAACCAGTACAAAAGAATATGAGAAAGTCCTATGAAATGAACAGTTATAGGCATACCTTGCTTTATTTTGCTTTGTTTTATTGTACTTCACAGAAGTTGCTTTTTTTTTTTTTTTTTTTTACAAATTGAAGGCAAGACCCTGCACCAGCAAAAAGATTACAACTCGCTTTATTGTGATACTTGCTTTACTGCAGTGCTCTGGAACCATACCCTCAGCATCTCCTAGGTCTGCTTGCATAAGATTTGCTGTGCATTTTGCACATATTTCTTTACTTTTAGAACACAGAAGTCCGTTGGGAGAGAAGAAGTAACGCACTAACATTTGCTGAGTATGAGCACTGCTTTAGCATTGAGCCAGGTCCTCGGTTACACTAGCTGAATTCTTGCTACTACCCATGATGGTATTCCTAATTTGCAAATAAAGAAATAAAGTTCAGAGAAGACAATCAACATGCTGAAGGTCACAAAGCTAGTAAATGGCAAAACCAGTTCACTTTTATCTGGTTCTAAAGCTACTGAATAGATCAAATCCACAGACTCACCACCCTAACCCAGGCATCTCTGTATTGCCCAAATTATTTTTTCAGGTTAGGGTTCTTTTCTTCTTTTCCAGAGACAGAGAGAGAGATAGATAGGGACAGACAGGAACAGAGAGAGAGATGAGAAGCATCAATCATTAGTTTTTTGTTGCAACACCTTATTTGTTCATTGATTGCTTTCTCATATGTGCCTTGACCATGGGCCTTCAGCAGACCGAGTAACTCCTTGCTCGAGCCAGCGACCTTGGGTCCAAGCTGGTGAGCTTTTGCTCAAACCAGATGAGCCCGTGCTCAAGCTGGCGACCTCTGGGTCTCGAACCTGGGTCTTCCGCATCCCAGTCTGAAGCTCTATCCACTGCGCCATCACTGGTCAGGCTCAGGTTAGGGTTTTAAGGGAAGAATTAATTCTCAAGTTTGAGAAACACTGCTTGCCTGACCTGTGGTGGCGCAGTGGATGAAGCGTTGACCTGGAACGCTGAGGTCACCGGTTTGAAACCCTGGGCTTACCTGATCAAGACACATATGGGAGTTGATGCTTCCTGCTCCACCCTCTGCCCTTCTCTGTCTCTCGCTCTCTCCACCTCTCTAAAATAAATAAATAAATAAAATAAAAGAGAGAGAAACACTGCCCTACTTTAGAACTATGGGCTTCAAGTCTAACTTAAAGTAGCTTAGAAAAAAGAAACACTTAATTCAGTACGTTATCATAATTAAATTCATAACTAGGCTTCATGAAGGGTGAGGCTGCAGCTGGCTTCCAGATCCTGGAATGTCACTAGGACACTGGCTATTATGTTTGCTGAGATCTCATTTTGGGTCAGAGTCTATCAGATCTCACAGCTTTATATGTTCAACAAGAAACAGTTTTTGCCTAACATACTGTAGCTTCACTGGATGAAAAAAACCTCTTCCTCATTCCAGAAAACACTCAAGATGATCTGCTTTGAGTCATCAGCCCACTTTGGCAAACAGAGGGCCTGGTACTTTGATTGGCAATCCTCTTAGAAAAACATGGTAGGGCTGAGGGAGGACAGTCTCCAAAGAGGAGGGTACTGTTCCCAGGAAAAGGGCTGCAGAGCAGCGTCCCAATGCAGGCACTTCCGGCTCTGCTGGGGGTCAGCCCAGGTGCACACTGCTTCTTCCGTTTCCCTCTTCCTAGTCACTGCTTCCAACTCAGTAGCCCATGCACCTATTCACAGATCCCCGCGCCGGGACACTACATGATCTGATAAAAAAGCCAGCTCATCTCATTATTCCGTTATGATGAAGATGTATGAAATTTAGATTGATGTAGAACAATGACACACTGTAGCTATGTTGACATTTTAAGGAGGGCAGAGTCTAAGTTCCCTTGAATCTCTGTAATTCTAGTAGTTTCTCCAAAGCCACCCTGCCTCTAGACAACAGCTATGACAGCTGAGGATCATTTTTATCCTCCTTGAGTAGTGTGATGTTTTGCTATTTATTGTTATTTCTGTGAACCAAACCAACTATCTCCTATTACTTCACTATATTCTTAGTTACCGGTCTAAGCAAAAACGTTAAACAAACAAGCAAACAAAAATGTCTTTTGGAAAACCATAAGTTAACAAAAGAAAACCAAATGGTACGGTAAATGTAGTATAAATACCATGTTACATATTGCCAATGAGGTTTCTCTGACTTCTAAGGAAGTACATTTTACTTTATTGGTTGTTCACAATTAATTAACCAAAAGAAAAGATTTAAAATTTCTAAAACAGCTACTAATCTGAACATGTTGCAACTAACTCATTAATGTAAAAAGACTTATTAACAGACAGACATGCCTCAATTTCTATTTCTTGTATTTCAACAGAGCCATCTGTGGTAAAAGATTTTTAATGAAATATATCTTAGAAAAGAAGGGTTCACCACAACCATATTCTTATACAGAACTTTCACCATTAGACAGCATTTAGAAACACTCAGCAGAACTAAGGTATCTCACTCTAGCTCTGGAAAAGGACAAAACTGTAAAAAGAGACAATAATTTGCAAATTACTTAGTAGTATCACTCATTTTAATATTATCATACTGAAAACACCAGGCAAATAGCCTTAGGAAAAAGATTAAAAAATTAACAGAAATGTACTATTTTATTCAAAAAATTCCCCTGATGAATCCCTCCTTCATTCTCCTTGTTCAGTAAGCTTAGAGAGGAAGTTGTCAGTACTTGACACACACACTGATCCTTGTATTCTAGAAAAGTGACAAAGGTTGACAACTTAGATACTCCAAATTACTGAGAAATCAATGAAATGTATGATGCAATAACATTTCCTACCTGTTTATATAATCACTACTGAAATTTGAACAAATACATTTTTTGGTTGCTGAAAACAAAACATTTGTTGTTGCTTTCAAAAAAAAATAAAAACAAACACATTTTTGTCAGCCATACAGAAAAAGATACAGTGGGTTTCCCCTTTTTATCATAATTGTCTGGGAAATTCCAGAAGTTGTATCATCCTGCCAAAAATAAACACAGCACCAGCAGCTCAAGCACCAAAACAGAAAGGCAAGAAAAGCTCCCAAACCTTCACATTCTGTAGCAAGTGCTTCTTCTTCTTCTATGGATCTGGCCCCTAACGCACTGCACTGCTACTGTCTCTAAGGAAACAGAACAGTCACACGATGAAGAATCTTCTCTACAAGGTGGTTTATCCCACAGAGCATTTTGGGAAAGAGCAAGTACAGTACAAGAGAACAATTCATTAGAAGGCAAACACACGTCGGGGCTCTGTCAGCCAGTCATCAAGTGGCCGAAGGCAGCCAATGACAGGAAGGCAGACGCAGCACACAGAGCAGGTACCACTCCTTTTAGAAGCCTAGACATGAAACACCCTCTTACAATAGAATCCAGTGGCCCAATTAATCCAGACAGCAATTCCATTCTGGTGGGGACTTTAAGGAGCATCCCTTCACATCCTCTCCAGGGACTCTCCTAATTGCCAACTGCTTGCTAAGAAAGCATGCTGCAGTACTGTGTCTGCCAAGCAAGCCAGGTACGCAGTGATGGGGAGGTAGGGAGAACTAGAAAGGCATGCTTTCTTTGTTTTGTTAAAGAGGAGTTAATGGAAATGCAAGCAGAGTAAAAAAAACCAAACAGGACAGTGGTGTCTGCCTACCCTTTTGATGCAAAGAGCTCCTTAATTCACAAAGGCAGCTTATCAGAGGGTAGCTGAAACAGACAGCGACACAGTGAGCTGCTATATGGGCCCTAGCAGGGCATCCACACGATGAGAATGTCCCTGACACTCGAGTCATCCTGTGGCTTCTGACATACTTCATCTACTTCATAGCTCTTAAGTCTATCTGCTCCTGGTCTCCATCTCCAACACCATCAACACATTTCAACCCGTCCCTGGCTAGTGTAACAAATATTGTAATGGTTTCCTATTAGTCCAGAGAACCTTTCGATTGTTACTCATCTGATTTCTCACAGCTAAAATGATTTTCCTAAGCACAGCTCTCATGTCGCCATTCTGCCCCAAACCATCAATTCTCTACTAGTCTCCCAAATTAGGAATAGCACCTCCCTCTCTATGGTCACTGACTAGATACTTCAGCCTCAGTTTCCCAGTCTGTCTTAAATTTCACTGCTTCCTTATACTTCCTAAGTGTTCTGGGCACATATACTACTCTGTTCAAATGCAGGCTCTGGACTTCCCTGCCACAGTAAAACAAAACAAGACAAAAACAGCAAAAATATATCTAAGTATTTACACTAAAAATATGGGAAGTGAAAACGAAATCCAGACTAACAACCTAAGTGTTTGCAAAAGTTTTCTACCATTTGCTTAGAAAAAATAAGAGGTGAAAAAACCCAACTGAACCAGATAGCTAAATACTTAATATAAACACATTGATATCAGGCCCTGGCCAGCTGGCTCAGTGATAAAGCGTCGGCCCGGCATGTGGACATCCCAGCTTCGATTCCCAGTCAGGGCACACAGACGAAGTGATCATCTGCTTCTCTTCCCTCCCCCCCTTCTCTCTTCCCCTCCCTCAGCCATGGCCCGATTGAATTAATTCCCCTCAGCATCAGCCTCAGGAGCTAAAAATAGCTTGCTGGCGAGTGGCCCTAGATGGACAGAGCATTGGCCCCAGATGGGGTTGCTGTCTCTCTGTCGCATCATCGGTGCATGTGGGAGTCTATCTCTCTGTCTCCCCTCCTCTCATTAAAAAACAACAAACAACAACAACAAAAATGTTAACATCAACAATAAAAACCTAAACACTAAAATAGATGCAGGTATTAGAATGTTTGGCAGAAAATGAAAGAGTTACGTAATTTGCATGACATATCAGAAATATAGTAAAAATGAACAGTGGTGGGATAGTATCTTTCAAAGCTCTGAACTCTAAGGATACCCGAGAGGGAGCGAGTGCAGAATGTGAAGGGCAATGTGAACAATAATGGGTAATATTAAATTCACAGAAAAAACCCTACAGGATACTCAGATTAAAATACCTTACTTTTATAATAAAAGCACATCAAAGAGGAAGAAGAGCCATTGGAGAGTGGAAAGAACACCTGTTTGGGAGAATTGGGTTCCTATTCCAATTCTGGTACGAAGCAGTTTACGTGACCTGGACAATGAAGCCCTTTGTGCCTCTGCTGAATTGACCTGTGAAATGAAGGGGGCTGGTTCTAGAACAGTGGTTTTCACATGTTGTTCCCTAGGCATCAGAGGATTCCAAGAGTTGCTCCAGTGACCACTGCTGAGAGCAGGTGATCAGGCCCCGACCTCATCTCAGTAAGAGCAACTCCACTTCTGCTCCACATAAGATTTCATAGTGTCGTGTTTTACTGCTGTTTTACTCTCTATAAAATTTAGATTATAAGTCTCTGCCATACTCATCATATTCACTTCTTTTTTTACAGTCTTTATCACAATTTGCAATTGCATAAAATTAGCATTTACTTTTTTTTTTTTTAGCGAGAGACAGACCGACACAGGAAGTGAGAGATGAGAAACAGCAACTCATAGCTGCATCACTTTAATTGTTCATTGATTGCTTCTCATATGTTCATCAAGCTTCTCACTGATTGCTTCCAGGGGGCTCCAGTCAAGCTAGTGATCCCTTGCTCAGGCCATCGACCTTGGGCTTCAAGCCAGTGACCTTTGGGCTCAAACAAGCAGCCATGGGAGCATGTTGATGATCCCACGCTCAAGCCAGCAACCCTGTGCTCAAGCTGGTGATCTCGGCAGTTTGAAAATGGGACATCAGCGTCCCAGGCTGATGCTCTATCCACTGCACCATCGCCTGGTCAGGCAGCATTTACTTTTTGACTGGTCTCACTCAGAGGCTGTGAGCATCATGAAAGCAGAGCACATATGGTTTATTCCACCACTGTGTCCACACTGCGTACCTACATCACAACTGGCACACAGTGGGTATTCAACAATTATTTATTCAATGAAATTTCATGATTTGATTTTCCATTCCTATCCACTCAAAAGTTCAAACTGGTGAAGGGCTCACCTGAACTAAATTTTAAATGGAAAAGATGTCATAACAAGGAATTCAAATAAGGATAGCTAACAGAGGCCAGGCAACTTCCCCTAGTTGTTATGTTTTATTGATTGATTTTAGAGAGACAAAGAGAGAAAGAAAGGAAGGGAGAGAGAGAAAGAGAGAGAAGCATTCATTTGTTGTTCCACTTAGTTGTGCATTCATTGGTTGCTTCCTGTATGTGCTCTGACCAGGGATCGAACCTGCAACCTTGGTGTTTTGGGACAACACTCTGACTGAGCTAACCAGCCAGGGCCTACTTTCCCTATTTTTAAAAAAGAAAAAATAGATCAAAAGCTTGCTGTCATTTGTACTTATATTTATCCTATCTCTCCTTCCTTCCATTGCTACTTATAACATTTAAGATCACGATAAATTAAAAATACTTTACTTCACTTTCATGACTGAATTTCATCCAGACTCTTTGAATACATCTTTGTCATCAGTGTTTTCATCATCACTAAAGGTTCTCTGAGTCATCATACAGTTCTCCAGAGTATACCGTGATCATTTCTCCAAATTGCTTAGAAACAATTCCTCTGTATCTAATGCTCTCAATGGAAAATTTATGAAAAGCCCCTCCCTTAATATTAATACCGCTGGTATTTTCATTTATAATCACTTAATGCATTTTTATTTTTAAAACTGAATTTAATATTTTACACACACATAATGAATAAGCTTGATCTAATGGGAATATAGGGAACACTGCATTCAATAATCTGAGGGTCTTTTTAAGCATACTGAGGATGCTTAGAAAAATTGTTCAGATATTTGGCCCTAAAAAAAAAATCTCAACTCTATCAAAGAATCAGTATTATTCAGAATACCACCTCTGACTAAAATTCAATAATATCAGAAAGCATCAAAAAATACCCTCAAAATGTCTCATATATTTGGAAAAATATTACCTTCATGCGAATATTAGAAAAAATATTTAAATCAACTAACTGAATAATCATCTGAAGAAGTAAGGCACAACAGGGTTTGATCAGTGGTGGGATTCAAATAATTTAACAACTGGTTCTCTGCCCTAATGACTATTTTAAATATAAAAAAAGATATACCAAAAGATAGTTTATTATTTCATGCATTTAATACTTAAATAAGAACAATAAAAGAGGTACACAAAACTAGATTAATAAGTTTTAAAATATTAATGAAAAAAATTAAATAATACCTGACAAAAAGCAATAAAACTGTTATTTAAGATATTTCCATATTGCTTTTTTTTAAATTTTTTTTATTTTTCTGAAGCTGGAAACGGGGAGAGACAGTCAGACAGACTCCCGCATGCGCCCGACCGGGATCCTCTAGCGCCCGGGGCAGAGGCCAAGGAGCCATCCCCAGCGCCCGGGCCATCTTTGCTCCAATGGAACCTTGGCTGTGGGAGGGGAAGAGAGAGACAGAGAGGAAGGAGGGGGTGGGGGTGGAGAAGCAAATGGGCGCTTCTCCTATGTGCCCTGGCCAGGAATTGAACCCGGGTCCCCCGCACTCCAGGCCGACGCTCTACCGCTGAGACAACCGGCCAGGGCCTCCATATTGCTTCTTGATTGGCGTCCTCACTTGCAATATTTTTCACCAATGGATGAAATGAACATTACTATAGGTGCTTAAAATAAGCTGTTGTGCAGATAAACGTTAAAAAACAGTAAGAAATGTAAATTTGTGATTTCCACACTGGGCGGCTGCCCAGGCGCCCACCTTAGAGAAAACCCTGATTACAAGTGCCATTTTCACAACTGGTTCGCCAAACTCAACAAAAAATTAGGTTTCAGTTCTACTGAACCAGTGCGAACCAGCTGACTCCCACCACTGGATTTGATCCTTACATGTTTTCTCTATCTAAATATCATTTTAAGTTGCCAATTATTTCCAAGCCACATATGTCCATGAATGCCCCCAGAAGTAAGTCTGAGTATCAAAAAAAAACACACACACAAAACAACCCAAACACCAAAATAAACAAACAAAAAAACTCAACAGGTCCAAAACAGAGCTCCCCTTCAACCCCAAACTTGGTTCACCTATGGGTATCACCAACTCCTTCCAACTGCTCAGGCCAAACTGATTTCTCCCTTTCTTTCATATTCCACATCTAGTCTGCCAGTGAGATTTTCATCCCTCCATACTCTACCAGTTATAGGTTTTTAAGCTCTCCAGGGCTGAGCTCACACAGATAATGTCAATGGCCATGAGTGAAAATGAGTGAAAGAGAACAGCTGGACTTATATAGACTCAGACACGAGTTGGTGACAACTTGGAAGAAATGACTAAAGAGAATAAAGAAGTCATTTAAGTTCCCAAAAGAATTCTGCTAAAAAAGTGGAACCAAGAAGGAAGATTATTCAATACAATTTAATAGACTATGTCCTTCAAAAAATGGAGGCAAGGTGTTGGACAGATAAAATATATTATGCTCACTTTGTTAAAGATGGTGCTGCCCACATGGAAACCTGTCGCCCAGGTGATATTAATGTGTGTTGGGGGCGGGCTGTGGGCAGGCACGATCCTTGTAGCCAGGGGCTTAGATTTAGGACTAAGCCTTTTCCACCCTTTTTGATGTGGGGTGGTGCACTCTCATGAGGAATCCCATTATGCCTCAGATAAGGGACTTTGTATCAGAGACTTCCTTATTTGTATATTGGATTAAAGGTTTTGATTTCTGCACTATAAAGTGGGGCAGACCAGGAGCTTGCTATCTCAGTTCCTGAGTTAGCATTAGAGCAGAGAGCAGAGAAAGGCCACGCGCAGGAAAGGAGAGAAGCAGCCAAGATAGTGGAGTGCTGAAGAAAAAGCCAGTTTGTGCAGAGTTTGTGCAGGGAGAAGGAAGGAGATGGAGAACAGAGGTGAATAAGTCTGGTGAGCTAGAAACCTTTGATTCTAGGAAACTCAGATAAGTCAGGAGCTTTGTGAGCACTGAACGAGTGGGTTTTGGAGTCCAGTTTGTGTTTGTGTTTTTACTTGCCCGCCGGGTGCAAGCTAGGATTAAGGCTAATGGCTCACCAGTTCTTGGCTCCATTGTTTCATTACCGTCTGTCTGAATCTAATGCAAACCTGCATGGGCCAGGCTGCTGTGATGGTGGCCACGGCAACTGGCTTCACACAAGGGATTCAGTTTTATCCATCATTTCTCTTTTATCCAAAAGAGACAAAAATAAGTAATACAAAAGAGAAAGGTTCCTTTACCAACGGAGAAGCTTTATTTTGACCTCATCTTGATGTCAAGGATTATTCAGAGTTGTAAAAATAAGAATTTTACCCCAAAAGCTCATAAAAAAATACATAGTTTTTATAATGTGAGTAACCTCTCTTTGCCTTCCAAAGCTTCAGTAAGCTCAGCAAAGTCATATCAAATAAACAAGCAAATAATGTGCTTTTGACAAGAGGGACTACAAGAAAACGGCCAAATTTAATGTAATTTGACTAGAATTTACAACTGTGCTCCAGGCTGTGGAAGCGCCTGTCAGTAGAGGTTAGTCCCACAAACACCTAGAATACGCCAGGCACTAAGGTATACAGTCCCAGACCTTAGGAAGTTGATGCTGCATTGGACACCTTCAGGACATCCAGGTCGAATAGATATTCATGGAGGCCTTAAAGAAGGAGACAGCCTTTTACTAGGTGCCCAAATGACTGGTAAACCAACAAGAGCTGAAGGAATTTAGGGAAGCAAAGAAGAAAGCCATATGAGTTGGCTGCTTCTAGGTTTCAAAGGTTTTATGGATAGAGCAGAATTTAAGCTGGGCTTATGGGTGTACAAAACAGGAGAGTCTGAAAGAGGCAAGAAGGGTATTCAGGAAAGAGGTAGTTGGGCAGGGCATCATGAGCCAGCTCTGAGGGGCAGGAAGGGATATAGTTTCAAAGGGAAGAAAGGAGGCAGGTCTAACCACAGCAAAGGCTTTGCACTACATAACTTTAGCAGAAGATAAGATTCAAAAAGTAAGGTGGGTCCCAATCACACAGGGCCCTGAATTCCAGCAAGAGGAGTGCCCCCTCAATTTTACAGGCAGTGAGGTTGTGTCGATTCTTAAATAGGGAAGTAATATGACAAAGGCAGTGATTCAAGGAGATTAACTTGGTGGAAATATGTAGACAGATCTGAGGTTAAGAAGAATGAAAGGACAAATTTGTAGGTGATAAACTAAGGCACTAGTCAAAAGTGGGCAATATAGAAACCCGCAAAGGTACTGATAAATATTCAGACTATTCTAAACTGCAACCAGGTCTCAGGGTACACATCCTGCTAAGAAATGCCATTCAATGAATATTATTCTGAGGTTCAAAGTCTTCATAAAATTACATTACAAGTATATCAGAGGTTTGACTAGGGAAGAAATAAACCTCAAAGAATAGCAGATTTCTCCAATATTAAGAATAATTATTTTTCAAACACCCTATATTTACAGTTTTTAATCAATCCTTCCCTAAGAGTATGGTCTGGCAAACTTTTTCTACAGATTGTCCAATGGGACACCCGTCATGCTCTTCCTTGCTGGACTTCAGATGAATAAACACACTGCGCCTAAACATCAGGAAGTTTTGCTTTCTTGCAAAAATAATAACATAAACTAAAATGTAATGACGATTAACCACTAATTAAATAAATCAGGTATAAGGACTATGCGGTTAGATAAACAGATCTTAAGCCACAGCAAATTGGTTGAAATTAGGCTAGCAGAAAGTATATCAGAGACATCAAGAGCTAAAAGTTTTATAATGTTTTGACCAAAAGAAACAACTAATTTCTTTCAGACTTAGAAGAAAAGTTGCTAGAGTGTTGATGACAGGTGAATTGGTTTTGTTTGAGATTTATTTGACAAACCTTGTTTACTTATGTAATATTCTCAACTCACTAGGAAAAAGACATAACAAACCAATCAAGGAAACATGCCTGACATCTAGTGGACGCTTTAGGCACTGTAGGTACGTGGCCAGTATTACGAAGAAAACGAACCGGTCGGTGGGTGGGCAGGTTATATGACTTTATATAAATCATGTTTAGTGTCATTCATTCATTCAATGTATTTTAAGTACCTCCCATGCACCAGGCACTAATTTAGGCACTGGGAACTCAGTGAAGAACAAGATAAGAGTCTCAGCCTTTGTGGAGTTCACAGTTTTGTGATATGATTTACTTTATTCTGAGGAAAACTTTAAAAGTTTAGAACATAGTCTTTATGGTATCCTAACCCCTTAAAGCACTTTCAGATACAATACCCTTAACCAATATTCTGAGATAATTAATATAAGTTTCATTATCACTGGTTTTACAGAAAAGCAAACTGATGTCTCTTTTTTTTTTAATCCTTGGATTTTTTTTTAAAGGCACTTTTTTTTTTTTTTTTTTTTTTTTTACAGGGACACAGAGAGAGTCAGAGAGAGGGATAGATAGGGACAGACAAACAGGAACAGAGAGAGATGAGAAGCATCAATCATCAGTTTTTCATTGCAACACCTTAGTTGTTCATTGATTGCTTTCTCACCTGTACCTTGACCGCAGGCCCTCAGCAGGCCAAGTAACCCCTTCTCGAGCCAGCAACCCTGGGTCCAAGCTGGTGAGCTTTTTGCTCAAACCAGATGAGCCTGCGCTCAAGCTGGCGACCTCGGGGTCTCGAATCTGGGTCTTCCACATCCCAGTCTGACGCTCTATCCTCCGGGCCACTGCCTGGTCAGGCTAATCTCTGGATTTTTCATCTACTTTTTCTTCTATCATTTCACACTGCCTCCCTTCTACTTTTCAACTATCCAAGTTACAGTCATTCAATGTTCTCTCTTGATTCTAAAACCAACCAGAGGGTTCAAACAATAGTTGCATTACTGTATGTTTGTTTAATAACAATTTTTCCTGGGTCAGCATGTTAGGAAACTGAGGTGCAATGGAAAGAAGGCTGAACTTGGGTAGCTGTGTGACCTTGGGAAGGTCAGGCAATCTCACCAATGCTATTTCCTTCCTGATCTGTTATAGGTTAATGATACTTATATTGCAAAAGTTGCTGTGAGGGTTAAGGAGGACGTGCACAAAGGGCTTGAAACACTATGAATGCTCCATAAGTATCAACAACTCTTGAATCTCAAATTGTGAGGCTCTGAATAAATATCTACTCTATGTCAAAAATGAAATGTTAGCAATTAACACTACAATATACTTTGTCTCTGAGTTTCCATTTCCGCCCCAAATTTCCATTGAGGTTTTAATTTTACTTGTGGGTATGCAATAGTGGTAAACCTAGGTTTTTACGTATACAATCTTTACTCCATCTCCATTAGTGCTCTGATAGCTCAAGCCAACCTCATCTCCCACCAAGGGGCGGAAGCCCGAGCTGGCTGCTTTCCCACCCTCGGCCCACTGCCTATTTGCACACAGTAGGAAATAATTTTTCTTAAGTGCGAAATTCAACATGTCCCTCTACTATCTAAAACTCTTCCGTTTAGGACCAGTGTAACCCTAATAAATTCATTTTACAAATACCACAATACATGTATACATACATAAAAAAAGAAAAAAATATGTAGTTGATGCTTCCCATTCCTACCCCTTGCCTTTCTCTCTCTCTCTCCTGTCTCTAAAATCAATAAATAAAATCTTTTAAAAATAAATAAGTGAAATTAACCGTTAAGAATCATCCCATAAAGAAAGCTAAAAGGCTAATACATAATTCCAATTTTAAACAAGCTCTTCTAAAAAATATAAAAAGAAATGCTCCTCAACTTTTTGAAGAAAACAAAGGAGAAAAACTTTGTCTTAAAGACAAAACAAACAAACAAACAAAAACCATAGGGAAATTACAGAACAATTTAATTCATTAACATAGGAAAAAGCTAAACAAAATATGTATTAGCAAATGTCAACTAGCAGTATTTTAAAAGGTAAGTCAATTTACATTTATTCCAGGATTGTTTTTTAAAAATGTACCACACTAATAAAAGAAATAAACTCATATGATCATCTCAATTAATGCAGAAAAAGTCTTTAATAAAATTTGACATCCATTCACGACATAAAGCAGTCTTAGCAAACCAGTAATAAAAGGAAACCTCTTTTACCTGATAAACAGTTTCTACAAAGACTACATCAAAAACACACTAAATGAATGCTTAAAGCACTCTCTTTGGGATTAGTAACAACACAAGAATGCCTATTAAACCACTTCTATTCAATATTTCACTAGAGGTTCTAGCCAGCATTATAAGACTAAAAGAAAAAAAAAGTATGATGAATGCTTAAAAGTATAAGGAGTGGGAGAGAGGAAACAAAGCTGTCACTACTTGTAGGTGATATAATTCTTTATAGAAAATCTTAAAAGAATCTGAGTACAAATTACTAGAATTAATGAGCAAGTTAAGGAAGATGACTACACAGTGGGTAAAAGTACAAAACCAATTTGCATTTCCATACACCAGCAACAAACTGTTAAAACACAGAATTTAAAACACATACCATTCGAAAAACTATATACATTTGCCAAAACTCAGCAAATTATACACTTAGAGTGGGTGCATTTTATTGCATGTATATTATATCTCAAAAAAACTACAGGACAAAAGGTACCATTTGCAACAGCAACATCATATGTAAAGTACCCAAGAATTAATCTAACATATATAAGACCTTTCTGAGGAAATGATAAAGCATTATTAAAAGGCAGAAAAGGATATTTAAAATAAATGGAAGGACATTCATGGAAGAAAAGACTGAATATTGCAAAGATGTCAATCTCCCCATTTACTGATCTGTAGATTCAATGAATAGTTGATCAAAATCCAACAAAATCTTATGAGGAATTCAATAAGCTGATTCTAAAATGTATATGAAAGAGCCAAGAATAGACAGGACACTTAAAAAAGATTACTTAATTCCACATAGTAATTAAGACGGTGTGATATTAGCGTAGGGATAAACAATTTAAACAAAGGAACAGAAGAGCGAGTCCAGACACCAGACCAGGTGTATTTGAAAACTTCATTTATGACAGTCATGGCATTGTAGTCAGTAGGGAAATGATGGCTTACCCAATAAATAGCTGTGAGACAAGTTATTATTCAAAAGCAAAAAAAAAAGAGAATTACATACTATATATCACACTATAACACAAAAACCCACTTCAGACGAATTAAAAGACATGTGTGGGCCCTGGCCAGTTGGCTCAGTGGTAGAGCGTCAGCCTGGCGTGCGGAAGTCCCGGGTTCGATTCCCGGCCAGGGCACACAGGAGAAGCGCCCATCTGCTTCTCCACCCATCCCCCTCTCCTTCCTCTCTGTCTCTCTCTTCCCCTCCCGCAGCCGAGGCTCCATTGGAGCAAAAGATAGCCCGGGAGCTGGGGATGGCTCTTTGGCCTCTGCCCCAGGCGCTAGAGTGGCTCTGGTCGCAACAGAGCGACCCCCCGGATGGGCAGAGCATCGCCCTCTGGTGGGTATGCCAGGTGGATCCCGGTCCGGGGCATGCGGGAGTCTGTCTGACTGCCTCCCTGTTTCCAGCTTCAGAAAAATACAAAAAAAAAAAAGAAAAAAAGACATGTGTGGCCCTGGCCGGCTGGCTCAGTGGTAGAGTGTCAGCCCGGCATGTGGAAGTCCCGGGTTTGATTCCCAGTCAGGGCACACAAAAGTGCCCATCTGCTTCTATACCCTACTCCCTCTCCTTTTTCTCTCTCTCTTCCCCTCCTGCAGCCAAGGCTCCATTGGAGCAAAGTTGGCCCAGGTGCCAAGGATGGCTACAAGGCCTCCACCTCAGGTGCTAAAAAAATGGCTCTGGTTGCAACAGAGCAACACCCCAGATGGGCAGAACATCGCCCCCTGGTGGGCATGCTGGTGGATCCTGGTGGGGCGCATGCAGGAGTTTGTCTCTCTGCCTCCCTGCTTCTCACTTCAGGAAAAAAAAAAAGACATGTGTGAAAGGGACATTCTCAACATAAAACTTTGCTGTCCAGAGGGAGTGGCAATAAATATTCAGTGATGAAAAGCAAGGACCCACACCCAAGATTATTCTACCCTGCAAAGCTACCATTTAGAATCAAAGGACAGATAAGGAGCTTCCGAGACAAGAAAAAGTTAAAGAAGTCCATCACCACCAACCAGTATTACATGAAATGTTAAAGGATCTTCTTTAAGAAGAAGAGAAATACAGATAAAAAATATGAACAATAAAATGGCAATAAATACTTATCAACAAGTGAATCTAAAAAAAAAAATAAACGGCCCTGACCTGTGGTGGCGCAGTGGGTAAAGCATTGACCTGGAACACTGAAGTTGCTGGTTCAAAACCCTGGGCTTGCCTGGTCAAGGCACATATAGGAGTTGATGTTTCCTGCTCCTCCCCCTTCTCTCTCTCTCTCTCTTCTTCTCTCTCTCTCTCGCTCTTTCTCTCCCCCTTCTAAAATGAATAAATAAAATCTTTAAAAAAATAAACAAACAAGCAGAATAGAAAGACTTATAGATAGATACAGAGAATATTTTGATGACTGCCAGATGGGAGAGGAGTTAGGGCAATGGGTAAAAAATGTAAAAAGATTGAGAAGTAGAAATAGGTCCGACCAGTGATGGTGCAGTAGATAGTGTCGACCTGGAATGGTGAGGTCGCCAGGTTCAAAACTTCAAGGTCACTGGCTTGAGTGAGGGCTCATAGGCTTAAGCATGGGATTGTCAACATGATCCCAAGGTCACCAGCTTGAGCCCAAAGGTTGCATCTTAAGCAAGGGGTCACTGGCTCGGCTTGAGCCTGAGGTCAGATCCCTGGTCAAGGCACATATGAGAAGCAATCAATGCACAACTAAGTGAGCAACTATGAGTTGATGCTTCTCACTCTGTCTCTCTCTCTTTCCCTCCTCTCCTCTTACCCTCTCTCTCTCCTCAAAATAAATAAATCTATGTTTCCCTTTTATTAAAAAAAAAAGTACAAATTGGTTGTTACAGAACAGTCATGGGGATGTCAAGTACAGCATAGGGAATATAGTCAATAATATTCTAATAACTGTGTATGGCAGTGGTAGTCAACCTGGTCCCTACCGCCCACTAGTGGGCGTTACAGCTTTCATGGTGGGCGGTAGCGGAGCAACCAAAGTATAAATAAAAAGATAGATTTAACTATAGTAAGTTGTTTTATAAAGATTTATTCTGCCAAACTTAGCAAAAATCCAACATAAAGCACTGGTAAGGAATTATTATTATATGCTTTAACTTGCTGTAACTCTGCTTTATAAATTTTGTAAAGTAAAGTTACTTCCCTACTTTATAAATCATCATTACTGTGGAACCGGTGGGCAGTTAGAAAATTTTACTACTAACAGAGATACAAAAGTGGGCGGTAGGTATAAAAAGGTTGACTACCCCTGGTGTATGGTGTTCAGATGGGTATGAGACTTATCAGGATGATCAGTTAATAAGTTACATAATGTCTAATCATTGGGTTATACACCTGAAACTAATAAAATATTGTATGTTAACTGTAATTGAAAATTTAAAAAATGATTAAAATGTATGGGCATTACTGCTGTAGAGAAGAAATGATCTCTACCACTGATTTGAGAAGCACATCACCAACAAAAGGCAACCTTGATAAATCCAGCACAACAATTACTCTTCCATGTGTTAATGTTTCTGTTGGAGACTGCCATCTGTTATTGGAGTTCAGAGCTCAGGAACCAGGTTTCCACATAGACATTTACAGTGATTTATAAGGAGATGAAAGCTTGAAGTCTAAGTTCCCCCCAAACCAGAAGATTAAATGTTCATGTTAGGTGATACTTGGTTTAAATCCACAAGAATTTAGCAAGATCTCCATCCAGTCCAGTCTAAGCCGCATCCACATTTAGGCGCATACTTACACTATATTTGCAAGGTCAAGTGGTTTCTCTGGCTGCTCAGGAAAAACAGGATGCGGGGGTTCTCTGGTCGGTACACACCCCAAAGATTTACTAATTGCATGGCTCAGCTTCTTTGCAGGGGATTTCTGTGTCAAAGTAAAATATAAGGAAATAAGGAATTAAATCTTCAAAAGCATGAAAAAGGATTTCAAAAAAAATGGTGACAACAGCTGTAGAAAAACAGCTTTTCAAATACAACCTAAGATTCAGTATAATCAACAATCATGGGTTCTGCAGGAAGGAACCTGCAGTTGTTTAAGGTCATTTGTGGGCCTTCATTTCTGTTCTTCCTCCCTCATCTTTATATGCAGTCACGTGACCAAGTGAATGTTAACTTTCTTTCGAACACCCCTTTGTACTCTTTGCATAAATTCCTTCTTTTGATGGATCATTTTTTGGTAAGATGTTATAGTTAATTCCCTAATTAGAATCAGAAATTTTTGTTGGGCTGAAATGCTGAGAGCTCATGGCTTTTGATTGTTAGCAAAAGCTGACTTAGCTATGTGCCAAAATGTGCCTATTAAGAGAGTATTCCCAAAATAAATGTGAGGCAGAAATTTTGGTGTGAAGGGTCTGGCTAATTATACAGATCCTCACTCACAGACAGTCAGGATCAGACCCATGACTCTAAATTATGGCATACTGAGGTACAAAGCTAAGTTGGCATATTAATATCAATACATTTCTCTGAAAGGCAGAATAATATACACCAAAGACTATCAAGTCTAAGATTTAATAGTATCATAAATATGTACGCAGGTAAGTAATATGCCACAATTAAGCAGAACATTCAGGATTTAAAGGAGTCTCTTTATACGATGCTGACTTTGTTGTCTACTAATTTCCATTAAATAACACTGTTCTTTGAGATTTTCTTGGCAGGATATTGCAAAGAAATTTAAACATTTCATTCTACTGCCTCTGCATATGTACTACCTTAACTGGAAAGCAATTTGCTTGCTGCTGTGTACTCCAACACTGTGTTCTCCATTTAACTTTCCTATGCTGCTTGCATATATATATTTTAACACAAATTAAGCAAAAATCTGCTTGCTTTTAAAGGAAAGTTAGTTAATACCATGTTTAACATAAAGACAGAATAATGCCAATTTCTCCAAACTTCATATATTGTCTCCAAATCACCTACCACTATCCCTTTCAACTTACTAAATTATGGGAAAAGTCTAAGTGTACTATAAATTTCCTGAAAATCATATGAAGCTAAACAAAACAGAAACTCTGAACTTCCTTCCAGCTGTCCATTGTCCCTTTGTCCAATAGACTAACTGTAATACAACTGCTTTTTCCTCCTCTAATCCACCATCTACACTGCCCCAGACATGTCAGTCTTCTGCTTATAATCTTTCAAAGGCTGACAATCATTTAGAGAGTAAGATCTAAATAAATGCCATCATATTCCATAGCATTCATACCTGGCACCCACCTCACTCCTCACCTTTCACCTTGCACTAGCAGAAATGACAAGCTGCTCAAGTTAACCCAACACATCAATACTCTCTTCGCTCTCTGTATCTTGGCACCTGTCGTTCTGAGCTCTGCCTTTTCCAGTCTGCTTCTCTGTAAATTCTCTGCTCAGCTCTCCAGTTCGCTTCTGGTCTCTCCTCCTCTGTGAAGTCTGTCCTCACTACTCCATGGTAAGCGCCCTCTTTTCTAAACTACTCACTTCCCACCCACGGATTCCACTGGTGCTCTTTCCACGTTATACTGCACTTTTTTTTTCTTTTTTTTTTACAGAGGCAGAGATAGACAGGGACAGACAGACAGGAACAGAGAGAGATGAGAAGCATCAATCATCAGTTTCTCGTTGTGCGTTGCGAATTCTTAGTTGTTCATTGATTGCTTTCTCACATGTGCCTTGACCGTGGGCCTTCAGCAGACCGAGTAACTCCCTGCTGGAGCCAGCAACCTTGGGTCCAAGCTGGTGAGCTGTTTGCTCAAGCCAGATGAGCCCGCGCTCAAGCTGGCGACCTTGGGGTCTCGAACCTGGGTCCTTCTGCATCCCAGTCCGACGCTCTATCCACTGCGCCACCACCTGGTCAGGCTATACTGCACTTTTTAATTTACATGCCTATCTCTGTTAGACTGGTGCTCTTGAACGGTAGGATCTAGAGCAGGGGTCCCCAAACTACGGCCCGCGGGCCACATGCGGCCCCCTGAGGCCATTTATCCGGCCCCTGCCGCTCTTCCGGAAGGGGCACCTCTTTCATTGGTGGTCAGTGAGAGGAGCATAGTTTCCATTGAAATACTGGTCAGTTGGTTGATTTAAATTTACTTGTTCTTTATTTTAAATATTGTATTTGTTCCCGTTTTGTTTTTTTACTTTAAAATAAGATCTGTGCAGTGTGCATAGGGATTTGTTCATAGTTTTTTTTATAGTCTGGCCCTCCAATGGTCTGAGGGACAGTGAACTGGCCCCCTGTGTAAAAAGTTTGGGGACCCCTGATCTAGAGTTTATTCATTTGTATATTTCCAGAACCTGTCCTGTAACAGAATGTTATCTGAACAAACTATTTGCCTAGATGAATTTTCTCAATTGCTTTTTCCCTAATCAAAACGCATACGTTTTATTTTCTGAGAGTTATGATACCAGAAGGAAACAATCAGAGAATATCTAAATTCACCTTTACAACTAAACACATCTGTAATACATGTATTAATTTCATGATTTTTTGCTCTATCTGGGAACCACCTGGATCATTAATTCATGCAGTCTATGTGAGATGGATTATTACAGACTACTTCAGCTGCATCCTGAGTAATAACAGCCATGAAATCATAGGTTCCATATGTATATTTTACAATAAACACTAAAATAACTACGATTGTTAAAATAAAAAATGTGTCCTTTGCCTGACCTAACATTCTCCAGCAGTACACCTGTTGTGCTTTTGAAAACATTGCTTTAAGTCAAAGTTTAAGATCACATCCAATTCCAAGTCTCAAAAATATGGATAGAAATGTAAAATCAATACATCAAAATAAATTTCAAATAATTAGAGTACATCAAGAGAGGCTTGATATGTATGCAAGGAAAAAAAATAGGAATAAATATATATAGGATTTAGATTATTAACTATAGGCTAGCACCAAACCAAAAAGGTTATTGCCCTGTAAACTTCAAAGAGGCACATCCAATTAGGTTGTCTAAATTTGTAAATAAATGATTTCCTTAAGAAGATCTCAAAGACTGGATTATAGAACTGCAGAGAATTTCACTGTGGAGTCTGTTTAGGAGGTTAAGAGCAACAAAGCCTGTAAGCACAGTTGGAAAACTGCTGTGAGGGCCAAGATGGGGCATTATCTCTGCTGGCCCCTAGGAAAAAGCCCAGGACTTGGTAGTGAGTCACTAAATATTTATGGAAGTGAAGAAGGGGATGAGGGAGGAGGATAGGCAGTCAAGTCTAGGGACTGGTGTTTCAGAGATGCTACTTTGGGTCTCTGTACCTCCCCCCTCACTTGAACTCTAAAACTGATACATGGAGAAGCCTTAACCTAGAAAATTAAATCTCCTCCAAACACTTTTAGATGGTGATTTTTGATCTTCATGCATTTTCAATACTCTAATCTACTTCATCTAATTTCAAAATATTCCCTACCGTCTCTTAAATGTTTTAAATATATATTTTTACAATTAAAATATATCAAAAGAGTGTATCAAATGTATATGCACAGTTTTTTTAAATTTTATTTATTGATTTTACAGAGAGAGGAGAGGGGAGAACAAGAAGTATCAAGTCATAGTTGCTTCACTTTAGTTGTTCATTGATTGCTTGTTGTATGTGCCTAGACCGGGCAAGCCCAGGGTTTTGAACCAGCAACCTCAGCATTCCAAGTCAATGCTTTATCCACTGCGCCACCACAGGTCAGACGCACAGTTTAAAAAGTTATAAAATATATACCCCTCTTCGGCCCTGGCCAGTTGGCTTAGTGGTAGAGCGTCGGCCTGGCGTGCAGAGGTCCCGGGTTCGATTCCCGGCCAGGGCACACAGGGGAGGCGCCCATCTGCTTCTCCACCCCTCCCCCTCTCCTTCCTCTCTGTCTCTCTCTTCCCCTCCCGCAGCCAAGGCTCCATTGGAGCAAAGATGGCCCGGGCGCTGGGGATGGCTCCTTGGCCTCTGCCTCAGGTGCTAGAGTGGCTCTGGTCACAACAGAGCGACACCCCGGATGGGCAGAGAATCGCCCCCTGGTGGGCGTGCCGGGTGGATCCCAGTCGGGCGCATGCGGGAGTCTGTCTGATTGTCTCTCCCCGTTTCTAGCTTCAGAAAACACACACACACACACACACACACACACACACACACACCCTCTTCCCACTATTGTTCTTGAGAAACAGAAGAGTATAGTTAGTTGGAAGCCTTGCCGTGGGCCCTTAACAATATGGCCCGCTCCCACCACACTGGCTCCTCTCCTGGTAGTCAGTGCCCTACATTTTATATTAATTATTTCCTTCATTTTATTATTTTAGCAATTATGCATAAATATTATTTATTTAATACATATTTATTTTAAAAATATTTTTAAATATCAAACTTAAAAAATTATTTATTGATTTCAGAGAGGAAAAGAGAGAGGGAAAGAAATATCAATCTGATCCTATCTGTGTCCTGACTGGGGATTGAACTCACAACGTATTGGGACAACACTCTTACCAACCAAGCTATCCAGCCAGTCAATACGTATTTTTTTGTTATTTTTTTGTGACAGAGACAGAGAGACAGAGAGAGGGACAGATAGAGATACACAAACAGGAAGGGAGAGAGATAAGAAGCATCAATTCTTTGTTGTGGCACCTTAGTTGTTCATTGATTGCTTTCTCATATGTGCCTTGACCGGGGGGCTACAGCAAGTAAGTGACCCCTTGCTCAAGCCAGAGAACTTGGGATCAAGCTGGTGAGCCTTGCTCAAACCAGATGATCCTATGCTCAAACTGGAGACCTTGAGGTTTCTAACTGGGTCTTCCGCACCCCAGTCTGATGCTCTATCTACTGAGCCACCACCTGGTCAGGCAATACATTTAAAACCTATACAGACTTATATTATATATTTTTCTCTGCAACTTGCTTCTTTCACTCAAAATTATGTTACAATTCATCCACACTGATGTATGTAACTGTTACTCATTTTTTTCACTCTTTGATTGTACTTCATTACTTAATTACATTATAATATATATATATATATATATATTCATTTCACTGTTGAAGAAGATTTGGGTGGTTTCCATTTCCCCTTCATTCACAATGCTGCTCTAACTTTCTTGTCCATGATTCCTGGTGGCCATATGTACGAATTTCGTAAGAGTGGGATTACCAGGTCATGATTTATGCACATTCAATTTCACTAGGCACTGCCAACTTGTTTTCCCAAAGTGGCTCCACATTCTGGCCAATCCTCATTATTGTCAGACACTTTAACATTTGCCAATCTGGTGGGTGATAAATAGTATTGTGGTTTTATTTTGTAATTTCCTGATTACTAAAAAGACTAAAAAGCTTTCCCTATGTTTATAGGCCATTTGTGTTTGTCTTTGAAATTCCTGTTCCTGTCTTTGGCCAAGCATTTCACTGGGTTGACTTTCTCTTAATGATCTGTAAGAGCTCTTTATATTTTTTTGTATGTTAACTCTACAGTAGTTCTGACCTGCAAACAACCACTGTAAGGCTTGTTTTTCACTCTATTTGTTCTTTATGAAGCCATCTTTAACTATAACATTTGTCCCAGATTAGTAGTGCTTTTCTTTAGTTTTTAGTTTTGTATTTTAGGAAAGTTTCCTCTCTAAGATCAGAAAGATAGTTTTCCACAATGTTTTCTAAAGTTTTATAGTTTTTACCTTTCATACTTAAGTTTCAATCTACTTAGAACTAATCTGTTTGGTAGGTATGAGGAAAGAATCCAATTTTATCCCATATGACTAACCAATTGCATCAGGATTATTTAGTAACTAGTCCATTCTCTTCCTACTATATACTCTATTTCCACCCCTGTGCCAGTGTCACATGACTGTGCAGTAACTCCCTCTTCTCTCTGCAGGTGGTACCAGAGACTCATCTTCTCTAGGAGTGTCTTCATTATTCTTGACCCTTTATACTTCTATTTAAACTTTAAAATCAGTTTGTCGTTTACCACAAAAAAATCCTATTGGGATTTTGAAGGGAACTGATCAAATCTATAGGTAGTGTTGGAGAGAAATATCTTTATATACTGAGCATTTTTTTTTTTTTTTGTATTTTTCTGAAGCTGGAAACGGGGAGAGACAGTCAGACAGACTCCCACATGCGCCCGACCGGAATCCACCCGGCACGCCCACCAGGGGTACTGAAAACTCTCTTTATGAATGTATTCATCTCCTCATGTGTATATGCCTTCTTTAATGTCTTTCAATAAAGTTATACATTTTTGTTCATAAAGAATCTATGCAGCTCTCTTATTTATTTCTATAGCCTATTATATAATATCATGATTCATTTTATATCATTTTTCTTTTATTTTGTCCTTTCTTACCTACTTTTTAGGTTTTGTTTTATTTTTCTCATTTTAATTTATTTTTATTTCCTTTTTGGCAATTCTAGTCTTTGAGTTGACTATTCTAGTGGTTTAATTTTTTCCCTCCTGAAATGGAAGTAACACTTATTAAGAAATTAATAGTTAGGGCCCTGGCTGATTGACTCAGTGGCAGAGTGTCAGTCTGGCTTGTGGATGTCCCAGGTTCGATTCCTGGTCAGGGAACACAGGAGAAACGGCCACCTGCTTCTCCACCCCCCTTCTCTCTTTCTCTCTTCTCCTACTGCAGCCATGGATTGATTGGTTTGAGTGCATCGACTCCAAGCACTGAGGATGGCTCCATGGAGCTTCTGCCTCAGATGCTAAAAATAGCTTGGTTGCAAGCATGGCCCCAGATGGGTGGAGCATCAGCCCCAGACCGGGGTTGCTGGGTGGATTCTGGTTGGGATGCTTGCGAGAGTCTATCTTCTCTCCTTTCTCTTGGAAAGGAAAAAAAAATAAAACAATAAAAAAGTTAATGTCAGGCATCTGATAGCTGCTTTGCATACATAATAGGCTCATTTAATCCTTCAATCTATATAAATAAAAGTGTAAATGTTCATTTGTTCAAAATCTTAAATCTCTGAAAGTTCTTCACCAATTGCTTTGAAATTTTGACAGAACATTGCGTTCGAATACGCGCATGTTTTTTGTTTTTTTGTTTTGTTTTTTTTTTAACAGGGACAGAGAGAGAGTCAGAGAGAGGGATAGACAGGGACAGACAGACAGGAACAAAGAGGGATGAGAAGCATCAATCATCAGTTTTTCGTTGTGAGACTTTAGTTATTCATTGATTGCTTTCTCATATGTGCCTTGACTGTGGGCCTTCAGCAGACCAAGTAACCCCTTGCTCGAGCCAGCAACCTTGGGTCCAAGCTGGTGAGCTTTTGTTCAAACTAGATGAGCCCATGCTCAAGCTGGTGACCTCAGCGTCTCGAACCTGAGTCCTCTGCATCCCAGTCTGATGTTCTATCCACTGTGCCACCACCTGGTCAGGCTACACGCATGTTTTTATATACCTACTATTATATAGATGTCATACCTGGGACAGGTTAAAAACATGCTTTTTTTTGGTGCCATCTGTTGGACGTAAAAGATACTATACACTATACTAAATATTTTACGATTACATTTCAATGTTATGGGAGAAATATAAAATCGCACATGGCTGAAGATATTTTCTGTCAAATACGAAAGGAAAATTCAAATATGAACATGGATTTCACAGTAGAAATCTACAATGAAGCATTGATAATGATTGACGATTTGTGCTTAGAAATTGTGAACAAAGTTCTCAATCAATTAGGAATGCCATCACCGAATCGATCTGCTGCTGCTTCATTCAATGTAGAACTGCGTCGTGAACAAAATTACAACACAGGTGATCTTTTGTTGTAAATGCAATCAAATATTCCTAAGCTAATGCTTGAGAAAAAAGGCATTTACGATCAAATAATGCAATCTGTCAATTACGGCGTTGGAGAAATCTTAGACGCGCCAGGAGGAACAGGTAAAACATTCCTAATTAAATTGATTCTGGCAATTCGATCCCAAAATGACATAGCCTTAGCTCTTGCATCATCTGGAATAGCTGCGACATTGCTACCAGGTGGAAGAACTGCTCATTCCACTTTGAAACTGCCATTGAACATGAAATTCATTGAAACTCCTACGTGCAACATTTCCAAAGCATCCGGCATGGGAAAAGTATTGAAGAAATACAAACTTATTGTTTGGGATGAATGCACAATGGCGCACAAAAAATCACTCAAGGTTCTTGAGCGATCATTGCAAGATTTGCATGGAAACATCAGACCATTTGGGAATGCATTAATATTGCTTGCAGGAGATTTCAGGCAAACATTACCTGTAATTCCTCAATCGACACCAGAGGATGAAATAAATGCTTGCCTGAAATACTCTTACTTTGTGGCGACATGTAAAGATGTTAAAATTAACTACAAATATGCGTGTCCAGCTGCAAAACGATCGATCAGCTGAGATATTCTCACATTAATTGCTGGAAATTGGGAATGGAAAGGTGCTGGTTGATCTGACCTCAGGACGAATTTCATTGCCTCATAACTTCTGCAATTTAGTGACATCAAAAGTAGAACTGGTTGAAAATGTATTTCCCAATATTCAAACCAATTATAAGAATCACGACTGGCTGAGTGAACGAGCTATTCTTGC
Source organism: Saccopteryx leptura (assembly GCF_036850995.1). NCBI lineage: Eukaryota > Metazoa > Chordata > Mammalia > Chiroptera > Emballonuridae > Saccopteryx > Saccopteryx leptura. The sequence goes on along the minus strand of NC_089505.1, from coordinate 289,610,726 downwards.
GGCCAAGAACAAAGACATCTACAAACTTAACAATATTATTCAGTCTAACATTCAAAGCAAGGCAGTCACATACAGATAGGGAGGGATAGACAGACAGGAACAGAGAGAGATGAGAAGCATCAATCATTAGTTTTTCATTGCAACACCTTAGTTGTTCATTGATTGCTCTCTCATATGTGCCTTGACCATGGGGCTACAGCAGATCGAGTAACCCCTTGCTTGAGCCAGCAACCTTGGGTCCAAGCTGGTGAGCTTTTGCTCAAACCAGATGAGCCGCGCTCAAGCTGGCGACCTCGGGGTCTTGAACCTGGGTCCTCCACATCCCAGTCTGACGCTCTATCCACTGCACCACTGCATGGTCAGGCAAAGCCACAATCTTGACAGGACCTTTCAAAGGTGAAGATGTCCTCATTCCTCACATTCCTATGATTCCAACGGATATGCCATTTCAATTTAAGAGATTGCGGTTTCCAATTCGATTGGCGTTTGCAATCACCATCAACAAAGCTCAGGGCCAATCTTTAGAACTGTGCAGTTTAGATCTAGACATGGATTGCTTCTCACACGGACAATTGTATGTTGCGTGTTCTAAAGTCGGCAAACCAGACAATCTCTATATCTGCACAGACAATGGAACAAAAAATACTGTATACCCTCAAGCATTGTGACAGTAAACATACTAGAAACGTGTGCTTTCTCTTTTCTTTCTTCTCCATTTAACCAGACTGAGCCACAGCAACGCGTGGCCGAGTAGTACAGCTAGTAGTCTCATAAATTAGATGTTAACAGTCTCTATTTTATAGGTATGCAAACTAAAGCTCATATAAATAGGCCTCTTACTCTTTTCATGGCACAACACAGTCCTTCCACAGGTAAAACTGGTCAGAGAAAGAACATATAGGGGTTGGGAGAGACAGCCTGGGACAGTGAGACATTCTTGCAAGGAGATGCCAAGTACCATGTGGGGATCATAAAGGGAAAGCTCGGTGAATTGGGAGTGGGGACACAGAATTTCCAACTGAGAGGCAGGCTCCAAGGTAGGAGGCAGGAGGTGACTCATGCTATAACCACTGCACTGTGTGTTCCTACACCATGGCTGAGACTTGTTCCCCTCCCATTACCATGGATCAGGTACTAAGACACTAAAAAAAAATTTTTTTGAGCTCAGATGACTGTATTTTCAATCAGCCTCAAGCTAATTCCTTGTACAGCACAGCCTTCAGCTCAGGGTACATGCTGACAGGCCCTGACACTTGGGAACACAACAGCCTAATGGAAAAAGCTCAGGACTGGTGCCATTGCTGTCATGTTCACTTCAAATTACTCTGAGTACATCATCCTGAGCATCAAGCTACCATCTGATGGGATCCAAGCAGAAACACAATCCTATTAAAGCCTATTAAATCCTCAGAATGACTGTGAACACTGACCACAATCGTACTCGCCATCTGTAATATTATTCTGTAACTTAAAATCCTGTAACTCTAATCATGCTTTAACTATATTCATGTTATAGTTGTTTAGCACTTCAGCTGCATTTTATTTTAAGCCCACCAAAATTAGTCATTATTATTTTATACATGATGCTTATTTAAATTTATTCATATTTACCAGTTCCACTGTGTGCCACTTGTTCTTGGCTCCGATTTCTTCCTATGGCTTCAATTAATTTTTTCCCCAAAGTATTTCCTTTATTGGTTCTTTTAGCAATGGTCTCTTGGTGGCAAACCTATTGAGACTTTTTCTGAAAATATATCTTTATTTCTTCTTTGCTCTTGAATAGATTAGCTAGGTACAGAATTCTAGTTGATCTTTTCATTCTAGTCTTCAAATTCTTTAATCGCCTTTCACATTTTCCATTTCCCTATAGCTGTGTTCAATATTCTCTATCCTGATTAATTTATTCTGATTATTTTCCATTCCTTTTTTTTTTTTTTCCTGTATTTTTCTGAAGCCGGAAACAGGGAGAAACAGTCAGACTCCTGCATGCGCCCGACCGGGATCCACCCGGCACGCCCACCAGGGGGCGACGCTCTGCCCCTCCGGGGCGTCGCTCTGTCGCGACCAGAGCCACTCTAGCGCCTGGGGCAGAGGCCGAGGAGCCATCCCCAGCGCCCAGGCCATCTTTGCTCCAGTGGAGCCTCGGCTGCGGGAGGGGAAGAGAGAGACAGAGAGGAAGGAGAGGGGGAGGGGTGGAGAAGCAGATGGGCGCTTCTCCTGTGTGCCCTGGCCGGGAATCGCACCCAGGACTTCTGCACACCAGGCTGACACTCTACGACTGAGCCAACCCGCCAGGGCCATTCCCTAATTTTTGCTGTAGCTGTCTTTAATTTGCTATTTAACTCCTCTATTGAGCTTAACATTTTTAGAAATTTGCTTTGGTACTTTCTTCACATTAGCTCATTCCTTTTTTAAATATTTTTTTTTTACCTTTTTTTTTTTTTTGTATTTTTCTGAAGCTGGGAAACGAGGAGAGACAGTCAGACAGACTCCCACATGCGCCCGACCGGGATCCACCCGGCACGCCCACCAGGGGCGATGCTCTGCCCACCAGGGAGCGATGCTCTGCTTCCCCAGGGCGTCGCTCTGCCACGACCAGAGCCACTCTAGTGCCTGGGGCAGAGGCCACAGAGCCATCCTCAGTGCCCGGGCCAACCTTGCTCCAATGGAGCCTTGGCTGCGGGAGGGGAAGAGAGAGACAGAGAGGAAGGAGGGGGGGGGGATGGAGAAGCAAATGGGCGCTTCTCCTATGTGCCCCGACCAGGAATCAAACCCGGGTCCCCCGCACACCAGGCCGACGCTCTACCGCTGAGCCAACCGGCCAGGGCCCCTTTTTTAAATATTACTCTTCCAAATTTACTTCTATTCAATATTGCTCTGGAGGTTCCAGCCAGCACAGTAAGACCAAAAGGAAAAATTGGGTATGATTAATGTTTAAAAGTATAAAGAGTAGGGTGGAGGAAACAAAGCTATCACTGTTTTCAAGTGATATAATTATTATAGAAAATCCAAAATAATCTAAGTATAAATTACTAGAATTAATGAGCAATTTAAGGAAGTTGACTATATAGTGAATTAAAATACAAAAACACTTTGTATTTCCATACACCAGCAACAAGCTATTACGATATGTAATTCAAAAAGGATGCCATTTGCATGACTATATACATTTGCCAAAACTCACTGAATTGTATACTTAAAGTAGGTTCATTTTATTGCGTGTAAATTCTGTCTCAAAGAAACTGTAGTAAAAAAGGCACCATCTACAACAGCAATAACAATGTAAAGTACACAAGAACTAATCTAATCTATATAAGACCTTTCTAGGGAAAAGTTATAAAGTTTCACTGAGAGACTGGGGGAGCAGGAAGAGTCAGTAGCTCAATCTTTTTTTTTTTTCTGAGAGAGAGAGAGAGAGAGAGACAGGAAGGGAGAGGGATGAGAAGCATCAACTCATAGTTTTGGCACTTTAGTTGTTCACTGATTGCTTCTCATATGTGCCTTGACCAGGGGCTCCTGCCGAGCCAGTGACCTTGGACTCAAACCAGCGACCTTGGGGTCATGTTTATGATCCCACAGTCAAGCTGGAGACCCCACACTCAAGCCAGCAACCTTAGGGTTTGAACCTGGGTCCTCAGCATCCCAGGATGATGCTCTATCCACTGCACCATCACCTGGTTAGGTGGCAATAGCTCAATCTTAAAAGTTATACAGAACTTGGCAAGGGAAAGCTGGGAGGATGGGAAGGAGAAAAGAAAAAGACAGAACAACAGATTCAAAGACAAAAGTAAGAAAATAGGGTGGAACAAGCAACTTCAAATAGTTCAATACTGTCATGGTGCTCCCTGTGAGTAGACAGAAATGAAAGTCCCAGACCAAAGACATAACTATAAGAGCTTGCAAAACATTACTCCCCAAGATTAAACTTCAATGTGTTATAAATCATCTCTGGTTTAGAATTTGCTTCTAGCATACACTGAGCAGATATTTCTCTGGCTCAAATGAAGTAACAGATTGCCTAGCAGGATTGAATGAGGAGAAGAAGTGTGACCAATACTTGAGGTTTTGGCAAACAAAGGGTCTAATCAAGTATAGCAAAAAAAAGCAGAGCTCACAGCACTATGGAAGTCTATTCACAGGCAGCCAGCATCCCAGGAAAGGCTGGAGGTTGGAGAGCAGGAGGGTTGGAAAATCAAGAAGAGCAGCCATGTGCCTCTTTGTACTGCAGCACTCTGCAGGGCCTGGAACCTAACAGGCACTAGACATGTTTACTGGAGGGAGAGCCGGGCGCAAAGCTGTCTGCCTGGTCTAGATTGACTACTGCATGACTACCCTGGGCACCAGGAACTCCAAAGCCTCTTACAAACACTGGCAAAGGTCAAAGCAGAAACAGGGCCAGCAGTCGATCAGTGACACAGACACCCTAGTCAGGAACCGAAGGCAACCACCGCGATTATCCAGCGATGCTCTGAAACAGCGTTTCCCAACTTGTCTGAAGATAAAAAATTCCTGCTGTACTTGTTTAAAAAACAAAACATAGCAGATTCCTTTGCCTTAACCCAGACCTACTAAGTTGTAATTCCTAGGAGAAGAGGCCTGGTACTTTATATATTTAAGAAGCAGACCAGATGATTCTTTTCAGGCAATTTTTAGAAGCACTTCTCTAAAAGTTCTTGCCAACACAAAGAGGTTAAAAAAAAAGGTATAATAATTGGAAAATGACTAAGTTATTTCCCATAGATAATATAGTTATCTACCTAGAAGTCCAAGAAAACCGACTGGAAAATTATTAGAACCACATATTGCAGAAAAGCCAGTGAGATTTCCAGATGGAAATGTCCATTAAGACCACTAAAATTTAGGAATTTAGTGACAAGAAGCCTGAGCTGTAACTGAAAATTGCAGAAATTTCTCAGTGTCCAGGGGGTCATCTAAAACCGAGAGCTGTGTGAAGGCATTCAGAGAGGGGCACTGCAAGACAGAGCCACGGATATAACATCTGCTTTATCGTAGGTAATCAAAACGTCTAATGAATAAACAGCACAGAAACATCTCATAAATGGACATTCTGTAATCACTAAGTGGAGATAAGAATGTAATGAGTACACAGTACACACACATTAAATTTTAGAGAAACAGTTCTATCCTAACCCTGTATCTACAGATCTCACAAAAGACAAGATAAACAGGTAATCATCACTGATATAGTGAGTTCATGAAGAAACAGACTGCTGGGTCACAGAGAACCCTAACCCTCCTACACCTGGAAGAGGATACCCATTCTCCAGGTCACTTCTGGGGGCCAGTCACCTGTTTGAATCAACAGACTTCAAGCTGGAGAAAGGGCCATGGTTAAGGGACGACTGAGAGAGGAAACTGCTCATCTGAAGAACTGCTTGGTTCAGGTGAAGTCACACACTTCTCTGAGAAGGGAAACCTTCTTGTCATTTCTCTGCTCTAAGAATAACCAGGTTACCATGACTTATTGTCTCATGAACTATATACCACTACTGTCTTTAGTAAACATCTTTTTCAACAGCTCGGTTCATTTCAAATGGTCTGTCTTCAAACTCAGCATTTCTGCAGCTGTAAATGGGTTTAAGAATCGATAGTAGTCCTGGCTGGATGGCTCACTTGGCTGGAGCATTGTCTTGCAATGCAGAGGCGACTGGTTCAGTCCTTGGCTGGGGCACATACAGAAACAGATTAATGCTTCTGTCTCCCCCTTACTCCCTTCCTCTCTCTGTATTCAATAAAAATAAAAATAAATTAAAAAAAAAAAAGAATCGATAGTACATCCAAATAGCACAAATGAGGGCGATGTTCAGATGCTAAGAGCAATATTTTAAAACATCCCAATCAACCTATGGAACATGCTGAGAAATGCTGTCAGGACACCTCTAGCCTATTCCTTCTCTCTCTCTCTCTCTCCCTCCCTCTCTCTCTCTCTCTCTCTCTCTCTCTCTCTCTCTCTCGGATGACCCTGGAAAGTGCATAATTTCAGAGGGAGGGCCTCGGACAGCGAAGCAGCCAGTTTAGCTGTGGGTCGTGGGTCGGGATAGCTTCCGGGCCCTCCTCCTCACCCCTGCACACCACCACTAACTGGAGTCAGGAGAGGAAGCCAGAGCACTGCATGTTCCCGGCAAACCCCTCGCCCACACCCCCCACAGTGGCAGTGCAGTGATCTGCCGGGGAGACTATCTGGGGCCGATTTCAGCACAACATTTATCAGAGGGTTTGTTTTTTTCCTGATGAATGCATATTAACTAATTACATGGTGATCCACTGGGAGACAGGCTGGGGCACTGACGGAGAGGTCACGCTGTGCACAAGGCAGGAGGAGAAAAATCACATGATGGGTCTGGTTGTTACCTCCCTCCAGGACGTGGAGGCCTGGGGCTCCCCCAGGGAGGCTCGCCTGCAGGCAGCAAACATGCCTCCCCAGGATTTAAAGCCTCTGGCAGCACTGCAGACAAGGAAAGTCAAGGCGCTGGGCATGACATCAATGTGAAGTGGGGAGGGAGGTTCCTGACACAGGCGCCATCTTCTCACTACAAGCACAGATGTGAAATCCATTTCAGAAGAAATGAATTTGTTTCATAAGAAATCCTGGACACCTGCTCGATTCTCATTCCCATAAGGCTCTGCACATGCCCTGACATGACCCCACCTCCCACTAATCCTCAACTCTCAGACAACCTCTACTTGTCTTCATGGTCCACCGTCAGCACAATCCTCCTCTAGCTGAAAATGTCTTCTCTGAATGTTGCTGTTGCCTTCTAGCTCTGGGGTGGACCTGGCTGTCCTGGAAGGCTGGGCCCCCCGAAGCCACTCTAGTGGCAGCTGCTGTCTCTCCCACCTCTCACACATCTAGATCTCCAGGCAGGGGAGGTGCCCTCTGAAAGTCTCAGGCTGTTCTCAGACCCTTTCTCCTTTTCCTTAAAACCTCAGTTTTGAATGTCATATCATCAGACTCAAATCCTAAATATCCCTCCATAGTGGAGTCCAACATTACCAATGTCATAATTCTTAGTGAATTCAACATCCACACAGTTGACCTTCCCAATACATGAGATAGAATGGGTGGAACAGTGCCCCCTCACCCCAAGTTATGTCAGCATCCTAATTTCTGGAAGATGAGAACATTAACTTATGTGGCAAACAAGTGAACTTCCCTTTTATAGCAGAATATGAGATTAAGTTAAGGATCTTGAGAGAAAAAAATTTTTCCTGGGTTATCTGGGTGGGCCCAAAACACAATCATATGTATCAGAGGAGAACAGAGACAAGAGGAAGGGGCAATGTGACCAACGAGGAAGAGACTGAGTGGTGCAGCCACAAGTCAAGGAATGCCAACAGCCACCAGAAGCTGGCAACGGCCAAGAATGGTATGATTGCTAACTTAACTGTCAACCTGCCTGGGCTATGGGGTACCCAGTTATTTGGTCAAATATTATGTTGAGGGTTCCTATGAGGGTATTTTTGGATGAGATTCAGGTACAAATCAGTAGCCTGAATAAAACAGATTTCCCCCCCTAATGTAGGTGGGCCTCGCCCAATCAGTTGAAAGCCTGAATAGAAAAAGAAGGCTGAACCTCCCCTAAGAGAGAATTCCTCCTCATGACTATCTTTGAACCGGGACACTGGCTTTTTCCTGCCTTAAGAATTGTATTGATACACTGTCTCTTCCTGGGTCTTAAGTCTAGCCTTGGGACCAAAACTACTATACATTATCAGTTCTCCTGGTTTAAAAGCCTTCAGACTCAGACTGGAACGACACCATCAGCTCTTCTGGGTCGGCAGCTTGCCAACTCAACCTGCAGAGCTGAAGACTTGTCAGCCTCCATAATCATGTGAGCCAATTCCTTATAAATTTTCTTCATATTTTTATCTCTCTTCTTTGTTTTATTTCTCTGGAGAAGACTAACTAATACAAATAGATGCTATCATAGACATCTTTTTTTTTAATTTATTCTTTTTTTTTTAGAGAGGAGAGACAGAGAAAGAGACAGAGAGAGAGAGAAGGGGGAAGGAGCAGGAAGCATCAACTCCCATACGTGCCTTGACCAGGCAAGCCCAGGGTTTCAAACCGGTGATCTCGGCATTTGAAGTTGACACTTTATCCACTGTGCCACCACAGGCCATAGACATCTTGATTTTAAACTTTTGGTATCCAAAACAGTGAAAGAATAAATGCATTAAGCCACCAAAATTGTGGTAATTTCTTTTTCTTTTTTTTAAAGAGAGTGAGAAAAAGATAAAGGGAGAGAGAGATGAGAAGCACCAACTTGTAGTTGCATCACTTTAGTTGTTCACTGATTGCTTCTCATATGTGTCTTGACCAGGGGGCTCAAGTAACCCCTTGCTCAAGCCAGCGACCTTGGGCTCAAACCAGTGACCTTGCGATCACTGACAGGATCCCATGCTCAAGCCAGCAACCCCGCGGCTCAAGCTGGCAAGCCTGCACTCAAGCCAGATGAGCCCATGCTCAAGCCGGTGACCTCGAGGTTTCGAACCTGGGACCTTGGTGTCCTAGGTCAATGCTCTGTCCACTGTGCCACCACTAGTCAGGCTGTTGTAATTGTTTATATGACAGCCCTAGGAAACTTACATACTAGTCTTCACGGAACTAACTCCCCTCCTTCAACAACCTTCCCCCAATCTCTCCTGGCCACCAGTTTCATAGTCACATCACAGAATATTTTATTGCCAATCATTGTACATCATCTAAAATCACAATTTCAAGTACCTCACTCGCATGCCAACTTCTAAATTTCTAACTAACTCCTAACACCCTGCCTTGAACAGTATTCCAACAACAGAGAGACCTATGCTCCATTGAGCCTACCACCTTCAATTAATCCCTTTTCTCCCCGATGGCCTCATTTCTCTACACACAACCTACACTCCACAGTCCATTAATTCATCGCTGTCCAGCAGTGTATTCAGGTTCTGATTCTCTCACCTTCTCAGGTCAGCCCTTTTTTATTTCAGTAATTCTTGTGGGTATGAAGTGGCATCACATTGTGGTTTTGATTAGACATTTCCCTAATGACTAATTGTGTAGAGCGTCTTTTCACGTGCTTTTTGGCCATTTGTATGTCTGGTTTGGAAAATGTCTATTCAGATCCTTTGCCCATTTTTCCACCTAGTTAATTTACTTTTTTTTAAATTGTGGTAAAAAATACACGACAAAAATTTACTATGTTAACCATTTTAAAATGTACAATTTAATAGCGCTAACTTTATTCACAGTGTTGCGAAGCAGATCTGAGCTTTTTCATCTTGTCAATCTGAAACTTGATAATGATTAAACAATTCTCCTTCTTTCCTCCTCAAACAGCTCCTGGTAACCAACATTCTACTTTTCCTCTGCCCATGGTTAAATTGGGTTATTTGCTGTTTTTTGCTGTTGCTGAGTTATAAGAGTTCTTGATAACTCTGGATACAAGTCACTTATCAAAGATATGATTTACAAAGTTTCTCCTTTTCAGTGGGCTTTTTACTTTCTTGATGGTATCTTTTGAAGCATCAAAGTTTTAAATTTTGATGAAGTTCAATTTATCTGCTTTTCTTCTGTTGCTTGTGCTTTTAGTATCATGTCTAGGAAGGTACCATATACTCCAAGGTCACAAAGATGTTTGTTCTAAGAGTTTTCTAGCAAAAAGATAAGTCAACAATTTTAATTGTTCTTGGTCTATAACAGGGGTATTCAATCTTTTTATACCTACCGCCCACTTTTGTATCTCCGTTAGTAGTAAAATTTTCTAACTGTCCACTGGTTCCACAGTAATGGTGATTTATAAAGTAGGGAAGTAACTTTACTTTATAAAATTTATAAAGCAGAGTTACAGCAAGTTAAAGCATATAATAATAATTATTTACCAAGTGTTTTATGTCGGATTTTCGCTGTTTGGTGAATAAATCTTTATAAAACAACTTACTATATAGTTAAATGTATCTTTTTATTTATACTTTGGTTGCTCCACTATTGCCCACCTTGAAAGCTGGAATGCCCACTAGTGGGCGGTAGGGACCAAGTTGACTACCACTGGTCTATAACAACACAATTTGCTCTGATTCCTTAAAGGAAATGGTTTAATATCACTAATGCCCAAACAAGTACAGTAGATGTATATGAGTTGCCCATTAACATTTATTTTTTAAAAAGAAGAATATTAACAGAGATTGTTAAATAAATCCAAATACTTCTTCATTCATAGTCTATTTTGAAGAAAAGGATAAGTAACTTTCTTCAAAGGTGAAGTATGCCACCTGCTGGGAAGAAAGGTGAAATTTTCACAGCACCAACTGACTTACATAACTACCTCTACTGGGGCACTTGACTAACAAACTGTACCTGTACATGTCATATAAACACTCTCTCTCTTTCTCTTCCTGCCACAGAGTAACCAAGCAGGGATCACTCTCTTGGTACAGTGAAGACGGAGTGAGCAGAGATCTGAATGTAAGGCACTGGGGGCAGAGAATGGGAATTGTTGTTTTTGTGTCCAGACTCTTTGCATATCAAGAAAGGGTTAAGGGTTATGTATATTTTACAATAATTAAAAGAAAGGAAGAAGGAAGAGAAGTGGGATTAACTAGGTCACCTTCTCCATAGGACTCCACCAGGATGCCTGCTCACTGCCCTCACTCCTCTCTCAGTCAGATGGGTTGGGTTTAGAGAATAAACATGCCTGGCTCAGCCTCTTCCCCTCCCTGGTTTCCTGCGACCTGCAGACGACACCACAGAGCACACACATTCCCCTGCTCCGGAGCCGTAAGCACCAGGCTCTGCTCCCTGCTGGAACGGCCCACATTACGCTGGGGGGATGTTCAATTCAGGGGCTACTAGCAAATTCAACTGTTTTTTCACCATCAAAACCACTTTCTCAAACAAGCTGCCATCTTCCTAACTCTTGGCTGCAATCATGAATGGGAGCAACTGAAGGGGGATTAATTGGGTCTCCTAAAATCCAAGTAAGAATTACTATTAGAAAGAAAGTGTTAGATATTCACTGACAAAGTTGTCCACACTTGCAGTCACAATCTCTCTCCCCTTTCCCTCCTGAATGCACTAAGATCAGGTGTCTGTCCCCACCACAGAGACTGACTATTAGACAAAGAGCAGGTCTCAGGCTTCTGACCTCAAGCATGGGACAGTCGATCACTTCCTTCTCATCAACACGCTCTCTTCACTGTTGCCCACAACAGCCCACTCTCCTGGTTTCCACTCCATTTCACTGGGTGCTGGATCTTCCTCTCCTCCCAGGTCCCTCAACATAGGCAGCGGGCTCCAGGGGTCAGTTTTTTTCATCTTCTTTTATCTCCCTCACTCACTTAGTGGTATCATCCAGTCTCATGGCTTTAAATGGCTCCCAAATGAATATTTCTACCTCAGACATCTCCTTGAAGTCTAGGTTCATATACAATGGCCTATTCAACAACTCCAAATATACATCTAAATTCAACATCTCCAAAACTGAACCTTTTTTTCCTAAACACGTGCCGTGCATAGCCTTTCCCATCTCAGCTGATGACATTTCCAACCTCCTAATTGTTTAGGACAAAATCTTAGTTTCCTCTGACTCCTTTCTTCTTACAAGCCATATTCAACCCATTAGGCTGATTCATAAAATATATCCTAATTCAGTCCTTTTTTATTTGTCCTATCTTATTTTAATTATTGCAATCATTTCTCCTAAACAGACTTGGCAACTATCTTTTTCTTCCAGTTTCCTCTTTACCTGGCATCCAGATCATTATTTTTTAAGGTTTTATTTATTGATTTTTAGAAAGAGGGGCCCTGGCCGGTTGGCTCAGCGGTAGAGTGTTGGCCTGGCGTGCAGGGGACCTGGGTTCGATTCCTGGCCAGGGCACACAGGAGAAGTGCCCATCTGCTTCTCCACCCCCTCCCCCCTCTTTCCTCTCTGTCTCTCTCTTCCCCTCCCGCAGCCAAGGCTCCATTGGAGCAAAGATGGCCCCGGGCGCTGGGGATGGCTCCTTGGCCTCTGCCCCAGGCGCTAGAGTGGTTCTGGTCGCGGCAGATGACGCCCCGGAGGGGCAGAGCATCGCCCCCTGGTGGGCAGAGCATCGCCCCTGGTGGGCGTGCCGGGTGGATCCCGGTCGGGTGCATGCGGGAGTCTGTCTGACTGTCTCTCCCCGTTTCCAGCTTCAGAAAAAAAAAAAAAAAAAGAGGAGAGAGGAGAGAGAGGAGAGAAAGGAGAGAGAGGGAAAGAGAGGGAGAGAGAAAGGAGAAAGGAGCAGGAAGTATCAACTCATAGTAGTTTCTTCTTGTATATGCCTCGACTCGGCAAGCCCGGGATTTCAAACCGGCAACCTTCGCATTCCAGGTCAAAGCCCTATCCACTGTGCCACCACAGGCGAGGCCAGATCAGTCATTTTAAACTATATATCAAGTCAGGTGATTTTTCTACTGAAAACCCTATAAAGACTCCTCATGTCCTTCAGAGTAAAAGACAAAGTCCTCACAATGGCCAACAGGCCCTCATTAATTACCTTCCTGACCTCCTCTCCTACAATGCTCCCCCTGCTTACCCACTTTGGCTTCTCTGCTGTTCCCTGAACTCAATCCTGTCCTAGGGCTTTAACACTCCAGCTCTTTTCCAGACATCTGCTGGTGGACATCTATGACTTTGCTCAACTCTCACTTTCTGATTCTCCCTACCCTACTCCTGATTCCTCTAATTTATTGCTCATGTGAGAGTCCAGTGTGAACTGGCAGGGGAGGTCTGACCCATCCATTCAGGTATCCAGCCCTCTTTCAGCAGGGGTCACCAAACTTTTTACACAGGGGGCCAGTTCACTGTCCCTCAGACCATTGGAGGGCTGCCAAATACAGTGGTCCTCTCACTGACCACCAATGAAAGAGGTGCCCCTTCCAGAAGTGCAGTGGGGGCTGGAGAAATGGCCTCAGGGGGCCATAGTTTGGGGACGCCTGATTTTAGGGCTTCTGCATTTGCTAGTTTCTTTGGAGATATTCCCATTTGGCCCAATGTATATAGGGAGCGGGAAGGGTTAAGGTAGAGAAGATGCTTTCATCTCCAACTGCTTTTAACTGTCCTGACCCAGAAGTAACAAGGATTACTTCCAAACAAATTCCACTGGTGACAACTAATCATATGGCTCCATCTGGCTGCAATGAGGATGGGCTATATATTCTAGCTATATGTCCAGGAAGAAAAGAAGTACTTGGACATTGGTGAGTACTTTTTTTTTTTTTTTTTTTTTTTTGTATTTTTCTGAAGCTGGAAACGGGGAGAGACAGTCAGACAGACTCCCGCATGCGCCCGACCGGGATCCACCTGGCACGCCCACCAGGGGCGATGCTCTGCCCACCAGGGGGCGATGCTCTGCCCCTCCGGGGCGTCGATCTGCCGCAACCAGAGCCACTCTAGCGCCTGGGGCAGAGGCCAAGGAGCCATCCCCAGTGCCCGGGCCATCTTTGCTCCAATGGAGCCTTGGCTGCGGGAGGGGAAGAGAGAGACAGAGAGGAAGGAGGGGGGGGGGGAGAAGCAAATGGGCGCTTCTCCTATGTGCCCCGGCCGGGAATCGAACCCGGGTCCCCCGCACGCCAGGCCGACGCTCTACCGCTGAGCCAACCGGCCAGGGCCCATTGGTGAGTACTTTTAACAATTAAATCTTTTTTGTTCCCTTTTCCTAAACATAAAACATACTCATACCCCTCCTATCCCCCTAAAGAAAACCTGACCACATGTACTCTTTAGGATACAACCTATGAACTAAAAATGCATCATATGTTCAATTCCCAGTCAGGGCACACAGAAGTGATCATCTGCTTCTCCACTCCTCCCCCTCCCCCTTCTATCTCTCTCTCTCTCTTCCCCTCCTGCAGCCATAGTTCAACTGGTTTGAGCGCATCAGCCCCCGGTGCTGAGGATGGCTCCATGGAGCCTCTGCCTCAGGTGCTAAAAATAGCGAGTATGGCCCCAGACGGGGGTCACTGGGTGGATCCCAGATGGGGTGTATATGGGAGTTTGTCTATTTCCCCTCCTCTCACTTGGAAAAGAAGAAGAAAAAAAGATAAAAACACAAAATATCTGCACCCTCTCTCCCCAGACCCAATATTCATGGTGGAACAGGAGCAGGAGACTTTTCTTTATCCTAAGGGGGCATTTAACCCTTACAACACATCTCCTGACAGAGCAAGTTCTAGGTCTTCAAGTATTTTTTAAGTACAAATAGTCCATCGCTTGCCCAGTCCAGGCTCAGGGTTCTTGCCGATATAATTCCCCCCAAACTTAGTAGGCCTCTGATTTGTTTCCTGTCAGTTCCATGTGTGGTAATGACACAGAGTTCTTCCCTAGATTAATTCACAAGCCTGATTTATGTCTTTGCCTTCATGACTCCTGCTTTCAACTTACAGAAGCCACCTGGAAGCCACATGAAACAACGGGCCAGTGGTTTCCAACTTTGGCTTCACAAGAGAATCACTTAGGGGCACTTAAAAAAACCTGCCTGTGTCCACATTTCATGTTCTCCAGACCCATTAAATTATAAGCGATGTAGGTAGGACCAAGGTGATTCTGATAGAGTGGCCAAGAACAAGAACCTGTACCCTTAATCTGATCTTTGCCACAGGACTAACAGCCACATTTTTGAGCTGAGGAAGTTTGCTAGGTCTTTGTTGCTCAAAGCCTTTTTCAACTCTTAACTCTTGCTCTCTAAGGTCTAGATACAATCTTTCTTCTTATTGTCCCAAGGTTCAGAACTTTCTTTATTCCCTTTCAGATTCTGCTTGAAAACCAGTGAATTCTTTCATAAGCTCATCTCTTTCCTGTAACACCTTATCAATCATAGTTAACACACACACTCACCCTCTGATCCTGTCCAACATCTGACATAGAGCTCAGTTGGCATGAGGTGCGCCTTCCAAGTCATCACAGATAACAAATTTGCCATATGGTCTCTACTGCATCACGTGGGTTTGTCTCCCGCCTCCAATATCAGGGTCCACATAAGTGTACCACCTGACTGCTAAGCCAATGACACACATTTCAAGGTTTTGTTCTAACAGCACTTCCCCTCTGGTACCAACTACTGTGGCGAAAACTAAAACCTTAGTAGCTTAACACAAAGTTAAGCTTAAGTAGAGAAACACTTAATGTTTCTCTCTTGCTCCCATCAAAGTCAAACAGGTTGGCAAGATTCTTCCCAACCCATTATTCAAGGACCTGGTTTCCTTCCATTTTCTGTTTTCACCGTCCTTTGGGTCCTAATGACATTCTCTTCACAGACAGGACAGAAGAGGCATCAAGCTTTAACTGTCTTGTCCTGGGAAAGCACATATCGCTCTGCTCACATTCCACTTGTGAGAGCTACTCATGTGGTCTTCCTGGATACAGGGGGACTGAGAAATGCCATCTGAATGTGTGCCCCACAAGGAGAGGAAAATAGTGATGTTGGTGGGCCCTAGCAGTCTCTTTCATACCCCTTAAAATTTAAGCTGCACAGGGTAGGAATCTTTGTCTGGTTTATTGATAGATGTGTCCCTCGCGCCTGTTACAATGTCTGGCACAGAGCAGGTGCTAAAAAAATACCTTTGGAATGAATAATGAATGGACAGAATGAATCATGCATATGAACACCATATGGCATTTTTTCTATAATAAAGGCAAATGAATGGATTGATGACTAAAAGAATAATGAATCGCACTGCATAGCTTAGATAAAACATTAAATAGAAACTTTTGGGAAAATCAAAATAAACCTAAGCACCAACAGTACACATAAATCTACAATACAAATTCATATATGAGTTGGTTAAATGCACACCAAATTCATCCATTGTGAACATACAGAAACATTTATTCAAGATACTAGTGCAAACAGAGTAGCCAATATTTAAAGAAATTAATATTAAACGAATCACACATCTAATTTTTAAGGTAGAAACTTTTCTTACATTGGCCTAAAACTTCCCCCTTAGTTTTCTCAAAGAGCAAGGGCATTGCATATACAGAATCTAAATCTTGAAAACAAGTCATACACACACACTCACTGCTAAAAGACCTTACCACTATGCATCTACCATATAATACATACTCATCAAAATTCAAAATGGACACGTTTATATCAGCTTCAAAATTATATATGCTGATAATACTTGGTTTTTCTTGAAATTTTAATTAATTATAGCAAAAATGAATTAATAAAATAGAAAGAAATAACAAAGCTCAAATAATAATAACAAATAGGGCTAAGACTCACTTCACACAAGTGCGGTGAGGCTCAAGCAGAAACATGAGAATTCACTCGTGATTTCCATACTTTATATACTTTATATATTATAGCTCAATGAAAATTCAACAGAGCATATGAAAACCTGCTTTGTAAATCATAAAGCCACACTGGAACAGTCATTTGTCTTTAAATAAATGTAAAATTCCCATTTCCAAAGGGTTATACATCAGCTAAATGAGCAAGGTCAAACTAGGGTGAACAAGAAGATCCTCACTCTCCTAGCCCAAACATCTAGAATGAGACTATTCATCAGCAACATCCCAGGAAGCCAGTCATTACTAAAGGCAATGGAGCAAAGAGATATCTCAGTGTAGAGACTTTTGAACAAAACACTGTGGGAAAAACATTAACAAATCAAAGAATACAGTGGGATTCTGGTACTTCAGGAGGGAGAAAAGTTACAATTTGAAAATGTATAAATTCTCTTCAGTCAATGAAAAAGAGAAGAAAACAACCTGATTTCATTTTTTCCTTTGTTTAAAAAATTGCTCAAACCAAAACTATTGGAATTAAAACACAAGACCCAGAATAGGATGTTCAATCTAGCAAAATTTTATGGTTATATGGTTAACAGTAGCTGAAAACCTAACTAATAATAATAAAAAAAGATCTCTAACACATTGTCAGACATGTAGGAAGTATACAATTGGGTTGAAGTTTGTTCTTTAAAAAACAAACAAACAAACAAATTCCTGATGTAAACTTAATTGCATTTTCTTAGTTGAGTTTTAAGAAAGACCCAGAATAGGATGTTTTTTCCTATTAGACCCAGAATAGGATGTTTTTCCTCTAACTAGAAAAAAAATTTTTTTTTTAACTTAATACTTAAAGTCCAGTAGAATGTCCAGGCTTAACAACCTAGATCCTAAATTATACCAATAACACTATATATTTTCTATCCTTTAGTAAACAAACCAACAAACAAATAAAAACTAGAGAAAAATGTTTTCAAACACGGCCATAGCAACTTTTTGGAAATAAAACTATGGCATTTAAAAAACTTGAAATAAATTTAAAGGGAAGGACAAAAATTATTGTTACATGATTTCTAAACACCACACAAAAATCAGACCTCAATCTCCACCTAAATATTATTACTTTAAAGACTATTTCTGAAAGCAAGGACACCAACGTGGCAGTGGTAAAAAAACAGTATTTTCCCAACCTGCTTTCTTTGCAATACGTACTTAAATCCTATAGGCCCTGGCCGGTTGGCTCAGTGGTAGAGTATCAGCCTGGAGTGTGAATGTCCTGGGTTTGATTCTCAGTCAGCACACACAGGAGAAGCAACCATCTGCTTCTCCACCCCTCCCTTTCTCCCTTTCTTTCTTTCTCTCTCCCTCTCCCTCTCTCTCTCTCTCTCTCTCTCTCTCTCTCTCTCTCCTTCTCCTGCAGCCATGGCTCCATTGGTTTGAGCGTATCACCCTGGGCACTGAGGATGGCTCCATGGAGCATCCACCTCAGGTGCTAAAAATAGCTCAGTTGCGAGCATGGCCCCAGGTGGACAGAGGATTGGCCCCAGATAGGGGTTGCCAGGTAGATCCTAGTCAGGGTACATGCAGGAGTCTGTCTCTCTATATCCCTTCCTCTCACTTGGAAAAAGAAGAAAAATTAACAAATAAATAAACAAACCCGCATCTACCCGGAAACAGGCCCAAGTGCTATTACTGATGGAACAGAGGAACAGCTGGGGACACAGACTGAAACACAAAGCAGTTACCCAAGAGGAATGCTCCTTCATCTGGTGTTGGTTGCTGTGAGGGCCACTGGCATGGCCACGCCAAAAGCAATTTTGGCAGAGCTGGTAATTGTGGCACTGCTGGCATCGGTACCGGAAACCCATCATACTCTCGCACCGGCAATAGGAGCACTCCACAGGATGGAAGACTTGCCGGAGGGGAGGAATCAGGGGAGGAGTCAGGGGAAGAGGGCAGCGGGGAAGGGATGGGACAAGAGGGAGAAAAAAATCATTTTCATTTGAAGAATAAAGTCAATACAGTGGAAAACCAAATCAAACATAAAAGAGCAAAGGTAAAAATAAAATTAGAACTGAAGATTCCAAGTTGTCTCCTAGTTAGTTAATTTAACCAGCCATTTATTAGAATAAAGGAAAAAGACAGTATGAAAATATTTTTTCAACCACCTTAGAAAATAGCCAATTTCTTCCTTTAAAATGAAACTCGTGTTTCTCAAAATTTAGATAAATATACAATAAGGAGGAAAGAGGAACCTTCACTCCAAAATTTCTTTTCCAAACCTATGACTTTTTAAAGATATAAACCACTGCTAGTTGTACATATATTTGTTTCCTCCACTAACATAAAATCCATGGAAGCCAAGACAATGTACTATGTATCACTGTTACCTGCAAATGGTGTTTTACTCAGTACCTTGGACTGATTACCTGAAAATATTGGCTGAATTAAATACTACCAAATACCTGGGCACAAAAGATAACTGGTAAAAAATAAGGCTAGACATATCAAAAATAGTAGGTGTGGTTAAGAGCTGGTAGTCTAGGCCCTGGCCAGTTGGTTCAGTGGTAGAGCATTGGCCTGGCATGTGAATGTCTCAGGTTCAATTCCTGGTCAGGGCATACAGGAGAAGCAACCATTTGTGTCTCTGCCCCCCTCCCATTTTCTCCCTCTTCTCCTTCTGCAGGCATAGCTTGACTGATTCAATTGTGTTGGCCCCGGGCACTGAGGATGCTCTGTGGAGCCCCTGAAGCCTCCGCCTCAGGCACTAAACATTGCTCAGTTGTGAGCATCAGACCCAGATGGGCAGAGCACTGGCCCCAGATAGGGGTTGCCGGGTGGATCCCAGTTGAGCACATGTGGGAGTCTGTCTCTTTATCTCCCCTCTTCTCACTTAAATTAAAAAAAAAATGTTGGTAGCATAATTGTTCCTCTGGCAAGTCAATTCTGAATAGAAGAAATGAAACGTCAACAGGAAAGAAGTATACAGTAGTCAAATTTTCACCTAAATGACTCTTTCTAGCACTTTATACACAAAGCCTACCTTATCTCAATTTTAAGGATTTTTAGTCCTGCTTCCAAAAAAAGTCCAAAAAAGCTAATAATTGAGCACTAGGTGAGAAAACAATATAACAAGATCACTAAAGACAAAAAGAAAAGTAAAATAGAAATAAGAAATCCAAAGGACATACTTACTGCCTCTAAGAAATTCAATCTTTTGCCATCAAAAAGTTTCTAAGGAATCATGAAAATGCTAAGAGTCTATGTTCCAAACTAAAACTATACAACCTAGCAGAGTTCTGCCAGACAACATACTCCCAAATTAATCTGTAGCTAACATCAATCCAGTCAACAGCAGTGCAGCCAATACTTATAATCCCATATCATTATTTTGGGTTAATATTATGTGACATGTATATTAATATTAAATAGTCAAATATATTATGATAATTTTGGTTGAACATATATGTCTACATGATTTTCCCTCTCTTATATACCAGCCAGGAGCCAACCAATGATTACATTAGTCAGTGAATGGGTGACCAGGTAGAAAACGCAGAGAACCAGAACGAGGAAAGAATGAGTATGCTGGGTCAATTACAAATAAGGTCAGGTTTTGGTAAAGCATCCGTTTTGGAAGAATGCATCATATGGTAGTTATCTTCTGATATACTATACACTTGAATTAGTAAACTAGTATAAAAAGTGCAACTTTTGCTTAAGCAAATAAAATAGCTGTCCTTAGGAATAGTATCTTCGATACAACTCAAGTGATGAATTTCATAAGAAATAAAGGGTCCAAACAACAACAGCAAAAAACTAAAAATACCATAATTTATTTTGTTTCCCATCATAAACATTAAGATATGTAGATAAATGTTAGTGTGATAAGTAACATTTTATTCTCTAGGGAGTCCAATAATTTCATAATATTTCTGTCTCTAAGAAAAATATCAACCACATAAGAATATAATCCATAAATACAAAGTCACAATAAAATGTTCATATGAATAACAATACATCATGACAAATGAGATTCTATCTGGTATAGCAGATACAAAATTATTTTATAAAAATGAATCAGCTATGAAACAACCAAAACACTTAAGGCTTTAAAAGTATTGCCTTCCAAAGAACTGATAATACTGTGATAATTTAACAGTATAAATTTCTATCCAAAAAGCCTATTAAAATTTTTAGCTATTTTTGGCATGGCCTGTGGTGGCACAGTGGATAGGCATCGACCTGGAACACTGAGGTCGCCAGTTCAAAACCCTGGGCTTGCCCAGTCAAGGCACATATGACAAGCAACAGCAAGCAATGAATGACTAAAGTAAAGCAACTATGAGTTGATACTTCTCACTGCCCCCCTCAAAATCAATAAATAAAAAATATATTTTTAAGATTTTTATTTATTGATTTTAGAGAGAGGAGAGAGAGAACGGAGGTGGGGGAAGGAGCGGAAAGTATCAACTCGGTAGTTGCTTTTTTATATGTGCCTTGACTGGGCAAGCCCAGGGTTTTAAACCAGAGACCTCAGCATTCCAGGTCGATGTTTTATCCACTGCGCCACCACAAGTCAGGCAATAAATAAAATGTTTAAAGTAATTTTTAAAGCTATTTCACTCTGGTCAAGAGATTGTAGGCCTTTAAAAAAAATAAACCTGAATCCCAAATCTCAGGTACTTGTGCACTACCACAGTTCAAAAAAATAAAATATATGGATATGAGGGGGAGAAAATAAAGTACAAAAGTGTTTTCATTCCTACAAAAGGAAACAAGAGGGCTCTGCTTTTTAGTGCCTTTCAGCTAGCACTGTTCTTGTGTGTGGGAGAAGAGACAGGCCAGAGCCCGGAGAGGAGGCAGATCACACCGAAAAACCACAGCCTTCCCCTGAACAAACTCAACATCTTGAACAGGGAGGTAAACAGACAGCAACAGCAGAAAAAACTAAGAAGGCATTAGGAAGGATTCTGAGAATAATTCAAGGTAAAACAGTAAAGGAAACAACTGAAGATGTGTGAAACGCAGTACTAAATTCTATCTGAGCTACTTTCCTGCAAATGATTCAAAAATAATTAGTTTTAGTAGTTGATATTTAATATATCCTATTTTTTTTGTCTATGATTTTCATAAATGGAAGGAAAAAAGAAGCCATGGATATTACACATACTCTCAATTCATATGCTTCCTCTAGCGTAAAGCACTGAATGATACAAGGTCTGCTTACCATTCTCAACATGGGCAAGCCTGTGCATGAGAGGTAGCCAGACAAGGCACTGGGGAGGCGGGTCGGCCATCATTGTGTCTAAAAACATATTTAGCATTATCTTTTTCTGTGAAGAGAAGAAAAACAAATACATTTTCTATTTTTCAAGTACTGAACAAGTTAACTTAGGACTCTCCCAACCAAGTTATAATGAATTATGTAGGACATTTTATTGCCAAATAAAATATTACACTATACATACTCCTATATTCAAATGCATTTCCACATACATTATTTTATCTGAGTCTTAAAATAACCGTATAAGGTGAATAGGTTAGGTCTTACTATTTACATTTCAGAGATGAGAAAATAAAAGAACAAAGCATTTAAATGACATGTGAAGGTCCTGCCCAAATCAGACACAAGGCAAGACTAGATCACTGATATCCTTCGAATGACCACTATTCCTATCATGCAGCGGGGAAGCACCCAGCCACACCTGATTATAAAAGATCAATGAGAACAGGAACTACAGCTGTCTGGCTGTCTACCACATTTCTAGCATTTCTTAACAGTGCTGGGCACACACCAGGCATAGTGATAGTTGAAAAAACTCCAACGTGAGGGGCAAACAATCTCAGACATCATTTAGCAACCTTCTTACAGAAGAGAAAACTAAAGCTCAGAGTAGTTATTTGACCAAGTCACAGAGGTAGTTATCAATATAAGATGGGTGAGACTAGAATCTAAGTATCCCAATGCCCATCACAGTGCTCCCTCTATCACACCCTTTCCCTGGCTATACTGCATTTCTCTGTCTTACCTTATTTCTCTCTTTTAAACAAATATATAGCAAGTTTCCACTGCATGGGAAACACTGATAAAATTACATCCCATGTGGACACAGAAAATTAGAGAACAGTCTAGAAAAAAAGTCATGTAATGTAAACAAAAGAAATTCTCAATAATATTTCAAATGAATGAATTCTCTTTTCATTTTTTATAACTCACAAAATACCTTTCCAGCTCCAAAAGGAAAGAAAAACGGAGGAAAAGGCAGTGCCAGACATCCGTAACTCTAACCTGAACACCTAGGTCCCCCCTTCAAACTTTATTCCAGAAGGAGAGTGAATACAGGAGAATTAGAGGTGCACAGCCCAGTGAGTGGGCCTTATCCAAGCCCTGCCTACCAGTCAAAGGCTGAGGGGTGAGGGAGACACTGGGCATTATGAGTAGGGTGAAGCCAAAAGGCACCCAAAATTTCATCTCTCTCCCCCAAATAAATGCATTCTGTCCCCCACTTTACATGAAGTGAAAAAAAGTGTACAGTCCTGACCCGCAGTGGCGCAGTGGATATAGTGTCAACCTAGGACACTGAGGTCCTAGATTTGAAACTCCGAGGTTGCTGGATTGATTGAGCACAAGATCATCAACATGATCTCAAGGTTGCTGGCTTGAAGCCTAAGGTCACTGGCTTGAGACCAAGGTCACTGGCTTGTGCAAGGGGTCACTGGCTCGGCTGAAGTCCCCCAGTCAACACATGTATTAAGAACAATCAATGCACAACTAAGGTGCTGCAACTACCAATTGATGCTTCTCATCTCTCTCCCTTCCTGTCTCTCTCTCTCAAAAAAATAAAAAATAAAAAAACAGTATATAAAAAAATGTGGTTCTTCCCCTTAAAACTTTAAAATACTTTATTTCAGACAAAAAGATAGAAATGAAAAAATCAGTGCTGACAAATATTTTGCCAGTTGACTACAAAGTACCTTTGACTTTTAACACTAGGAAGTTCCATACAATTAGGAAGCAAGGAGGGCACATAGGGTGGCGTTTCAGCAGAAGGACAGGGACCTCCAGACTTTTCCCGGCCCACCACGACCCCTTCCAACAGTGGTCCCAGCACGTGAACACGTGACTACACAAACTAATGCATCTTTTTGGCAACTGCAAGAATCTTGATTCCATTAAATGTAAATTAGAAGTTATTCTTATTGGAAATAATCTTTAAAAGAAGAAACTGATATGTAGGGAAGAAAAATAAGAGGTAAAATAGATGACAGAGCAAGAAAAAGGCTTTTGCAATAAAAACCTGAAAAAAGATGAATGAGAAGGAAAGGTTCAGGCCCAAGAGGACTGCAGGCCAGCACTGCCTGGGGCAGGGAAAGGCTCTGAGCTACAGGCCAGGTAGGGTGGGGGGTAGTGAACAGGATGAAGCCATCACTGGAAGACCCTCTCAATACAGCTGTGCATTGATGGTGAGGTCTGAGAAACAGCTACTCAAATTAGCTCAAGATCTCCAGTGTTTTCCTTCTCAGTCATCCAAGTCACTAACGTTTCCGAGACCTCAGTGGAATCTGGGAGGAATGAGTGAACATTAAAAACAAAACCAGAAAGTCACTGAATTTTTCAATGTTAGTCCAGACATGGAAACACCTCTTATTATGGATATGTATACACTTGCGACAAACCAAAATGAAACAAAAAGTGTCAGCTTCAAATTACTGACAAAGACGACTCTAGGAAGATTTTAGCTAGTAAGAGATGGTAAACAAATGAAGAGTCTCATATTGTTTATTATGAACTTAATGTTTACATTAGTATTTCTATATCCTCTTACACTTGTTAAAAATTACATTTTTACAAATCTACTTATAATCCTAATGCTACTTCCTCTAAAAAAGTTTTGGTTCGCCTATCACAGAGTTTAATTTTCTTTTTAATCTTCAAGATGAAAAGGAAAAATCAGATTTGCTATCTCAGAAGACCCTCATAAATACACGCAGGATCAGTTTCCAAAAGTTGTCCTAAGGTCATCCTGTAACCTGAAGTCCATGAAAGAGTGAGGAATGAAACCAGAACTGTGTCCCAGTGCTCTATCTTCCATACGATTTGGGGGGAAATCACTTAAGAGTTCTGGTTTCCGTTTCCTCATTCTCAAAGTACAGTCAGAGCCTCCCCTGGGAGGTCCCTAAAACAGTTTTAGGAAGTCCATGATGCCAAAACTATTTTCATAATAACACTAACACACTATCTTTTCCAGTCTCATTCTCTCATGAGTGCACAGTGTGGTTTTCCAGAGGCAACGTGGCATAGCCACAATTATCTGAGAAAGCTATTAAAATACACACTCCTCCCTTTTTCAACTACTTATCTGGTGAGGCCAGATTTTCTTCCTACACCTTAACCAAAACATCCTATCACAACAGACTGAATGGATAAGCAGATACAAGATACCAGCTGTCCTCAAGTGAGCAAATCTGAGACTTGCAAAAATATAAAATAACTGCATTCTCATTATATTTTTGGTTTCAGAATAGTTTTCCTTAAAATATATTACTTATGTTGACATGTAACAGGTTTATCATTGTTAATTTTAATGACTTAAACCACTTTTTAATTTGTCAATTTTAACTTATAACATTGAAATATAGATAGCTATAAGCCACATACAAAAAAGCTCTTTGGGGACCTTAATACTTTTTATCATAATGAAGTCTTGAGATAAAAAGTTGGGACAGAATTCCAACTCAAAAGTTCTGTGACTTAATAAATAACTGTGAGGAAGACAGGTGGACTCTTTTTTTTCTCCCTTTTTGTTCTATTTTACTTTTGTTCTTGAGTTGGACATATTCTTTGTATTTCTCCTTATTTTTTTATAGCACAATATTTATAACAAAAACTATAACAGAACTGCAAATCATGCAAATTTCCCCCACAATTCTCATTTTCTGTATTTCCCTCCAATGTATCAGTCTTTCTATGAAATTCTGTGTATAGTGTAGTAAAAATAATGTTTTTTCACTTACCATTTTATTAAGTATTTTATTGTTTTGCTACAAGGTCTTCATTTCTAATCATTCCAACAGCTGCCGGATCCACCAAGCTCAGACACCGTGACCTGTCTGTACCTTCCTCAATAAAACACCGAGGCTGTTTCTGTCGTTTAGGACCTCTCATATTTTTCTCAGAAAGGAGTGTTCCATTTGTCACCGACCTCCCCACCCTCTGTCATTCTGATCCTTAATATTAACAATTTATTACCTGAAAAGCCATTATTCCTTCCCTCCCTCCACGCTTGGCTACATATTTCCTGTTTTAAAAGGGGAGAGGAAACATCTCCTAAAAATGAGAAATCCAGTATAGCATAAGAAAACAAGTAAAATAATTTAGCATTAGATCATCATAGCTGCAATTTACAATCTCATCCTTTCATTAAAAACTCTTATTTCCCTATGGGCAGCAGGTAAATATTTTTTATTCATTTCCCTATCAAATACTTGTTAATCATAATCAGTTAAACAAATTACCATGTTTTTCACTCTATAAGACGCACCTGACCATAAGACACACCTAGGGTTTTAAGGAGGAAAATAAGAAAAAAAATATTCTGAACCAAATGGTGTGTTAAAATATTTAATAAAATATATTTTTCGCTCCATAAGACACACAGGCATTTCCCCCTCCACTTTTTTTTTGGGGGGGGGGGGGAGTGCGTCTTATGGAGCGAAAAATACTGCATGACATTTAGTTAACAGACTGAAAACAACATTGTAAAAAACTTAGATTAAAATGGCTTTTTATACAAACTTTTGTGTAGAGTTATAGAAATATTTTACCTGACAAGGGCAAACATACTGATTATAAAAAAAAAAACTGGTTATATATATATTAAAAAAACACCCGGCTATTAAAAAACTGGCTATAAGACTAGTACAATGGGTCAGCCTTTCCATTATTAGACACTGAATTTGTCATACATAACACAGGTTCATTTCGGACTTTAAAAATTAGAGTACTTTGGGCCCTGGCCGGTTGGCTCAGCGGTAGAGCATCGGCCTGGCGTGCGGGGGACCCGGGTTCGATTCCCGGCCAGGGCACATAGGAGAAGCGCCCATTTGCTTCTCCACCCCGCCCCCCCCTCCTTCCTCTCTGTCTCTCTCTTCCCCTCCCGCAGCCAAGGCTCCATTGGAGCAAAGATGGCCCGGGTGCTGGGGATGGCTCCTTGGCCTCTGCCCCAGGCGCTAGAGTGGCTCTGGTCGCCGCAGAGCGACGCCCCGGAGGGGCAGAGCATGGCCCCCTGGTGGGCAGAGCGTCGCCCCTGGTGGGCGTGCCAGGTGGATCCCGGTCGGGCGCTTGCGGGAGTCTGTCTGACTGTCTCTCCCCGTTTCCAGCTTCAGAAAAATACAAAAAAAAAAAAAAAAAAAAATTAGAGTACTTTGGCCTGACCTGTGGTGGCGCAGTGGGTAAAGTGTCAACCTGGAAACACTGAGGTTGCCGGTTCAAAACCCTGGCTTGCCTGGTCAAGGCACATACGGGAGTTGATGCTTCCTGCTCCTCCCCCTTCTCTCTCTCTCTCCCCCCCCTCCTCTCTAAAAAAAAAAAAAAAATAGAGTACTTTGGAATGACACAACAATATAACGGCACACTTTTTATCAGAGGTATTTTTATTTATTTTAGCTAAAAGACCGGAAAACCTCTTCAAAAATTCTGAAATGCTTCACTTTCCTCACCATAAAGATTATTTCCTTTAAGAAAGTCATGGAATAATCTCAAGGAAAACAACAAGGTTGCAAGTACATCCATGAGCTTTCAGCTTTCGATTATAATTCAAGCCAAAGACCCTTTCTCTCGCCTGTTTGATTTAAAATCATTACTCGATTAATCCAACAAATACCTAGTAAGCACTGATCATTTTCCAGACACTGTTGTCACAGGGATATAAAGTTGGAGGAGATCAAGGTGCATCCCTCCAGGGGACAGGTGAGCTAGATGTAACATGCTGAGGGACTGCCGAAGAGGAACAGTTAATCTCACATTGAAAGATCCAGAGCATCGAACAAGAGGGGACATTTCAGCTGGGATCTGAAATAGGAGGCCTTTGTCGGAAGGGAGGGGCCAGGAGTTATAGGCATTTCAGTGAGAGCTAACAGCACTAAGACAAGAACTGTGCTTCTTTTACTCACTCAAAATGCACGTCACCCAAAACAAGAAATGTAAATCAAAACTACACCAAGATAACATTTCTCATCTATCAGATTGGCAAAAACTCATGAAAGTGAGAACATATGCTGTCGGCAAGGCTGTGGAGAAGCAGATGCCCTTAGACACTGCTGGTGGGCGACAGAATGGTACAGCCCTGGGCACTCGGCAGTCTCAGCAGAACCCAGGGCGCTGGCGGAGGGGGTCTGAGGAGCAACGCGCGTTGAAGGTGGGAAGCTGGGCTGGGGTAGAGTGATAAGCATCATCGTGCGATGATAAAACCTCACCTAGTAGGAAATAGGAGATAATAATGTTTTTGTAAGCAAAATTGAGCCATCACCAGATGTATTTTAAAATGATGACTCAAATTTGCTTATGGTGAAAAGGAATGATAAAACAGCAGCAATATCTGAGGAGGCACCGTCCTCTTCTTTCCACTGCCATTAGCCCACTAAGTGATGTGACTAGGAGGCCAGGGTCCTCAGATTTTTTGGTGAAGAACTGTTCTGCTTGACCTGAAGACCAGTGTAGGCCCCAGGGTAGGAGGGGAACAGGAGTGCCACCAGTGAACACTAGGGAAGGGCTGGGCCAACAGCCCCCAACACCCCGTGCTCAGCAGGTTTCAGCCCTGCCCACAGACGAGGGACCCTGAACACATCGGGCCGGGTTTCAGCTCATGACGAGCAGCTGAGATGGGCTGGAGACCTTCCCCAGAGCATGTACACAGTAAGCACTGCTACCGAGCAAAAATCTTTTTAAAAAAATAAAACTATCTTGGAGTCACTTGTTATTTGTATCTAAAAAGTTATTTAGTAAGATACTTTCTTTCATAAGCTCAAATAGAACAAACTCTCACTTATAGGCCTTGATAATTTTGTTCCATCTAATTAATGCCAGTGATACAGACCTTATTACTATAGACCTACCTGATCATAACAAAATCCATTTTAATTTTTTTTAATTTTATTTATTCATTTTTAGAGAGGAGAGAGAGAGGGAGAGAGAGAGACAGAGAGAAGAGAGAACGGGGAAGGAGCTGGAAGCATCAACTCCCATATGTGCCTTGACCAGGCAAGCCCAGGGTTTCGAACCAGTGACCTCAGCATTTCCAAAATCCATTTTATATGCGATATTTCATCCAGTCTAAGACATCATCACTTGTAAGATGCACCACTATCAGCCTGACCTGTGGTGGCGCAGTGGATAAAGCATTGACCTGGAACACTGAGGTTGCAGGTTTGAAAAGCTAGACTTACCTGGCATGTATGGGAGTTAATGCTTCCTGCTCCTCCCTCACCTACTTTCTCTTTCTCTCTCTCCCCCTCCCTTCTCTAAAATAAATAGAAAATAAATAAAAACAGCCTGACCTGTGATGGCACAGTGGATAAAGCTTCGATCTAGAACACTGAGATTGCCAGTTCAAATCCCTGAGTTTACCCAGTCAAGGCACATACAGAAAGCAAATGCTAGGAGTAGATGCTTCCTGCTTCTCTCCTCTTTCTCATTCTTACTATCTCTCTCTCTTTCTCCCCCTTCTCCAATTTTATCAATAAATAAAATCTAAAAGAATAAAAACTTAAAAAATTAATTTAAAAAAAGATGCATCATTATCACTAAGAGAAAACAACAACAACACTCAGCAATTAAACTAACTCAATGACTTAATCAACTGTAATCTTTTATGACATGTGAATCAGTCACACCAGCCTCCGGATGAACTGAAATTTCTTCTCTCAGGATTTGGTGATTTCATCAACCTTCACATGCACTGCTTGGTGTGACAAGAAATTATTTTGGTCATATCTCAGTAATAAAAAATAATATGGGCCCTGGCCGGTTGGCTCAGCGGTAGAGCGTCGGCCTAGCGTGCGGAGGACCCGGGTTCGATTCCCGGCCAGGGCACACAGGAGAAGCGCCCATTTGCTTCTCCACCCCTCCGCCGTGCTTTCCTCTCTGTCTCTCTCTTCCCCTCCCGCAGCCAAGGCTCCATTGGAGCAAAGATGGCCCGGGCGCTGGGGATGGCTCCTTGGCCTCTGCCTCAGGCGCTAGAGTGGCTCTGGTCGCAATATGGCGACGCCCAGGATGGGCAGAGCATCGCCCCCTGGTGGGCAGAGCATCGCCCCTGGTGGGCGTGCCGGGTGGATCCCGGTCGGGCGCATGCGGGAGTCTGTCTGACTGTCTCTCCCCGTTTCCAGCTTCAGAAATGAAAAAAACAAAACAAACAAACAAAAAAAAAAACAAAAAAAATAATATGGCCCCATCTATTTGTAGAATTTTCCTTTAAAAAAAGAAGAGGTTCTGGCCTTGGCCGGTTGGCTCAGTGGTAGAGCGTCGGCCTGGCATGTGGGAGTCCCGGGTTCAATTCCCGGCCAGGGCACACAGGAGAAGTGACCATCTGCTTCTCCACCCCTCCCTCTCTCCTTCCTCTCTGTCTCTCTCTTTCCTCCCGCAGCCAGGGCTCCGTTGGAGCAAAGTTGGCCCGGGCACTGAGGATGGCTCTGTGGCCTCTGCCTCAGGCGCTAGAATGGCTCTGGTTGCAACAGAGTGATGCCCCAGATGGGCAGAGCATCGCCCCCTGGTGTGCGTGCCGGGTGGATCCCAGTCGGGCGCATGCAGGAGTCTGTCTGACTACCTCCCCGTTTCCAACTTCAGAAAAATACAAAAAAAAAAAAAAAAGAAGAGGTTCTATAAAGCACGTGGTTGTTGCTTAGTAAAATAGGCAATTCCTTCAATGATGAGTATTTATCTCACTAATAGCAAACTTATTTACCTCTGTGTGTCCATGGCTCCTGTGCTTACAATAACTTTTTGTTCAATGCCAAACCAGACTACACTCTTTCTGAGGACATTTGAAATGACAACACATGCAATACCTAACATGGATATGATTCAGCCAAAGTGACAATAGGAACCACTATGACCAAATTTCCTCAGGCGCAGGAAATGATAATCCAGCATGACCACTGCCTGGCCGACTGCAATTGTGAGATGCCATTGGCTATATGAGGTATCCTGATATCAGAGATGTTCAGGTGTGAAAAGTGTCTTCAAATCAATGAAGCATGGTAATAACCCACACTAGATTTTAATGAAATCTGCTGAATTAGAATACCTATGAAATATACATATTACACATGTTCATGTGCTAAGGAATTCTTTCTTTTCTTTTTTTTTAATTTTTCTGAAGTGAGAAGTGGGGAGGCAGAGACAGACTCCCGCATGTGCCTGACCCCAATCCACCCGACATGCCCAGTAGGGAGTGATGCTCTGTCCATCTGGGGTGTTGCTCCATTGCAACTGGAGCCATTCTAGCACCTGAGGCGGAGGCCACAGAGCCACCCTCACTGCCCAGGCCAACTTTGCTCCAATGGAGCCTTGGCTGCAGGAGCGGAAGAAAGAGATAGAGAGGAAGAAGAGGGGGAAGTATGGAGAAGCAGATGGGCGCTTCTCCTGTGTGCCCTGTCTGGGTATCAAACCTAGGACTCCCACACGCCAGGCCGATGCTCTACTGCTGAGCCAGCCAACCAGGGCGTGCCAAGCAATTCTTGTGAAACTATTTTCAGTGTCTAGGAAAATAAGGTCAGAATATCCAGAAAATGTCTCATTTTAAAGATGCAGTGAGAAGAAAAGTCATTCTGGCATAGAGCAGAAGAGCAAAATGTTGGTCCAAGTATAATCAAAGGGCATCTCCAGGCATGAAATATTTTTGCTATTCTGAAAATCCACCAGCAATAATGGAATCCCACTTCTACCCACTTACCCTGTGACTCAAAGAGGCTGCAGCACAGTGTCCAACAAAGTGCCAACAGCAGTATCTCCTGCCATAGTGATGGAAAGACTGTGTCTATTCCCTGACCTCACTGTCGCCTCCCTCACGGGCCACTCTATGGCTTCAGCTTTCCCTTTCATAAAGATAGGCTCAAACTTAAAATCCTCTGCAGGGTGGAGTGACTCTGTAAACTGAAGTAAACTTGAACCTAGAAAATAATAAAACAAATACCACTCATCTTTCAAAGGAAAAATATAACACATCCCAAACTGAAGTGTGGAAAACTGGGAAGAATCTTAAACATATTCACAGCCTTCTTTTAATAACTTTTTAAGTCTCTAAAGTCAGTTTGATAGTTTATAAACACTGAAGACTCAATATATGATATTTGGCCTACCCACCAAAATACAAGGAGGAGCAAGACTAGGTTTACAGTTTTGAGTGCGTGAAAGTTTATTCTTGTATTATTATTTTTTTTCTTTTTTTTTTAAATTTTTTACAGAGACAGAGAGTGAGTCAGAAAGAGGGATAGACAGGGACAGACAGACAGGAACGGAAAGAGATGAGAAGCATCAATCATCAGTTTTTCATTGCGTGTTGCAACACCTTAGTTGTCATTGATTGCTTTCTCATATGTGCCTTGACTGCGGGCCTTCAGCAGACCGAGCAGCCCCTTGCTGGAGCCAGCGACCTTGGGTTCAAGCTGGTGAGCTTTTGCTCAAACCAGATGAGCCTGCGCTCAACCTGGCGACCTCGGGGTCTCGAACCTGGGTCCTCTGCATCCCAGTCCGACGCTCTATCCACTGCGCCACAGCCTGGTCAGGCTATTCCTGTATTATTATTAATTATTGCACTATTTTCCCACACAAATAACTGTAAACCTACTTTTGCCCTACCCTGTACTAGGCTTTAGGTGCTTCATTAACATTGTGCTTTCATCATATAATAATCATAACCACAAATTTACAATTAGAATTTTTCTATTATTAACTTTTTTTTTGTTTTTTGTTTTTTTTTAATTTTTTAAATTCATTTTAGAGAGGAGAGAGAAAGGAAGAGAGAGAGGCAGAGAGAGAGAGAGAGAGAGAGAGAGAGAGAGAGAAGGTGGGGAGGAGCTGGAAGCATCAACTCCCATATGTGTCCTGACCAGGCAAGCCCAGGGTTTCAAACCGGCGACCTCAGCATTTCCAGGTCAATGCTTTATCCACTGCACCACCACAGGTCAGGCCTCTATTACTAACTTTTAAACATATACCAAAGTAGAGAGAACAGTATAATATGCCTATCATCCAGTTGCAACAATTCTCAATACAAGACTAATTTGTTTCATTCATGCCTTTACTTCCCCTGAATTATTTTGAAGCAAATTCCAACCATATTATCTCTCTCTCTCTTTTTCATTCAGTGAGAGGAGGGGACACAGACAGACTCCCACATGTTCCCTGACTGGGATGCACCCAGCAAGCCCACTAGGGGGCAATGCTCTGCCCATCTGGAGCACCGCTCCATTGTTCAGCAACCAAGCTCTTCTTAGCACCTGAGACAGAGGCCATT
Organism: Saccopteryx leptura; assembly: GCF_036850995.1. NCBI lineage: Eukaryota > Metazoa > Chordata > Mammalia > Chiroptera > Emballonuridae > Saccopteryx > Saccopteryx leptura. Next base: position 289,577,953 of record NC_089505.1, on the reverse strand, counting down.
GGAGCCATCCTCAGCACCCAGGGTCAACCTGTTTCAATTGAGCCATGGCTGCAGGAGGGGGAGAGAGAGAGAATAAAGTGAGGGGGGAGGGGGAGAAGTGAGAAGTACAATAGATGGGCACTTCTCTTGTGTTCCCTGACTGAGAATCGAACCTGGAACATCCACATGCCAGACCAATGCTCTACCATTGAACCAACTGGCCAGAGCTGCCATATTATCTCTTGAATTAACTTTACTCGCTGTTTTACTATTATGGACACTCAGAAGCTTCTGGGCTAAGAGCACACTTGTAAGTCTCTTTGTAAACATCATTTTTATTTTATATGAAAAAAAACTTAGGAGTAGAATTGCTAGGTCAAGGGTAGGTTTGGGTTTACAATAAACCACCAGGGCTTCTTCCAAAGTGGCTTGTATAAGAGCTCTGGCTGCTCCAAATGTTCATCAACATTTGATGTCAGTCATTGAATTTTAGTTTTTCTAGATGTGTTCTGTTGAATTAACTTGCTTCTTATTTTTGTTGTGTTTTTAAAACTACTAAACTACAAACTACATAAATCTACACCTCTTATTTTGGGTTTATGAAAAGCAGACAAAATTTGTTTGGGGTTTTTTTTTTTTGGTATTTTTCCAAAGTTAGAAGTGGGGAGGCAGACTCCCACATGCGCCTGACCAGGATCCACCCGGCATGCCCACCAGGGGGCAATGCTCTGCCCATCTGGGGCATTGCTCCACTGTGGCTGGAGTCACTCTAGCGCCTGAGGCGGAAGCCATGGAGCCATCCTTAACAACCAGGCCAACTCTGCTCTACTGAAATAAATATGTAATTCTCTTCATGTTATTAGAAAAATAAAAGTACTTCTCCTGTAATGCAATATATACATACTGCAAAACTGTGGATTTAAAAATGATAAGGTATATGAGAAAAAGCGGAATGAAACAAATCTCAAAACCTATACAGCCTTGTAAACAGAAAACTAACAAAACAACAGCAATACCAATAAAAGTAAACACAACGAGATCTGCACAGGCATGTGCGCCAACAGTCTCGCACCTTCAGCCTCGAATCCTGAGATACCTTTTTTCCTTCTTCACAATAAAGGTATTTAACTTCCTAGATAAATGTTTCATCGAAGCTAAACATCAGCTCTAGGGTATCCCCAACTCCATCAATCAGTTTTTTAGCCCAGGTAGGGTAAGGGGGGGATGTGTTCACTGCTTTTTCACCCGTACTCACAGCTTCAGCTGTAACACGGAGGAAAGTGAAAGCAAGGCAGTTGATGAATCCTCCAAGCCAGCCATTTCTAGTTCTGTAGGATTTTCAGCTTCTTTCTTAGAACACTCATACTTTCTCTTTAACTGTGATCCCTTCTTTGCTCAGTCCAGAACATTAATATGCTGTGGAAACTACATAGGAATCAACAACATGATTTCCATTTGATATCAACACCATTCACTATCTGTGGTGTATGAGCTAACATGTTAAAAAACACACACACACAACCCACATATAAGAAAACAAACTATGGGAAAAGCCCATTTTCAAAAAGGAACTCAAAACTCATTAAATTTAACTCTTGCTGCATAAAACTTTGTTCCAAGTCTCATGTTTTCTGGCCATTTTATCAGTAGTTTCTATTTCTTTGGTGGCCTCTTCGTCATCTCTACAAACAAAAACTCAACTGTCCTCTAGTTGGAGATAAGTTTCTTTGACTTTTCCAAATTTGACATGTATGAAACCACAGAATCTGAAGCAAGTGAAAAGCAAAAATTAAGTTGGAAGTTCAAAGGTCTAAGAATCATGGCATAAGGTAATTTTTAGAATCCTAGATAGTATTCTTAAAGTCAAAAATTAGAATTTTTATATTATTCTTCAACATCTTAAACTGTTACTCCAATATTAAAGTCTCATTACAGTACTCAGATACAAGTAAATAAAACATGACTTGAGCTAGTACTCCACATAAGGGCTACCCATTGGTCAATGTTCTACATTGATACTTCTTTGTATAAATTCTCTTCCCCATCTTGACATTACTTCACTTAATAGTAGCATTCCAGAATTTGATCAATTCTTAGGCTGGCCTCCAGGAAGTACCTGTGTAAAGAGCTACACATACATCAATACAAGACCATCCTCACAGTACCACTGTGCTGTCTTCACCATCCTCATCCTCGGTTATAGCTCTGGAGGGCATGCTAATACTTGCAGGACATTCAGTACCAGAATATATCTGGACAGCCTCATGTAATTTGAAAATGCATATTCGGGGGGAAAATGCATACTGTGCTTTCTCTGTTAGAATAAATTGAAGCACAGAAATATTTTTAATATCCTAAAAGCTGATACTATTACTTATGATGAACGAAACATAATGTATAGAGGCTAATTTTCACAGAAACAGTCAGCCAATGTGCACACAAATTTGGGGAGAACATCTCCTCAGAGGTTGCTAAAAATAACTCTCCAGTATTATGGACGCCAGCGTTTGTGCCAAAGTGGAGAATCACTAAAAAAAGTATAAAGTATTGTTTAAAAGTATGAATTCAGATAAATATGAAGTCTTAACTTTAAATGTAAAATGGGGTGTGTGTTTGTTTTTGGTTCTTTTGTGAGTCAAAGTATCACAGGTTGGAAGGGTTTGTTCCTTTTATAATTTTTTTTTAATTTTAATTTTATTTTATGTATTCATTTTTAGAGAGGAGAGAGACAGAGAGGGAGAGAGAGGAGAGACAGAGGGGGGGAGGAGCTGGAAGCATCAACTCCCATATGTGCCTTAACCAGGCAAGCCCAGGGTTTCGAACTGGTGACCTCAGCATTTCCAGGTCGACGCTTTATCCACTGCACCACTACAGGTCAGGTCCTCTTTTATAATTTTTTATGTTTAAATCATTTCAGCCTTATTGAAAGGTTATAAAAAAAATTTTTTTTAATGTTTTAATAGCTAATTTTTAAAAATTGATTGATTAATTGATTGATTGATTTTAGTGAAAGAAGGGAGAGAGACAAGAAAATCAATCTGCTCTTGTATGTGTCCTGACTGGGGATCGAACCGGCAACCTCTGAGCTTCAGGACAAGGCTCTAACAAACTGAGCAATCCGGCCAGGGCATAAAAGATCATTTTTAAAATTCCATTTACCATTAACTCAGATTCTTCAAATATCAACACTACAGTACAGATGCCCCTTTACCTTTAAACACTTCATTTCTTAAAAACCAGGACATTCTCTTTGATACAAATAACAAAATCAGGAAATTAACATTCGTTGACAGAATACTACTATCTAGTCTACAAGCTTTCTTCAGATTTTTCCAATTATCTCAATAATGTCCTTTATACCAAAAGAAAATCCTGGACCCTGGGTTATATTCAGTTTTTATGTCTCTTTGGACCCCTGTAATGTGGAACAGTTCCTTAGTCTTTTTTGGTCTTTCATGATATTGATACTTTTAAAGCATACAGGCGGCTGGTTATATCACAGAAATCCCTGCCCTTGGGAAGATGAGTCTCGGGAGTTCCACAGTGATCGTGGGTCCTTCTCAGGGAATCCTACCGGGAGGCAGGGGTAGCAGCCTGTCCCCTTACTGGTGACAGGGATCTCATCACTTGGTTAAAGTGGTATCTGACAGGTTTCTGCACTGCAGAGTTAGGCTCCCTTTGTAATTAATAAATACTGTATGGATACTTTCAGACTATATCAATAGCCTTTTTCCATTAATCTTTTTACCCATTAAGATTTTTTTTAATTCCCTGCTTTCCAGAACTTTCCAAGTGTCTCACTGAGGTTCCTTTTTTATCTCATCTCTACCTGAAAAACCCGGAAGCTACAGCCAGAGTCCACTCTGCTCCAAGTCCTGTGAGGCATGACCCCACAAATGTAAAGGAAACCAACTCCATTCCCTGTGGAGACGGCTGTGGACCCCGGGGGAATCGGAGCTGGCACTGGGAACGGTACAGCTCAGCTGCTCTTCATATTCAGGAAGCAACGATCAGTACTGTACAGAGTTTTATATCAAAATGCCTGTATTTCGTGGTTTGATGAACTCATTAGAGAGAGTAATATATGTCCAATAGCAATAATATGATATAAACACTTCATGAACATTTTTCTTTAAATTTTTAATATTTTAAAATAGTTCAAAAATTTTTTTCAGAAAATACTCTCCTCCTCCCCCCTCAAAAAAGAGTTCTCAGGTGAATTTTTCGTCTCTCTCTTTTTCACCCCCCAACTCCCCAACCCTGACTTAAGCTCTGCTGTCTCCCCTCCTCAGGACCTGTATGCCTAGACTGAAGCAACCTGGTGAAATCTGACAAATGATGGAGGGGCGGATGAGCGCTGCTCTGGTCCTAGATTCTGTGACACTGTCCTTACCTGCTGTGGAAAACAGGTGCGGACTGAGTGCTCTGTGTAACCAAAAGATGGCCCTTCAAAGACCGCTGTTGGGAGCTTCAGAACTTCCTTCAGAAACTGGTCAAACTTGCTAAATATCATTAAGCCATTGGAATCTGACATCTGGGAGAAAATATCTATGAGAACAAAACCAAATAAAGTCAAACTATAAAGAAATACCAACCTTTTATAAATAACTATGTCATTTGTATACCAGTCAAAAAGGCATCATTAAAAAGTATCATAGTTATGATTTTTAATCAACATGGACTCTTGTTCTTTATTAACTTTGTGTGGTTACATTTTTGATGAAGCCCCTCTCTCCCACCCACTTAATATTCATCTGAAACATCAAATCCAATAACCACTCATGTATGTCTACCTACCTGTTCTTTTTGAGTGTACAGAATTTGATGATGGATTATTTACTTATTTATATCTCAGTTTGTTCAAAGAAGAATTTGTAGCAGCATACCTTTATCTCTTAACACTTACATATGTGTTTATATAAGACAGATGTGGGCCCTGGCCGGTTGGCTCAGCGGTGGAGCGTTGGCCTGGCATGCGGGGGACCCAGGTTCGATTCCCGGCCAGGGCACATAGGAGAAGTGCCCATTTGCTTCTCCCCCCCCCATCCTTCCTCTCTGTCTCTCTCTTCCCCTCCTGCAGCCAAGGCTCCATTGGAGCAAAGATGGCCCGGGCGCTGGGGATGGCTCCTTGGCCTCTGCCCCAGGCGCTAGAGTGGCTCTGGTCACAGCAGAGCGACGCCCCGGAGGGGCAGAGCATCGCCCCCTGGTGGGCAGAGCGTCGCCCCTGGTGGGCGTGCCGGGTGGATCCCGGTCGGGCGCATGCAGGAGTCTGTCTGTCTCTCCCCGTTTCCAGCTTTAGAAAAATACAAAAAAAAAAAGAGACAGATGTGTATTTGGGTGTATGACTGTATTAGCATATTGGTGATAGGGAATGAAAGATTTGTATATACATATACTAATGATGCAATGGATTCCTGTGATGGAATAAACTGGAAGGAAGCACACAGCATGTTAAAAATATTCCATCTAGTGAGTACCAAAGTGGAATAAAAAGAACTCATGTAAACTCTTCTATCACAAGATACTTTGATACTGTAAGATCCTATTTTTATATAAACTCTAATCCTGCAGATGGGAAAGAAATCTCCAATAACACTACTATTCTTTATCTTCATGGAGAAAGTTTCCTATCTCCAATTACTTATTCCTCTCTTCTCATCCATAGTTGGGGAGAAAAAGAAAAATAACTATGAGCTCAAAAATCATTTGACAAAGAAATATGACCTACGCTTTTTTTCAAACTATTAAGCTTCCTTATAATCAAATTGGTGAGTTGAACAGGCACACACAAAAAAATCATTTCCTGAGACCTTTGCAAACATAGCATTTTGAAAATTTACATTCTGTATAATCATAATGAACAGGTATGTTACGTAACAGATTTATGTACTGTACATATATACACATTACTCTTTAGGCTCAATTTGAGGAAACTGTTCCAAAGCACTAGGGGTAGGGAAAAAAACATCCAAAATACATTAATCAAAGAATGATAAAATGTTAGATTATTGATTACTTATTCCACAGGGTAACTTTTTTTTTTTTTTTACAGAGACAGAGAGAGAGTCAGTGAGAGGGATAGACAGGGACAGACAGACAGGAATGGAGAGATGAGAAGCATCAATCATTAGTTTTTCGTTGCGACACCGTAGTTGTTCATTGATTGCTTTCTCATATGTGCCTTGACCATGGGGCTACAGCAGACCGAGTAACCCCTTGCTCGAGCCAGCGACCTTGGGTCCAAGCTGGTGAGCTTTGCTCAAACCAGATGAGCCCGCGCTCAAGCTGGTGACCTCGGGGTCTCAAACCTGGGTCCTCCACATCCCAGTCTGATGCTCTATCCACTGCGCCACCGCCTGGTCAGGCTCAGGCCACAGGGTAACTTTTAAGGCATTTGAAAACAGGAAATTATCAAAAGAACAAACATCTGCAGTATACCCTCTCATGGCAGCTGCTAGTTTGTAGTTAGAAAGTATTAAATACAATGCAGGTAGGAAATATGCTAAAAGAAGTACAGTCCTAGTGGAAAGTAAAGTCAATTCGTTAACACATACCGTGTATTCCAAATTCTTACTATGCAGTCCAAGTTCCAAACACTCTTCCAGGTGTTTGAAACACAACAAACCAGTATGACACATGGTCATTATGCCCCAAGGAACTTTCAGTGTAGCTAGAAAACTTGTTGTATGTGAAGCAAAACAGAACTAAGTGCTAAGCTGACTCAACAGAGCAGAAAGAAGAGAGGCATAAAGGTCTTTGTTAAACCTCACCATTTGCCATGTGCTGCAACAGGTAACTATACCAGCTCTATAAACACACATATGTATAACTTCACAATCACAAAAAACATATGTGTATACACCCACACCAACAAACCAGAACCTAACTCATTCAGAGAAATAAAAAAGAGTGGTTGGACAGTGAAATGACTAACCACCCCTCTCAATCAAGTATTATTTTCAATTACACATATGTCAGATTCATAGTAGTAAAAAAACCTTTAATTAAAAAAAAACCACAGAGAAACGCCTAACTGGTGGTGGCACAGTGGATAGAGCATTAATCTGAGATGCTTAAGTTCCAGGTTCAAAACGCCAAGGTCACCGGCTAGAGCCCAGGCTCATCTGGCTTGAGTGCACGCTTGCGAGCTTGAGTGTGGGATCACTGGCTTGAGTGCAGGACCCATATACTCCCAAAGGTCGCTGGCTTGAGCCCAAGCTCACTGGCTTGAACAAGAGGCCACTGGCTCGGCTTGGGCACTTTCCATCCAGGCACATATGAGAAGCAATCAATGAACAACTAAAGTGACGCAACTACAGGTTGATGCTTCTCATCTTCCTCCCTTTCTGTCTATCTCAAAAAAACAAACAAAACAAAACTTAATAGGCCCATATTACAATAGTTAGAGAATATGAAACATGTTTGCTTGTGGTTTTTTTTATAAGAGAAATACTGCTAAACCCCCAAACTGAATGTATAGTTAAGTAATTACTCCAAAGTAATTTTTTTCTTGTGTTACTGGTTTTAAAAAAGTGTTTTTTAGATTAGTTTTATCTATAAGAAAAATACTGAAAAATGACTGCTCAGTTTTTAAATCTTAAAATATAATAATAACTCTAAGTTAGTATGATTTACTATATACAGATAAAAAAGATCTTACCAAAGAAAAGACAATAAAATTTAATTAAAATATCCAAAAACTTAAACTTGTCCTCTAAAGCCCTAAACCCTTCTGGCATTAGGGACTAAATTACTTTCCAGATTACAGGTTAATTTCCCCAGTAATTCTCTATTTATACACATCCGAAAAAGGTACCCTAATACTCTATTAGTTGTTTCCAGATAAAAATATCAGTTTTCTCCCTTATGAAAAACCCACAATTGATTCTGGCCGGTTGGCTCAGTGGTAGAGTGTCAGCCCAGTGTACAGAAGTCCCAGATTTGAGTCCCAGTCAGGGCACAGAGGAGAAGCAATCATCTGCTTCTCCATCCTCTACCCCTTCTCTCTTTCTATCCCTCCCACAGCCATGGCTCGAAATGTTTGAGCAAGTTGGCCTGGCCCTGGGTGCTGAGGATGGCTTCATGGCCTCACTTTGGGAGCTAAAAATAGCTTGGTTGCCAAGCAACAGAGCACTGACCCCAGATGGGCAGAGCATCGCCCTGTAAGGGGCTTGCCAGGTAGTTCCTGGTTGGGGTGCATGCGGGAGTCTGTCTGTCTCCCTGCCTCTCACTTAATTTAAAAAAAAAAAAGAAGAAAAATCCACAATCAAGTCCTTAAACGTACATGTATACTCATTTTTTAAAATTAATTTATTTTTTTTACAGAGACAGAGAGAGAGTCAGAGAGAGGGATAGACAGGGACAGACAGACAGGAACGGAGAGATGAGAAGCATCAATCATTAGTTTTTCGTTGCGCATTGCAACATCTTAGTAGTTCATTGATTGCCTTCTCATACGTGCCTTGACCGCGGGCCTTCAGCAGACCGAATAACCCCTTGCTCGAGCCAGCAACCTTGGGTCCAAGCTGGTGAGCTTTTGCTTAAACCAGATGAGCCCTCGCTCAAGTTGGCGACCTCGGGGCCTCGAACCTGAGTTCTCTGCATCCCAGTCCGACGCTCTATCCATTGCGCCACTGCCCAGTCAGGCCATGTTTACTCATTTTAAAAAACATTCTGTCCTCTGTGTAATAGCAAAATAATGCAACTATTCTACCATTATCATGTACATTACCATTTTCTTTTCTGGTGATAATAACCCTGGTTTTACTCATTGTATCTATACATCTGTCCACTCCACTTTGGTCCCCCACATGATCAACCACACATACACTTTTGCAAGATGTCAGTGCTGTTTATAATAAAGACTCAAGTCTACAAATGAAAAGCCATTTTCTTTCATATGCTAGTTTTCCTTGGCAAATGTGTCTCATCTCCTGTCATTATTCTATCAAATAAGCAACTTAACCCACAAAAACAAGTATACACATTTGCATGTTTATAAATACCTATGTGTCACTAAATCCATACTTTGTGCACATACTTTATTCTCAAACTCACGAATGCCCTGACATCATTCATCAAGCCAGAGAGAGGCTGGAGGATGGGAGTCAGCCAGACTACCTCGACAAGTCTCCAGGCCTCCCTTGGCTTTTGTTTGTTTTTCTTTTTCTTACTCTTAAAATGCAGATTTAGGACTTATCTCTTATTTGCTTCTAATTCTAAAACATTTTGGTTATATGAGAAATGTAAACATGGGCATCATTCAAATTAAAGTTACTTGCATCTAATCAGGAGAAGGAATGGTTAACCGAAAGCAGCTAGGATAAATATGCAGTGACAGTTGGTTAAAAGACGAGAGCAGAGGGATAAATTTTGCAGGTAAACAGTCTGTTTATAACTTCAAAGGCTGCCCCCGCCCGCAATAGTCTGTTAATGAAAAATCCGGAAGCAAACGACTAAAATGTCAGAGCTACCAGTTCTGGGTAAAAATAGAAAGAATCTCAAGTTATCTTTTCTCTAGCTACTCAAAGTGCCATCCATAAAAAATATATGAAAACATAAGTAGTAGAAGCTATTATTATTAGAAAACTATGTTAACGCTACAACCCAGAGAAAAGACCTATTGGTATATTTCATTCTTTCTCTAATGCTCAAAATTATTACACTTAAGCATTTTGATCTAAATCCAATCATGTGGGTATCCCTAAACATAACCGAGTTCTCACTTTCAGACACTAAAGCTATTTCAAGTTTCATATATTATAAAAAGTACTGCAATAAATATACATAAAATTTGTGGTATACCTCTGACTAATTTAATTACTCGACATATACTCAAGAAGTAAGCTGAGTCAATGGATATAAATACTCTTACAACCTTCCTGATAAGTCTAACAGTATGTATAGACTGACTCTTCAAAATAGTAGCAGCCATTTCTTAAAGAATTAAAAATAAATTCTATGAATTATATGCTCCTATCTTTTAGTGTAAGACAGGATGGGGCTTGAATATGAGATTAAGTTTCTTATAAAACAAACAGCAGAATAACACAAAGTAAATAAATCACATGCTTAAATTGACAGTTAAGTACAATTTAATAATAATGGGCTTTATTGTCTGTAAATTTTGTTCTCTGAGCTATTTTTTGGGTTTCTGACATTATTGAGTTTTGATCACGCTTATAGTTAAAATCTATACTCTGATTATAAATCTCTGATACTGTATTTAGAATTCCAACCTAAGTTACCTTTGAATCTAGAATGCAGTCCCTTATGGCCAGGAGAGTGAGCCATTTCTATAAATAAATGATACTTGGAACAGAAAGTCTCTTAAGAGAGATTTTAAAAATCTAAGAAATGTTTCAAACTAAAAGCACAAATATTGTCAAAGTCATTTCAAAGGCTATCTTGACACTAAAACAAGCAAACAAAAATATCAAAAAAGGAGAGGGGCCAAAATTATAGGAAAAAATATAAAAGAAAATGTAAAAGACAGAAAGATCAAAATACAAGAAAGAAAAGCAGAAACACTAAGGCATATTCCATAAATCAGAAAACCTCATTTAAAAATTTTTTTTTAAACAAGGGACACATTTTCATTGAGAAGAACTTTTATTTATTTATTTATTTTAGATTTTATTTATTTATTTTAGAGAGAGGAGACACAGAAAGAGAGACAGAGAGAGAAGGGGGGGAGGAGCAGAAAGCATCAACTCCCATATGTGCCTTGACCAGGGAAGCCCGGGGTTTCGAACCAGCGACCTCAGCATTCCAGGTCGATGCTTTTACCCACTGCTCCACCGCAGGTCAGGCCAGAAAACCTCATTTAAAAGGAACATTAACAGAGGTAACAGCAGAGAGCACTGTCAGCAGCAGGACAATGGAGAAACTAAGAACAACAAAGTAATAGAGTAAGTAGGTAGAAGAAAGTGAATAAACAGACAAATATTATTTGATGTTACACTGCAGTGTTATATCTCAAATTTGTCTACACCATTATGCAGCCACTTCAACTAAGTAGGACATGGCTGAGGACTAGAAGGAGAAAAAAGGTTCTGCCAATAGCCAAAACTGCCAACATACTATATAAGCCGAAGTACTTTTCACAAGATATATGAGTAATCAGTTATGTCCTTACTTTAAATAGAATGCTAAGAGCATATAGGCCCCAGGCACTGAGGATGGCTCCATGGAACCTCTACCTCAGGTTCTAAAAATAGCTTGGTTTTGAGCAGCCCCAGAGGGGCACAGTATCTGCCCCAGATGGGGTTGCCGGGTGGATCCTGGTCGGGGCACATGCAAGAGTCTATCTCTCTATCTCTTCTCCTCTCACTTAAAAAAAAAAGAAAGAAAAAAAGAATTAAGAAAATAGTAGCCCTGGCCGGTTGGCTCAGTGGTAGAGCGTCGGCCTGGCTGCAGGAGTCCCGGGTTCAATTCCCAGCCAGGGCACACAGGAGAGGCACCCATTTGCTTCTCCACCCCTCCCCCTCTCCTTCCTCTCTGTCTCTCTCTTCCCCTCCCGCAGTGAGGCTCCATTGGAGCAAAGATGGCCCGGGCGCTGGGGATGGCTCTGTGGCCTCTGCCTCAGGTGCTAGAATGGCTCTGGACGCAACAGAGCGATGCCCCAGAGGGGCAAAGCATCGCCCCCTGGTGGGCATACCAGGTGGATCCCGGTCGGGCGCATGCAGGAGTCTGTCTGACTGCCTCCCCGTTTCCAGCTTCGGAAAAATGAGAAGAAAAAAAAAGAAAGAAAATAGTAAGAAATTTCATCCCCCAAAAGTAATATTACCATGTGAAAAAAACTCAGAGGAGCATTTAAATAAAATTATAATTTCATTACCAAAAATGTCTTACATTGTAGTTGATTTTGAAATGAAGACAAACCAGATTACGGTTTGACCAAACACATTATCTAAGATCATTTTTTAAAAGAGTATCAAAATCTATTTCTAATGAGCCATCTAACTTTCCAATTTTCAGTGTAATGGTAACATATAAGAAAAAGAAAAAACAGAAGCTTGTGCTTGAATCTGATCAAGTCTCTGTATCTTTCAGTTAAATCAAAAACTGTAGGGACAGAAGATCATGGAAACCCAATCTGTTGTGGACCATAAATGGCAAAAAGCCATTGTAGATTCGAGGCATTAAAAGGCTAAATTCTCCCCCCTCTACCTCCATATCGGCTATGATGCTGAGTATCTGCACCCACTTCACTTGCTTCCTTAAGTTGCTGGAAGCAATTTACATGCCCTTCCTCTTACTCTTTGTTTGTTCAGATGTTGGTTGATTTCACTTATGCATGGTGGGGGGATTCCTGTTTATGCCTTGGGAGAGTTCCTGCTTTAGCCTCAGACGTGTAACTTTGTATCAAGGACTTCCTTGATTTGCATATGGCTATATAATAAAGCAAATTGGGGCTATGGGCACTCGGATATTGCCATCAGCATTGAAGAGTCCTCCCGATCCCATCTTTTTTTCTTAATAAGTCTGTTTTCTTAATTCCGCACCGTTCTCACTCAAAACCCAGAATTAGGAGCCGCGCTGGTCTGCAGCAAGCGGCGCCCAAACACAAGACTTGTGTACGAGAAAACTAAACTGAAGGCAGGTGACGGAACTCCCCAAGTGAAGTGTGCACAGTGAGTAAAGAAAGTTTTGGGGGAGAGTATAATCGAGAGTAAAAAATTATGGGACAGTTAGGGTAAAAAATAAGGGACTTTTTTGTAGAAATGTTTCTGTATGAGGACAGATCGTTGTCTGAAGAGTATCAGGGTGAGCTGGAAACAGAGGGATGTGAATACGAGGATAACTTGGAGTCTGAGGATGACAGGGGGGATAAAAAATCCGTGCTATGGCTGCCTTAGCCACGGGGCCTCCACTGCCCCGGCTCCTTCCTACGTTCAACCCTCTGCTCCTCCATTCCCTTACCGGGCTGATTCCGGAGTCTATAGCTCAAAATCTGGGAAATCCCCTCTCCAACAATCTACAGACCAGGCTCGAAATATAGGGGAAACAATAAATGGCTTTACCTGTCTTCCTGTTGTAGGAAGACAGGATGATACAGGGAGACTAGTGCGAGAACATGAACCTGTACCTTTTAAAACTCTGAAAGAGCTTAAACTTGCTGTGTTCAGTATGGGCCTACTGCCCCTTTTTCACTTGGTTTATTAGATACTATTAGTGCAAAGGCTCTTCCCCCAAATAACTGGAAGGCGATTGCTCGTGCTTGTCTCTCTGGGGTGATTATTTGCTGTGGAAGTCAGACTTTCATGAAAGGCTGTTGAGGGTAGGGGAGAAATCTTAGCATAGTCAACCTGAGCCACCGGTTACAGCGACTATAGAATTTGAGAATGGATAGGAGACTCAGGTATTAGGAAAGTTACAGCTTTTCCAGTTATGGTCTGATTTTCTTTAATGTTTTAACTACAATCTTCTGAACTATCATTTTGTTTCTTTCTTATTCTTTGCCTGGAAATTGAGGCAGGGGACCTGTGTTAGATCTGACTATAGAAAATATCACAGCAGCTGCCAAAAGCAAATTTTCTCAGGGAGATTTTGTTTAGTCCCATCCTTCAGGCCCTCTGTCAGAAAATGCCCTGACTAAAATCAGGCAGGAATCTTTCTAATCTGGTTGTGCTCTGAAATCCTGGGTTTCTCTCTGGTTTGTCTGGTTCGTCTAATTCTTGTTTCTGTTCAGTCTTTATTTAATGCTGTCTAAAATGTGTCTGTTTTTAAGGCCTAAATTAAGTTCTTTTTTTATGCATGCAAAAATTTGAAATGCTGGCTCTGATATTTAGAAAAAATGATTTTAGAACTTGTAATGAGTGCTCATTTAAATTTAAATAGAATAGAATGTAGATCCTTAAGATTTACTAATTTGGTTAGTGCATTGTGAGGTGTGTTCAGAGTTAGGAGCCATATAGCAATTCAAGTATTAGGATTAATCAAAGTTATATGTTATGTTTGTGCTTTTTGTGTGTAAATTGTCTTGTTTATTTGTAAGGTTATACTCAGGTAGGAAAAACAAAAGAATTGGGCAAAATTAAGCAGAGCCCTAATAAGTCATTTCAAGAATTTGTCTCAAGCTGCTTCAGGCAGTTAGAAGAATAGTATTAAAATGCTAATTCCGCTTCTCAGGCCAAACCCTGCAAAAGGGGCCCCAAGGAAATTGGTGATCTGGCTTCACTGATTTTGGCTATTGGATTCAAAAAATAGGTCAGGAACGCCCTGAAATAAAACTAACAATACTAGGGCATAAATTTAAAGGGCTTTTAGATACTGGAGCTGATGTATCTGTTGTTGCTAAGCTACATTGGCTCCTCCCTGGCCCACTCATGCAGCAGCCACAGAAGTACAAGGTATATATAGGTCAGAGTAAATCCCCTCAACAAAGCTCTAGTTTTTTGCAATGGAAAGATAAAGAAGGTCATTCTGGACTTTTTCAGCCTTATGTGCTCCCTGGATTGCCAGTTAATTTGTGGCGTAGAGATGTTTTGAAAAATATGGGAGCGTTGCTTGTCAGTCCTGATAGTTTAGTCAGCACTCAAATGCTTGATCAGGGATTTTTGCCCACTAAGGGACTAGGGAAAGAACAGCGGGGAATTCTCACCCCCATAGAAGTAGCACCCAATAACAGAAGGCGTGGATTAGGATATCAAAATTTAGCATAGGGCCTTGGTAGCTCCTGCTACCCCAATAATGCATTGTGCAGACCCAAATACTTGGAAATCAGATAATCCTGTATGGGTAGACCAATGGCCTCTTTCTCAGGAGAAACTTAAGGCAGCTGCTCGATTGGTACAATAGCAGCTACAGCTTGGGCACATTGTACCTTCTAATAGCCCATGGAATACACCTATATTTGTCATTAAAAAGAAATCAGGAAACTGGAGATTATGACAAGATTTGAGAGCAATAAATAAGACTATGGAAATTATGGGTCCTCTCCAGCAGGACTCCCTTCTCCTACTTCCATTCTATGGAATTTTCACCTTGTAATTATTGACTTGAAGGATTGATTTTTTACTATTCCTTTAAGCCCTCATGATTGCAAGCGTTTTGCATTCAGTGTTCCTTCACTTAATTTCCAGGATCCAATGGAGCGATACCAGTGGAGAGTTTTGCCTCAAAAGTATGGCTAACAGTCCTACCTTGTGCCAAAAATATGTTGCTCAAGCTATCTCTCCAATACGAAGGCAGAACCCTAAGGCGTACATAATTCATTATATGGGTGATATTCTTATTGCTCATCCAGATAAAGACACTGTGTTGACCATTTTGCAACAACTAGAATATTCTTCGAAAAAATCAGGACTTTATATAGCTCCTGAAAAGGTACAGCAATCTTTACCTTTATCTTATTTAGGACAAATTATTGAGGGACAACAAATTCGTCCATAAAAATTAGAAATCAGGACAGATCATTTGCAAATTTTAAACAATTTCCATAAATTATTAAGAGATATTAATTGGCTTAGACCCTCCTTGAAATTAACTACCGGAAAACTGAAGCTATTTTTTTATACTCTTAGAGGTTTGGCTGAACCAGCTTCTCCTCAGCTACTTACAGCTGCAGGACAATAAGCTTTAAAGCTTGTACAAGCACAACTAAAATGCATAAATTCTGAAGAATGAATTGCCTAATTTGTC
Source organism: Saccopteryx leptura (assembly GCF_036850995.1). Lineage (NCBI taxonomy): Eukaryota > Metazoa > Chordata > Mammalia > Chiroptera > Emballonuridae > Saccopteryx > Saccopteryx leptura. The sequence continues at coordinate 289,562,329 of NC_089505.1, read as the reverse complement.
CCTCGAGTTATACTCCATCCAACGTGACTATTGTGGCAAGCTTCAGGTCCTATTGAATGGATTCATTTGGCTGTTACTCCTAAGAAAGTTTTATCTCCATATTTTGATCTTGTCACCTCCTTGATTATCAAGGGGCGTAGGCGACTCTTACATCTTATAAGTTTTGAGCTTCAAATTATTGTTGTTCCTTTTTCAAAGGATCAACAACAATGGCTCTGGGAAACTTCCACTAAATGGCAAAATGCTTTTGCAAATTTTACAGGCCAAATTCTCACTTCCCAGCTGATAAAATAGTTCAATTTTCATTAATTACTACATTTGTTTTTCCTAAAACAATTGTTAATGAGCCCATTCCTGAAGCACCTCCAATCTTTACTAATGGGTCGATGGACAACTTTTTTTACTGAAACAGTCGCTTTAAAAAGAGCTCAAAGACTAGAATTACATGCCATTATCATGGCTTTTCAGCATTTGCCACATTCCTCCTTTAGTCTGTATACAGACAGCAAATATTTACTTATGGTTGTTTCCACTATAGAGACTGCTGTCTTAGGGACAACTACTGATGAGGAACTATTGCAGCAATTTCTTTTTCTTCAAAGACTTGTACGTCAACATAGAACTCCATGTTTTATAGGACATATTCGAGCTCACTCCATGCTCCCTGGAGCTTTGGCACAAGGGAATGCCCTTGTTGATCAAACTACCCAAAAGAAAATTATTGGAGCAACCACGACAGTCAAGCAATCCTGTCTCATACTATTCATCAGCAGAACGCTGTAGTCATGCGTAAACAGTTTCAGCTTTCTCAGGAAGCAGCATGGCAGATTGTTAAATCCTGTCCAAGGGGTCCTATACTACAATCTGTCCCTTCATTTGGAGTTAACTCTCGAGGACTCCTACCAGGACAACTTTGGCAAATGGATGTTACTCATATACCTTCATTTGGCAAACAGTTCTTTGTCTACGTTACAATGGATACTTATTCTGGATTTATACTAGCCTCTGCCAGAACAGGAGAGGCTGCTAAGCATGTTATAGCTCACTGTTTGTATGATTGGACTTCCTAAACTGATTTAAACTGACAATACTCCTACATATGTAGGAAAAGCATTTACTATATTTTGTCAAACCTTTCAAATTATGGGTATTTCTTACAATCTTTAAAGTCAAGGTATTGTTAAAGTGTACCCAGCAAATATTTAAGGTCAATTTAAAAAAATATAAAAGGTGAAGTCATATCCTGGAACTTCTGCAATTCTACCTTGTCTTTAAAAAATTTCTTTTGAATGCTGATGTACAGGAGACGCCAAACCTCTTTCTCCTGCAAACTTCTACCCTCTTTTATTTGATCTAGCTAATAACACTGTTTTGTATTTTTCCAAATACCTCCAAATAAACAAAAAAAGTTTATATAGGCAGATGGGGATCCTCAAACCCCTCAGCAAGATCTTCTCGGCATAGCTTTTAAGGTCTATAATGACCAAGAGGCAGAAAAAGCCCAAAAGAGATCAGGTAAAATACCAGCTCTTGGTATACGCCCTTAAAGGCTCCAACTCCCCGAAGGGGCCTCATAGGACTCCATCTGGGCCCTGCTTGGATAGTGGAAAGGAAGGTCATTGAGCTAAAGCCTGCCAGGCTTCTCGGCCCCCACCAGGACATGCCTTTGCTGTGGGAAAAAGGGACACTGGAAGGTAGGCTTCCCCCTCGCTCCTCTAAGGAGAGCTCCTCAGTCTCTTCCAGCCCTGCTCCAGCCACCTGTGAACTAACCTTGCCCAGCCTACTGGGACTTGCCACTAAAGGCTAAAGGTGCCCAGGGCCATCGGCCCCATCTTAATGTGGACAAGCCTAGGATATTTCTTACAAGTAGCAAGTAAACTGATCTCATTTCTTACGGACAGAAGGGCCACTTAGTATGTCTTGCCTGAATATTTGGGTTTTTACTCATCCCTCGAAGATCTCTATTGTGGGTGTTGATCGTCCTATTTTCTGCTGCTTTGTTTAATATATAGTGTTTCCTTTATTCCTCCTGCCTCAGTGCCCCATACATATTTTAGGCTGGGACCTACTCCTAATTTAGAGCTCTTTTTCTCCTTTTTGCCAACTTCTGTTACAAATTTACCTCTGCCACCTAGCTTAGTGTATCCTAAGGTTCTCCTCACCACTCTATGGCTGTAAAGCATCCAGGGAAAGGCCCCTTGGGTTCATCTCTCCAGTTTTAAAGAAAACGAAAAAAAAAAAAAAAGGAAAGAAAACAGAAGCTCCATCTCCACACATGCTGCAGATGGCTTTTCCAGTCTACCTGAATCGTTACCAGCCAGAAGCAGCAGTCATTGGGACTTGGACACTAGATGCAAAGTGTAGAAATGTGACGACAATTCCAGAGCCATGCAGACTTTTCCTGGATGTGGACTTTTCCTGGACTCCTGCTCCTTGTGACAGCTCTTAATGGACTGAATTGGGGTTGGGTTGCATTTGCAGGGAATGCAGAATGATGATGTGTCAGCATGGACTTGGTGAACATGTTAAGGACATTCAAAACAGCAAAGATATTAGCTAAGAATATGCTTAAAGGCTTTAATCACTGTAATATATTAGAATACTTGTTTGGTTATCTGTTACATTGGCTATACTAATTTTGTGTTTGTTCTGTATTTTTTCAGTCTGCCTCCAAATTAGAATCAGGAAAACTAGGAAATCAGATGAGTGCAAATCTCAGCACACAAATTAAAAATCAAAAAGAAAAGGCCTGACCAGGCGGTGGTGCAGTGGATAGAGTGTCAGGCTGGGATGTGGAAAGACCCAGGTTTGAGACTCCAAGGTTGCCAGCTTGAGCACGGGTTCATCTGGTTTGAGCAAAAGCTCACCAGCTTGGACCCAAGGTCGCTGGCTCAAGCAAGGGGTTACTTGGTCTGCTGAAGGCCCGCGATCAAGGCACATATGAGAAAGTAATCAATGAACAACTAAGGTGTTGTAACGAAAAACTGAAGATTGATGCTTCTCATCTCTCTCCATTCCTGTCTGTCTGTCCGTCTCTATCTATCCCTCTCTTTGACTCTCTCTCTGTCTCTGTAAAAAAAGAAAAGAAAAAAGAAAAGGGGGATATGTTGTGGACCATAAATGGCAAAAAACCATTGTAGATTCGAGGCTCAGCAAAAGGCTAAGTTCTCCCCCCTCCACCTCCATATTGGCTATGATGCTGAGTATCTGCACCCACTTCACTTGCTTCCTTAAGTTGCTGGAAGCAATTTACATGCCCTTCCTCTTACTCTTTGTTTGTTCAGATGTTGGTTGATTTCACTTATGCATGGTAAGGGGATTCCTGTTTATGCCTTGGGAGAGTTCCTGCTTTAGCCTCAGACGTGTAAGTTTGTATCAAGGACTAACGTGATTTGCATATGGCTATATAATAAAGCAAAGTGGGGCTATGGGGCACTCAGATATTGCCATCAGCATTGAAGAGTCCTCCTGGTCCCATCTTTTTTTCTTAATAAGTCTGTGTTTTCTTTTTTTTTTTTTTTTGTATTTTTCTGAAGTTGGAAACGGGGAGAGACAGTCAGACAGACTCCCGCATGCACCTGACCGGGATCCACCCGGCATGCCCACCAGGGGGCGACGCTCTGCCCACCAGGGGGCAATGCTCTGCCCCTCCGGGGCGTCACTCTGTGGCAACCAGAGCCACTCTAGCGCCTGGGGCAGAGGCCAAGGAGCCATCCCCAGCGCCTGGGCCATCTTTGCTCCAATGGAGCCTCGGCTGCGGGAGGGGAAGAGAGAGACAGAGAGGAAGGAGAGGGGGAGGGGTGGAGAAGCAGATGGGCGCTTCTCCTGTGTGCCCTGGCCGGGAATCGAACCCAGGATTTCTGCACGCCAGGCCGACGCTCTACCACTGAGCCAACCGGCCAGGGCCAAGTCTGTTTTCTTAATTCCACACCGTTGTTCTCACTCAAAACCCAGAATTAGGAGCCGTGCTGGTCCGAGGCACCAATCATCAAAATCCACCAGTCTATGATAAATGCCACTGGACAGATGACGCAGTTTCTTAAAAAAATCAATTCACTGGGTATCTCAACATGTCATTAAAACCCATAGTTTCTATCTCCTGAAATTGCCAGTTTCTTCCTCTATGGGCACTTGTATATTATATTATGGCACTTTGATCACTCAGGACAGCCTGGAGTTGAAATCCCAGCTTCACCCCTCAGTTAACTCTTCTATAAAATGGAGAAAATGCCACCTGCTGCTCAAAGAAATTTTAAGGATTCAGTGAGAAAATATGTCAAACACCTACCACAATGCTTAGCATATCTTAGACCAGGGGTCTCAAACTCAACTCAGCATGTGGGCCGCAGAGCAAGATGCTAGAGAAATGAAAAATACAAGTAGGCCCCTAGGCTTACTTAATTTTATCCAAAATATTTTGAACTTCGTGGATTAGTCTGCGGGCCGCACAAAAGGCGGGCCGCATGCGGCCCGCGGGCTGCAAGTTTGAGACCCCTGTCTTAGACAGTAACTAAAGAGTAAATAAATGGAAACCATAAGCAGAAAAATTAAATAATTTTGAATTTACCTACTCTGACCTCGTCTAACCACTTTTTTATAGTATCTATGAACAGAAAAAATGCCAAAATAGCCAACAGTAAGAAAAAAATTAGGAATAATAACTGAAGAAGCATGCTACCAATTTCTAAATAACTAAGCTTGACTCCAAGGTGCTAAGGAAGAGTCTAATCACAGCAAACACCAGCTGATGAAGCAAGTTAAGAAAAGGGCTAACCTTGACCAAACCTGGTAAAAGTAATCAAATTTATTTTCTAACTAAAAGGAATCAACATAACCATCTTCAAACATAATTTTTAATAATATGGAAAACATTTTTAAATGAAGTTTTTAAATGTCAACATAACCGTTTTGAATCTCAATTTTCTTGCTTCAAACTAAAAAAAAAATGCTAAAAAAATTAACTCAACTTTTCCATATGAACAGTAGGTGGCATAATTTACATACTCTGAGTTAGGTGAATAACATGTAGTAAAAAAAAAGTTCAATACAGCACCATCAAAATTCAGTAAACGTTCATTTAAAACGGTTTAGAAGACCTAATTTGGAAATAAAATCTTTCAAATAATATGAAAATACTTACATCTCAATTTGTCCAGCATTTTCCCACCACACATGGTTGCTAACATAGCTTTAACTGAAAATACCGTCATCTTGCCTCGGCCCTCACTGCAAAAGAAATTATGTTTGAAATAATTGCTATCCGGAACCACAAGAGCAAGCAAATGTTATCACTAAACATCGAGCACCCAGTAACTTGGTCCCTACCCTTTTCTGCCACATGACCTTGGATTTTTAGAAACCTTGGATTTTTCTTTCCCTTTGTAGAATCAAGGCTTCATCTATGCTAGGTGGAGAGTGCTGAAACTAATCTTAATTATTTGGAAATGAGTTTCATAAGCATTCTATAAAGCAATTTCTACTGACTGTGGACGCAGAGGTCCACTGGATGAACCAGAAGTATCAATAAATTTCTTGTCAGTTCAGCCCATTAAATCCACAGCTGCAGTGTTCTTAACTCTTCGAAGCTGAGGCGCCACTTGTTTTGAATACTAATTCCGAAATGTGTCCATTGGGATATTATAACAGCCTATTGTTATGTAGTGAACCAACAGGGTACACACTGCTATAAGATTCTACAGTCCACATTCATCTTTGTTCTTACTGTGACAACCTTTATGTTACCATGTGTTTACTCTAAGAAGCTTGGTCACACCTGTCTCAGATCCTCCCACACTGCAGCTGTGAGAAAAGATAAGGGGAAGGGTCAGTAATATGAATTCTTTTTTAGGAACTCAAAAGATGAAATGCAGAAGAACACAAATGAATTACCCAAAGTAATGCTGCACAGCAGCTGGACAGCCAGTATCAGCAAGGCCCCCTGACCCAACAGGTTGCCTGCTCCATTCAATCAACGGCCTTGGTTTCACAGCAGATGGGAACTGCACTAGCTGGTGTTTCAAGTCATCATATGTAAGGTTACAAGGGGCTTTTGTGCTAGTTTTATATAGCCTGTGCTTACAATGCTTCACGGTAACTTAGTAAAATAGCTTTGCAATAATGAGAACTATGTTTATTATCTTAGTTTTAAAAAGTGTCATCCTATTTATATTTCCTAAGGGCCTATTATATTCACTATATTTATTATATTTATAGTACTCTATTTATATTTACTAAGTGTCTCCCATTTTCTAAACCTTCTTTATAAACAGATCAGCGGTTCTCAACCTGTGGGTCGTGACCCCACCGGGGTCGCGACCCACAGGTTGAGAACCGCTGAGTTAGATCATACCTGAAAAAAGGCAAATTATCTGTTAAGTCAGAAGGTTCTCAGTGAAAACATCACCATGAAATACCAATGTTAGTCTTGATTTTTAACTATTACATCTCATTAAGTTTATTCATAAAATAAAACAAATTTCTACAACTAGTTAAAATTTGGATAGGGTGTTTTAAACAGTTCTTTAGAAATACAGATACTGTCCTCCTGCCTTATATAGTACCTGACAATATAGCACCTAGGAGTGATAAGGAATATTCCTACGTCACATATCCACTGCATTATACAAGCAATGTCAGTGGCTATAAAAAGCATAAATTATGTTCAAATAAATGGATTTCTAAAACTGATAGAGAAGTTTTACAGTGGACATTTCCTTTTAGTCACCAGCCATCCAAATGTTGAGTCTACATTTAAGCAGACCTGACCTGTTGTGACAAATCCTCTTCCCACTAACAAAATTCTGAAAAAAGAAAGAAAGCTCAGATATTAACTTTCCCATCCTTTTCAAAACTCAGACATGGGCATGTGACTCAAAATTCACTAATAAGATGCACCAGTCTAGCCTGACAAAGTGGTGGCACAGTGGATAGAGTGCCAGCCTGGGACACTGAGGACCCAGGTATGAAACCCCGAGGTCGCCAGCTTGAGCACAGGCGCGTCTGGCTTGAGCCCAAGGACACTGGCTTGAGCAAGGAGTCCCTGGCTTGGCTGGAGCCCCCCAGTCAAGGCACACATGAAAAGCAATCAATGAATAACTAAAGTGATGCAAATTACGAGTTGATGCTCTCATTTCTCTCCCTTCTTCTCTGTCTCTAACTCACTAAAAAAATAACAAAACTATATCTACTCCAGAAAACGACATTCTATGTACAAAATCCCAAAGAACTTACAAAAAAAAATCTATGTATAAAATCCCAAAGGACCTACAAAAAAAAAAAAAAACGTATCAATAGACTCGACCAAAAAATACTATAATAAGGAATGTTAGCAATGTTACAGAATACAAGGTCATCATACAAAATTCAATTTTATTTCTACAAATCAGACAAAGATAATAAAATATATATATAATAGCATGAAAAATATCAAAAGCATCAATAAAAAGTTTAAAAAACCACATGTTCAAGATCAATAAAATGGCCCTGGCCAGTTGGCTTAGCAGTAGAGTGTTGGCCGCACGTGTGGAAGTCCTGGGTTCGATTCCCAATCAGGGCACACAGGAGAAGTGACCATCTGCTTCTCTACCCCCCTTTATTTATCTCTCTCTCTCACCCCCTCCAGCAGCCAAAGCTTGAATGAGCAAGTTGGCCCTGGGCACTGAGGATGACTCCATGGCTTCATCTCAGGCACTAAAAATAGTTCAGTTGCTGAGCAACAAAGCAGTGGCCCCAATGGGCAAAGTATCAGCCCTAAATGGAGTTTGCTGGGTGGATCCCAGTCAGGGCACATGTGAGAGTCTGTCTCTGTGCCTCCTTGACTCTCACTTGATAAGAAATAAAAATCAATAAAATGAAAACTACAAAATAATAAAAGAAATAAAAAATGTAAATAGACATACCATATTCATGAAATACTACATATTGTTAAGCTGTAAATTCTTCCTAAGCTTATCAGAACCCTGTTGTGATTCAATGCAATTCCAATAAAATTCACAATAGAATATTTTTGTAGAAACCCTGGCTGGGTAGCTCAGTTGGTTAGTGTCATCTCAACATGCCAAGGTTGCAAGTTCAACCCCAAGTCAGGGCACTTACAATTGACCAATGAATGCATAAATAAGTGGAACAACAAATCAATGCCTCTTGCTCTTTCTGTCTCTCCCCTCCTCTCTCTAAAGATCAACAAATAAAATTTTCTTTTAAAGAATATTTTTGTGGAAATAAGATGATTCTTTGTATATCCTGAAAGTTGTAAACCTATACAAATCTCAGTGAAGTATGAGAATAAAGATACTACTTGCAAGCCCAAATTCCACCATTTTTTTTTTGTATTTTTCTTTTCTTTTTTTTTTTTTTTTTCCTGAAGCTAGAAACGGGGACAGACAGACTCCCGCATGCGCCTGACCGGGATCCACCTGGCACGCCCCACCAGGGCGTCGCTCTGCGGAGATCAGAGCCACTCTAGTGCCTGGGGCAGAGGCCAAGGAGCCATCCCCAGCGCCTGGGCCATCCCCGGTCCAATGGAGCCCTGGCTGCGGGAGGGGAAGAGAGAGACAGAGAGGAAGGGGGGGGTGGAGAAGCAAATGGGCGCCTCTCCCTTGTGCCCTGGCCAGGAATCGAACCGGGGTCCCCCCACACACCAGGCCGACGCTCCACCGCTGAGCCAACTGGCCAGAGCCTTTTTTTTTTTTTTTTTTTTGTATTTTTCTGAAGCTGGAAACGGGGAGAGACAGTCAGACAGACTCCCGCAAGCGCCCGACCGGGATCCACCTGGCACGCCCACCAGGGACGACGCTCTGTCCACCAGGGGGCGATGCTCTGCCCCTCTGGGGCATCGCTCTGCCGCAACCAGAGCCACTCTAGCGCCTGGGGCAGAGGCCAAGGAGCCATCCCCAGCGCCCGGGCCATCTTTGCTCCAATGGAGCCTTGGCTGCAGGAGGGGAAGAGAGAGACAGAGAGGAAGGGGGGGGGTGAAGAAGCAAATGGGCGCTTCTCCTGTGTGCCCTGGCCGGGAATCGAACCTGGGTCCCCCGCACGCCAGGCCGACGCTCTACCGCTGAGCCAACCAGCCAGGGCCATTTTTAGTCTTTTTTATTTATTTATTTTTACAGAGACAGAGAGAGAGTCAGAGAGAGGGATAGACAGGGACAGACAGGAATGGAGAGAGAGGAGACGCATCAATCATCAGTTTTTCATTGCGACACCTTAGTTGTTCATTGCTCTCTCATATGTGCCTTGACCATGGGCCTTCAGCAGACCAATAACCCCTTGCTTGAGCCAGCGACCTTGGGTCCAAGCTGGTGAGCTTTTGCTCAAACCAGATGAGCCCGCGCTCAAGCTGGTGACCTCGGGATCTTGAACCTGGGTCCTCCACATCCCGATGCTCCATCCACTGCGCCACCGCCTGGTCAGGCCATTTTTAGTATTTTTAAAGTCCTTCATGTTATTCTAATATGCATCCAGAGCTGAGAACTGCAAATATAAAATTTTGAATGTAATATTAAGACTTTAGCTTCTTTATTTTGCAGGCAAAGATAGATCAAAGGACACAATAAAAGATTAGAGAAAAGTAATCATATTGTGTTTCTATAACTCTTTCTGGCTCCAAATCTCACAATCTTCCTTCAAAGAGACAAAATAATATCTATTCCTTATTGCAGAGAAGATATTGGTGTCAAATACGCAGATAAACAGGAGAGTGTGGCTAGGCCCAGGATAATGGCAGGAGAGCCAGGTCAAACTTTCAACTCAGTTACTGAAGAAAGATTTAAGCCAAAGTATCCATCAGTAAACACCATACAACAGGTCTTAATGGGTACTATGACATCTTTATTTCTAGAAACTACTATAATAGCATTTAACACTTTTTCTTAATTTTGAAAAATGCTTTAGAATCTAATTTTTTACAACATTTTGTATCCCTTGTTCAAAATATTCTTGAGGTAAACACACAATGTGGTGTACAGAGTTGTGTTGTAGAGTTGGGTGCCTGAAGCCTGTATAATTATGTTAACCAGTGTCAACCCAATATGTTCAAATTTAAAAAAAATATTCTTTAACTTAATTCTGTTGCAAGTGATAGCTGTAGATTCAGAAAGTGTTATATTCAAATATAGAATAACATACACACTTCTCATTCAATCTGGATCAACATTCAAACACCTGTCTCCTTGTTCACTCATTAGGGTTACTACTAGTCTCAGTGGCTGGTCTCAGATCAAATAGTCTACAGATGTATTAAAAGAATAGTGCAGTGGTTCTCAAAGTGTGCACCAGGGCGCACTGGTGCACCCTAGATTTCCAGGTGCGCCCTATGGTATTCCAGAGAAATATGTATCTGTTGGGCACCAAAAACCAACAGGGTTTTTGGAGTTTAGATTTTGGGGCAACAGAGGTGTGGGGAATTGGCTGTAAGCTGATAGTCTGCCAACCCCCCCACCTCACTTGCCTGATTAGGTTGCAAAAAGCTATTAAGCTGTGGTGCTGGATTGTTTACACTACCCCCCATGTTCCCTGGAAAGACTGGAGGCAAGTTTCTTCTATCCTTTGTTTGGTGTCAAGTTAAGATGATATGTATGGTGGGGGGGTTTTCTGCATTCAACACAATTAAGAGTAAAAAGAGAGGAATTCTTCAATGTGTTGACGAGGAAATGAGAGCTTGCCTTTCAAATATATGCCCAAACATTGAAGAAATCACTAGGACACATCAGGCTCATGTTTCTCATAAACACAAGAATGAAAAAACTTAACACATTCGGGCCAGGACCTGTCAAATTTACTAAATCTTACTAAGAATGTATCTATATATATAAAAAGATAATATTTTTTTTTTCATTTTTAACCCCTTTTTTATGAATTCTAAAAAGCATAATTCAAAAAATGTAACATAAAAATGTTTTTTAATGTCAGAATATATTTAATTTTGTCATATTTATTTCGTTTAATATTTTTTCTTTAATATTTGACTTAATTATTATAACATATTTCTCAGAAACTTGTATATAGTACGCCTACAATTATTTTTAGGATTTTAAATGTGCCTGGACTTCAAAAAGTTTGAGAACCACTGGAATAGTGCCTTAACCTCTCAACTAATAATCATCAGTAATGTGTGGTCCCTTAACTCATCACCTCTCGTATCTACTTTCCAACCATTTTTCTTGTTATAACAGAGACACAGCAATCTCCACACTTAATCTCCCACTCGACAAACCATGGATCATCTCTTCTCTCTGCCTATATGCTCTTTGGGGTGTGCGTATGTATGTGTGCTTAATACTACACACTTTATGAGGGTGAGGGGACATGTGTCCAAGTGTCAATATGCAACTTAATAGGATAAAGGGGTTATGAAAGTAAGGTTGAGTGTGTTTTAAATATGGGGAAAGGAGAGGTACCTGACTGAGATCAAAGATCATTGTAATGTGGGGGATGCACTTGCAGACAAGAGATTTCAGAATGACACTTAATGAGCCTTTATGTTTAAGAACCTGTTTAAAAGTACGTAACTGTGCATCCTGAGAATGGGGGAGTAGGTTCAGGTCTTAATTATGAGCAAATCGGCCCCACCTACAACATCTCCTATCACTTACAACTTTAGGTTCACAGTTTCAACTATCATCTTTTCAAAAGAAAATATTAATATAAACCAATCAATAAATGGATATTTAAAGAGACATGGGTATTTATTAAAGGTACTTATATATGTAACAATCTAAGTAAAACAGCATAAAGAAATAATAATTACAAAAATTATTGAAGGAGCAGTCTCCCAATTCTTACTTCCTCAAACCATGTTATCTATATTTTTCACTCAAAAAAAAAAAAATACATTTAGCTCCCTTCTTTCAACCACCTGCTCTCAACATTTTTCCTGGCATTGAAATCCTGAAGTCATTCTAACTACAACAGCCTGTAAGTGCCCCAAGACAAAGCAAAGGGCAAGTGTCACTTTCCCTTTTCTAGTGTTTCCTTAGAGCTCCTGCATTCTTCCTCTACAATTAGAGGCAGCTGAGAAAACCCGAGTCACTTAGTGGCCGGGTACCCTATGATGATGTCCTTTACCCTACCTAATTGACTCTTTTTTCTTTTTTTAAAGATTTTATTTATTCATTTTTAGAGAGTAGAGAGAGAGAGAAGGGGGGAGGAACAGGAAGCATCAACTCCCATATGTGCCTTGACCAGGCAAGTGCCGGGGTTTGAACCAGCGACCTCAGCGTTCCAGGTCGCCACTTTATCACTGCGCCACCACAGGTCAGGCAAACTGATTCTTTTTTTCTTAAAAAAAAAAAAAAAAAAAAAAAAAAGAACTTGCTCTTAATCCTTCCTATTTGAAATCTGAATTTAATCCATATACACTGGTCAAGTTACATTTAAAACTGAAGAGTTAGCTGCCCCTGGCCATGGCACATACCACCTCACCCAAGTCAACGTCTTCAGTAATTCCAAGGTAAGGTCCAGGTTCATACCAGAATCAGTATTTTTCAAACAAGATTTGAGAAGGTTCTCGTTTCATCAGAAAAACATGACTCATTTAAGATATGGCCTATGATAACCGCAGAGTTGATTAGGGGGGTCAATATTTAAGATGGATCACAATAAACAGGGAAGATTAATGCCCATATAAGGACACTACAATGAAAGGATAAACAGGTAGTATTTGTTGAGGACGACAGGAGAGAGGCAACTTGTTATTTTAACCCCACCCAACTAGAACCTCTCCAGAGAATACTCTCCCTCAATAAAGAGAATGATGACTTTCTTTCTCAGACATCTCTGCATGATTCATTTCCACAGACCTATCATTTTACAGTCTGACAATACACTATGCACATGACTTCTAAAAAGAGCTCTTATTTATCGAAAACTGAGAAAGTATGATTACCTCTGGGCCAAGCTAAGCAGACAGTGAGTCACCCTAAATAAACACCTATGTTTGAACATGCACACAGGTGTCTTCAGAAGCCTCTGCAACCCTCACCTGTGCCCTCTGGATGTAACTGCTCATTTCAGCTGAGTAAAGTCTCAAATATTCTGCCTATATTTTTGATATTTTAAACTCACCTAATCAGGGAGTTGTTTATAGCTTTGCACTGTCTAATAAGAACCTGCTATTCAAATTAATACATCTGAAAACAAGACGGTGGGGAGCAATTTTTATTTAAGAAAACAAACTGTTTCTACGTCTTTAGCAAAGTACTGTGGATGCTGCCAACTATAAATTAGTACTTCTCGCATGAAAATAGACTTCTGCTTTAGAAACACTATTACCAGTCTGATTATCACATGTAGCTATAAGCAACAAGAGCATTTCTTTGATTTTCAAAAACCCATATTTTTCCAATTAATCTTAATTTACAAAACTTCACAGTGAATGGAGTATGCAGTAATCAACTACAAATCAAGAATGCATTTGGCAAATATCAAATAGCTTAATCAAGTAAAATCAACAAAAAATCTTATTCAGTTTTGATCATAATCAGAATGCCTGACTTCTTTTTTTTTTGCCTGCTAAGTGTCATTTGTACTTTTCAAATACCATATTTTTCTCTACATAAGACGCACTTTTTTCCTAAAAAAAAGTGGAGGGGAAAATGCCCGTGCATATTTTATTTTATTAAATATTTTAACACACCATTTGGTTCAGAATATTTTTTTCTTATTTTCCTCCTTAAAACACTAGGTGTGTCTTATGGTCAGGTGCATCTTATGTGGCAAAAAATATGGTATTTATTAAGAACCCAGCGCTGCATCTATTGAGAAATCAAAGAAATACAAGGTAGAATCTCTGCTCTCAAGGACTTTCAACCTTATTTGTACACCTATGAAGCAGTTCAGGGCATTACATAGTTAAAAGTCAAAATAATGATACAGACAAGTACTATTAGTCACCTAAGGGGTGAAAATGGGCTGGTGATAATAAGGATGGCTGCAGAGGAGGTCAGCACTGGGGTGGAGGAGTGGGGAGGACAGACAGGAGACCAACCAACATACATAGAGGGAAAATGAACAGGTCATATTGGAAAAATTGAAAAGTGCCTCAAGTAGTTTAATTAGAGCTTGGTGGGAGCAGAGATGTATGACCTGATACCGGTAGGTCTAACTGAGGAGCGTGAATTTCATTCACAAACCACAGGGACTCTGAGGTTTCTGGGGCGATAGGTTACATCAGTGGTAGTCAACCTGGTCCCTACCACCCACTAGTGGGCGTTCCAGCTTTCATGGTGGGCGGTAGCAGAGCAACCAAAGTATAAATAAAAAGATAGGTTTAACTATAGTAAGTTGTTTTATAAAGATTTATTCTGCCAAACTTAGCGAAAATCTGACATAAAGTACTTGGTAAGTAATTAGTATTATATGCTTTAACTTGTAACTCTGCTTTATGAATTTTATAAAGTAAAGTTACTGCCCTACTTTATAAATCACCATTACTGTGGAACTGGTGGGCGGTTAGAAAATTTTACTACTAACAGAAGTGGGCGGTAGGTATAAAAAGGTTGACTATCCCTGGGTTACATGATGAAAACAGTTTTTGGGGGTTTTTTTGGTGGCAGAGATAGGGAGAGTCAGAGAGAGGGACAGTAAGAACAAACAGACAGGAAAGGAGAGAGATGAGAAACATCAATTCTTCGTTGCGGTTCCTTAGTTGTTCAATGATTGCTTTCTCATATGTGCCTTGACCGGGGGGCTACAGCAGACCGAGTGACCCCTTGCTCAAGCCAGCGACCTTGGGCTCAAGCTGGTGAGCCTTGCTCAAACCAGATGAGCCCGTGCTCAAGCTGGCGCCCTCGGGGTCTCAAACCTGGGTCCTCCACATCCCAGTCCGATGTTCTATCCACTGCGCTACCGCCTAGTCAGGCGAAAATAGTATCTTAATCAGGTTAGGCTTGAGGTGAGTACTGAATGGACTGGAGAAGTCCCTGTTATCACCCTTCTCCTCACATTCAGAGAAAAAGTGTTCCCTTTGCTCTTACTTTAAAAAAATCTTATAAAAAGTCAACAGTAAGGCCAAAAGAATAAACGAAAAGAATTTTATTTTCTGAATTATTAGTTAATGATCAACAAACCCTTTGCAGATCTGCAGATCCTGATAATCAAGAAGATTCCTCTTTGAAATTTAGCACAAATGCATGACTTCTTGGGGAGAAAATAAAACCTACAAAAAAAAGTGATGGGAAGAGTACTAGGTGAACTTCAAGTTCACTCATTTCTGCTCTCTGAATAATTCTGCCACCAAGCATGTAGACTGGGGCTCAGAGAACTGGTCTGGTGGTGTCTCATCACACATGACAATGGCACCCAGCAGGGCAGGGACCGCAGGGCAGGCAGGTGGGCTCCACTCCTTTCTTCCACCAGAGCAGCTGATTTTCTCCATTTACACCAGGTTTCTCCTAAGGATTTCACATTTTTAAAACATTCCAAACCCCTGGCTCATTCTCCATCATCGCCTGGGAATTTCCTACAAGATCTATAATCAGATTCTTATAAGAGTCAGATCTTTATAAAAATGTGCTACTAGTGGAGGCATGAAAAACTTCCCATTCAGCACTAGTTTTCTCCTATTTTTATTTGGCTGATTTTTCTCATCATCTTGAATCAACCTAAGAACAGGTAGGGATATTAGTAAATACTGTACCTAAGCATATGAAATGTTTATGCCTCCCAAAATATCTTGTTCTATTTAAAAGTCACTAATAACAAAGACTGTAACGTAGTATTATCCTTTTTCAGCAATGTCCATTCTATAATATTAATAAAATAACAATATAATAAATATATTCAGAATTTGAAATGAACTAGTTTTGTTTTTTTGACAGAGACACAGAGTCAGAGAGAGGGACAGATAGGAACAGAGAGAAAGAAAGTAGAGAGATGAGAAGCACCTATTCTTCATTGCAGCCCCTCAGTTTGTTCATCAATTGCTTTCTCATATGTGCCTTGATGGGGGGGGGGGCTACAGCAGAGTGAGTGACCCCTTATTCAAGCCAGCGACCTTAGGCTCAAGCCAGGGATCTTGGGCTTTAAGCCAGTGACCTTTGGGTTCAAGCCAGCGATCTTTGGGCTCAAGCCAGTGACCATGGGGTCAGTCAGTTCTATGATCCCACACTCAAGCCAGCGACCTCAAGCTTAAGCCGAATGAACCTGTGCTCAAGCCGGTGACCTCGGGGCTTCAAACCTGGGTCCTCAGCATCCCAGTCAGCGCTCTATCCGCTGCACCACCACCTGAACTAGTTTTCTTTTTTTTTGCTTTTTTATTTTTTTTTATTTTTTTTAAAATATTTTATTGATTGATTTTACAGAGAGAGGAGGTAGGGGAATTGAGAAGTATCAACTCATAGTTGCTTCACTTTAGTTGTTCGTTGCTTGGTTGTTGCTTCTCGTATGTGCCTTGACCCAGCAAGCCCAGGGTTTTGAACCGGTGACCTCAGCGTTCCAGGTCAATGCTCTATCCACTGCGCCACCACAGGTCAGGCTTTTTTTGCTTTTTTAAACAATATTGTTTTGTCTTTATCATTCAGCATGAAGAGGAAACAATAGAAGCTTTTAAATACATCCAAATTAAACTGCTTAAAACAAGAGTTAAAAATAGTTCAGTCATATTTCCAAACATACATGAAATTCACCATAAATTAGATGTATAAAAGTCTTTCCCCTATAAGAATCTTGAGCTTTCTTTGAATATGTCTGAGATACCTCTGTACCTCATGCTCCTAAGTTTAAGTTTTCCCAATCTCCCATTTGCTACCTCTTCATTCTTCCTCCCTTCTATAGCCACAGTATTTAACTTGTTTGATAGAATCCTGGATTCAAAGTTTATAATCTGCCTGACCAGGTGGTGGTGCAGTGAACAGAACATCAACCTGGGACACTGAGGACCCAGGTTTAAAACCCAAAGATCACCAGCTTGAATGTTGGCTAATGCAGCTTGAGTGCAGGCTCACTAGCTTGAGTGCAGGGTTGCTGGCTTGAGCGTGGGATCATAGACATGACCCCAAGGTCACTGGTTTAAGCCCAAGGTCGCAGACTTGAGCCCAAAATCACTGGCTTGAACAAGGGTCATCGGCGTGGCTGGAGCTCCCCAGTCAAGGCACACGTATGAAAGCAATCCATGAACAACTAAAGTGCCACAACTACAAGTTGATTTTTCTCATCTCTCTCCCTTCCTGTCTGTCTCTCTCTCGCAAAACAAAACAAACAACCAAAAATAAAGTTTATAATCTCTGCTTTATCATTTCAGTAAAATGACTTTTATTTCTGACTTTAAAAATATTGTTTCTTGAATTAATTTGTGTTGTGAGACCCTGAATTGATTTACTCAGTGAGTCAGCATCATGAAAAGGTGAATAACAATTTTTACCAAAGTTTTGGATCAACAGTCATTACTTAGTATTAAAATTATAGATTAACTAATCTAAATTGCTAAAAAATGGTATCAGAATTTTGGGACTTAGATCTCATGTAACTATTATTTTAAAAATTCTAATTTTAGTAAATAATTTTTTTTAAGTGAATAGAGTATTTAACTTGATGTCTTATAAAAATATGAATTTAGTGAATACCTATAATTTGGCTTTGATACTTGTATGGTTTTAGTATTAAGTCACAGAATCCTCAATATTATAAAGTTTAACTAACAGCATTCTGAAAATGTATGAATAAAGAAAAATGATCTACAGAAAAAACAATGAGGCAGAGAGAATGAACTCTTCCAAATCAGATGGCTGATAAAATAGCAGGGATCAGAACTCTAAACTCTTAGTTCCGGGAATATAACCATTAACCTCTTTGCTCCCAACATTTATGATTTTTTTTGTTGTTTTTTTTATAATAGCCATTTAATTCTCCACAAATACAAACAGACTAACTCATTTTTGTTTTAATTCAGAGTATATTTAAATAGTTCTCTTCTATTGCTAGGTTATAAGACAATGTTCTGCATTGAAAAAGATTAAAATAAGACTCAGAACATAAATAAGCAGAAAACAAGATACTATAGCTCAGGGGCACTCACTATTAAATAATAAAGACAAGTTGCTTTAAAAGTTGAATAGAATCCCTTATAATCAAATTCACAGCTTGGTTCTGTTTCTCTGAATAGAGAACTTCTATATTAAGGCAACTATACTTTTACCTAACACTATATCTCAAGTGTGTGATTCTCTAACATTACAGAACTTAATATGAGACATGCCCGCCCCAGGACAGTACGTCACTCTGGCATTTAACCAGTCTTTATTAGAACTTACACTGGATAATTTCCCTTCTAAATGTGATTCTAAGTTGACAACCTTCAGCAAGAAAATATGGAAGAAGAATGGTTAATGGACAAACATTCTTAAAATTAAGTAAGCATGTGAGGTACTGGCCTGTCGTATGCAGCAATCATAAAGTTGAGGAGGAGGCTGATGGACTGCTCCACACTGATTTGGTGAGTAGAAGGAAGGCGCTTGTTCAGCTGGTAATAAATGGATGAGATGACAGTTTCGAGGCGGGACACACTGATCTCAGTGCTATGGTCCAGTGTGTTAAGGCCATTGTCTCGGAAGGCTTCAATCATGTTCCAGATATCAACAAGATGGACTAAAATGCAAAGAATATAAATTGTCAACAATTTAAAAGTTTTAATTCATCAGAAAGACATACAAACTTCACATTTATTTACATTTAATAGATCAGAGAAGGGTGGCAGAATGTGCCACCCCAATATGCCACTTTGGCATAACAATTCCTTTGAGCTAAAGCACTTGAAAAACAGCAGGTGCCACAAAGGGCACTCTGACACCCACCTTTTCTTCCTGACAGCAGCAAATAAATTCCCAAGTGAAAGATGCCTTTCCTATCCCAGGGGAAAGAAACATTCTAATCACCAGAGACAGTGAATTGAGGATGACATCAATCTGTACAGACTCATTAAAATAACTCTTATCTTCCTTTAGTCTCCCCATATATATGTTTAGTTACTTTTCCACAATTGCCACTCATTATTCAACCTAGTATATAAGCATAAGCACGCAGACCTAGTCTCTAATTTGGGTCTTTATTTTCCTTTGGGAGCTCCCATGTCCTTGTCAAAATCTGTATGCTTTTCTCCTGCTAACTTGTCTTATGTCAATTTAAATCTCAGGCCTAACCAGAGGGTAGAGGTGAAGCACTGCCTCCTCAACAATAGCCTCAAAACTATATAATGCAAAATTCAACCTAACATTAAAGAAAAATCCCCAAGCTTTGGGAAAGATACTAACAAACCTCTCTTAGTAAAGAGAGAGCAAACATACAAAAAATGAGTACAAAGAGAAAATTTGTCATCAAAAACTTAGAAATAAATCCAATGAAGAATGTGCAACATCTCTACAAAAAAAAAATCTATAATTATAATTTGGCAGAAATACAGAGATAAATACATGGAGGGATATGCCATGTTCACAAGAGGAAATCTCAATATTGGAAATACATCATTTCTCCCAACTTAATCTATAGGTTCAATACAGACCCAACACAATCCCACAGGGCTATACATTAAAGGACGAATTTTAAGATATGTTAATTATACTTAAAACAAACAAACAAAAAAAGAAATGTATGTCCTGGCCCAATAGCTCAGTTGGTTAGAGCGTAGTCCCAGTACAAGGTTGCGAGTTTGATCCCGGTGAGGGCACATACAAGAATCAACCAAAAAATACATAAATAAGTGGAACAATAAATCAACCTTTCTCTCCCTCTCTCCTTTCTTCTCTCTCTAAAATCAATATATAAAAAATAAATAAATGAAAAGGGAAAAAATCCCAGCAAAATTCTTTGTTCTCAGTAGAAATTGACAGTCCAAAATATATATAAAAATAATGTATAAAGGCCAAGAGTGCCCCATTCTTAAAAAGAAAAAGAAAACAAAGTAGGAAAACCTGTTCATCCTGATATCAAGACTTATTATAAAGTTATAATAGTGGTTTCTGGTATAAGAACAGACAAACAGACCAGTGGAACATGAAAGTCCAAAAGCAAATCTTCTCATACATAGACACTGCTATAAACATTCCTGTATATTTCTCCAAAGAATATGAGAAAAAGACTGTTTGGTAGTGAAGAAAGGATGGTCTTTTCAATAAACAGTATAGGAACAATATAACACATATGGAAAAACCTGAAATTTAACTCCTACTTATACTATACTCAAATTTTTTTCATGTGAATTAAGGGATCATATGTGACAAAATAAAACTTCTAGTACAAAGCATCTTTTACTTTATATTACTAATGCCACTAGCTTGGCTCAGACTCTCAACACTCCACATATAGACTACTATTTCCCAAGAGTAATTACAGGAAGAATTATAAAAATGGTAGATTCTTTAGTGGTTTTCAAAGTTTTCAACCACAAGCCACAAAATTATATTTAAATCATCACACACACACCCTAGATATATAAATACCTAAAAAAAAGTTTCACAAACACATAAGCTGTGTTCTGGTTTTTTCCTTCTTTTTTTTCTCTAATACATGCTTTAAATTCTGTCTAGGGCCACCAAAATGATTTCATTAATCATTAATGGGTCACAAGCCCATAATCTGAAAAACAATGCTTTGGGATACCAGAAAATAAACATACTTCAGTCTAGAATGAACTGGTAAACTCTCCAGAGAGAATATTAAGCTAGGATTTTTTACTTAAAAGTAGGGTATAAGTATTAAGCTGTAAAGTGACTTGCCCAGGGTACTTGTTTATAATAAATGGTAGAACCAGACTAAAATTGAGGTTTTTCTCCCTGCTAAAGATAATGTTCTTTCCATTCTATAAAACAGTGTTTCATTAATACACATACATACACATATATGAGAAAAGTATAGTAATTCCGTCATAAGTTAGTTCATCTTCATGGAAATTAAGAGAAGAAAGATTTTTATGCATGTTATGTGTTTATGTATATATTTACTTACTTATTTTATAAGTAGCAATTGCTTATAGAAAAGGCTGATTCATGTTATATTAAGTTTACTCAAGAAAGTTAATTCTTATTACACCTTTATGAAAATATGAATATTTTTCTTTTCCTCCAGAAGCTGATAAATTTAATTCATTCTGCATAAAACTTTCCATTAATAGAGTGACATAAAATCTATTCTCCTGTTTAAAGAACAGAAATAACATGCCAGCCTCAAAACTACTTATAATGTGTGTGTGTGTGTGTGTGTGTGTATACTTTTTTTTTAAAGACTTTATTTATTCTTTTTAGAGAGAAAGGTGAGAAAGAGAGGAAGAAGTGGGGAGGAGCAAGAAGCATCAACTCCCATATGTGCCTTGACCGGGCAAACCCAGGGTTTCGAACCACTGACCTCAGCATTCTAGGTCGATGCTTTAACCATTGCGCCACCACAGGTCAGGCAAAAACTATTTATATATTGAGTTTATTAAATATTTTGAGGGACAAACACAGTAAAATGCAACTTCTTCTCACTACAAAGCTTTTATTCTGATAAATACTTAAGACAAAAGAATTCAATTAAAATTACAATACAACTAAAAGATACTAAAATATTTTATATTATTGAAATGACTTACGGTTGCATCGTTTTTGTACAAATCGTAATTTGCAAGCTGTTCTGTAAGTTGATAGTCGTATGACATCAAAATTCTGAGCACCTGAAAAAGGGGAAAATTAAACATGTTCGAGGGGATTTCCTGTTTAACTTCTAAATGCTGGGAAAAGGTCTATTCCATCGTGTTGGCACAGTCTGCATATAACTTGTCAACTAAGCCTTCTCCTGATAAACACTAAGGCAGAAGTGGGTACACTTTCTGTGTGCCCACCTCATGCCAGAGCCTATGCCAGCAGTTTTGCCTACACGATCCTGTTGCTAGCCTAAGACAGCTGTGAGGGGAGGAACACGCATGATTTGTGTGAATTACATATATCAGGAAGGGGGGATGAAGTGGTATAGTAGGAGAGACCCAAGCCTAGAATCAGAGCTGAACTCCAGCCCCAGCGTGACCACCAGCCACAAAACACGACCGTGGCCATGTTGCATACCTCTTCTCAGCCTCAATGTCCCCCACTGTAAAATGAGGGAACCAAGGTCCCCTTCTAGGTCTTTGGCAGCCTGCATCTTTTTTTAAATGGCCATAACAAAATTTCCAGACAAGTATTTTATATGCTTCCACTACGCCATCCCTTCCTATCAAGAACTAAAGATTATTTCCCTCTCCTTGCATCGGCAGGTTACTGTGACTGCCTTGATGAACAGAACGTGGCTGAAGTGACACTGCATGACGTCTGAAGGTAGGCGACAGAAGGTGGCCAGCCTGGCCCTGCTCTCCCTCTCTTGGGGGCTCACCCTTGAAGCCCAGACTGGCTTTCACTCTGTGAAAGGACCTAGAGCCTCCCAGGCTGGGCTCCTGCCTCCCCCCTCCAGCTTCAGCGGAGCAGCACAAATTTTATAATGGGTCAGAGGCTTTTTAAAGATTTCACAAGCGCTAGCCCAGACCAGTGACTCTATCTCAGGCGGAGGAATCTGAGATCCAGCAAGTACGAGTGCGTGAGTCAAGGTCACACAGTCAAGTGCACTCAGATAAGTAGTCACAAAGCCAAACAACCCTTCAAACACTAGGGGCCGCTCCACTTCTCACAGCCATCTTTTTTTTTAACAGAAGATTTAATATTGTACAGTAAGGTAATATACCAAAGTGCACATTCATGCTAATACTTTTTCCTCTTGCTCTAAGTGTTATCCTAACAGTCTTCTCCACCTCAGAATTTGTATCCAGTGATAGGTAACTTATAGGACATATTAATTATTTATCACCACCTGCAAGCTCATGCTAACAGTGAAGTTACAGCGAGAGGTCTAGACAGACTGGCATGCCTTGATCTTAAAGATACTCTAGGTAACATTTCTGCCTTATTATTTATGACTTTGCTTAAGAAAGCAATTCAAGTCAGTTCAATTAAAATAATATGCTCTGGCTTGGGGTCCTCCAATGTCATGATTCTTTCATTCTATTCTTCCCTTTCTAAAGCTTATAACTTAAAACTTTTGATAAAAAAAAAAAAAGCATTCCCACACATACAATCAAGGACTCCAGAAGCACGCAAGACTCACGCATTTCTATGAACAGCTGCCTCTTCTCTGCCATGGTCTTCCGCTTATTCCCACTTTCCTCAATCATCCTATAGGCAAAGAAACATACAATAAACTACTGTAGAATTTGACCATTCAACCAAGGGCTTATCATTCTATTCTGAATAGAGAGGTACAGGAAATCAACTTGAATATGCACATTTAATGTCAGTAAAAATAAAGTAGAGACCTGATACCAAAAAAGATGAACTCTTGTTTCTTTACATCAAGGGTCGGGAACCTGAGAGAGCCATGAACGCCACTTTTTTTTTTAATGCTACATATTTTAAAATGTAATTCCATGAGAGCCATACAACGACCGGTGTACGTAATGCATTATCCAATAAAAATTTGGTGTTGTCCCGGAGGACAGCTGTGATTGGCTCCAGTCACCCGCAACCATGAACATGAGCAGTAGGAAATGAATGGATTGTAATAAAAGTATTACATGTATAAAACATGAGTTATATACATGTTTATAAAAGTAAAAGTATAAAACATGAGAATGTTTTATATTTTTAATGTTACTATTTTTTTTATTAAAGATTTGTCTGTGAGCCAGATGCAGCCATCAAAAGAGCCACATCCTGGCTTGCGAGCCATAGGTTCCTGACCCCTGCTTTACATGATAATTTCTAAAATACTAAGTCAATACTTAAATATATACAATACACGTCTCCTATGGTGACAATATGGGCTATGTCTTATTTCTAACTTTATTTTGTCTGCAGAGTCTAGATTAGATTAGTTGAGACAGTTTCCCATATCTCTACTATTTTACATAGGTAAACATGTTACTAAATATAATTTAGAAAATAATTATAATAAAAGGCCACTATAAAGAACATAAGAACAGAGAGCTTATAGAAAATATATATATAAATTATTTTACTTTTATATTTAACAAAAAGGTATTCATCCCCACACTCAAAGAACTCCTAAATGTAAATTTTAATCACATGGTAATAGTAATTCACATTGACAGTCTTAGGCTATGCCAGTGACTTTGCTGAAACTCTCTCCATGTGTTATCTCATTTAATCCTCCCATCAATCTGATGTGCTGCTATTATTATATTACCCCCATTTTATAGATTAGGAAACAGGTGCCTAGAAAAGAACACTAACTTGTTCAAGGGCACACAACTTGGAAGAGGTAAAGTAGAATCTCAACCCTTTCATTAAACGTCTTATATAACTGCAGCTTTTAGATGGATATTTTCAAATATTTAGGTTTAAAAAGCTAGAACACAAATAGCCTATTGCATGGACCTAATTGATACAAAATCTGTGACAATTTTAGCTGAACTTTGCCTTATTCTATGAAGAAAAATATCTAAACAAATAGCATAAGCCAGCGGTTTTCAACCTGTGGGTCGCGACCCCAGCGGGGTCGCCTAAAGCCATCGGAAAATACAAAATGCATATCAGGTATTTACATTCCGAATCATAACTGTAGTTATAAAGAATCAAAATTACAGTTATGAAGTAGCCACCAAAATTATTTTTTGGTTTGGGTCACCGCAACATGAGGAACTGTATTGCGGGGTCACGGCATTAAAGTTTGAGCCTGACCAGGTGGTGGCACAGTGGATAGAGTGTCAACTGGGACACCGCAGACCCAGGTTCGAAACACCAAGGTCACCAGCTCGAGTGCAGGGTTACTGGCTTGAGCGCGGGTCACTGGCTTAAGCACGGGGTCATTCGCTCTGCTGTAGCTCCTCCCACACCCCCCAGTCAAGGAACATATGAGAAAGCAATCAATGAACACCTATGGTGCTGCAACAAAGAATTGATGCTTCTCATTTCTTTCCCTTCCTGTCTGTCTGTCCTATCTGTCCCTCTCTCTGTCTCTGTCAAAAAAAAAAAAAGTAAGTTTAAAATGTAAATCTATTCCTTAACATTCTGCAATTAATATTTAGATAATTAAGACAGGTCCTTTTCTAGATCATTGAAATGTTAACAAGTAGACTGTAACACTCATGATGGTGACTAAACAATCTGTCCCCAAGAGGAAAAAATTTCAAACAGAAAGAAAGAAAGCCAAAGAAAAGTAATAATAAATAGCAAAAAACTAATGAAATCTAGGCCCTAGAGAAAAAACAGGAGCTGGCACCATCAACCTGTAATTACAAAGAAAAAGATACTCAAAAGCTTGCTCCCTTTTCCTCAATCTTGGTCTCTCACTAAACAATACAATTTTTAAATGCTACACACAGATTAAAACAGAAAATATCATAATAATATCCTTTACAATATAACTCATTTCCTCACATCCCTTTTTCTCAAAGTGGGGTCTAAGAATTCCTGAAGATCCTTAAATTCTCTGTGACAGTATTTTAAATTTTGCTTGTATTTCTAGATTAATTTTGAAAAAATTAATACAAACATATTCTGGATCATCCCACCAAACTACAAGTACTGCTGGGCTAGTTTAGGGCACACTCATCTGCACGTGTGATTACTGCGGCATGGGGGGCCAGAGACCACCGATATCAGGAGAGACAATGAGGAACCTTCCTGCCCCAGGCCAGGTCTGACCTGCCACCCCACCTGTTTTGCAAATAAAGTTTTACTGGAACACACCCATTCGTTTAAGTACCATATATAGATGCTCCAATGACACAGCTGTGTAGCTGCAACAGAGCATCTGCACTGCAAAGTCTACAGTAGTTACTCTCTGGTTCTTCAAGAATAAGTATGCCAACCCAACCAAAAGCAACAGTAATTAATATTGTAATACTACACATGTCTGGCTACACAGTTAAATTAGCATGTCCCTACTGTCAAAATGACAAGGTTCATCCCACATGGGCCTGAGTTTCATTACTGGAAGTCTGTCATTGGAGAAGTCTTTCATCACTCTAAGATTTATTCCTCATTGCTGAAATGGCATAAAAATCATATATTCACTAACCAGTCATTTGCCAAATGCTTATCAAGTAGCTCTTACATGGCAGGCACATCTCAAAGTCCTGGAAATATTGCAGTAGCTTCTTGTGATAGGATTAAGTGCAGGAATTTGTTTAGATGGTGCAGTGGCATTGAGAGCCTACAGAAAATGAATTGGAGATGCCAGAACTGGATGGAGGGCATTAAGGAAAGAGTCAGTGTGTCCTAACCCTTACCAATTCTGTCTGTTCTGGACTGACCATGTCTGCTTTTTTTCTCTCTCTTTAATCTGAGGGCTTTCTCTGAACTTTGAAGTCCATTTTGTTACATGTGACCAGCCTGAAATACTATAGATTTACCACTCCACAGGACAGTCTTAGCTAGGGCTGATGGGGTCACCCTTCACCCCCTCAAGGGGTACAACTCTGAAGACAGGTTCTACACGGGCTCCTAGAGCGCTACAGTGGTAACTTGCTTGATAACAAGCCCTTTTTATTTGCTATTTCACTTCTCGGCCCGCTACTGGTATTTCCTGGGATAACCTCCAAAACAAAGTGCTTGCACTCAAATCCTGGTCTAAGAGTCAGCTCCTGGGGAACTTATAACAGTGAGTCTTCATTTCAGTCAACCTTTATACTTGTTATGACATAAAACTTACGGGGTACACATAAACTAAGATAACTATAAATTATTTTCCTAGGCCTTAGTGAGCGGTGGCTCCATCCCAGTGCTGTGGCTACTAAGACCTACATCTTTGTGATTATGATTTTAACAGCTCCACTCAGCAAAGATCTAATCCTACTGACATGCCTGATTATACATCCTTGCCTTCCTGACATAACCTTGAAGATCAACACTGGCATTAACATAGTACTGTACTCTCTGCACTTCCTTCCACTTGGACTCCTGGCACATCGCCTTTCTTGGCCTCATAATAATCTAGAGATAACCAAACCTCCTATCATTCCCTTCACATACTGACTCTGATTTCAAACCCTGCCATTTCCTTCCTCATAATCACCCTCATATCCATCCACCCTTTTTTCCCATTTCAACTGCCAAAATTTCTGTCCACATGAATGCACAAATAAAACGCTGTGACGCTGTGATCTCAGGACTCAGTGCCCCCTTCTTCCTGCCATTCATCCTGTGGACACACAGAGAAGTCCACTAGGTGCATTTATTCAAACACGTTCCATCTTCAGTGGATCCTCGTCACCCTACTCAGGAGCTGCATTCCACCCAATTAAAAAGAGCACAAAGTGAAATGTTCCAGGCATAGAAAAACAAATATTGTACAACCCACTCATCTGTGGAATCTAATACTATGGGGGGGGGGGGAGGTAAACTCATTACAGAAGCAGAGTAGAACGATTTGCCAGGGGCTCAGGGGTGGGGGAGATGGAGAGATGTTGGTCAAAGGATATGAACTTTTGGTTTAAGATGGAAACCAAAATAAAAGAAAAAGATAGAAACTGAATGCACAGCATGGTGGCTACAGTTGATAATACCATACTTTATACTTGAAATTTGCTGAGAGTACATCTTAAACATTCTCACCATACACACAAAAAAGGTAACTATGTGAGGTGGTGGATGTGTGAAGAAACAAAACTAGAGAAATGGTAAAATGATCTGTGGTTGACAGATGTGGGGGAAAGGGAAGAGGAATGAGTAGGTGAAGCACCGACTTTTATGTGGTGAAACTTCCATGATACTATAATAGTAGAGACATGACAGTATGCATTTGTCAAAACTCACAGAAGCTCTGGCTGGTTAGCTCAGTTGGTTAGAGCATCATCTGGAAACACCAAGGTTGCAGGTTCTATCCTCAGTCAAGGCAAATACGGGAAAACCCACAATGAATGCACAACTAAGTGGAACAAATGAATGCTTCTCTCTCTTTTTTCTTTCTCTTTCTCTCTCTCCCCCTTCCTCTCTCTTTCTAAAATAAAAATAAATAAATAAATAAAAAACAATAAAAATTTACAACGCAGAGTATGTGTACATTTTTATTAAGTCCTTTAGGATATCTGAGGGTCCAAGGATGAAATGCAGAATGGGACAAAACAATCTTACCTGTATTACAAATGTATGAAACAACCTCACTGAAGGGAGCGGGGTAAAGGAAGTGATCTAAGTAACTCTGGAAATGAATGGTGTCTGTAAGACTAAAAGCAAAACAGAATATACCTAAGTACTACTGTACTCTAGTTTCACAGGTTATATAAGTTACCAGTTCTAATACTGCTATGCATGTGTACTGGAATTGAATGATTATCTAAAGGGATGGCATTAGGTGGAGTGTGAGGTTACAGATAAGCAAAGTGAGAAGCTAAAATGATCCATGTAGTAATGGATTACAATTGCAGACATCAGTATAAGATGATGTTTCACTTAACATGGAAGTAATTATAGACATGTATATATGCATGGATTAGTATCCACAGATGTCCTTACCCTACACTGAGATGGCATAGAAATAACAATATCTCAGTAGCAGTGAGCATACCTAGTGCCCAAATTTTGGGTTATAATACCGTTCTCCAATAAAAGGAACCAGGAGAAATGATTGAGGCAAGAAATATACAAGATGAGCCTGGAGTACCTTGTAATGTAAAAAGTGAAGAAGTTCTGGGAGGAAAAAAATCATATGATAGGGATATATCAAAGGGACACAAAAGCCAACTGAAAGAACACCCAATGGCCAAAGCTGGAACAATTTCAGCAACAAAATAAATATCCACAGTACTACATATCTATCAGCTAATACTTATATTAAATGAAAAAGAATGGACAACTATACTGTGAAAAATTCCCAGTAAGTGATGTCCGTGCTCAGCCCTAGAGAAAGGGAAGCACAACCCCCACTCCCTAAGTGACACCCTCACAAAGACAGTGGCATGAAGAGGGAGGGGACATGACCTGACAGTGGAGAAACCTGAATGAAAAGCACTCCCTCAGCCAGTGCAGTCCAACACCATAGTGAGACACCATGCTGACACTGTATATCCTCGACAGGATGTGATGCAAACGGCATTTTCCGTCTGTGGTCTTACTCCTCACAGCACATGAGCCCAGTTTAGTCATGAGAAAAACATCAGGCAGCTCTCCATTGAGGGATAATCTACAAATACCTTACCGGCACTTCTCAAATTCATCAAAAACGTGATTAGTAAAGTTTGAGAAACTGACAAAACCAAGAGACATCTAAGAATACATGACAACTACAAGAAATGCAGTACCCTGGAGGGGGATGGTGGGACAGAAAAAGGCCATTAGGTAAACACTAAGGAAATCTGAATAAAGTACGGATTTTAGTTAGTAATAACGCATCATCACTGGTTCGTTAACTGTAACAAATATACTAATGTAAGAAGTTAATAACAGAACAGGGTAATGAGACCATTATGTTCTTTCTTTTTATTTGTAAATCTAAGATTTCTAGGCCCTGGCCACTTTGCTCAGTGGATAGAGTGTCAGCCTGGCTCATGGAGGTCCTGGGTTCGATCCCAGGTCAGGGTACACATGAGAAGCGACCATCTGCTTCTCTTTTCTTCTCTCTCTCCCTTCTCTCTCTCTTTCTCTCCCGCAGCCAGTGGCTTGGTTGGTCTGAGCATTGGCCTCAGGCACTGAGGATAGCTCAGCAGCCATTGGCCCCAGACAGGTGTGGCCAGGTAGATCTGGTCGTGGCACATGCAGGAATGTCAAACTATCTCCCCTCCTCTCACTTAAAAAAAAAAAAAAGACAGTACAAGTACAAACACATATTCATTTCTTTCTATCCTCTTAACTGACTTAAAAAGCACATAAAATTATACCTATAAAATTGTATTATTGGGCCTGTAATATACTGAATTCCCTAAGAGGACATAACAATCCTAAATGCCTACACACCTAACCATAATGCCTCAAAATACACTCAGCAAAAACTGATAGAATGGAAAGGAGAATTAGACAAACCTATACGTATGCTTGGAGACTTCAACACTCCTCCATGACCAACACATGTAGGAAGTCAAGAAGGCCATGAAGGACTGAACAGCACCATCAGCCAACTAGATCTAATTGACAATTATGTCACCCAATAATAACAAACTACAAATTCTTTTCAAGTGCACATGAAACATGCATCACCAAATTCAGAAAAGTGGTACCTCTGGAGATGGAGCAGAATAAAGTCACCGCAGAGGGATACCAACTCTAGTAGCTACAGTTCATTTATTAGGCTGGGTTCCAGGTACACTGTAGTCTTCTTGATGCTATTATACATCCTATTTTATAATAAAATGGCAAGTCCTTTACTCTGAATATATTCTCTGGTGAATCTTTTCTTCAATGGTTTGGTGGATAGGAGGGAAGCAGGTCTTCGCATATTTTATTAATAAAATGAAGTATACCAAATACTGTTAGTTCTGTACTTTTACCCAAATGAACAAAAACTCTCACAAACTCCATAATTCGGTAAATATTTATAACTTCAAATCTTCAGCAATGTCTCTGATGAATATTGCAACAATATTTGCTAACAAAGGATGCAGTTCACCAAACTAAAATCATTAATTTGTCTATATATTATTTCAGCCACTACTACCAAAACAGGAAGAACAAAGGTGGCTTTTTGTTTTGTACTCCTGAAGTAAGAAATCTCCATGAAACTTCTAAAAATATATAATTAAGTTAAAATTTTAAGGTCTTCGATTAATTAACACCTGACTGTAGCCATCACTGAAAAAGTTCAATAACTTTGCCTGACCAGGCGGTGGCGCAGTGGATAGAGCATTGGACTGGGATGAGGAAAAGTTCAATACCTTTGCCTTCATATTCTGAATGTTTAAAGTATCTCAACTGATAACATTATTAGCTTCATTCTCTCATTAGTGAATATCTAAGGCATGATATACTCAATGGTATATATAAATAAATTCACATATCAAATAACATTTTAAACAAATTTAAGGGTTTTTGTTCCACTTCAATCTGCTTAGATTATCATTCTTTCTGTACTTTGCGATTTACTCACCGCACGCCCATAATATAAACAGAAGTGTCGGCTCTGCTCTTCTCTTGCTGTTCACGTGTCCTAGCATTATTTCTTCAATCTTCAGTTGAATCCGAAACTTCAATCTGCAGTTTCTTTGTAGGAATCTTTTTAAGCCCTTTGTCTACTGAGTAAGGCTCGTTTCATTCCAATCAGATAATAGAATCGGAAAGACCACTAACCCAAGTAGAGGTGAACTATACAATATGTCTGAACAGACTATAAGCAAATAAATAAGGAGGTTCACATATCAGTCCCAGTAGGCTGAGGTGTCCCCTATTCCCTCTGCTCAGGTTACCTCGCTTATCTGATGTGTACCATCAGACATAAAGATGGGAGTAAAGTGCCAATCAATGGATTAAAATATTAGTAAAAGTTAACTGCCCATATTTTCTTGCTACACCTTACCTAGCGGATCATTTTTGCATGCCTCCCACTTTGAAAACCATTAATCTAAAAAAAACAAAACAAAAAAAAAAAACACAAGGAGTAAATGAGGAATATGGATAGTAGACTTAAGTGAGTAAATTTAGAGCCTAAAGTGGCTAGTTAACTTGGCCTAAGGCTAGAAAGCTAGTAATCTGTGGAGTTAGGCAATGGACTTGACTTGAATGTTCACTCTTTCCACTGTGCCACATCGCCCCCTTCAGGACAAACACCAGGATTCAAGGAAAGAAAAGAATACAGGTCCCCCAATTGTGGTGTGAATCAGAACTTAATTCATAGTTAAACCCGGTGTGAAGCTAGAGTAACAAAATGTCTGGGTTCTTCTTAGTCCTATCTGGGAAGCGATATGTTCTAGAGCTAGACTACATCTGCAGGTCTAGAAATGTTTCCAGTATGTCTCTACTGCACCCAAATGTTAACTATCCTTCATTTCCCTGGAATCTTTTTGTTAATGTGACCATTCCAGTTTTCATTTACTTCAAAGCATTCAGGTATCAAAACTTCTTGTAGCCTGACCAGGCAGTGACGCAGTAGATAGAGCGTCGGACTGGGATGCAGAAGGACCCAGGTTCGAGACCCCAAGGTTGCCAGCTTGAGCGTGGGCTCATCTGGCTTGAGCAAAAAGCTCAGTAGCATGGACCCAAGGTCACTGGATTGAGCAAGGGGTTACTCAGTTTGCTGAAGGCCCGCAGTCAAGGCACATATGAGAAAGCAATCAATGAACAACTAAGGTGTCGCAACGAAAAACTGATGATTGATACTTCTCATCTCTCTCCGTTCTGTCTCTCTGTCCCTATCTATCCCTCTATCTGACTCTCTCTCTCTGTCCCTGTAAAAAAAAAAAAAAAAAAAAAAAAAAAAAAAACCTTCTTGTGCAAGTTTACTGTCCCTCAGCAAAACAACTGTCAGGTTTTCTCTGGATGACCAGTTAATTAAGAAGTCAGAGATGACTGCAGTGGATAGTGTCAGACTGGGACATAAAGGACCCAGGTTTGAGGCCCTGAGGTCGCCAGCTTGAGCGTGGTCTCATCCGGCTTGAGCGTGGGCTCATCTGGCTTGAGCGCAGGGTCACTGACTTGAGCGTGGGACCATAGACGTAACCCCATTGTCGCTAGCTTGAGCCCAAAGTTTGCTGGCTTGAAGTCCAAGGTCACTGGTTTGAGCCCAAGGTCATTGGCTTGAGCAAGGGGTCACTCACTCTGCTGCAGCCCCCCCCCCCCCGTCAAGGCACATATGAGAAAGCAATCAGTGAACTAAGGTGACACAACAAAGAATTGATGCTTCTCATTTCTCTCCCTCTTGTCTGTCTGTCCCTATCTGTGTCTCTGTCAAAAAAAAAAAGAACTCAGAGATGACTGAGATTGTCATTACTAAGCACTAGCTGTAACCAAACTTCCCTTTAAGAGAACTTCCTTACTTATTTCAGGAAAATGCTCCACCATCCTTCCTCTAATACTTCTTCTTTTCTCTTCTCTTTCAGATTAGAAATAAAAGATTCCAGAAAAAGTAAATGTCTATAAAACCCTAGACAATTTCTATTTTACAAATCTGAGAAATAGGTTCCAATAAAAAACATTCAGCCTGACCAGGCAGTGGCACAGTACACAGAGCACTGGACTGGGATGTGGAGGACCCAGGTTTGAGACCCCGAGATCATCAGCTTGAGCACGGGCTCATCTGGTTTGAGCAAAGCTCACTAGCTTGAGCCCAAGGTTGCTGGCTCAAGCAAGGGGTCACTCAGTCTGCTGTAGCCCCCAGGTCAAGGCACATATGAGAAATCAATCAATGAACAACTAAGGAACTGCAACAAAGAATTGATGTTTCTCATCTCTCTCCCTTCCTGTCTGTCTGTCCCTCTCTGACTCTGTCTCTGCCACAAAAAATAAATAAATAAACATTCAAATACTGTACACTACCACTCAGAATCCTGTATAGCAAAAAGAACCTCACAGGGCGGTAAAACCACAGTGCCTGCCTGACTGGTAGTGGTGCAGTGGATAGAGCATCGACCTAGTACACTGAGGACCCAAGTTCAAAACCCCAAGGTCACCGGCTTGAGCATAAGCACATCTGGCTTGAGCACAGGGTTGCCAGCTTGAGCATACGATCATCGACATGATCCCATGGTCGCTGGCTTGAAGCCCAAGGTTGCTGGCTTAAAGCCCAAGGTCACTGGCTCAAGCCCAAAGTCACTGGCTGGGCTGGATCCCTGGGGTCAAGGCACGTATTAGAAGCAATCAGTGAACAACTACAGTGACACAACTATGAGTTCATGCTTCTTATCTCTCTCCCCTCCTGTCCCTGTCTCTCTGTCTCTCTCTCACTAAAAAAAAGTAAAAATAAAAAATAAAATCACAGCGCCTGGTGTAAACTAAGAGCCTAATAAATGTTAGCCATTATTATTATTATTATTATTATTATTATTATTATTGGTGGTGTTATTATGTACTTTCCGTCTTGGATGATGCCTAGACTAGAAATCTGTAATCAAGGCTCCTTTGTCTTACTTAATTTACATTTCCTCTGATTCATTTAAAAGTATAAAAATATAGACTTGGATAAAGAGTAAATATTTTGTTATTAATCGTATGAAGCATCAGAAACCTGGAATAGTTTTAAAAGTTTTTAATAAAAGTGAAAGGAGATAAAGTAGTAGAAATGCAATGTGGCCAAGAAATAATTAAGAGAATATAGGAAAATAGGGGGAAAGATAAGTCACAAAAAGGAGAAACAGGTGCCTCAAGTCCACTAAAGACAAACCTAATAATTTTTCCTAAAATCTACCAAGGACTGCTTAGTTCTTAAGAGGAAATTTTAGTTCTAAGCAAAGACACTAAACTACTTATATAAGGAAATAATAAAAGCATATGAATAAAAAAAAGGTGCACTTGAAAATGACATGCAAAGCTCTAGTTTTCATAGTTACACTTCAGAAAAAGTATCCTTGTTAGTTATTTCTATAATTAAGCTTGTCCCTAAAGAAAAATTTTTAAGAAAGACATATAAAAATTACATCTTCAAATGATTTTGTAATTCATAAAATAAATAAGACCCATTAAATGTGTTCCAACCAGCCCAGGCCAGTTGGCTCAGTGGTAGAGCGTCAACCTAGCATGTGGAAGTCTTGGGTTCAATTTCTGGTCAAGGCACACAGGAGAAGTGACCATATGCTTCGCCACCCCTACCCTCCCCTTCTCTGTCTCTCTCTCTCTTTCTCTCTCTTTCACTCTCTTTCACTCTCTTTTCCTCCTGCAGCCATGGCTCAATTGATTCAAGTGTATTGGTCTCTGGTACTGAGAATGGCTCAGTGGAGCCTCTGCCTCAGGAGCTAACAATAGCCCAGTTGCAAGCATCAGCCCCAGACAGGGGTCACTGGGTGGATCCCGGTCGGGGTGCATGTGGGTATCTATCTCCCTTCCTCTCACTTAAAAAAATAATGTGTTCCAACCTAAATCAAACTATTTGTATTTCTTTTTGAGCATAATATGCAGCCTTCACATATAAATCCTGGATGTTAACAATTTCTTTTCTGAGTTCTCACAGCTTTGATTTCAGTTAACACATTGGTAGTAATGATTATAAACCACAAAACCCACCGGCAAAGCAATCGAGAATCAGACTATGAGGGCTTAGAAGTAACCTAGCCCAGACCCCCTACTTTGCACATCCAAATAAGTAAATGTCTTGTCCCAGCATATTACTGTACTTTACAATAAAGAAATTAAAATACAAATCCATAACTCCTAATTCCCGGTCCATTATACCACCTTTCTATAAAAGAACACTAGGATACATTTTCCATGTCTGTGGTCTGTAGGGAAGATTTCATAAACAATAAATTTAAAACCACAAATTTACAATTTTGTGTATCAAAAGATTATAACTTTAAAAGTGTTTTATAAGATAAGCTGCAAACTGAAAGAAAACATTTGAAGCCATCTAGTAGAATACTAGCATCCAAAATGTAGTAAAAATT
Organism: Saccopteryx leptura; assembly: GCF_036850995.1. Taxonomy (NCBI): domain Eukaryota; kingdom Metazoa; phylum Chordata; class Mammalia; order Chiroptera; family Emballonuridae; genus Saccopteryx; species Saccopteryx leptura. Next base: position 289,526,865 of record NC_089505.1, on the reverse strand, counting down.
ATGAATCAGTATGAAAAACAGCATAATAGAAAACAGGTAAATGATGAAAACAAGCAAATCACAGAAACCTAAAGAGCCAATAAAAACCTACAGCAATATCCAAACTTTCTAGTAATCAGAAAAACATATTAAAAACCAAAATAAGATTACATTGTACATCAAGCAGATTTGCAAAAATGATAAAGTATAACAACGGTTGACAAGGCAGGGAAACAATAGAAGCCACCCATCACTGGAGTGAACGTTAACTGATAAGACCACCTCAGGGAAGAATTTAGCAATATCCACTAAAGTTGAAGATGTACATGGAACACAAGCCAGTGGTTTCTCCTAGGTACACATGCTAAAACACATGCATGTGCACATGAGAAGATGTGACAAGAACTGTCACAGCAGCACTGTTTGTAATAGCAAAAAAAAAAAAAAAAAATCATAACAAACTGCTAATCCTCAGGGAAATATAAAAGTAAACTGAGATATAGTCAAACAACAGAATCCTATCCAGCCAAGAAAATACATGCACTAGAGCTACATATATCCATATAAGTAATTATTACATATAATGTTGAGAGATAAAGTTACAAAAATATATAATTAATACTGTTGATAAGAAGTTTTTTTAAATACAAAACTATTATACATTTTAGGGCTATTTAAATAACAAAAGTATGAAAATATGTACAGAAATGAAAAGCATCCGATTCAGAGTGGCGGTTTCCTCAGAAGGAGAGGAGAGTACAATTGGGAGTTACACAGGAGTTCGCCTTTAAAAGGAGCCTAGTTTCTTCAGTTAAGTGGTATGTACACAGGTATTCACTAGTATATTTTCTATACCTCTTGGAGAACTAATACTGCATAATGTTTAAAGAGTTTAAAAAAATAAACCCAAGGTCCAACCAAAATAATTTTACTCCAGAGCCCACAGGCTTAACTATGACACTATTTACTCTATTTCTGTTTGTGCAGTGAAGAAAGGTTTAGTCATTCAGACTGCTTAAAAGCAACAAGGTATCTGACTAGAGAGAAAGTCTCTCAAGGAAATCATATTGGAGACACAAAGTGGTCACATCACCATACTGAGGAATCATATGGGTAAGCCAAAAGGCAAAGCCAAAGTTGAATGGAATATAAAACAGTCTGGTTCAGAGACGGCATGTAGAAAGAACATGTGCTTTGAAGTCCAAGCTGGGTTCAAATACTAACCCTGTCACTGATTAGCTGTGCAACTCCAAACAAGTTTTAACTTCTCTGAGCTCAACTGCCTCAACTATACAGTGGAGATACTGTATCTAGCTCCCAAAGTTGTAAAGATTAAAAAGTAGCCATTATCCATGAAAATTCCTTGACACAAAGTAGCCTGATATAAGATAATATTATTACTTGCAGAAAAAAGTCTCTCTCTGGCAAGAGGAGACAAAGCAGGGAAAGACAGAAGTTAAAAGGGGGAAGTCAAGAGTCTAGAAAAAGAAGCCAGTAAAAAGCTAAAATGGTTAGGGGATGAAAATGTCCTTGCAGTGTCCCAGACATTAGCAAAAAAAATTTTTTTAATGAATACTTTTTTCAGTATAGTGAGGCTTAGTTACAAGAATATTTAGACCACTGGGTGATGGGCACTCAAATTAATGTACAGTTGTTATAGAGATGTATACCTGAAACCTATGTGTTCCTGTGGACCAAGGTCACCCCATTAAATCTCATTTCTAAATACAAAAAAATTTTTTTAAAGAATATTTAGTCCAAACCTGATTATTACTGCATTTTAGTCCTGTTTTAGCTCATATATAATGTTGTTAATATACAAAACTTCAAAATAAAAATGTGGACCCTGGTCAGCTGGCTCAGTGGTAGAGCATCAGCCCAGAGTAGAAGTTCCAGGTTTGATTCCTAGTCAGGGCAAACAGGAGAGGCGACCATTTGCTTCTGTACCCCTCCCCCTTTCTCCCCCACCCTCTCTCTCTCCTGCAGCCATGGCTGGATTGGTTCAAGCAAGTTGGCCCCGGCACTGAGGATGGCTCCATGGTCTCACCTCAGGTGCTAAAATAGCTCAGTTGTCAAGCAACAAAGCAATGGCCCCAGAGGGGCAGAGTATTGCCCTGTAGGAGGCTTGCCAGGTGGATCCCGGTCCGAGTGTACACGAGAGTCTCTCTGCCTCTTCGTCTCTCACTTAATAATAAAAAAAAAGATTAAAATGTGTTTTCTTTAAAGGTTTGTTTTTTGTTAAAAATGCATTAAAAATATTGAATATATCATATATACAATGTATGCTTCTTTTGGCATACATAACTCAAAAATGCTCTCTCCTACTTTTTTAAAATTGATTTTAGAGTGAGAATAAAAGAGAAAAAAACATCAATTTGTTATTCCACTTATTTATGCATTCATCAGTTGATTCTTGTATGTGTCCTGTCAGGAATCAAACCCACAACCCTGGCGTATCGGATGACATTCTAACCAACTGAGCTAACAGACCAGGGTTCTCCTACTCTTAACATATTAAAGAGAATTCAATGGTAATTTCAACAAAAGCCCCCAAAAAGCCCTTGATAAAATTCAATACCCAATAAAAATACAAACCAAGAACAGAAGAAATCTTCCTTAAGTTGACAAAGACATCTACCAGAAACCTTCAGTAAGTATGACATCTAACAGTAAAATATTGGAAGCATTCCAATCCAAGAAAATAAAAGTGCCCGTTATCATCACTACTATTCAACTTTTGTACTGAAGGGTCTAGGTATGTATCGCAATAACACAGAAAACAAAATAAGTGGTATAAAGATTAGAAAAAACCTGGCCAGTTAAATCTTCTAGCCAAAGCAGTTCAGTAAATAGACACTTGCATGCATCCCCTCTGCTCAAATACAGAGTAACAGATAAAACATTTTTAAAAAAAGTTTAAATGACTTAAGAAGGTTTAACAACCTCCATTTGGATCCAAAACAGAACAGACACACAAAACTGGGAGTGGGACTGAAGCTACAGACTTGCTGGACGCTGAGTCCAAATGTAGGTGTATATTTCCTGCAGGGCAAGAGTGACACACAGAGCAAAGGACCTGAAGAAACAGGAGACATCTGAACCAGACTCACAGTTTAAAGCCCAGGATGAGGCTGGAGCTGAAAGGAAGCTAAAAATTACCGCTGTCAGTCTCTGTCTAGAATTATATAGTTTATGCAATGCTCTGGGCTTAAAAAGTGGGAGGACAAAACATAGACTCGTGACCAGGAACTGAACCAAGACATTCATATACTTTGTGAGTGGATCTAAAAGAGCTTCAATTACCTCAAAGAGCAGGACCCTTGACCCATCATTATCATATCTGATTTTTTATTAAGTTCCAGTAAGTCAATGAAAGCACCTAAGATATCACTACACAGAGAAGGGTGAGCACAGGGATAAGAAAAACAAAGTCAAAAGCACAAACACTCAAATGAGTTTGTAAATCAAGATTTCAAAACACACAAAGAAATATAATGCTAAGAAAGTCAACAAAAGCAACAACTGGAATATGAATTCATTTCAGATGAAATTTAATTTTACAGAACAGTTTGACAAAGACTTATTTTTAAATACATTTAGGGCACTAGAATATAATTTTTTTAATTATCGGGAATGCAAAATTGTACAACCACTTTGGAAGACAGATAGTTTCTTACAAAGCTAAACCTACTCTAACCATACAACCCAGAAATCATGCTCCTAAGTATTTATTCAAAAGAGTTGAAAATTTACGTCCACACAAAAACCTGCACACTAGTATTAATAGAACCTTTATTCATAATTACCAAAAATTGGAAGTAACCAAAATGTCCCTCAATATGTGAATTGATAAATAAGCTGTGGTATTTTCATACAATGGAATATTATTCAGCGACAAAAAAAAAAAAAAATGAGCTATCGCCGGACCAAGCAATGGCACAGTGAATAGAACGTCGGACTGGGATGCAGAGGACCCAGGTTCAAAACCCGAGATTGGATTCCCGGCCAGGGCACACAGGAGAAGCGCCCATTTGCTTCTCCACCCCTCCGCCGCGCTTTCCTCTCTGTCTCTCTCTTCCCCTCCCGCAGCCAAGGCTCCATTGGAGTAAAGATGGCCCGGGTGCTGGGGATGGCTCTGTGGCCTCTGCCTCAGGCGCTAGAGTGGCTCTGGTTGCAACATGGCGACGCCCAGGATGGGCAGAGCATCGCCCCCTGGTGGGCAGAGCGTTGCCCCATGGTGGGCGTGCCGGGTGGATCCCGGTAGGGCGCATGCGGGAGTCTGTCTGACTGTCTCTCCCCGTTTCCAGCTTCAGAAAAATGGAAAAAAAAAAAAAAAGAAAACCCGAGGTTGCTGACTTGAGCACAGGCTCACCAGCTTGAGAGGGGGGTCTCTGGCTTGAGCACAAAGGTTGCAGGCTTGAAGCCCAAGGTCACTGGCTTGAGCAAGGGGTCACTCGCTCTGCTGTAGTCCCCAGGTCAAGGTACATATGAGAAAGCAATCAATGAACAATGAAGGTGGCACAACAAAGAATTAATGTTTCTCATCTCTCTCCCTTCCTATCTGTCTGTCCCTATCTGTCCCTCTCTGTCCCCCCCAAAAATAAAAAGAGCTATCAAGTTAGGAAAAGATATCAAGGAACCTTAAATGCATAATGCTAATAAGTAAAAGATACCAATATAAAAGACTACATACAGTACAATCCCAACTATATGACATTCTAGAAAAGCCAAAGCTATAGACACAGTACAATGACCAGTGGTTACCAGAAGCACAGGTGGAGAAAGGAAAGAACAACAGAAGATTTTTAGAGCAATGAAATTATTCTGTATGATATTGCAATGACATCACATGAAATGCCATGTAATGACCTTAATGACACATAACATACATTTGTAAAAACCCATAGAATTATGTCCCATAGAGTGAAGCCTAGTACAAACTATGAACTTAAGTTAACAATAATGTATCAAGGCTCTGGCCAGTTGGCTCAGCTATAGAGAGCGTTGGCCTGGCATGTGGAAGTCCCGGGTTCAATTCCTGGCCAGAGCACACAGGAGAAGCGCCCATCTGCTTCTACCCCCTGCCCCCTCCTTCCTCTCTGTATCTCTTCCCCTCCTGCAGCTAAGGCTCCACTGGAACAAAGTTGGCCTGGGCACTGAGGACGGCTCCACGGCCTCTGCCTCAGGCACTAGAATGGCTCTGGCCACAATGGATGGACGCCTCAGATGGGCAGAGCGTGGACCCCTGCTGGGAATGCTGGGTGGATTCCCGTTGTGCGCATGCAGGAGTCTGTCTGACTGCCTCCCCACTTCTAACTTCAAAAAAATTCAATAGCCTGACCAGGTGGTGGCGCAGTGGGTAGAGCATTGGACTGGGATGCGGAAGGACCCAGGTTCGAGACCCCGAGGTCTCCAGCTTGAGCATGGGCTCGTCTAGTTTGAGAAAGCTTACCAGCTTGGACCCAAGGTCGCTGGCTCAAGCAATGGGTTGCTTGGTCTGCTGAAGGCCCACGGTCAAGGCACAAATGAGAAAGCAATCAATGAACAACTAAGGTGTCACAACGAAAAAACCAATAATTGATGCTTCTCATCTCTCCGTTCCTGTCTGTCTGTCCCTACCTACCCCTCTCTCTGACTCTCTGTCTCTGTAAAATAAATAAACAAAAAAAATACAATAATAATAATAATGTATCAATATTGAACTCTTTGCACTATCCACCCATTTCGGTCATATTCAGTTCTGTGCATAATTTTTTCTTATCCTGGATAGAAGATTCCACTTCTGGGTATACACTCAGAAGAACTAAAAGCAAGGACCTGGACATGTGTTTGTATAGTTTTTACAACAGCATTATTCACTATAGCCAAAGGATAGAAACAACTGAAATGTCCACTAATGGATGAACAAACAAATGTGATATATACACAAATGAAATAGTAGTATTCAGCCTTAGAAAAGGAAGAAAATCCTGACACATGCAACAATATAAACTCTGAAGACATTATACTAAGTTCCAGAAACCAAACACAAAAGGACAAATATTGTATGATTCCATCTATATGAGGTACCAGAGCCATCAAATTCATAGAAACAGAAAGTAGAAAGGTGGTTACCAGGGCTTGAGGGAGGGAGTTAGTGTTTGATGGGCACAGAGTTTCAGTCGGGAAAGATGAAAAAGTTCTGGAGATGGACAGTGGTCATAGTTGCACAACGCTGTGAATGTAGTTAATGCCAGAGAACCATATACTTAAAAATGGCTAAAATGGCAAATTTTATGTTGTGTATATTTTACCAAAGTAAAAAAAAAAATGAGGGCCCTGGCCAGTTGGCTCAGTGGTAGAGTGTTAGCCTGGTGTGCGGATGTCCTGGGTTCAATTCCCAGTCAGGGCACACAGGAGAAGCAACCATATGCTTCTCCACGCCTCCTGTCCCCCTTTTTTCTCTTTCTTTTCTTCTCCCACAGCCACGGCTCGATTGGTTCAAGTGCATTGGCGGGGGTACTGAGGATGACTCCATGTAGCCTTTGCCTCAGGCACTAAAAATAGCTCTATTGAGAGCATGGCCCCAGATGGGCAGATCATTGGCCCCAAATAGGGGCTGCCTGGTGGATCCTGGTCAGGGCGCATGTGGGAGTCTGTCTCTCTGTCTCCCCTCCTCTCATTTGGAAAAAAGAAAAGAAGAAAAATGAGAAAAAGTGCTAAAAACTGGTTATCTCAATTGAAAAACAAATTATATCTCTTCATTAGACTATATAGAAATTTCACACTGAAAGCAAAACTTTTTTTTTTATTTTAGAAGGAAATATAGAAATATATCATTCATGCCCTGGGGCAGAGAAAATTTACTTAATCAGACACACACAGAGATTCTTTTAATTTAAAGAATTTTTTTTTCATAAATATAACATGAAAATTTTAAACTTGTATACAACCAAAGACACTGAATGAAGGGAAAAGGCAAGCCTCAGATTGGCAAGGTGCATCCACAACACAGATATCCATCAAAAACAATATCCAAAGTAACCTAACTGATCCTCACTGAGTGAAGGATACAGAAATGGTCATTTCAGTCTACAACCAAACACTACTCAGCAGTTAAAAATAAATGAACCAGATCCACAAGTAGCAGCATGGTTAAATCTCCATCAATTAAAATTTCAAATGTGCACAAACCCCCTTTGGCCAGCAAGTCTACTTTTCATTCACTGCAGCTCTGTCTGAAACTCTAGCACAAATACACTCTTCATGGGAGAATGTGTAACAGTCAAGAAGGATCAGATAGATCCCTATATATCAACATGAAAAGATCTCAGATATTCTGTTAGAAAACAAGCTGCAGCACAATGTGTACAGTATCATGTCATGAATGTGGGGAGTACAGGGAAAGCCTGCTTTTTTCTGTATTACCTATATATAGATGAAAATGCATACAGAAAGGTCAGAAAGGGTCACAATAAATTGATTAACTACAGTTTCAGTGGAGAAGGGTGGGGGCCAAAGAGGCTTTTATTCTGTCTGTTCTGTCTGAGTATTTTGTAAGAGTGTGCACTCATAAGCCATTTGCAGAGCTGCGGTACCCAGCCACACTGTGCACCATACAACCCAGGAGCTGTCATTCCCAGGACTCTGTTGTGAATGGCACCCCCTAAAGCCAGGCAGTACACAATCTGCTCAGCTAGACACCACAGCCCTGATGCTTGTGTAATTAGAAGTAAATTTTAAAGAGGGGGGGGGGGCGTTTGCAAACCAGCATGAGGAACTTTCTGGGGTGATTTAAGTTTCCATATCCTGATAGGGATAGTGGTTATAAAGTATGCTCATTTTCAAAACTCATCCAACTGCACATGGACATCTATTACAAGTAAACTATGCATCAATAAAGTTGATTTTAAAATAAATATAAATTACCTGGCCTGTGGTGGCGCAGTGGATAAAGCGTCAGCCTGGAATGTTAAGGTTGCCAGTTTGAAACCCTGGGCTTGCCCGGGTCAAGGCACATATGAGAGTTGATGCTTCCTGCTCCTCTCCCCTCTCACTCTCTCTCCTGTCTAAAATGAATAAAATATTTAAAATAAATATAAATTAAATACATAATTACAATACAATATCATTGGGATAACGGAGAACAAAGCACCCTAAATTATAGGACCCAAAACAAGAACTGGTCGATGCCTGCTGGATGCACTCTGGAGTACACAGTAAAACTAAAGAGAAACAAACTTCGTTCTTCAAGGCTAACCATGCAATGCCAAATCTGGATTAATATGACCCTTATTTTTTATATGAAGCAACAAGGTCGTGAGAGATTTCTAGTAAGGATATAAAATGAAGGGTAACTTGGCATTCTACTGGTTCTAAGTCTAATTTTCTAAGTAGAAATCTCTCACACACAGTGGACACTCAAAACCTTGTCAGTGCTGCTCTGACTACATAACCCCCTTCAAAGTAACCTCCACTTCTGTATGATAAAAATCCTCATAGAACTCATAAAAGGTCAAGTTTTAATTTGGCAGACAAAGTAACCTAACAGGCACTGCAACCCAAGGAATTGAAACAGCAGACCAGAGCTGGGGAGTCCAGAAACCCAACCAACGCAGAGAACAGGCAGAATTCCAGCCCATACAGAGCAGCAGCGATACATTCATTCTCTTACTACAGACCTACAATCCAAGAACCAGGATAAAAGCTTTTTTTAAAAAAAAAATAATAAAGTGTCCTAGACAAAAGTACTCTTCTTCGAGTGACAGAAAAAGAAGAGCCAGAAAGGGGTGATTTGAAGCAATGGCCCAAGGAGTTAGTTACTGACAGCCAACCTAAAATAAAGATGTGAAAGTAGCAGGACGCCCACCAAGAAACTTCAACTCCGTCACCTTAGTTAGCCACTGCTGCTTTAAATGCCCAGACCTATGAACCTGGCCAAACAGGGAACTTTAGAAACAGGAGAAGTCCATCAGCCATCCCTAATACCAGAATGATTAAAACTGCTCTGCCTAACATACAGCAAAATCCTGCTTGGTTAATTCAGGCAATAAACATTTCTTTCAAGATCACTGTTGGGCCAGGCACTGTTCTTGTTACTGAGGATTTAGCAGTGAATAGTCAGAGCTTAATAGTTGGAAAGAAAAGGAACTTCATTTCTCTTTTCAAATTTACTTGTCTTGCCCTTTAAATGCTACACAGAAGAGCCTTTAAAAGTCAGAATCCTAAGTTTTTCCCACAAGCTTCCTTGATCCTCCTGCTTTATCCCCAAACCAAGCAATTTATGGCTCCTATTTCCCAATAGTGGGGTAATAAAACAAAAGAGACTTAGAATGAATAAGGTGTGAAACAAAATTCCATGCTGTTTTGTATGTTATACCCATACCTCCCCAAACAAATTGTTGGCACTTAAACAGCCAATTGCGGTTGTGTTTGACACTATTTTAATAGTGGCCACAGTGCTGACCTTGGTTCTCTACCTTCGGCAGCTAGCTAATCAATAAACGTTTGCTACGAATGCTGGAAGGTCTTCCTAATCCCAAGGCCTGGCATAGGAATTGAACAGCCAGCATTCGTCAGCTGTATCCTCTCTCTTGCCAGCACACTTTCCTTCCAAGGGTGACACGATGCACAGGTTCACTGTTAGGCGCCTGGGGAAACAATGTTTTGGGGTGATTTAAAACAAATTCCCTTCCCTCTGCCAGGGCCTGCCTGCCTCACCTGCCCTCTGCCAGGACCTGCCTACTTTGCCCCCTTCAGCACCTAACGCAGAGCCTCCTCACAGCGAGCCGGGCTCCAGCAGCATCAGCCCAGCGTCCGCACCCCGGCTCCGCACCCGACGGCCACAGCGCGCTCGAGACCCCGGAGACCCCCCTCCCCGGCCTGGGGTTCAGAGCCCAGCGGCGCCGGCCCGGGGCTCCGCTCCATCCCCTCCGATCGCCCCTCCAGGGCCGTGAGCGCGGCGCCGTCTCCCCTCGTAGCGCGCGCGGTGCAGCGGCCCCGGCTGCCCGCGCGCCGTCTCCGCCGCTCCCGGCCCTGCACCCCCGCAGGCTCCCGAGGTCCGGGCGCAGCGCGGGCTCCTTCCCATTCCTCGCGGGCGCAGTGCTTCAGCACCGCGCACCTCTCCCGCAGCCCGAGGCTGCCGCCGCGGACCCCCACCTTACTCACTTCCCTGCGGGAGCAGGGGGCGTCGAGAAGATCTCTCGCGGCCGCTGCCCCTCCGCCACCTCCGGCCCGGGGTCCGCTGCTGAGACGGCAGCAGCGCCCGCTCAGGCCCTGGTGCCGCCCCCGCGGCGAACGTTCTCAGCGCCCGGCTCGCGCCGCTTCCCCGCCCGGCACGCGCAGCGAGCCCGCCCCCAGCGCGAGGGCGCGAGGGCGTGAGGGCTCAGGGCTAGAGGCGGGCACGCGCCACCAGCGCGGGCGCGCGGGCTGGGGGTGGGGCTTCCGCCACGCAGGGGAGGGGGCGGGCAAGCAGTCGAGTTCCCGTCGAGCCCCGCCCCCTACGGGCGGGTGCGACCCGCCCCCCAGCTCTCCGCCGGGTTCTCGCAGGGCAGACGAAACTTGCCCCCTGCGGGCGTCTCCCGCACGCTAACGGCGGGCGGTTGAGGTGGGCTTCAGCTTTGCAGGTATCTGCCAACGCCAGCTGGATGCTCCGCCCGACGTGACTACAAGGTAAAGAATGCAAAGAACCACCCCATGAATCATTCATCCGCGCCTTGAGCACGAGATCCTCTCCTGAATGATTTCTCCAAATTAATTCAACTCAGCAGGCGTTTACTGAGCACTGACTCGGTACCTAGCGCTGTACCAGGTGCTGTGCGGGTACACCGTCACGGTCACGGTCTCTGATCTCGAGGAGCGCATAACTTAGTGGGAAAGCAGCCGTGTAAACAACCCAGTCTGGTGACCCGTACAGAGCACAGAGTCACAGTGAGATGCTGTGGAGGGCACTGGAGGAAGAGATTACTTCCGCTTGGACCACAGGGACAGGTTCCTGCAAGAGGTGGCATTTGTGTTCAGCCTTGAAGGAAGAAAAGGAAAGAGGCTTAGGAGAAAAGAGGGAGGGCGTAGGCTAAGAAAACAGCTTGGGCAGAGAACAGACGTGGCCAAGGTTTACCATCGCAGCATCAGCTTTTTTGTTTTAATATTATCCATGTTTTATAGAGTACCTTTCCAAACCATGTGAAACACAGATGATTCCAAATTAGGAAGAGCTAAGATTTTTTAATGACCCAGAGAATCATATTTTTTTTAACGTTATTTAAGACGGAAAAAAGCAGTGTCTTTTTAAGGACTGTTGTCTGTGAGTGCAGTGTTAAATCCTAAAACGAAGAGACCCGAAGCCAGTCTGCTTTGAGCCTGGTTTCTCACTGCTTCCTGGCACCTTATGATAAGGCAGATCGTGCACCTCCTGCTGCTGTCTGCCTGCCTGCCTTTAGAACATCCTCTTCCTCCTCCTCTCATTTTCCTATTTTTAAACCTGTATGGTAAGGGAAATGCTGGTAACCAACTTTGTTAAGTGACAGTAAACATTTTTCAGGAAAAGGCATCACCTTCAACACAGGAAATTCAAGACTATTTTGCATGCTTACAAGACTTTTTCACTTGTATGCTGGACCTTGACTGTGTTCTGAATATGTTAAGGTGCTCAGAATATGGCTAAGAGACATCTTGTTGATTCATTTACCACTTTTGGGTACCAACTATGGAGGAGGCATTGAAAGGGTAAAATACTGATCTCGTTCTTTGGAGAAAATATGTGTAAATGATGTAAAATAAATATGTAAATATTGCTTTAAATATTCATCCTATTGATTGAAACCAAAGTAATTTCAATATGTGGGCCAAACTGTTATAAAACACCATTCTGGAAATTGACTACTTTAAGTACACTCTCATTAGCATTTCGGCATCTTGGTTCTGTATTTCCTCACCTCCCACGTTCTCAGAAAACTTTTTTCAGATATATGTCAATCATTCTCCCCACTCTCATTCCCAAAGTCATCAACTCCTCTTACTTACTTGTCCTATTCCTCCACCATATATTCATGTTCAAGTTTTCCTGTCCTAAATAAAAGGAAGAGGCCCTGGCTGGTTGGCTCAGTGGTAGAGCGTCGGCCTGGCGTGCAGAAGTCCCGGGTTCCATTCCCGGCCAGGGCACACAGGAGAAGCGCCCATCTGCTTCTCCACCCCTCCCCCTCTCCTTCCTCTCTGCCCCTCTCTTCCCCTCCCGCAGCTGAGGCTCCATTGGAGCAAAGATGGCCCGGGAGCTGGGGATGGCTCCTTGGCCTCTGCCCCAGGCGCTAGAGTGGCTCTGGTCGCAACAGAGCGACGCCCCGGAGGGGCAGAGCATCGCCCCCTGGTGGGCAGAGCGTCGCCCCCTGGTGGGCGTGCCGGGTGGATCCCGGTCCGGCGCATGCGGGAGTCTGTCTGACTGTCTCTCCCTGTTTCCAGCTTCAGAAAAATACAAAAAAAAAAAAAGGAAGAAATCCCTCTGTCACTCCAGATTGTGCTGTAGTTACTGCTCCCTCTGTAAATTCTTTCACAAACACCTTAAAAGTAGTTTATCCCTGCCAACTCAAGCAGCTTCTCACTCCTCACCTCGTGGCTGTGTACCTTTTGTCCCCCACCACAACACTGCACTTCTCTCAGACATTACTGGTTGTTGTTTAATCCTAAATGCCAGGGGCCATTTTGGAGTCCTCCCGTTTCTAGAGCTCTCCGTGGTATTTAACACTGAGCACTCCACTCGATTTGACACCCCCTTTGCCTTCACCACATGACTCATCTGCTGACCCCTCTGACCACTCTGTCTCCAGGCTTCTGTCCTCAGCTTGCCTCTCACCTCATAGACTCTCCCTGAGTCATTTCAGTCACTTCAGGTCTTCATCTGCCACATAGATCAGCATCTCCCAAATGCATTATCTAGCTCAGACCACTCATCAGTGTTCTGTGTACACAAAACTGCACCAGACTCATCCACCTGAAAGTCCTAGAGACACCTCAGGCTCTACATGTCTAAAACTGTTTAACATTCTTGACTTGGGGTGGTGAACACACAGTGCAATATACAGATGATGTATTATAGAATTGTATATCTGAAACCTGTCTAATTTTGTTAACCATGTCACCCCAATAAATTCAATATAAGTAAATAAATTTAAAAAACTGTTTCGCATTACTGTCCTCTCAGATGCCCAATTCAGAAACCTGGGAATCAGTAATCCATAATTCCTTCCTCCTTCTTCCCACCACACTCAACAATCCTGTTGATTCTCCCCATAAATAACTCTTAGCCCCTCTCCCCTAGACTAATGCAATAGCCTTTTATCTTGTCTCTTTCCTGAACTCTTGTTCCTTCCCATTCACATTCCATACTGCATGTCAGAAAATACTTGCAGAGCCTGACCAGGCGGTGGCGCAGTGGATAGAGCGTAGGACTAGGATGCAGAGGAGGACCCAGGTTTGAGACCCCAAGGTCCCCAGCTTGAGCATGGGCTCATCTGGTTTGAGCAAAGCTCACCAGCTTGGACCCAAGGTCACTGGCTTGAGCAAGGGGTTACTCGGTCTGCTGTAGCCCCATGGTCAAGGCACGTATGAGAAAGCAATCAATGAACAACTAAGGTGTTGGTTGCAACGAAAAACTGATAATTGATGCTTCTCATCTCTCTCCGTTCCTGTCTGTCTGTCCCTATCTATCCCTCTCTCTGTCTCTGTAAAAAGAAAAAAGAAAAAACTTGCAGAAATGTGCTGCCTGTGGTGTCACTGCTCAGCATGGCACACAGACCTTCCATTTATCTAGCCCTTGCCTGTCTTGTCACTTCCTACAAACAGCCCGTCCAAACTCCTGGAATGTACCTACTTTTGCTTGCCTACTTTTAGCTTTGTACTTATCTCTCTCTCTGGAATGTCATTTAAACACAAGCAAAGAATGTCCAAAATATGTGTAGCTGAAGTCCCCAGTATAATGAAACTGTTATCTAAGAATCTTTCTGGAAATAAGAAAATGTAGATCTAATATAATGAAAGAACCCACATATGCTTGAAGAAATGACCACAGTATGTTCAATTCTGAGTGCTAGCATCTTAAAACTATTAGACAAAAATAATAATAATTTCAAAACCTCCACACAGAAAGTTCAAATTGCTGAAAAGAGTAAGAAAATTAGGCTGCAATACTCTTCATCGCTTCTGTTATTCCGGGCTGGCCTGAGTGGATGGCTTGACCATAGATTGTGGAAAGTTATGGGACTTCAAAGCGTAGGTCATAAGAAGTCTTGAATAGTCAGCTGGGTCTTTGATAACATTTGCTCTTGAAGCCCTGAGCCACTCTGTAAAATATCTAACTCTTTGTGGAGAGGTTCTAAGAAGGAGAGGGGCCTAGCTGATCCTAGCTAATAGTGAAGTCATCAAAAATGCCTACATCAGTCCAGCCATCAGCTGCATACCACTGAGTGGCCCCATCTGAAACCATATGGAGCAGAAAATCATCCCGCCAAACCCCACCCAAATTCCTGACCCCTAAGATTGTGAAATTATAATAAAAATGGTTCTTATGTAGGTCATTACTTTTTAGGATAAGTAGTTATTTACAGGGCTGTTAACCAAAATTCCTGACATTCTCAAGAGAAGGCAATAATGATAAAGCATCTCCTGAGGACTCAAGGAAAGAAGATGCAAGTTAAGGATTTTATATTCATCCATTATGCTGTTTTCAAACCTCAAAGGCTATAGAAAAAAACTTTAAAAATTAAGAATTAGAAAAAGTATGCATATAATAAACCCATCATAAGTACTATAGCATGAGTCAGCTAATTTTTTTCTGAAGTACTAGATAGTAAATATTTTGGTTTACAGTCCTAACTGTTCAACTCTGCGATTGTAGCACAAAGGTAGCCATAGATGGTATGTAAATGAGCTGGTAGGGCTATGTCTCAAACTGGATTTACCAAAATAGACAGCCAACTAGATTTGACCTATCAATTACTACAGTCTGCCACTCCTAGAGGAAAAGAAATAGAGAAAGATATTTCTCTCAAAAAAACACAAAGCCCGTATGATTTAAGAAAATAACATACATGATCAAGTGAGGTTTATGTATTAGTGTGCTAGAACTACCATAATAAAGTACCACAGACTGGCCTAAAGAACAGTTTTGCAAGCTAGAAGTACAAGATCAAGGTGTTGACAGTGTTGGTTTCTTCTGAGGTCTCTCTCTTTGGCTTGTAGATGGCCATCTTCTCCCTGTGTCTTCACATGGTCTTCCTTTGTACTGTGAACATCTGTCTCCTAATCTCTTCTTATAAGGACACTAGTTAGCCTGACCAGGCGGTGGCACAGTGGATAGAGCGTCGGACTGGGATGCGGAGGACCCAGGTTCGAGACCCCGAGGTCGCCAGCTTGAGCGTGGGCTCATCTGGTTTGAGCAAAAGCTCACCAGCTTGGACCCAAGGTTGCTGGCTCGAGCAAGGGGTTACTCGGTCTGCTGTAGCCCCTTGGTCAAGGCACATATGAGAAAGCAATCAATGAACAACTAAGGTGTCGCAAGGAAAAACTGATGATTGATGCTTCTCATCGCTCTCCGTTCCTGTCTGTCTGTCCCTATCTATCCTTTTCTCTGTCTCTAAAAAAGAAGAAGAAGAAAAAAAAAGGACACCAGTTACATTGGAGTAGGGCCCCCTAATGACCTCATTTTAACTTAATTATACCTTTAAGTCCCTATTTTCCAATATAGTCACATTCTGCAGTACTGGTTAGGATTTCAACTACCTAAATGCAAAAGCTATAACTATAAAACAATTAGAAAAATATAGGTGTGTATCTCCATTACCTTGGGTTTGGCAAAGCCTTCTTAGATACAATACCACAAGCACAAATGACAAAAGAAAATAATAGACAAATTGTACTTTATCAAAATGTAAAACTTTTCTGCATTAAAGGACACCATTAAAAAAAGTACAAAGGCAGCCAACAGAATGGGAGTAAATATTTTCAAATAATACATAAGATAAAAACTTATATCCAGAATATGTAAACAACACTATAATTATAAAACAAATAACCCAATTGAAAATGGGGAAAGGATTTGAGCAGACATTTCTTCAAGAAGATCTATAGATGGCCAATGAGCACATTTAAAGATGCTCAACATGATTAGCTGTTAATAGTGGAATGTAGCCTGACCAGGCAGTGGTGCAGTGGATAGAGCGTCGGACTGGGATGTGGAGGACCCAGGTTCGACATCCTAGGTCGCCAGCTTGAGCGCAAGCTCATCTGGTTTGAGCAAGGCTCACCAGCTTGAGCCCAAGGTTGCTGGCTCAAGCAAGGGGTCACTCAGTCTGCTGTAGCCCCCCGGTCAAGGCACATATGAGAAATCAATCAATGAACAACTAAGAAACTGCAACGAAGAATTGATATTTCTCATCTCTTTCCCTTTCTGTCTGTCTGTCCCTATCTGTCCCTCTCTCTGACTCTCTCTGTCTCTCCCACACACACAAAAAAAACCAAAACAACAACAACAACAACAAAATAGTGGAATGTAAATCACTCCACAACATAACCATTAGTGGAATATAATTCAAAACACAATGAGATACCCCTTTACCTTCCCTAGGATAGGTATAATGAAAATCACAGACAATGTGTTGGTGAGAATATGGAGAAATTAAAACATTGATACACTGCAGGTAGAAATGTAAAATGGCATAGCTGCTCTGGAAAACAGCTTGGTAGTTCTTCAAAATGTTAAACATAAAGTTATATGACCAAGCAATTCTACTTTGCAGTATACACCCAAGAGAGTTGAAAATATATGCCCACAAAACAACCAATGCACAAATATTCACAGTCTTATTCATAACAGCCAAAAGATGAAAATATCCCAAAAGTCCATCAGCAGATGAATGGATAAACAAAATGCAATAATCCACTCATGCAATGGAATATTATTCAGCAATAAAAAAGAATGGAGTACATGCTGAAACAAGAATGAAACTCGAAAACAGTATGCCATGAAAGAAGCCAGCTACAAAAAAACACATATTATATGATTCTACATAGTACATAAAATGTCCAGATTAAGCAAATATTTATGGAGACAGAAAGTAGGCTAGTGGTTGCCATGGGCTGGTGGGGTTAAAGGGATTGAGAAAGGACTATTAATATGTATAAAGTTACTTTTTGAGTTGATGAAATTGTTCTAAAGTTGATTGTGGTGATGGTTATATAACTCTGTGAATATGCTAAAAACCAGTGAATTATATACTTTACATAGATGAATTAAAAGGTAGGTGAATTATATCTATAAATCTGGTTTTTTGAAAAAGGAAAACTATAAAACAATCCTGAAAGACACAAAAGTATACTTGGACAAGACATTCCTTGGTTTTGGTTAAAGTAACAGATGATAGTTCTCCTTATGTTAATTTATAAATTTAATACGATTCCTCAAAAAATATATATAAACAAGTTTTTTTTATGTAGCTAGGTAAATTGATATCAAAGTTCATATGGAAAAATAAACACTCAGGAATAGTTAGTACAACACTGAAAAGGGAGAGGTCTGAGAGGTAACTAGCCCTAGCAAATATTGGGTTGGGGAATAAGTTCGTAGCGTTTTTATATTTTCTTTTATTTTACAACGATTTGTTTGCTGTTTGGCAAAGGGTAAGTATTCATTCAATAAAACTCTTTCTGCTCTACAAAACTATGTTAATTGTATTTTTGAGTTATTTAATTTTTTATTATTTTTGAGGCTTAGAAATGGAATACCCAGGAGGCAAAAATCAACATTTTCGACACCTGCTCTTCTTTGCTTTTCATCGAGGTCAAAAAGCTGCCGAAGCAGCCCGGGACATTTGCGACGTGTATGGAGGTGTCATAGGTGAGTCTACAGCACAGAAATGGTTTGCAAAGTTCAAAAATGGCGACTTTGACGTTGATGACACGTGCCGCAGTGGAAGGCCTTCTGAATTCGATGAAGAACTGGGAAATGCTTGAAAAGAATGCCACGGTCAACAAGGAGCTCTACATTGCCCAGCTACACCGCGTGAATGAGGCTATTCGACTGAAAAGACCTGATCGACGTGGTCAAACCATACTCCTTCACGACAACGCCAGGCCCCACGTTGCACAAGTCGTCAAAGCCGCACTCCAAGAGCTTGGGTGGATCCCGGTCGGGCGCATGCGGGAGTCTGTCTGACTGTCTCTCCCCGTTTCCAGCTTCAGAAAAGTACAAAAAAAAAAAAACACCAAACAAACAAACAAAAAAAAACACCTGTAACTAAATGCAAACAGAAACAAATAAACCCAACTGTATGTCAAATGAATGACATAACAATAATGAAGAAGGAGAAAGGAGTAAGCCAAGTACTATAATTTTGAATACAGGACTTAAATATACCTTTAGTCTAATGCAAACCATAAACTTGGGGGGTAGGGAAGGGAATCAATAATAGTAAGACAAGAAACACAGTGGCCAATAAACATAGTTTAAAATGTTATCATTATTTCTAATATTTACAAGTTAAATTAGCAAAATATTTGAATTAAAAAAAAAATTTTTTTTTAATATTTTTCCGAAGTGAGAAGTGGGGAGGCAGTCAGATGGACTCCCGCATGTGCCTGACCGGGATCCACCCGGCACGCCCACCAGGGGGCAATGGTTGGCCCCTCTGGAGCGTTGCTCTGTTACTGCAGGAGCCATTCTAGTGCCTGAGGCAGAGGCCATGGAGCCATCCTCAGTGCCTGGGCCAACTTTGCTCCAATGGAGCCTTGGCTGTAGGGGAGGAAGAGAGAGATAGAGAGGAAGGGTGGAGAGAAATAGAGGGGGAAGGGTGAAGAAGCAGATGGTCACCTCTCCTGTGTGCCCTGACTGGGAATTGAACCCGGGACTTCCACACGCTGGGCCAAAAAATATTTGAAATTTAATATCCAGTGTTAAAGAGCTTTTTGAAGAAATGTAAACAAAACAACCTTTCTGGAGGGTGATTTGGAAATACATATCAAATTCTTTTAAAAGGTTGATAACCTTTCAAAAAAAACAAAACAAACAAACAAACAAAAAAGCCTGACCAGGCAGTGGTGCAGTGGATAGAGCATTGGACTGGGATGTGGAAGACCCAGGTTCGAGACCCCAAGGTCACCAGCTTGAGCACAGGCTCATCTGGTTTGAGCAAGGCTCACCAGCTTGAGCCCAAGGTCACTGGCTCAAGCAAGGGGTCACTTGGTCTGCTGTAGCCCCCCAGTCAAGGCACATATGAGAAATCAATCAATGAACAACTAAGGAGCCACAGCGAAGAATTGATGTTTCTCATTTCTCCCTTCCTGTCTGTCTGTCCTTATCTGTCTCTGACTCTCTCTGTCTCTGCCACAAAACAAAAACAAAAACAAAAAATAAATAAATAAAAAGTTGCTAACCTTTGACCCAGAAATCCAAATTCTTGCAGTCTATTTCTTTTTATTTATTGATTGATTTTAGAAAAAAAGAAGATAGACAGAAACATCAAGCTGTTCCTGTATGTTCCCTGACCATGGATTGAACCAGCAACCTCCACATATCAGGATGATACTCTAATCAACCGAGCTATCCAGCCAGGGTTTCTTGTGGTTTATTTTGTGACAACATTAAGTGATGTGTGATTACACTTAGGCATTAGAATTACTTCTAAAAAATAAAACTTTTTTAAAAGGCACAGGACTTTAATTAAATTATGAGCTATCCATGACATAGAAGATGCCACCAGCATTAAAATCACAGTGTAAAAGGAGGTTTCATATCTTAGAAAGTGTAAAATAGTATATGTAGTATGATTCAAATTTTGCTAAAAAATATGTGTAAGACACAAGTCTAATAGGAAAGGAGGCAAAAGCATACAAAGACATTTTGAATAAGACCAAACACATCGAGTAAATGTATGAAAAGATTCTCAATTTCATTACTACATGTATTCAAAAAAATGCAAGTTAATACTACACTATTATACCTGTCCTAGAAAGGCAAAAGTTTTAAAGTCTGATAATTTCAAGTGTTGGTCAGGAGGTTGAACATTTAGGACTCTTATGCACTGATACTGGGACTGTAAATTGGTGCAATCATTTTGATAATGGCTCATTAAGTTGAAATTTTGTATATTTTATATCCAACAATTTCACCCCTAAGGCACTCTCCACACCTGCACCAAGAGGCATGAATAAGCACTGGTTATACTGTAATGGCCAAGTCCCAACAATAGTCCGTATGTCCAGCAAAAGAATGAGTAAATAAACGTGTTTATCTCTACAATGGAGATATTAAACAACAGTGAATATTAAAGAACTACTCTTCATAACACAACATGGATAAAGTCAACCGATGTAGTTTCTGAGTAAAAAAACCCAGAGGTATATTATAGAATGATGCCATTTTTATAAAGCTTAACATCAAGTAAATGTAAACAATTTGTAAACTTACTTTTATAAAGCAAGGAAATAATAAACCCAAACTTCGAGAAAATAGTTACCCCATGCAAGGAAATGGTAGGCTAGGAGAGCCCTTAGGTAAGTGACAATTATTGCCAATTTTCTATAATGTTTTATTTCTTGGTTTGTGTGTATATAATGTTACATATATTCTTTTGTATCAAGTATCCTTTGATTTATTTTAATTTTTATACTTTTTAATTACAATGAACATTCAATATTAGTTTCAAGTGTACAACATAATAATTAGATATCAAATATTATATCATATTATAAAAATATAGAGGGAAAGTGTGTGTGTGTGTGTGCGTGTGTGTTGCTCCCTGAATAAAGGACTGGAAAACTATAACCAGGATTTATATTCTGATATTATCTCTGGGTGGTAGGATTAAGAGTGATTTTAATTTTCAGGAACAAACATTTTCTAAAATCTATGCGAGAACCAGTCCCATTTTCCTTCTGCAGTCTGAACATCCAGGTCTTAATTTCCATGGTTATAACTGATTTGGGGAAGAGGACACAGTGACTCTCCAAGGTCGTTTGTGACACCACGTCTGGCCAGGTAGTGAGCTGCCAGTGTGGGGAATGGAGCTGGAGAAAGAGACACAGGCTAAGGAGGAGGATGGACAGCTGCCAGCCGCCTGTCAGTGTGGGAGCAGGAAGGTAACAACAGCGAAACAATTTAAGGAAGCTGAAAAACCATTCCTTGAAGTCAGGAATCCACTGTGCTGCCCCCTACCCCCCCCCCCCCCAACCACCAAAAATACCCCTAGTAACGTGGATAAGAACACTGGAAACTAAATATCACAATTCCATCCTTGTATCAGATTATGATAAACTGACACCACAATGTGTGTCATTCTGTTCTCTGGCACTTACAGATGACATGATAGGACTGGAAAGGGTCCAATCGAGTAATTAAAATGACAAGTATAAAGAGTGTTCTTTACATGCTGACAAGCAAAAAAACAAACTCTGGCCTTCAGAGACAGACGAGGGCTGAGACGTGATATGCCAAAGGTGCTCCGAGTCGGAACACAGATGCAGCCTCCAGATCTCGTAATACTAGCGGGAAGGGGTAGTTGTTGGTGCCTGAAAGAGGCAGATTTGGAAGAAATAAATGGGAACTGCTATTAGGCACAATGGATAGCAATCTGGAAATCCTTTCCCCCAGAGGCTGAAACATTGATTCTCAGCCTTGTCCAAATGAAGATGGCACAGAAGACAAACAGGGAGGCTCTGCATGGGGACAGGATGGCCAGAAAGAGAGGCAGGGCTGGGACAGGGGTATTCTTATTCTCTGCAATAGCTTGTGGATTCAAAGAGTCTGTGACAAATGGCATAGAAAACCTTCCTGAATGAAACTAAGATTTACATCATGGACTATAGTCATGTCCTTCAACAAAACTGTCCTTGAGCCTGACCAGGTGGTGGCACAGTGGATAGAGCATTGGACTGGGATGCAGAGGACCCAGGTTCAAGACCCCGAGGTCGCCAGCTTGAGCGCGGGCTCATCTGGTTTGAGCAAAAGCCCACCAGCTTGAACCCAAGGTCGCTGGGTCCAACAAGGGATTACTCAGTCTGCTGAAGGCCTGTGGTCAAGGCACATATGAGAAAGCAATCAATGAACAACTAAGGTGTTGCAATGCGCAATGAAAAACTAATAATTGATGCTTCTCATCTCTCTCCATTCCTGTCTGTCTGTCCCTGTCTATCCCTCTCTCTGACTCACTCTCTGTCTCTGTAAAAAACAAACAAACAAACAAAAACTGTCCTTGAGTGGCATTCTAGAGAGTTCCCTGAACTGGAAAGATAGCTACACTGACCCACAACAGTATTTTCTGTGGGATCACAGGAGTAACTACTGTATTTCCATACTGCGGGAAGCTCAGGAGGCCAGTGGCTAAATAGTACCCCAAAAGACCCTCAAGAATTACCCCAATATGCCTGACCAGATGGTGATGCTGTGGATGGAGCGTCGGACTGGGATGTGGAGGACCCGGCTTTGAGACCCCACGGTTGCCAGCTTGAGTGCAGGCTCATCTGGTTTGAGCAAGGCTCACCAGCTTGAGCCCAAGGTCACTGGCTCGAGCAAGGGGTCACTTGGTCTGCTGCGGCCCCCTGGTCAAGGCACATATGAGAAAGCAATCAATGAACAACTAAGGTGCTACAACGAAGAATTGATGATGCTTCTCATCTCTCTCTTCCTGTCTATCCCTCTCTCTGACTCTCTCTGTCTCTGTCTCACACGTGCACACACACACACACACACACACACACACACACACACACACACACAAGAATTACCCCAATAGGCAGCCCAGAAGCCACAGTATCCAAGGAAGGATATCTCCTAGGTTTTGCTAATTAACCAAAGGCTGATCACTTATGTGGTATTTTCAGACACATCAAAAGAGCAACAAATTCTCAAAATTAGCAATTCCAACTGTTCTCAATCAGGCTGCATACCAATCACCTGGTATGCTTTTTAAAAAATAGCTGCCTCTGGGACCCACCCAAGATGAACAAACTTTTTAAAAGTACCCCTGAGTAATTTAATGTGTAGCCAAAGTGGAGAACCATTGAGCTTCTCCATCTGTTAAAGTTAATTATTTAGAGTGCTTCTGGTAGTCGGGAGAGGGCAAAGGGCAGGGGCGAACAAGGTAGGGTGGGAGAAAGAAGATAATTCCAGCAGCTCACT
This sequence comes from Saccopteryx leptura, assembly GCF_036850995.1. Taxonomy (NCBI): domain Eukaryota; kingdom Metazoa; phylum Chordata; class Mammalia; order Chiroptera; family Emballonuridae; genus Saccopteryx; species Saccopteryx leptura. The sequence continues at coordinate 289,503,749 of NC_089505.1, read as the reverse complement.
AGTACCCGTATGTGTCAAACATTGTCCAGGCTGTTCCTGCAGGGGTGTGGGGTGGGGGACAGCTGCTCTGCATTCCAGAAAGTTCCCAGACAGACTTGGACGCTGGAAATATAAGTCTCTCAGGTCACTGTTATCATGTGAGGAAGGAAAGAGAAGAGAGCTATGCATTCCCCTTCCTCTTCAGGGCCCCACTTCTGGGCTCCTCTCTAGAACTGGAGAGAAGGGTGCCTGAAGCCAGCAGTCTCCAGGAACAGAAAAGTGCTTTCTTGTCACTACTGCTGAGCTCCTCCACCTTTTCTTGCTTCTCAACACTTCCCTGATTCCGTTGTCTTGGGCTTAGCCTCTTCTACTCAACGTCTCAGTACTGATGATATTCCTCATCCCAGCACTGCAGAGCTAAACCTGCAGAAATCTGGCCCCTTTTCTTGTTCCGTATCACAAAACAGCTTTTTAGAGCCTGATCACCACCATGAAATGCTCCTCTGGGTCCACTCAGGGGCTCTGGGGCTTCACATCACATCCTAGCAAAGGTTTTTCCAGGGTGGCTTAGAACTGTTGTGTGCCTAGGACATTTCCTCCTTTTCCTCACATTGACACATGTCCATCTCATCTAATGAAGGAGGAGCAAAGAGCCTGAACTGCAAAAAGAAAAAGAGTCACCCAGTTGCAACTGGAGGGGTCACCACAGCTATCACAAACCATGTGCAACATGGAGAAACCCAGGCCCCAGGTGTCCTGCCGGCAACTTCCCAGCCTCCCTACACAGAGCTCTGGGCTTCCCATGGGGCAGCCATCCCACCTCCTTTACTTCTCACTTAGTTATGCAACCCTCGCTCTTCAATTGCTTCCAATGCAAAACCACTTCACTGTGAGCAAGGGCTCTCCAGGAACAAACTTCATCCAGAGGCAATCTCGGGTACCCAGATGACCCACTGGGTACTGTTTGATTTGATTTGCTGAGGCTTTTTTTTCCTTACTGAGGTTTTTTTTTTAATTTATTTTTTCAGTTGTTCATCTGATCAATTTTTTTTTTCATAGAGACAGAGAGAGAGTCAGAGAGAGGGATAGATAGGGACAGACAGAAACGGAGAGAGATGAGAAGCATCAATCATCAGTTTTTCGTTGCAACACCTTAGTTGTTCATTGATTGCTCTCTCATATGTGCCTTGACCACGGGCCTTCAGCAGACCGAGTAACCCCTTGCTCAAGCCAGCAACCTTGGGTCCAAGCTGGTGAGCTTTGCTCAAACCAGATGAGCCCACGCTCAAGCTGGCAACCTCGAGGTCTCGAACCTGGGTCCTCTGCATCCCAGTCCGATGCTCTATCCACTATGCACCGCCTGATCAGGCCATCCGATCAATATTTATTGAGTACTTTATACTGGCATGACATGAAGGATGTTGGAGGTATAGCAAAGGGAACACTATGGTGAGTAAGTAATGCTTGCTGAGGATTTTAAATACACATCTGTTGCCTCACTTATTTCCCCATCCTTTTTTGTTTCCTGCCTCCATGATCTGCCCTGTAACCACATGTAAGGGCGCCAAGCTAGCCAAATGGAGACCGAGAGCCAAGTAGAGGAAAACGGAGACCCTAGCTATCAGTCAGCATCTACTGCCAGGCACTGAGTGAGGCCAGCTTAGACTTTCCAGTCCAGTTCAAGTTAGAGGGGTTCTTGTTTTGGTTGGTTGTTTGTTTTTGCAAGAAACAGAGAGAGATTAAAGGGAGAGAGATGAGAAATATCAACTCATAGTTTCTTCATTTTAGTTGTTCATTGATTGCTTCTCATACGTACCTTGACCAAGGGACTCAAGCTGAACCAGTGAGCCCTTGCTTAAGACAGAGACCTTGGGCTCATGCCAGTGACCTTGGACTTCAAGCCAGCAACCTCTGGGCTCAAGCCAGTGGCCTTAGGATCATGTCGATGATCCCTTGCTCAATCCAGTGACCTTATACTCAAGCTGGTGAGTCCATGCTCAAGCCAACAAGATCATGCTCAGGCCAGCAACCTTGGGGTTTTGAACCAGAAACTTCAGCATCCCAGGTAGATGCTCTATCCACTGTACCACCACCAGTCAGGCTAATAATATTGTTTTAAGACTCAAAATTTTGGGGTGATCTATTATACAACAATAGATAGTTGCTGCCTAGAAGGGAGTTTTACCATAACAAGAATACAAAACATGCAGCACTGGCTTCAAATTGTGCGGTGAATGGAGGCTGGAGGGTGGCAAGGAGATTGAGTACAGGCTGGAGGTGACAGGGGGAGATGCTGTTGGACAGAGAGCCGCCCACCTGTGTCTTACACAGTGACAAATTCATAGTAATGAAGGTGGTACTGCCAAGCTGTCGCCTGCAGGAACTTGAAAGATAGAAAACATACCTAATGAACTCGTGAATCTGGTTTAGAAAATTTCCAGGCAGAATGGTGAAGAATGTCAGTAACCTTAAGGGAAAGGCAGGAGGAGCTAGCTGTTCAGTGTGCAAGCAGAATTGAGAAAAACATGGAAGGTCAGTGATGTGCTGGGTTCCTAAACAAAATGTTTCATATTCCCAGTCTCTCCACAAGAGTCTCAAAGTAAGACATGACTTCAGGTAAAGATCAAATTAAGTTGAAGGCCGAGAGTCTTTGTTAAGACCACAGTTAAGGTGGTGACTCTCTCAGTTAGGAAAAGGAGCGCCTAAGAACCTTAAGGTCAGTGCCCCACGGCTCTCCGACATGCTGCCCGAAGTGGAGGAAGGATCTCCTCTAAAATAATTGTGGGTATAGCTTTTGTTTTCTGCTCAAGTAGACAATTTTCTGATATGTAAAAAGCCAACAAAGTTTTAAGGGAGTTGCAGAACAAGGACAGTTCCAAATGATAAAAGGCTTCTGGGTTCCAAACTTTCTAAGGGCAGAAAGCAGGTTGAGAAAGCCACACACACAGCCCCATTCTTCCTGACACAGAAAAGTGTCTCAGAAGCTGGAGCCAAAAGCCCAGAGGGCAAAGCTCAGAGCCAAGGAGCACAACAGAGTGAGGAGTCACAGCCAGGTGGCCCAGAGGGCCCCCGCTGCAGGAGCACGCCTTCCCTCCGCAGTGGAGGGTCTCGACAACCTGAACCCTGCACACTGCAGAGCGGCAGGCGGCTACATAGCCCCCACTCCTCCTCTTTCTGAACCGGAGTGTTTACTGAGGTCCTGGTCCTGACTCACTATCATGTGTCAGGTATATGGAGAGGGTATCATTTATCATTTTAGCTCAGCAGTCACTGGATCAAGAGGAGCCATTGAACAAACTGCTCCTAAGGAGCACACAGGCACGTGACCTGATTCAGATCACAAGACCCTGCACGTTGAGTGAGGGGAGATGACAGATGAACTTGAGGGCCCTGGGAGGAGTGAGGGTGTTTTGTATATGGGAGGGATGTGACCCATTTGTGACAGAGAAAGAACTACAGTTTCTTAGAGCAATGATCCAATGGATTATGCTTCCCAGAATAAGGACCATGTATCTCCCTCTCCCATGGACTCTGAGCTTCGCCTTGGGATTTGCTTTGGCCAATGGGACAATAACGCACTTGACAAGCATTTGCACATTGGAACGTTGCCCTGAGAATGCCATGTAAGAGCCTATCTGGTACCCTGGGGGAAGAAAGGCCACATCAAGGAGAAGGAAGGTGCCCTGGGTGTTGGCCAACAACTTCCAGACGTCTTGGGCCACCAGCCCTGCATACCCTACACTGAATGAATGTTTTCAGGTGAAACCAGCAAGAGGAACCACTCAGCCAATTCACAGAATCATGGGAAATTAAAAATCATTATTAGTCTTAGAAAAAAAATTTCAGGATGGGTTTATAAGGCAGCAGAACATTGAAAAGCCTTCTTGGAGGAGCTAGCATTTGAAGATCAGAGAGGATGAGCACATGGAGAGCCAGAGAAGGGTACTCATGGCATTGCGAGAGAAGGTAGGAGTGAAAACCGAAGCCTGAGGGAAGGAGGAAGGACAGGGCTTCATACTGAGTACGCCCCAGTCCACAGGACCTACTCTAGAAGGAGGACAGGAGCCTCTTTTAGAAAGCAGCACTGTAAGTCTTTCATTATTCAACAGAGGTCTTGGCTTAGCCACAGTGGCTTAAAGGTCCAGTGCTGTCCCACCTGTACTGCCCAATGATATACAGTGGAAGAGACTCTCAGGATGGCTGTGGCCAGAGGACAAACACACAGTGTCATGTCTCAGCTGTGCCTTAACAGAAAATAAACAAACATCGAAACTGCACCAGCTGGGCATGGCAGGAAGTGCAGAAGACTCGAGGTCAAGATTCAGGTTTGCTATACACATGCTGTTGTTTTCAAACTTGCAGCCATGAATACAGTACATAATTCTCTGGGTCTCATGTCTTCATTTATAAAATGAGCAGATGTCCCCCAACTCTGAAAATCTAAGGTTCTAGGAAGAGATTTAAATGCGGGAATAAATATGAAAGTTCCTCCCACAGAATGAGCAGTCAAATACGTGTTGAATCTGAGTCGGCATCAGCAGTAAAATAGACTATGGTAGCACAGAAATACTATGATCTGTAAGTTGGTACGACCCTTTTGGAAAGCAATATGGGAATTTATCCCATGGAAATAATTAAACATAAGATAAAAGCTATCATGCATCACCTCTAATGTAAAAAAAAAATCAGAAACAATCTAAATGTCTAATGAGAAGGATAAATAAATGATTGCCTGGGCAATATTATATAAACATTACGAGGATCACTATGAAGGCTGTGAAATCATTGGAAGGTGTTTATGATTTCAAAATTAGTGAAAAGGGCAATATATATATATAAAATATTACCATAACTATTTAAAATAGACTATGCATATGGACAAAGGCTAAAATGAAACATGCAAATATAAAGGCAGTTGTTTGAAAGAGCTGTATGAAGTTTTCTTATTTTTTATAGATTGCTCTTATAATAAAGTTATTTTATTTATTTATTTATTTATTTATTTATAGCAAGAAAGAGAATGGGAAGGAGAGAAGTGAGAAACATCAACCTGCAGTTGTGTCACTGTAGTTGCTTTTCATATGTGCCTTGATTTGGGGAGGCAGGGCTCAAGCCAGCCTAGTAACACCTTGCTCAAGCCAGCGACCATGGGCTTCAATGCTGTTTAAAAAATAATTATTTTAACAGAAACGCTCCTTCAGGCAAACCTTATTCAGAGTCCCAATATGTAAAATCATTTGACGCTGAGCTGAAATAGGGTACAGAAAGGGTCAGTGAAAGCCCTCATCAGCTCCGGGCAAAACAAAAGAGGTGGGTAGAGACAAGCTGGATAAGAAAGTAAGGAAGTTGAAAGGGAGATATTCTGTGGTGGCCATGACGGTGATGTTGAAAAATCTCAGGATATCTGTGAAGGGAAAAATGTTAGAATTTAACTCACTTTCCCCTCCTCAAGCTTTCCTATGTAGAATAAAGTGAAGTCACAAATACTGAACATTACCTGTAACTGTTCATACAGCTAATTTGATGGGAAGTGCTGAAGATGAGGTGGAAAGCACACTTTCTTTGTTCAACTAATACTTTTAGCCAGGCAGACAGATTGTCGGTTGCCGTTCTTAAAATGGATTCGGATACAAAAGCAAACTATTTGTATGTTGTCTGTCAAACTGTCAAGAAGAAAGTCAATAGCACATGAAGAAGAAGAAAAAGAGAAACTGAAAGCTTCAAGACAGCAGGAAAAATTTGGAAGAGTCACACTGAAAAATGAGCCACTGATTCCACTGGAGCTGGAAAACGTGGGATTTCCCAGCAACACAGAGGTCCTGTCGAGTGAGGGAGCGCGAGGCAGGAGGACGGCCAGCTGGCTGCCCAGAGCAGGAGCTGCGGAGAATGGTGGTGATGATCCAGGTGGGGGCTGACACAGACTACTGGAAGGTTGGGACGTGAGGGGACTTCACGAGCTTTCAAGGACATGCTAGAGAGAGCCAGCCTTTTCTGCATCCCCTGTTTGCCAAGCCAGACAGCAGGGCTTTCTGAGTGCCCAGGGATGTGCGCTTTCAGCTGCTCTCAGCGGGGGACAAAGCTGCTCTAAAGGACAGGACACTAACAACTTTGGACTGAGATTTTCAGTGTAATACCATGTTTCCCCCAAAATAAGACAGTGTCTTATTTAATTTTTGCTCCTAAAGACGCGATAGGTCTTATTTTCAGGGGATGTTTATTTTTCCATGAACAAGAATTTTTGAACAAAAAAAAATCAACGTTTATTAATACACTGTAGTCATGTCATCACAAACATCAGCATAACCAGCCAAACTCTGAATTCCATCAAGAATTTCTTGTGACTCTATTTCCATGTACAACAATCTACCTTGTTTCCCCGAAAATAAGACAGTGTCTTATATTAATTTTTGCTCCTAAAGACACGCTAGGTCTTATTTTCAGAGGAGGCCTTATATTTCTAAGCTTGAAAAATATTGCACTAGATCTTATTTTTGGGGAAACAGGGAATTTAAACTATTTTTAATTGTGGTAAATTGTACATATCATAACATTTGCCATTTTAATCATTGTTTGAGTGAACAGGTCTATGGCATAAAATACATTTACGTGGTTTTACAACCATCACCACACCCATCTCCAGAACTTTCCCCTCTTCCCCAACTGAAACTCTCTCCACCATGAAATATTAATTCTCCGTTTCTCCCTCCACCCTGTCCTACCCCTGGTAACCACTGTTCTACTTTGGATCTCTACAAAAAATTTTTTTAATTTATTGATTGATTTTAGAGAAAGAGGAAGACAGAGAGAGAGAGAGAGAGAGAGAGAAAGAGAGAGAGAGAGAGAGAAACATCGATTTGTTGTTCCACTTATTTATGCATTTATTGGTTGACTCTTGTATGTGCCCTGACTGGGGATCAAACCCACAACCTTAGCATATCGGGACAACACTCTAATCGACTGAGCTACCTGACCTGGGCTGGATTTCTTTCCTTTTTAAGGTGGAATAATATTCCATTGTATGTGTATACATTTTGTTTTATCTATTCATCAGTGAATGAATACTTGGGTGACTTCCACCTTTTGGCTGTTGTGAATAATGCTACTATGAACATTGCTGTATAAACACCTATTCAATCCCTGATTTCAATTTTTTGTGCATTTACCCAGAAATGCAATTGTTCATGAAAAATTTTAAAACAATATACATAACTAAATAAAAATATATCAATACAACTTTGACCAAAATGGGTGTTGCTGGGCATTTGAAAGCTAGGTACAGGAAGAGCAGGGTACCAATGCCCCTGCATGGGGAGGGTGAATGGCGTGGCAGCTGCTCATACGCATTTCCAGAGCCCTAGACTGGGATGTCTGGTCAACCTTTCAGGACTACGGCCTGATCCAAGAGGAGACTTGGCTATTTCAATCTCAGGAAAGAAAGGAGCCATGCCTGCCTCCTGAAGCCCATTCAGCAGACAAAACACACACGTAGTGTGTGAAGCATGAGGTACACAAACTGCTGTGGTTTGGGCACTGATAAGGACAGAGTTGGTAAACATAAAGCCTATTTTTAGTGAGGAACACTACCTTTCCCTTTCTGGTATTATTTGTGTTCAAAGCTCAGGCTTTGGAGTCGAGACAGCCTTCTATCAAAAGCTGTGCTTCACTAGTCTCTGCTCTGTCATCTTAGGCAGGTCATTCTCTCTCCCTGATCCTCAGTTCCTTCATCTGTAAGTTGGGTAGCTAAAAGGATTAAGTTACATATAAATGGATGTATAAGTACTTGACACAGAATCTAGCACAGAACAGATCAGTACATGTTGGTTTCCTTCCTTTCCCATCTCAGTGGCTTCCCACTGCACCCCCACACACACATACACACACTTTTGGATTCCAGGTGCCTAGGACCTCTCTGCTGTCAGGTACCTTCCCAGGTAGTTTTTAACTAGCAGAAAAAGAAAAAGCAGAAACACCACACCTTTGCCTTCTAGTGGTGAAACAAGCCCATTGCAGGTACATACAATACATTACAGGCTCATACTGTACTTTATTGGTTGATGAATCAGACAGAGGTCAGGTATAATTTACAAATGCGTATTCGAGTAATCAGCAATGTATCACTGTAACTCGAGTTTACTGCGTACTCTTATTCATGATTAAATATTGTCTAGCAGAACAATTACAAGGCATCATTAAATGTATCCTATAATTCTTAGGCCCCATCCCAGACCTACCATTCCAAGGGTGGGGAATAAGAATCTATACTTCTAGCACTCCTCCCCAAGGTGATTCCTGTTCCTAAGGCTAATTAACTCTCGCCTGTGGGATAAGGGCTGAGGGGGCAGGTAGTCCGCACACCACCCACTTCACAATCTTAAGCAGCAATGCCAGGTGCAGTCTTTCTGGTCCTGGGATCCAACATAAATAGTACCCTGAGCTGAGCAGTGGGCTCTGGCTTTGGGACCCTGATAGGCCACCATTTGTTTCATGTAGTACCAAAAAAATGACACTTTCCTCAGCATTTTTTCTTTACATATATATATTTTTGTCTTTTTTTAAAGGTAAAGCATGAATCATCCATAGAACCTGGGTTAACATCAATGAAACAGGTGAGTCATTTGTTTTTGGCTTCCTATTACAACCCTATCCCCAAGGTACCCATAATCCTCATGTGGCAGTGGCTGCCTCCTAGAAGTACTGCATTCTAACTAGGGCAGCTTCTTCAACTAAATGATTTCTCCTGCAAAAACCTAAGCATACAACAAGCAAGGCATTAGGCAGTCAATACAACTATCACAAAGACTGTATGGGAACTTGGGAAATATTTATAAAAGAATATTAAATAATATGTACTATTAAGTGTAGAAAATATCAACATCATTGGAACTATACAAAGATGAAAAAGAAAACTATATGCAAAAAATAAAACTTGCGACAGTGGTGACCATCTGTGCTTCTTTAAGACTTTTTAGAATGCGTTATAGTGTCACAATTATTAAAAGCCACCTTTTTCTCTCTGAATTACAAGATGATAAGCCACAGTCAGGACTGAGACCTTCATTAACAGAACTATGTGTGACTGTTGAGTAGTCACTAACCTTGGAAGGTCAAAACACATCTCCTGTGTAGTCCGCGATAGATGGTCCAGCGGCACTGAGCACAGCCTGTTCTCAGCAGCCAGAGCCAGAGCTATCTGTTTAAGCAGCTTGTTAATGGCCTGATGCAGAGGCCAGTGAAGATGAGCAGCCCTTGAGCAGCTGCTTAAGCAGCAGGCTGCTATGAACTCTGGGCTAATGGGAGTGAAGTGCTCAGAATCTGGTTTTTTATTTGGACTATTTCTATTTAGTTGAGCTATACTGTGAGTCAATTCATGGGTTGTCCCATGTTCTATTATATTTCCAGCCTCTGCCTCTACATGGATGGAGGGAAACATAAGCTTGAAGGTGCCATTTCCTTTGACAGCCTGTGAGGTAAGGGGAGCTATGATAACAGCCTATAAATACCCCAGGGTGGGGTTGTGCAAGGAGATGCAATCAGGAAAATATTTGTCTGAATATTCTGAATGTCAAGTTTTCATTCAGTCAAGTCAGTGATTACATCATCTTTTCTTGGGGAAGAGGACAGTAGGAGAGAATGCCGGCTCCTGAGATGTTAAGGAGAGATTTGGAGAACTTTGTGGAAAAAGTAAGTCAACATGGAGCATGCAGGGGAATGAATGCTTGTGAACCAGAAGCACCCTAGAGCCACAGTGATTTTGGGTGCCAGGGGTGGGGGTGGGGGTGGGGAGTGGGAAGAGAGTTGGGAGAAGGTGAAAAGGAGCATCTTTGTCAGAGAGAAACAATAGAAGGTACAGTCTCATTGTAATGATTCCTTGCCAGCCTTTAACTCTTCCAGTCCCTAGGAATCCTAAGAATATCAGTACTTCATCCTTGAGTTAATTCCAGCCATGGATCTTACAAATGGTCCTGTAAAATGGAGGCAATTAACTAAATAAAACATTGCTAACTCACAGGTAAAACTTGAAGATGCACTGAAATAAAAAATGTACATTTTACATGTAGTCTCAAGATAATAAGGCCTAATGAAGCCTCTTCCTCCTAGGCACAGCATCTGTAATTTGGGTAACTGACATGAGGTGTGCAATGGGATCAAGCTTTGGCCCTGTTAGCACCATGGTAAGACATAACCTAGGCATAAACAACTAAAGGAAAAGAGAGAAAGTTAATACACAATGTCTTTACACTCTCTCTGTAAACATTATAATTCTTTTTTTTTTCAAAGATTTTATTTATTCATTTTAGAAGGAGGAGAGAAAGAGTGAAAGAGAGAGAGAGAAGGGAGAGGAGCAGGAAACATCAACTCCTATATGTGCCTCAACCAGGCAAGCCCAGGGTTTTGAACCAGCGACTTCAGCGTTACAGGTCAATACTTTACCCACTGTGCCACCACAGGTCAGGCCAACATTATAATTCTTAATTCATGGCTACTACTTTATTTTTCAGTAAATTACCCTTACTCATTTAAAGGTGAGGAACCTATTTTATACATGTGTATCTTCAAAATTTGTTAGTAATACTGACATAACAAATTCAAGTCAAGCCTAAACATACAGTAGTTTCTAAAGGAAATGTACTGCAATATACCAAAATTTATGGGATGCAGCTAGTGCAGTACACAGAGGGCAATTTATAGCTGGAGGTTCTAGAGACAAAATTAGACAAGAAAATGAAAGAAATGGCACCCAGACTGGAAAGGAAGTAAAGAAAAATTAAAACTGTAAATACAGCTTGACCAGCCAGTGGCGCAGTAGATGGAGCATCAGACTGGGATGCGGAGGACCCAGGTTCGAAATCCCAAGGTTGGTGGCTCACTAGCTTGAGTGTGGGGTCACTGACTTGAGCATGAGATCATAGACATGACCCCATGGTTGCTGGCTTGAGCCCAAGGTCACTGGCTTGAGCAAGAAGTCACTTGCTCTGCTGTTGACCCCCACTCTGCTCAAGGCATATATGAGAAAGCTGTCAACGAACAACTAAGGTGCTGCAATGAAGAATTAATACTTCTCATTTCTCTCCCTTCCTGTCTATCTGACCCTATCTGTCCCTCTCTTTGTTTCTGTTTCTGTAAAAAAAACCCAAAACTGTAAATATAGAAGTGTGACAGGTTGTATTCCCCAAAAAGATATGTTGAAGTCCTAGCCCCTAGATCTAAGAATGTGACCTTACTTTGAAATAGGATAGTTGTAGATGTAATTAGTTAAGATGAGATCATACTGGAATAGGATAGATTTTTTAATTCAATATGGTTATGTTGTTAGAAGAAAACAGAGACACACAGGAAGAAAGCCATGTGACAACAGAGGTTGAGATTGGAGTGATGCACCTGCAAGGCAAGGAATGCTGGGTATTGTTGGTGACACCAAAAACTAAGAGAAAGGCATAGAACAGATGTCCCCCTAGAGCCTTGGGAGAGCATGGTCCTGCAAAACCTTGATTTCAAACTTCTCGCCTCTAGAACTGTAAAAGAATAAATGCCTGTTAAGCTTCTCAGTTTGTGGTAGTTTGTTACAGTAGCCCTCAGATACTAATAACAATAAGTAAATATCTTCTCCTATTAACCTGAGTGAGGAAACCCAAGAAAGGTAGGATTCTCATGATAGGTAGAAAGATACCCACATTAATTGCCACATCCCTATCCCTTCTTTGGTCAGAAGTAGACCATTGCTACATTGTACAGTGTGTCCATAAAGTCATGGTGCACTTTTGACCAGTCACAGGAAAGCAACAAAAGATAATAGAAATGTGAAATCTGCACCAAATAAAAGAAAAACTCTCCCAGTTTCATACCTATTCAGTACAGTTCAATGTGGGCTCACACACAGATTTTTTAGGGCTCCTTAGGTAGCTATCCCGTATAGCCTCTACAGACTCGTCACTGACTGATGGCCTACCAGAACGGGGTTTCTCTACCAAACTGCTGGTTTCCTTCAACTGCTTATCCCACCGAGTAATGTTATTTCTATGTGGTGGCGCTTTGTGATAAACGCACTGATATTCACGTTGCACTTTGGTCACGGATTTGAATTTAGCGAGCCACAGAACACACTGAACTTTCCTCTGTACCGTCCACGTCTTGACTGGCATGGCCGTGGGCTGCTCTGCTATATACACGGTGTTATGTCATCATCTGCGCATGCGCACATGCTGCCACATCATCCTACAAGAATTGGGAGGGTTTTCCTTTTATTTGGTGCAGATTTCACATTTCTATCATCTTTTGTTGCTTTCCTGTGACTGGTCAAAAGTGCACCATGACTTTACGGACACACTGTATATGGCCAAGGCCTGTGGGCCCAGGGCCACCCACATTAAGCAGCTCAGAAAAGTAATTGGGCTCTTACTGACTCTCTGACCTACAACATCAGGGCAGACTCTGTTTGGGTGTTTGCCCAATGTCTGTCTCCCATTTCTTCCTCAGCAGATCCTCAGTTCTGCAGGGATCTACTTGTCAGAGAAAATAACCCGATCTCCATCTCAGAGATAAGCCTGATTAGTCTAAGTCAGTCCAGTAATCCCATTCCTCTTGCCAATGACTGGTTTAGGGATGGGCAAATGAGGGAAACTCCGCTGGAACATTTTCTGCAAGTGCTCTTCTTACTCTTATTAAGAGGTTTCCTCTTCTTAAACTGCACATTGATTGTTATACTTCACCCTGAAGTTGGGACTATACATGGCTTTGTATGATCAGGAGGAAGGGCAAGGTCAAAGCTGAAATGATGAGGATGAACAAGTAGGAAACCCAGTTAGAAGGTTTTGCAGGTAAGAGATGTTGGTGTGTTGGCCAGAGTGGTGACTGTGGAGGTGGCGAGAAGTTGCTGGGTTAGGGATGTATTTTGCAGATAGTGCCCAAAGGATTTGGAAGCTGGATGTGGACTTTGAGAGGAAAAAAAGTGAGCTGACGAATACTCAAAAGTTTTCAGCTTGAGCACCTGGAAGGCTGGTGTTGTCATTTGCTCAGATGGGAAAGATAGTGGGAGGAGCAGCTTTGGGGGTGGGGGCAGGAGTTCAGCTTTGAGATGCCATATCCAAGTGGAGATGCTGAAGAGGTGGCGAGCTATGTTCGGAGTACAGGACAAGGTCCAAGAGGGGGATGCAAATGTGAGCTGCCAGTGTTCTGAGAGTATTGAAGACACGTGACCAAATGAAATCACTCACTTAATAAAGTGAGTAGAGAAAAGAAGCCTGAGCACTGAGATAGCACATAAGGTTGAGAATGGGCTACCGTGTAGATGAAAAGAGAAACAACTCTCAACACAAATACAGAAGAAAAACACAAACATGTAAGGTCAATATTTATTTTTTTTAATTGATTGATTTTTGTTCTTTTAGAGAAACAGAGAGAAAGGGGACAGGGGAGAGAGAAGCATTTATTTGTTGTTCCACTCTGTTGTGCACTCATTGGTTGCTTCCCATATGTGCCCTGACCGAGGATCAAACCCACAACCTTGGCATTTCAGGATGATGCTCTAACTGATTGAGCTAACCAGCCAGGGCTCAATATTTCATTTTTAACTCAATCACTATTAATAATAATAATAGCTTACTATACTCCAGGGTCTGTCCTATGGTCTATACTATCTAATTTAATCTTCATAAAATTGCATTAGCAATTAAAAAATACCAGCCTGGCCTGCGGTGGAGCAGTGGATAAAGCATTGACCTGGCATGCTGAGGTCACCAGTTCCAAACCCTGGGCTTGCCTGGTCAAGGCACATATGGGGAAACAACTACTGCAAGTTAATGCTTCCTACTCCTCCCCCCATCCCTTTCTCTCTCTCTCTCTCTTTCCTCTCTCTAAAAAGTCAATAAATAAAACCATTAAAAAATAAAAATACCAATAAAACAACTCCAAGATATCATCACATGTACCAAAATAAATAACAGTGAAACTCTGTTGAGATGGAGCTGTGGGGAAACAGGTACCCTGAGACATGGCGTTTAAGCTGGAGGGGAGTCTGTCAGCAACAGAACAGGAGCTCTAAGCTTAGCACACTTTCCGGCCTTACAGACGGAGGGCAAAGTAACTTTATCAATAACTTTCTGGAAATGACCTGAGTCACTGTGGAACAAACTATAGTGCCGTACATGAAAGCATGGCCATTGAAGCGCTAAAAATGACAAGCATGTGGGCTGTGTTGGTACAGGTAGAGTGATTTGTCTTAGTGATTGCTTCCTTTTGAGGACAGAATTCCAGCCAATTAGCTTAAATAAAGGAAATTTTGTTATGAGAATACAGAAGTATCTTAGGGCCACCAAGAGCAGCAAATCGGGCCCTGACCAGTTGGCTCAGCAGTAAAGTGTCGGCCTGGAATGTGGAAGTCCCGGGTTTGATTCCCAGCCAGGGCACACAGAAGAAGCACCCATCTGCTTCTCCACCCTTCCCCCTCTCCTTTCTCTCTATCTCTCTCTTCCCCTCCCTCAGCCAAGGCTTCATTGAGTTGCCTGGCAAAGTTGGCCCGGGTGCTGAAGATGGCTCCATGGCCTTTGCCTCAGGCACTAGAATGGCTCCAGTTGCAGCTGAACAACACCCCAGATGGGCCGAGCATCGCTCCCCGGTGGGCATGCCAGGTGGATCCCAGTCGGGCTCAAGTGGGAGTCTGTCTGCTGCCTCCCCTCCTTCCTCCACCCCCCAGCCCACGCCCACTTCTCACTTTGGAAAAATACAAAAAAAAAAAAAAAAAGAGCAGCAAATCTATCCAGGTCTCATGAAGGAGTAGGACAAAGACCTGGAAAGTCATCAGGGACAAAGCAACACAGCTGAGTAGTGACACCTCTCCCTCCCCACACTCCAGCCAGGCTGCTCCGAGCCCTTCCTCAATGTGGCTTCAACCTCAGCCTCTAGAAACTTGAACAAACACTAACATAGTTTCTAACAGCTCAAGGCCATGTCCTCAGGATAACCCTCAGCCCCACGTTAAAATGCCTGCCTGATAAAACTCAAGGCCGCCAAAGGTGTTGCTCTAGCCAACACCTAAAGCCAGGGTCCTGGCCCCAATCCCTGTGGGATGGTAGGAGCCAAGTGCCTCTGCTGAAAAGAAGAACACGAGCATTTAGGGTCCACCCTCTATCAAGGGAGGATATCATTTATAATGAGCTTCAGAATATTACATAGAACAGTAAATGTAATAGTCACAATAAATGTAATAATCCAGGAAATTCTCATGCACTGTGTTAATTTCAGAGGTATGATTATCCCTGTTGCAATTATCTTGTTTATTTACATGTACGTTTCTTTCCTATCATTTCCCCCTGTGAATACAGGAACCTTACCTGTCTCATGTCCCTAGGGTCTGGAGCAAAGCTTAGAACAGATATCAATAAAAACCTGACTACATTTAAAAATACATACTACTAACTTTGCATGCATTAAAAAATAAATGAGAGCCTGACCAGGTGGTGGAGCAGTGGATAGAGCATCGAACTAAGATGCAGAAAACCCAAGTTCAAAACCCTGAGGTCACTGGCTTGAACATGGGGTCGCTGGCTTGAGTGAGGGTTCACAGACATGACCCCATGTTCACTGGCTTTAGCCCAAAGGTTGCTCACTGTCTTGAAGCCCAAAGTAGCTGGCTTGAAGTTCAAGGTTGTTGACTTGAGCCCAAGGTTGCTGGCTTGAGCAAAAGGTCACTCGCTCTGCTGTAGCCACCCTGGGTCAAGGCACATATGAGAAAGCAGTCAATAAACAACTAAGGAACTGCAATGAAGAATTGATGCTTCTCATCTCTCTCCCTTCCTGTCTGTCCCTATTTGTCCCTCTCTCTGTCACACACAAAAAAATAAAAATAAAATAAATAAGAAACTATAATTGAACACTGTAAAAGTTAAAAAAATAAAATAAATAAGAAGAAAAGGCCTAACATTTGTATTCCTCTGTATCGAGTATAATGAAACAAGAAATAATTTTAGTCTGTAATATATACAACATGAGTTCACATCATGGAGCGAAGGGATGTACTAGGTACCATTGTTCATAGATCAGGTCCCTGCAGAGTTAGGAGAACAGCTTGATATGAAGGTTAATAAGTCAAAGAGCAATGTCGTCAGGCCAGCGTGTCTTGGTGTTGCACAGCAGCTCTACTTGTGTGAAGGGGGGAGGTGAACTTCACCCGTGCCATTGTCCTATCTGCCACCCGGACCTCCTCGCATCAAGTAGGCCTGTCCCTTGTCCAGGAAGAATCAAACCCCTTGATCATGTCTGGGGAGTGGGTGAGGGCTGGCTTCACCTGCTCATTTGGACTGTGATTCTGTTCTACATCCTTTAGTTCCGTTTCCATCTCTCTAAGTAGACCTGGCTTTCTTCCTGCAGTGGGTTTCTCAGTTAAGGAAGATGGAGTCACTGTGACCTGTGGCTCCCCTATGAATTACAAGCAGCTTGGCTTCAACCATCTCTGCTAGAAATGGTTGTGTTCAGCCTCTCCAACCAGCTGGACTCCTGGTCTGTAATGTCAGGTAACACCCACTGGTGCACATCAACAAAGAGACTAGTGACCATACAACTGCCAAAAGTGTAACATTTTTTCAAGAATGAGAAAGCTCTTAAAAAAGGATATGTAGCCTGACCAGGCAGTGGCGCAGTAGATAGAGCATTGACCTGGGACATTGAGGACCCAGATTCAAAGCCCCGAGGTCACCAGCTTGAGCACGGGGCTCACTGGCTTGAGTATGGGATCATAGACATGACCCCATGGTCGCTGACTTTAGCCCAATCTCACTGGCTTGAGTGAGGGGTCACTTGCTCTGCTGTAGCCCCCCCACCTCAGTCAAGGCACATATGAGAAAGCAATCAATGAACAACTAAGGTGCCACAACAAAGAACTGATGCTTCTCATCTCTCTCCCTTTCTGTCTGTCTCTGCCTGTCTGCCCTACCCTCTCTCGCAAAATGAACAAACAAAAAAAGGATATGCATAAGGAACACTGGCTTACTCCTGTAACCCGCTAGCTTTCTTTCCTGCAAACATTTGTATACACATAATTTAACATGCATGCTCCCTAGCATGGCAGGCTGCCAAAACCCCTGGCTTATTTGATACCAGGCATCCTGCTCAGGCCTCTTTAGGAGGTAGTGATCCACTCATGGGAGACTCCTGTCTCCCACAGGAGTGGTGGGCAAATTCCTAATCTGGGTTCTGCCTCACCTTGTTCAACTCTGAGAAAGATGCTGCCTTTTCTGCCTTTGCTTGCTCTCCCCAGGCCAGTCCAGTCCTGCCTGCTCTTCATCCTGGCGTGCCTGCTGCACTCCAGCTTGGAACAGCTTAGAGGCTGTTGGCTCTAAACCAGGTCCTGTTCATCTGCCCCTGCCAAGCCCACACAATAGAGACTATAACCCCCCACCCCAAGCCATCCAGGGAACTGTGACCCATGGAACACAGGAAGGACAATCACCAGTTCTCTCTGGAAGAGTAGGTCTATACTGGTCTGGACTGTCTGGCAAAACATGGGGTCAGCCCAATTGTGCATGGTTCAAATCTTGAGTTACCACAGAGCAGCTTTGTGATTTGAAAAGTCATGCAAGCACTTAGGACCTCAGTTTCCTCATTTGTACCATAGAGATGATACAATAAAACCCCAACATAAGGTGATGGATGGGGCAAAAGAGGTCAGTCTTGTAAAATTCTAGGGCGAGTGCTTCAGAAATTAATGAAATGACATAGATTTACATGGTTCTGGCTACCCGAGCCAACTCCTTTCCAGGGTCAGCTGTGGTTTGTGGCCACCTGGGTATTGTTTACTCTGGTTTAAATATTGATGGAAACAAGTATGAGTCCTAGCTATGTAGCTGGCTAAGGTTCCCCGGACAGCAGTGATAATTCCAGGAATCTCTTGGTTACCTAACAATTGTGTCTTTTGGATCCAGGGAAATTTGGCTGGAAGAATTCTGAGGACACAAGGACTCATTCTGTCTCCCCACTTCCCCAGGGAAGCTGCAGGCCTCCCCACCCTGCTCAGTAAGCACTTTAGTTCATCTCACTTGAGAGCAGGGGCTGGGGGAAGGACAGGAACTAAGAGGCAAATAATAATGATGTGATGCCTGAACTTGCTTTATTGAAGAGTTTTACTTTAAAGCCTACCCTAAAAGTGGTGTTGTGAGGATTAGAGTTAACATATAAATTTTATAGTGCTTGTCATGTAGTATTTGCTCATTAAGTGAGATGTTCATTACACAAATGTTTATAAAGCACCTACTATGTCCTGGGCACTATACTGGACCCTGGGACTATGACAGAAAACAGGATACATGTTGTTTCTGTCCTTATGAAGCTTATTGTTTAGCAGAAATAATAGCTTGGAGAAATACCTTGGAAGCTATGAAGGTTAAGCTATATCATATTTTTTCTGAAATATCATCTTTCCCTAAACATTTGAAAAGTTAAGCTCTTAGATGTATATTTTGGAAAATTGTTTTATTCTCTTCTCTAAATAAATGGTTCTCAAAATGTGTCAGTTTTGCTGCTCAAGGACATTTGTCAATGTCTGAAAAAAAAATTTTTTTTTTTTCATAACCTCAGAGCTGGGGAGCATGCTCCTGGGATCTAGTGGGTAGAGGCCTGGGGTGCTGCTCAACATCCCACAATGCACAGGACAGCCCTATGCCACAGCTCACCTGGCCTCAAATTTCAAAATGCTAAGGCAAGAAACCATGGTCTAGAGGGGGGTTACTCAGTCCACAGTCAGTTATTTTGGGCAGCAAAGGGAGAGAAACGCATTTACCCTCGTAAGTCTTAGAAAAGCTGCCCCTGCGTGCTAGGCCCGATGACATGGGCCTGTGTTAGAGGGAGGAGAGCTAAAGAGGCTCTTGGGACAGTGAGACTTGACATAGGAGTCTCTTTTCAGTATTCAGCACTCTAACTGCAGTTGGTGAGTGCTATATTTGACTGAGTCTCTTACAGAAGGAAGTTCTCAAAAAGCTTCTGGAAAAGACCTTGTCTTTTTTTTACCCTTTGAAAACCCTACCAAGACATGCAAATAGACCAAATTATGTCAAGGCCATTGAACCCAAGTTTTCAGTTCATTTGGTTTTCTTTCTTCCTGTTTAAAGTGTTTTAAAAGTTGTCTGGGCAGAGTTAATCCAATTTGGTCTTTAGGGCAGCACAGACTGCCACAGTGACTGGTTTAGATTTAATGGTTTTCTCACACTTGTGCAGCAAAGCAATATTTTAGAGAAATCAGAGGATGATGAAGAGCGAGGCAAAATAAAGTGAAGCCAGAAGAAAAGGGAGGCAGGGAGGAAGAGGTGGAGGGAAAAAGAGAAAGAAAACTAAGGAGTAGGGGGGTCTTCATAAGCACAGAAAGAATGTTAATGGCCAGTATTTATTTATTTATTTAGATTGATTTTTTTTTTTTTTTTTTTCATTTTTCTGAAGCTGGAAACAGGGAGAGACAGTCAGACAGACTCCCGCATGCGCCCAACCGGGATCCACCCGGCACGCCCACCATGGGGCGACGCTCTGCCCACCAGGGGGCGATGCTCTGCCCATCCTGGGCGTCGCCATGTTGCGACCAGAGCCACTCTAGCGCCTGAGGCAGAGGCCACAGAGCCATCCCCAGCGCCCGGGCCATCTTTGCTCCAATGGAGCCTTGGCTGCGGGAGGGGAAGAGAGAGACAGAGAGGAAAGCGCGGCGGAGGGGTGGAGAAGCAAATGGGCGCTTCTCCTGTGTGCCCTGGCCGGGAATCGAACCCGGGTCCTCCGCACGCTAGGCCGATGCTCTACCGCTGAGCAAACCGGCCAGGGCATTTATTTATTTAGATTGATTTTTAGAGGGCAGGGAGAAGAGAAACGTCAATTTGTGGTTCCACTTATTTATGCATTCACTGGTTGGTTCTCATATGTGCTCTGACCAGGGATTGAACCTGCAACCTTGGTGTATCAGGACAATGTGCCAACCAACTAGGATGTGTGTGTGAAATGCAAGACTATTTTTCTATTCCCATTCACCTTGTCATAGTGTATCACCAATAACTATGTGTTGTTGATAAAGCCCGACTATCCATTAGTTAGTACCAGGCACAGGATGTACGAATCTTGTTCACACTTATATGGATTGGATGATGATTCAAACTATGTTGTGAATCCTTTGAGCTCTGTATTTCATGTCCCATTGGCTTAGCAAGCTATATACCTTTTCTTAGAAATGACATTTGTTTTTAAAATGTGCAAATATCTGACCTGAAATGTGCTAACCACTTTTTTCCAATGCAATATTTTACTTGGAACTTGTTGCAGGTATTAAATGTGCTATTACAGATTCTTTGACATAACAATTTGTCTGAGCTCACCTGCAGATGTTACCTCTATCATAAAGTCATCCTCAACAGAAAGTAAAAAATTAATCAGAATCACATGTAATACTTGTGGTTAATAGAATTTTGTGTTCGCTTAAGCATCCTTCTTCATGCTTTTAAAAAATGTGTTACTGGCTGATGCCAAGTGTTCTATAGCACTTCCCCAATATAAACAAGATTTTCATAAACACCATCTGGGATGATATTTCATTGCTTAAATTTGCCCCTGACATAGCAGTCTGCAGTGATGAAACTCTTCTTTACCCCCAAAGTACCCTTCCTTCTTGTATTTCTCTAACTGGTTTTGAACTCCTTAGAAATTCAGTGAAGTTGCTTCTGGTTTCCTTATCATGAATCTTTAATAAACTGCCCACATGCCTTGCACATGGCATGTGCTCAGTGTATGTTAGATGGGAGAACAAGGAAGGCTTTGCAAAATGGGTTATCAATACATTACACAACTGTCCGGCTGCAGCGTCCACTGAGGAACTTTCCTTGTTCTCTGCCCCTCATCTGGGCATTTCTAGGACTGAGGGATCTCTCACCAGGCCAGCCTCCCTCTAGTTCTAAATAGGGTCATTGTGCTGGAGATTGAAGCAGTATTGTCATTACCAGGGGCTTCCTGGGCAGCCCAGACACTCCTCGGTCAGCCAGCATGTCTGCTCTCTTAGAATTTGTCACTAGCTCACAGGCCAGGCTGGTTACACGGAAGATCAAGCTAGTGAGAGGAACGGAAATGATGGGGCCCGCAAATTCTTCCCTCTTTGTTCTTCTGATGGGTGACAGGATAATTAGTCCAAATGAAATGCAGCCTCTGCCAGACTATATTTAGTCTAATTGCAAGGCTTTCTTTCCCCTGAAGGAGGCTGGGATTCCTCCCTATTAGATGGGAAGGGCCAGAAGGGGAACAGAACTAAGCAGGCCAGGCACAGCCATGGCCATGCCAGGGCATGCTTGCCCCTTCTCAGAGGGAGGCAGTGGTGCTGCTGGCATCAAGGGTCTGGGAAACGGGGCTCCTCCCCCATCTCTGCCACTAACTAACTATGACTGTGGATCCTTGATCTCCTTTGAGCCTCAGATTTTTGTGTTGAATAAGCATGATGATCGCTACCTTACAGGAGAGTGAGGATTAAATGTGATATATTTTGTAATGCACCATATGAACTATAGATGTGTGATACAAGTGTAGGTGCATTGCCATAAATAATAGAAATGCCCAGATTTCCCCCTTTACAAAGGGCCAGTGCCCACTTGACCTTGACTTGGTCATACTAATGGAGTAAGTTTGTCATTATCTTCTCTCCTTCGCTCCTCTCTGTTTCCCAATCCTCAAGCACATGGTTAATGCTCAATAAATATTTGAATGCTAATGTTACTACTGCAATTAAGATAATAAAGTAGAGAAGTATATTGCCTGACTAGGTGGTGGCACAGAGGAGAGAGTGTCAAGCTGGGACACTGAGGACTCAGGTTTGAAACCCCAAGGACGCTGGCTTGAGCACAGGTTCATCTGGCTTGAGTGTGGGCTCATCAGCTTGAGCGCAGGGTCACCAGCTTCGGCATGGAATCACAGACATGACTTATGGTCGCTGGACTGAGCAAGGGGTCACTGGCTCAGCTGGAGCCCCCCAGTCAAGGCACATGTGAGAAAACAATCAATGAACAACTAAGGTGCCGCAACCATGAGTTGATGCTTCTCATCTCTCTCCCTTCCTGTCTGTCCCTGACTCTCTTGCTCTTACACACACATGCATGCTTCAAAAAACAGAGAAGCATTGATTCAGCAAACAGAAAAGATGTACTGTATATTTGTCTAAATATACATATTTACAGATAAATCGAGAAGAGCATTTTTCATTCCTAAGTACACTGAAAAGTTACATAACATTGATATGCCTTTGCCTATCCCTTTCAGCTAAATATTTTTTTTGTTCAGCTAAATATTTTGAATTTAATAATTTTAGTATAATTTAACACCAACTTATTTAATATAATTTGAAATTATAGAGTATTTAATGAACTCTTCTCTTTCAGATCAGACTTGTTAAAAAATTCTTTAGCCTCCTTGTCTTCTGTCTGTCCTATTTCCCCACCTCTCAAATGTAGAATTTCAAAATGCAAACTGAGAATTTTACTTAATTCAACATATATTTACTGAACACCTGTTATGCAGAACAGAAAAAGACTAAAATCTATGGGTTTCCTTCTCCAACTCACCCATCATAAAACTCCAGATACGCCTGACCAGGCAGTGGCGCAGTGGATGGAGCGTCGGACTGGGATGCGGAAGACCTGGGTTTGAGACCCTGAGGTCGCCAGCTTGAGCGAGGGCTCATCTGGTTTGAGCAAAAGCTCACCAGCTTGAGCCCAATGTAGCTGGCTCAAGCAAGGGGTTGCTCAGTCCGCTGAAGGCCCGTGGTCAAGGCACATTAAAAAAAACCCCAAAAAACAAAAAACCAAAACCATGAAATAAAACTCCAGATACAATACACACAGGTACTCGGGATCAAGATTTAAAATAAATCATAAGCCTAATTGTAAAACACAAAACTATAAAACTCCTACAAAATAACCTAGGAGAAAAATCTAGATAACTTTGAGTATAGCAATGACTGTTTAGATACAATAGCAATGACATAATTGATGAAAAAATATCATTAGTTAGATGGACTTAATTAGAATTTAAAAAAATCTGGTCTGCAAAAGACAGTCAAGAGAATGAGGAGACAAGCCACAAACTGGGAGAAAATATCTGCAAAAGACGTATCTGATAAAGTAATGTTATACAAAATAAAGAACTGTTAACAATAAAAAAATGAATACCTGATTTAAAAGTGGGCAAAGCACTTCACTGGCAGTTTGCTAAAAAAGATATATGACCTGACCTGTGATGGCGCAGTGGATACAGTGTCCACCTGGGAGGCCGAGGTCACTGGTTTGAAACCCTGGGCTTGCCCAGTCAAGGCACATACAACAAGCAATCAATGAACAACTAAAGTGAAGCAATTATGAGTGGATACTTCTCATATCGCCCCCCTTCTCTGTAAAGTCAATAAATAATATTTAAGAAAAAATATACAGGTGAAAAATAGCATATTAAAAGATTTTCAACATCATTTGTCACCAGAGAAATACAAATTAAAGCAACCATGAGATACCACTAAATTACAATTAGAATAACCAAAATCCAAAAACACAAACACCAAGAAATGCTGGCAAGGATGTGAAGCAACAGGAACTCTCTCATTCAATGCTGATGGAAATGCAAAAAAGTCTATTAAAAATACATAAATTAAAACAGAATTAAAAGAATATCTATCACTATGGTTGAAGATTTTAGTATTCCTCTCTCGATATTAATAAAGCCAAGTAGACAAAAAAATCAGTAAAAATATAGAAGTCACAATTTTATCAACCAACTTGACCTAATTGATATTTATAGTACACTACCCTAACAGCTCCAGAATACACTTTTTTATTTTCAAAAGCACATAGATTATGGACCATAAAACAAATCTTAATATATTTAGAAAAATTCAAGTCACACAAAGTATGTTCTCTGACTATAATGGAATTAAAATCTATAAGAGAAAGATATTTAAATGTCTTTGAATATTTGGAAACTAGGTAACACACCTCTAAATCGAATGAGTTAAAGAAGAAATCAAAATTGAAATTAGAGGCCCTGGCCGGTTGGCTCAGTGGTCGAGTGTCGGCCTGGCATGCAGGAGTCCTGGGTTCGATTCCTGACCAGGGCACACAGGAGAAGCGCCCATCTGCTTCTCCACCCCTACTCCTCTCCTTCCTCTCTGTCTCTCTCTTCCCCTCCCACAGCCAAGGCTCCATTGGAGCAAAAGTTAGCCCGGGCACTGAGGATGGCTCTGTGGCCTCTGCCTCAGGCGCTAGAATGACTCTGGTTGCAACAGAGCGATGCCCCAGATGGGCAGAGCATTGCCCCCTGGTGGGCATGCCGGGTGGATCCCGGTTGGGCGCATGCAGGAGTCTGTCTGACTGCCTCCCTGTTTCCAACTTCAGAAAAATACAAAAAAAAAAAAAATTAGAAAGTATTCTGAACTGAAGAGAAATGAGTATCAGAATTGTTGAATGCTACTAAAGCAGTACTTAGAGGGAAATTTATAGAACTAAAACACTTATTAAAAAAGAATAAAGTTATCAAATTAATGACATCAGTCTTCATATTAAGATACTAGACAAAGAGCAAATTAAACAAAAGAAGTGAAATACGGATAAGAAGTGAAACATAAGTATCAGAGTGGAAATAAATGAAATAAAAAACTAAACTAATAGAGAAAATCAGCAAATTCAAAGGTGGCTTAATAAAATGAAGTCAATCAATGTAATTCATTATATAATATTAACAAACTAAAAAGAAAAACTATGCCCTGGCTGGATAGCTCAGTAGGTTAGAGAACCATCCCAATATGCTGAGGTTGCCGGTTTGATCCCCCAGCACAGATGTTTGTCTCTCTGTCTCCCTTCCTCTCTCTGTAAAATCAAAAAATAAAATTTAAAAACAAAACAAAACAAGAAAAACCATATCATATCCATAGATGCAGAAAATGCATTTGACAAAACAACACAGGCAGTCCCTGGGTTACTAACAAGATAGGTTTTTGTAGGTTTGTTCTTAAGTTTAATGTATAGTATATGTAAGGTGTAACAGGTACATTTACCTATTAAACACAATTTAGATGTTTGTCATAACATAGTATTTATTTTTACCTTTCTGTGCACTTAAATACTTAAAACATTTTCAAACCTACAGAACCTATCTTGCTTGTAACCCAGGGACTGTCTGTACCCATTCTTGATTAAAATTAAAAAAACAGAACAATCCCCCCAACTTTCAGTGAGTAATATAGGGGAAATTTTCTCAGCCTGATAAAAGGGCATCTAGGAAAAACTTTTAGATAATATCATACTTAATATTAAATATAATGCTTTCTCTGCAAGATCAGGAACAAAGATGTCCATTCTCACTGTTTCTATTCAACATTGTACTGGAGTTCTAGCCAGTGAAAGTGAGGAAAAGAAAAGTTATCCACAATAAAACTTTCTGTATTTAGAGATAACCCTGTCATCTATATAGAAAATCCAAAGAACTGTACAAAGAAGGCACTAAATAAGTTTAGCAAAGGCAGTATAAAAATATAAATTGAATGTTTATATATCCATTAACACTCAGAAGTTGAGTGAATTTAAATTTTTTTAAAAACTGTCATAGTATTTTTAAAAAATCAAATGTAGGTTAAATCTGACAAAAGATGTGAAAGATCTAGTCACTGAAACCTATAAGACAATGTTGAGAGAAATTAAAGAATATGTAAATAAATGGAACGATGGATCAATGGCAAATAAGTTCCCAATTCTCTCCAAATTGATATATACCTTAAAACAATTCCAAAATCCTATTTTTAAAGACTGACTATATAATTCATATAGAAACCAAAGGATCTAAAATAGCCTACCCAACGTTGAAAATAAAGAACAAAATTGGAGGACTAACACTGATTTAATTTTTTTTTCTATTTATTCATTTTAGAGAGGTGAGTGAAAGGGGGGAGGAGCAGAAAGCATCAACTCCCATATGTGCCTTGACTAGGCAAGCTCAGGGTTTTGAACCAGTGACCTCAGCGTTCCAAGTCAATGCTTTATCCACTGTGGCACCACAGGTCAGGCAACTAACACTGATTTTAAAACACTTGTAAAGTCAGTAAAGATAATGTGGTTTCAGTGCAAAGATACACCAATATGGACATTTCTTTTGTTTGGTTTTTTTTTTTTTTTTTTTGTATTTTTCTGAAGCTGGAAACAGGGAGAGACAGTCAGACAGACTCCTGCACACGTCCGACCGGGATCCACCCGGCACGCCCACCAGGGGCGATGCTCTGCCCCTCCAGGGCGTCGCTCTTTTGCGACCAGAGCCACTCTAGTGCCTGGGGCAGAGGCCAAGGAGCCATCCCCAGCGCCCAGGCCATCATTTTTGCTCCAATGGAGCCTTGGCTGCGGGAGGGGAAGAGAGAGACAGAGAGGAAGGAGGGGGGGGTGGAGAAGCAAATGGGCGCTTCTCCTATGTGCCCTGGCCAGGAACCGAACCTGGGTCCCCCGCATGCCAGGCCGACGCTCTACCGCTGAGCCAACCGGCCAGGGCCAATATGGACATTTCTATCAAGAATGCATGAGTTACAAATTCTCTACATCCTTGCTGATACTTGTTATCAGCTACCCTAATGGGTGTGAAATGGGTCTCATTGTGGTTTTGATTTGCATTTCCCTAGTAATGAGGGATGCTGAGCATCTTCTCCTGTGCTTATTGGCCATCTGTATATCTTCTTGGGAGAAATGTTTCTTTACTCGTTTTTTAATAGGGTTTCCTTTTATTGTGGAATCATAGGAATTCTTTATACATTCTGAATATTGATTTATCAAATATATGATTTAATTTTCTCCCATTCTGTAGGTGTGATTACCTTTTCACTGGTGATAATGTCCCTTGATGCACAGGTTTTTAATTTTTAATTAAATCCATTTTTTCTTGTTGCTTATTCTTAGGCATCTTATCAAAGAAATAATTGTCAAATTGAATTATGAAGTTCTTCCCATTTTCTTCTGAGAGGTTCTGTATTTTTAGTTCAATTTTTGTATGTGGTGCAGGATATAATGGTTCTATTTCATTCTCTTGCATGTGGATAGCAAGCTTTCCCAGTAACATTTATTGAATTGGCTATCCTTTCCTCATTTGATTAGTCTTGGCACCCTTGTCAAAAATTATTTGACTATCTATTGGAGGGTCTATTTCTGGGCTCTCTTTTCTATTCCATTGGTCAAAATGGGCTCTCTATTCTATTCCATTGGTCTATATATGTATTTGTTTATGACATTACCGCACTGCTTTGATTTCTGTAGCTTTACTGTATGAATTTCCTTTTTACTTTTGAAATATACAGTCGCTTTCTAGATCATGTTGAGTTCTTTTAATCCTTGAGTGCTGCCTTAAGAGACTGGCAATTTCTGTGGCATCCAAATTTAGCCAGAACAACTGTGCCATCAAGCAGGTAAGTCATTCAACATGATGTCTGGTTTCTCTGGGAAAGAAAAGGCACGGCCTGATCTGTAGTGGCGCAGTGGATAAAGCATCGACCTGGAAATGCTGAGGTCACCGGTTCGAAACCCTGGGCTTGCCTGGTCAAGGCACATATGGGAGTTGTTGCTTCCAGCTCCTCCCCCTTCTCTCTCTCTGTCTCTCTCTCCTCTCTAAAAATGAATAAATAAAATAAAATTTAAAAAAAAAAAGAAAAGGCACAATCTCTAAAGTAAAACTGTATGCCTTTATTCAAAATAAAATGACTCATTAAGACAATATACAGTTTGTCCATGTGCAGAAACATTATTATACATTCAATTCTGAAGAAGGTAGTTTTATACAACCAATGAAAGGAACAATCTAAAAGTGAGAAATCAAGACGAATGTGAGGAGCTAAAAGGCATAGTTTTATTTGTCAGAATGCTAAGGCCTATGTGCACAGACTTTAACGTCAACAAGACCAATTTAAGGTCATTTCTTCCATTCTCTTGGTGCTGGTGAAAGTCTTAAAGTGTGATGCAGTGAGTCACAGAATTAAGATGAGTTTTTCAAAAGTAGGTCATAGCACTTTTGTCTTAAAAAAGGTTTAGGTCCTAGAGTTTCATTTGTCATGTACTCTAGACCTTTCATGGACTTTATTTCGTGGAATCTCTAAGAAGAAAGTTGCCCTTCAATCAATAGTTTATTATCATAGAACAAAAAGGTTCTTCCCAACCCAGAATCCATCTCTGTAGAGTAGGCAACAAAAGAGAAACCAAATTTGAGACTCAGAAAAAGCGTCATTAATTTAAAGCTTGTGCAGTGATTACATAGAAGTTCGGCTGGGGTCACTACTAAAGTCTTAAAATTGCCACTGCCTGAAAACCCAAAAATGAAAATTGCTGACTCATGGTCAAAGTCCCATTTCCATCATTCCCAAGCTGTATCTGAAAAGATTAGGCACTATTTTTTTTGGGGGGGGGGGAACATGACCCAAGAAACATAAAATTTTGTGTACGTTTTCCATAGTAAGAACATAGGTTGGGTATTAAATAGTTCTAACGTATCTTCAGTTATTTTGATAACACTTAATGCATTTTCTTATTGGGCTAATCTGAATTTTAAATATTTTAAAAAACCCATGATTCATAACATTAAGTGTTGACTGAAGTTGATTTAATAGCATTTATGAGCCAACATCTACATCACTTAACAGACACAGGTGCACAACTCTAAATTGTGATCAGCGGTTTAAAGATGCCGCTACAATTCAATAGAAAATCATTACTTTATTCAATAGAAAGTCATTAGCTCACAAAATGCCTTAAGTCAAATTCCATGTTCCAATCATGGCAATTCAACATTATCTTATTGGAACCCAAAACATTAAAAAAGAAAAAAAAAAAAAAAGAGTAATTCAAAGTGTACATAAATCCATTCTTGGGTTTACCTTTCTTCTTTCCTAGGCATTCCCAAGGTTTGCAGTCAAGATGAAATCAGATGTTTTTAAATACCCTATCATTTCTTTGCAGTTTGAAGAACAAATTCAGTTTCAAGTTATTGTTCAAGAGAACCCACTATCTAGTAAAAGCCCATCTCCACAGCTGATCATCTCTGGCTCTTCAAGGTTGTCTGTCCTTTCTCTTAAAAGGAAATCTTTCTTGGAGATTCTCTTTTTAAATTAAGACTGAAAGCTACATGAAGGATTAGAGATTACTTAGTTTATCGACTATGACAGAAACTCAGTCTTCTAAGGTCATCTAGTACTAGGAAAATATAGGCTATTCCCCTCCCCGCACCTTCCTGGAGAGATGAGACATTACACAGTGGAATACACCTAATACCTCTCTGAAAAGTAAATGACAATATTTTTTGGCATACAGAATTCAAGCTGCAAATCCAAGAACCCAGATTTAAAAGGCAAAGAAACTTGAAGAATAAGCACTGATAAAATACGATGTATTATTTAAAAATCTTCTACCAGAAAGTCTTAAGAATTAGGATTTAGGTCACTAAAAAAGGCTAGAAATTCCTTATTTTAAGCACAGGGGGAGGGAGAAGGGGAGTGGAAGAGGAACAGACGGGGAAGGAGATGAGAAGCATCAACTCCTAGTTGTGGCACCTTAGTTGTTCATTGATTGCTTTCTCATACGTGCCTTGATGGGGGGGGGGGGAGGCCTCCAGCCAAACAAGTGAACTCCTTGCTCAAGCCAGCAACCATGGGGTCACATCTATGATCCCATTCTTAAGCTGGCAACCCTGGGGTTTTGAGCCTAGGTCCTCAACATCCCATGGCTGACACTCTATCCCCTGTACCACTGCCTGGTCAGCTTCCTGCTGAAGCTTTTTTTTAAAAAAATTCAAGTTGTGTAACTTAGAGACAGAAAAAACAAGTCAATTCTACAATATTAGAATAAAAGAGAACACTAATTATATCCACTATGGAGAAAAACAGGGATGCAACATCTCTTTAGGGATATGCTTCCTTCTCACCAGACTACCAGATGAAGTTAGGAATTTTTAATTCCTTTTAGCATCTTTACTGACATACTGACAGAATTGTAAGAGATTGTTTTTGGCCTGATTCTCTCATCAATCTAGATGTTACTA
The DNA here is from genome assembly GCF_036850995.1 of Saccopteryx leptura. Lineage (NCBI taxonomy): Eukaryota > Metazoa > Chordata > Mammalia > Chiroptera > Emballonuridae > Saccopteryx > Saccopteryx leptura. The sequence continues at coordinate 289,473,737 of NC_089505.1, read as the reverse complement.
AGAGATTTTTTATATCTCCTTTCAACAACTTTAAATCTTCCAATGGCAGTTCTCAAAAAATGCAAAATTAACATGGCTCTTCACTTTCATGTTATTGTCTCATCTGAGGGGCAATGCCTTTCTTTTCTTTGTGGTTTGCCAGTTTTGCCCAGTGTCTCAAACGCTTCTATTTAGTAACTCATTTACAGTTAAACTTCCAACGTCTTGGGAAACACATAGCATATATTCCTTCTTGAGCCCTGAACTTGATACATGCTGAATGGTTTTAAGACCTTTCACAATTTATATGGCTGCTTTTGTTTACCCATGTATATATAACCAGAACTTTAGCAGTCCTTAGAGCACAAGTAGGTGTTCAATATTTGAATTAGTTAACTAATGTGTTTTGTACACAAAAATGGCTAGACATGCAAAATCAGATTTCTTTAGACCACTTGTGGTCAAGTAATATAAAAAACAATGAACACAGGTTTCTAAGATGTGATGTCCATAAAGTTTGGGATTCAAGTTGAATCTGTGTTCTGCTTTCTCTTTCAACCACAGACCAACTGTAACTTTAGGCTCCTATGTTATTACCTGAATGTAAGTTTTACTTCCAGTGAGGTAGGAGGCCTGTTTAAATAATGATGAGCATGTGCTACAAATGGGGTGAGGGGAGGTCTCTGTAAATGGTCTGCTTCATACATTTAATATTTCACTTTCATTCCTATTATTGATATATATATATATATATATATATGAATTATAAAGATGTTCCCTGAGACTTAAGAAATTTTCTTAGAAACAGTATATATTCAGTAAAGATTTAGAGTTCTGTTCTTTTGGATAGCTCAACTATCTTCAATGTGTTTGGGCAACCCCAATGTTTGAAATTTCAATTGTTAAAAAATAGTAAGGCTGTCTTTTAAAAAGCATTCTATGTAAACTTATTAATTTCCAAAGTATGCTATTTTTTTTTTTTTTTTCATTTTTCTGAAGCTGGAAACAGGGAGAGACAGTCAGACAGACTCCCGCATGCACCCGACTGGGATCCACCCGGCACGCCCACCATGGGGCGACGCTCTGCCCACCAGGGGGCGATGCTCTGCCCATCCTGGGCGTCGCCATGTTGCGACCAGAGCCACTCTAGCGCCTGGGGCAGAAGCCAAGGAGCCATCCCCAGCGCCCGGGCCATCTTTGCTCCAATGGAGCCTTGGCTGCGGGAGGGGAAGAGAGAGACAGAGAGGAAAGCGCGGCGGAGGGGTGGAGAAGCAAATGGGCGCTTCTCCTGTGTGCCCTGGCCGGGAATCGAACCCGGGTCCTCCGCACGCTAGGCCGATGCTCTACCGCTGAGCCAACCGGCCAGGGCCTAAGTATGCTAGTTTTAACAGTGAAAATAACTAGAACTGAGCAATTTGGGGGAGTACTAGTAGACTACAATGAAGTCAGTTTCATGGGTCTTTGGAAACATTCTTGGAATTCTGACCTTATTTTCTTTCAGGTCATCAAATAAATATGTATATATTATCCATTTAAAAGAATGAGCTATATACCTTTATTTCCAAAGACTATCTAGGTATTACTTTCCTTCCTCAAGCATATCCTAAACCCAAGAATTTAAAACCACAAAATTATTTCTCTTAGACATCAGGATCTGATTGTCTCTTAATTACAAACAATGGACAATTAATGTCTAACATCTGGTTTAGTCCAAAACCCAAGTTTGCCAAACTACTCCCTCTCCCTCTCTAGATCAATCAGGCACAAAAAACTGGCTATGAAACTTCTCAGAAAAAAATTGGGAAACAGAAAAATTGTTCTATTATCTTCATGACATTACTTCTTCACACACCCCAGGCCTGGAAGGTGTTGGCAGTGAATGTTAATCAATTATTAACCAGTGGGGAGAAAGGAAAACCTACTTGCCCCTGAGATATTTTCTTACCATTCTTTGTTTTTAAAGCAAACAATGGGCATATTTAAAAAAAAAATTTTTAATCAATAAAAAAAGATTGCCCTTATTTTTTCTCTTTTGTAGTTTTACTTTCCCAGTTACATCAGATGGTTAGGAGACAGAGTTTAAGGGTGAGGACATATTAAGAGAATTTAACATTTTTACTCTAGCTCTGTAAAAAATGCTACCCTTATTTATCACCAAATTACTCATTTTACTCCCTTCCATACAATCAGTGGTGACCTTCCAATAGTAATGTAAGGCAACTACTGAGGGCCCTTACCCACACCGCTCTCAGATGTATGTCAATCTCAAGATTCACCAAAAACTCCAAGGTTTTAATTTTCACTTTAATTATCTTTTACTTAATAAAATGAAAAATAAGAATATATGAATACACACAATCTATATACATATATTTATTGCAAATACTTAAAATTCTTATGTAAAATGATTTTTCTATATTTGTGAAAAAATACGACTTTTTAAATGGTGTTGACACCAACTTCTCTGTACATACCCTCAATTCCAATGATAACAATTCCTTTAAAAAGGCAGAAAGACACAAAAGTTTAGCATTTACCAAACCAGTCTGTACAAACCTTATAGCTAGAAGGAAAAAAAATTAGCTTGTGGTAAATAAGTCAATTTTCCTTTAAAATAAAAGATAAACTCCAAAACTATCCCCCTTATTGCATTTTTGGGAAATAATCTGTGTCCTTAGATAACTTCCTTTGAAATCATTTGTGCCTTAACAGCGAGGTCCTACATTAAACATACCATATATGAGAAATTCAAAGTCTTCCACTGTCACTTTTTACATAGATATTAAAATATATATTACTTAAAATATATTACTGGAAAGCTATTTTTAAAATTGATCTTTAATAGTTGTATCAAATGTAAAGCATTAATAAAAATAAAGTAACCAAGAATCTATGAAGCTCTTCAACTTGAGGAAACGTTTTACCTATTGTTTTCTCTCAATAAGTATGCAGATATTGAAACATGTTAGGAAAGATCCCTGCCTATCATCATGTTTCTCAGTCTCTTTGGACTATTCTATAAATTGAGCTGAAAACTAGCCTTAGCCAAGTTTTTAGCACACGGTTGCAATGCAACGGGGAGACTTTTCCCTCCTTGTCATGAAGTCAAATCTCTATCTAGGTCATAGAGAAAAACCCTGTCACTGCTCATTGACAGTGAGTTCTAGAAATAAATAGCAGTGTAATGACCATAGGAGACCCCCTCATTACATCTAATCATTTCACCCCAGAGTTTTTCAAGGACTCTAAGGCAGAGAACGGCAATAATAAGCAATTAGGATGGCGACTGTCAGGTCATTAATATGTATGAATTTACACCTTCACCTGGAAGGCGATGAGGTCTTCCTTTGGCTATGTAATTAAATCTGAGATAATTTCCTACAATAACTACATCTGAGTGCCCTCTCAGCCCATGCAAGTATGCTCCCCTTACCCCCAAGAGAAAGTACACATTTGTCAGATCTTCTTTAAAATGTTACATGGGATGCAACAGATAGCTTCAATATCTTGAGCACAGGAGTTGAGGAATAAAAGCAGAGCAAACAACTCCAGGTTATTTAACTTTATTTTCTATTTAATAGGATGGAGAATTTTAGTTAAAATTCTTTAAGATTTAAGATTCATGGAGCCTTCTTTACTAGACAACGCACAACATTCTAAGCGAGACTGAGATGATATACTGTTGGTGCTCCCTCTCCAAGGTGACCTAGTGGGAGGTATTTCAAGCACACTTGGAGGCATAAGCATCAGGCATAATGCCTGACTAGTCATTCGAAACAGTGCAACTTAATACCATAAAAATAAGCTTAGCACTTACTAGACTGAATTATAAATTCTGAAAACCTAAAATAAAAATTGTTTTAAAGGTACTGGAGTGCCATACTTTAATAATTTAATGATTTTGTTTCTTCTTATTTTCAAAAGAGCCAGACTGTATTTCTTTTCTTCCTGTTCAGTTCATGACTTTCAGGTCGAAAGCACTGTTTTAAAACAAACTGATAAATGAATTGTACTCAATTTATTGCCAACGTAAGGGAACCCAATATTTGGTCAATATTGAGGCAGTGTACCTAGTTCACAATTTCTGTTTTAGGGGCATTAATAAATGCAAAGGTTTCATTAGCTGGGTATTATATTACTTCTTAAGAAAATCTGGTAAACAGTAAATCTTAGGACCATCTACAAGAGCCTGGGTCAAGAAGAGGCACAATATGGTTTGCTCTCTAAATGAACTTAAAATCCCTGATTCCTTTCCTCCTTTCCTGATTCATCTATCCATCCTTAGATTAAGGTAACCACTTTTTATTTCAGGAAAGGTGAGAAGAAAGCCACTTTAATCAACCCAAATTGGTACTGTAACTGTGTACCATGTGGTTGGTCAGTTCTAAACCCACAACTTCCAGCATGCAGACCAGCCCTCAGTCCTGCCACTAAAGTGCAGCGTGCAGAAGCTGGGCATGGGAACTTTTAACCAGCAACAGGTCTTTTAAAGCCTTCCCGCCCCCAAATAACCCAGGGTACTAACAGAACCATGTTTTCTGTTTACTGGCTGAAGAACTTAATGAACCTTATCCCTGAATCCTTGCAGCTTCCATTTCCCTTAGCTATGTGTGTGCTGAAAGAAAAAGGGAAGCCAGAAGGACATCATATGGTCTCGGCTGAAATAAGAACGTAGGTATTAACCCTCTATTTGCCTTGGACCAAAAAAATCCCCCCAAAATTAAAAATAACAAAGTAAGGAGTTTCTTATGGAGTTTGAAAATATTTAAAGAGTGTATAACATGGAGGGACAGGAGGTGAGGGTAGCAGAATGGGGGCCGAGCAAAGATAATTACTGCTACTTTCTCCTGATCTGGAATGTGACTTAACAAGTTTACACTGTTCTGCATGTTCTAAATATCACATCCTGAATATTAAGTACAACTACAACTGTACTACGTTACAGCAGTATTTTTACTTTACATAGTTGAAATTAGAAAACTTGAAATCAATATGCAAATGATGCACACTGCAAAACCTGATTCTTAAATACCAATTCTGGTAAACTGTAGACTTACTTCAATGTTCTTTAACCATGATCTAATTATATGTACTCAAAAATTCTTTAGTTGCTAGATAAAGGCTTAAATACACAAAAAAGAAAACAAAAAATAAAAACAACAAAGCTTTGGAGGTAATCTCTCTCCTTTCTAGATATCCCCTTAGCCATTCTAGAGTTCTCTTTAAGCCCTTCACTGAAGCCCCTTTACATTAGAAGTTTCTAGAACACACAGTAGACCGCAGTAATCCAAAACAGTGGGCATATTTTTTAAAACAGGAAAGGTGTCTTTTTATAAGTGTGTGTGTGTGCATGCGCGCGCATACAAGTCTTCAAAGTAACATAGTTAGATTACTCCACACTCCTCAGATGCCAGGGAGGTCAGAACAGGTTTAACAGAATGACAAATGTGGTATTAATGAGATTTCCACCTGCAGCAACAGCTGAGTCCAGAACATGTGGTAAAGGATTGGGAGAGAAGAAAGAAGCTACCTGTTTCTAATGTTAAATCCTTTCCCAAAGTTCTCTTATATTCAGTTTCAGCACCTTTACTGCCCTTGCTCAACAAAACACATAGTTCAAATCACTCCATCACTAACCCTTTCCTGTTAATTTTATACTAATATTTCAAACCTGTTGGTAAGCTCCCACGACTAAGTACTTGGATATTATTGCTGGAACTGTTGCCCTGCCCAGGCTATGGTACACAAGGGGCTAGAGAGGCATATCCTTCATGGACCACATTCACTGTATCAGGGCAGGGGAGTGGGATTAGGGAATAGCAGGGACCCACAAATTAAATGCAGAGTGCTTGGCAACAGTATTGGCTTATGGTAGCCAAGAACTAAGTCAGAGCTTTCAGAGTTTGAAGTAGTAGCTGTGAAATTAATACCTTATCAAAAGTTTGAACTTAAGAAGTTTCCATCTAAGGTAAAGGGACTGACTATGTAAACCCTGAATGTGTATTCTGCAAAGGATGAATAAGCCACATAAGACCTACAGGTAGACAGTCAAGACATAATCAGTACGAAGGCTCATTTCTCCAAACCTTTCATTCCTTCCTCTTCCTAGCCTCTTAGGAAAGGACAGAAGGGAGACAAGCTTCCTTTAACTCTGCATGGCATTAAACTTTTCAAAGAGTCACAAAGTATTGGGTTGGGGAATAAGTTCGCAGCGTTTTTACCGGAGACTTTAATTAAACAAAAAACAATAATTATATCAATAAGTTAATCAATTATATATTCGCCGTTGCTGTTTACAACCTCTTCCCACCTCTCGACCAATTTGTTGATGCCGTTCCGCCAAAAATTGCCTGGTCTGGTGTCAAAGAAGTTGTTGAGCCAGTTTTTAAGGACCTCTTTGTTATCGAAGGTAACGCCCTTCATATGGTTTGACAGGGAGCGGAAAAGATGGTAATCGGTCGGTGCAAGGTCCTGAGAATACGGCGGATGCTGAAGGACCTCCCATTCGAGCTCTTGGAGTGCGGCTTTGACGACTTGTGCAACATGGGGCCTGGCGTTGTCGTGAAGGAGTATGGTTTGACCACGTCGATCAGGTCTTTTCAGTCGAATAGCCTCATTCACGCGGTGTAGCTGGGCAATGTAGAGCTCCTTGTTGACCGTGGCATTCTTTTCAAGCATTTCCCAGTGCACCATGCCCTCCCAGTCCCACCAAACACATATCATGATCTTCTTTGGATGAAGGTCCGGCTTGACTCTCGGCTTTGGCGTATCTCCTGGAGCCACCCACTCCTTTCTTTGCTTCATATTGATGTATAGGCACAATTTCTCATCTCCCGTGACAATTCGGTACAAAATGCGCTGTTTATGACCTCGTGTTGCTCGATGGCGGGTGAGATGCTGAGAAGCAATTTGAAGGCGACTTTCTTTGTTTTTTTTTGTTGAGCTCATGAGGCACCCAGGCTCCCAATTTTTCGGTAAATCCCACTGAATGAAGGTGATTGAGAATCGTCTTATGATCGCAGTTCATTTTTTCTGCCAATTCACGACTGGTTTGGCGACCGTTCTCCTTCAAAAGTGATTTGAGACGTTCTTCATCGAATTCAGAAGGCCTTCTGCTGCGGGACGCGTCATCGACGTCAAAGTCGCCATTTTTGAACTTTGCAAACCATTTCCGTGCTGTAGACTCGCCTATGACACCTTCTCCATACACGTCGCAAATGTCCCGGGCTGCTTCGGCAGCTTTTTGACCTCGATGGAAAGCAAAGAAGAGCAGGTGTCGAAAATGTTGATTTTTTACCTCCTGGGTATTCCATTTCTAAGCCTCAAAAATAATAAAAAATTAAGTAACTCAAAAATACAATTAACATAGTTTTGTAGAGCAGAAAGAGTTTTATCGAATGAATACTCACCCTTTGCCAAACAGCAAACAAATCGTTGTAAAATAAAGAAAATATAAAAACGCTACGAACTTATTCCTCAACTCAATAAAACATAAATTTGAATTCAAAGTAATACATTATTACCTAAAAACACTTGGAAAAATATTAAAACAAAATGTGACATATTTACATGATTTTGAAAGTGCAAACTTGTCACAAATTCACAAAGTCTTGCTTGACTCAGACTTACTATACAAGGTGCTCTTCCTCTAAAATGTAAGAACTGGACTCTGTATTCCTGATTAAATAACATTTGTCTCTTGACAACTGAAACCTACTTGTTTATTTCTGTGATTCCAAAAGGACGCAAAAAACACATCTTGCCAACCCTTCCCTTCCTGCCTCCTTTTAGTGTGTTCTCTTTCTAGACTTATTATCGAACAACAAGGCAGGAAACACACAGTTTAGAGGGGCCAATGCAATCATCGTGACAGAAAGCTCCACACCCCTTGCACATGATCATGGCTTTCAATCGGCAATAACATTTCGAAGGTGTGTCCTCTATGCTGTTCTCTTCAGGAAATGCCTGAACAGGAATGGTCTGGCCATGGCTGCTGGGATTCATAGCTTGGCTAGCAGGGATGGTAGTGACCGTCACCGAAAAGGACATGACATCACCTACACTGCTAGACACCTGGCTGCAGTCAGGCATCCCCGGTACAGCAGAATTATGGTCCATGTCAGATGAGGTGGAGACATTGATCATGCCTCTGTAGCTTGGCCCAATCTGTGTGGGGCTTCCATACAGCTTTGGAGTTTGCAGTGGTGGAAGGAGGAGAGGCTGACGGGTGGGGCTGTCCGGTGGAGGAAGAGTAGTGGAATTGAAAAGCTCAGAGCTGCTATGCATTGTCTTACCTCTCACTGCATGAGCCATTTGCTTCTGTGCTGCCTGAATAAAATCTCTGGCTAGTGTCTTTTCATCAAATGTTTGGCCTCTAGTGAACAGGTAATTCTCCTTGCTTAAAGTGGTTTGCTCACGCACTGGTGTCTCTGCCTTCACGTTCTTTTTAGCTAAACAATCAGTGGATAGGGTTTCTCTACTATGGGATCCTGAACTTGCTTCACACTTGCCAGAACTCTGGGAAACCTGGGGCTCCTCCTTCACCATGACAGATTCTTGCTCATCACCAGTACTTTCCTCATCAGTATCTTCTTTGCTGCTGCTACTGTCTCCTGCTGCATTTTTACAGTCTGTATATCCCATTTTCAAGGCTTCAGTGGGGCTATTTAGACAAAAACGGTCTTCAGGGTTTACAGAATGGGTCCTCCTAAAGCTCTCTGAACCTCGGCCATAGGTGGAAATGTTAAGCAAGTAGTGGCCTGCCATTGCAGGCTTTGATGTCCTTCTGCCAGCAAAACCCAGCATGAACCGCTGGCTTGTGGAGATGTCTTCTAAGTGGAAACCTGAGTGAGTGAAGTTGAATTGGGAAGGCTGCACAAATGAGAGAACATTCTGCCTCTGAATATGAACCCTTTGGATAAGAGTCTGAAGGATCTGATCTTGGGTTGTTTTACTTAGTCCTTCTTGGTGTGTGTCAATGCTAGAGTCCCTCAGATCCTTACCTGAAAAGAGCTGAAGGGGTCTGGAAACCTGGGGGAGATGCTTACTTTGCAAGGTTTTACCCAGCTGCTGTATAGCTGGATAAGAAGGCCTCTCATGACTTTCCTCTCTGGTGCTGTTTTCCATTACGTTGGCACCTGTGCATGATCCTATCCCTATTTCCTCTTTTGTAGTCAGTGGAACAGTTTTCATTTCAACTTTGGTAAGCGGTTTAGGCAGAATTTGCTCCATGGGGACATCTTTACCCTGAAGCAGCTGAGTGACCAAAGGATTATTAGCAGGGATACTAGAGCTTGGCCGTGAAATGGGTCCATTCATATTTAAAGAACTTCCTGGAGTTTTAAGGCTAGAAGCTGCTGGCAAAGTGCTCAAGGATGGCGCTTCTCCAGTAGATGCTACAGTTACACTGACCTGGGGTATAGAAAGCTTTTCTAAAGTGGCTGCTATTAATAAAGATGTTAAGGGGGAGGAAGTTATATCCACTGAAGTCCTGGCAGTTGTCTCTGCTGAGGTTGAAGGGTTTGCTGTACTCTTATTAGAACCTGCTTTGGGCTCAACTGTACCATCAGCTGCAAAATAAACAGGTGAGGCACCTGAGATTAGAGCAGGACCTGCTGAAGCAGAAGGTACTTTCTCATGCCTACAATGACTGGGCCCTTTTGGGTGGCTTAGAGAGGCCACTGTGGCTGCTGCCCTGGTGGCATTCCGTTTTTCATTATTCAATTTCTCTAAAGCTGGTGGGGATACATTAGTATGAGCTGGTGATGGGACGCTTGTGCGTGCTCCACTGATGGCGTATGTTGGAGGCACTGAGGAGGTTTGCTGTAGTTGTGCTCCAGAGACACTATGAGGCTGTGGCTGGCCTGGGGTGTTGGTCTCAGATTGGGGCTGAGTCTCTGTGCCACCACAGGGTAAAAGCTCTCTCGTACTTCCCCTGCTTCCAGTTCCTGCCAGTTCCAGTGTGGGGTCCTTTCCAGTTTCTCTGACTCTGTCTGAGTCTGGACTCCCTCCTCTAGCAGTTTTCCTTTCACCACCGTCTCCTGGACTGTGTCCACCCCCTGGGCCAGGTCCTGGAATGGTCCCTCCAACTGAGGCGGCTGCAGCAGCTGCGGCTGCAGCAGCAGCTGCTGCCCTCTGTGCTTTGACCAGCTGGGCTTTTGCTTTGATGTCTGCAAGAGTTCTGGCTCCTGTTCTGTTAGGACTAGTGATGGAGATTGGAAAACGAGCCCTGGGAGAGACCTGCGATGTAGAAAACAGCATGGGGGAGATTCTGGAGACCGGGATCTGAAAGAAGTAGGGGAAAAAACAACAGAGCTTAGTTTTCATTTACAAGAATAACAAAATTTCATTAATACTTACGTTTTTAAAGTAGGATGAACATTACAACACCTGTGACAACGACGGGAGGTCTCTGCTGAGAAACCAAATCATGCAGATAGCAACACAATTTTGTTTCTAGGGTCCTTACACCTCCTTTTCTGGTGCCAAAGGCACTCCTCACTCAATATCCACTCCCACCTCTTCTCAACTCTCTCCTAAGGTCATAATTACAACTGCTTATTGTTTAAGATATAAACCTTTCTACCGTATCTGCATTTTCAAATGTGAGAGAGGAAACAAGCAGAAAGAGGGGAGTAACATAACACACCTGTCTTTTGCTACTTGTAAGCTTTACTACAAAGGTTTAGGGGGCAAGTCTTGCTCTCTCTTGTTCTATGTGTGCGCCTGTGAGTGCAAGTCTGCACAATTAAGTGTATAGGCTGAGTTATCTCAAACTACAGTGGCTTCTAAATCACACCAAGAGGAAGAGTGTACATGTGGCTCCGCAGGTGCACCTTACTCTGCCCATCCACATGATGGAGTATGAATGTAATGCGTATAATGTTCACTGGTCACTCCCATCCCTGGATGGTATTATACGTAACCTGGGGAGCTTTTGAAAAATACATATTCTCTGAGAACTATCCCAAAATTTACAAATCAGAACCTGTCGTGGGAAAAGTACTTTTCCAAAAAGCTTCTTGTGAGATTCTGATGTATCATCAGGTTTGAAACCATTGATTTTCATATCATATGTCATATGTGGGAGGGGGTGAGGAAACGGGGTCAAGGTGAAGGGATTGAGAAGTATAGACTGGTAGTTACAAAATAGTTATGGGGCTATAAAGTACAGCCTAGGAAACACAGTCAATAATATTGCACTATATATGCTGCCAGTTGGGTGCTGCTGGAAATATCAGTGAGAACACTTTGTAAAGTATATGATTGTCTAACCACTATGATGTACACCTGAAACTAATACAAAATAATATTGAATGTAAGCTGTAACTGAAAAAACTTTAAATTTTTTTAAAAAGAAAAAAAATCTTAAAAACTACTAAACCTCATAACCTTACTACATATTTAAATACAATCATTATACCAATAAACTAATGAAAAATTAAACAAAAAAAAATACCATATTGGAAAGAAATCTGATTTGTTTGACCAATACTTTGAGAACTACTGGTGTTAATTAGAATCCATCAAGATCCAGACCCTTCTAGTGGTTGGTGAGAGTTTGCAGATGGTCTAGGACATTTAACTTTAAAAAATAATAAGTTACAGTGCTCTAAGAAAATGCATGTCATCTTTCTGGGACTCCTTAAATTAAAAATAATAGTCACTAAAGATTGTTATTTGTAGTACCCATTTCTGAACAGGCCAGCAGTCCTGAAAAACTGGATCCTGTCGTTCAGATGTTAGAGCTGCAGGACTGTTAACAGTTGTCAGAAAGTCCACACACTTCACATCATGAGATATACAAAATCTCTCTTAAAATTTAAAATGAACCTATATTACATTTAACTGTCCACAGTAATTTAGAAGCTGCCCATAGTAAGAAAGAAGCAGTATCGCCTCTTGGTAATTATCATCTAGAAGGGATCACTAGTGCAGGAAAAAAATAGGTTAAACTAAAAAATACAAGAAAGTAAAAAAAGTACAGCTATTCAGGTGACAACAACCTTGTATTAGAATAACTGTGAGTGTAACAACATACCTAGCACAATAAATATCTATTATAATGACTGAAATAACATGTTGAATAAGAATAATCATTAAAGGTGGTTAAAATGAAAAGTTTTAAACTTATTAAAATACTTTTGTTATTTATGTAAATAGCCCTGTTACCTTTTTATATGGAATAAATGAGATTATACTTTCTTTTTAAGTACAGTACCACTCAAAGGCACCGAAAATGGTTTAATTTTTGCTGATAAGCCCTACCTGGTATAGAAAAGGAATTAAGATTTCCTTCTTGGTCCTCACCAGTTGGCTCAGTGGGTAGAACATTGGCCTGGCGTATGGACGTCCCTGGTTTGATTCCCCGGTCAGGGCACACACAAGAAGCAACCATCTACTTCACTTCCCCTCCCTTTCCCTCTTCTCTCTCTCTCTTTTAAGTCTCACAGCCACTGGCTGGATCATTCTGAGCCTCAGCCCTGGGCTCTGAGGATAGCTCAGCTGACTCAAGCATCAACCCCAGATAGAGGTTACTGGGTGGATCCCGGGGAGTTCACACAGCAGTCTGTCTCACTATCTCCCCTCCTTTCATGTAAAAAGAAAAAAAATTATTTTTCTTCTTTTGAAATGTGTATTGAATGGAAAAAAAAAATACAATGTGTATTGAAGATTTCCATCTCCCCTTCCATATATGAACACACATTATATTGTAGTATATATAACATACATATGTGCATATATACATGTATAATATTTGTAATAAAATTCAAAGTTTGTTCTACTTAAATTTTGTTTAAAAGGTATTTTTTTAAAACTAATTTTAGAGAGAAGGGTGAGGGAAGCATAAACTTGTAGTAGTTGCTTCTTGTATTTGCCTTGACCAGGCAAGCCCAATGTTTTGAACCGATGACCTTAGCATTCCAGGCTTGACGCTTTATCCACTGCACCATCACAGGTCTAAAAGGTATTGATTTATCATAAATTAATTTAAGCTTTGACTAAGAAAGTGGAATTTGAAGTAAGAGTCTTAAGGTAAAATTAGAGTTACTAAAGCAACTTCTGGTAGCAAGTCTTTTTTGGGGATATGAGGAATGAGAAGTAAAAGGGAAAAAGTTAAATAGTATTAACTTGATCAAAGTGGATTTAAGTTTTCAGCCTTGAGCGTCTTTGAATTAGCAGACTATGATGTAACTCAGCCTCTTTACAGATGAGGAAACAAATGATGGCTCTTACACCAAGTGTCATTTATATAAAGTAAAACCTAAACTGTAACTCATCTCTCAGGTCTGGAGATTAGTTCTCATTGACATTTATTACAGAAAGGTTTCTAATATCTGGCAAAGCATGACTGAGTAAAAAATTATCAAAAAATAAAGAGATTAGTTAAGTACCGAAACCATATTATCTTAAAAATAAAAAGTAATGAGGAAAGCAAAATGAGAGAGAGGAGTCATATGGTGCATGAAATGGGTCAAGTACTAGTAACTGAATGTTTCCAAAAGATATTTCCTGTTAGAACTAAGTTAAATTAAAAAAAAGGAGGGGGAGTATTTCTATATGGCTTATTTTTCTACTTAGGTCCTAATATGAATGAATGCCTAGTGCCCATAATAAATAAAATGATATTAATAAATACTATTATTAAAAAGTATTAATACATACTATTTATTAAATGAATGAAAGGACTAAAAACTGATATTAAGAAGACCAAGTATTAATCTTTATATCACAAATATAAATGTGATTTTTTTTCAAAGGTACAGTACTGATCAGATGCAGTCTTTATATGCTGAAATAGACAGACTGCTATAGGAATTTAAAAGATTTGACACATAGCAATGTAAGGTTAAAAAGGAAATTAATGACATATCCTAAGCAGCAGAGCTTAACAAGACTATTTCATCTCACCAATGTCCTTCAAGCAACCAACAGTGACTATGGTAGCCACTCACATTTCCTTTAAAAGGATGGAACTAAAGGTGGCTCTTGACCTACACAACATCCAATAAGTTACAGCAGTAAGAAAAAGGCCAAGGTACACTTAAATATAATGGCTCTTGGTACAAATATATGATCTCTTGGTTACACAAATAGCCTCATGTTTATCATTATACTTCTAATTTTGCCACAAGAGACAGAATAATTTCCACAACAGTCTTAAGAGACAATAGTAGCCAGCAGGGGTGTGGGTGGAGGTGTTTTACATCAGATATCTAGGTACCTTACATATTCAAACACCAACAAAGATCTGTAGGAATGCAGTTTTAAATGGCTGTTTATTAATAAGAGATCACAGTATATGAAATATATACAACTGCTTCTGCATTAAGAAATACCACAAATTACTTGAAATTTGATAGCTATGACCAAAAACTTAGTGTTTAGGTCATTTCTTTCTTTCAGTTCTTCCCATTCTCTTACCTTGAGAGGTGGTACTCTCCGCACTGGGATCCTGTCCCCTCTGTTGAGAAAGGGCTGTGGAGAGACTTGAAATGGCTGCTGGTGCTGACGATTCTCAGTGAAACGCGGCCTTTTCTCCCAGCTCATCGGGTCCTCCTCTTGGGTGAGAGAAGATTTCCTCTTGAGGCTTTCTGGGCTGTGATCAACCAGAGTTGATGAAGGCTCTTTCATAGAGGTCTCCTGTGGAACAGCTTCTATTATAGGCTTCATTTCTGGTTTCTCCACTTCAGGACTTTTGGGTTTGCTTGGAGATTTAACTAAAGCTTCTTGGCTTTCATTTTTGTTATAATTAGAAGCTGCAGTGAGATAATTCTCTTTTTCAGATTCCTGTTCGGCAGAAGCAACTGGCTTCTGTTCCAAGACCTCCTCATCCTTCGGGCACTTGATGGGAAGAACGCTGATCAGCTCGTTCATGTCAGCAGCACAGGAAAGTAGCGGCTCAGTGGAGTTCGAGTTTGGCTGCACCTTATCTTGGCTTTCACGCTCTTCTTTTCCGACTGGTGATGGCATATGCACTACTTCTTTAGCTTCCTCCTCGAGAATTACGGGGACTATGCTGACAGGAGAGGCCTCTGAAGGAAGCATGGATTTTGGTTGCTCAGTTGGGGTTTCCTTTCCTTTGGGATCACTGGGTGAAGCGGTCAATTTCTTTGAATCCTCAAGGCTCAGGCCAGAACTAAAAGGTGGAAGAAAAAATATTCTAGTTGAGAAACGGTCCATGTTACTGAAAGCATTATGAAGCACTGCCTAGAAGAACCTGACACATAGAAAGTATTCTTTATATAGTATCTTCACTATTATTAGTGAAGGCTCTGGAGCCAGAGTACCTAGATTCAAATCCTGGCTGATACAGACTATCCATGTGATACTAAGTTAGCCTTCTATACCTTAGGTTCTTCAATTGTGCACTGAGCTTAATCATTTCCTAGTGTTGGTATGATGATTAAGTTAATATACGTAAAGTATTTAGAACAGTAGCTAGCCCATAATAAAAGTTCAATAATGTTAATTATTATTAGTATTTCCTGTTATAAAGGGGCCACATTGTTGGAGACATGAATCACGGGCTACCCAAAAAAGAACTAAAAGAAGGCCAAGACACACGTACCCTGAGATTGTGGGTTTCCAGGGGTCCCCAAACTTTTTACACAGGGGGCCAGTTCACTGTCCCTCAGACTGTTGGAGGGCCGCCACATACAGTGCTCCTCTCACTGACCACCAATGAAAGAGGTGCCCCTTCCGGAAGTGCCGGGGGGGGGGGATAAATGGCCTCAGGGGGCCGCATGTGGCCCGCGGCCGTAGTTTGGGGATGCCTGGTTTAGACTGTGATCAACTCTCTTCTGCAGCACCTGTAGAAAGACTAGCCAAAAAAACCAGAGACCCTGAAGAAATAGTAGGGGGGTCAGCTGTCAATGTTCTCCAGAGGTTGAGAATTATAAATGAGCGTTTGGAAAGCCTATTTAAAGTTCAGTTGGTAGAGCTCTATAATTCTGAGATCCAGTGCCTCTGAGCTATCCTTGGGGTAAAGGCCAATTGAGACTTTCATAGTGTAGCCTGGCTAAGAGCTTGGATACTCTGTAGGGGTAACTAGAGACTTCTCCTAAGGTTTTTGAATGCTGTTTAATGGGAAACACTGGTGGTTCAGTGGTAGGATTCTTGCCTCCCACTTGGGAGACCTGGGTTCCATTCCTGGCCTATGAGTTCAGTTTCTGACCTACACATTCTAGAATATTATTGAATAGGCAAAAACAGGCAGCCTTCTTCGGTGACTTCAAATAATCAGTACTGCACTGATGAGATGCAATGGCTAAGGACAAAACTGGACAGCAATCAAAAACAGTCCTTCTATAAAAGCTGGCAAAAAGTGCTAAAACTGAAGGATACAAGAACTGCTATAGGCCCTGGCTGGTTGGCTCAGCGGTAGAGCGTCGGCCTGGCGTGCGGGGGACCCGGGTTCGATTCCTGGCCAGGGCACATAGGAGAAGCGCCCATTTGCTTCTCCACCCCCTCCTTCCTCTCTGTCTCTCTCTTCCCCTCCCGCAGCCAAGGCTCCATTGGAGCAAAGATGGCCCAGGCGCTGGGGATGGCTCCTTGGCCTCTGCCCCAGGCGTTAGAGTGGCTCTGGTCACGGCAGAGCGACACCCCGGAGGGGCAGAGCATCGCCCCCTGGTGGGCAGAACGTTGCCCCTGGTGGGCGTGCCGGGTAGATCCCGGTCGGGCGCATGCGGGAGTCTGACTGTCTGTCCCCGTTTCCAGCTTCAGAAAAATACAAAAAAAAAAAAACTGCTATAATGCTCTAATTGCCTAATGAGGAGAGAATGAACAGTATTTATGGAATAGCTGATATATGTAACAATGGTCTAAATGTATATACACACACCATCATTTCTATAGAAGAACTCAAACCTCATACCAAGAATATAGAAAAATCAGTATATGAGACTCTTAATCTCAATAGGAATCATTTCCTAAATGACTATGAAGGGGGTCAATGAACACTACTTGGAGATAAGGAAGACAGCAATAGTTCTCAAGCTGTGGTTATGAGGTCTCTTTAAGGTCTGCCATTAGGTATGCAGAAGGAAGGAAGGGAGACTAACAATTAAGAGTCTGTGTGTTCAATCTTATTTCAAACAACACAGCTCCACTGTCACCTATTTAAATGTCCCATGTTAGGACTTCACTTGGATTTCTTTGTTAGAAAAAAACTGATTTAGACTACAGACCCTTGAGAATAGAATTTAAATCTAGCTTCAGCTATATAAATCTCCCAGAGTGTCCTCTATAGAGAAGAGGTTGATTAATTATACATTGGAGCCCTGGCCAGGTGTCTCAGTGGATAGAGTATCATCCCAGTGCGCCAAGGTAGTGGGCTCAATCACCAGTCAGGGCACATACAAGAAGCAACCAATGAGTGCACCACTATTTGGAACAACAAGTTGATGTTTCTCTCCCCCCCTTCCCATCTCTCACACACTCTCTCTTTCTCTCTCTCAAATCAATGGAAAAAAATTTTTTTAATTGGATATAACAGTCCTTATTACAGGATTCTTAAGGATTCCTTAGTAATTCTTGGTAAGTTCTCATACTGTGGGATTAAAATGAACTACAAGAAATATATAGAACTTCTATATTCTTATATCTTATAAAGTTATCAGAAGAAAAGCCAATCTAATTCAAGATAATTAAAAAAAATTTTTGTAAGTATGTGTGACAGAGACAGAGAGAGGGACAGATAGGAACAGATAGCAAGGGAGAGATATGAGAAGCATCAAGTGTTTGTTGCGGCACCTTAGTTGTTCATTGACTGCTTTCTCATATGTGCCTTGACCAGGGGGCTAGAGCAGAGCGAGTGATCCCTTGCTCAAGCCAGAGATGTTGGGCTCAAGCCAGCGACCTTGGGCTTCAAGCCAATGACTTTTGTGCTCAAGCCAACGACCATGGGGTCATCTATGATTCCATGCTCAAGCCAGCGACCCCGCTCAACCTGGTGAGCCCGCACTTAAGCCAGTGACCCCGGGGTTTTGAACTTAGGTCCTCTGTATCCCAGTCCAATGTTCTATCCACTGTAACACCACATGGTCAGGCAAAAAAAAAATCTTTTTTTTTAAAGTAAACCTTCCACCCACAATGGTTATGTTTTAAGAATTAAGGATTGTAAGTAATCCAACTCTGTGCATTTGGGATTCATAAAGAGAAAAAATTTTCTAGGAAAAGAAGAATTAGTGAAAAAAATCAAAGGAAATTGAGGACCTAAACTTCCAGAAAGGCAGTAGGATGAAGCACTGCATGATATGTGAGCATGAACAGAACCTGTCGTCACATTACCTCTGACCATAGTAGCTTTCAAAGAATTGTTCTTTCCATGGCTCTACTTTTTTCTCCTTCTCAATCTCCTGTCGAATTCTCACCTGCATCTCAGGTGTAAACTCACCTATAATGTACACACATACACACACACAAAAAAATCAATACAAATATGCTGTTCACAACTTTTAACTATTTATAAATCAAGAAAGACTCATGAAAGAGTCAGAATGCTATCCTGTGAAAACAATAGAAATTTGCCCAAATTCCTCACTGTACTGGAGCATCTAAGTGCCATTAGCTGAAATAAAAACACTTGTACACTAGGCCGTGTACTTTTCAGTACACAGTTGAGGCCAATTGGGCCTCTTTGAATTTTCCTTGTAGTTCCTCCTCCCTCTCCAAACATCAGAGTCCCTACAGAGTTCTTTTATCACCTTTATCACCAACCTTGAATTTGTAACAGCTTTTCATTGGAAAAATACTCATGATCTTTCAGTAAATAGTGCCACTGGACATTTTATTATTTTAAAATTATGTTTTCTCTAAAGCAACGTGTACTTTAGGACTTCATCTCAAACTGCATAATGAACAGTGCTGGCCCTGATTAAAGGCATTTGAGATTCCAGTGCAAAGGTAGGGAGTTATTTTGGAGTTGTCAGTTTTCTAATTGCACCAGTCTTTTGCTCTAATAACAAAGCAGGCAACAAGCCAAAGACCCAGCTACTTTGAATATGCCATTTATTTGCATACACTACCAACCACCTTAATCCTTCCCACTCCATCAGCAGAGAACAGTTAATGTGCTTGGCAGGCCATCTTCAAAGTTGTGGCTCAGAAAGGTTGCTCCCTTTTATACTTAAGACACTAAGAATAAGAGGTAGAAATGGCTGACTTGAAGTTTAAAACTTCCTGGGAGAGAGAAAAGGGAAAGGGAAAAGATTTAGAGAACAGCGAAAATCACAGTCCTGAGCATATGAGTACAAAAAAAGGAATTTGGCTGTCTATACTTCCCAAAGCAATGTATAGATTCAACACAATTGCTATCAAGGTATCAATGGCATACTTTACAGAAAGAGAACAAATATTCCAAAAATTTTTATGGAACCACAAAAGACCCCAAACAGCAACAGCAATCTTGAGAAAGAACAAAGTTGCAGGAATCATAATACCTAATACCAAACTATATGACAAAGCTATGGTAATGAAAATAGTCCAGTATGGACACAAAAACAGATTAGATCAACAGAAAAGAATAGAGAGCCCAGAAATAAACCCATTCCTTTATGGTCAATTAATATTTGAAAAAAGAGGCAAGAATATACAACAGGGTAAAGACAGTCTATTTAATAGATGGTGTTGGGCAAATTGGACAGATATGTGCAAAAAAAAAATAAAAAAACAACAAAAAACTAGACCACTATGTTACACCATATACAAAAATAAAATAGCCTGACCAGACGGTGGCACAGTGGATAGAGCATTGGACTGGGACACGGAGGAGGACCCAGGTTTAAAACCCCAAGGTTGCCAGCTTGAGCATGGGCTCCTCTGGTCTGAGCAAGGCTCAACAGCTTGAGCCCAACGTCATTGGCTTGAGCAAGGGGTCACTTGCTCTGCTGCAGTCCTCTGGGGTCAAGGCACATATGAGAAAGCTGCAAGAAGAATTTATGCTTCTCATCTCTCTCCCTTCCTGTATGTCTGTCCCTATCTGTCCCTCAAAAAAGAATAAACTAAAAATGAATTAAACCATAAAAATCCTATTAGAAAACATAGGCAGTAAAACTTGGACATTTCTCATAGCAATAATATTTCTGGCATACCTTCTCAGGCAAGAGAAATAAAAGAAAAACAAACGGGACTATATCAAACTAAAAAGTTTTTGCACAGCAAAGGAAACCATCAACAAAATGAAAAGACAACCCACTAAAGGGGAGAACATTATTTATAAATGACACATCTGATAACGAGTTAATATCCAAAAATCTAAAAAAACTTATACAACTCAACTCTGAAAAAACAGTGTAAAAAATGGGCAAAGGACCTGAATAGACACTTCTCCAAAGAGGACATTCCAATGGACAATAGACACCCCAATAAATTTAATAAAAATTTTAAAAAAAGAAAAAGAAAGAAAAAAAGAAAGACAGACTGAAGCTCAAGCACCATCCTAGATCAATTAGGGCCCTAGCCAAGTGACTCAGTATATAAAGTGTCATCAAGGTCACAGGTTCAATTCCCTGTCAGGGAATGTAGGAAAAGCAATCAATGAGTGCACAACTAGAACTAAGGGAAATGAGTTTATGCTTCTCTGTCTCTCAAATCAATGGAAAAATTAACAGAACAAATGGCTGGATAGCTTGGTTGGTCAGACTGTTGTCCCAAAATGCAAAGGTTGTGGGTTCAATCCCCAGTCAGGGCACAGCCACGAACAGATGGGTATTTCTCTTTATCTTGATCTCTCTCCCTCCTTTCCTTTTTCTCAAAAATAAATAAATAAAAATTAAAAAAGAACTGCTAATATGTTTTTGTATCTCTCAAATTAATAAAAATAAAACTGCTAATATGACTAATAGATAGTACATGCTGTGCAAAAGCAATCAGTCACTTTTACACTTCATAATTTATTACTGGTAACTGTTAGATCATAATCAGAAACAAGGCTTACATGACAAATCAGCAATTCTCAATCATCCTTCTAAAAATTTTTTTAAATTTATTGACTTTAGTGAGAGAGAAAGGGAGGGAGAGAGAGAGAGAAACATAGATCTGTTTCTGTGTGTGCCCCGACTGGGGATCAAATTGCAATTTCTGCGCTCTGGGATGATGCTCCAACCAACCAAACTATCTGGCCAGGAATCAGCCATAATCTTTATTTATTAAAATGCTCTGAATGCACTGAAATGTACACTTCCAACAGGTGAGTTTTATAGTACGTAAACATTTTTCAATAAAACAGTTTGTGTGTTTTTTTAAAGTTCTTAGTGATTCTTTTTACTGTTGGTTTTACTAAGGTTGGACAGTAATAAAAAGCTTGTCTCACTGCTTACCAAACCATAATTCATAGTGCCATGAAATAACTCTAATTTGACACTGTACTTTTATGGAGCTTATTAAATTTTATTCCTAGGAATTAATCTAGAATTAATTAGAATCTTTAGAAATAACGGCCTAAACAAATGTACCTTTACAGTTTCCCAGGTGACTTTAAATCCTTAAAAGAAACATATTGTTAGATTTCGTCTGGAGCCAAACCTGTTTACACAGGCTCAGGATGAAAAAAAAGTCTTGCAATGTATTTTACAAAGGCTAGGTGTCCTACCCTATGGAAACATACTGTCCTTTGCCTTACAAAACTGTTCAAACATCCATTGAGGCGCAGAGTTGCCAACACATCTCATAGTGGCTCCAAGTATGCACCCACATTAGGAAATTAAGGCTGAACACTTACCTTCTGAGAGTCTTTCCTTCCAGCCTTGGGCTGCAGAAGTGAAGAACTCATTGTTAAGGGCTGAGCCATTTAACTTCATCAGACCATCTGGACCAACCTGAGTCAAAGAATAAGCAAAAGAAAACTTACAAAGAAAGCTAAATGTAGCATGTAGAAGTTGACTTTCTTTTCTTTATAGAAAAGAATGCATGTATGTTCAATTTTACAGAAAGATGACTATCTCATACCATGCTGCTTATTATGGATATTTCTGTTATAATGTAATCTTTTTCCTAATAAATATATTTCCTCTTTACCTCTTTTCTCTTTTTCCTCTCATTTCAATTCTATGCCCCATTGATTTATACTAAAAAAAAATCATCTGCAAACAAATACGTAAGAGTTTTTCTTCTGAGAGGTTTGTTATCTGTTTTATAAAAACTGTGACTAAGTTACATACACTGCTCTGAATCTTACTTGGCTCATGTAATACACTGGGGAAGTCTCTCCAAATCAGCGGGCATAATTTTAGTACCTTTGTAATACCTGCATATTATTTCACTGTATAATGTACCTCAATTCACTTAACAATTTCCTATTAATATATTGTACTTTGTTATCCATAATCAACAAAGCTATACTAAGTACTTTGATAAAGATAAATATATGAGAGTTTTATATCTTTTTTTATTTTTTTATTTTATTTATTTATTTTTCTTTTGTATTTTTCTGAAGTTGGAAATGGGGAGGCAGTCAGACAGACTCCTGTATGCGCCTGACCGGGATCCACCCAGCACGCCCACCAGGGGGCGATGCTCTGCCCATCTTGGGGCATCACTCTGCCGCAATCAGAGCCATTCCAGTGCCTGAGGCAGAGGCCACAGAGCCATCCTCAGCGCCCGGGCAATTGCTACTCCAATGGAGCCTTGGCTGTGGGAGGGGAAGAGAGAAACAGAGAGGAAGGGGGGGGGGGGGGTGGAGAAGCAGATGGACGCTTCTCCTATGTGCCCTGGCTGGGAGTCGAACCCGGGACTACTGCACGCCAGGCCAATGCTCTACCACTGAGCCAACTGGCCAGGGCTTATTTCTAAGGGATAGGTTCTGAGAGCAAAGAAATATTTGTGTGTAACTAGATACAGAGGTACCTTGAGATACGAGTTTAATTCACTCTGTAACCGAGCTCGTAAGTCAGTCAACTTGTATATCAAACAAATTCCTCCCATTTAAAATAACTGAAATAGATTTAATCCGTTCCAGCCCTGTGAAACATCCCCAAACCATCCTAAATTATAAAAAAAGACATGTATTTAATTAAGAAACACACATGTATACTTTACCAATGCATAATAAAATATATGAAATAAAAGAAAAAAAAGTGTTATTTAGTACTGTATTCTTACCTTGGAGACAGGCGAGTGTGGCTAACGGAGGTGAATGGCGGAGGAGGAGGGAGGGATGGAGGAAGGGATGCAGGTACTGTAGACACGTAAACCTAAACTGCACTTTCTTAACACTAAATGTAAACTAAAACTGCACTTTTACTTAAAAATGAAACCAGAAAAACTTGATTGTAAAAAAAAAGCACTTTCTTAACTTTAAACTTAACCTAAGCTTAACATTACATATTTTTCATTTAATCATCACCTATTTTTGCCTTTTTGGCGGCACTTTCACTTGCAGGACTTTTGAATAAAAATCTATCCAAAGAGGTTTGCTTTTGCCTGCCTTTTAAAATGTTACGGAAATGTAACAAACAAGTGTCATTAAAAAGCACTGAAGCACAATCCGTTGAAACTTTTTCTGGGTGTTTCTTTTCAATGAAACAAGAAAGCTTCTCTCACATTGCCGGCATGTCTTTAATTTCACTTGTAGAAATCACTTCCTCCGACTCTACCTCCTCCTCACTACTAATCTCTTACAGAAACTCCGTATGTTGCATCATCTGTAGCTCCTTCAACTCCTCAGTTGAGAATTCTTCCTCATGTTCCTTGACAAGCTTGTTTACGTCACCCTCATCTACCTCCAAACCCATCGACTTTCCGAGGGACACAATTTCCTCCAACGCTTCTACCTCAGTCTCTGGTTCGAATCCTTTGAAGTCCCTGTCTGCAACAACATCAGGCCATAACCTTTACCATGCTGAGTTCAAGGTTCTTCTTGTAACCTCTTCCCATGCCAATTCAATAATGTGTAAACATATCACAATGTTGTAGTGATCTTTCCAAAATCCTTGAGGGGTTAGAATTGTATTCTCAGTCACCTCAAAGCAGCGGCGGAACAAGTGCTTTGTGTAAAGCTTTTTAAAGTTGGAAATGACCTGCTGATCCATAGGTTGCAAGATTGAAGTCGTGTTGGGAGGGAGGTAGAGGACTTTCATGAATTTGAACTCATTGAGAATGTCATCTTCAAGACCAGGTGGGTGGGCTGGAGCATTATCAAGGATTAGTAATGTTTTCATTGGGAGTTTATTTTCTTGAAGATATTTCTTCACTGCAGGATCAAAGACAAGATTTACCCATTTAATAAAAAACTGCTGTGTAATCCATGCCCTAGCATTGGCACGCCTCATAATCTGCAGTTTTTCTTTAAGAATCTTGTGAGTCTTAAAGGCTCAAGGATTTTCAAAACGATACACTATCAGTGGCTTTACTTTACAGTCACTGCTAGCATTTGCACAAAATGCAAGGGGGTCAGATGGTCCTTCATGGGTTTATGGCCTGGCAGCTTCTTCTCCTCTGAGATGATTAAAGTCCTCCGGGGCATTTTTTCCCAAAACAATCCTGTTTCGTCATAGTTGAAAACATGTTGGGGGATGTAGCCTTCCTTTGCGATAAGCGCAGCAAAACGTGCGATGTACTCCTCAGCTGCCTTAACGTCAGCACTTGCAGCTTCACCATGCCTCACCACCAAGTGGATGCCAGATCTCTTCTTGAAATTTTCAAACCAGCCGTGACTTGCCTTAAATGTATCTTCTGCTGCCTCTTTTGAGGTTGACGGTTCTTTCTTCTTCAAGTTGCTGTAAATAATACGTGCCTTTTTGCATATTACAGTATCCGTCACTGTATCTCCTGCCAGCTCTTTCTCTTTCACCCGCACCAGCAGAAGCTTCTCCATTTCTTCATGGATATTTGTCCTTAACTGGGACAGAATTGTAGTTCCTTTTGCTGGATTTGCGCTTTTGATGGCATCCTTTTGTTTAAGGATGGTACAAATTGTAGATGTATTGCGGTCATACAGCCTTGCCAGTTAATCACTCGTACACCACGCTCATATTTTTCTATTATTTCTTGCGTTACTTCTATCAGCATCATTCTCTTCTTCTTCTCACTACTGTCCTTTACACTCACATTCTTCGGCCCCATGATAGCACACAAAAAAGTTAGAAAAAATGCAAAAATGATGCAAGTATGAGTGCACGAAATTCAACTTGATTCTGTGGGTAACATGTGAGAAAGAACGAGATGCTGGTGTTGTGCTGCTGATACTGGACCCGTACGCCAACACGTCAACTAGTGGCAGCTTCCCGAATCACAACTCGTATCTCGGAATTTTGCTTTGATCTCGAACAAAAATACGGACAGAGTCGCAGCTCATATCTTAAAAAATTTGTATGTTGGTCTGCTCGTATCACAAGGTATGACTATTATTTTCTAAAAAGGCTAAAACAATTCACATTTTTACTAGAAATATTTGAGTGTACCTTTTACCCAGCAAACAGGAGATGTTAATATTCTATTTAATTTTTGCCAACCTAATGAGTTTGAAATGGTAAAAATTCCCTTTATCCTGTGTACTAGAATGTTGTGCATCTTTTTGCACGTTTATTGAATATTTATATTTGTCATCTATAAAATGCTAATTCCTGTCATTTGCTCATTTTTCTATGAGGCTGCTTATTTTATTATCATCTTGTGAAAATCCTCTACATATTATTAAAAGTAAAAATATCACAGGTCAAAATATTTCACCCAATCTGTATATTGACTTGGTTTGTGATGCTATGAGATCTTGCCAAAAGGTTTTAAGAGTCTTCTTTTTATTACAGATTTTGGATTTCCTGTCCTGGTTTTAAAAAAAAAAAAAAAATCACAGAATTTTATTTAAGGGCATAAAACACAAGACCTAAAAAAAACCTTTTTTTTTTTTTAAAAAAAAGTGTAATTTATATTGGGTTTTATAAGTTCTTTATAATGAAAGCAATAAATATTTATTTATAAAATTTAACATAGAAATAAAAATAATATTCCTTTTTTAAAAGATCTGTTGATTTTACAGAGGCAAGGGAGAGCAGTGGAACGAGAAGCATCAACTCATAGTTGCTTCATTTTAGTTGTTCATTGATTATCATTATGTGCCTTGACTGGGCAAGTCCAGGGTTTGAACTGGTGACCTCAGCATTCCAGGTTGTTACTTTATCCACTACGCCACCACAGGCCAAGCAAAATAATAAATATTCTTGATCACTTCAAAAAATCCATTCAAAACCTCTCTGCAATGCCTTAAACAAGACAACTCTTCCTCCTGAACTGTATCCTACGAATGCCTACATCCTACTATGATAGCTAGACAAATTTTATTCTATAACCCTGACGTTTTGACAAGAGAGTTTTTTTCCTTTATAAACTTTACAGGGCCAACCTATTAAGAACACTTACATAAAAAATTCTTATTTTTGTTTACTACCTTTAATATCACCTCTTAAGTACAAATACAAAGTTATTTAAAAAGCCTTAAAAAGTTCTAAACGAAACGAGTGAAGTAAGCTTCAATCATAAAACTGCTTATGATTGAAATGACGCACCTGTCGATCCACCTCTGGAAGCAGTAAAAGCAATCGCTGTTGGCAATCTCCAGGAAGGACTGAAAAAGTATGTTTGTTGATCAGTGCTCGAAGATTTGTATTAACCAGAATGGAGTCTGGTGTTTCAACATCAATTTCAGCACATTTAGTCCTTTTCATCTGCCCTACAAAAAACAGAATGAAAGAATCATTTTATTCTCTTTCACATTCCTGTTTCTATCTCAACTACAGCTTGCTCTGCAGTGAAAAAAACAACTATACTTGTAAGTACTTTAAATATCACACTGTGAAGAAGGTAACACTTAAGTTTCTTAGAAATTTCTTCTAAGACAAAGAAAGTGTTGTTTATTCATAAAGCATAAAAGAATATAATTTATCGTCTCTGCAAAAAGAGAGCAAGGTCTATAAAAGTGAACCATTTGCCATGTTAAAACTACATTTTACGTATGAGACTTGATTGTTTCCCAAGTAGAACTGTGGAAGTTTATGAAAAATAATACATATACAAAATTTTACTTAAAAAATAGAAAAACTCAAATCTATATATAAATTGTACTGAGGCCCTTGTTCTCTTCCCATGAGAAGCTTTTCAACAATCTAAATTTGCGTTACCTAAAAATGTTATGATTGAATGCTCAGCAGTTTCAGAAAATCTGTTCACAATCAGAAGGTTACAGTGTTTTCAAATAATGACGGATTTGAGTATACAAAGTTTTAAAATGTAAATAACAAAAAAATATATATATTTTTAATATATTTATTCATTTTTTTAGAAGGGAGAGAGAGAGAGAGAGAAAAGAAAGAGAGAAGGGGGGAGCAGCAGCATCAACTCCCATATGTGCCTTGACCAGGCAAGCCCAGGGTTTTGAACCGGCGACCTCAGCATTTCCAGGTCGACGCTTTATCTACTGTGCCACCACAGGTCAGGCACAAAATATATTTTTATATAAACAAATGACTAACTAGGCAAAATGTCTGAAGGCTATGACCAAAAATTCATATTAAATGTGAATTTGTAAATCAAAAGGAAAAAGACAAGTATCACCAAGAGAAACATGAGCAAAGGAAATTAATAGACCGTTTATAGCTGATTAACTATAAAAAGATGCTAAGGGAGCCCTGGCCAGTTGGCTCAGCGTGCCTGGCATGCGGGGGACCTGGGTTTGATTCCCGGCCGGGGCACATAGGACAGGCGCCCATTTGCTTCTCCACCCCCCCTCCTTCCTCTCTGTCTCTCTCTTCCCCTCCCGCAGCCAAGGCTCCATTGGAGCAAAGATGGCCCGGGCGCTGGGGATGGCTCCTTGGCGTCTGCCCCAGGCGCTGGAGTGGCTCTGGTCGCAGCAGAGCGACGCCCCGGAGGGGCAGAACATCGCCCCCTGGTGGGCAGAGCATCGCCCCTGGTGGGCGTGCCAGGTGGATCCCCGGGCGCATGCGGGAGTCTGTCTGACTGTCTCTCCCCATTTCCAGCTTCAGAAAAATACAAAAAAAAAAAAAAAAAAAAAAAAGATGCTAAGGGGCCCTGGCCGGTTGGCTCAGTGGTAGAGCGTCGGCCTGGTGTGCGGAAGTCCCAGGTTCGATTCCCGGCCAGGGCACACAGGAGAAGCGCCCATCTGCTTCTCCACTCCTCCCCCTCTCCTTCCTCTCTGTCTCTCTCTTCCCCTCCTGCAGCTGAGGCTCCATTGGAGCAAAGATGGCCTGGGTGCTGGGGATGGCTCCTTGGCCTCTGCCCCAGGCGACAGAGCAACGCCCCGGAGGGGCAGAACATCGCCCCCTGGTGGGCGTGCCGAGTGGATCCCGGTCGGGCGCATGCAGGAGTCTGTCTGACTGTCTCTCCCCATTTCCAGCTTCAGAAAAAATACAAAAAAAAAAAAAAAAAAAAAGATGCTAAGGTATCAATACCTAAGAAATACCAGTTAAACCATGAACATATTTTGCCTATCAAAACAGCGCGCGCGCACACACACTCACAGAGTTATTATTGTTGGCTATTTATATAAATAATGCTTCAAATAACACCAAACTTTAAAATTTAAAGAAAACAAACCCAGCAAATATTGCAATATAGTCATAGGACTATGCAGTGAAAAAGCAAAAACTACTTTCAAATACTGGTGAGGCTAAAATTAGAATAATCTTATTAGAAGAAAAGTTTTATAATATACAGCAAAATTTTAATATGCACAGGAATCCAAAATCCAGAAATTCTACATTTAGAAATACCTGCACAAAGTTACACAATTCTGGATGTGGTTAACCTCTGGCTCTGGCCCAACTACATGCAAAAGTACTCTCTCACTCTCTTTTTTTTTTTTGTATTTTTCTGAAGCTGGAAACGGGGAGAGACAGACAGAATCCCGCATGCGCCCAACCGGGATCCACCCGGCACACCCACCAGGGGCGACGCTCTGCCCACCAGGGGGCGATGCTCTGCCCCTCTGGGGCGTCGTTCTGCCGCGACCAGAGCCACTCTAGCGCCTGGGGCAGAGGCCAAGGAGCCATCCCCAGCACCCGGGCCATCTTTGCTCCAATGGAGCCTTGGCTGCGGGAGGGGAAGAGAGAGACAGAGAGGAAGGAGGGGGGGTGGAGAAGCAAATGGGCGCTTCTCCTATGTGCCCTGGCCGGGAATCGAACCCGGGTCACCTGCACGCCAGACCGACGCTCTACCGCTGAGCCAACCGGCCAGGGCCAAAAGTACTCTCTCTTAAGAGGAAAGGATTTCCCTTAAATTAAGCTCATAGAATTCCTACAATTTAAAATCCAGTACTACCTTACAAAGATTATCTTGACAAACCAGACAGTATGCTACTATGAGAGTCAGCAGAAACCAGAAAGAAAAGATTAAGACCTAGAACTACATGAAAACTGTCACTTACATAGAATACGGAATAGCTATGTATAAAATGATTTCAAAAATAAAAGATGTAATTGTAAGGATGGGGGTAGTTAGGAATAAACACAAAGATTTGAAAAAATAAGAGTTCTAAAAATTATAATAAAAATTGCTGAAAACAGATGCTATGACAAGATTAAACAAAAGTTTAGATAGTGTAAAAGGGAAATCATAACCTTGAATACATAGCCATTTTGCCCAGAATATGAGAAAGACATATAAGGTTAAATATTTTGAGTGCTTCAGCAGAAACATGAAGGATAGAATGAGTTCTAATGAATGCTTAATTGAAGACCCAGAAGGAGAAAATAGAATGGAAAAAAGTATTTGAAAAATTGACAGTACTATATATATGAGAATTGATGAAAACTACAAATGCCTGGCCTGGGGTGGCAGAGCAGATAAACTGTCAGCCTGGAATGCTGTGGTTGCTGGTTTGAAGCCCCAGGCTTGCCCAGTCAAGGCACATATGAGAAGCAACTACTCTGAGTTGATGCTTCCCATTCCTCCTCCACCTTTCTCTCTCTTTAAAAATCAATAAATAAAATATTAGAAAGAAAACTACAAACCAAAAGATCGAGATCTAGAGCAGTGATTTTCAACTGGTATGCCATAAGAATTTTTAAAACATGTAATCCCTATCTATTCAAGAGCACTGAACTCTTTCCCTTTAGATCGTCAAAAAAATGACAACAGTCTCAACAATAGTTGTCTGGTGTGAATGAATCAAAAATTATACTTCTTATTTGTCAGATCAGCAATAAATATATTATTTGGTGTGCTACAGAGAATTATAGTAAATACAATGTGTCTGTAAAGTCATGGTGCACTTTTGACCGGTCACAGGAAAGCAACAAAAGACAACAGGAATGTGAAATCTACACCAAATAAAAGGAAAACTCCCAGTTTCATACCTATTCAGTGCAGTTCGATGTGGGCTCAGGCACAGATTTTTTAGGACTCCTTAGGTAGCTATCCCGTATAGCCTCTACAGACTCGTCACTGACTGATGGCCTACCAGAATGGGGTTTCTCCACCAAACTGCCGGTTTCCTTCAACTGCTTATCCCACCGAGTAATGTTATTCCTATGTGGTGGCGCTTCATTATAAACGCACTAATATTCACGTTGCACTTTGGTCACGGATTCGAATTTTGCGAGTCACAGAACACACTGAACTTTCCTCTGTACCGTCACATCTCGACTGGCATGGCCGTGGGCTGCTCTGCTGTATACATGGTGTTATGTCATCATCTGCGCATGCACACATGCTGTCACATCATCCTACAGAAACTGGGAGGGTTTTCCTTTTATTTGGTGCAGATTTCACATTTCTATCGTCTTTTGTTGCTTCCCTGTGACCGGTCAAAAGTGCCCCATGACTTTACGGACACACTGTAGTTTACGTGTGCTATGAGATCAAAAAGGTTGAAAAATCACTGATCTAGAAGCATAACATAAATAATTAAAGCAGGATAAAAAGGAATCCATGCCTAGACTTATCTCAGTAAAACTGCTCATGAAAGACCAAGAGAATAGCTTGATAGTATGCTTAAGTAAGGGAAAGATTTCTTTCTTTTTTTTTTGTATTTTTCTGAAGCTGGAAACGGGGAGAGACAGTCAGACAGACTCCCGCATGCGCCAGACCGGGATCCACCCGGCACGCCCACCAGGGGCAACGCTCTGCCCACTAGGGGGTGATGCTCTGCCCCTCCAGGGCGTCGCTCTGCTGCGACCAGAGCCACTCTAGTGCCTGGGGCAGAGGCCAAGGAGCCATCCCCAGCGCCCGGGCCATCTTTGCTCCAATGGAGCCTTGGCTGCGGGAGGGGAAGAGAGAGACAGAGAGGAAGGAGGGGGGGGTGGAGAAGCAAATGGGCGCTTCTCCTTGTGTGCCCTGGCCGGGAATCGAACCCGGGTCCCCCGCACGCCAGGCCAATGCTCTACCGCTGAGCCAACCGGCCAGGGCCAGGGAAAGATTTCATAAGAAGGAAAACAAAACAAATAACGGCAAGCTTCTTAACAACCAAGTAATCCAGAATAAAGTGTTTAATAGCTATAAAAGGTTGAGAGAAAATAACCATCAACCTCTAATGGTATATATACCAAAATCTCCATCAGGAATGAACATGATAACAAAGATATTTAGAGATAAAAATTGATACCATTTACTATCAAGAGACCTGTTCTGAATAAAATTCTTAAAAATGTATACTATAGGAAAGAAAATCATTATAGAAAGATGGGTTAAATTACAATGAAGAACAGTAAACATTTAGATCAATTTACATCAACATTGTTGTACAAAACAACAGTCTAGTGTCTGATTTGTGAGATTAAAAAAGAACAGAAATGTCAGACAATATTATTTAACTGCAGATATAAAATATCAGGGCTAAATTTTTATAAAGCACTTCTGTTCTGGAGAAAAATCAAAATGATTACTTTTTTGCTAAGATAGTTGTCAATAACAGTAGCGGTAAACACTTACATAGGCCTCCTAAGCACCAGACACGATTTTAAACTTTGGCAAGTATTAACATTTATTTTTCATATAATCCGATGAAGTAGGAATCCATTTCAAAGTTGAAGAAATTGATGCCCAGATATGGTAAGCAACTTGCCCAACAGTATGCTATTAAATTACATGCAGGAATTAGAACCCAGACATGTGGCTTCAGTCTTATTTATCACTGTATTTCAGAGGCACAGGCATTATACAGTGCGTGATTTCTGATCACAAGGAACTTAAGCTAAAAGTTTATAACAAAGACATAAAAATCCCTATATATTTGGAAATTGTTTTTTTAAAACTTCAAAATAACTTATGGAACAAAGGGGAAATAATTAAAAAATTAAAAACTTTTCAAACTAAATGATAATAAAAATAGTATTTGAAAGATAAAGGTAAATGTTCCAATTGGAATAGTACCAAAATATATAAAATGTAAAGTTTTCTACATTCAAATCCAGTGTACCTAACAAAAATGGAATTTTTATTTGAAGAAACGAAATCAGTATACACACTAATATTTTTTCTTTCACTGAATCCTTTGAACATCTTTCCAAACTATTACCTACAAATTCACCTTTTTCTTGTAAAAAAGCTGCACCATATTCCAAGGTATGTATGATTCATTAACTGGACACTCATTGATGATGACACTGCCTTGGCTCTACAGACCCAAAAGAAACATTGTAGCTTCCTTTTTTTTTTTTTTTTTTAAACAGAGACACAGAGAGAGAGTCAGAGAGAGGGATAGTCAGGAACGGGAGATGAGAAGCATCATTTTTCGTTGTGCGTTATGACACCTTAGTTGTTCATTGATTGCCTTCTCACATGTGCCTTGACCACGGGCCTTCAGCAGACTGAGCAACCCCTTGCTCGAGCCAGCAACCTTGGGCTCAAGCTGGTGAGCCTTGCTCAAACCAGATGAGCCCGCGCTTAAGCTGGCAACCTCGGGGTCTCGAACCTGGGTCCTTCCGCATCCCGTCCGATGCTCTATCCACTGCGCCACCACCTGGTCAGGCGCTTCCCTTTTTAATATATATAGATAGCATAGGAGTGTCAGCATTCCTTGAATAGTTTTTACTATTTTGCATTCACGGTGTACCTTTTCATGAGAATCAAGCTTTAGTTAAATTTTAACAAGTGAAACTGAGAAGTAGTTGTAAATTATTCTGATCAAATAGTGCCTTGAGGATACTTTTACATACCTTAAAGGTGGCTTATTTTTAAATTTAAAGTTTAAGTCCTCTAATTTTGGTAAAGTTGACCTTAGTTTTTTTCAGTTTATGTTGCCTTATTCTATTATTTTGTACTTGCAATCTGATCTATTTATTCTTCTTATTGAATCTGGGAAGTAAAAAATATATGATATACTATTAATTTTACTGAAGCTAAAACAAATACCAACATTAACTAAAATAATTTCATGTATATTACCTAATTGTTTTATCATTTATGTTTTACACAAAATGAATAGCTTCTTTCATGTTTTGAAAATACTGTGGCAAAATGTATAAATTTCCATTATTTCATTTAATATTTATTTGCATGAAAGAAGACAAACTTTCACCTACTTTTTGACCATTAGGTCAAACTTAAATAATATCATGCTGTTGGTCAAATAAGTTTGCAAATATGATACATACATTTGCTAGCTTATAGTTTGCATTGTGTGGGGGGGACAGGCTGTAAGCAGGCAGGGTCGTTATAGCCTAAGGCTTAGTTTTCCCACCCTAAGTGACTTTGTATCAGAGACTTCCTTGTTTGTATATTGGATTAAAGGTTTTGATTTCTACACTATAAAATGGGGGCAGACCGGGAGTTTGCTCTCTTGGTTTCTGAGATTAGCATTAGAGAGGAGAGCAGAGAAAGGCCACGTGGAGGAGAGGAGAAGCAGCCAAGATGGCTGAGTGCTGAAGGAGAAGCCAGTTTGTACAGAGAGAAAGGGATGGGGAACAGAGGTGAGTAAGGCTGGTTAGGTAGAAACCTTTGATTCTAGGAAACTCGGATAAGTCAGTGGATTTAGGAGCCCTGAATGGAAAGGGAAGTGTTTTCCCACTGTGTGTATTTCTTGCCCGCCCGGTGCAAGCTAGGATTAAAGCTAATGGCCCACCAGTTCTTGGCTCCATTGTTTTATTACCATCTGTTCAAATCAAATGCGAACCTGCATTGGCCAGGCGGCTGTGATGGTGGCCGTGGCTACTGGCTTTACACATGCCCTTTTTTTTTTTTTTTTTTTAAGAGACAGACAGAAGAGCCAAAGAGGAAGGGAGACAGATGAGAAGCATCAACTCATAGTTGCGGCCCTTTTGTTGTTCACTGACTGCTTTCTCATACATGCCTTGACTGGGGGTTGGGTGGGGCTGCTCCACTTGTGCCAGTGACCTTGGAGTCATGTTTATGTTCCTACGCCCAAGCGAGTGACCCTGGGCTCAAGAAGGATGAGCCTGCATTCTACCCACTGTGCCACCACTTGGTCAGGCTCCCACCATGCCTTCTTTCTTTTTTTTTTTTTCTGAATTTGGAAACGGGGAGGCAGTTAGACAGACTCCCGCATGCGCCCAACCGGGATCCACCCGGCATGCCCACCAAGGGGCGATGCTCTGCCCATCTGGGATGTTGCTCTATTGCAACCAGGACCATTCTAGCGCCTGAGGCAGAGGCCATGGAGCCATCCTCAGCGCCCGGCCAACTTTGCTCCAATGGAGCCTTGGCTGCGGGAGGGGAAGAGAGAGACAGAGAGGAAGGAGAGGGGGAGGGGTGGAGAAGCAGATGGGCGCTTCTCCTGTGTGCCCTGGCCGGGAATCGAACCCGGGACTCCCGCACGCCAGGCTGATGCTCTACCACTGAGCCAACCGGCCAGGGTCACCTTCTTTTCAAAATGGTTACTATTTCCTAAATTTGGAAATTTTCAGTACATAATTTCTCTATTTTGTACATCCATATTTCTACTTCTATTTAATATAGATACTAAAATTGTGACTTTAAATGAACTGAAGTTAAATATAGGCCCAAGAAGAAACTTTGTTCCGTTCACTGACATGTCTCCAGAGCCCTGAACCAGTGCCTAGCATGTTAGTGTATCTTCTGTAAGAATTTGTTTAATAAATAAATATTTTAAACCTTTAGCAGTAGAATTAATAACCAAAGGGCATATTCAGTTCATGGCAGATACTATCTCTAGGAAGAATACACCAATTTATAATCACACCTAGAATCAAACCATATTTTTATAAAGAGGTTGTCCAAAGTTCTATTCTCCAACTTCATAATTTGGAAGGGGTCTAGAATATATAAAAGAGAGTAGAACTTTCCCTTGGAATTATGTCTGCATTGCTGCACGACCTTTTAGTTCCTATGCTGCTTCTGAGATGTCTGTGATTCTAATTTTTGAATCTTTATATATAAGAATTTTTTATCTTTCTGGGGGCTTTTTTACAAATCATCTCATTATCCCAGATGTTTTGAAAATTTTTAAAATGTGCCTTGGAATATGTTTCTTTTTATTCATGTTTCTTGACATCAATTATGTACTTCCAGTTTGAAAACTGTGACTTTCAATTCTATAGATCTCTCTTATGTTATTTCTACTTATTATTTACCTTCCTTCCAATTTCTGGGTTTTATTTTATTTTATTTTATTTTGAGAGAGAGAGAGAGAGACAGGAAGGGAGATAAAAGTTGTATCACTTTCGTTTTTCATCGATTGCTTCTCATATGTGCCTTGACTAGGGACTCAAGCCAAGCTAGTGACCCTTTACTCAAGACAGCAACCTTGGGCTTCAAGTCAGTGACCTTTGGGCTCAAGCCAGCAACCCTGAGATCATGTTGATGATCCCACACTCAAGCTGGTGCACCAGCACTCAAGCCAGATGAACTCACCCTCAGGGTTTGGAACCTGTGACCACAACATCCCATGTCGACACTATCCACCCACCACCACTGGTCGGGTCTGTTTTTTATTTCTGACGGTCCTACTATTTAAGACATCGAACAGCCTAAGTTTATTTTTCCATTTTCTTACCTCCTTTCTCCTTAGACTTCTACACTGGGAAATTTCTTTACTTTGAATGTTTTTCTATTATAATTTATTTCCACTACCACATTATTTAACATCCTAGAAGTCTGTTTACTCTCTGATATTTAATACAGTAATCAGGTGCAATATCATCTTTTATTTCTTTTTGTGGCTATTACAGTGTTAAAACTTGTTTTATATAGAATTGTATACCTGAATCCTATAATTTTATTATCCACTGTTACCCCAATAAATTCAATTAAATAAATAAGTAAAAATAAATGAATAAAATAAAGTTAGTTTGTTTCTTTTGAGTCTATATTTATTTTTTCTTTTTTTGACAGAGACAGAAAGAGAGTCAGATAGGGACAGACAGGAAGTGAGAGAGATGAGAAGCATCAACTCTTTGTTGCAAGCTCCTTAATTGTTCAGTGATTGCTTTCTCATATGTGCCTTGACCGGGGGTGGGGGTGGGGTGGGGGTGGGGCTAGAGCAGAGCGAGTGACCCCTTGCTCAAGCCAATGACCTTGGGCTTCAAGCCAGCAACCTCTGGGCTCAAGTCAGTGACCATGGGGTCACGTATAGGATCCCACGCTCAAGCCAGTGAATCCTCGCTCAAGCTGGTGAGCTCGCATTCAAGCCGGTGACCTTGGGGTTTCGAACTTGGGTCCTCTGCAACCCAGTCCAATGCTCTATCCACTGTGCCACTGCCTGGTCAGACTGAGTCTATATTTCATATACTCTCTCACACAATGGAGGCTTTCTTCAAAGGTGATCCTTAGTAATTATTATTAAAGACAGACATTTTTAAAAAGTTGACGGAAAACTGAATGCAATGGGTGGGTTTTATAGACTGGAGAGCACCGCAGAAGTGTGACCAAGATGACTCAGTTTAGCAGGGAATCTATATATCTGCCTGAAGAAATCGAGGTTATTCCATTTCTTTAGTTACCAATCCACCTATCTCCTGCTGCAGCACAGCTGAGGAGGAACTAGTGGCAGTAGAAATATGCCTCACTACTAGTAATTTGGCAGCCAAGCAGGAGGATCATTATCCAGTATTCGTATTTTGTTTAACAGCCCTAATTTCAAACATGGCCTCATTGTCTGCCCTCCACTATGTGTAGCATCTCTGAAATTTAGACCTGTATAGTTTAATTTCACTTCAAAATAAAACTCCTGTGTCCTACTAGGGTGAGGCATTCAACTGCTTCTTACTAACTTTTAAAGAATGTTCTTCTTTTCAAACCCATGCCTCACCCTCTCTACTGTAATACATGATCTCTCTAATTCTGGAACCTTTCTGGTATTCTATAGCCTTAGCTAGCTGGCTTATTACTAGCATCTGCTCCTCAGCTCTGTGAAAAACCCTATTCAGTTTTCATCTTTCAAAACTGTTGGCACTGCCTGCCCATTTATTGTCTCTCTTGTGTTCTTCACCCTTATAGATTTAAACTTTTATATTTCCATATTCTCATTTTAGTGGAATTCAGAGGGAGCAGGAAAAAAGGTTCAGTTTGCCATGTGTAATTATAAATCCTTCTACTTTCTGTGCAGTTAGGGAAAAAACCAAATAATGTGCTGGACAAAGCAATTTATTATCAGAAAAAGAAATAAACTACAAAATGGCTAATACCAGATCTTACTCTGAATAGTTTTGGTAAGGATAGGACAGGAAGAACATGAACACAGTCAAGTCCTTGCAGGTGAACAGGAAGTAACAAGTAAGCCAGACAGCTATGAATTTCAGACATGGAACTTATAAACTGATTTTAAAAATAATCTACAAAGAAATGAAGTCTTTGTAAATTAACTTACTTGTGTGGAGTCTGTCAGACCTTTGGAATGACTTCTTCCCCAAACCTAGCAAAGAAGTTTCCACTTTAACCGAAGAAGAAAAGCTAGAGTTTGAATTCTGGGGGATGCTTGACTGTCCATCAGATTGCTTTCCTTCCCATATTACTAGGGAGAAAATATATACAAGACTGGTGACATTAAGGTTTTAGATAGAAATCAACTAAACAAACAATTAATTCATTCAACGCTAAATAAAAGTAGCTACATATGAGGCAATGTGACCTTGCAAATGCGTTTTGGGTATGAGAATTAAGCCTCAAAAAGGAAAGTAAAAACTACTTCTTCCACTTAGCACATTATTTGTTTCTAGTGGTAAATTTCCTTCATAACATAAATGCAAAGTTTTGCAAGCCCCAGTTTAAATATGGCAGGCACATATAATCAGCTGGCATCAAACTGAATTGTGTAATAAAACAAAAAATCTGTATCCAGACCAATTTAGATTAAAAACAAAACAAGTATCAACAAAAAATCTGAAGGCCTATAATATGTCCAATGGAAACTCAAAAGTAGCATGTATTCCTAGTAAAACCTTTTATTTTTAAAGGAGAAAACTGATACAGAGTTTGAGTATCTTTTGAAAACATCAGCTTTCTAAGGTTTTTGACTGGAGGCTTCCAAATATTTTTAAGTAAGACATCTTCGAAGTTAAGTTAGTCATAGATCTCATTTTAACATACAAATCCTACTGATGTATTTTTTAAGTAACTGCGTAATTTTGCATAAAATTTCCACTTACCCTGGAATGATTTAAATCAATGATTTGGCAGTACAAGGATTATGTAAATAAATACAAGAATTTTAGCTGTGGCCGGCTAGCTCAGTGGTGGAGCATCAACCCGGTATGTGGAAGTTCTGGGTTCAATTCCCAGCCAGGGTACACAGGAGAGGTGCCCTGCTGCTTCTCCATCCTTTCCCCTCTCCTTTCTCTCTCTTCCCCTTTTGCAGCCAAGGCTCCCCTGGAGCAAAGTTGGCCTGGGCACTGAGGATGGCTCCATAGCCTCCACCTCAGGTGCTAGAATGGTTCTGGTTGCAACGGAGCAATGCCCCAGATGGGCAGAGCATTGCCCCCTAGTGGGCATGATGGGTGGATCCCAGTTAGGCGCATGCAGGAGTCTATCTATCTGCATTCCTACTTATCACTTCAGAAAAATACAAAATAGATACAGAGATACATATATACATACAAAATTTTTAAAATAAGTGATATAGCATACAAATTAGTAAATCAACACAAATATACTAGAAAAAGGAACTTCCATTGATAAAGGGATTAAGAAAAAATAAAAAAAAACCTCATAGACAAAACAACAGTATGGTGATCACCTGAGGGAAAGGAGAGTGGAGGGAAGTAGGAGAAGTTAAAGGAGAATAAATGGTGATGGGAGACTTGATGTGAACACACAATATAATATACAGATAGATGATGTATTTTACAAGTGTACCCCTGAAACCTATATAATTTTATTAACCAATGTCACCCCAATATATTCAATTAAAAAAACTTCAATTGAAAAGACACCCCATGTGCCTACCAGGTTTGGCAGTTACAGAGTCACTGGCTGCTTTGACAGACTTCAGAGAGAGATGTTGACTAGAGGAGATGGACATGCTTGGCCTGCATTGCTGCTGCTGCTGCTGCTTCTTCTGCTGTTGCTGTTTTAGAGCCTATAAAAAGAAAACTGACTATAATAAACAAAAAAATCAGTTTTTAATAATAAAAAGTAAATGACTTCTTTTTAAGTGGTAAAGAGCCTACAAGATTTTGCTACTACAAACTTTAACACAATATTTTTGTTTTTGTGTGTATGTATGTATGTACATATTTTCCCAAAATGTTCAACTGCTTTAGTTATGAAGTATGTGTATTTAAGATTTTAATAAATACTACAAAATTTTTCTCCAAGTAACTATAACAATTTATATTCTATCAGCAAACTATAAGTAGCCATTTTTCTATACACTTGCCAAAACTTGATATAATTAAGACTTTTATACCAATCTAAGGATAAAAGTAGTCTACTATTTTAATGTTTCCTTAATTACTAGTGAGTTTATATTTACTGGTCATTTGCATTTCAAAACATTTGAAAGCAAACTCTTTGAAAAGACTAATAAAATAGACAAATTGTAGCAATTAGCATTGGGAAAAAAGATACAGAATAAATGAACAACACTAATAAAGAAAAAAGACATAAAAATACTATATACAACTTTATGCCAATGTTTGAAAAAATCAGGTGAAATGGATCACTAAGAACAAAATCCACGCTAAAAATCTTAAGAAAATTCCATAATATACTTAAAAATATATAACAAACATCTAGTTTATTTCAGAAAGCTAAGTCTAGATTAAAATTTAAAAATCTAGTCATGGGATTCTGTATGTTACTAGATTTAAAAAGAAAAGCTACCAGATTACCTCAATAAATGCTGCATAAAACAAAACAGAAAAATTCAACACCTACTCATAATCTGAAAAACCTCTTAGAAAATTATAAACAAATTAAAGTGATAAAAAAGGATATAAAGGCCCTTTCAGGAAATTTTCAATGGTTCTCAGAGTCATTTTTTTTTTTTTTTAAGATTTTATTTATTGACTTTAAAGCAAGAAAGGAGGAAGGAATGGGAAGAATCAACCCATAGTAGTTGCTTCTTGTATGTGCCTTGACCAGGCAAGGCCAGGGTTTTGAACCGGCAACCTCTCAGTACTCTAATATCGTTTTATTCACTGTACCACCACAGGTCAGGCCAGAGTCATGCATTTTTAAAGTAGGAGATTATACTTCTGATAAACACAGACTAGCTTGATTACCTGCTTTAGTGCCTTCTTGCTGTGCTTCTGTGATGGAGAAATGACTTTACCTGCTGGAATGGTGGGTGATGGGCAGCCTGACTGGGGAGAGGATGGCTGTGACAGTCTAGACGATACTAGGGGGAAAAATAACAATGAAAATTTCGTTATCAGAGCTGATATCAAGCACCATTCCTTCCCCAATCATATGCTGCTACCTGTATTAAGAACTGTGACCAAACACTTTTGGAAAGGATCTTCTTTTTGGAGCTCTACGGCAAACAGCCTCCCTTTTCAGTTAATTTCCTCAGAAAGTTCTAGTGAAGGATGATAGGATGGGGAAGGGGTGGGTGTTAGTATTCATCACTTTTCATTCTTTAATTTTTCAGTAGAAATGACTGAAGAAGTAGGAAGCAGAATATAAACCATTAGTCACCAAATTAGAAAACCTTAGAAAAGATTCTAGAGCCTTTTGGACAGTATGTAAATCCTTTAAGAGTCTAACATGATACAGTGGATGAAGCCTGGATTGATAGAATGGATCCCAGTTTTTCCTATTTTTTAAATAAAGGCAGTAAGGCCATTCCACCTCAAAATCTCTACCACAGCCCTGGCCAAATAGCTCAGGTGGTTGGAGCATCATCCTGATATGCCAGGGTTGTGGGTTTGATTCCTGGTCAGGGTACATACAAGAATCAACCAATGAATACATAAGCAGGTGGAATAGCAAATCAATGCCTCTCTTCCTAAAAACAAACAAACAAACAAAAAAACACCAAACAAACCTCTACCATAGTTTTAATATTGTTATTCCTATATCTTTCTTAAATCAATAATATTAGGCCTACCAGTGTTGAGAGGGCACTTTAAGATTTCTCTAACGGAACAAGGTAGATTTACAAAATGTAACCACTCTCTGCCTCATTACTAGCTATTTTATACCTGAGAGTTTAGCCAAATCTTAGTCTTATGTGAATGACGGTCTTCCTCTTCAAGAGCCTATACCTCTTGTAATAAAGAACAATTGGGCCCTGGCCAGTTGGCTCAGTGGTAGAGCGTCGGCCTGGCGTGCAGGAGTCCCAGGTTCGATTCCTGGCCAGGGCACACAGGAGAAGCACCCAACTGCTTCTCCACTCCTTCCTCTGTCTCTCTCTTCCCCTTCCGCAGCCAAGGCTCCACTGGAGCAAAGTTTGCCGGGGCGCTGAGGATGGCCCTGTGGCCTCTGCCTCAGGTGCTAGAATGGCTCTGATTGCGGCAGAGCGATGCCCTAAGATGGGCAGAGCATCGCCCCCTGGTAGGCATGCCGGGTGGATCCCGGTCAGGTGCATGCAGGAGTCTGTCTGACTGCCTCCCCGTTTCCAGCTTCGGAAAAATACAAAAAAAAAAAAAAAAAAGAACAATTGATATTTATGGTTTTATAAAGTTCAACAGTGTATTATTTATAAAAGATAAATTGTTCATTCAGACCTCTTAATAATAAAAATAGTAAAATAATCACTACTGCTAGTGATGACTTTGAAGAACGTATGTTTACTAATCCCATCTCCTTTCATAGCAGTTGGAATGAAAAAGTTTGATAGCAAAATGGCATTCCATGTTGTACGGGCTAAAGAGCTTTAAGATCCCATAAAGTACAATATAAAATGCAGAAGCACTGTTCACTGGAATACACAAGTTTTGGAATACAGCATTTCAATGGACTCTTAGACATTCTAAGAAAATACACAGTAGATAACACTTAAAGAGGACAAAAATGGGCAATATTAAGATGACATATGTAGGTAGCTTTAGCTTTGCATCCCAACCCTTATGATGATTTATATGTGAGGAAGAACGAACAATACAGTAAGAGGGACATTAAAAAATGTTCATTGTACCCTGACCAGGTGGTAGCCCAGTAGATAGAGTATCAACCTGGGATGTTGAGGACCCAGGTTCAAAACCCCAAGGTTGCCAGCTTGAGCATGGGCTCACCAGCTTGTCCGCATGGGATCACAGACATGACCCTATGGTTGCTGGCTTGAACACAAAGATTGCTGGCTTGAGCAAGGGCTCACTGGCTCAGTTGGAGCACCCATCCACCCTGGTCAAAGCACACGAGAAAGCAATCAACGAACAATTAAAGTGCCACAACTATGAGTTGATGCTTCTCATCTCTCTTCCTTCCTGTCTCTCAACTGATCAATCAAGTTGGATAATTCCCGAGATGGCTGAACAACAAGAAACCATATCCTCAGTGCATGCAGAGGTTGATCTGTTTTTAAAAATAACAGCTTTACTGAGATATAATTTGTACATCACACAATTCAAAGGCTTTTAATATATTTGTAAAGTTGTGTGACCATCATAAAACAATTTCATTATCTACTGAAAAAAACCGTGTATGAGTTATCTGTCACTCCTCTTTCTCAACTGTATGCTATGTTTTTAGTACTAGGCAACAACTAATCTACTTTCTGTCTCTATGCATTTTCCTATTCTGGGCATTTCATATAAATGGAATCATAAAATATGTGCTCTTGCGTGATGGCTTTTTTCACTTAGCATATTTTGAAGGTTCATCCATGTTAGAACATGTATCAATACTTCATTACTTTTTATCACTGGATACTATTCCATTGTATGCATTAAGTCACTTTTTTTTCATAGCTAATGTTCATTTGAGTTATTTCCACTTTTTTGGTCATTACAATGATATAAAGAACATTTGTTTAGGGAGATATTGTATTGAACATGTTTTCAATTCTCCTGGGTTCATTCCTAAAAGTGGAACTGCTGGGTCTTCTGTAAGTGTACATTAATTTTTTAAGAAACTGCCAGATTGTTTACCAAAATGAACACACTTTTCTAACAATTCTACCAGGAATGTATAAGATTTTGAATTTCTCCACATCCTTGCTATTTAATGTTTTCAAAGGGACATAATAATAAAGTTTAAAACTATTAATATTTAACTATGTTTATTTCATTTTTTAATGGTTTGCATAAATCTGAAAGTAAACATTTCCTTATCTGCTTCAAATACTGCCTAAATATAAACAGAAAATTACCAAACCCCATTAGAAAATATAAGAATTCTACTTTGAAGCCTGGAAAAGAAGATAACAAAGCTATCTGTAAATGCCATGGCAAAAATGCTTGGAATGTGTCCTTAAGGCAGTGGTTCTCAAACTTTTTGAAGTTGGGGCACATTTAAAATCCTACAAATAATTGTAGGCGCACTATATACAAATTTCTGAGAAATGTTATAATAATTAAGTCAAATATTAAAGAAAAAATATAAAGTCCAAGTGTGCTTTTATGGTAATTAAAAGAAATATGACAAATTTATTCTGACTTCAAAAAACATTATGTTACTTTTTTTTTTTTTTTGTATTTTTCTGAAGCTAGCAACGGGGAGAGACAGTCAGACAGACTCCCGCATGCGCCGGACGGGATCCACCCAGCATGCCCACCAGGGGGCGAACCTCTGCCCACCAGGGGTCGCTGCTCTGCCCCTCCGGGGCGTCGCTTTGCCGGAACCAGAGCCACTCCAGCGCCTGGGGCAGAGGCCAAGGAGCCATCCCCAGTGCCCGGGCCATCTTTGCTCAAATGGAGCCTCGGCTGCGGGAGGGGAAGAGAGAGACAGAGAGGAAGGAGAGGGGGAGGGGTGGAGAAGCAGATGGG
Organism: Saccopteryx leptura; assembly: GCF_036850995.1. Classification (NCBI taxonomy): domain Eukaryota; kingdom Metazoa; phylum Chordata; class Mammalia; order Chiroptera; family Emballonuridae; genus Saccopteryx; species Saccopteryx leptura. The sequence goes on along the minus strand of NC_089505.1, from coordinate 289,429,527 downwards.
CGCTTCTCTTGTGTGCCCTGGCTGGGAATTGAACCCGGGACTTCTGCATGCCAGGCCGACGCTCTACCATTGAGCCAACCAGCCAGGGCCATGTTACATTTTTTTTTTTTTTTCCATTTTTCTGAAGCTGGAAACAGGGAGAGACAGTCTGACAGACTCCTTGCATGCGCCCGACCGGGATCCACCCGGCACGCCCACCAGGGGCGAAGCTCTGCCCACCAGGGGGCGATGCTCTGCCCATCCTGGGCGTCGCCATGTTGCGACCAGAGCCACTCTAGCGCCTGAGGCAGAGGCCACAGAGCCATCCCCAGCGCCCGGGCCATCTTGCTCCAATGGAGCCTTGGCTGCGGGAGGGGAAGAGAGAGACAGAGAGGAAAGCGCAGCGGAGGGGTGGAGAAGCAAATGGGCGCTTCTCCTGTGTGCCCTGGCCGGGAATCGAACCCGGGTCCTCCGCACGCTAGGCCGACGCTCTACCGCTGAGCCAACCGGCCAGGGCATGTTACATTTTTTGAGTTATGCTTTTTAGAATTCATAAACAGGGGTTAGACATTTTTTTTTTTGGTATTTTTCTGAAGCTGGAAATGGGGAGAGACAGTCAGACAGACTCCCGCATGCGCCCGACCGGGATCCACCCGGCACGCCCCTGACCAGGGGCAACGCTCTGCCCACCAGGGGGCGATGCTCTACCCCTCTGGGGCGTCGCTCTGTCGCGACCAGAGCCACTCTAGCGCCTGGGGCAGAGGCCAAGGAGCCATCCCCAGTGCCTGGGCCATCTTTGCTCCAATGGAGCCTTGGCTACGGGAGGGGAAGAGAGAGACAGAGAGGAAGGAGGGGTGGGGTTGGAGAAGCAAATGGGTGCTTCTCCTATGTGCCCTGGCCGGGAATCGAACCCGGGTCCCCCGCACACCAGGCCGACGCTCTACCGCTGAGCAACCGGCCAGGGCCGACATTTTTTTTTTTTAATGACAAAAAAGTCATCTTTTTATATATATAGATACATTCTTAGTAAGATTTAGTAAATTCAGCAGGACCTGGTGCAAATGTGTTAAGTTTTTCCATTCTTGTGTTTATGAGAAACATGAACCTGATGTGTCCTAGCAATTTCTTCAACGTTTGGGCATATATTTGAAAGGTAAACTCTCATTGCCTCATCAATACATTGAAGAATTCCTTTCTTTTTACTCTTGTGTTGAGGGTAGAAAATCCTAATTCACATAAATAGGATGTTGAAAATTATAGTAAAATGTTCACAGCTTTTTAAGGTATTGCCACATATTCTTCTTTTATAGAAATCCAAAAGGCTTTAAGAGACAATTCCTTAAGTTTAATCATCAATTCACAATCAGTGGATATAGCTGCCAGTTCTTCTGCTAATGTGAAACCAAAATCACTTGAAGCTTCCATGAATGGGTTTCTAACACAATCGTATTATTCAGTGTTAGGTGATGGAAAATGCTATAAATAAATTCTGCCCGTCAGCCTTCAAGTCCTATTTTATTTACACTTAACTTTTGCTCACTTTCAGAATCAGATTCTTTAATATAATGCTTCTTTTTGAGAAATCTATTCATTTTATTTGGGTATATTTATCTAAAAATAATATAATGATGTGTTAATAATAAATATAATAATGATGTGTTAACAAAAAGAGCGGTATTTCCATAATGAAATGGTATAATAGAGTAAATATTTATTTATATATATGGGCACATATTTCTCTGGAATACCATTGGGTGGACCTGGAAATCTTCTAGGGTGCACCAGTGCACCCTGGCGCACACTTTGAGAACCACTGCCTTAAGGCAAAAGCCCTTTCTAACAAATGAAATAATAAACATATCTCAAAGCAAACTTAACTAAATAAATCATAAAGATTCCAGTATCCACCAGTGAAGAACATCTCCCAAAGCTGACTTAAAGCCAACTATTGGTCTCATAACTTCTATGAAACTTAAATTCTGTCCTAACAATTAAATATTAAAGGCTAAGAACTACAAACAGCAAACAAGATTTAAATACAAAGATTTAAACACATGTTGGGAAACTTATCTCTTGTGATTCCTTTTAGTGGCTACACTGTCTTCAAAAACACATAATTTTATTAGAGCAACCAAAAATTAAATATCTTCTATGTGCCCAGCAATCTGTGCTAGGTTTACTGGAATAAGATTTTATTTATTTATTTATTTATTTATTTATTTATTTTTAGATTTCACTTATTAATTTTTAGAGAGAAAAAGAAAGTAGGGAGAGAAACAGGAAGCATCAACTCATAGTAGTTGCTTCCTGTACATGCCTTGACCAGTCAAACCCAGGATTTTGAACCGGCAACCTCAGTGTTCCAGGTTGACGCTTTATCCACTGCACCACCACAGGTCAGGCTGTAACAGGATTTTTAATCCTTTAAGGTGGTTACAAGTTCTGTTTCTACCCCCATCAAATTTCCTCCAATTCTACCCTCTGAAATAACCAAATAAAATATAATTGGATTGCCATCCTTACTGGTATTTTTCTATACAAATAAAATTATAAAATGATTTAAACATATATTTATACACAAATTTTATACACATTCATCTGCATATTATGATACTATTTAAATTTTATGGATCAGGATATTTAGCTTGCCAAAGGGGACAACTACATAGTAAGGAGCACAGTGAAGCTTTAAACTTTGTGTAATTTTAGAATGAGTGTCTACTTGTAGTTGGCTAAATGGTAGTCACCAAAAAGGTATGTTTATATCCTAATCCCCAACAACTATAAATGTCATTTAGGAAAGGAGCCTTGGCAGATGAAGTTAAGGATCCTGAGAAGAGATTATTGTTCTAAATCCAATGGCAAGTGTCCTTAGATACATAGAGGAGACAGATACAGAGAAGGCAATATGAAAACAAGGCAGGTAAGTCAGTAATCACAGAAACTAGAAAATACAAGGAACTGATTTCTACCCTGCAGAGCCACTGTAGACATGTGAACCTGCTGGCAACTCAACTTCAGACTATTGGCTTCCACAATTGCAAGAAAATAAATTTCTGTTGTTTTAAGGCAGTCAGCTTGTGCTAATTTGTTACAGCAGCTTTGGAAAACTAATACTAAACTTAAAACTAATTTTCTCTCTAAAAGTATTATTATCAACTCATATACCATTATATACTTGAAGTCAAAAGCAACTACTACAAATTTAGCACTCAAATTGTCCTCTTTTGGGATTATGGGAGCTCCTTCAAGTAGTAAACTATGTATCTTTGGAACATGGCTTCAACAGTATCTAACTGCTTCCTTGCAGTCTAGCACCACAGAAAGTCACAGGCAAGTCTTGTATAATTTCTTTGCCCAGAATTTGATCAGCTACTTCTCGAAGGAGCTGGTATCTTTTCATTGGAAATGGTATTAAAATACCATGTGCTGCACACTTGTGCTGCTCACTGCTACTGGGTTTCCATTGGTTTTAGGATCTTTCAATTTCTGCAATAAGAGAAATCTTTTTTTAAAAGGAGAAAAATTCATGCAGATATCAAATTCAAATTTTGGATAACAGGATTGGCACTTAACTTTTCTGATTTTATGTTTCTACCACTTTTCTTCTTTCCTGATAGTCCTGGTTCCCCAAAACATTGCTGTACTTATTAACTTGTTATTATCATTCTAGTTTCAAAAAACACATACCAATTTAATTGCTGAAAATAAGACTACTGAATGCAGTTTAAGATTTCTTTGTCTCTGAACTCCAACAGCTAAGACATAGCCTACAGTAACTTACTGTGGGGAGGGCAGCTGTGTTAGGCTTGCTCGCTGGTTTCCAGGCTGCAAGCACTTCTGTAGGGGTATAGGTGCTCTTCCCAAGGTAGATTAGAGCAGATGGCACTCCTACCAATGAGAGGTGTGGTTTGTTTCCTGATCCCTTGCCCTCCACTGTGAAAAGCAGATTCTCCTTTGTTTAATTTTCTTTTCTTCTTTTGGCTTGCCTGTCTCTGTGAGCCTCCAATAAATTTATATGGTTTATCATTTTCAGGCTCCACAGTTCCTTTACCATCTGCCTGAATTCAACACAAATCTGCATGGCCACAACCACCGGCCTCACACTTGCATATGTTGTTATACAACAAATTTGATGTATACTTGAGTTTGCTTTAAGTTGTTTCATATTTCTAGATAGTATATTTAATTTTTGTTTTAATTAAGTAAAGCTATAAAACAAGCTACTTTTACATAAGTCTAACTCCCACCCTTGTCTATAGTACTTTATTACCTCTTCCCTGTAGATCATTTATATTAGTTTTATTTTTATTCTTGTGAAAACAACATATATATATATGTATATGTATTTTAATACCTTTACTTATTTCTTTAAACAAAATATTGTGTATATTAAACTGTCCAGTAACTTCCTTTTCTTTTTTTTGAGAGAGAGGCAGGGAGGGAGAAAGAGGAACATTGAGCTGCTTCTGTATGTGCCCTGACCAAGTAATTGTACCGGCAACCTCTGTACAGGTATGATGCTTCAACCAAAGAGCTATCCAGGGCCAGGGTTTTACTGATTGATTTTTTAGAGAGAGAGAGAGGAAGGGATAGAGAGAAAGGGATAGAGAAGAAGAGAAAGGGAGAGAAAGGGAAGGGAGAGAGAAGCATTCATTAGTTCTTACACTCAGGTATTCACTGGTTGCTTCCTGTGTGTGCCTTGACTGGTGATCAAACCCACAATCTTATTGTTTTGGGACAATACCCTTAACTGACTCAGAAAAGCGGCCAGGGCCCACCAACCTCTTCTTAATTAAGATATCCTAGGGAATATTCTAGAACAGAACAAAGAGATCTTCTACTTCCCTTTTAAGAGCCACATAGAATTCCATTGTGCAGATGTAGCACTTTGATAGTGCTACATCTAGACTTTGATAATATTTTGTTTTTGCTCTTATTACTCCAATGAGCAAACTAGACTTTGATAATATTTTGTTTTTGCTCTTATTACTCCAATGTCTTAACCAAGTGGTTCTCAAACTTTTTGAAGTCGGGGCACATTTAAAATCCTACAAGTAATTGTAGGTGCACTATATACAAATTTCTGAGAAATATGTTATAATAATTAAGTCAAATATTAAAGAATAAATATAAAGTCCAAACGTGCTTTTATGGTAATTAAATGAAATAAATGTGACAAAATTAAATTTATTCTGACATTAAAAAACATTGTTACATTTTTTGAGTTATGCTTTTTAGAATTCGTAAAAAAGAGGGGTTAAAAAATTAAAAAGTGATAAAAAAGTTATCTTTCTATATATATAGATACATTCTTAGTAAGATTTAGTAAATTCAGCAGGTCCTGGCACAAATGTGTTAAGTTTTTCCATTCTTGCGTTTATGAGAAACATGATGAGCCTGATGTGTCCTAGCAATTTCTTCAACGTTTGGGCATATATTTGAAAGGCATACTCTCATTTCCTTGTCAATACATTGAAGAATTCCTCTCTTTTCACTCTTAATTGTGTTGAGGATAGAAAATCCTAATTCACATAAATAGGATGTTGAAAATTGTAGGAAAACGTTCAAAGCTGTTTTAGATATTGCCACATATTCTTCTTTTATAGAAATCCAAAAGGCTTCAAGAGACAATTCCTTATCTTTAATGATCAATCCAAAAGCCCCACCATTCATATCATCTTAACTTTACACCAAACAAAGGACAGAAGAAACCTGCCTCCTGTCTTTCCAGGGAACATGGAGGGTAATGTAAGCAATCCAGCACCACAGCTTAACAGCCTTTTGCAACCTAATCAGGCAAGTGAGGTGGGGGTTGGGCAGACTGTCAGTTTACAGCCAATTCCCCACACCTCTGTCCCCCAAAAATCTAAACTCCAAAAACCCTGTTGGTTTTTTTGGTCCCCAGAAGGCACATATTTCTCTGGAATACCATAAGGCACACCTGGAAATCTTCTAGGGCGCACCAGTGCACCCTGGCACACACTTTGAGAATCACTGTCTTACCAGTGGTCCCTTAAGGTGTTGTACAAAGACCACCACCATAGTTACTTAAAAATCTGTGGGAAACGGGAAATTACTGGATCCTCGTTCAGATCTATTAAGTCAGAAACTCTGAAGAGAAGGCCAGGAATAGGCATCATAACCCCTGCAGGTGATTCTGAAGCATGCTCAAGTTTGAGAAGCACTGGTCTTAGATATGCTATGCTATTTTGCTTTTTTCACAGTATATCTGTGGATTGATTCTTAGAAGGAGGTTTGCTAAGTCAAAGGATAAAAACATACTTTCACAAAAACAGAAGTTTCTGTTGTTAAAGACCTATTCTCAGGTTTTAAAAGAAATTTTCATACATTTTCCTTTAGTACTTGGTTTTCACTTAAAAACTCGCTTTTACCTTTTCTATATCTTTCATATGTCTGGAATTTCAACTGAGATAAAAAATTTCAAGTTTATCCAATAATCAGATCTGCACACAGGTAGTTCTCCCTTCTCCTGTCATTTATTATACCAAATGCTTACTTGTGTTGAGATAAATACTTCTAACATAATGTTATATAGGCATACCTCAGGGATATGCAGGTTCAGTTCCGGGCCACTACAATAAAGTGAGTTGCACCAAGTTTTTGTCCCAGTGCATATATAGGCATGTTTACACTACACTGCAGTCTATCAAGTGCACAACATTAGCTAAAAAAAAAAAAAAAAAATATATATATATATATATATATACACACACACACACACACACACACACACACACACACATACCTTAATTTAATAATACCTCATTGCTAAAAAGTGCCAACCATCATCTGAGTTTTCAGGAAGTTGTAATCTTTTTGCTGGTGGAGGGTCCTGTCTCACTGTTGATGGCTGCTAACTGATCAGAGTGGTACTTGCTGAAGGGTGGGGTGACTGTGGGAATTTCTTAAAATAGTACAACAGTGAAGTCTACTGTATTAACCAACTCTTTCTTTCATAAACAATCTCTCTATAGCATGCACTATATTGTTTGACAGCATTTACCCACAGAACTTTTTTCAAAATTAGAGTCAATCTTCTCAAAACCTGCCTCTGCTTTATCAACTAAGTTTATGTAATACCATATTATAAATATATATTTTGTGGTCATTTCAACAATCTTCCCAGCTTCTTTACCAGGAGTAGATTCCATCTCAAAAACTACTTTCGTCTGACCTGTGATGGCAGAGTGGGTAATGCTTGGACCTGGAATGCTGAGGTTTGCTGTTTGAACCCCTAAGCTTGCCCAGTCAAGGCACATATGAGAAGCAACTACTATGAGTTGGTGCTTCTCATTTCTCCCTCCTTCCTCTTTCCTTCTCTGCCCTCCTCTCTCTAAAATCAATAAATAAAACCTTAAAAAAAACCAAACTACTTTCTTTGCATAGAAGCAACCCTCACCCATTCAAGTTTTATCATGAGATTGCAACAATTCAATCACATCTTCAGGCTCCACTTCTAATACTAGTTTCTCTTGCTATTTTCACCACATCTGCAATTACTTCCTCCACTGAGGTCTTGAATCCCTCAAAGTTATACACAAGGGCTGGAATCACCTTCTTTCAAACTGCTGTTTGTTGATATTTTGACCTTTTCCCATATACCACAAATGTTTTTAACAGCATCTAGAATGGTGAATCCTTTCTAGATTTGTTTACTTCGCCCAGAACAATCAAAAGGATCACTATGTCAGCTATAATCCTATGAGAAAATGTATTTCTTAGTAAGACTTGAAAGTTGAAATTACTCCTTGATGCATGGGTTGCAGAAAGGATGTTAGCAGGCATGAAAACATTAATCTTGTTGTACATCTCCATCACAGTGCTTGGATGACCAGGTGTATTGTTGATGAGCAGTCACATTTTTAAAAGAATCTTTTACTGAGCAGATCTCAACAGTGGGCTTAAAATATTCATTCAATAAACCAAGTTGTAAACAGACATGTTTTGTTGTTCCATTTTTGTCCCAGGCTTTGTTGTTCTGTTTTTAAAGCACAGGAAGAGAAGATTTAGTGTAATTCTTAAGGACTCTGGGATTTTCAAAATGGTAAATGAGCATTGGCTTCAACCTAAAGTCACCAGCTACGAAGTCACTCTGTCCTTTAAAGCCAGGCATTGACTTTTCCTCTCTAGCTATGAAAGTCCTGGGTTGCATCTTCTTCCATTATAAGGCTGTTTTGTCAACACTAAAAATCTAGAGTAGCTGCCTTCACTGATTACGGTACCTAGATCTTCTGGATAACTTGCTGCAGCTTCTATATCAGCACTTGCTGCTTCATCTTGCACTTACATGCTACAGAGACTGCTTCTTTTCTTAAATTTCATGAACTAACTAACCTCTGCTAGCTTCAAACTTGTTTTCTGAAGTTTCTTCACCTTTCTCAGACTTCACAGAATTCAAGAGATTTAGGGCCTTGCTCTGGACTGAGGCTTTTGCCTAAGCAATGTTGGGTCTGGTTTGATCTTCCATCCAGATCACTGTAACTTTCTCCATACCTGCAATAAGGTCTTCTACTTTCTTATTATCCAACTGTTCACTGGAGTAGCACTTTGAATTTCTTTCTCTCCATGATATGTCCCTTCTTCACTAGAGCTTATATTCTCAAGGAAAGGATAGTATATTAAATTTTTCTGTATCTCATAGAATACTTACTAACCCAGGAAAAGGTAACTATTCTCTTCTCTAATTCTGCCATAATATGATAAATATAAACACGTTATTTATTAAATTACTTGCTAACTACCTGCTTATTTTCTATACCTCTCAGTATGGGTGGAACCCACACCTTATTCAAATTGGTTTTCCAAATACATGGCAAATGGTATATAATAGAAAAAGATTGAGTGTAGTAAATAGTTTAAATAGAGATGGTTCTTTGGTTTTGTAAATAAATAATGACCTAAACAATACAAATTATACCCTGATCAAGAGGTCCTCCAATGTGAACTGCTCAGTAGAGTAAAAGCACTCACTTAGAAACATAGTTAGGTGCCCTGGCCGGTGGTGCAGTGGATAGAGTGCCACCCTGGAGCACTAAGGCTACACCTGGGGTTGCTGGCTCCATCCCAAGGGTGCTGACTTGATCCTGAGGGTTCAGGCTTGACCCCTGAGATTGCCAGTTTGAGCCCTGGTCAGGGCACATATGAGAAGCAATCAATGGCACAACTAAGTAGAACAGCGAATGGATGACTCTCTCTCTCAAAGTAAATAAATACATACATACTTAGTATCTGATTAGAAATAAAAATGCTTGCTTTCATATAAAAATGTATATGAATAAAATATATTAACACAATAAAAAGATTAACAAATTCTGGTCAAAAGATCAGCAGTTACTTATTATTTGATTTTAAAAAGAAACAAGCCTGACCGGGCGGTGGCGCAGTGGATAGAGCGTCGGACTGGGATGCGGAAGACCCAGGTTCAAGACCCCGAGGTCACCAGCTTGAGCATGGGCTCATCTGATTTGAGCAAAAGCCCACCAGCGTGAACCCAAGGTCGCTGGCTCCAGCAAGGGGTTACTCAGTCTGCTGAAGGCCCACGGTTAAGGCACATATGAAAAAGCAATCAATGAACAACTAAGGTGTTGCAACGCGCAATGAAAAACTAATGATTGATGCTTCTCATCTCTCTCCGTTCCTGTCTGTCTGTCCCTGTCTATCCCTCTCTCTGATTCACTCTCTCTGTAAAAAAAAAAAAAGAAAAAAAAAAGAAACAAAAAAATATCAACCCCCCCAAAAATAGAGCAACCTGATGGAGAAACTTTTAAAACGTTTAAAATTAAGTTTTGAAACTTGGTACTCATTAAAGCCAATTTTGTATTATTTACTAAAGTAGTTTCAGGTTGTTGGATATCTATGTACTACCCACTGAGTATATATTGAGAAGATACTACTTTTCAGATATATTATAGCATTGAGAATGAATGGCTATTATATTGAACAAGGTCAACAAGGTATGAACTATTCATAAAAGATACACTTAAACTTAAAGCTTTACTAAATGATCATTGACATTATGTTCTCCCGAAAACATCCCTTAGAAATATTAGACTATCAAAAACAATGAAGCAGTAATATGAAAATTAAAACTCTGTTTTATATAGCTGGAAGTTAAATTAATAGCTGAAACAGTGATAACAACTGAAGTTTCCAAAATTGTTTTAGTCTTCAAAAACAGTAATACCTATTTCCCTAAAGGGAAAGTTCTTATTTTCATGGTAGTCTTTCTTTAGAGGAATTTCATTTCCAAAAGTAACTGTTTTAGTTCTAAGCCCCACCTTCCCACAGCAAGCATAGTCTACTCCAAACTGTGCAGACTGTGGTTCCTGATAATAGTCAAACAAGTCTCCTCATCAAAGATGGAAAGGCCACACCTGAATACTTACCCTTGCTTCTGAATACCCTATTTAAGTCCTAAAAGTGTAGCCATTTTTAATACGTGACAGACCTAAAACCTCCAACTCAGCCACAAACCACCCCAGAGCAGAAAGAGAACATCTCTCCCAAAGTTAGTTAACTCTGCCACAGGAGTTTTTCTCCTCAGTATACTTTTTAAAAGGAGACAGTTCTATACATGATCATCCCCATTCAGTAACTTAACACATACATAAATGATGTTAGAGGGCAGGGAGGTCTAACATTATTTAAACTGCAAAGACAACATATATCTAATTTCTGATTTAAAGTAGTTCTGAATAAGAGGTAAAATTAATCTTTTCAAGCCATGCTCCTGAAAAGAACTAGTTAATTCCTTGATAGTTAAAAAGGCGTATGTCACAATTTTTTTTAAAACATTTAAAAGCACACCAATATCTAACAAACTTTTCTCTATTAGAAGATAAAAATAATACTTCTGCAATAGCTTCATGCTGCAATATTTACATGTTATTTGAGGGAAAAGGTAGCTATGAACCTACCAAAAAAGGTACAGAAAAAGTTGATTTTAATAATTTTTCTGGAGTCATTCCACCTTACCGTGACTTGTAATTCCATAAAGCTCTTCTCTGAACATTGTTTCCTGTCTGAAAATTAGGAACTAAAACTACAAGCTTCTAAGTTCTTCCACTTTACATGACAATCAATAAATTAGTTTTAATATTGGGCTGAATTTCAAAGCCCTGTTCTTTATTCTTATTTGGCTGAAAGGTATACCTATATCAAGAGAGTTTCTATCAATTTTCAACTAGAAGTATCAGTTTTGCTGTCAGAGCTCTTTATTTTTGTACATAAAAGGAAGTGGGTTTTGATACTATCTCAGTGTTCTTCCTGTCTTACAATGCATTTGAAATAAAGTGATGTCAGATTGAGAGTAAAAGCCCTAAATAAGAAAAAGGAATAGGCACAATTAATTTGCTTTACCTTTAATTAATAACTGCAACTGATTTAGAACTGCTTTGCTGCATGCTGTTACTATCTCTGCTAATTACAAGTTTTCCACTTTAATTTGCACTGGGCTACAAAAACATTTATAAATATATACTATATATCTAAAAATGTACATAATCTATGCTATATGTATAACCCATAATGAATGAATAAATCATTCTTCATTACTGGTAGTCAGCATTTATCCCTATCTTAAAGAGTATCAGAGCTACCAGAGTAAGCAAGAATTCCATAACATCACATGCACCTCTCACCTCCACCTTCCAAAGACCACATATAGCCCATTCTACTCTGTTTAACAGACTACCTATAACCAGAAAAAATCTTGATAGAACATCTCATTGTAATGTAAACTGAGGATAAGTATTCAGCATTGCGACAATATCTAGAAAAGGAATCAAAGGCAGTTCAAAACAATTTATCAAGACCACAACAATTTTGATTTTGCTATTACCTTGCTGTGAGTATTTTCTATTATTATGCTGAGTATTGGACAAGGTTATGCTACTTAATCCACTTCATAAACTACTGACAATGGGGTTTTGTTATTTCTTAGATTTTCCTCTATCATAATACATTTATCTTCAATTAGAAATAGCCTTTAACAACCATCTAGCAGCCACTATTCAAAACAGCCACTGCAGCCCTGCCTGGTTGGCTCAGCGGTAGAGCGTCGGCCTGGCGTGCGGGGGACCCGGGTTTGATTTCCGGCCAGGGCACATAGGAGAAGTGCCCATTTGCTTCTCAACCCCCCCCCCCTCCTTCTTCTTCTCTGTCTCTCTCTTCCCCTCCCGCAGCCAAGGCTCCATTGGAGCAAGGATGACCCGGGCGCTGGGGATGGCTCCTTGGCCTCTGCCCCAAGCGCTAGAGAGGCTCTGGTCGCGGCAGAGCAACACCCCGGAGGGGCAGAGCATCGCCCCTGGTGGGCGTGCGGGGTGGATCCCGGTCGGGCGCATGTGGGAGTCTGTCTGACTGTCTCTCCCCGTTTCCAGCTCCAGAAAAATACAAAAAAAAACCAAAAACCAAAACAGCCACTGCAGCACATGTGGCTACTGAAAAGCCAAGACCTCAAAACCATGATTTCGTTTCCAGTTTACCAGTCTGGCCTTCTTCAATATTGATTTCCCTGTTTCTAGCCACATCCAGACATTATGAATCTTATGTTTGTTTCTCCAGCCTGATGACTTGGAACTGGTTCCTAATTTTTGATCAACAATTTCCAAACTTGAAAATTTGAAACTAAGGAAGCACAGAGGAGAGACAGAGCTTTAAATATGTTAAGCTCTACACAAAAGACCTTAATGCATAGGAATACAGGCCAGATGGACCAAAATTCCTTTCACTATTGACAGGGATTACTTTAAAAATATGTATCAGAAAATTGGCCACAGGTTCTGGCTTTGTCTTACCTTTATTCTATTTGTTCCCAATATTGAGGTATGGGTTCCTCTCTAAGTGGCTGTGATCTTAAAGCTAAAATTCTCACAATCACAAAATTTCCCCAGATGGCACGTATAGTAGCTATTCCAGGGAACCCAGATGGTGCCACCAATTACTTCAATTCTCTCCAGAAGTAGCACATACATTATTAGCACAGGAATAATAATGAATAAAACTATTTTTCTGATATAGTTGTACATCAATAGGTCTAAAGGCATGTAAAATTAATGAATCAAGTATTATGAAAAACGTTTAGTCTCGTTTCTAGATCCAAAGACAGCTCATCTAAGAGGCTATCCAAGCTAGGGAAACTCTTGGATGTCTATTTTGCTCTAGAAAATCATTAGAGTAAAGAACCCTTTTATCAGTCCTTATAACGGAAACATCCCAAGTTGGCTTAAAATCCACCTTGCCATGTACAGCTAAATTTATTAATACTTTGGTATAAACAATTTGCCCTCTTCAAAACTCTGACAGGAAGCTACAGGTAATTAGCAAGGATAGGTAGTAAAATGTATCCGTAAGTGGAAAATCCATCCCAGGGAAGTAGAGCAATGAAGACACTATTCCTTAAAAAGTTTCTTGGGTAAGTTATGATGTAGGCACCAACCAAGGGACGAGAGCAAAGACCAGCAAATTAAATTTAATCTTTGCTAGCATAAATGAAAAGCATTCTTTTCCTAGTAAGGAGAGAGTTGTTAGAGTAGTAACTGCTCAAATTTTAGAAGAGAGGATTACAGGGGCAAGTAAAATCAGAGCATCCTTAAAAAAAGGCTATAGGCCCTGGCCAGTTGGCTCAGCAGTAGAGCGTCGGCCTGGCGTGCGGGGGACCCGGGTTTGATTCCCGGCCAGGGCACATAGGAGAAGCGCCCATTTGCTTCTCCACCCCCCCCCCTTCCTCTCTGTCTCTCTCTTCCCCTCCCGCAGCCAAGGCTCCATTGGAGCAAAGATGGCCCGGGCGCTGGGGATGGCTCCTTGGCCTCTGCCCCAGGCGCTAGAGTGGCTCTGGTCACGGCAGAGCGACGCCCCGGAGGGGCAGAGCATCGCCCCCTGGTGGGCAGAGCGTCGCCCCTGGTGGGCGTGCCGGGTGGATCCTGGTCGGGCGCATGCGGGAGTCTGTCTGACTCTCTCTCCCCGTTTCCAGCTTCAGAAAAAAAACAAAAAAAAACAAAAAAAAAACAAAAAAAACAAAACAAAACAAAAGGCTATAGATGGCCAAGAGCAGACAATAAACCTAAAACCTAGAGCTGTGTTGTCCAATGTAGTTGCCACTAGTGACAAGAGGCTACTGAAATTTAAGTTAAAATAAAATAAAAAATTCAGTTCCTCAGTCACACTTGCCATATTTCAAGTGCTCAACAGACACATGTAGCTACTGGCTACTCTGTTGGGTTGGAGAGCATAAATACAGAATACTTCCATGACTGTAGGAAATTCTATTGGACAGTATGGAAGACGACTGACTGAGGGTCTGGAAAAAGAGGACCTACTAACAAGGGCATTTGTCTTACAGCATTCAGTACTTTAGTAGAGGGATCAGGTGGGTTTACCTTTCCTTTTCCACCTGTTCTTTTTTCCCTCCTTGTTGCTGCCACCATCACTGCTGCTGCTGCTGTTCTCAGAACTCTGAGAATCTGACTGACCATCACTGCTTTCTTCTGAACCTTCTGATAGCTCTTTCACCCCATCCGGCACATCTTTCTGAAAATGTAGGCATCCAATTAGGATTAATCATTATCATTTCAGCAAGTAGGAATTAAGTCTCTGATATGTATTGTTGCAACTTAACTGTGCTTATCAATTTTTAGTATCATAGAATCCAACAGCAGAACCAGTAATATTTTCTGAATCCCTGTCATCCCTCTTCTTTGGGTCAAATTAGGTAATGTGTCCATCTATATCCAAAGGTAAAACTTACATGACAATCATTTGTAGGCACAACACAGAGACTTAAATTAGACAAAAACTAGATATAATAAGTCAGGCAAATGATTATATGTTCAGGATTTAAAAAACGATATAATAAAAATTTTATAAAATGCGTATATCCATCACCCACATAATATACCATATAATATGTATGTATGTGTGTGTGTGTGTGTGTGTATTTTAGTACCACTATGTATTGTGAGTGTAATTAAGAGTTTGTGTAGCAAAAGACAGTCCCTTATTGAATCTAACCAGTCCCTGAATATTGGTTAGTAGCTAGCAGGAATCAAATACAAGAGACATCCTTTTATTTTAAAATCACATGAGTATTTGGTTTCTGCACTGGATTGTGAAAATATTAGTCAGAAAGGATACCTGTGTCAGCATAGTATGTAAGAGCTATAATAGGATGTCATAGGATAGTTGTAAGACCAAATACTAAGAAATTAAGACTTTCTGGGTTTGAATTCTGGATTTACCTTTTCCTGTGTCGCCTTCATCAAAGTTTTAACCTCTTATGATGAAAAATAGTGCCTGGCATATAATAAGAGCTCAATAAATATTAGCTACTATGTAGTATATAAAAATATACACATATAATGAATGTTACTTCTAAGTGATAAAATTATGGATGGTTCTTTTTCCTTCCAGTATGTATTTTATTTCCCCCCATAATTTATTTTTCAAATCAGATAAAAATAACCCTGACATGTGACCCTCCTACCTACAACTGGTTCTCATAACAGACAAGATAGTAAACTCTGATCTAGTAAGGAACTGCTTTTTTCCATTTACATTTATATCCCAGTGCCAATTCTTTTTTTTTTTAATTTTTTTTAATTTATTCATTTTAGAGAGGAGAGAAAGAGGGAGACAGAGAGAGAGAGAGAGAGAGAGAGAGAGAGAGGAGAGAGAGACAGGGAGGAGGAGCTGAAAGCCTCAACTCCCATATGTGCCTTGACCAGGCAAGCCCAGGGTTTCGAACCGACGACCTCAGCATTTCCAGGTCGACGCTTTATCCACTGCGCCACCACAAGTCGGGCATCCTAGTGCCAATTCTTATGTTATAATACTTCATTAAAATACATGCCCCATATTTTTCTATTCTTTCCTTCAAAATGCAGGATAACTTTTTATCGAGTTAGCTGCTAGCCATACCTCTTAACCTGCAGGTTCAACAAGTATTTTAAATACAAATATAACTAACTTCTTTTCTTTTCTTTTATTTTATTTTTTGTATTTTTTTCTAAAGGTGGAAATGGGGAGGCAGTCAGACAGACTCCCGCATGCGCCCGACCAGGATCCACCTGGCACGCCCACCAGGGGGTGATGTTCTGCCCATCTGGGGCGTCGCTCTGCTGCAACCAGAGCCATTCTAGTGCCCAAGGCAGAGGCCACAGAGCCATCCTCAGAGTCCGGGCAAACTTTGCTCCAATGGAGCCTCAGCCGGCCGCAGGAGGGGAAGAGAGAGACAGAGAGGAAGGAGAGGGGGAGGGGTGGAGAAGCAGATGGGCACCTCTCCTGTGTGCCCTGGCCGGGAATCGAACCTGGGACTCCCGCACACCAGGCCGACGCTCCACCACTGAGCCAACTGCCAGGGCCCTAACTTCTTTTCTTAAACATATAATCCCACTAGGATCATGTCCCAAATCTTGGAATCATTTCATCCATTCTTTTCCTCACTCCATATATTATAAACTTTATTTCTCTAATGTCCTGTGCTTCCATCTCTTTTACTATTTTTGTATTTCAGGGTAATTATCACTTTCAAACAACCATAATGATCTTTTTGACAAGTTCTCCTGCTTTATCCTTAAACATATCCTAATCATCTTCCTAAATATGTAAGGCAGGTAAATGATTATATGTTCAGGATAAAAGAAACAACAAAAACTGTATAATAAAAATAGATTTGATCATGCTATTTTCCTGAAAAACCTCAGCCATCTCCTCAACACACATGCTCTCTCTCTCTCCCTCCCTTTCTCTCTAACTGCTCAGTCAGGTTTTCAAAAGCATCCAAAGTTTGATCTTTAGCTAACATTTACCCCCCCCCCTCAGACCTGACTCCCTATATTACACTAGCCCACACACAGAGCATCTAATCTCTCCAATTTACTTTCAAAGCCATTCTGAATCTTATCTGTGCCTTTGTTTAAGGTATTTCCTTGTTCAAGAAGACCAACTTCTCCTTACTTATCTGCCCAAGTTCAACACAAATCTTACAAGTTTAAAAAAAATACCAGGAAATGCTGAGGTCGCAGGTTCGAAACCTTGGGCTTGCCTGGTCAAGGCACATATGGGAGTTGATGCTTCCTGCTCCTCCCCCTCCCTTCTCTCTTTTCTCTCTCTCTCTCTCCTTTCTAAAAAAATGAATAAGTAAGAAAAAAACAAACTTTCTAGATCCCTTTATTTAAAATTAATCTTTCTCGGTCCTGGCCAGTTGGCTCAGTGGTAGATCACTGGCCCGGCATGCGGAAGTCCTGGGTTCGATTCCCAGCCAAAGCACACAGAAAAGCACCCATCTGCTTCTCCACCTTTTCTCCTCTCTTTCCTCTCTCTCTCTTCCCCTCCCACAGCCAAGGCTCCATTGGAGCAATGTTGGCCCAGGCGCTCAGGAAGGCTCCATGGTCTCTGCCTCAGGCGCTAGAATGGCTCCAGCAGCAACTTAACAATGCCCCAGATGGGCAGAGCATCGCCCCCTGGTAGGCACCGGGTGGATCCCGGTCAGGCACATGTGGGAGTCTGTCTGACTGCCTTCCCACTTCTAACTTCAGAAAAATACACACACAAAAAAATCTCTATACCATCACAGTACTTGACAGTATATTACTTTATATCACAGTAAGTTTGGTCAAGGTGCAATTACATATTTCACTAACTATATGAGCTTCAAAAGCTCAGGGGTCAGAGTCTATCCTTCTTTATAGCCTCTACAGTGTCCATTACGGAGTATGCATTTAATAAATGTTATTGGTTATTAACAATACAGAAAGTCTAAAATGGCTAGAACCTAAAAGAAACGTAGAAAACTCCATGTGGGACTACAGCCCTGTAGTCTAAGAAAGTTCAACACAATGCATAAAAAGGAGGTATTATAGGTAAAAATTATATATTTTTAATGTTAAGGGGTTGCATACAACCACTGAGCACAGTGATACCTATAGCTCAAAGCTAAAAAAAGGGGACAGACTCACACATAAATATGGACAAAATCATCACATGCTAAGCATTAATTCTCCTGCTGGTAAATTTCCTTTTGGCAACAACCCATCTTCCCAGTTCATCTGGCTTGAGCAGGCTTAACTTCAACCTCACATTAAGGGTAATCATGAACCTAAGAGTAGCCAATAAGAAGATCAATACACTAGGCAACATCAATCACTCAGGTATACACATAGGCCAAGCCAAACTAAGCCAAATCAAAACTAACGGTTCCTACTTTAGTTTCTGAGACTATTTCCTCTCCAGACTTTCAGTTTACAGAGTGGGCACTGGGAGTGAAATCATATACAGTGAGGAGACAGCCTGCCTCAGAATGAACCCAAAAAAAGTGAAGAGACCTGATAACATCCCTGTTATCAACTGTTACCAATCCCTGATAACATCATTTCATGTCCTGGATCAAGGATGAGTTTCACTAGAATTTTCATTTATATGAACTAATAAATTCTGTTTTACTCAAGTTCATTTGAGTTGGTTTTCCTTGTAACTGAAAGGACACTAATAGGTCAAGGTCCTTTCTCAGTGTAGAAATTAAAAGTTAGCAAGCCTGCTACAGTAAAAAGAACATCAGCTTAGAAATTTAGTCAGATCTGGGTTCTGATTCTGATACTACTTGGCCAACACTAGACAAGAAAACCCAATCTTCTAAACTTTAGCTTTCTCCTATAAAAAGGCAACAATAACCACAACTCTGAATCATATCAGCTGTATGCTCCACCGTAACCCTCATTTTTATTCAAATATTGTGAGGCCCTTGAAAAAGTTACTAAGAGTCATTTTCATTCCATCCTTTCAAGATATTATCATAAACAAAAATAAATTTACTTCTCTAATCTATTTACAGATGGTTACAGATTAGTAAAAGAAGATATTGAATAAAGAGTTGAAATATTACCTCTATCCAAAAATAAGTCCTTCAAGAACCAAATTGTCCTCTATGATGCAAATATTATATATGCAGTCACTTCATGATTCACTTTTTTAATGATTCCCCAACAAAAATATTTACCTTCAAGGTATATACGCCCATCCTTCCTGGAACCTTATAGAAGATGCCCTCCTCGCCTCGGGAGTTCGTGTGCAGCATTGCGTTCAGGCACGCAAGAGGGGAAGTCCCACTGCAAAAAACAAACAAACAAAAACCCACAATGATTAGTTTGTCTCAGAATATCCAATGCAACACCAATTTAGGATAAAAATTAACTGATCGACACTTGTTTGACATAAACACATTTTACAAACTATAAAAAGTCTGTCAATCTACAGAGAGGCTGCCATGAAGAAATGGATGTCAAATTCATTCTCATATATCTAAAGTAAAAATAATTATTTAATTTTCTTAATCCTCATTCAGTATTTAACATTTACACCAAGAAAAATTTATCTCACAGAAGTATCACAAATACAACGTGTAAAAATTCTTGTCAGGCCCTGGCTGGTTGGCTCAGTGGTAGAGTGTCGGCCTGGCGTGCAGAAGTCCCGGGTTCGATTCCCGGCCAGGGCACACAGGAGAAGCACCTGTCTGCTTCTCCACCCCTCCCCCTCTCCTTCTTCTCTGTCTCTCTCTTCCCCTCCCGCAGCCAAGGCTCCATTGGAGCAGAGATGGCCCGGGTGCTGGGGATGGCTCCTCGGCCTCTGCCCCAGACGCTAGAGTGGCTCTGGTTGCAACAGAGTGACGCCCCGGAGGAGCAGAGCATTGCCCCCTGGTGGGCAGAGCGTCGCCCCCTGGTGGGCGTGCCGGGTGGATCCCGGTCGGGCACATGCGGGAGTCTGTCTATCTCTCCCCGTTTCCGGCTTCAAAAAAATACAGAAAAGAAAAAAAAAAAAACCTTGTCAATTAAGTTTGTCAATTATACTTCAATGAAGCTGAATTTTAAAAAAACAGACTATCTCATTCAGGCCCTGGCCGGTTGGCTCAGTGGTAGAGCATTGGCCTGGCGTGCAGGAGTCCCAGGTTCAAATCACGGCCAGGGCACACAGGAGAAGCGCCCATCTACTTCTCCATCCCTCCCCCTCTCCTTCCTCTCTGTCTCTCTCTAACCTCTCCCGCAGCCGAGGCTCCATTGGAGCAAAGATGGCCCGGGTGCTGAGGATGGCTCCATAGCCTCTACCTCAAGCGCTAGAATGGCTCTGGATGCAACAGAGTGACGCCCCAGAGGGGCAGAGCATCGCCCCCTGGTGGGCATGCCGGGTGGATCCCGGTCGGGCGCATGCGGGAGTCTGTCTGACTGCCTCCCCGTTTCCAGCTTCAGAAAAATGAAAAAAAAAAAAAAAAAAAGAAAAAAGAGACTATCTCATTCAGCACAAGCTTTAAATGTTCTGAAGTAAAAAAGTAAATCAGAGGGGAAAAAGAACACACAGATTCCAATAAAAAACATTAATCTCCTTGCCTAATGCCCTACTAGACTAAATATGAATTGTGAAATAAACACATTTCAAGTCTCTTGATTTCTTTTTTTGGCAATATAATTGACAAATAGTTTCAAGTATACAACAGGAGTCCATATTTTTATTACTCTACTTGAATTTGGACCTATTATGAGATCACTTAAATGTAGGCTTTGGTATAGCTATTTATCTTCTATATCAGTGGTCTCCAACCTTTTCTGGGCCACGGAATGGTTTAATGTCAGAAAATATTTTCATGGACCAGCCTTTAGGGTGGGACAGATAAATGTATCACAAGACCAAGACAAGCGTCAAAAGTGAGTCTTAGACAGATGTAACAGAGGGAATCTGGTCATTTTTAAAAAATAAAACATCATTCAGACTTAAATATAAATAAAACGGAAATAATGTAAGTTATTTATTCTTTCTTTGCGGACCGGTACCAAATGGCCCGCAGACCGGTACCAGTCCGTGGCCCGGGGGGTTGGGGACCACTGTTCTATATAACAACAACATGGTTAAATATTTGCTAATTCTAACACATTTACCATGATTTCTAGAGTTTTTCATATATAAAAAAGAATCTGTAAAAAGTAAATTATTTTCCTTTCTAATTGTAATCAGATTTCATTTTCCTTTTTTTGTACTTAATAAATAAGCTTCCTAGAAGAGACTGCTAGATATCTTGGGTGTCCCTAAAGATAAGAGTTCTCTGTGGGTCAGAGCAAGGCCAAAGGTCTATTGTCTTCTGATACTGTGCAAGTGTTGAAGACAAAGAAAGTAACGTAAGACCTTTTGCTGAAGATTCAAGTTTTGAGTGTCTCCATGATGATTTTAATAGTTATGTTTTTCTAATTTGATTATTTCCATGTTAAAAATACATATAACATATTTGACTAGGCGGTGGTGCAGTGGATAGAGAATCAGCCTGGAACACAGAGGACCCAGGTTCAAAACCCTGAAGTCACTGGCTTGAGTGTCGGGTCTCTCGTTTGAGCATGGGGTCATAAACATGACCCCAGTTCTTGGCTTGAACAAGGGATCACTCGCTTGGCTACAGCCCCCCAGTCAAGGTTCAAATGAGAAAGCAATCAATGAACAACTGAGGTGCCACAATGAAGAATTGATGCTTCTCATCTCCTTTCCTGTCTATCCCTATCTGTCCCTCTGTCTCTCATGCTAAAACACAAAACAAAAAACACATAATTCTAGTCAGAATCCCAAAATTTATATCAAATAAATGCAAAGAGAGGTAAAAGTAGATTTACAGTTATGAGTACACAAAACAGACTTTTTCTTTTATTATATTAGTTGTTGTATTATTTTTCATATAAACAACTGTAAACCTACTTTTGGCCACCCCTGTATATAAAAATCACCAAGAAACATCTCAAGGAAACATGATGGGAGAACTGCTTAAGAAGATATTAAAATATAGTGTAAACCAGTATTATTGAAGCAATACATATCTGGAATAGGATAAGTAGGGAAATGAGCACTCTTTCTAGACTGCTAGTGGAACAAAATAAAAAATGCAGAAACATCATAGTAAATATAAAAGGTACTATTCTGTGTAGTAAGAAGATGATGCCGCCTGACCAGGCAGTGGCGCAGTGGATAGAGTGTCGGACTGGGATGCAGAGGACCCAGGTTCGAGACCCCAAGGTCGCCAGCTTGAGCGCGGGCTCATCTGGTTTGAGCAAAAGCCCACCAGCTTGAACCCAAGGTTGCTGGCCCCAGCAAGGGGCTACTCGGTCTGCTGAAGGCCCGCGGTCAAGGCACATATGAGAAAGCAATCAATGAACAACTAAGGTGTTGCAACGCGCAATGAAAAACTAATGATTGATGCTTCACATCTCTCTCCATTCCTGCCTGTCTGTCCCTGTCTATCCCTCTCTCTGACTCACACTCTGTCTCTGTAAAAAAAAAAAAAAAAAGAAGATGATGCCATCATGATATAGTCACCTGTGGTTTGACTACCTGGCATCTGTTCCCTCTTCTTCTGGAAAAAATACCTAAATTTCTTGTGAAACATTATCCCTTTCCCACTATTATGCAAGTGGTTGAGATGGATTTAATCCCATGCTCATCAGAGGTATAAATCCAAACTGTTAAACCTGCACATCCTGGTTGGAAGAGTCAATAAGTATTTCTGTGTGCAACCCACATCCCACCCCCACAGTGACAGATTCAGAAACAGTTATATGACTAACACAGGCCAACAATCCAAACCGCTATTTACTTGGGCATTTAGAAAAAGAAACTTTCTCTCCCGGGAAGCTTCAGCAAGAGAGACTCTGTCCTCTCCTGAGTAGTATGAACAAAAAATGCCTAAAACTTTCATAGTCACTATGTAACCATAAGGGAAGTATCTGGAATTGTGGTAGAAAAACACAAAGGACAGACAGAGGAACACCTAAATAAGGATTACAGGGGAAAAAATTCAATACCCAAGAAGGAAGAACTAAGAAAAGAAGAAAAACAGTCTTAAGCCACTCTTATCCTTTGGAATTTTGTTGAGGTTTTAAGTCACAAGAACTAAAGAGTCCAAAATACAAATAATTTATTTAATAAGTAGTGCTGGGCCTGACCAGGCAGTGGCACAGTGGATAGAGCGTCGGACTGGGATGCGGAGGACCCAGGTTCGAGACCCCGAGATCGCCAGCTTGAGTGCGGGCTCATTGGTTTGAGCAAAGCTTGCCAGCTTGGACCCAAGGTCGCTGGCTTGAGCAAGGGGTTACTCGGTCTGCTAAAGGCCCACGGTCAAGGCATATATGAGAAAGCAATCAATGAACAACTGAGGTGTTGCGACGAAAAACTGATGATTGATGCTTCTCATCTCTCTCCCTTCCTGTCTGTCTGTCCCTATCTGTCCCTGTCTCTGTCTCTGTTTAAAAAAAAAAGTAGGCCCTGGCCGGTTGGCTCAGCGGTAGAGTGTTGGCCTGGCGTGCGGGGGACCCGGGTTCGATTCCCGGCCAGGGCACATAGGAGAAGTGCCCATTTGCTTCTCCACCACCCCCCTCCTTCCTCTCTGTCTCTCTCTTCCCCTCCGGCAGCCAAGGCTCCATTGGAGCAAAGATGGCCCGGGTGCTGGGGATGGCTCCTTGGCCTCTGCCCCAGGCGCTAGAGTGGCTCTGGTCGCGACAGAGCGATGCCCCGGAGGGGCAGAGCATCGCCCCCTGGTGGGCGTGCCGGGTGGATCCCGGTCGGGCGCATGCGGGTGTCTGTCTGACTGTCTCTCCCCATTTCCAGCTTCAGAAAAATACAAAAAAAAAAAAAAAGTAGTGTTGGCCTATCATGTTGTACCATCTGGGGAAAAAAATTCTCACAAAAACATATTCCCAATGGATTAAAAGACAAAATGTAAAATGGTAGATTCTACAGGATATGGAAACCTTCCAACAGAAGAGAGGAGAACTAAAAATCACAAAAGAGAAAGCATATTGACTAAATAAAAGAAAAAATTTATATACCAGAAAAATATGATCAATGAAACCATAGGAAGTACAGCAAGCTGAAATACGTAACTGCAAAACAAGTGACAAAAAATTAGTCCTAGGAGAGTGTCTTTTAGAAAAACATAATCAAGTAGAAAAAAATGGATAAAGAATAGGAATAAATGACCATAAAACATGCAATGTACATAGCCAATAAATCACATTAAAAGAACACCTAACTTAACAGTGGTCAAATAAAAACAAATCGAGATACCTTTGGTTAGACTAGGATAAATC
Source organism: Saccopteryx leptura (assembly GCF_036850995.1). Taxonomy (NCBI): domain Eukaryota; kingdom Metazoa; phylum Chordata; class Mammalia; order Chiroptera; family Emballonuridae; genus Saccopteryx; species Saccopteryx leptura. The sequence goes on along the minus strand of NC_089505.1, from coordinate 289,405,423 downwards.
AAATGAATTCAAATCTTAGCAGAAGTATACTACATTTATATAAGATGTTACCACTAGATGAATCTGGATGAGGCATATATGAGACTATTTTCAAACTTTCCTGTGAGCCTATTATTACTTTAAAATAATAAATAAAAAATTAATCACCTGACCAGTGGTGGTACAGTGGATAGAGTGTCAACTTGGGATGCTGAGGTCCCAGGTTCAAAACCCTGAGGTCGCCGGCTTGAGCGCTAGCTCACCAGCTTGTGCACAGGGCCACCATCTCAGGTGTGGAATCATAGACATGAACCCATGGTCACTAGCTTGAGGCTCAAGTTTGCTGGCTTGAGCAAGGGGTCACTAGCATGGCTGAAGAAGACATGAGAGAAACAATCAATGAATAACTAAAGTGCTGCAATTACAAGTTGATGCTTCTCATCTCTCTCCCTCTCCTCTCTGTCTTGCTTTAAGAAAGAAAAAAAATCTATAAAATCTGTTGCTGGTCTCTCTCCAGTCTGTAAAATAAATAAAACCCTAAAAAAACCCCCAAAACTTGGTGATAAAAGGTACGGGCAATTGGGCAATCTTATACAGACCACTGGTAGAACATGTATATAAAGATTAATTTACAGCATTGTTGTGTCCAAGGACAGAAAATTAAAGTCCATTAATAAGGGAATGGTTGCCCATATTTTAGCAAAGTAACAGGATATGAATAAATAACGGCTACATTAACAGTAAAAAAAGTGTTAAATTCCAGAGAGCATTCTGTTTAGCCCTCACAAAGATCCTTGAGACAGGCAAAATATGTAATTATGCCATAAAAACAAAAAAACTAACGTATAGAGGTGTTAGTAGGATGTTCAAGATCACATAAATAATAAATGGTAAAGCTAGCATTCCCATAGGAAGGAAGAAAACCAAAACAGAACCAGAAAAGACTACTTTAAAAAATATAATAATGGGCCCTGGCCGGTTGGCTCAATGGTAGAGCGTCGGCCTGGCGTGCAGAAGTCCCGGGTTTGATTCCCGGCCAGGGCACACAGGAGAAGCGCCCATCTGCTTCTCCACCCTTCCTCCTCTCCTTCCTCTCTGTCTCTCTCTTCCCCTCCCGCAGCCGAGGCTCCATTGGAGCAAAGATGGCCCGGGCGCTGGGGATGGCTCCTTGGCCTCTGCACCAGAAGCTAGAGTGGCTCTGGTCGCAACAGAGCGACGCCCCGGAGGGGCAGAGCATCGCCCCCTGGTGGGCGTGCCGGGTGGATCCCGGTCGGGCGCATGTGGGAGTCTGTCTGTCTCTCCCCGTTTCCAGCTTCAGAAAAAATAAATAATAATAATAATAATAATAATAATGCCTGACCAGGCAGTGGTGCAGTGGAAAGAGTGTCAGACTGGGATGCGGAAGACCCAGGTTCGAGACCCCAAGGTCACGGGCTCATCTGGCTTGAGCAAAAAGCTCACCAGCTTGAGCCCAAGGTCGCTGGCTCAAGGAAGGGGTTACTCAGTCTGCTGAAGGCCCGCGGTCAAGGCACATATGAGAAAGCAATCAAGGAACAACTAAGGTGTCGCAACGAAAAACTGATGATTGATGCTTCTCATCTCTCTGTTCCTGTCTGTCTATCCCTCTCTCTGACTCTCTCTCTGTCTCTGTAAAAAAATATATATATATATGATAATAAAGAGTGTGTATACATATATACGTGTGTGTGTGTGTGTGTGTGTGTGTGTGTGTGTATACACAGTGTGTCCATAAAGTCATGGTGCACTTTTGACCGGTCACAGGAAAGCAACAAAAGACGATAGAAATGTGAAATCTGCACCAAATAAAAGGAAAACTCTCCCAGTTTCATATCTATTCAGTGCAGTTTGATGTGGGCTCACGCACAGATTTTTTAGGGCTCCTTAGGTAGCTATCCCGTATAGTCTCTACAGACTCGTCACTGACTGATGGCCTACCAGAATGGGGTTTCTCCACCAAACTGCCAGTTTCCTTCAACTGCTTATTCCACCGAGTAATGTTATTCCTATGTGGTGGCGCTTCGTTATAAATGCGCCGATATTCACGTTGCACTTTGGTCACGGATTCAAATTTAGTGAGCCACAGAACACACTGAACTTTCCTCTGTACTGTCCACATCTCGACTGGCATGGCCGTGGGCTGCTCCGCTGTATACACGGTGTTACATCATCATCTGCGCATGCGCACATGCTGCCACATCATCCCAGAAACTGGGAGGGTTTTCCTTTTATTTGGTGCAGATTTCACATTGCTATCTTCTTTTGTTGCTTTCCTATGACCGGTCAAAATTGCACCATGACTTTACGGACACACTGTATATATGGTCCTGGCCAGCTGGCTCAAGGGATAGGGCTTTGACCCAGCACATAGATGGCTGGGTTCAGTTCCGGTCAGGGCTTACAGGAGAAGCGACCCTCTGCTTCTCTCCCTCTTCCTCTTCCCCTTCTCTCTGTCTTCCCCTCTCACAGCCAGTGGCTTGACTGGTTCAAGCACTGGCCCCAGACACTGAGGATAGCTCTGTTTTTTTGAGCATCAGTTTCAGGCGCTAAAAACAGCTTGGTTGACTCAAACATCTGCCTCACAGGGGGGTTGCCAAGTGGATCCCAAACGGGACCCATGTGAGAGTCTGTCTCACTACTTACCTTCCTCTCACTTAAAAAAAAAGTAACATTTGGGGGAGGGGAACATTATAATTGGTAATTCAATAACCAACCATCTTGTAAAATTTGCCCCAACTAATGGATTCAATTTCAATATTAAGTATCTACCCTGTTAATGCCACCAAATTAGGTTCTGTGGATCCAAAGAGAAAAGCTTTCTTAGCTTAGACTCTGAAACGGAAGAGAGACAAGGGAATAACCACAGCACACTCTAAATTATTATTTTTTAAGATTTTATTTATTGATTTAACAGAGGGGGGCAGAACAAAAAGTATCAACTCATAGTTGCTTCACTTTAGTTGTTTGTTGCTTGTTTGTAATATGTTCCTTAACCGGGCAAGCCCAGGGTTTCAAACCAACAACCTCAGCATTCCAGGTCAACCGTCTTTTCACTGTGCTACCACAGGTCAGCCACATTCTGATTTAATCAGTGCCATTAACACAGACTGCTCAAATACTAAAGGCCAAGTGTTTCAGACATAAAAATCTTTTAGATCTTTAGAAAAGTAAATGGTATGCCTTATGTGATAAAATGCCACCAGGGAGTTTAGGGCAGCACCCCATAACCAAACAGCAAAACACAAATATTCACATTAACTGAGATAAACAAAGATTACATGCAGTTTCATGTCAGTTCAAGAGAAGTACTGTCAAAGGAATTTTAGTAACAAATGTACAGAAAAAACGTTCCCCAGCATTTTAAAATTAGAAATTATGGAATAGAGATCACATACATACATACAGCGCTTCGGGTCAGAGAGAAAGAAACAATCAGGTCTAGGGTTCAGTACTTAGAACCAAACCAAACCAAACAAAAAATATCTGACACCAAAACAATAAAAAGCTTAAAGTAAAACCCATAAAATGAAAGTAAATGGCACATATATCTCATGAAAAGATGTGGTAAAAGAAATACAAACACAATCATAATTTTTTCCTTGCAAATCTGGGTATAATTTTCCAATGTAGGAAATAAAGTTTTGAAAAGCCCATAGGACACATAGAACATTGTACTGTTTAAGACAAGTATTTAGATTTTATTTCAGGAAAATATAAGAGGTCAGAGAATCCTGGCAGAGTCTAATTTTATAAATAATGAAGCAATGGCAGAAAGTAAAATAGACAATGCCCATAATGACAGAAATATATCTTAAAGGGAAGTAACTCCAGAATTATATAACTGAATAAAAATAACTGAATAAGTTGAAGAAATAGGCATCATCTACATCGGTGATAAAACCCTTGTACTGAGATCTATGTCAACATAAAGCTAAGTATAGCTGACCCTTGAAAATGTAGAGTTAGGGGCACGAACATTCTGTGCAGTAGAAAATCTGCATGTAACTTAGGACTCCCTCAAACTTAAGCTGTTCCTTGGCAGATGTGGGTAATTGGTTTCAAGACTCCCAGGAAACCAAAATCCCCTAACAAAAATGGTGCAGATCAACGCAGTCAGTCCTGAACATACATGAACTCCAGACTGCAGATCGAAGACAGCAGATATTTATGGGAAAAAAATCCATCTACAAGTAAACCACACAGTTCATATCTGTGTTGTTCAAGAGTCAACTGTAAATATAATAAGTCCTATACCCAGCTGCAACAAGAACACTTCAAACGATTACATAGCTATGATGAGACAATGCAGCTTTTAATTTTCCATGCTCATGAGGTGAGTTGATAAAAGGGGGGAGAACAGTTTTGGTTTTTTTAAGGAAAAAAGTAAGCAATGTTATAATTTTATGCTGAATCTACCTCATGTAAGAAAATATACTCAGATATTTCCAACAAGGCCCAAGAACAGAAGTAACTTCAGTCATATTGTCAATAGCCTTATTTAGTTCCCTCTGCTGTGAAAGTGGTTCCTTAGCAGTAGCTATTAGCTATCTGGGCTTAAAGACCTGAGGTCTATAATTACACTGCTCAGATGAAGCAAATATAGTAACTCATGAAAGGAGCATCACTGTGAGACCCAAAGAGGCACATTCATGTATTCATACCAATCTGAATTCACTTCACATCTGATTATGGCCACAAAGAGATTCAGTAGTTGTGGTAGTAACCTTAACAAATGGCTTCCCAACTCCAGCCTGGTGTTCTAGTGTTCCCTATCTCAAGTGATAGAAATTTCACACTCACTCCCATAACCTTTCTACTCTGAAGCCAGAGTGACCTTTTTAAAACAAATATGACACCTCTGTCCAGCTTAAACCTCAACCGTGGTATCATGTTCTTAGAATAAACTCCAAAATGATCAATATGATCTGACCATGACCATTCTCCAACACCTCTCTGCTCCATCCTTTCTTCATTTTATAACTTATAGTTGTTCTGACTTTGTACTAGTTAATGCTTCTGCTGCAATGATAATAACCCTCACCTTTTCTTCTAGCAAACTCTTCAGATTTCATCCTTAATGTTTCTTGTCTGAGGAAGCCACTCCAATGTTGTATAAAACTAATACTTCTCCTAAAAACATAGCATTTATAACTACATATATTGTAATAAAAATTTTTAATTTAATTTGTGACTTAGTTGTGGGCCAGCCAGATTCAATGGAGTGTAATTTCCTTTAAGGTCTCTGGTAAGTACATTCTCTCTTCACTTCATATAGGTTCTACAAGCGTAATCTTACAAATATGATAAATGAGCTCGATGAAAACAGAACAAAAATAAAGGAAGCAGAGCTGAGATACTGATCAAACTCCTGGTGCACCTGAATCATGTTCTGCCTGTTTATTTTACTTTTATTACATGATTTATATCCTTTAATGTTTAAGGTAATTTATATTGCATTTCCTGTTATTTACATCTAAAAATACCTTAACTGACATACAACACCTAGGTCAGTGGTCGGCAAACTCTTTAGTAAACAGAGCCAAATATCAACAGTACAATGATTAAAATTACTTTTGAGAGCCAATTTTTTTAAACTTAAACTATATAGGTAGGTACATTCCTTATCAAGGTAGTACCTGCATGTGGTATTTTGTGGAAGAACCACACTCAAGGGGCCAAAGAGCCACAAGTGGCTCACGAGCCACAGTTTGCCGACCAAGAACTTAAGTCAAAAAATTTTTTTTTTGGTGACAGGGACAGAGGGACAGACAGGGACAGACAAGACAGAAAGGGAGAGAGGTAAGAAGCATCCATTCTACATTGTGGCACCTTTGTTGTTCATTGACTGCTCTCATATGTGCCTTGACCAGGGGCTACAGCAGAGCAAGTGACCCCTTGTTCAAGCCAGTGACCTTGGGCTCAAGCCAGCGACCATGGGCCATGTCTATGATCCAACGTTCAAGCCAGTGACCCTGCACTCAAGCTGGAGAAGCCTGAACTAAAAGTCAGCGACCTTGGGGTTTTGAACTTGGGTCTTCCATGTCCCGGTCTGACACTCCATCCACTGCACAACCACCTGGTCAGGACAAAGCATTCTAATTGACAGAGAATATCACAGGGAAACAGAAGAAAGGCAAAAGAGACTATTCAAAGGTAACAACTTCCTACCAATGAGAAAATATTACATTTATGAATAGCATAATACAATATGATAATCTAAGAGGTATATTAACACAACCACCATTCAAGTCCAACAAGAGGCTGAAGATGAAACAGAAAGCTTTTATGCAAGTATCCAAGAAATTGATCACACACAAAATCAAGACATGCTGATATATATGACTGGAGTGCAGAAACAGGAAATAAAGCAGAATCAAATGTTGAAAAATTTGAACTAGGGGTCAGAAATGAAGAAGGAGATCGATTAAGCTATTTACCTTCAAGCAATAAAATAAATTACTATAGCAGAAAATAACCAATATAATAAGAATCTATGCCTAGCCAGGCAGTGGCACAGTAAATGGAGCGACAGACTGGGATGCAGAGGACCCAGGTTCAGGACACCAAAGTCGCCAACTTGAGCGCAGGCTCATCTGGTTTGAGCAAAGCTCATCAGCTTGGACCCAAGGTTGCTGGCTCAAGCAAGGGGCTACTCCCTCACAGTCAAGGCACATATGAGAGAGCAGTCGTGAGCAACTAAGGTGTCGCAATGAAAAACTAATGATTGATGCTTCTCATCTCTCTCCATTCCTGTCTGTCTGTCCCTATCTGTCCCTTTCTCTGACTCTCTCTCTGTCTCTGTAAAAAAAAAAAAAAATCTATGGCCTGACCAGGCAGTGGCTCAGTGGACAGAGCATCAGACTGGGACACAAAGGACCCAGGTTTGAAACCTCGAGGTCGCCAGCTTGAGAATGGGCTCATCGGGTTCAAGCAAGGCTCACCAGCTTGAGCCCAAGGTTGCTGGCTTGAGCAAGGGGTCATTCAGTCTGCTGTAGCCCCCCGATCAAGGAACATATGAGAAAGCAATAAATGAACAACTAAGGTGCTGCAATGAAGAATTGATGTTCTCATCTCTCTCCCTTCCTGTCTGTCTGTCCCTATCTGTACTTGTCTCCGTTACAAAAAACAAAACAAAAAATAACTATGAGTTCATAATGATACAAATAAGTGAACAAATTAATAAATGACAGAGAATTCCTTGCAATAGAATTCCAACTAACAAATAGAAAAAAATGATGGAATGAGAAAATGACCATATGTGGAAACCATATTTCAAGCAAGTATTATCAATGAATGCTGTGGTGTACATAATCTAAAATGACCCCCAATTAGCCCCACTTCTTGGTACTCACACTCCTCCCTTGAGTGATAGCGGTACCTGTGACTTCCTTGTAACCAATAAAATACAGCCCAAGAAATGGGATGTCACTTCAGTGACTGAGTTACATAAGACTGCAGTGTCCTTCAGAGGTGACTCCCCCTTGTCCTGGCTTCGAGGAAGCATGAGCTGGGCTTACCCGGTCAAGGCATGTATGACAAGCAACCAATGAACAACTCGCAGGCATCCCCAAACTACGGCCCGCATGTGGCCCCCTGAAACCATTTATACAGCTCCCGCCGCACTTCCGGAAAGGGGCACCTCTTTCACTGGTGGTCAGTGAGAGGAGCACTGTATGTGGCGACCCCCCAACGGTCTGAGGGACAGTGAACTGGCCCCCTGTGTAAAAAGTTTGGGGACCCCTGAAGTGAAGCAACTATCAACTGATACTTCTCGCTCCTCCCTACCTCTTCTCTCTGTAAAATCAAATAAAATCTTAAAAAGAGGCCTGACCAGGCGGTGGCGCAGTGGATAGAGTGTCAGACTAGATGCAGAGAACCCAGGTTCGAGACCCTGAGATCGCCAGCTTGAGCGCGGGCTCATCTGACTTGAGCAAAAAAAAAAAGCTCACCAGCTTGGACCCAAGGTCGCTGGCTCCAGCAAGGGGTTACTCGGTCTGCTCAAGGCCCACGGTCAAGGCACATATGAGAAAGCAATCAATGAACAACTAAGGTGTCACAACAAAAAACTGATGATTGATGCTTCTCATCTCTCTTCGTTCCTGTCTGTCCCTATCTATCCCTCTCTCTGACTCTCTGTCCCTGTAAAAAAGAAGAAAAAAAATCTTAAAAGAAAGAAAAAGAAATGTAAAAACTCTCTAGATGGGCTCAACAGTAGAATGAAGATAACAGGATAGAATCAATGACAGGTCATTAAATTTATCAGGTGTGAACAATAGAGAGTAAATAACACTAAAATGAAAAAAGAAAAAACTCCAGAAACTCAGGGAGTTGTGAGATAATAACAAAAGGTTCAAAGTTCATATCATCAGAGTCCAAGAAGGAAAAGAAAAAAAGGACTTAAGAATTAATGGCTGAAAAATCCTTTTACTTGGTGAAAAATAAACCTACATATTCAAGAAACTTAGGGAATCTAAACAGGATAAACTCAAAGAAGTCCACACACCACGACACATCATAATTAAATTTCTAAACTCTAAATACAAAAAAAAAAAAAAAAAAGTCCTGAAAGTAGCCAGAGAGAAACAACACACTACTTATTGGGAAACACTAAACTCAAATGACAGATTTCTCATCTGAAACCACAAAGACCAGAAGGAAACGGCACATTTTACAAAGGATGAACACAGCAAATGTTACCTCACCCATTTCCAAGCTCATAAATATTTTCGTTATTAATCTGCAGAATACTAGGTATCTCAATGCTAGTAAGTCAAATGATGATTTAATAAAATTAAATGTAGAGTTTCTAAAATTATGACCAAATAATGCTTACAAAATGCAAGTACAAAAAAGTACATATAATATAAATAAAATATTTACATAGGAATCACTCTCAGTTTCTAGACTAATTATATCATTTCATAAAATAAAAATCATGCATACAAAGGTGAATTCAATTAAACTTGTAAAAGAGTTTTTCAATAAATTGTGTAATACTTCTTTAAAATAAAATAATACTTCTTACCTTCTGGAGTTGGAATGCACCCCAAGAAAATAAAAGGAGGGAAAAAAAAGAGCTTTTAATTTTTCTTCACAAAGCAACAATAACACCAAAAAATAAAATCTCCCTTCCCTCCCAGCAATGTCCACAATTCTTCAAATTAACACCCTCCCCTCACTCTGGTACATAAAACATTATTAATTCCTTCCTTACAATTTGCAGGTTAAACCAAAATATCACTATGTTTAACAATACACAATTAAGTTCAGCTAAACAGTCTACACAATTTCAGGTAACAGTTTTGGTACCCTAGTCATATGGCAAAGTAAAACTATTATAGTAGTTTAGAGTTAAATGTGGGTACAATGAATACTCCCCATTTTTTAATATTCTTCCCATGCATTTAAATTTCAAGGAGCCATCAAAAAGCCATCAGCTATGGACTCTAAGGTTTAATAGCTTCCCTTTGATCCATAATGGAATTCACTGTGAAACTTAGAACAATGAAAAGAAATATTTTCTGTCAATATCCAAGCATTTTTGCCTGACCTGTGGTGGCACAGTGGATAAAGCGTCGACCTGGAAATGCTGAGGTCGCCGGTTCGAAACCCTGGACTTGCCTGGTCAAGGCACAGATGGGAGTTGATGCTTAGCTCCTCCCCCCTTCTCTCTCTCTCTCTCTCCTCTCTCTCCTCTCTAAAAATGAATAAATAAAAAATATCCAAGCATTTTGGTTTTGCTGTTGTTGTTAGTCCTTTTTGACATCCTCACAAGGTTTGTGGGCCTGACAGCAGACTGCAACTAGCAGATAATGAAAATGCAGGCCAAACTCAAAGGTTATCAGCCAACCTTTGGCCTGACCTGTGGTGGCACAGTGGATAAAGTATCGACCTAGAATGCTGAGGTCACTGGTTCAAAACCCTGGGCTTGCCTAGTCAAGGCACATAGGAGAGTTGATGCTTCCTGTTCCTCCCCCCTTCTCTCTCTTTTTCTCTCTCTAAAAATAAATTTACATAAAATTTTAAGAAAAGGGTATCCACCAACCTTAGATAAATATGGTACTAATTTAATTATGTTCTTCATTCTTAAATCAAGCTCTTTCTAATAATAACTTCAAGGCAATTCAGCTTGGCAAACAATCAAATGAACTACTCTGTGGGAATGATTTCTGCTGTAAAGTAGTAAGTACAGAACATTGACTTTATTTCCCTGGCTGTATAATTTTACATAAGAAGAGGTGGGGGGAATTAGGTAATAGGATTCCTTTTTGGTATAAGGTGAGCTAACACATTTAAATACCATGTGAGATTATTTTGTTCACAAGTAAATGTATTAATACTAATCAGATGCAATGGGGACTCCTCCAAAAGGTCAAATTTCTTTCTTTCTTTTTTTTTATTTATTCATTTTAGAGAGAAGAGAGAGAGAGATAGAGAGAAAGAAGGGGGGAGGAGCAGGAAGCATTAACTCCCATATGTGCCTTGACCAGGCAGCCCAGGGTTTTGAACTGGCGACCTCAGTTCAAAGGTCGACGCTCATTTCCAGGTAGACGCTTAATCCACTGCGCCACCAGAGGCCAGGCAAGAGGTCAAATTTCAACCTGCAAATGTTTATTGAGCATGATCTTTGCCAGATGGTTCCCAGAATGCTTTACAATTCCAACTCTAAAAGAGCTTGCTTGGGACACAAGACTGAAATATTAGAAAAACTACTTGCTAGGTAACAATTTTGAGCTCTGTATAACAACAATATAAAGATCTATTTAAAAACTCTGTTAGGATAAGTTCTTTAAAAACATACTGCCCTTTTCAGAAGCCAAGTTATTATATGGCTGCAGTTTTAATTTTAAATTCTTCCAGGTCGTTCACAGTTAGAAAGCAACTAACCTATATTATTGTATGTCAGCACCATAATGTAAGTCTGAGTTGAAAAATAATAAAGCACATGTGCTAATAAGGGTAGGAAAAATTATGGATGTAGAGGTGCTATGATATACTGAAAAGTGCAAAACCAGAAGCAATAAGCCTCAGTTTCTAATTTCACTGAGCTAGTATAACCCTGGCCAAATCTCGATCTCCATGAGCCTTAATGCTTTAATAATAAAATGAGATGTAACTATAATATCCCTATTATCTTTTCCAGCTATAATATTCTAAGACTGAATAATGTGAATGGTTTGAAAAAGCAGCTGGGGGGTGGGGGAGAGAGGATGAGGAATGCAATAGAGATTACCCACTTGGGGTTATTGTTAATCAGGAACATCACACTGTACTATAACTAACTAAACTTCATTTGTAAGGAATGCATGTACAATGTTTGTCCCCAAATTTGTCAGTATTACTATATATAAGTAGCATTTACACCTTCCTTTCCAGGTCTTTTCCCATAAACAACCAATGCTTTTAAATAGTTACTAACTTCTTTCTGAGGTAACAAATAAGTAATGATCACCTAATTTAAAAACTAGGCAGATGGCTACACTCATTTATTAGCTACATAACTTACTGATCTACAACAATCTTATGGTGTAAAAGATTCAAACTCATGACTCACCAAAAATTACTAATTATTATGTATCATAAACCCTTGGGACCACTCATAAATAATCTAATTTAGAAAATACTCTAGCTATGAATGATAAATTTATAAACATCAAGGGTCTTCCTAATTTCTCTTTCCTCTTCTACTCAAGAACGGAAGACAAGAAAAACTAAGAGAATAGGGTCTCGGAAAATGAATAATACTCTTCTTTCTTCAAAATTCTATTTGCTGTTAATAAGAGTTAAGATATCCAGCTAAATGGATGAGAAAAGCAGGTCAGACTCCACTGGGAGAGATGGGGAAGCATTAAAAGAGATTTTAGAAGGAAGGCCTGAAGTCCTACACTTAATACATAAAAGCATATTTTTAAACATTAATGGCAGCCACAGCCAATGGACAGAAAAAAACCTGCTACAGAACAAATTAAAAACAGTAGTAATGAGTTGTTGATAACAGTAAAGGGTTAGCAGGAATAGTCACAAAGTATACATGAGCTCTTTTGATTTATGTATTATTCTGTGTATATGTTTTATCAATAGTATCATGTATGCTTAATGTCTATATTTAGTTGGTCTGTTTTTTTTATTCATTTTAGAGAAGAGAGTGAAAGAGAGAGAGGGAGAGAGTGGGGGGGCAGGAAGTATCAACTCCCATATGTGCCTTTTCCAAGCAAGCCCAGGGTTTTGAACCTGCAACCTCAGCGTTCCAGGTTACGCTTGATCCACTGTGCCACCACAGGTCAAGCTAGTTGGTCTATTTTTATAACAATCCGGAATATCCAAATTGCATACAAATACCCTCTTGAGTTCTCATCTGTTAGATACATAGTGGAATGTTGGAAGTAAAATGCCTAAGGTTTACTTCAAAACAGTCTATAGTAGGAGGACTATTTATAATTTATACTAGAAAATGCATACTTTTTAGTTTGGAATTTCCCAAAAGTAAACCATTATTTATATTTAAAAAGCTGTCTTCAGTAATTATTATTATTATTATTATTATATTTTTTAATTCAGTGAGAAGACAGGAGGCAGAAACAAGACTCCCACATGTGCCCTCACCAGGATCCACCTGGCAAGCCCACTAGGAAGCGATGCTCTGCCCATCTGGGGCACTGCTCTGTTGCTCAGCAACCAAACTCTTCTTAGTACCTGAGACAGAGACCATACAGCCATCCTCAGTGCCTGAAGCAACTTGCTCCAACTGAGCTATGGCTACAGGAGAGGAAGAGAGAGAGAGAGAGAGAGAGAGAGAAAACGATAAGAGGAGAGAGAGAAGCAAGTTAGGGAGGGGTAGAGAAGTAAATGGGTGCTTTTCCTGTGTGCCCTGACCAGGAATCAAACCCAGGACATCCACATGATGGGCCAACACTCTACCACTAAGCCAACTGGCCAGAGCCATTCAGTAACTAATTTATAAACCTAGACTGTAACATAAATCAAAGTATATTATTACAAAAGAAAAAGAATTTTTAGATTCTATAACACACTAGAAACTACTCATCAACATCCAAAACAGAGATTAGATAATAATCTCTGAAAACAGATTCCTACTCTACATACAGGTCCAGATAATTGCTACTTTTTAATTGCTGTCTTGACATTTATAACAAAACCATTCCCCACACTTCAATACCTCCTCATCCCTTATGAGGTTCAAACCTTTTTATTGAATCCACCATCTATGCTCAATGAGATCCCTTTTTTAAGCAACCCCCTCACTTGTCCAGTTTATTCCTCTTCTTCCTCCCTACAGTAAGTGGCAAATATTAATAAAGTCTAGAAATAATTTTTTATTTCTTCCTTTCACCTCCCATATCCAGTCAGTCCTGAAACACGTATCTCAAATCTGTCTATTCTCTCCAGCCCTACTTACTTTCACCCTAATCTAAGCCACATTTTGCTTAATTTACTAACACAGGCTCTTTATTAGTCTCCTTAATCCCTTAAAACTCTTGACCACTGCAGTCCATCTTCATAACTTATATTTACCTAAATATATATATTTACCTAAAACACAAATCAGGCTACCTATCATCTTGTAATTATCAGAAGCAAATGTTTGAGGTATGTATATTAATTCCCTTTGAGGACTGACACATACTTAGATAGGGCAATGGTTTCACACTGATTTGTTGCATTCTTTTTTTTTTTTTTAAGTGACAGGAGGGGAGATAGTGAGACAGACTCCCACAAGTTCCCCAATGAAGATCCACCCAGAAATCCTGTTTGGGCTGCTGTTCCCAATGCTGGCAACTGAGCATAGGTTATTTTTAGCAAATGAGGCTGACGGCTCAGACGAACCAAGCTATTCTCAGTACCTGGGCCCACACTCAAACCCACTGAGCCACTGGCTGTGAGAGTACAAGGTTTCTTTTAGGGGTGATGAAAATGTTTTGCGTGAAGGTACTTAATAAAACCACTAAACTATGTTATCAAATGGTGATTTTTACGATATGTAAATTATATGTCAAATTTATTTATTTTAGGCCCTGGCTGGTTGGCTCAGTGGTAGAGTGTCAGCCCGGCATGTGGATGTCCCAGGTTCACTTCCCGACCAGGGGACACAGGAAAAGTGCCCATTTGTTTCTCCACCCCCTCCCCTCTCACTTCTCTCTCTCTTCTCCTCCCCTCCTGCAGCCATAGCTCGAATGGCCCGGGGCACTGAGGATGACTCACTCCATGGCCTACGCCTCAGGAGCTAAAAAATGGCTCTGGTTGCAATGCAGCAAGGGCCCCAGATGGGCAAAACATCACCCCCTAGTGGGCTTGCCTGGTGGATCCTGGTTGGGGCACATGCAGGAGTCCACCTCTGCCTAACCTCCTCTTACTAAAATAAAAAAATAAAATTTATTTATCTTAGAGAAAGAAAGGAAAGTAGAGGGATATTCATGTATATACACATCTATATTGCTCACAAAAATTAAGGAATATTTCAAAATGAATATGAAGCGATAAAAAAATCATTTGCTTAGGGTTAGGGTTAGGAAAAAAAATCATTTGCTTTTTTTTATTAAACAAGAACATCAGAAAAGCAAATGACAAGTCAGAGTTTGAGTATGCAAATGAGATGCAAAACCAACTTTTATTTCATTGGTGAAAATGAACTATACAAAAGGCTGAAAGTACTGGACTACCTGCATGTACCCGGATTCCCTAGTTTTTGTGAACAGTATATATACACATGTACATAGGCAATGGATAGATAGGTAGAAAAAAACAACAATTTGTTGTCCCGCTTCTTTATACATTCATTGGTCGAACCCACAACCTTGGTGTGTTAGGATGACGCTCTAACCAGCTAGGCTACCTGGACAGGGCTGTATGTCAAATTTAAAAAGCAACTTTCTAAAACACTTAAAATTAAGAAAACTGGCACCCTAGAAAATAAAAACCTGATTCATATAGGGGTATATAGTAAATAATTTACTCTTACATGTAAGGACAGGTCTGGCCTTTGCCACTGGCTTCTATAAGATAATCACTAGCCCCAATGAGGGCCTTAGGTAAGCCAGCAGTAATATTATAATTTAGAGTAGAGGCTCTGAGCCACACCAACAATGTGATTTAAGGTAAAGGCTTGGGTCACATGGTATCAGCTGACTTCTAGAAGGGCTAGACACTAAAAACAGATCAGTGTCGTGAGTAATGAATCATGGCTACATGATGGACCCTCAAGTAAAACTCTGAACAGCAAAGCTCAAGTGAGCTTCCTTGGCTGGCAAAACTCCCTGCGTACTGTCATACACTGATATTGATAAATAACACTGCGATTCCCAGTCAGGGTACACAGTAGAAGCAGCCATGTGCTTCTCTACCTCTCCCCTTCCCACGTCTCTCTTTCTTCCCCTCCCATAGTCATGGCTCGGTTGGAGCAAGTTGGCCCTGGGCACCGAGGATGGCTCCATGGCCTCACCTCAGGTACTAAAATAGATAGGCTGCTGAGCAATGGAGCAGCGGCCCCAGATGGCCAGAGCATCATCCTGTATGGAGCTTGCCAAGTGGATCCCAGTCGGGGCACATGTCTCTCTGCCTCCTCGCCTCTCGCTTAATTTAAAAAAGGAGAGATAATTGACATTGTCTTAAGTCACGGAAAGATGATGACTGGAAGCTCTATGTTTGGTACTTTACCTTGACTCTGTCCTATGTGTCTTTCTTCTCTTGGCTAATCTTAATCTATATCTTTTCTCTGTATCCTTCCCGTAACATGAGTGTAATAGTTTTCAATGAGTTACACAAGTACTTTACTTCTAGCAAATTACTGAGCCTTGAGAGTAATCTTGGGGATCCCTGAACAATGCAGGACTACAGCCTATAGCAAAGGCTTTGAGAACTGAACTACTGTTCACATCTTCAACTAACCCTGAGTGGCACATACATAGAACAGCTCCAAAACAGGAGAGCACTGGCTTTGAAAACTGAACTGATTACTGATACAGCACCTGTGGAGGTAAGACAGACCATGCAGTCTGAGAACAACTAGGTTGACTGCCTATTTTAAAAAAAGAAAGAAATCACCATTCTTCAAAGATTTTTAAGAGAAAATAAGAGCCTAAACTGCATAATATTTAAAATGTCTCAAATACAACTTTAAAGATCTCCATAAACAAAGATCCAGAAAAATGTAACAAATTCTCAAGGGAAAAGATAATCAAAGTTAAAAATCCTGATATTATCCAGATGATGGGCTTACCAGACAACTACTTTAAAGATTTTATTTATTCATTTTAGAGAGGGGAGAGGAGGGGAGAGAGAAAGAGGGGAGGAGCAAGAAGCATCAATTCCCATTTGTGCCTTGACCAGGCAAGCCCAGAGTTTTTTTGAACCATTGACCTCATCGTTAGAGGTCGACACTTTATCCATGGCGCCACCACAGATCAGGCTCAGATTAAAACTTTAAAGCATTAAGGCCCTGGCCAGTTGGCTCAGCAGTAGAGCGTTGGCTTGGCATGTGGAAGTCCCAGGTTCGATTCCCAGCCAGGGCACACAGGAGAAGCGCCCATCTGCTTCTCCACCCTTCTCCCTCTCCTTCCTTTCTGTATCTCTCTTCCCCTCCCGCAGCCAAGGCTCCATTGGAGCAAAGTTGGCCCGGGCGCTGAGGATGGCTCCATGGCCTCCACTTCAGGAGCTAGAATGACTCTGGTTGCAGCAGAGCATCTCCCCCTAGTGGGCATGCTGGGTGGATCCTGGTCAGGTGCATGCGGGAGTCTCTCTGCCTCCTCGCTTCTCACTTCAGAAAAATACAAAAAAATTTTTTTAAATAAATAAAACTTTAAAGCATTCATAATTACTATACTTCATAGGGTAAAGATAAATAAACTTTAAATTAATGGAAAGACAAGTTTTCAGCAGAAAAATAGAAACTATGCAAAAGAAACAAAATAGGAATTTTGGAACTAAAAGATATAATGTCCTTTTTTTCTTTTTAAGATATTATTTATTCATTTTAGAGAGGAGAGAGAAAGAGAAAGAGAAAGAAAGAGAAAGAGAGAAAGAGAGAGAGAAGGGAGGAGAAACAGGAGGCATAAACTCCCACATGTGCCTTGACCAGGTAAGCCTAGCGTTTCAAACTGGAAATCTCAGTGTTCCAGGTTGACACTTTATCCACCGTGTTACCACAGGACAGGCATAACGTCTTTCTTTAATAAAATAAAAAAATCTCACTGAATGGACTCAATATCTGAATGTAGAATGCAGAGAAGAGAATCAGGGAATACAACAATAGACCAACAGAAATGATCCATTCTGAAATACAGACAGACAAAGGTCGAAAAAAAATTAGCAGGGATTCAGGAAACTGACCAAGTGCTTGGAGATAATCATGCCACTGTAAGAGAAAGAATGTGGTAAAGAAAAAAATATTTGAAAAATGGCTGAATGTTTGCTATATTTGGCAAGACAAAACTACAGATTCAAGAAGCTCAGTGAATACTAAACAGATTATACACAAAGAAATCCACACCTATATAGTGAGGGGAAAAAACTGAGGGCCTCCGTGCTTCTCACTTCAGAAAAAAACCCCCACAAAAACTGTAAGAAACAGGACATCCTCAATGATAGTATCTATTTCATTCTATAACCTGTCCAAAAACTTTAAAGATTATAAGACTACCATTTGACATATAAGATAAATAAATTATAACTACATTTGAATGTAATCTTCCAACCACTGATATTTTATATGTTCATTAATAAGTAGGTTTTCAATATTTGTTATGTACCAAGCCTATGGGAGAAGCTACATGACTTTTTAAGATCACAAAAAACCTTAAGTGTTATGAAGAACAAACACTATAATAAACTAAATGCCCAGGCCAGATAGCTCAGGTGGTTGGATTATAGAGGTGATGTACAAAGATTACAGGTTTGATCTCTGGTCAGGGCATATACAGGAACAAATGGATGTTTCTCTCTCTCTCTCTCTCTCTCTCTCCCTTTCTCTCTAAAATCAATAAATAAATTTTAAAAAATAAAAAAGGAAAATGTGATCTACACCATAAATTCTAAAGAAGACATTATCAAACTGGCAACTGAAAAATAAAAAAGTTTTGTGAGGAAAAGTATATTCCTTACTAAAGAGATGTACAAAGACTGAAGTGGGAAGCAGGTTCCCTGCATATTTGGAACTGACAAGCCAAAAATGATATGTAAAGCTATGAGAATAGACAAAAATGCACTTAAGTTGGAAAAAGGTAATGAACAACAAAAGAAAGGAGAGAAAAGGAAAGCTCTGAGAGGAAGGAAGAAAAGTAGGAATGTTTATGGTCACTTAAGGTAAGAAAACAGACTTTCAAGAAGAAGGTAGTAGCTGTGATAAATAATGCTACAAAGAGAGGTGAGAACCAAGTCCCACGGAGCTGACAAAATATAAGTCACTGATGACTTAGACTAGGCTATGGTCACATAACTGAAATCACAAGTTCCTTCTTTTATTTCTTCTGTTCTTTTATTATTCTTCATTTACTTACTGTTCTTGCTGCTCCCTAGAAATGATAATGACAAGTTTAAAGTCACAGAGCTAGAAGACCCTGCAACTGTCATTTTAACCTAAAGGACTGGTGGAGTCTGATTCTTGACATACCAGACTTCCTGACCTATTTCCTCAGTGTTTATCAAGTCTAACTTTATGAAATCTCTACCTCATTCCTATTCTATAAGACCCAGTAGGATTATAAAAGAATATTAGAATGCCTTATCAGAATTCCCTCCTCAGAGGCACAATAGTCATCTTATCCTCTTCTACAGCCTTACATAAAATTGGTATGTGATTAAATCGATAGTGTATTTTAATTTAATCTAATTCAAATAAAAATTTAGAATTCTATCATTGTTAAATACTAATTAAACTTCATTGTTTTGTATTAATAAAGCAAATCTACTTTATTCCATGCCTACTAAAAAATTTTACCACAAAAAAATTTTTCACTGCATTAGTAAAGTAAGGCCAATAAAAAAATCTCAAATTGCCTTGTATGTTAAAAAAAAATGAGAATTAAAATCTAGAATATGTAATAACTACTTTTCAAAAAATATAGTTGTTTATTTACAAATAAATCAGCATTACTCACTAGTTCTCAATAGGAATACTACTGGAATCTGAGCTGAACAATTCTTCAATGTGAAGGGCTGTCCAGCACAACGGAGACATTTAACATTCCTGCTCCAAGCCCATTAAATGCCGTAGTGCTTCTTCCTTTCTAGTCACTGTGATCATCAAAATTAGCACTCAAAAATTAGAATACTTTCTCAAGGTGTTACACAATACCACTCCCAGTTGAGAACAACCAGTAAAGGTTTTAAAGCAATGCAATCTTCTGTATTTTATCATAATGGAAATATCTCTAATGCAGACTCCCAGATTTCTGCCTTCACCTACAAATTATGTTGAACATAATTTTAACATTTCTGGGAGACAAAAGGTCTTGATTATGAACACTAACTATTATGTGTAACAGAGTATAAGTCTCTTAGAAATTAAAGGACTGCATTTCCCCATGTATAAGATGCACCCTTTTTTGAAAAATTAGGGGTCTAAAAACTGGGTGTGTCTTATACAGTGGTTGTAGATTTTTTTACTTGCATTTCTTGCTTTTTTGTACTTGTTTTTGCGCTCATTGTTGAAGACAGTGATTCGTTATCAGACACAGATGAGGACAAGCTAATGGATGGGAGTTATGATAGCGATAAAGAGTTGCATGAATTTTATGATGAATAAAACTTGAGTACAATAACTTTATGTAATACTTTTTTTTTTTTTCAAACTTCAGGCCCCAAAATTAAGGTGCATCTTATACATGGAAGCATCTTGTACATGGGGAAATATGGTATGTTTATCTTTGATGGTGACAGTAATTGACTACAAGCTGTTTAATTTTAACATAAGACAATTATCTGAAATATACACTCTTTATGTATCTTTTCCACTGTATTCTTTGTGGCCAAGGTTATTTCTTCCTAGACTGCCTATCTCTAGCACTCTCCCTGCACTACTTCTTATCTAATGACCAAGCTTATTAAATCAAAAGCCTGGCCTAACCTGTGGTGGTGCAGTGGGATAAAGCGTCAACCTGGAACACTGAGGTTGCCAGTTCGAAACCTTGGGCTTGCCTGGTCAAGGCACATATGTGAGTTGATGCTTCCTGCTCCCCCCCCCTTCTCTCTCTCTCTCCCCTCTCTCTAAAAAATCAATAAATAAAATATTTTTAAAAATTAAAAAAAAAAATCAAAAGCCTGACTGATAGATGAAGACTTAAGGATGGCTCAAGGCCTTCCTAATAATTAAACTGCATGAGTATATAGTTACCTTCTAAGAATTTTTAAACACTACACTTACTTTTGGTTTTACAACTGTACTATGACTGAAAACTCCAAAGATCTGACAACTGAATCAGAAATTAACACTGCAGTTATCACTAAATAATCTTCTGGACTAAAGTATACTGTTATATCAGGGGTCTCAAACTCGCGGCCCACGGGCTGCATGCAGCCCGCCGAACAATTTTGTGCGGCCCGCAGACTAATCCACGAAGTTCAAAATATTTTGGATAAAATTAAGTAAGCCTAGGGGCCTACTTGTATTTTTCATTTCTCTAGCATCTTGCTCTGCGGCCCACATGCTGAGTTGAGTTTGAGACCCCTGTGTTATATACTATAAAATACTCTAATCATGTATTATAACTATTACTAATAATACATTTAAATAACTCACCTGATTTCTTTTAGTCCTTCTCTCTGGATAACTTGAAGAATTTCTTTATGACTCATGGGTGTATTGGGGTATTTTTCTAAGACCTGAGAAACAAGTATATAATAATAAATTATTTCTTCTTATTTTAACTTATTAAGTATATTCCTTATTCTTATTAAAACTATGTATAAATTTCATCCAGCACACATATCCAAAGACATTATCCCTTAAAAGTGAAAAATTAATGTACTATAAATAGGATTTTCTCTTCTTTAGTCACAAACAAGTCAAATCTGAAGCAGAAATAAATCAAAAGAATATGATTAATAATTCAATTACTGTCTGGCTGGTGGTAGTACAGTGGATATATCAGTGACCTGGGAAGCTAAGGTCCCGAGGTAGCCAGCTTGAGCAAAGGCTCATCCAGCTTGAGTGCGAGATCACCAGCTTGAGTAGCCTGAGCATGGCATCATAGACATGCTCTCATGATCACTGGCTTGAGCCCAAAGTCACTGACCTGAGCAAGGAGTCACTGGCTCAGCTGAAGCAGTACACCCCCTCAAGGCAAGTATGAGAAGCAATCAATGAACAACTCAAGTGACACACCTACGAGTTGATGCTTCTCATCTCTCTCCCTTACTGTCTAGCTGTCTCTCACTCTCTCGCAAAAAAAAAAAATTTTTTTAATCTAAAATTTTATATGCCTTTTTAGTGAGCACTTACCTTATTTTCTAAGTGCGTTGCTCTTTAATCAAATAAAATATTTTTAAAAGCCAGTTAAAACTGTTTAAGTAATGTTTACCTTCCTTTAAAAAAAAATGTAGTGTCTGACCAGGCGGTGGTGTAGTGGATAGTGCGTCGGCCTGGGATGCTGAGGACCCAGGTTGGAAGCCCCAAGGTCACTGGCTTGAGTGTGGGATCATAGATATGACCCCTGATTGCTGGCTTGAGCCCAAAGGTCACTGGCTTGAAACCCAAGGTCACTGGCTTGAGCAAGGGATCACTGGCTCAGCTGTAGTCCCCTGGTCAAGGCACATATGAAAAAGCAATCAATGAACAACTAAGATGCCACAACAAAGAATTGATACTTCTCATCTCTCTCCTTTCCTGTCCCTCTCGCTGAAAAATAAAAATAAAAATAAAAAGGAAAAGTAGTGCCTGACTGGTGGCACAGTGGATAAGGTGTCACCTTGGAACGCTGAGGTCACTGGTTCAAAACCTGGGGCTTGCCAGGTCAAGGCACATACGAGAAACTATTACAAATTACAAGTTGATGCTTCTCATTCCTCATCCCCCTTCCTCTCTCTCCTCTCTCTAAAAAATCAATAAATAAAATCTTTAAAAATAATTTTTTTTCTTCTTTTCCAAGTGAGAGAAGGGGAGATAGACAAACTCCCACATGCGTCCTGACCGGGATCCACCCGGCAACCCATCTGGGGCAGATGCTCAAATCAACTGAGATATCCTTAGTGCCCAGGGCAACATCCAAGCCAATCAACCTACTGCCTGTGGGAGGGGAAGAGGGAAAAAAGAGGGAGAGGGAAGGGGAGAGAAGCAGATGGTCACTTCTTCTGTTGTGTCATGACTGGGAATCAAACCCAGGATGTCCAGACACTGGGCTGACGCTCTGTCCACTGAGCCAATTAGCCAGGACCAGAAAAATGTTTTCATTAAAAACTTAAGTACTCTTTATTTTTTAACTTTTTATAATGTAAACTTAAAACATATAAAAGTAGAGAGAACACCGCAATCAACAATTATCAACACAAGTTTATCTTGTTTCATCTATACCTACAGTTCTTCCCCTTCATAAACTGGATTATTTTTAAGTAAATGTCAAACATTTCATCCATAAATACTTTAGTATACATCTCTTAAAAAAGAGGCCCTGGCCGGTTGGCTCAGCGGTAGAGCGTCGGCTTGGCATGCGGGGGACCCGGGTTCGATTCCCGGCCAGGGCACATAGGAGAAGCGCCCATTTGCTTCTTCACTCCCACCCCCCTCCTTTCTCTCTGTCTCTCTCTTCCCCTCCTGCAGCCAAGGCTCCATTGGAGCAAAGATGGCCCGGGTGCTGGGGATGGCTCCTTGGCCTCTGCCCCAGGCGCTAGAGTGGCTCTGGTTGCCGCAGAGCGACGCCCCGGAGGGGGCAGAGCATCGCCCCTGGTGGGCGTGCCGGGTGGATCCCAGTCGGGCACATGCGGGAGTCTGTCTGACTGTCTCTCCCGGTTTCCAGCTTCAGAAAAATACAAAAAAAAAAAAAGATAATGACTCATTAAAAAAAAAACTAAAATGCCATTTTATACCTCAGACAGTAACTATATAATTCAAATCAATATCCAAAGAAGATTCATACATATCACATTTGGCTAACAGAGGTCTTTAAAGTCTCTTTTAATCTATGGATTTCTCCCTTCTTTCTTCCAATTTATTTATCGAGGAAGCCAAAGTATACTGCACTTTCTGTATTTTGCTAGTTGTATAGTACTCTATCCCTTGTGTTTCTTGAAAATTAGAAATAACACCTAGAGAACTGCTCTGATTCATATTTTATTTTAGCAAGAAAAGCTCACAGGCAGTGTTGTACTCTTCCTATCACATCACATCAGAACACACACAAAATATCTGCAGTTTCTTTGAGATGCCAGGATGTATCGGGGACAGACGTTTTCCTAATCCATCTATCATAAAGTTTCCCATCAGCGTTCCAACCTAATTGTTTTAGTAACCACTGACGATCTTTTTATTTAGGTGTTGAAAAATAGCGATAGTCTAACATTCCTTTTTCATTTATAGATAGAATCCCTATAAAAAGTAACTTTCCTCCATGTACTATTTAGTTACCTAAAGTACACACAATTCACACAGAAGGAAAAAAAGCAAGATAAGTGCTGTATTCTGACCTTTTATTCACTAATTTTCAGATTAGCTCATTTCACTAACATGCTCCAAAGGTGAAGTAGTTGTTGCCACCAACAACTTAACAATGTTAAGTACCATTAGAAATATTATGAATATAATTTTATAAAATACCATTATAAAATTTAACATATTTCAAATCAATATATAAAATATTAAAAAAAACTGAGGGAAAAATAGAAAAACAAAATGACCATATATATTTCTGAGCAAAAATACAGAATTCTATTACTATTACAACACTACTACCACTGTATTGCAATACTATCACATTGTACCACAGGTTTCATGTCAATGGAAATACTTGTTTTATTAAAACATTTAGCTTAATTTAACCACAAGAGGGCAGTGTTTATCAAATAAAACATTCCATTGAAACTTTATGGAACATAATACAATTTTTAGGAACTATTTTATGACAATCTGAAAAACTGCTTAGAAGAATTGAAATCAACACTAGCCAGAATTAAATCACAATAAAATAGTTTTTTAAAGCATGCTTAATGTATCTCTTTACTTCTAGATGCTCACATCTAGCTTTTTAGATATAAAAATACTGAGTCTGGAATAATCTAGAGAGCCTTTAAGATTTGAGTTTGACTTTCCCCTAAATAAACGCAGTATTTCAATTACTGCTGCACTTATGTGAGTTCATTCCAAATATGCAGCTATGTAAAGGCTGCATTTTTTGTAATCTAGATAATTATATTTTACATTTTAAATTATAGCACAGACAGCCTGACCTATGATGGTGCAGCGGGCAAAGCGTCAACCTGGAACGCTGAGGTACTGGTTTGAAACTTGCTTTCCTGGTCAAGGCATATACAGCAAGTAACTAGGAGTTGATGCTCCCCACTTTTCCCTACTCCCTTTTCTCTCTTTCTTTCTCTCTCTCCCCTCTACATAAAATAAATAAAAATCCTTTTTAAAAAGTTTTCAAATGTACAGATAAAACATGGGAATCTTTATGGATTTACTTCACTGTTATGAGGTTTATTTACTGTCAAAAAGCTTTAAGCAGGTTAACCAATGTCCCAGTAGTGAATGAGGTCATCCAGGAACTATGCAGAATGAGAAGTGATGAGAGCCTATGCTACAGAGCCAATATACCAATGTTTAAGAGTCAGAGAAGATGCCTGGCCTATGGTGGCACCGTGAATAAAACACCAACCTGGAATGCTGAGGCTGCCGGTTCAAAGCCCCGGGTTTGCCCAGTCAAGGCATATAGGGGAAAGTTAATGCTTCCCACTCCTCACCTCTTTCCTTTCCCTTTCCCTCCCTCCCTTCCTCTCGCTCTAAATAAATAAATAAATAAGAACTAGCAAATAAACTAAGGAGTAATGTAATGCCCTGGCCGAATAGCTTGTTTGAGTTAGCGCATTGTTAAGAAGCACAGAAATGGCCAGTTTGATCCGTGGTCAGGGCACACAGAGGAACAGATCAATCTGTATTTAGCAATAAGAAACTCTTTAATTAGCTTTACAAGTTCAGAGTGTATTTAATCAGGGGGGAAGAAATCAAACTGGAGGGCGTTTAGGACTGAATGGGAGGTCCAGAGGTGGCAACAGGGAGTTTAAAACTCCTAGAACAGTGAAGGAAATAAAGGCAAGGAATTTTGTCAAATTGATGTGAACGAGTTTCACTGGACAGGATAAAAGGTCCGAGACAGAAGTACCTAAGCTATCTCAACTTTCCCCATCCAACATGAGAGATAAATAGATTTAAATACAAATGAGAGACAAATCCTTCATTATCTGAACTTGTGCTCATCTGACACTCAGAAACAAAATTAACTCAGAGACTATAGTGTCCCTCACCTAACCAAATTCTCACTATACAAATACTATGTGAGATCAGGAGCTGAATAGATAATAACAAGGAATCCATGGAATTTAGACAGAAGAAATAATAAAGCTAAATATTTGAAAAAGAAAGGTGGAAAAGAACCTTACCTGGCTGCTTAGCAGTATCTCTTGATCACTACCTCTGTCCTGAGATGCACTTCTTTGTTCAGCTTCGGTGACACCAGACTCTCCTTGTTTCCCTTCTACCTCCCCATAAGCAACTTTTCATTCTCCACAATCTTTTAATACTGATCTTACTTAGGATTCTCTTGTCTTATTTTCTTTTCTCCTTGGGCATTTTCTCCTCTCAAGATTTTAAAAATAATTATGCTTTTATAGCAGCACTCTATACACCCCCCAGTACTGCTTACTACATTGTATTTAATATAATTGCATTTTAAATCATCTGTCCTGATCACCAGTACATAAGCTCCAGGAGGGCCGAGACCATCTGTCTTGTTCATCTAGTATCCCTAGTGCCTATCTATGGTAGGTCTAAAACATGTGATGGTCGACTGATGAAATTAGGAACACAGGTTTAGACAACAGGAAAAATGCCTCTTTTTTGGTTGCCAAGAAACATGAAAGGTGAGTGCAATTGCAAATGTCTATAGATTTGGGGACAGAAATTTGAATGTAGTAAGTGGCTGAGAATATTTAAACACAAATCTGTACCAAGAGGCAGCTATGAAAAACCAGAGATGATTGCATAGGCTAGCTTCATAAATCCAGGGATAGTTGTACCTCAATTCTAAACAGCTCTATCAAGTCATTCTGATATAGTTCACTCCTACCCTAGATTCTTTCTGATTATCCAAGAAGTCTGAATGTTATGCGCACTCCCTAGTTCAAGCAACAACAAAAAATTTCTCAAAACCTAATTTTCCCAAAACTCTAAAGAATTAATAATAACACTTAATACTTATCTAGTATTTAAATGCCAGGTACTGTTCCAAGTACTTTACATATATTACCATGTTTCCCCGAAAATAAGACAGTGTCTTATATTAATTTTTGCTCCTAAAGACGCAATAGGTCTTATTTTCAGGGGATGTCTTATTTTTCCATGAATAAGAATTCACATTTATTGTTGAACAAAAAAAAAAAAAAATCAACATTTTTTTTGTTTTGGGGGTTTTTTTTTGGTGCCCTCTCTGAGGCAATCAACATTTATTAATACACTGTAGTCATGTCATCACAAACATCAGCATAACCAGCCAAACTCTGAATTCCATCAAGAATTTCTTGTGACTCTATTTCCATGTACAACAATCTACCCTGTTTCCCCAAAAATAAGACAGTGTCTTATATTAATTTTTGCTCCTAAAGACACACTAGGTCTTATTTTCAGGGGAGGCCTTATATTTCTATGCTTGAAAAAAACTGCACTAGGTCTTATTTTCAGGGAAACAAGGTAGCTCATTTAATCTTTACAATAAACCTATGAGGTAGGCATACAATAGCGACATTTTTTCAGATGTAAAAACTGAGGCATGGAGAAAATAAGTCACTTGATCACGGTCACATCAGCTAATAAGTAATAGAGAAGAAGAGTCTTTGCTTCTAAGCCTTATACTATACACTCCCACTCCAACAATTACTTTCATTTTCTTTTTTTTTTTTTTGTATTTTTCTGAAGCTGGAAACGGGGAGAGACAGTCAGACAGACTCCCACATGCGCCCAACCGGGATCCACCCGGCACGCCCACCAGGGGCGATGCTCTGCCCCTCCAGGGCATCGCTCTGTTGCGACCAAAGCCACTCTAGCGCCTGGGGCAGAAGCCAAGGAGCCATCCCCAGCGCCCCCAGCGCCCGGGCCATCTTTGCTCCAATGGAGCCTTGGCTGCGGGAGGGGAAGAGAGAGACAGAGAGGAAGGAGAGGGGGAGGGGTGGAGAAGCAGATGGGCGCTTCTCCTGTGTGCCCTGGCCGGGAATCGAACCCGGGACTTCTGCACGCCAGGCTGACGCTCTACCACTGAGCCAATCGGCCAGGGCCAATTACTTTCACATTCTCCTAAAATTAACTCTTACTTTAATGGACATTTACTAAGTACTCCTTAAGTGTCAAAAACTGGAGATACAAAGATGAATAAGAAACAAGCCCTATAGTTCCCAACTAAGGTAGAAAGGTGGGGGAGGGTGAGAAACAACTACGGATAATATGAGAATATTTTAAAAAGGTATAAAGAACTACAGAAACAAAGGTAAAGAACATTTCATTGTTCCTATAAAAATTAAGCATTATGTCAAATAGAGAGGAAACAAAATAATAAGTGTTACTAACTAACAAGCTTTGTCAAATCCACAAAGAAAAATGGAAGAACTTCCGCCTGACCTGTGGTTGCGCAGTGGATAAAGCGTCGACCTGGAAATGCTGAGGTTGCTGGTTCGAAACCCTGGGCTTGCCTGGTCAAGGCACATATGGGAGTTGATGCTTCCAGCTCCTCCCCCCCTTCTCTCTCTCTGTCTCACCTCTCTCTGTCTCTGTCTCTGTCTCTCCCTCTCCTCTCTAAAAAAAAAAAAAAAAAAAAAAAAAATGGAAGAACTTCCTGAAGAGAGAAATGTTCTATAGCTTGACTAGAGTGATGGTTACAAGTGTATACATTTGTCAAAACAAATTCAGCTGTATATTTAAAATGTATGCATTGTAATATAGGAACAATAACCTGGCATTACTTCAATAACTTGACTTTTAAAGAAACTAAAGCAAAATGAAGGAATAGTAGGAAAATATACCCCACTCCCCAAAATTCAAACACAAGCACAAATTAAGGGAAAAAAAGAAATTTGAAAATGGGTTAAGATGACAGTTATGATTTGCATTAGACTCAACTTACTCATATCTGAAAATCAGACTGTTTCTTAATATTTGACCAAAAGAAAGGCAGTGAAGTGATGCCCAACAGAAAGGGTTGTAGAGTAAAGGTACACGAGGATCAGAAAGAAAAAAGTTATCCACTTGCAAATAGATAAATAAGTGAGTAAGTAAATAAATCCATCCATACATTTTTAGGAAAAAAAGATATTGCATCCATTGTATCTATCAAACAAAAATAAAAACAAGATGCCAATAAATGATGGACAATATACAGGTCCCTGCTTTTAAGAAAGTAATTCTAATGGTAGAAACAAACAATAAATATGTAAGCATAAAAAAAGTTTTAAGATAGTGGTTTAAAATGTAATAAACAGCCTGACCAGGCGGTGGCACAGTGGATGGAGTGTCGGACTGGGATGCGGAGGACCCAGGTTCGAGACCCGGAGGTCACCAGCTTGAGCGCGGGCTCATCTGGTTTGAGCAAAAAAGCCCACCAGCTTAAACCCAAGGTTGCTGGCCCCAGCAAGGGGTTACTCTGTCTGCTGAAGGCCCGCGGTCAAGGCACGTGTAAGAAAGCAATCAATGAACAACTAAGGTGTTGCAATGCGCAATGAAAAACTAATGATTGATGCTTCTCATCTCTCTTCGTTCCTGTCTGTCTGTCCCTGTCTATCCCTCTCTCTGACTCACTCTCTGTCTCTGTAAAAAATAAAATTAAAAAAAAAAAAGTAATAAACGAAAGAACAGGGTGATAAGGTTTACAGTGACTGAGAAGAGAGGTAATTATGAGTAGTCAGGGCTCAATGACTACTCTGCCAACATCTTTGCTCGTGTCGCTCTCTGGATCTGACAAACCTTCCCCACTCCATTCTATACCTGAAAGTCTGTCACTTAATAAAATAGCAAAAATTTTCAAAAGTAGAAATATCCAGTCCTTCAAACATTCAGTAAGAGAGGCACACTACACAGCTGCGAAAGTAAACTGACATACCTTTCTGGAAAGCAATTTGGCAACAAATCATTTTAAGTGCTTTTCAAAGATTGACATCCTTTTACCCAACAATTTTTCTTCAGCAATTTATAAAAGCATAATAACAGAAAATACATAAGATCTAGACTCAAAGGTGTTCACTGCAGTGTTATTTGTAAGTTAGAAAAATAAACAATCGCCTGATCTGTGGTGACGCAGTGGATAAAGCGTTGACCTGGAATGCTGAGGATACCGGTTCAAAGCCCCAGGCTTGCCTGATCAAGGCACATACAAGAAGCAACTATGAGTTGATGTTACTCCCCCTTATCCTCTCTCTAAATTCAATACATAAAATCTTTTTAAAAATAAACAATCAAAATTCCCAATATTAAGATAATAAATCAATTTAATTCCCCTCCTAAAGAGATCTAGTTCAATAGCAAAGCAGAAACCATAAGTCCCTTTATCTATATAGCCACACCATACTGAAACACAGGTATCATGCAATAAATTATTTCTAGTCTGACCAGGTAGTGGCGCAGTGGAGAGAGTACAGACCTGAGACACTGAGGTCCCTGAGTTCACTAGCTTGAGCACAGGCTCACCAAGGTCACTGGCTTGAGCCCAGAGGTCGCTGGCATGAGCCCAAGTTCACTGGCTTGAGCAACAGGGTTATCACTTTGGCTGGAGCCCCTGGGTCAAGGCACATGAAAAGCAATCAATGAACAACTAAAGTGCTGCAATTACTAGTTAATTTTTCTCATCTCTCCCCCCCCCTTCCTTTTTTTCTCTCTCTCAAAAAGTAATTTCTAAATTGAAAACTGTGATTATGTTGTCATTAAAGATATCTTGAAGCACAGTTTTCGGTAAGAAAATGTTTATGATATACAAAATCCATCTGCAAAATTGAATACAAAATAAGATTTCAATTAGGGCCTGACCAGGTAGTAGCACAGTGGATAGAGCATCGAATGGGGATGCGGAGGACCCAGGTTTGAAACCCCAAGGCGATGGCTTGAGCAAGGCTCACCAGCTTGAGCCCAAGGCTGCTGGCTTGAGCAAGGGGTCACTTGGTCTACTGTAGCCCCCTGGTCAAGGCACATATGAGAAAGCAATCAATGAACAACTAAGGTGCTGCAATGAAGAATTGATGCTTCTCATCTCTCTCCCTTTCTGTCTGTCCCCATCTGTTCCTCTCTCTGTCACAAAAATATAATAATAAAATAAAATAAAAAAGATTTCAATTAGGTAAAGAAATAATCAGATCGCCTGGCCTATGCTGGCACAATGGATAGAGCATCCACCTGGACTGAGGTCTCCAGTTCAAAACCCTGGGCTTGCCAAGTTAAGGCACGTACGACAGGCAATCAATGAACAACTAAAGTGAAGCAACTATGAGTTGAAAATTCTCGTTACCCATCCCAAACCCCCCTCTATAAAACCAATAAATAGAAATCTTAAATAAATAAAAAAAGAACCACATAGATCCTTTTGATATTAGTTCATAAGCGTGATGATTGGGTGCTCATGCTCTTGTGTGAGATGTGCCTCCCACAAACCTTATTACAACATCAACACATTACCTGGCTGACATGAGAACAAAAGAAAGAACCATACAGAATGATTAGAAATGTCAAAATGTTGATATTACGTCAGATCACAGTTATTAACTTACAGTCTTGGCTCTCAGAATATACAACTGCCTTCAGGATTCCAAGAATCCCTCTGGAACTATTTAGAGTTTGTATTTTTAGAAAAAAATACACTACTTTCATCAATTTCCAAAAGGGAACTTTACTAGAAATACTCTTCTATTTGGCAAAATTAAAATAATTTTTTTCTGCTTCTTTACCTTTTGTGGATTTTTTATTGATTATTTTTGAGAGAGACAGAGAGAGGGGAGAGAGAAGAATGAGGGAAAAGGAGAAGGTAAAGGAGAGAGCAGCATTCACTTGTGTTCCACTTAGTTGTACATTCATTGTTTGCTTCCCATTATGTGCCCTAACCAAGGATTGAACCCACAACCTTGAGACGATGCTCTAACTGGCTGAGCTAACTGGCAAGAGCTACACTTTTGTTTTTAAACTTTCCATAAGCACATTTATTAGTCAAATAATCAAGGAAAGGGAAAGGGAGAAATTAGGTAAGTGTCCACAGTGCACAAAAATAAATTATTAATCCCTAACAAAAAAACACAGTTTCCATTTGTTTTAACACTTCTACTTTCTGATCTACACTGGAGGACCAATATTTCATAATGGGTCAAGCCAACAAAGAAGGAATGGGGTCTAGGAAACCTATGCTGGTAGTGTCACCCTACAAATATAATGCATTACTATAATAGAAGAATTGCAAACCCAAACCAGGTAGCTCAGTTGATTAGAGCATCATTCTTATATGCCAAGGTTGCGGATTCAATCTTGGTCAGGGCACACAAAAGAATCAACCAATGAATGCATAAATAAGTGGAACAACAAATCAATGTTTTCCTCTCCCCCTCCCCATTGCCTTCCTCTCTCTAAAAACATTTAAATTTCAATAAAAGGAATTTCAGCAGAAGAATTATATGTCGCCTGACCAGGCGGTGGCGCAGTGGATAGTGCCAGACTGGAACACAAGAGGACCCAAGTTTGAAACTCTGAGAGGTCACCAGCTTGAGCACAGAGCTCCCCGGGCTTGAGCACGAGGTCACTGGCTTGAGCCCAAGATTGCTGGCTTGAGCAAGGGATCACTTGCTCTGCCGTAGCCCCCCAGTCAAGGCACATATGAGAAAGCAATCAATGAACAATGAAGGAGCCACAACGAAGAACTGATGCTTCTCATCTCTCCCTTCCTGCCTGTCCTTATTTGTTCCTCCCTCTCTCTGTCCCTCCTCAAAAAAATTGTTATGTCTAAAAAATAGGCTCCAAATTCTAAGGTTGTTTGACCATTTCTGATAAAAATTTCCAATAAAATAAAGTGGGTTAAACCATATACCAGGGGTCCCCAAACTTTTTACACAGGGGGCCAGTTCACTGTCCCTCAGACCGTTGGAGGGCCGGACTATAAAAAAAACTATGAACAAATCCCTATGCACACTGCACATATCTTATTTTAAAGTAAAAAACCAAAACAGGAACAAATCCAATATTTAAAATAAAGAACAAGTAAATTTAAATCAACAAACTGACCAGTATTTCAATGAGAACTATGCTCCTCTCACTGACCACCAATGAAAGAGGTGCCCCTTCCGGAAGTGCGGAGGGGGCCGGATAAATGGCCTCAGGGGGCCGCATGCGGCCCACGGGCCATAGTTTGGGGACCCCTGCCATATACTAAAAAAAAAAAAAAATAGTATAGCAATCATAGATCCTAATTAAAATTAGGGTGCATCTCTCATCTCAAATTTTCCTCTACCACAATTGTCATTTATGATTACAATATAGAAATTAAGAGTATGTAAATGGCCCTGGCCAGTTTGCTCAGTGGTAGAGCGTCGGCCTGGCGTGCAGAAGTCCTGAGTTCGACTCCCGGCCAGGGCACACAGGAGAGGCGCCCATCTGCTTCTCCACCCCTCCCCCTCTCCTTCCTCTCTGTCTCTCTCTTCCCCTCCCGCAGCCAAGGCTCCATTGGAGCAAAGATGGCCCAGGTGCTGGGGATGGCTCCTTGGCCTCTGCCCCAGGTGCTAGAGTGGCTCTGGTCGCGACACAGCGACGCCCAGGATGGGCAGAGCATCGCCCCCTGGTGGGCATGCCAGGTGGATCCCGGTCGGGCGCGTGCGGGTGTCTCCCCGTTTCCAGCTTCAGAAAAGTACAAAAAAAAAAAAAAGAGTATGTAAATAATAAAATCAGTAAGGTAGATTTCAAAGATATACCAAACTTTAAACTCTAAAAAATTCTACATTTAAAAAAAAAAAAAATTCTACATTTTTCTCAATCACACCAATAAAATATTTAGAAAAACTGCCTATTTATTAGGAAACCTCAATAATTTAAAAAAAACATAAAGGGATCAAACTTATGTTCTGATCGTAATACAATAAAGGCATACATTACAGCTCTGGCCAGGTAGCTCAGCTGGTTAGACCATCATCCCGATACACCAAGGCTGCAGGTCTGATCCCCGCTCAGGGCATGTACAAGAATCAGCCAATAAATGCATAAATAAGTAGAACAACAAATCAATGTTCTCTCGCTCTCCCTTCCTTTCTCTGAAAATCAATAAACAAGTGATGTTTCTCCCCCTCTCCCCACCAAGAAACAATAAATAAAGCCGTGGCTTGATAGCTCAGTTGGTCAGGGCACATACAGGAACAGTTCAATGTTCCTGTCTCTCTCCCTCTCTCCCTCCTTTTCTCGATAAAATGAATTTTTTTAAAAATTATAAATAAATAAATATTTTTTAAAAGAAAACACTTTTTAAAAAATCATAGCCTTAGGCTATGGTTTTATTGACATTTTTAAGAACCAATATTATTTTGTTGATTTTTGTCTATGATTTACTGTTTTCAGCTCCACTGAGGCTAGAGAATAAAGTGAGAATGAGGAGTCACTGATAATAAGTAAATATAAAAAAGACTGAAAACAGAGAAGATTAATTAAATCAAAAGCTGTTCTACTAGGCCTGTGGTGGCGCAGTGGACAAAGTACTAACCTGGAACACTAAGGCTGCTGGTTCAAAACCCTAGGCTTGCCCAGTCAAGGTACATATAACAAGCAAGCAATGAACAACTAAAGTGAAGCAACTATGAGTTGATACTTCTTGCCCTCCACCCCTGTAAAATCAATAAATTTTTTTAAAGATTTTATTCATTTTAGAGAGGAGAGAGAGAGAAAGAGACAGAGAAGGGGGGAGGAGCAGGAGCATCAACTCTCATATGTGCCTTGACCAGGGAAGCCAGAGTTTCAAACTGATGACCTCAGCATTCCAGGTTGACACTTTATCCACTGCACCACCACAGGTCAGGTAATAAAAAAATCTTTAAAAAAAAAAAGAAGGCTGTTTTTTCAATAGATAATTTGATAAACTTCTTAGAAGATGGACAAAGAAAAAGAAAAGATACAAATTATCAATATTGGGAACAAATAAGAGATTATCACTACAGATTCTTCAAACAGTAAGGGAATACTACAAACAGCTCTACAGACATAAATTCAACAACTTAAATGAAATTCCTGCAAAATCACAAACTACTAAAACTTACCTAAGAAAAAAATAGAGAATCTGGGCCCTAGCTGAGTGGCTCAGTGGATAAAAATCAACCTGGTGTGGCAGAGGTTGCAAATTAGACCCCTCCAGTCAGGGCACAGGCAAGAAGCAATCAATGAATACACAACTAAATGGAACAACTACATGAAACAAGTTGATGCTTCTCTCTCTCAAATCAACGGGAAAAATAATAATAAAAACAGATAATCTGAATAGTTCTATAATTATATAAGAAATTGAGGCCTGACCTATGGTGGTGCAGTGGATAAAGCATAGACCTGGAAATGCTGAGGTTGCCAATTCAAAACCCTGGGCCTGCGTGGTCAAGGTACATATGGGAGGTGATGTTTCCTACTCTTCCCCACTTCTCTCTCTCTCTGTCCCTCTCTCTCCTAAAATGGAAAAAAAAAAAAAAGAAAAGAAGAAATTGAGCCCTTCCCTTTTGCATCCATCATAGAAGCACCAGAGGCCCTGGCCGGTTGGCTCAGCGGTAGAGCGTCAGCCTGGCGTACGGGGGACCTGGGTTCGATTCCCGGCCAGGGCACACAGGAGAAGCGCCCATTTGCTTCTCCACCCCCCCCTCCTTCCTCTCTGTCTCTGTCTTCCCCTCCCGCAGCTGAGGCTCCATTGGAGCAGAGATGGCCCGGGCGCTGGGGATGGCTCCTTGGCCTCTGCCCCAGGCGCTAGAGTGGCTCTGGTCCAGAGTGACGCCCCGGAGGGGCAGAGCATCGCCCCCTGGTGGGCAGAGCGTCGCCCCTGGTGGGCGTGCGGGGTGGATCCCAGTCGGGCGCATGCGGGAGTCTGTCTGACTGTCTCTCCCCATTTCCAGCTTCAGAAGAAAAAAAAAGAAAAGGAAAAAAAAAAAAAAAAAAAAAAAAAAAAGAAGCACCAGAGGTCAAAATGAAGTTTGATCCCTTTGTGACTTCTCACTGGCGAAAGAACCTTAAAAGGCACTTCAGTGAAACTTCCCACAGTTGCAGAAGATTGTCTTCTCTTTCCAAAGGGCTGAGACAAAAGTACAATGTTAGATCCAGACCTATACAAAAGGATGATGTTCAGGTTGTACAAGGACGTTACAAAAAAACAGCAAACTGGCAAAGTAGTCCAGGTTTACAGGAAGAAATATGTTACCTACATTGAATGAGTGCAATGGGAGCAAGTCAATGGTACAACCATTCATGTGGACTTTCACCCCAGCAAGGTAGTTATCACTATACTGAAAGCTGGACAAAGACCACAAAAAGATCCTTGAATGTATAGCCACATCTCACCAAGTAGGAAGAAACTGATCCCTGGCAAGGTAGCTCAGCTGGCTATAGCATTATCCTAATACACCAATGTTATAGGTTCAATCTCCAGTCAGGGTATATATATAAGAAGGTCAGGGTATTTACAAGAATCAACCAATCAATGTATAAATAAGTGGAACAACAAATTGATGTTTCTCTCTCTCTGTGTCCTCCCTCTTCCCCTCAAATCTCTCAAATCAATGGAGAAAAAAATTGAATTCATGTAAAAAAAAAAAAAAAAGCCTCCACCAAAGAAATCTTCAATCTCAGAATGTTTCACTGGTAAATTCTATCACACATTTAAATAAGAAATAATACCAGTTCTACATACAGTCAATTCTCACTATTCACAACAGTTAGGAACACTACATTAGTAAATACTGAACCATTACTATTAGAGCAAATACAGAGTTGGGTTCCTGCAAGCCTCTGGTCACATTATCAACTGATCACTACATTACTTAATTTTTTTAATTGATTTTAGAGAGAGCAAGAGGGAGGGAGAGAGGGAGGAAAAAAGGGGAGAGGGAGGGAGGGAAGAAGGGAAAGAAGGAAGGAGGGAGTAAACAGCAATTTGTTCTTCCACTTATTTCTGTATTCATTTGTTGCTACTTGTAGGTGCCCTGCCAGGGGATCAAACCCACAACCCTGGCACACCAGGGCAACACTCTACTTACTTTTTTTTTTCTTTTTCTTTTTCCAAAGCTGGAAACGGGGAGGCAGTCAGACAGACTCCCGCATGCGCCCCACTGGGATCAACCCGGCATGCCCACCAGGGGGCGATGTTCTGCCCCTCTGGGGCGTCGCTCTGTTGCATCCAGAGCCATTCTAGCGCCTGAGGCAGAGGCCACAGAGCCATCCTCAGCGCCCGGGCCATCTTTGCTCCAATGGAGCCTTGGCTGCAGGAGGGGAAGAGAGAGACAGAGAGGAAGGAGAGGGGGAGGGGTGGAGAAGCAGATGGGCGCTTCTCCTGTGTGCCCTGGCCGGGAATCGTACCCGGGACTCCTGTACACCAGGCCAATGCTCTACTGCTGAGCCAACCGGCCAGGGCCAGGGCAACACTCTGACTGAACTACCCAGCCAGGGCCTATATAACCTTGTTTTTAACATTTCTGTTTAAAAACATTTTATTTAATATGGCCCATAGCACTGTAACTAATGCCTAACCTAAACTTATCTAATGGGCATTTTCTCCATAAGACACATCACAACTGTTTTGCACTTAAGAATATAGACAGCAGGCCCTGGCCGGCTGGCTCAGTGGTAGAGCATCAGCCCGGCATGTGGAAGTCCCGGGTTCGATTCCCAGCCAGGGCACACAGGAGAAGTGCCAATCTGCTTCTCCACCCTTCCCCCCCTCCTTTCTCTCTATCACTCTTCCCCTCCTGCTGCCAAGGCTCCATTGGAGCAAAGCTGGCCTGGGTGCTGAGGATGGCTCCAAGGTCTCCACTTCAGGCACTAGAATGGCACTGGTTGCAATGGAGCACAGCCCCAGATGGGCAGAGCATTGCCCCCTAGTGGACTTGCCGGACGGATCCCAGCTGGGCGGGGAGTCTTTCTCTGTCTCCCCACTTCTCACTTTCAGAAAAGTAATAACAAAAAAAGAATATAGACAGCATACTTTAGCATTATACTTGGGGGGCATTTTAAACAGAGAAGAGCACCAACAAAAAGCACAAAAATGCAAAAATAATGGTTCTAAATAGACCACAAAAAGGACACGTTTTCACCGGACCAGGTGATGGCACAGTGTCCCAGCGTGTTGGCCTGGGACACTGAGGACCCAGGTTCGAAAGCCCTAGGTCGACAGCTTGAGCACGGGCTCATCCAGCTTCAGCCTCCGCTCACTGGCTTGAAACCCAAGGCCACTGGTTCAGCCAGAACCCTCCCCCCAATCAAGAAACATATGAGAAAACAAACAATTTAACAATGAACAACTAAGGTGTCACAACTATGAGTTGATGCTTCTCTCTCTTTCCTGTCTATTTTCTGTCCCTCATTCTCAAAAAAAAAGGACATGCTTCTGAGAACTGAAACAAGAAGGCAGAGCATCATTGTTTGACCTCAGCAGGGACCACAGCTGTCTGTGTGCAGCAGGTAACCCAAATTTTTTGCCACTCTTCATATCCATGTACGACCACAAAAGTGTCTTGTGTATTGACTTGGAGGTTAAGTAAATTTTAGCAAGGTGAATTCACAAATATTGAATCCATGAATAATAAGTATCAACTGTAGTCTCTCAAGAAATAGGAAAAAAAAAATCACAGCTTATTTTTTTACAGGCCAGCAATATCTTGATACCAAAACCGAGACATACACAGTACAGAACTATAGATTAATATCCCTCATTAACATAATTGTAAATGTCAACAAAATATTAGCAAGTCCAGCAATATATAAAAAAGTATAATATACCACAACCAAATATTCCTGCCCCCAAGAACACAAAGCTAATTTAAAATTTGAAAACCAGTGTCATCTACCATATAGTCTAAAAATTATAAATAAATGATTTTATCAATGATTCCGAAAAGCATCTGACAAAATTGAACATCTCATTCATGACATAATGGAACTTCCTCTATCTGATAATAAAAGGGAAGTTAGAAATAAAAGAGAACTTCCTCAACCTGAGAAAACACCTACAACTAATATACTTAATGATAAAAAACTGAGCTTCCCCCTATAATCAGGAAGTATCTGCAAATCACATATCCAACAAAGGACTTGTACCCAGAATATATAAAGAATTCTCAAAACTCAACAAGTAAACCAATACCCAGCTAAACAGTGAGCAAAAGACTTAAACACTTCACCAAAGAGGATATACAGATGGCAAATAGGCACATAAGATGTTCAAGATATCATTAGAGAAATTAAAAATCACTATGCTATACCACTACACACCTATTAAAGTGACTAAAATAAAAATGCTGATAATATCAAGATCTAGCAAGGATGACCTAACTAGGCAGTGGAGCAGTGAATAAGAGTTGGCCTGGGATGCTGAGGACCCAGGTTTGAAACCCTGAGGTCATCGGCTTGAGCGTGGGCTCAGTTGGCTTGAGAAGGCTCATAAGGTTGAGCACAGGGTCAATGGCTTGGGCAAGGGGCCACTGGCTCAGCTGGAACCCTCCAGTCAAGGTACATATGAGAAAGCAATCAATGAACAATGAAAAATTGATGCTTCTCATTTCTCTCCCTTCCTGTCTCTTGATTGTACGCACATTAAAAAAAAAAAGATCTAGCAAGGATGAAGAACAACTGGATTTCATATATATTGCTGGTGAGAATAAAAAATGATATACAGCCACTCAGAAAAAGTTTTACAATTTTCTTATAAAATTAACATATATATATACCATATTATCTAGCAATTCCACTCTTGGGTATTTTTACCCTAGAGAAATGAAAACTTATGTTCAAAGGAAAATCTGCTCACAAATGTTTACTGCAGTTCCATTCTTAACTGCCAAAAACAGAAACAACCTACATGTTCTTCAACAGTGAATGGAAAAACTATTATACATTGGCACAATGAACTACTCAGCAATAAAAAAGAACAAATTACACAAAACAACATGGATGAATTAAAGAAACCAGTCTCGCTTGACCAGGCGGTGGCGCAGTGGATAGAGCGTCGCACTGGGATGTGGAGGACCCAGGTTCAAGACACCAAGGTTGCCAGCTTGAGCGTGGGCTCATCTGGTTTGGGCAAAGCTCACCAGCTTGGACCCAAGGTCGCTGGCTTGAGCAAGGGGTTACTTGGTCTGCTGTAGCCCCACAGTCAGGGCAAATATGAGAAAGTAATCAATGAACAACTAAGGCGTCGACAAAAAACTAATGATTGATGCTTCTCAACGAAAAACTAATGACTGATGCTTCTTATCTCTCTCCATTCCTGTCTGTCTGTCCCTAT
Organism: Saccopteryx leptura; assembly: GCF_036850995.1. Classification (NCBI taxonomy): domain Eukaryota; kingdom Metazoa; phylum Chordata; class Mammalia; order Chiroptera; family Emballonuridae; genus Saccopteryx; species Saccopteryx leptura. The sequence continues at coordinate 289,365,755 of NC_089505.1, read as the reverse complement.
CTATCGCTCTCTCTGACTCTCTCTCTGTCTCTGAAAAAAATAAAATAAAATAAAAATAAAGAAACCAGTCTCTTGGCCTGGCCTGTGGTGATGCAGTGGACAAAGTGTCGACCTGGATGGAACACTGAGGTCGCCGGTTCAAAACCCTGGGCTTGTCTGGTCAAGGCACATATGAGAGTTGATGCTTCCTGCTCCTCCTCTGCTTATGCTTCTCTCTCTCTTCTCTAAAATGAATAAATAAAATCTTTTTTAAAAAAGAAATAAACCCGTCTCTTGCCGTGACCAGATAGCACAGTTGGTGAGAGCATCAACCAAAGTGCAGAGGTTCAACATGAAGTAGAATAACTGGGGAAAGAATTTTGCTTTCTTTTTTCCTTTCAAGAATGGTACAATACTGTTGTGTTGAAGATCATTCCAAAACTACCTATATGTGTGAAAACTTTAGAGAGCTGAGATAGATATAGGTGGAGCAGGTAAGAAGAAATGAAAAAAATGACATAGGGGAAAAGAAAAGCATACTCTCTCCCACCGTTTTAATTCAAAGAGTCTTACTTTAACCTTCATAACCTCTCTACAGCTACTGTTCAGCCCTCTACAATAAATCCCACAAATGGCCCAATAGGATTGAAACACAGATATGTTATCTACTGTATAAAACCTCTACAGCCCTGACAGAGTAGCTCAGTTGGTTAGAGCAGTGGTTGGCAAACTCATTAATCAACAGAGCCAAATATCAACAGTACAACGATTGAAATTTCTTTTGAGAGCCCAATTTTTTAAACTTAAACGATATAGGTAGGTACATTCCTTATCGAGGTAGTGCCCGCACATGGTATTTTGTGGAAGAGCCACACGCAAGAGGCTAAAGAGCCGCATGTGGCTTGCGAGCCGCAGTTTGCCGACCACTGGGTTAGAGCAGGGGTCTCAAACTCAACTCAGCATGTGGGCCGCAGAGCAAGATCATAGCCGTTCGGCGGCCGCACTAGGTCTACAAAAGGCAACTGTTACGCAACACTTTTCTCACTGCAGTTGAAAACAAAAAAAATCAGTACAACATTGTTCAGCGGCCGCGAGTTTGAGACCCCTGGGTTAGAGCATCATCCTGATATGACAAGGCTGCGGGTTCTATCCCCAGTCAGAACATAAACAAGATACAACCAATGACCTGACCTGTGGTGGCACAGTGAATAGAGAGCACTGACCTGGAACACTGAGGATACTGGTTTGAAACCCCAGGTTTGCCTGGTCAAGGCACATATAGGCACTGATGCTTCCTGCTTCCCTTATCTCTCTCTAAAATGAATTTTTAAAAATCTAAAAAAAAAAAAAAAAGATTCAACCAATGAATGGATAACTAAGTGGAACAACAAACCGATATTTTGCCTGACCATGTAGTGGTACAATGGATAGAGCATGGACCTGGAACACTGAAGATCCAGGTTCAAAATCCCAAGGTCACTGGCTTGGCTGACGCCCCCAGTCCAGGCATATAAAAGAAGTAATCAATGAACAACTAAAAAAAGACTGCCACAGCTATGAGTTGATGCTTCTCATCTCTTCTTATCTCTCTCTCTCTCTCTCTCTCTCTCTCTCACACACACACACACACACACACACACACAAAATCAATGATTCTCTCTCTCCCCCTTCCTCTCTTTCAAATAAATAAATAAAACTTAAAAATAACTCAACCTCTCTACAGCCCCCAGAACAAAAATACTTGTCAGCCTGACTTTTGTACCTCTCCAACTTTTGGCACCAACCAACTTTTTCTGGCATTATTTTTCACTACACTTCACAATACTGAAAGGTAAATTAGCCATCAAAATACCCTGGCATGTTTCAGCATTTCCTCTTTTCAGCTCTTCTGTCTGCCTGGAATGTCCTCAAACATACTAATCTGTAAATGTTTTATCCATCATCCCTGACTACCCAAGCCAAACTGTCTCTAAGACCAACCCTGCCGCAGTCCCCCTCCACCAAAATTTAGTATTACTACTAGTTTGCTATTGTACAGCCCCAACACAAATTTCCCTGTTTATATGTGTAAGAATTCTGGACATGTGTTAACTGTATCTTCTGTTTAAGGCAGCGGTAGTCAACATTTTTATACCTACTGCCCACTTTTGTATCTGGTTAGTAGTAAAATTTTCTAACCACCCACAGGTTCCACAGTAATGATGATTTATAAAGTAGGGAAGTAACTTTACACCCAGTAGTGGGTGAGAGGGACCAGGTTGACCAGCACTGCAAAAGTGGGCAGTTTTTATAAAAAGGTTCGCCAACACAGTACTAGGCTGAAATCAAAGTTGTCAGCTGGGACTGTGAAGTCATCTGAGGCATGAGGTTCTTTTCCAAACTTACCACCAAGCTTACTTGATGGCAGGTTTCAGTCCCTTTCCGTTTTGCTGGCTCCTGGCCAGGCATCACTCAGCTATAGGCTGCCTGCCATGCCTTCCCACATGGCCTTCTCCATAAACAGTTCCTAAGGTGTAAATCAAGAGAGTGAGATTTGGTAAAGAATCTCCTAAACCAGGAAATGAACGGGTTCCCAAACTTGTTCACAGTCTCTGTGTGGTTACACACTGACCTTCAGAAACAAGTGGCAAATGGTAACCCTGAGGTTAAGACTTTTTGTTAGCACTGTCTTGGCCCTGGCAAGTTGGCTCAGCAGTAGAGCGTCAACTCAGCGTGTGGAAGTCCTGGGTTCCATTCCTGGTCAGGGCACACAGGAGAGGCGACCATCTGCTTCTCCCTTCTCCACCTCCCACTTCCCTTCCCGCAGCCATGGCTCAATTGATTCCAGCACATAGCCCAGGCCCTGAGGATGGTGCCATCGAGGCTCTGCCTCAGGTGCTAAAAATAGCTCAGTTGCTAGCAGCCCCAGATGGGCAGAGCACTGGCCCAAGACAGGGGTTGCCAGGTGGATCTCTGGCAGGGGTGCATGCAGGAGTCTGTCTCTCTGTATCTCCCCTACTCTCACTAAAAAAAAAAAAAAAAAAAACTGTCTCAAACCTCTGCAATTCTTTGAAATAACAACATCTTTACATTATAGAGTTCCCATTCAGAAATATAAAATGATCTACATTTATAAATTTTTCAGTAATAAGTGTTCTTAATATATAATACACTAGTGATTATATAAAGAACTTTTCATACATTCTCATCTATCACCTAACATCCCAAATGGGAAGTCTACTAAAATCTCTATTTTAAAGTTGGGGAAATTAGAAAGCTTAGTGTAAATCCCTACAACTCAAAAAGTGGTCCTTAGACCAAAGCATCAGCATCACCCAGGAACTTGTTAGAAATGCGGTGTCTGGCTATATCGCATACGACTGATAAAAATCTGCATTATAACAAGCTCTCCAGATGATTCTTATATACATTAATGTTTGTAGAATGGTTTAAATAACTTGTCCAAGCTGACACAATAAATGATAGAACCAAGATCATATCCAGATTGTTTAGGTTATTTCCAAATTGGTACTAAAAATAGGCCTTTATTCTCCATTGTTTCTTTCATGGGTAATTAATGATATATATGAATACTTTTTTCTATTATTTTTCTTGTAATCCATCTTTTTTTTACATCTACACACATACACACACCTTTCCTAATATATTAATATATTTCATGGTACCATCTCTTTAAATTTACAGAATTTGTCAGAACCACTCAAATCACATAGAAAACTAATCACTATAAATTAACAGCAATACATTTAAATTTTTATGTTACTATCTAGAAATAAGTCACTAACACCACCAAGCACTTTATTTGAAACTGAATATGGCTAAACCAGCTACTGAATAATTCAGGTATCAGTAGGTTAAGATTCAGGATGATTTAGGCCAATGGTTTTCAACTGCTGGTCCACTGACAGGTGCCTGTCTACAAAGGAGTTAACCAACCTGATGTTGTATGAAGATTACAGAGTCTATAATCATTGGGTCTATTATCATCAAACAACATCAGGGTTGTTAACTCTTGTGAACCAGCACTAAATTTCTGGTGGACTGGTGGTTGAAAACACTGATTTATGCCATCCCAAACTGTGAACTCCAATAAAAGTCCATTCTAAATGAAGTAGAAACAGCTAAATGTCAGTAAACCAAATAATTTTCAAATGAAAAATCTTTCACAATATAAATCTTATCAAAAGATGCATCAAATTACTCAAAAGACACTATAGTTGAGGTTTACACTGTCCCCTAATGCCCAGGACCAAGTACACATGTATTTACCATTAGATAATTTTAGTGTCAAGCAAGATCAGAATTATTATCACAGAAATTTCCCAAGGTCCAAATGTGACTTGAAAGGGTCTTTAGAGGCAAATACCCAGGTGTCCCTTTAAATAAATTTGTTTCACAAACAAGAAATACTCAGCCTCCTTTCCTGGCAAACAACACAATATAGTGTAATTGACTAAATTTATTAAAATTGTGCTCTCTTGAGTGAAAAGAATGTCTTCTTTTACCTTCAATTAAAAAAGATTTTTTTTAAAATTTAGCCCTTGTGCAAGAAAATGAGTTAAACTCCACAACTGCTGCCTTTAAGGACCATAGTTTTACTGATATATAAAAATTTCCTCTTACTTATCCACAGTAAAATATGTATTTTATTTAGGAAATATATACCTTCTGAGCTAAACATTTTTTTAAACCACTCAATTAATAATCTTTAAGTGGGGAAAGTTTTCTTAATAGGACTCAAAATCTAGAAAAGTACAAGATGCAAAAATTGATCAAGTTTTTTTACATTAACATTAAAAATGTTTGAGTAGCAAAATAAGATGTATAAACTAAGTCAAAGGCAAAAATGGGATCAAATCTACAAAACATGACAAAAGGCTAGTTTCCTTAATCTACATATCACTTAGAAATTAGTAAAAATAAAAAAGATCAGGAAGCCAAAAAAAAGAGAATCTACAGTAAACGGACAAGTGAAAAATATACAAATAGTCAAATACAGGAAGTTACTTCACACCTGCACTATCCAATAATGGTAGCTATAAGACAAATATGGCCATTTAAATTTTAAGTAAAAATTAAAACTCAGTTCCTTAAGTCACACTATCCGTATTTCAAGTGCTCAGTGTTTACATGTGACCAGTAGCTACTGCATTGGATAGCACAGATAAAGAACATTCCCATCACCTGACCTATGGTGGCACAGTGCATACAGCGTCCACCTGGAATACTGAGGTACCGGTTAGAAACCCTGGATTCCGTGGTCAAGACACATACGGGAATTGATGGTTCCAGCTCCCCCTACCCTCTCCCCTCTCTAAAGTAAGTAAGTAAATAAATCTTAAAGGAGGGGGAAAAAAGAACATTCCCATCAAGTTCTACTAAACAAAACAACAAAAGAAATACTTTGTTAATACAGCAAAATGGCAAAGTCTAAAGACAGATATATTCCTTGGGCTACAAACAAAAGTGGGGAAAAAACTGGAACTCCCAAATTTTTAAAGGGAATATAAATTGACACACATTCAAGTTTACAAACTCATTATCTTAACTATTCCATTCACGCAGATGCACATACACAACCACAATGTATATGCATACATATATACTGATGTATATATTGAAGTCTCTGTTAAAAAAAAGGGGAAAGAAAACTATAAATGACCTATAATGTCAAATAATCAAGGGCTGATTTTTTTATATAATACATCCAAAAACAATGGAGTATTAAGAAACCATTTCAAAGAATGAGGCAGACACATAAGTAATGGCATTAAAAAGATATCCCTGATATTCATAAAGAAAGCAAGTTGCAGAGCTGTATTAAAAATATATACCATATTTCCCCATGTATAAGAGGGTACCATGTCTAAGACGCACCTTAATTTTGGAGCCCAAAATTTTGGGGGGGAAAATGTATTACATAAAGTTATTGAACTCAAATTTTATTCATCATAAAATACATACAACTCATCACTGTCAAAACTCCCATCCATTAGCTTGTCCTCATCTGTGTCTGATGATGAATCACTGTCTTCATATATTGCCTGATCCTCAGTTCCATCTATGGCATTTGAAATGCCACACTTTTTAAATGACTTGACAACCACTGTATAAGATGCACCCAGTTTTTAGACCCCAAATTTTTTGGGAAAGGGTGAGTCTTATACATGGGGAAATACAGTAGGTATACATATTTATGCCTATTTCCACATACAAAGTTAAAAGTCCAGAAAGCTATACTCAAACTATTAACTACAGTTAATTTCAGTATAATTATAAACATCTTCAATATTTCAGTATGTGAACTTTCACTTAATCAGTTTTTCAGTAGTAACTCATCCAAGATTAACTCTACATATTTCTGTTCTATTTGGTTTTTTTTAAATAACGAGCCTATATAACTTTAATAGAAACTCAAAGCAAGTAATACCATTGTTTTGAAGTCATATTTAAAGAATTCAAAAACTTAGTATATTCAATTACCTTTTAAGACATTAAAAACATAAATCAAACTGTACTAAAAACTCTAAATTGCATGCAACTATAAACTATGATGGTAGCCTCTATGAGATATGGAAAAAGAACTAGAGGGGCATTCAGAGATGTCTTTTGTAAAACAGACAAAAATAGTAGGTTTTAGCAAACCCTACTTGGTTAGTTCCCCATAATTCTATCTTCCACATACTGGCCTCCTCCCAGACAGTTTTTGTAGTGAAAACATGATGCCCTTTCACCGACAGCAAAATTGCACAGCCTTTTAAGGGTGGGATAGATTCTGTGGGTGATGAAACAGCAAGAACTTCTACAAATCCAACCTTATTTTCTCAACTCTGTCAGAATTCTAGGAGATGCAGTAGCAGTAGTGGCTTTCACTGAAAAGTTTGTGTCCCAAAAAAGAAATTTTTATTTTTTTTTCTTTCAATAAGTTAGGAGGTTTGTGGAACATAAAAACAGGACAGAAGTGAAGATAAACTGAAAATGATTAATACAAAATTCAAAAAGCAAAACACAGGGAAACTGCATTTCATTATCATGGCAAGAAGATCATAAGAAAATGTTACATCAAATCACCAAGCACAAACTGACTTGCAGATAGCAATTTCATAAATGTATAAAATATCTTACAATTTTTTGTCAATTATACCTCAATAAAGTTGAAATATAACATGCAATTATTATTTTAAAATTATGAAAAGAGATGCCTGACCTGTAGTAGTGCAGTGAATCAAGTATTGACCTGGAATGCTGAAATGGCTGGTTCGAAATTCTAGGCTTGCCTTTGCTTTGTCAAGGCAAATATGATAAGCAACTATTATGAACTGACGCTTCTGCTCCTCCTCTCCTCTTTCTCTCTCTCTCTCTCTCCCTTCCCCCTCTCTAAAATCAATAAATAAAATCTTGAAAAATTATGGACAGAGCAGTTTTTCAATCTTTTAACCGTGCACCTTACAATACTATCTCACTATTTTTTTTATGTACTTCACAACTCAAGATTTTTCCCAGTTTCGTTTTCTACAGTCTGTTATTACAAAAACAATAAATTTGTTTATTATGTTTTTCCAAAATGCACACATTGTCCTGGAGATTCTAATACAACTACAAATATAACAAAAATACAGACTTAAAAGGACGCTGGCCTGGTCGATATATACTCAAGAGACCATAACTAGGCCTGCCGTTATTTTTTTTTTAATTTACTCATGGCCAAGATTAAGAGAACTGAAAATTTCTAATACAGTACATCTATTTTTTTAATGTGCATTTGTTAAAAAGTTTTTCTAAAGTTCTAATCATTATATCACCTGACCAGGCAGTGGTGCAGTAGATGGAGCATCGGAATGGGATACGGGATACGGAAGAACCCAGGTTCAAGACCCTGAGGTCGCCAGCTTGAGCGTGGGCTCATCTGGCTTGAGCAAAGAGCTCACCAGCTTGGACCCAGGGTCGCTGGCTCGAGCAAGGGGTTGCTTGGTCTGCTGAAGGTCCATGGTCGAGGCACGTGTGAGAGAGCAGTCAATGAACAACTAAGGTGTCGCAACGAAAAACTAAAGATTGATGCTTCTCATCTCTCTCCATTCCTGTCTGTCTGTCCCTGTCTATCCCTCTCTCCGACTCACTCTCTGTTCCTATAAAAATAATAAGTAAAGTTCTAATCATTATATATTTTTATCATTATACCTTTTTTTTAAAGACTTTATTCAACTTTTAGAGAGGAGAGAAAGAGAGAGAAAGAAGAAGGGAGGAGCAGGAAGCATCAACTCCCATATATTCCTTGACCAGGCAAGCCCAGGGTTTTGAACCAGCGACCTCAGTGTTCCAGGTCGACGTTTTATCCCACTGTGCCACCACAGGTCAGGCTATCATTATAGCTTTAAGTAATTATTTTACATTTTCTATACTTCCTACATCAAAGTAATTATTCTATGAGTCTTATTCCTTCAACAGAAATTTCTATCTTCCATTTTATCCTCCAAAGTTAAGTAACGTTAGGTATATGACAATAAAAATCTATGTACATTCAAAATAATAAATGTAAGTGAAGATCATATAAATATAATGCAAAAAAACCTTTTTCTGCAGTCTACAAACCATATGCTAAAGATACACTAGACTGCTGTGCTCCTCAACTCTAACCCCCACACTTTCCTTTTCATACTTTGACCACTTTACTCCCCAAAGATACCCAAAGGTACCTGTAGTGTACAATCTCTAAGGTCTGTGTTTCTGTCTCTTACACCTATAATCACAACAAATCTGTCCTCTTAGGTTAATTTTCTCTTTTAACACTTCCCTTGTTGTGGTGAGTGACGAGAGAAAAGCCAAAAAAAAAACAGGATAAAGATTATACTAATTTGAAAGTTTGACTTTGCAAAAACAGCTAAATTCCTCAGGAATGTCTTCAGATATTTAGATGAGACATTGTCTTAAGTGTGTGAGCATAAGTGTGAACATTAGAGCCAAGTGTGATGGTTCTCATTATTTCTGGCTTACTAGAAATTTTTCTATTTAAATTGCACCAAAGCCTTGGCTAGGTAGCTCAGTTGGTTGGAGCATCGTCCCAATATACCAAGATTGCAGGTTCGATCCCCGGTCAGGGCACATACAGGAATCAACCAATCAATGCATAAAAAAGTGGAACAACAAATCGATGCTCCTCTCTCTCTCTTCCTCTTTCTAAAAATCAATAAAAATTTAAAGCCTGACCAGGTGGTGGCACAGTGGATGGAGCCTTGGAGTGGAATGCAGAGGACCCAGGTTGGAAACCCCGAGGTCAATGGCCTGAGCATGGGATCAGAGACATGACCCCACGGTCGCTGGCTTGAGCACAAAGGTCGCTGACTTGAGCCAGAGGTCACTCGCTCTGCTGTAGCCACCCCACCCCCACCCCCATCAAAGCACATAAGAGAAAGCAATCAATGAACAACTAAAATACCACAACAAAGACTTGATGCTTCTCATCTCTCTCCCTTCCTGTCTGTCCCTATCTGTCCCTCTGTCTCTATGGCCCCCCCAAAAAAATTACTTCCAAACACTATCCTACAGATCTCTCATGCAAATCATTTCATCACAACCATCACTTGCCACCCTTAAATATAAAAGATGAGACTTTTAACTAAAAGTCTTGTAACTAGTGTAATTAAATAAAGCAAATATTAAGAAGATCAACAGGGAGACTCTATTATCCCTATCTGCTGGTCTTAGTTATTAGAGCCAGTCTGTTCATTTTTTTCAGCTTTTTGGCTTAATAGCATAATTTTATTATCAATCCTTATGAATCCTATTTTGCTTTTTCCAATTATTCATAGCAACCTTACATCAATCAATGTAGCTCTCTCATATTCCTCACACACACTCACATCCTATATAGGATATACACATACATAATTGACTGATTTTATATATCTGTTGCTCCGCTGTCAGGAATACAACCTCATTTATTTTTCTATTTTTTTCCTTCATAATTTTTAGAAATTAAATTTAATGGGATGACATGGGTCAATAAGAGTATGTAGGTTTCAGGTAAACATTTCTATAGCATTTAAACTGTTGATTGTGTTTTGTGCCCATCAACCAAAATCAAATCATTTTCCATAACCATGTATTTGTCCCTCTTTACTCTTCCAATAACCACTTCACTTTTATCTTTGTTTATGCCTCTAACAACCCGAATTTAATAGTGCTCCTTAAAACAGGACAGCTCCACAATGCAGGTACCAAGAACACAATAAAATAAGCAGATATTGCCTGTATTCATAAACAATTTTTATTATTTCCTTGCTGAAACTGTTCCTAGACTATTTTATTTGACCTTAATGCTATGAAATAACTTTAAAACTTACTTCTAGTCTTCTTGATCTTATAAATATACACATCATTTCTTAATTTAGGTCAAAATTACTTTCATTTGTCAAATCAACAATTTTCTCTCATTCTACAGTCTGAAATATTAAAGTTATACTTTTGTTTATTCATCCTACATTTACTTCTATTCCTCCTACAAACAGAAACCTTTTGAACACTGAGGTATAGTTTAATCCCTCCCTTTATAGATGATAATACAAACCAGAAGCACACCATTTTCTAGATTTTGCTACTAAAAAAAGAAAAAAACCATTTCACTGTCACCCTTCTTTCTAAAATTCATTTTCACTTAGACTGAGGCCTTACACATTTGCCAGAATCAAATAAAAACACGAAGCCACCAATATACTAATCCCTTCAGTAACTCACTTAGAACACTACTAATTAAACTAGGCTTTCCATCTTTAAAATACTATTTTTCACATAGGCAACTGGGCATAAAATGTTTATTGTAAATAAGAAAATACAGTAATGCATTATAGGAAAATATAAACAGATGCAGACAAATTTTACCAACTGTCACAATCTCCCAATGCGGACTATTTTATCCAAAGAGATCATAATTCAAAAAGTACCAAGATTCTAGAGACTTTAAATTAATTAACTTAACAAGGATTGGGGTCTGCCTACCAAAATTAAAATTCAGCATCACTTATTTAATAAAAGGAAGAGGTCTTGAGGTAGTCAAGTAGAAAAACGTAAAACAGTCCTCTGTGAAGGGGTAACTTCCCAACCACCAAGAAAAGTATTTCTGTATCTATAGCTTTTTATCTTTCAGAGGGAAACTACCAAGCAGTTACAATTATGAAGATATACTGTAAACACTCAATAAATAAAATATGCTTTTACTTTTTCACATTTACAACTAAAACAGAAATACAAGATTGACTGATCATCCCCTCCCCCAACACATACCAAAAATGTTAACAGATACAGCTGAGGGGTGAAATATGTGATTTTTTATTTTCTTCTTTGTATATTTCTATAATCTTCCACGTTTTCCCACAGGATTCATTTATTACTTTTATATTCGGAAAAACCTCATTTAAAAATAAACCTAACAGCCCTGGCTGGATAGCTTGGTTGGTTAGAGCATCGTCCTGAAGCATAGAAGTTGCCAGTTCGATTCCCGGTTAGTGCACAAATCGAAACAGATCGACGTTCCTGTCTCTGTCTCTCTTTCTCCCTTCCTCGCTCTCTAAAATCAATAAAATAAACATTTAAAATAAATCAATAAACCTAACATCATATAATAAAGACTCATTTAGAAGGGCTCCCCCCATGTTGTATAAGTGTTACCGACATGAGTCACCACTAAAGATAATGCCCCCACACCTTCTCACTTCAAAACACTAAAACGCTGTCTTATCCTGTGACCCTCATTTCTACATATGCACACGCTTTTAATTTTCTCATAAAACTTAAATTTTTCATTAACCCTAAATAGCCCTATTTTTAAAACCTACCTACCTCTACATTTCATTATAACAAAATTAGAAAGGGAAAAAAAAGAAAAAGATGGTTTTACCCACTAAGTATAACTTCGCGAGACCACCATCACTTTAGCTACGGAAAAGTCAAAGCCGGGTAAACTACACGTCCCGCCATGCATTGCTGCCTCGTTCAGAGTAGGTCTCTACGGAAACAGAAAAAAAAAATTCTACAAGTCCCACCTGTTACTTGGTTTCTAAACACCTCCTGCACTTTCAGTTCCAACAGCAAACAAAAACAAGAGCCGCGTGACCTCGCGCTGGATCTAGGAGCCCGGACGAGCCGGGAGCCCGAGGCCAGGCGGCTTGTCTGCTCTAGCAGGTCAATTCCACCCCGCTCCTGCGCTCCCCTCTTCATTCCCGGGCTGGGTGCGCGCACAAGTCTTCTCCTATCTGCATCCAATGGGGGCTCTTCAACCGCACAAGGGAGAAGAACCGGTTACTGTGCAAGCGTAACAGACTTGCCCATGCCGGGGCGGGGGCTACCACAGGGTGCGGGTGAGGGTGAGAGCGACGTGACCCGAGCCTGCTTCCAAACACCCAGAGGACTCGTCGCATCGCAGGGAGAAACCACAGCCCCGCGGCGACCCTCTCTCGCCCGGCGCCTCCATTCCCACAAGGATCATAACCCGACACTAACCGCCGCCTCTCGGAGCGGTTTTCTGCCCCCTCAGCCCGGTCGCTGGGCCAGTGACCTCCCTTCCCCTGCGACCGGAGGTTGGCGAGGGAATGAAATCCTCCCGGCCTTTCCCGTCGCTCCCTACCCCTTACCGTCTTGGCGGCCTCCGCCCAGGTCCTGCCCTTCTTCCTACGGCCCTTTTCCCTCATGTCGGGTCTTGAACTGACTGGGAGTCTCCCGTGTCCGGGCTCCGGCCGCCCTCCCTGCCTGCTTTGCCCTGCGCTGTTTTTCCCGCGGTGCCGGGAAAGGTGGGAGAAAGGGGAAGTCAGGCCGGAGGAGCACCCAAGCAGAGGAAGCGGCGGGGGTGGCGCGCGGGGGGGAGGGTCTATGGGGCGGCCGGTCGTCCTGCTGCCGTTGCCACTGCTACCGCCGCTGCCATATTGGGTCCTTACTGTACAGGCAGCCGCTACGGTCATGTGACCACTCCCGCGCGGCCGTCACTACTGTACGCAGCCGGCAGCGCGAACGAGCCCGCTCGCGCGCCCGTCCACAGCGCGCGGCTGCAGGGAAAGCCAGCCGGCGGTCCGCGACTTTTCGCCACGCCCTCGCTCTTCCGCTCTCCGCCTCTCCTTCGGAGCCTGCGCATGAGGACGGTCCGACGCTAGCCTGCGTGGGGCGTCCTGCTCTCACGCCGTCCCTGAAAAGCTGCCTGCGGAAGCGGAACTTGCTCCGTCCCGGAAGGCTTATTAAACTGATTGTGACTGCGTGTGAGACGGCACCTTGGCTGTAGAGACTTGAAATAGCCTCTTCCCTCACGGGGATACCGTCCCAATCTACACCTTCAGTAAACCCTGCACTTGCGTTTTTTCATTTGTCCATGTTTTTCTTTACAAGGGTTATCTTTCTGAAGACTTGCAACAATTATCCTCTACTTAATGGATGGCACAATTTGAAATTGAGTGATTTACCAAGCTCACATGACTAGGATGTAGAGAAACAAAAATGAGATTGCCAGCGCAGAACCTTTTCTTTCTCCCCGGAATGCCTGTCAAACTTGATGAGCTTAGTTCCGTCACAGTATCTGTACATATAAGACGCCCAGTGAATACTTGCTGAATGATTAAGTTTTGTCTGTGGTCAGAAACTATTATTTGTAGTGTCCAAAACAACCTCCTGAAAGATCAGGAACGTGGCATCTACATTCGCATTATCTATACGTTGCAAAGTAAAAAGAATGTGTAATACGCTTATGATCTCCCAAATCCACCCACTTCAAGAAGCTAAACTTCCAGTCTACTAAACTTCCTGTATTCTAAAATAGGCCTGAGAATTGGGCTGCTTTTTAGGACAAAAGATAGGTGATACCAATAGTCGGAGTCCATGGATGGGTTTCAGTAGTTCATGGACTCCCTAAAATTATAGACAATATTTTGTGCATGTTAATTGTTCATCTTTTGAGAAGAGGATTCATAACAGTTCCTCAATTTTTCAAAAGGGGTCTGTTGCATTAAAAAAAGTTTTAACAGGGAGTTTGAGAGGCCATCTAGATATTTATATTTCTCTTTAAATCATTGAACAACTGTTGATATATTTTTACAAATTCCTTTAGTAACTCATTGCACTATCCGTAGCACTAGGGTATGCATCATTTCTAAAGCCGACGTCTATAGTCAGTTCAAGAAACCCCTCTCCATCCCCAACTGTTGACTGAAGTTTGCCATCCAGACGTGTTCCCTAGGCAGCCTAGTTAATCTTGTTTTCAGATCCTGCTACCTAATCTCATTGTCTTTACAGTGATATTTTGGTCATTGCCTTACCAATGACAGTGATCCCATAAAATTGTAACAGAACTGAAAAATTCCTATCGCCTAGTGACATGGTAGCTTTTGTAATGTTGTAGCACAACACATTACTCACGGGTTTCTGAGGATGCTGGTGTAAATAAACCAACTGCATAGCCAGTCTTATAAAAGTATAACCCAGCACTAGCCACACAGTTCGGCTGGAATGTCTTGAAATGCAAAGGTTGCAGGTTGCAGGTTGCAGATTTGATTTCATCAGAGAATGTAGAAGAATCAACAAACACATAAATAAGTGGAACAACAAATTTCTCTCTCTCTCTCTCTCTCTCTCTCTCTCACACACACACACACACACACACACACACTAAAAAGTCAATCAATAGCCTGACCTGTGTATGATGCAATGGATACAGTACTCAGCTGGAATGCTGAGGTCACCAGTTCGAAACCACAGGCCTGCCTGGTCAAGGCACATACAAGAAGCAAATACTACGAGTTGATGCTTCTTGCTCTGTCTCCTACCCCCTTTCTCTCTTTCTCTAAAAATTAATTAATAAAATAAAAAATCAATAAAAATGATTTTGAAAAATCAGTGGCCACCAGGTACCATCTCACCTTGCCTTTCTTCAGCCCCTAAATTTATCTATAAACTTTCCAATTCTAATCTCCTTTTTACCTTAGGCTAATCCCAGTTGAGCATATGCCGTACCATACTGTATACATACCACATTCCTTCTCACCTTTTTTTGAAATGTTGCTCCATAAACTATCCCTATTTTTCTAGTTCTAGTTCTGACTCCCTTCCACCCGTTCTACAAGCATACTAAAGTTCCTTACAGCTTAAATAAAAAAGTCTTTTTACCCTACCTTACTGAATTATTTTTCTCCTTTCTTTGCCCATATATTTAATGCAATTTTTCATTCAGTGATTTTATTTTGAGAGAGAGAGAGAGAGAGAGAGAGAGAAATGGCCAGGGTTGTCCATAAATATCCTGAAACTGTAGCCTATACTCAGTATCTCCACTTCCACAGTGCTCACCCACTCTCTTGCCCTTCTAACTGTAACAATACTTCCTGTACATTAAGAAATAGCATGGCCCTGGCCGGATGGCTCAGTGGTAGAGCGTCGGCCTGGCATGCAGGACTCCCAGGTTCTATTCCCAGCCAGGGCACACAGGAGAAGCGCCCATCTGCTTCTCCAACCCTCCCCCTCTCCTTCCTCTCTGTTTCTCTCTTCCCCTCCTGCAGCCAAGGCTCCATTGGAGCAAAGTTGACCTGGGCGCTGAGGATGGCTCTGTGGCCTCTGCCTCAGGCGCTGGAATGGCTCTGGTTGCAACAGAGCAATGCCCCAGATGGGCAGGGCATTTCCCCCTGGTGGGCATGCCAGGTGGATCCCAGTCGGGTGCATGCAGGAGTCTGTCTGACTGCCTCCCCGTTTCCAACTTCAGAAAAAGAAAAAAAAGAAATAGCAGAGGCACTAACAGAGGATTAAGGGAATTTGTGTTTGGATAGCAGAAGAAGGAGAGAGTGAGTATGGTTGGCACCTCAGGTCAGCGGCAGTGGTGGAGTCTGTATTTTGTCCCACTTCTCTCCTTATAAGCTCCCTTGAGGAAAGGAAGCCCACAAGAACCTGGAAGACCTGCATCCAGCACTTAAACAAGTAAGTCATGCCAAGGGGTACAAAAAGTGTACTGAGGACACTGCAATTTATTTCCCATATCCCCTCTCAGAACTGAAGGACTCAATACCCTCAGCTTTGGGAGTTTTCTTTGAGAACTTCCTCAGCTGAAGGAAGCCATTTTGCCCAAGGTCAGCTCTCAGGGCGTCTTGCATCCAAGGACTTGGTATAAAGGCCTAGCCCAGGCATGGCCAACATACAGCCCGCAGGCCAGATCTGGCCCGCGTAATGAGTTTATGCGGCCTGCGATTAAATTTTTTTTAATATTCTCCGCTACTTTAAAATCTCAACTACTCAGAAGCGGAAGCGTCTTTGGTTATTAGAAATCGAGATATTTAAGAAGATAGTGATATGCGAAAAAGAATTCCACATGTGACTAATCTAGGGTTAACTTACAATAATTAGTTGAATGGATTCATGATACTTCTTTATTTTTAAAAAAATTCCATTATAAAGATTTACAACTTTTGTACTCATCTGTACTCGATATGAACTGTTTGACTTTTAGCAGCGATGTGAAACCCACATTCTTTTAGGTGGAGTTTGCCTGTGCGCACCCAAGGTCAAACAATTCGTTATTTTTCTGGCCAAGTGTGCTGAATCAAGTGGCATTGTAGCATAGACAATAGCTGCAGTTGATAACTGAAAACGTGTCCAGGCTGTTTGTAAAATGAAATAATTGTTTTATTTGTGATATAACCCCTTCAAGCTCATTCTATGAATTAAATATTGTTTCAATTGATTGCGATACAGTTTGGATATTTATACAGTATGTAATTATATTTTTATTAAAAATAATATTGTATCTTAATTTTTTCGCTCACATTTATTCATAAACAAATTACATAATAAAATTTTGTTTACTTAAACAAATCGTTTTTGTATTTAACAGTTTTTAATTTTAATATTTCGTCTGGCCCATGAAAAAAGTTTTCTTTCTAATCTGGCCCGGGAGCAAAAACTGTTGGCCATGCCTGGCCTAGCCACTTCACCCCAACTCAGGACAACCAAGCTTAAGAGCTTCCTTGGAACTGAAGCTTTTGTCAAAACTGTCCAGAGTCCAACTTCTTCCTCTGCCCAATTCTGCTTCCTTTGCCTCCCCGCAGATGTTGATCCCCAGGGCACCCTAATAAAGTTTCTGCACATTAATCTCCATCTTACACTCCACTTCCTGGGAGCCCCACACTCTGCAACAGTGCTGGTGAATACATGGAAAATTTCTGGAAGATTCACAAAAAGTTACTAAAAGTAATTATCTCAAAGTAGTGGGTCTGGTGGTTGGGGATTATGGGAAGATTTTGTTTCTTTTTATTTTTATTTATTTATTTATTTATTTATTTATTTATTTATTTATTTTTACAGGAACAGAGAGTCAGAGACAGGGATAGACAGGGACAGACAGACAGGAACGGAAAGAGATGAGAAGCATCAATCTTCAGTTTTTTGTTGAGAGACCTTAGTTGTTCATTGATTGCTTTCTCATATGTGCCTTGACCATAGGCCTTCAGCAGACCAAGTACCCCTTGTTTGAGCCAGCAACCTTGAGTCCAAGCTGGTGAGCTTTTGCTCAAACCAGATGAGCCCGCGATCAAGCTGGCAACCTCGGGGTCTCGAACCTGGGTGATGCTCTATCCACTGCGCCACCGCCTGGTCAGGCTTGTTTCTTTTTATTTATTTATTTTTTTATTTTTTATTTTTTATTTTTATTTTTTTCTTTCTGAAGCTGGAAACGGGGAGAGACAGTCAGACAGACTTCCGCATGCGCCCGACCGGGATCCACCCGGCACGCCCACCAGGGGCGACGTTCTGCCCACCAGGGAGTGATGCTCTGCCCCTCCGGGGCGTCGCTCTGTCGCAACCAGAGCCACTCTAGCGCCTGGGGCAGAGGCCAAGGAGCCATCCCCAGCGCCCGGGCCATCTTTGCTCCAATGGAGCCTTGGCTGCGGGAGGGGAAGAGAGAGATAGAGAGGAAGGAGGGGGTGGGGGTGGAGAAGCAAATGGGCGCTTCTCCTATGTGCCCTGGCCGGGAATCGAACCCAGGTCCCCCGCACGCCAGGCTGACGCTCTACCACTGAGCCAACCGGCCAGGGCCACTTGTTTCTTTTTAAATATGAAATATTAATTATAATTATTCTTGACAGCTAACAGTTTTTAAAAAGAGGGAAGGATTTTACTCCTCCTTTTCTTCCTAGATTTGCTCTGCTGCCTCATGGAAGTAATCTAAAATGTATTGAATTAAAATGTTTTTATGCCTGACTTGTGGTGGCACAGTGGGTAAAGCGTTGACCCGGAATGTTGAGGTTGCTGGTTCAAAATGCCAGATTTACCTGGTCAAGACACAGATGGGAGTTCATGCTTCCTTCTCCTCCCTCCTTCTCTCTCTCAATCTTCTCACTAAGATAAATAAATTTTAAAAAATTGTTTTTATCCCTGGGGTACCCCTGCTAAGACATCACACTATACCCCAGAAGTAAAATGGACAAATCTGGATAATTCACAAAAGAGGGAATTCATTAGGTAAAAAATATTTAAAAACAGTATATACTTCATGAGTATCTGTGAAATCTAAATTAATATATAATTAACCAATAAAGAATTTATTTAAGAATTCTGATAGCCTGACCAGGCGGTGGCGCAGTGGATAGAGCATCGTACTGGGATGCAGAGGACCCAGGTTCGAGACCCTGAGGTCGCCAGCTTGAGCGCGGGCTCATCTGGTTTGAGCAAAATCCCACCAACTTGAACCCAAGGTCTCTGGCTCCAGCAAGGGGTTACTTGGTCTGCTGAAGGCCTGCGGTCAAGGCACATATGAGAAAGCAATCAATGAACAACTAAGGTGTTGCAACACGCAATGAAAAACTAATGATTGATGCTTCTCATCTCTCTCCGTTCCTGTCTGTCTGTCCCTCTGTCTAACTCACTCTCTGCCTCTGTAAAAAAAAAAAAAAAAGAATTCTGATATATATATATATATATATATATATAAATTAACAATTTTTTCCAGAGGTTGGGGGTAGAGGAGAAGGAGGAGTTATTATTTAATGGATACAGGATTTCAGTTGAGGATGATGAAAAAGTTCCTATCTAAATGTACTTAATGCTACTGAATTTTACTCTTTAAAAATAGTATCTGATCTTTGTTATTTTCTTTCTTCTACTAACTGTGAGCTCAATTTGTTCTTCCTTTTCTAGTTCCTTGAGATGTAAAGTTGGATTATCTATTTGAGATAATTTCTTTTTCTTTCTTTCTTTTTTTTTTTTTGTTTGTTTTGGTGCCCTAACCAGGGATCAAACCCACAACCTTGACACATCAAAATGACACTTCAACCAACTCACCTACTCAGCCAGGACTTTTTCTTTTTTCTTTTTTAATTTTTTTTTAATTTTATTTATTCATTTTTTAGAAAGGAGAGAGAGAGAGAAGAGAGACAGAGAGAGAGAGACAGAGAGAGAGAAAGGGGGGAGGAGCAGGAAGCATCAACTCCCATATGTGCCTTGACCAGGCAAACCCAGGGTTTCGAACCGGCGACCTCAGCATTTCCAGGTCGACGCTTTATCCACTGCACCACCAGAGGTCAGGCTCTTTTTTCTTAATGTGAGAGTTTATTGCTATAAACTTCTCTCTTAGAACTGCTTTGCACCCTGGCCAGATAGCTCAGTTGGTTGGAACGTGGTTCCAAAGTGCAGAGGCTGTTGGTTTGATCCCCAGTCAGGACAGATCTATGTTCCTGTCTCTCTCTCTCCCTTCCTCTCTCTCTAAAGTCAATCAATAAAAAAAAATTTTTAAATATGCTTTACGGTATCCTATAAGTCTTGATATGTTGTATTTCAATTTTTATTTATCTCAAAATATATTTTGATATTTTATTGATTTCTTTTATCCATTGGTTGTTCAGGAGCATGTTATTTAATGTATGCATATTTTTAAGTTATCCAGTCTACTTCTTGTAATTGATTATTATTTTTTTTTTATTAAGTGAGAGGCAGGGAGGCAGAGATAGACTACCACATGTGCCCTGACCAGGATCCACCTGGAAAGCCCCCTACCAGGAGATGCCCTGCCCATCTGGGGAAGCTGCTCAGTTGCTCAGCAATCGAGCTATTTTAGCACCTGAGGTAAGGCCATGGAGCCATCCTCAGCACCCAGGGCCAACTTTGTTTGAACCATTCAAGCCCTGGCTGCAGGAGAGGAAGAGAGGGAGATAAAAAGAAGGGGTAGAGAAGCAGATGGTTGCTTCTCCTGTGTGCCCTGACCAGAAATCAAACTTGGGACTTCCACACGCCAAGCCGACGATCTACCACTAAACCAACCAGCCAGAGCCAATCAGTTTCTATCTTTATATCATTGTAACTAAAAAAGATGCTTAATAGTATTTCAAAATTCTTAAATTTATTGCCTGGCCTGTAGTGGCGTAGTGGATACAGCATCAACCTGGAACACTGAGGTTGGCAGTTTGAAACCCTAGGCTTGCCGGGTCAAGACACAAAAAACAAGCAACAAGCAAGTAATGAACAACTAAAGTGAAGCAACTATGACTTGATCCTTCTCACTGCATGCATGCAGTCCCCTATTATTATTGTATCCCTGTCTATTCTTCCTTCACATCTATTAATATTTGCTTTGTACATTTAGGTGCTCCTATGTTGAGTGCATAAATATTTACAAATGTTATATTCTCTTGATGAATTGACACCTTTATCATTATATAATGACCTTCTTTGTCTCTTGTTACAGTCTTTGGCTTAAGTCTATTTTGTGTGATATAAGTATAGCAACACCTGCTTTCTTTTAGTTTCCATTTGCATGGAATATCTTTTTCCATCCCTCACTTTCAGTCTGTGTGTACCCTTAAAGCTGAAGTGGGTCTCTTTAGGCAGCATTTTTTGTTTGTTTGTTTGTTTTAAAATCCATTCAGCCACTCTATCTCTTTTGGTTAGAGAAGGGAAAAAACATTTCTTTAGGTTATTTCTATCCATATATTAAAAAGATATACAAGTACTCTTTATATTTCTGTGTTATATTTCAGTTTGGACCTAGATTAGGTAAATAATGCATGTGGTAATCAGAATGCATTACCATTAATTTAAATACATACCTTAGTTCAATTAAATAAATTAATTACGTATTTTTCAACCATGAGCCAAACACTGAGGACTAGAAAGGAATGTGAGATTACAAAGCAGTGAGGACAGGGACTATATCTGTCATGTTCATTATTATATTTGCAATGCCAAGAACAGCACCTTATAAGAGAAAGTGCTCAATACATTTTTATTGAATGCCTAAATATAAATAGATAAATAAATGAATGAGCAAGACTCAGTCCCTATTCCCAAACTTGTCATATTAAAATAAGAAAGACATATCAACAAATTAAATACCATGCAATCATAAACGTGAATGCAAGATCCTAAAGTGACCCAGAGGAAGGTGATAAACCTTGTAGGGATTAGGGCTGGGAGGGTGTCTGGCAAGGTTCCCAGGAGGAACCTTATAGATTATGGTTTAGAATGACAGCCAGTGAAGACAGTGGTGGGCCAGGGACAGTAATGAGTTTAGAAGCAGGGAGAACAGGTAGGCGAGTGAACGGGCTTTACAGCACTGTGGGGGGTATGATTTCTTAGGTTCTAGATTCAGGTTTCTAACCTGGAGTCCAGGAGAGAGTTCCATTAGCTTAGACAAAATTACATTTTTATTTTCACTAACTTTAAACTGATTTGTCACCTATGACTCTGTCGCTAACAGAAATCACAGATATTTTTATATTACAGTGAAGATATCTAGAAAATCTCATAATGTTAGAGTTTCAATATTTTGGACCAGTGGTAGTCAACCTGGTCCCTACTTCCCACTAGTGGGCATTCCAGCTTTCATGGTGGGCAGTAGCAGAGCAACCAAAGTATAAATAAAAAGATAGATTTAACTATAGTAAGTTGTTTTATGAAGATTTATTCTGCCAAACTTAGCAAAAATCCGATATAAAGTACTTGGTAAATAATTATTATTATATGCTTTAACTTGCTGTAACTCTGCTTTATGAATTTTATAAAGTAAAGTTACTTCCCTACTTTATAAATCACCATTACTGTGGAACCGGTGGGCGGTTAGAAAATTTTACTACTAACAGAGATACGAAAGTGGGCGGTAGGTATAAAAAGGTTGACTACCCTTGTTTTAGACCTTCCACTAGAGCTGGGGTCATTAACCTATGGCTTGAGAGCCAGATGTGGCTCTTTTGATGGCTGCATCTGGCTCACAGACAAATCTTTAAAAAAAATAACGTTAAAAATATAAAACATTCTCATGTATTACAATCCATTCATTTCCTACTGCTCATGTTCATGGTTGCGGGTGGCTGGAGCCAATCACAGCTGTCCTCTGGGACAACACCAAATTTTTATTGGATAATGCCTAACGTACATGGGTCGTTGAATGGCTCTCACGGAATTACATTTTAAAATATGTGGTGGGAGATGACGTCAGAGTAATGGCGCGGTAGGAAGCGATACTGATAAATCTCCCCTAAAACTCAACAAGATCTTCAACCAGAAACAGAAAAACCTATCCTTGGAGACTCCAGATGTTTCGCAATACACCCAAAGGTATGGTCGAGCGAAAAATTGGCTAAATATATAATCAAACTCCGAAGGAAATAGGGAGTAAGAAATGCTCCACCTTCTTCACTAACCTAAACAGGGCTGCTTTCACTGGGAACTGAGAATATAGAAACTAAGGTGGGCAAAGGGGGTGAATAGATCCAGACCACGGCACAAAGGGCTAAACCAGGCTGTGGCACGGAGATCCAAGCCCAGGAAAAACTGTGACTGCGGCAACCCAGTCAATACAAGCTAACACTCGCACCAAACCCAGACAAAGAAAGACAAGCGGGGCAGCCATTTTCCCGATGTCCTGGTCGGCACGTGCAGATAGTGGGAGAGAAATTCCTTTGAAAGCCCTGGGAGTGGGCGCCCGTGTTATCCCACAGAGAGGCAGAGTCAGAGGCCTTTGTGTAAACCGAAAGAGAAATCTCCGGGCCACCCCAGCACCCTGAAAAAGCCGCGCACGGGGAGGGATCAAGTGCCAATTCCAACGCTGGAACTTTTCCATGCGGGCGGGGGATTCACTCAGAGTGTGAGACTGCCAGCCTGATATCCTGGTCTGCGCACAGATAGTGAGCGAGAGTTTCCTCCAAGTGCCCCAGGAGTGGGCTCCCGCCTGTGTTACCGGACAGAGTGGCAGAGCCAGAGGTCTTTGAGTGGGCAGAAGCCCCGCCTGATTATGCTAGCAGCTCTTACTGACTGAGCCTTACCCAGAGCCCTGTGCTGAGTGGGAATAGAGTGGGGAGTTGCCAGCTCTTTGAGCCTCTTACTATCCAGGCAGAGGCAGCAGCAACCCCATAGCTGGATTATCAGGCTACTAATTCAGGAAGGAAAGACTAGGAGAGAGGCTCCAGGAACACGGACTCTCTCACTGTCGGAGCGCATAAATGCTAATGAGCCTTGACTGCCAATGAGACTGAAGCACAATACATGACATTGCCATAGAGACTTATCAACTGCAAACCTCTACCTGAACGTGCCAAAGGGGCAGAACCCGGGGTACAGAGTCACCGACCAGGAAGAGAGAGAGAAAAGAAAAAGCAAGAAGATAACCTCTCAAAATCAAGAATAATCCACAGACTTTATAACCTATCCCATTTTATTATATTTGTTTGTTTGTTTTTCTTATCTTCATTCTTGATTTTTCTTTTCCTCCTCCAATTTGGTCGTTTAACTCTCTGCTGGTCTTACTCTCTCCTCTACTTGAACTACACTACCCATAAGTGTTACATCTCCCATTATCTTTTCTTTCCTCTTCCTTTCTCTCTATGAGGGTTGCACTCCAAAACCCTTAACTCTTTCTCTCTCTCTCTCCTCTTTTTTCTTTTTTCTTCTTTTAGTGGTTCCCTCTTTTTTTCTCTCTCTCTTTTCTCGCTCTATATTAGTTTCTTCCTTTCTCCTTTACGTCTCCTCTCATTCAAACCTCAATAACGAAGAAATTATCTTATCTGGGACTCAAACTTATGTTTGTGGCATTTTGGGGGTTTTTTACTTCACCTTTTTAACTCACTAGCAGTGCTCCCATCCCTGGCTCTCCATATTATCTAGTTCTTGTTCCACTAAATACAATAGTAATTTTTTATTTTTTTTTTAAATTTTTTTTTTAATTTTATTTTTACTTATTCATTTTTAGAGAGGAGAGAGAGAGAGAGAGAGAGAGAGAGAAGGGGGAGGAGCTGGAACTACAACTCCCATATGTGCCTTGACCAGGCAAGCCCAGGGCTTCGAACCGGCGACCTCAGCATTTCCAGGTCGACACTTTATCCACTGCACCACCATAGGTCAGGCAATAGTAATTTTTTAATTTGTCCCCCCATTTTCCTGTTTCCCTCTTATTCCTCTCATCATAACTCTTAGTCAACCAACACCTAAAAGCAAATCATTTTATTCTTGACCCAAATTTTTTCTTTATTTGCTTTTTGTGGGTCCATATCCCCCTTTTTTTTTCTTTTTCTTTCTTTTTTTTTTTTTTTTTTGCCCCTTTATTACTTTTCCCCAATTCAGGCCCTCCATTACAGGCATTGTTTGTTCTATTTAGTACAATATAATTCACAGTTTACCACAAGATTTTCTCAAGAAAGAGGGGAGTGGAGAGGAAAGGAAAAAAGGAGGGGGTAAATAATTTCCTTTTTTTTATTTTAATTTTATTTTTCTTTATTTAATTATTAATTTTTTAAAAAAAAAACAACTCTTTGATTTTTTATTTTTTTAAACTTTTTATTAAATCTCATTAATACTATCAACAAAACCACCCTCAGATGCCATTAAGGAAGAGAAAATCGAATATCATGGATACAAAAGAAAAAGAGGTAACACAGATAGATGAGGGAAAATCTATGGAGAAAAAATTTAATATATTGGAAACCTTGGAGTTAAATGACAGAGAATTTAAAATAGAAATCCTAAAAATACTCAGAGATATACAAGAAAACACAGAAAGGCAATTTAGGGAGCTCAGAAAACAACTCAATGAACACAAAGAATATATTTCCAAGGAAATTGAAACTATAAAAACAAATCAAACAGAGATGAAAAACTCAATTCATGAGCTGAAAAACGAGGTAACAAGCTTAGCTAATAGAACAGGCCAGATAGAAGGTAGGATTAGTGAAATAGAAGACAAGCAACTAGAGGCACAACAGAGAGAAGAAGAAAGAGGCTCAAAAATTATAAAAAAATGAGATAGCCCTACAGGAATTATCTGAATCCATCAAAAATAATAACATAAGAATAATAGGTATATCAGAGAGAGAAGAGAGAGAAAATGGAATGGAGAACATACTCAAACAAATAATAGATGAGAACTTCCCAAGCCTGTGGAAAGAACTAAAGCCTCAAATTCAAGAAGCAAACAGAACTCCGAGTTTTCTTAACCCCAACAAACCTACTCCAAGGCACATCATAATGAAATTGGCACAAACCAACGGCAAAGAAAAAATTCTCAAGGCAGCCAGGGAAAAGAAGAATACAACATATAAAGGAAGGCCCATTAGATTATCATCTGATTTCTCAACAGAAACTCTACAAGCTAGAAAAGAGTGGACCCCAATATTTAAAGTCTTGAAAGAGAGGAACTTTCAGCCACGAATACTATACCCATCAAAGCTATTCTTCAAATATGAAGGAGAAATAAAAACATTCACAGATACAGAAAAGATGAGGGAATTTATCATCAGAAAACCCCCACTCCAGGAATTACTAAAGGGGGTTCTCCAATCAGATGCAAAGAACAAAAAAAAAACAAAGCCACAAGTGAAAGCTCCAAGAAGAACACAATAAAACCAAATTTAAACTGTGACAACAACAAAAAGAAAGGGGGGGAGAGGATGGAGATTAACAGTAGCAAAGGACGATGGAGTGCAAAAGTACTCACAAAATAGTGCGCTACAATGAACAGGGTACGAAACCAAGGAGCACCAAAATATATAAGACAGCTACTTATTGACCTTAAAACAAAAACTGACAAAAATACAATCATACTTGGAGACCTCAATACACCACTGACGGCTCTAGATCAGTCATCCAAACAGAGAATCAACAAAGATATATTGGCCTTAAACAAAACACTAGAGCACCTGGATATGATAGACATCTACAGGACATTTCATCCCAAAATGACTGAGTATACATTTTTCTCCAGTGTACATGGATCATTCTCAAGAATTGACCATATGTTGGGCCACAAAAACAACATCAGCAAATTCAGAAAAATCGAAGTTGTATCAAGCATATTTTCTGATCATAAAGCCTTGAAACTAGAATTCAACTGCAAAAAAGAGGGAAAAAATCCCACAAAAATGTGGAAACTAAACAACATACTTTTTAAAAATGAATGGGTCGAAGAAATAAGTGCAGAGATCAAAAGATATATACAGACAAATGAAAATGACAATACAACATATCAGAATCTATGGGATGCAGCAAAAGCAGTGATAAGAGGGAAGTTCATATCACTTCAGGCATATATGAACAAACAAGAGAGAGCCCAAGTGAACCACTTAACTTCACACCTTAAGGAACTAGAAAAAGAAGAACAAAGACAACCCAAAACCAGCCGAAGAAAGGAGATAATAAAAATCAGAACAGAAATAAATGAAATAGAGAACAGAAAAACTATAGAAAAAATTAATAGAACAAGGAGCTGGTTCTTTGAAAAGATCAACAAAATTGACAAACCCTTGGCAAGACTTACCAAGGAAAAATGAGAAAACTCATATAAACAAAATCCAAAATGAAAGAGGAGAATTCACCACAGACACTGTAGATATACAAAGAATTATTGTAGAATACTATGAAAAACTTTATGCCACTAAATTCAACAACCTAGAAGAAATGGATAAATTCCTAGAACAATACAACCTTTCTAGACTGAGTCAAGAAGAAGCAGAAAGCCTAAACAGACCTATTAGTAGAGAAGAAATAGAAAAAACCATTAAAAACCTCCCCCAAAATAAAAGTCCAGGCCCCGACAGCTATACCAGTGAATTTTATCAAACATTCAAAGAAGACTTGGTTCCTATTCTACTGAAAGTCTTCCAAAAAATTGAAGAAGAAGCAATACTTCCAAACACATTTTATGAGGCCAACATAACCCTCATACCAAAACCAGGCAAGGATGGCACAAAAAAAGAAAACTACAGACCAATATCTCTAATGAATACAGATGCTAAAATACTAAACAAAATACTAGCAAATCGGGCCCTGGCCGGTTGGCTCAGTGGTAGAGCGTTGGCCTGGCGTGCGGGGGACCCAGGTTCGATTCCCGGCCAGGGCACATAGGAGAAGTGCCCATTTGCTTCTCCACCCCCTCCCCCTCCTTCCTCTCTGTCTCTCTCTTCCCCTCCCACAGCCAAGGCTCCATTGGAGCAAAGATGGCCCGGGCGCTGGGGATGGCTCCTTGGTCTCTGCCCCAGGCGCTAGAGTGGTTCTGGTCGCGGCAGAGTGACGCCCCGGAGGGGCAGAGCATCGCCCCCTGGTGGGCAGAGCTTTGCCCCTGGTGGGCGTGCTGGGTGGATCCCAGTCGGGCGCATGCAGGAGTCTGTCTGACTGTCTCTCTCCATTTCCAGCTTCAGAAAAATACACACAAAAAAAATACTAGCAAATTGAATACAACAACATATTAAAAAAATAATACATCATGATCAAGTGGGATTCATCCCAGAATCTCAAGGATGGTTCAACATACGTAAAACGGTTAACGTAATACACCATATCAACAAAACAAAGAACAGAAACCACATGATCTTATCAATAGACACAGAAAAGGCTTTCGATAAAATACAACACAATTTTATGTTTAAGACTCAACAAAATGGGTATAGAAGGAAAATATCTCAACATGATAAAGGCCATATATGATAAACCATCAGCTAACATCATATTAAATGGCACAAAACTGAAGGCTTTCCCCCTTAAATCAGGAGCAAGACAGGGTTGTCCACTCTCTCCACTCTTATTTTTTTTTTTTCATTTTTCTGAAGTTGGAAACAGGGAGAGACAGTCAGACAGACTCCCGCATGCGCCTGACCGGGATCCACCCGGCACGCCCACCAGGGGCGACGCTCTGCCCACCAGGGGCGATGCTCTGCCCATCCTGGGCGTCGCCATGTTGCGACCAGAGCCACTCTAGCGCCTGGGGCAGAGGCCACAGAGCCATCCCCAGCGCCCGGGCCATCTTTGCTCCAATGGAGCCTTGGCTGCGGGAGGGGAAGAGAGAGACAGAGAGGGAAAGCGCGACGGAGGAGTGGAGAAGCAAATGGGCGCTTCTCCTGTGTGCCCTGGCCGGGAATCGAACCCGGGTCCTCCGCACGCTAGGCCGACGCTCTACCGCTGAGCCAACCGGCCAGGGCTCTCCACTCTTATTTAATGTGGTACTAGAGGTTCTAGCCAGAGCAATCAGACAAGACAAAGAAATAAAAGGCATCCATATTGGAAAAGAAGAAGTAAAGGTATCACTTTTTGCAGATGATATGATCCTATACATCGAAAACCCCAAAGAATCTACAAAAAGACTACTAGAAATAATAAGCCAATATAGTAAGGTCGCAGGATACAAGATTAACATACAGAAGTCAATAGCCTTTCTATATGCCAACAATGAAACATTTGAGAATGAACTCAAAAGAATAATCCCCTTCACAATTGCAACAACAACAAAAAAAAAATACTTAGGAATGAACATAACAAAGAATGTAAAGGACTTATATAATGAAAACTATAAACCATCGTTAAGGAAAATCGAAAAAGATATAATAAGATGGAAGAATATTCCTTGTTTTTGGTTAGGAAGAATAAATATAATCAAGATGGCCATATTACCCAAAGCAATATACAAATTTAATGCAATTCCCATCAAAATTCCAATGACATTTTTTAAAGAAATGGAGCAAAAAATCATCAGATTTATATGGAACTATAAAAAACCCCGAATAGCCAAAGCAATCCTAAAGAAAAAGAATGAAGCTGAGGGCATTATAATACCTGACTTCAAACTATATTATAGGGCCACGACAATCAAAACAGCATAGTATTGGCAGAAAAATAGACACTCAGACCAATGGAACAGAATAGAAAACCCAGAAATAAAACCACATATATATAGTCAAATAATTTTTGATAAAGGGGCCAACAATACACAATGGAGAAAAGAAAGCCTCTTCAATAAATGGTGCTGGGAAAACTGGAAAGCCACATGCAAAAGAATAAAACTGGACTACAGTTTGTCCCCCTGTACTAAAATTAACTCAAAATGGATCAAAGATCTAAACATAAGACCTGAAACAATAAAGTACATAGAAGAAAACATAGGTACTAAACTCATGGACCTGGGTTTTAAAGAGCATTTTATGAATTTGACTCCAAAGGCAAGAGAAGTGAAGGCAAAAATTAATGAATGGGACTACATCAGACTAAGAAGTTTTTGCTCAGCAAGAGAAACTGAAAACAAAATAAACAGACAGCCAACTAAATGGGAAATGATATTTTCAAACAACAGCTCAGATAAGGGCCTAATATCCAAAATATACAAAGAACTCATAAAACTCGACAACAAACAAACAAACAATCCAATAAAAAAAATGGGAAGAGGACATGAACAGACACTTCTCCCAGGAAGAAATACAAATGGCCAACAGATATATGAAAAGATGCTCATCTTCTTTAGTTATTAGAGAAATGCAAATCAAAACTGCAATGAGATACCACCTCACACCTATTAGATTAGTTATTATTAACAAGACAGGTAATAGCAAATGTTGGAGAGGCTGTGGAAAAAAAGGAACCCTCATACACTGTTGGTGGGAATGTAAAGTAGTACAACCATTATGGAAGAAAGTATGGTGGTTCCTCAAAAAACTGAAAATAGAACTACCTTATGACCCAGCAATCCCTCTACTGGGTATATACCCCAAAAACTCAGAAACATTGATACATAAAGACACATGCAGCCCCATGTTTATTGCAGCATTGTTCACAGTGGCCAGGACATGGAAACAACCAAAAAGTCCGTCAATAGATGACTGGATAAAGAAGATGTGGCACATATACACCATGGAATACTACTCAGCCATAAGAAATGATGACATTGGATCATTTACAGCAAAATGGTGGGATCTTGATAACATTATACGAAGTGAAATAAGTAAATCAGAAAAAAAACAGGAACTGCATTATTCCATACGTAGGTGGGACATAAAAGTGAGACTAAGAGACATTGATAAAAGTGTGGTGGTTACGGAGGGAGGGGGGAGAGGGAGAGGGAAAGGGGGAGGGGGAGAGGCACAAAGAAAACTAGATAGAAGGTGACAGAGGACAATCTGACTTTGGGTGATGGGTATGCAACATAATTGAACGACAAGATAACCTGGACATGTTATCTTTTTATATATGTATCCTGATTTATTGATGTCGCCCCATTAAAAAAATAAAATTATTTTAAAAAAAATATGTGGCGTTCATGGCTCTCTCAGTCAAAAAGTTCCCTGATCCCTGCACTAGAGCTTATTTGATGCATTAATAATGAAGCACAGCCTGACCAGGCGGCGGCGCAGTGGATAGAGCATCAGACTGGGATGCAGAGGATCCAGGTTCAAGACCCTGAGGTCGCCAGCTTGAGCGTGGGCTCATCTAGTTTGAGCAAAACTCACCAGCTTGGACCCAAGGTCACTGGCTCGAGCAAGGGGTTACTTGGTCTGCTGAAGGCCCGTGGTCAAGGCACGTGTGAGAGAGCAATCAATGAACAACTAAGGTGTTGCGAAAAACTGATGATTGATGCTTCTCGTCTCTCTCCGTTCTTGTCTGTCCCTATCTATCTCTCTCTCTGACTCTCTCTCTGTCTCTGAAAAAAAAATCATAATAATGAAGCACATGTATCACTATATCACAAATTTGTTTTTCTAATAAGTTGACCACTGTATATCAATATACAATAAATGTCTTTGTAATCTTATATTTTTTTATTTACACAATGAAAGAGATTCTGAGAAGGGGTACATAGGCTTCAACAACAGCCAAAGGAATTCATAGCAAAACATGCAAATAAATCAACAAAAAACAGGTGGTGAAGTGATTAAGAACTTTGCTCCAGAGTGAGATGAAGAGTATAAGATCCTGGTTTCACCACTTAAGCATGTGACTTCAGACAAATTAACAAATATATCTTGCGTGGTCTCAGTTTTCTCATTTGGAAAATGGGTGTGATACTGATAGTACCTATTTCTTTTCTTTTTTTTCTTTTTTTTTTTTTGTATTTTTTCTGAAGTTGGAAACGGGGAAGCAGTCAGACAGACTCCCGCATGCTCTTGGCCGGGATCCACCCGGCATGCCCACCAGGGGGAGATGCTCTGCCCATTTGGGGCATTGCTCTGTCGCAACCAGAGCCATTCTAGTGCCTGAGGCAGAGGCCATGGAGCCATCCTCAGGCCTGGGCCAACTTTGCTCCAATGGAGCCTTGGCTGCAGGAGGGGAAGAGAGAGACAGAGAAGAAGGAGAGGGGGAGGGATGGAGAAGCAAATGGGAGCTTCTCCTGTGTGCCCTGGCCAGGAATCAAACCCCGGACTCCTGCACGCCAGGCTGACGCTCTACCACTGAGCCAACCAGCCAGGGCCATAGTGCCTATTTCTTTTTTTTTTTAAGATTTTATTTTACTGTATTATGGGGGTTGTGGGAGAAAGAAGTATCAACTCATAGTTGCTTCACTATAGTCGTTCATAGCTTGCTTGTTGCTTGTCTTATGTGCCTTGACCAGGCAAGCCCAGGATTTCAAACCAGTGACCTCAGCATTCCAGGTGGACACTCTATCTACTGCACCACCACAGGCCAGACCATAGTATCTATTTCATAAATTTGTTGTAAAGATAAAATACACATAAAGAGCTTAGAATAGAGAGGAGGGGAAATAGTGAGACAGACTCCTGCATGTACCCCAACTGGGATCTACCTGGCAAACCCCATCTGGGGCTGATGTTCAAATCAAGTGAGCTGTTTTTAGCACCCAAGGCTGATTTGCTCAGATCAACTGAGCTATCCTCAGTGCCTGGGGCTTATGCTTGAACCAATCGAGCCATTGGCTATGGGAGGAAAAGAGGGGGAGGAGGGAGAGAGGGAGAGGGAAAGAAGCAGATGGTTGCTTCTCTTGTGAGCCCTGACTGGGAATCAAAACTGGGACATCCACATATTGGGCCAAAGTTCTATCCACTGAGCTAACTGGCCAGGGCCTTCAACAAATGTTCTGTTAAATCCAGCATTCCTTGAGAATAGCCAATTTAAAAAAAAATTTTTTTTACTCCTTAGAGAGAAAAGGACAGAGGGAGAGAGAGAGAGAGAACGAGAAACATCAATTTGTTGTTCCATCTATTTATGCATTCTTTGATTGATACTTGTATGTGCACTGACCAGGGATCGAACCCACCATCTTGATGTAGCCAAATGGTGCTCTAACCAACTGAACTACCTGGCCAGAGTTCTAGCCTATTTGTGAAGATTTTCCTAAATGCTATTTAAGACACCAGTCAAAGAGACCTTATTTCCTCTCCTTTCCCTTTTGAGGATCAATGAAGTGTCAACACAAGGTTCTCATTTTGTGCAAAGAACTAAAAAGACAACTTCTGAGAATTAAGGCTGATGTATAAACACAGATTTAGAATTAATAGACCCCCTTGGAAAATATACTGTTTCAGGTTCTCTAAAGCATGAGTTGGATGCTAGTGACAGGCATGAAGTAGCTCACTTCATGGCCATGAAGGGAAAACCAGAGCTGACTTAAACTGGACTGGACTGCAGGTGGTCAGAGACTTAGAGATATAGGGAGCAGGAAGGGAGGCAGAGGAATTGGAGGCCAGCCAGAAGCAAGCTGGGAATGACCAGCCTGTGCTGCTCCTTAGTTACCACTGGCTTTGTTTAGTCAGATGTCCTCAGCATCTCCTTGGTTTTCTGCCTCAGGAATTTGACTATTCATTCTGAAGTTGTCTTAAATGCTGTCCACACTCACAAATACTCCTCAGACATCAAATACATTTTAAAATGTCCATCCTATATAAAAGCGAGACTAAGAGACATTGATAAGAGTATGGTGGTTACGGGGGGTGGGGTGAGAGAGGGAAAGGGGGAGGGGGAGGGGCACAAAGAAAACTAGATAGAAGGTGACAGAGGACAATCTGACTTTGGGTGATGGGTAAGCAACATAATTGATTGACAAGATAACCTGGACATGTTTTCTTTGAACATATGTACCCTGATTTATTGATGTCATCCTAGTAAAATTAATAATAATAAAAAAATTTCCATCCTAGCAAGGGTTTTTTTTTTACATTAATGGGGATACAGCCTGTACTTAAAATGATTTAAGTTCAAGTCCCAACTTCGTTATTTACTACTGG
This sequence comes from Saccopteryx leptura, assembly GCF_036850995.1. Taxonomy (NCBI): domain Eukaryota; kingdom Metazoa; phylum Chordata; class Mammalia; order Chiroptera; family Emballonuridae; genus Saccopteryx; species Saccopteryx leptura. The sequence goes on along the minus strand of NC_089505.1, from coordinate 289,332,351 downwards.
ATGAACTGAAGCAATTTATTTAATTTTTTTTTTACTTATTCATTTTAGAGAGGAGAGAGAGAGGGAGAAAGGGGGGAGGAGCAGGAAGCATCAACTCCCATATGTGCCTTGACCAGACAAGTGCAGGGTTTTGAACCGGTGATCTCAGTGTTCCAGGTCAACGCTTTATCCACTGCGCCACCACAGGTCAGGCCTGAAGCAATTTATTTAGATTGTCTAACCTTCAGTTTCCTCATCTGCCAAAAGCTGGGAAAATTTACTCAGTGAAAACTCATTTTGAGCCTATTATGTGACAGGCTTAGCTTTGGGTGTTGAGAATATATTAAAGAATTAAACCAGATAGGTAAGTCCCTGCTGTCACAGAGCTTTATTCAAGTGGAGATAAGAGAATAATAAATAGACAAGACAGTACCAAATGATGATAAATGCTTGCAAGACAGTAAAACAAATGGATGTGCAAGAGATTAAGTAAGTGGGAGCATCTTTAGATTACAAGGAAAGCCTCTCTGAGAATTTGACATTTGAGCTGAAACAGAAGACAAGAAAGACAAGAAGGAACTAGCCCCTTGCAGATCACGGGTGGAGTATGCCAGTTAGAGGGAAAGGGGACCATCAAAGGCCCTAACTCCGAGGAAATAGTTTGGTATGTCAGTGGAATATCAAGAAGATCTAGAATGGAGTGAGGTGGAGAGGGATCTAGGAAAGAGAGAAGAGAGAATTGGCCAGGACTGAGGACATGGAGGGGGATGTGGGAGATTTGAGGAGAGCCCAGAATGTGTGAATCCGGGTTTTTTTTGGAATGGAAAACGGGGAGAGAACAGACAAGGGTAGTGGAGTAGGGTTGCTTGGCAGCATTGAGAGACTCCTTTTGAGATGTGTGGTCATGAATTTAAACTAGAACTGGTTGGCATAGCGGATGCTGTTCTGAGGATTAAATCAAGTGAACGGCAGTTTTTGATACATGGTAGACAACCAAAAAAGTTAAACAGCTATCATAAGTGGCAGGGGAAAAAAAAGATAAGGAATAAAAAAAAAACCTCATTTATTTTTGCCTCATTTGCCATTCATAGGAGAGGAAAACAATACACTGTGTATTCTGACCTTTGGTTTAAGATTAAGGTTTTCTTCTAAATTGAGGTTTTGGGGTATTTTTTTGCATCTGGGTATTTTAAACCTGAGTGTTTTTTGGACGCTGAATACAAATTACTGTGATTCTTTTGCTCTTGTGGTCTTAATAAACTGGAAGTAAATTTACTTGGTTAGTCCCTTGTAGAACCACTTCCTTATATTCCCAAAACAGGAACACAGCTCATCTTGGTATATGTACAAAATTTACTTCTCTTATCTTTTTGAGTGTTTAGACAAAAGAAACATTCTCCTGGTGACCTCCCAAGATATTTTAAAATATTAATGGTAGGTACCTGGGAACACAGCTTTGCAAGCCTAGGATATCACATCTATTGCAACTTTAAATGTAATGTCCCTGCAGTGCTGAAATGGAGATAATCACACTTGAAATTTCTTGTAATTTTATCTCACTGATGAGATCTTTTTGACAAATCCCTTTACAGAAAAAGCACTGATACTGATATGGGCTATAGCAGAAATGCTGAATGAACTAAATTTGAACGGGACGGGATCTGGACTGGGTGGGGACCTTTGGGGCAGTGGTTAGGCAACAGGTAGGAGCTGAGAGGTGAGAATGCCAACGAGAGCAAGCAAAATGTGGGATTCTGGGCATGCAGTCTGATGGCAGGCTGTGAGAACTCCAGATTTTACACAGTCAGAGGAGTTGAAAAAAGCAAGGTAGGGCCCCGATCTCAGTCTTTGAGAGCCCTCTATGTTCTGCAAATTTGCCCCTTAGGTGGTAGTATCTCCCAGAGGCACTATCTACTCCTATGTCCTTTGTTCCTCGAAGAAACTTCTTCCTACCCACCTCCCACCCAATCCACTATGTTGACAAGTTGGAGAGAAAGAGGTTCTGAAGTTGTAGCAAATGTGGCTAGTTTCCGACATATCCACTCAGCACTCAGTGTTCCTGTGCTGCTGACAGCTCCTTTCTGCAAGCCTCTGGGGCTTTGCCTGAGATTTTCCCCTGATCACTGGAGCAGGCTTGACTCCCAAGCAGGGCAGACCAGAAAAGCCAGGGTCTAGATGCCCCTAGGAGCAACTATCAAACAATGATTGACTGGAGTTTGTGTAGCAATACATATTTCAGTTACTTATTGCTGTGTAACAAACTACCCCTAAACCAGTAGCTTACGACAACAATGGTTTGTTAGTTCTCATAATTCTGTGATTAGACTGGGTGGTTCCTCTTCTAGTTCTGCCTGGGCTCACTCACATAGCTGTGTTCAACTGTAGAGTTAGCTGGCCTGAAAGGTCCAAGCTGGCATCATTTACATTTCCTGAAACTCACCTTGGCTGCTAGCTTGAGACACTTTGGTAGCCTTCCACACTGGCCTTCTTTCCTTTACGGGGCTGGACCAGCTTCCTTGCTCAATGGAGATATCAGCATATCAAGAGGCCAAAGGCAGGAGCTGCAAGACGTCTTAAGGTCTAGTCTCTGAAGCAGGCACAATATCACTTTTGTCATTTTTATTGGTCAAAATAAGTCAGAAGATCACCCCAGATTCAAGGAGCAATGGCTATAGAACATGGTGCTCCTAGGAACAAGATAGGTATGTAGCCTGACCTGTGGTGGCGCAGTGGATAGGGCATCAACCTGGAATGCTGAGGTCACCAGTTCAAGACCCCAGGTTTGTCTGGTCAAAGTACCTACGAGAAACAACTGCAAGTTGATGCTTCCTGCCCCTTCTTCCCACCTGCCTTTCTTTCTCTCCTCTCTCCAAAATCAATAAAATAAATCTTAAAAAAAAGATAGACAGACAGACATAAAGGTATTAACTTATATACTAAAAAAAAAGATCAAGAACGAATGTGGCCTGACCTGTGGTGGTGCAGTGGATAAAGTGTCGACCTGGAAACACTGAGGTCGCCGGTTCAAAACCCTGGGCTTGCCTGGTCAGGGCACATGTGGGAGTTGATGCTTCCTGTTCCTCCTTTCTGTTTGTCTGTCTCTCTCTCTCCTCTCTAAAATGAATAAATAAAAAATATTTTAAAAAAAAGATAATTAAAAAAAAGAACGAATGTGGCAGACACACAGACATACTCTAGGGTAAGCCCCATGAATCCCACTCTTATATAATTCTCTCTCCTTGTGAACCCATGCCTTGCTTCTTGTCAACAGAGTATGGCAAAGGTGATGGGATAGTTACTTCTTTAATTAAGTTATATCATTTAAAAAACTCCATCTTAGCCAACTGAACTGAGAGAGCCTCCTGCTGGCCTTGAAGAAGCAAGTGGCTAAAAGGTAAACTGCCTGTAAGAGAGAAAACCATTGTCAAGAGCAAAGGAACTGAATTTGATCACCAACCATGTCAACTTGGAAGAGTTCTCCAAACTCCAGAAAGGAGTTCCAGAGAGGAACATAGCTCATCTGACACCTTGATTACAACCTCGGAAAACCTCAAGTGGAGGATCCAGCTAAGCCATGCCTGGACTTCTGACCCATGGAAAATGTAAGATAATAAAGTAGATTTTGTTTTGAGCTGCTATGTTTGTGGTAAATTGTTATGCAGCAATATACAACTTATATGAATAAGTAGAAAGCTGAGGTCAGCCACTGTGATGGGAAATCATAGTCCAGTCCCTTATCCAGTTTCAGACCTGAGCCAGTTGTCACGCCTAGAGCCCATCCATTGCAGGAGATGCCAAGTCTCCTTGAGGAATGACCCTAAAATGCTGCGATAAGTATATACCAGTGGTAGTCAACCTGGTCCTTACCACCCACTAGTGGGCATTCCAGCTTTCATGGTGGATGGTAGCGGAACAACCAAAGTATAAATAAAAAGATAGATTTGACTATAGTAAGTTGTTTTTTAGAGATTTATTTTGCCAAACTTAGTGAAAATCCGACATAAAGTACTTGGTAAGTAATTATTATAATATGCTTTAACTTGCTGTAACTCTGCTTTATAAATTTTATAAAATAGCCTGACCTGTGGTGGCGCAGTGGATAAAGCCTCGCTCGACCTGGAAATGCTGAGGTTGCCGGTTCAAAACCCTGGGCTTTCCCGGTCAAGGCACATATGGGAGTTGAAGCTTCCTGCTCCTCCCCCTTCTCTCCCTCTCTTTCTCTCTCTCTCCTCTAAAATGAATAAATAAATAAAAATAATTAAAAAAATTTTTTATAAAATAAAGTTACTTCTCTTTATTTTTTAAATTATATTTATGTATTTATTTTTTTACAGAGACAGAGAGAGAGAGATAGGGACAGACAGACAGAAACGGAGAGAGATGAGAAGCATCAATCATCAGTTTTTTGTTGTGACACCTTAGTTGTTCATTGATTGCTTTTTCATATGTGCCCTGACCGCAGACCTTCAGCAGACCGAGTAACCCCTTTCTCAAACCAGAGACCTTGGGTTCAAGCTGGTGAGCTTTTGCTCAAACCAGATGAGCCCTCGTTCAAGCTGGCGACCTCAGGGTCTCGAACCTGGGTCTTCCGCATCCCAGTCCGACGCTCTATCCACTGTGCCACCGCCTGGTCAGGCTACTTCTCTACTTTATAAATCACCATTACTGTGGAACTGGTGAGCGGTTAGAAAATTTTACTACTAACAGAGATACAAAAGTGGGCGGTAGGTATAAAAAGGTTGACTACCCTGGTATATACGGTAGTGACTCCTTTAATCCTTCCACAAAAGGACTAGGGTTATTTACTAGAATAACTGAACAATGGGGGAAAGGTAAGGTCCAGGTTTTTCGAGATCTCCGAGCTGACAGTGATACCAAGTGACTCAAAACACCAGCATGGCCTGATCAGGTGGTGGCGCAGTGGATAGAGCGTCGGACTGGGATGCAGAGGACCCAGGTTCAAGACCCCGAGGTCGCCAGACTGAGCGCGGGCTCATCTGGTTTGAGCAAAAATTCCAACAGCTTGAGCCCAAGGTCGCTGACTCCAGCAAGGGGTTACTCGGTCTGCTGAAGGCCCGCAGTCAAGGCACATGTGAGAAAGCAATCAATGAACAACTAAGGTGTTGCAACACGCAATGAAAAAAACAAAAAACAAAATAAAAAACACCAGCACGGCTCCCTATTGGAGAAGCCACTGGATTAGAGAATGTGGTTCTCAGGTGAGGGCTCAGAAACCTCAAGAATGGAGGTCCAATACACCTCAAAGATGAAGGCAAGCAACCAAGACCAGAGAAAAGGTTGGTTGAGGGTGAGGAGGATCCAGAATGAATGGTAGAGGAAGGAGGTGATAAATATCAGTACAGCTGGGAATGAATAATCAATAACAGGATGGAAGCTTGTTCTACTAACTCACCTCAATTAATTTTAATTTTAGATACTGTCTCTGGTTACCACCTTGAAGAGTCAGTGACATAACGAACTTCATGCAGGATACAAGGAGACTGGAGTGGAACAAAGTGCATTGGCACCCTGTACCTATTCTCTTGGCATAGACCTCCCTCTCCACACTCTCATGGCTTTCTCCTGCCAACACCTGCAACCCTGTGCCTGCTGGCTTCTTCTGGCCCTAGCTAAATATTTAGCCCACACTTGGGGCCAACCGCCATTGCCAAGGTTGTTTTTTTTTCTTTTTTTTTTTTCTGAAGCTAGAAACGGGGAGAGACAGTCAGACAGACTCCCGCATGCGCCCGACTGGGATCCACCTGGCACACCCACCAGGGGGCGACGCTCTGCCCACCAGGGGGCGATGCTCTGCCCCTCCGGGGCATCGCTCTGCTGCGACCAGAGCCACTCCAGTACCTGGGGCAGAGGCCAAGGAGCCATCCCCAGCGCCTGGGCCATCTTTTGCTCCAATGGAGCCTCGGCTGCGGGAGGGGAAGAGAGAGACAGAGAGGAAGGAGAGGGGGAGGGGTGGAGAAGCAGATGGGCGCCTCCCCTGTGTACCCTGGCCGGGAATCGAACCTGGGACTTCCGCACGCCAGGCCGACACTCCACCACTGAGCCAACCGGCCAGGGCCCATTGCCAGGGTTTTAACGTGCTCAGCTCTTGAGCAGTAGCTGAAAAGAGCTGGTGTGTAAATACCCCAGCCTCTTTGCTTCACTGGGGACAGCCCTGAAACCTGTTCTCCGCAGTCTCCCAGAGGTCCCCTGTGGGACTGAGCCCTGTGCTAACTCCTTTGCCTACCTTCCTCTCTTCTGTGCTTCCTACCTCATTCCCTGAAACTGAAACTTGTAGGGAAGGGCTTTAATTTGGGAGTCAAAAAGCTTGCATTCAAGCTCCCATTGCTATAAGATCTGGGAGAAAACAAAAAGAATATTACCTGCTAATGTAGTGGTCCTTCATGAGAAGTGGATGAAATAAGGCAAATAAAAATGCTTTGTTAACTTAAAACTGCCATATGAATTTAAGATATTACTAACATTAAATAATTAATAGTAATTGAATTTGATGCCCCTGGCCAGGTGGCTCAGTAAATGAAGCATTGACCTGGTGCACCAGAGGTCGCTGGTTTGACTTCCAGTCAGGGTATGTACAAGAAGCAGTCAATGAGTACATAACTGGATGGAATAACTAAGTGAAACGAGTTGATGCTTCTCTCTCTCTCTCTCCCTTCCTTCTACTTTCTCTCTCTCCCTTCCTCTCTCTCAAATCAATGGAAAAAATTTTAAAAATCATTGTAATTGATAAATGCATAATTTATTTCCCCTCCTTTAAATTTTAATACAAAAGAAATACTCTCTAATGGTGATATTTGTAATCTCTGTGTTGCTTAAGGAAGCTGTTTTCAGAGAAAGAGTGTATATTCTAAGGCTCCTTAAATTATCCAAAAGAAGGTCATCTATTCTGCCTGACCAGGCGGTGGCGCAGTGGATAGAGCATTGGACTGGGATGTGGAAGGGCCCAGGATCGAGACCCCGAGGTCGCCAGCTTGAGTACGGGCTCATCTGGCTTGAGCAAAGCTCACCAGCTTGGACCCAAGGTCGCTGGCTCCAGCAAGGGGTTCCTCGGTCTGCTGAAGGCCCATGGTCAAGGCACATATGAGAAAGCAAACAATGAACAACTAAGGTGTCGCAACGAAAAAAACTGATGATTGATGCTTCTCATCTCTCTCCGTTCCTGTCTGTCTGTCCCTATCTGTCCCTCTCTCTGACTCTCTCGCTGTCTCTGTAAATAAAAAAATTAAAAAATTAAAAAAAAGAAGGTCATCTATTCTACTTATAAAATAGTTCAGCGCTGTTTGGGTATTTCAATTTCCCATTGAGACTTCTTTTGGAGAGAAGCCATGGTTATGGTGCATCGTAGGCCCAAGCAAGAAGAGTCAGGGATAAGGACCCCGATCAGGTAGCTCAGTTGGTTAGAGCATTGTGCTCATATGCCAAGGCTGCAGATTTGATCCCTGGTCAGGGCACATACAAGCATCACCCAATGAATGCATAAATAAGTAGAATAACAAATTGATGTTTCTCTCTTTCTTCCCCTCCTCTTTCTCTCTAATTAATCAATTTAAAAAAGAAAAAGAAAAGAGTCAGGGATAAGGGAGCTCCCATCCTGCTATGTTTCACTGAAATTCCCAGAGGAGCTTTTCCTCACTTAGGGACTGTGTCCTAGCTACACCCATGTGCATCCTGATTGCCTACCTGAGCTCAGTTCTCCTAAAAAAAGAAAGGTGGACCCTGAGGAGGCTGACCTTTCTGCCCCTCTCTGAGCCCAGGAGCTGGAGCTTCAGCAAAGCCTTATCAAGTATGTCTCATCTTTCAGGTTGGCCTTCAGCAGGACTCCTGGATATAAACCTGCATATACTTTGGAGACCAACAGTAACTCCTGTGCATAACCATAAGGAAGGGCAACTCTTGTGGCCCTTGCTTCTTCTTTTTTTTTTTTTTTTTTAATTGATTTTAGCAAACAAGAAAGGGGGAGAGAGAGAGAGAGAAATAGAGAGAGAGAGAGAAAGACAAGAACATCAAGCTCTTTCTGTATGTGCCCTAATTGGGGATCAAACCAGCAACCTCTGAACTTTGAGACAATGTTCTAACCCAGTGGTCCCCAACCTTTTTTGGGCCACAGACCGGTTTAATGTCAGAAAATATTTTCACAGACCGGCCTTTAGGGTGGGACGGATAGCCTGACCAGGCAGTGGTGCAGTGGATAGAGCATTGGACTGGGATGTGGAGGAACCAAGTTCGAGACCCTGAGGTCACCAGCTTGAGCACAGGCTCATCTGGTTTGAGCAAAGCTCACCAGCTTGAGCCCAAGGTTGCTGGCTTGAATTAGAGGTCACTTGGTCTGCTGTAGCCCCTTGGTCAAGGCACATGTGAGAGATCAATCAATGAACAACTAAGGAACTGTGCCTGACCTGTGGTGACGCAGTGGATAAAGCATCGACCTGGAACACTGAGGTTGCTGGCTCAAAACCCTGGGCTTGCCTGGTCAAGGCACATAGGAGAGTTGATGCTTCCTGCTCCTCCCCCCTTCTCTCTCTCTCTCTCTCTCTCTCTCTCTCTTCTCTAAAAAATGAATAAATAAAAATAATTAAAAAACAAAACTAAGGAACTGCAATGAAGAATTGATGTTTCTCATCTCTCTCCCTTCCTGCCTGTCCCTCTCTCTGACTCACTCTGTCTCTGCCACACACACACACAAAAAAAATCCCAAAAAACCAAAAGGGTGGGACGGATAAATGTATCACGTGACCAAGACAAGCATCAAGAGTGAGTCTTAGACAGATGTAACAGAGGGAATCTGGTCATTTTTTAAAAATAAAACATCGTTCAGACTTAAATATAAATAAAACAGAAAAAATGTAAGTTATTTATTCTTTCTCTGCGGACTGGTACCAAATGGCCCACAGACCGGTACTAGTCCGCAGCCCGTGGGTTGGGGACCACTGCTCTAACCAACAGAGCTATCTGGCCAGGAGGCCCTTTAATCCCAACAAGGGGTAACACAGTGTCTTAGGGAAGCAGGCCTCAGTTTAGGAAAAGCATTAGTTACTGAGCTTTTTCCTCTAGTTTGTGTCTATGAGTGGTATGGTGAACATACCTATTGACATGTTAAAGAAAGCAAGAAAAAAAGCAAATGTTTGTTGAGTGTTTATGATAATGATAGCTACTGTGTTAGGCAATGTTTCTCTCCCTCAACTGACTATAAAAAATTCCAAACACAATATAAACAATAGTGTAATGATCTCCTGTTAACTCATCATCCAGTTTCAACACACCCTTCTTCATATCGTTTTGAAGCAAATTCCAGATATCATTTTATCCAGAAGTAATATTTCCATATGTATTTCCAAAAGATAAGAACTCTTTTATCACACAGTCACAAATCATTACATACCTTAAAAATTAACAATAATCCTTAATATCAAATAGCCAGTCAGTATGCAACTTTCTCTAAGTGTGTGTGTGTGTGTATACACATTTGCTTTTTTAACCAATTCAGTAATTTCTCTACCATTTTTGAACACTTCCCTGCTGTTGTTCACCTCTGTGCTTCACATTGGTTGTCTCCTCTGCCTAGATTGCCCTTTCTTGCCTAATAAGCAAGACACAGTCTTCCAGATCTGTTCAAATATCAGCATCTCCAGAAATCTTCCCCTTGTAAAACTTAGCAGTCAATTATTAGCATAACACAAACACTCTGCCTGTGCGTACATGCCTGTCTTTCCTCCAGATTGGGAGCTCCTTAAAAACATGAACTTTAGCCTGACCTGTGGTGGTGCAGTGGATAAAGCGTCAACCTGGAAACACTGAGGTTGCCAGTTCAAAACCCTGGGCTTGCCTGGTCAAGGCACATATGGGAGTTGATGCTTCCTGCTCCTCCCCCCTTCTCTCTCTCTCTCTCTCCTCTCTATAATAAATAAAATCTTAAAAAAAAAAAAAAAAAGAAAAACATGAACTTTATTCTCCTAGTCTTTGTAACCCCAGTACCTAGCATAGTGCCTGGCCCATAGTATTTGTTTCAAGACAGCATATTATTTCTAAGAAGGGGTTCCCAAGGCCTTTCCATTGTTCTTGGTGTTGATTTAACCTTTTCTAAAGTTCAATGTCTTTTGCAATGGTGGTATTTTTTTCTCTCTGATCTGTACTGGGGTTGACTATGTGTTTTTATTATTTATTTATTTATTTATTTTTACAGAGACAGAGAGTGAGTCAGAGAGAGGGATAGACAGGGACAGACAGACATGAACGGAGAGAGATGAGAAGCATCAATCATTAGTTTTTCATTGCAACACCTTAGTTGTTCATTGATTGCTTTCTCATATGTGCCTTGACCGTGGGTCTTCAGCAGACCGAGTAACCCCTTGCTGGAGCCAGCGACCTTGGGTTCAAGCTGGTGGGATTTTCCTCAAACCAGATGAGCCCGCGCTCAAGCTGGTGACCACGGGGTCTCGAACCTGGGTCCTCTGCATCCCAGTCCGATGCTCTATCCACTGCGCCACCACCTGGTCAGGCGACTATGTGTTTTTAATCTGAAAGCTTTTAGAAACCATTAGAGGCAGGGTTGTTTGTTTGTTTGTTTGCTTGCTTATTTTTAGATTCCAGGATTGATATACAGTGATCCCTCCTTATCCACAGAGATACATTTCAAGACCCCCAAGAATACCTGAAACCGAAGATAGTGCAGACCCTATATATACTATGTTTTTTTATGTGCATATATACATCATACCTCTTCACTTACATGAAGCACTGTATGACTGCTCTTTGGTACATCCAAACTGCCAGCAACACTACTCTTGTTCTTTGGGGCCATTATTTTTTTAATTGATTTTTAGAGAGAGAGAGAGCACTGTTATACCACGACAGTTGATCAGATAACCAAGATAGTTACTAAGTGACTTACACATGCTATGCTGGACAAAAGGATAATTCATATCTTGGGCAGGACTGCACAAGATTCCATTATGCTACTCAAAAGTGGCATGCAATTTAAAACTTATGAATTGTTTATTTCAAGAATTTCCATTTAATATTTTCAGACTGTGGTTGACCATGGGTAACTAAAACCATAGAAAGCAAAACACTGGATAAAGGGGGATTCCTGTAAAGCAGAAAGACTGAGGGAAGAGAAAGCCACCTTGTCAATCAGCAGCTTGATCGGGGGTCGATATAGTAAGAGCTGGATAGAATCTAAAAGAAAAAGATCCTTGCCCTCTAACTGGATACAGCCTAAAGCCTTCTGTTGTCTGAAAAGGACCTTGGGACACTCTCACAATTTCCAAACTGTAATTAATAACAGTTTGGCCTGACCAGGCGGTGGCGCAGTGGATAGAGCGTCGGACTGGGATGCAGAGGACCCAGGTTCGAGACCCCGTGGTCACCAGCTTGAGCGCGGGCTTATCTGGTTTGAGGAAAATCCCACCAGCTTGAACCCAAGGTCGCTGGCTCCAGCAAGGGGTTACTCAGTCTGCTGAAGGCCTGCGGTCAAGGCACATATGAGAAAGCAATCAATGAACAACTAAGGTGTTGCAATGCGCAATGAAAAACTAATGAATGATGCTTCTCATCTCTCTCCGTTCATGTCTGTCTGTCCCTGTCTATCCCTCTCTCTGACTCACTCTGTCTCTGTAAAAAAAAATTTTTTTTAAATAACAGTTTGAACCATAATTTTCAAGCATTTCTTTAACTTTAGGACTCCTCCAGGCTCAACTAGCCTGAAGTAACAACTCTTGAAGAAAGGTGGTGAGCAGGTCCCTGGGCCCAGTTCTATTAGACTTTTTGCTAACTCCCCCACGTGGTCCCTGAGACACACCACTCAGGGCACCAAATCAATCTATCAACAGCCAATAGCTATTTATGGAGTGCTTGCTGTGTTTGGTGCTCATAGCACTGTGCTGAGCAAGACAGATGGACTTCTATTTTTTGGAATTTACATTCTATGAGGGACAAGGGAAAGAAGCTATAGTCATTGTGAGTGTTTTTCAAACTTGCATTTTCTTCAGAATCACCTGTAGGACTTGTTACACTACAGACCTCTGTTCTCCCTCCACACCCCACCAATCCCACAATGTCTGATTCAGTAGGTCTAAAGGAGGGCCTGAGAATATACTATTCTAAATAAATGGCAACAGTCAAATAAATACCTTCAGTTAATGGCAAGTGCCATACTTTTAGAAAATAAGGAAGGGTAATGGATTAGAAAATACCTGGCTGAGCAGCCACTGTAGACTGGATGGCCTGAGAAAGCCTACCTGGGAATGTGCCATTTGATTTGAGACCTGAATGATACAAGGAGCCGGTCACCTAAATGTCTGGGGAAGAGTATTCCAAGGAAAGGACTTGACAAGTGCAAAGGCCGTGAGCAGGGAACAAGCATAGCATGTTAAGGAACAAAATAAAACATTAGAAGCGCCAGTATAGCTGAAGAGTATTTTGAAGGGAAAAGAGTGACCCAAGAGTGTCATAGAAACAGACAGGAACCAGATCATGTAGGACCCTGTAGATCATTAAAAAAAAAAAAAAAAGTCCAGTTTTTAAAGTACAATGTAAAGCCATTGAAGGGTTTTAAGCAGGGGACTCATGTGATCTTATTTTAATACATTTTAAATGTGATTTCTTGGCTATGAAATATCAATCTGGCTATTGTGTGGAGAGTATACCAGGAGGGGCAGGAGGGAATGTGGAAGAAAAGGTAGAAGCTAAGAGACCAGTTAGGTTCTTGCAGCATCTTGGGCCTCATTTGATGGGGGAGGGGAATTAGCAGTGAACAGGGTGATAATGGTAAACTATGCAGAGGTGAGACTTGCTGATAGGAGTGGAGCTTAGCATAACGACTTGCTCCTTGTAGGTTTTCAGCAAAGAGTCATTAAATAAATGAATGAATGAACCTCCCTTCTTTTCTCAAGTGCCATGATTATAACCCTCACTGGTGAAATGAAGAATATTGTAAATGATCATTCCAAAACTGGGTCCCATTTTTGAGCTGGTAGCTGAGGTTTTGTATAGGTGTGTGAGTTGAAGTCGAGCTCTCTTTTAAAATATTTTATTGCTACCCTCCCCCCACCATCTTTTCAGATGAAAGTATTTTCCTTGTGTGTGGCAAATTGAGAGGGGGCCAGCTGGGAGCCCTGCAGTTCCCCTGGGAGGTGGAGGGTGTTGGCTATTCTCAGGGCTTCTCGTTGCTGGGAGAGACTGGGAGAGATGCGTGATTCTTCCCTACTGTGCTGTGGCCAAAAATCAATTTATTCCTTTCAGTCGTCTTCAACAAACTGTTTTATTATCCTTTCCACCACATCCCATCCTACTAGAACAAAATGCAAATAAAATATGGATTTAATTTGACAAGAGGAAAGGGCCACAAACACTGTAAGTTGTCAGTACTGTGACATAGGACAACCCTGATCTCTGCAAGAACAAAGATGAGTCAAGCTGCTTCTGCAGATATCAAAGGGAGCTGTCATACGGCTCCACTGATGCTGCTTGTGAGGTACGGAAGAGGACGTCTGAAGCACAAATCACTCCTCAAACGCTAGCCAAACCTTTAGCATTCCCTGTTCCTCTACCATTTTAGCATTAAGTTTTGAAAGTTACATACCAATCGTAAAAGCAGAAAACCTGTTTTCCTTTGCCAAGATGACATTGAAATTCTTGCATCAGCCAAAAGGATTCGAAGGTCAGCTTTAACTTCCTTTAGCCCCCAGGACCCAGGAGGGCCAAAGAGCACTGCTTGAGCACAAAGCGCTTCCTGCTGAGTTCCTTCCAGTCTCCCACCGCCCACTGCTCACTGCTCTTTGCACATTGTCCTTTCTGAATAGGCACTGTGTTTTCCAGATGACATCCCTGGATCACTTTCTCACAGCTTTATCTCTTTTCTGCAAACCCATTTCCTCTCTCTAATGTTTTTTCCCCAATATATATTTTAACCAACCAAATACAAAACCAGCCGAACTGCAGAACTGAAGTCACTTGTTTTTATGTTTAAGTGTTATTTTATGATCTTCAGTCTTCATTTAAATGTAGAAAGGTAAAATTTATTATTATATTTTCTAAAAAATAAAAGTATTCTGTTTTTGTTTTTCTAAAAATCACGATTTCCCATCCTGTGGGCCTTTGGCCCTCAGAAGGGAGACAAAGGTGGAGTGGAAGGAAGGAAGGAAGGAAGGAAGGAAGGAAGGAAGGAAGGAAGGAAGGAAGGAAGGAAGGAAGGAAGGAAAAGGAAGGAAGGAAGGAAGGAAAGGAGAGGAGGGAGGGAGGGAGGGAGGAAGGAGAGGAGAGGAGAGGGGGAGGGAGGGAGGGAGGGAGGAAGGAAGGAAGGAAGGAAGGAAGGAAGGAAGGAAGGAAGGAAGGAAGGAAGGAAGGAAAAGAAAGGAAAGGAGGGAAGTAGGGAGGGAGGGAGGGAGGAAGGGAAGGAAGGCAACGTGTATGTACTTACATTTCCTCCTATGAGGGAAGCTTAATTGCTTCATCAGACTTTATACCTATTTATTAAGTAAAGATGATCTTTTATCAGCTATTTTCCAAAGTTAGCACTGGCTCAGGAAAAGGGAGGTCACAGACTAGACCTCAAATAATCGTATTTGAAATTGAGTAGCCACTGAGCCATTTCACCCACAGGTGTTGTAAAGTACCAAAGGCTACAGAATTAATATTAATAATTTAGGAGGCTTGGTGAACATTTTATTAATTTGGGTTAAGAGAAATTGTGAGAATAGTCTCTGTGCTGTGTGATTAGCATAACCAGGATGACTCTTGCCATTGTATTGTAAATGAAAAGGGAAGGAAGCATAGATTCCCTGACATTCCACCACACCTGTGGGGAAAGGAGTGAATGGCTAGCCAGGTGCAGGAAGGGAAAAGCCAAAATAAACCTTTTCTTATAACTATGAGTCATTTGCGGGCATTTGTCCCCACAGAAACTACCTCTCTTATGTAAATGCATGTGGTTAATACGTCTGACTCTGGACAGAGAGATGGCGGATGAACACTAGAAAATATAGGAAGGCCTTTTAATATGTAAAGAGATATCTTTCTACCATTGTGTTAACTTGTAAATTTTGTTCTCTCCAAAATGATGTATGGTTTGCAAATTGAACGTGGTCCTATCATGTTAAAGGACATATGACTATAACCAATAGCGGTAAGGGGCTCCTAATTGCAATTTTTGCTTCTGTACTTCCCACTTACAAAACTATAAAAACTAAGTAGAACAAAGGGCCGGCGCTCTCTCCGTCAGATTTCTGTCGGAGTTCCCGCCGCTTGGCCAAGCTAGACAATAAAGCTTTAATGTGTAAACGACAGACCTTGCTTCTGTCTTCCATAATTCGGGTCCCTCCGAATTTGGATTAACAAAATGACTGTGTGAATATGTGAGACTCTAGAAACCATTCGTCTCTCTAGAGAGACCAAATGCACAGCTATATGCAGATACACGTGTTCAAAAGGCATCTTTGAAAGTGAAGAGTGCTAGTCAGATAGAACACATTCTACACAGTATCTGATGTGTAGCATGGGTGTGTATACCTGTGTGTGTACATATGAATGCGTACACACACACACACACACACACACACACACACACACACACGCTAAGTGGCAACACTCTGCAGGAGCTCAGCCTTCCATGAATGTTGCCTGTGAACAGGGAGTGGGCACAGTCCAAAGGTTGAGCAGCTTTTAGCTACCAATTCCTAATAAGTTCCCAAAATACATAGATCAAAATACTAAAAGCCCTGGCCAGGTAGATCAGTTGGTGAGAGCATAATCTTGTCATACAAGAATCAACCAATGAGTCCATAAATAAGTGGAATAACAAATTAATGTTTCTCTGTCTCTCTCTAAAAATTAATAAGTTTTTTTAATATTAAAATTATCTATGTAGCTATTGTTCAATTTCTTGCATGTGTTTATTTACTTATTTCAAATTTTCTGACTTGACATGTATTAATATTATAAATAAAAAATAGTATTACATTAAAAAATGTTTCTATTGCCTCCTTAGGATCTTTATCAGGAGCAGAGATGTCTTTGGGATGAGATTTGGCGGTCAAAGTGGTAAGAAGGGGAGGCCAGAAAAGGCAGGGTTAGGGAACCAAAGGATAATGCAAGTTTGCAATTTTTTTTTTTTTGAGAGAGAGGAAGGGAGAGAGAAAGAGTGAGAGAGAACAAATTGATGTTTTTTTAAATTGGTGGTCCCATCTTTTTTTTCCTTTTCTTGTATTTTTCCGAAGTGAGAAGCGGGGTGGGGGGGAGAGGGGGAGGCAGACAGACAGACTCCCACATGCACCTGACCGGGATCCACCCGGCATGCCCACCAGGGGGCGATGCTCAGTCCCTCTGGGGTGTTGCTCCACTACAATCAGAGCCATTCTAGCATCAAACCATCCTCAGCACTCAGGCCAACTTTGTTCCAGTGGAGCCTTGGCTGCAGGAGGGGAAGAAAGAGACAGAAAGAGAGAAAGGAGAGGGGGAAGGGTGGAGAAGCAGATGGGCATTTCTCCTGTGTGCCCTGACTGGGAATTGAACCCAGGACTTCCACACTCCAGGCCGACGCTCTACTGCTGAGCCAACCAGCCAGGGCCTGGTGGTCCCATCTTTAAATTTTTTTTTAATTTGTGCCTGACCTGTGGTGACGGAGTGGATAAAGTGTTGGCCTGGAATGCTGAGGTCACCAGTTCAAAACCCTGGGCTTGCGTGGTCAAGGCACATATGGGAATTAATGCTTCCTGCTCCTCCCTCTCCCCTTCTTTCTCTCTCTCATCCCTAAAATAAATAAATAAAATCTTTTAAAAAATTTTATTTATTGATTTGAAAGAGAGAGAGAAAGAAACATCAATTTGTTGTTCCACTTATTTATACATTCATTGCTTGATTCTTGTATGTGCTCTGACTGGGGATTGAACCCGCAACCTTGGCGTATCAGGACAATGTGAGCTATCTGGCCAGGGCTTTGACCTCTTCTGTGAGGAACCTGGGGCCAGAGATTTGAATGACTTGTTTAGGGGCGTACAGGAGAAGGTGCCTAATACAGCCAACTCCTTGTGAGGACAAGTGCCAGGTGGAAACCAGATGTATGCACAGTGAGCAGTGTAGGTAGTGAGCAGGTTGGGTTTTTGGCTTTCAGCATTCAGAAATCATTTCTCCCTGGCTATTTGATTTGTAAGCCCCTCGAGTAGGATCATTTCACATCCTTTCTTTTCTCATCCTCTTGTGCTTTTCTAAATTTGCTGCAGCACACTGAGAGGAATATAAAATAGGGGAGGCTTCCTGCTTCAAATACAGTGTGTCTCTCCCTTCTTTCCTTCCTTTCTTCCTTCCTCCCTTCCTTAGTATTTCAGTCAAAGCCATTAGGCATGGCTGTGTAGAGCAGGGGCCTGGCAGAGGGTGCCCATGTGAGCAGGGTAGAAGCCCTGTCTGGGTTAAGAAATTGGCATGTACTAGGGAACCGGGCAAATGAGTAAATACATTAAAGTCAATGGGAGCCAGGTTCTCAAGCTGTCAGAGAAAAGGGTTGTGAGTATGAAAACAGAAACACTGGAATGAACCCGGAGATATTGGGTTGGAATTGGAGGGAGCAGTGTGAACTCATGGTTGGATAGGTAGAGGTAAATTAAATATAATTATAAAGCATGTGAGAATGAGCAAGTTTGTGTATACCATGTATTTATATATTCATTCTAAGTTCTGTCCACTGAGAAAACCTGGGAGCAGAGCCAGCCATTAGCAATAAGCACACTTTTCATACTGAAAGTATGAGTCTGTAACATGCTTTTGTGTTATAAAGTAAGGAAGTGTTTTAGAGAATAATGGAAACATTTCAAAAAAACACAGAAGCCAGTTTGAAGGCACAGCCACTAACCAAATGGGATAATTTGAGCATCAAAATAAATGATAATAATAAGAATAATAATATAAGAGATTATAACCCATTGAATAAAATAGGGATCCATGAGTCCACATTGATATAAACAAACGAGAAGAGAAAGCAGTCTCTCACAAGTTAATGTCAACTAATAAATGTAGAAGAAATAATAAAATGAAAAGCCATCAGTTAGCAACCATCTAGCAACAATTAAGTCAAGCGGCAATGAATGTTCAAACTAGTGGATGGAATTTAGAGGGAGAGTGGGATATTTATACACAGAGTTTTAGAGTATCTCCTCACCAAATTAAGCCTGGAAGACACCACTTAAGAAGACAAAGTTAACATGATCAGTAACAGGACAGAGTAATGTCATTGGGTTCCACCTGATGGCATACAGTAAGAAGACCACAGTGCCACTTCAGTGCGTCACCTGAATCTAACCATGAGGAGATATCAGACAAACCTGAACTAAGGGACAGTCCACAAATTAACTGGCCTGTCATATTAATGAATGTTAAGGGAAGAAAGGTCAAGGATGAACTGACAAATTCTTCTAGATAGGAGACTAAAGAGACACAACAACTGCCCTGGCCAGGTAGCTCAGTTGGTTAGAGCATCCTCTTGATATACCAAGGTTGCAGGTTCAATCCCTGGGCAGCACACATGTGAGAATCAACCAATGAATGCATAAGTGGGTGAAACAGAAGGTTGATGTCTCTCTGACTCACCTGTGGTGGTGGCACAGTGGATGGAGTGTCGACCTGGAACACTGAGGTTGTTGGTTTGAGGCCCCGGTCTTGCCCAGTCAAGGCAACTAAGGCAGTGGTCCCCAATCCCCAGGCCGCGGACTGGTACCGGTCCATGGGCCATTTGGTACCAGTCTGCAGAGAAAGAATAACTTACATTATTTCTGTTTTATTTATATTTAAGTCTGAACGATGTTTTATTTTATTTATTTTTAATTTTTATTTTTTACAGAGACAGAGAGTGAGTCAGAGAGAGGGATAGACAGGGATAGACAGACAGGAACGGAGAGAGATGAGAAGCATCAATCATTAGTTTTTCATTGCGTGTTGCAACACCTTAGTTGTTCATTGATTGCTTTCTCACATGTGCCTTGACCGCGGGCCTTCAGCAGACCGCGTAACTCCTTGCTGGAGCCAGTGACCTTGGGTCCAAGCTGGTGGGCTTTTGCTCAAACCAGATGAGCCCGCGCTCAAACTGGCGACCTCAGGGTCTCGACCTGGGTCCTCTGCATCCCAGTCCGACGCTCTATCCACTGCGCCACCACCTGGTCAAGCCGATGTTTTATTTTTAAAAAAATGACCAGATTCCCTCTGTTACATCCGTCTAAGACTCACTCTTGACGCTTATCTTGTAAATTCGACAATTATATTTAAAAATATCACAGTTTTTATTCCAGTTGCATAATTTTATTTTGTGCATTTATCCGTCCCACCCTAAAGGCCAGTCTGTGAAAATATTTTCTGACATTAAACTGGTCCATGGCCCAAAAAAGGTTGGGGACCACTACCTGAGGGAAGCAACTACAAGTTGATGCTTCCTGCTCCCTCCTTCTCTCTCTCTCTCTTCTCTCTAAAATTAATAAAATCTTTTTTTAAAGTCAATATTTTTCTTTCTCTCTACCTTATTCTTTCTCTGAAATCAATAAATTAAAAAAAGAGAGAGACAGACGTGACAACTAAGTGCAATGCATGATCCTGGATTGGATGATTTTGCTGTAAAGGTTATTCTTGAGACAGTTGGTAAAACGTGAATAGTTTCTCTCGGCCTATGGGAGTTCTTTTTTTTATTCTTCTTTTTTTACAGAGACAGAGAGAGTCACAGAGAGGGACAGATAGGGACAGACAGGCAGGAAGGGAGAGAGATGAGAAGCATCAATTTTTCGCTGTGGCACTTTAGTTGTTCATTGATTGCTTTCCCATATGTGCCTCGACCGCGGGCCTTCAGCAGAACAAGTAACCCCTTGCTGGAGCCAGCGACCTTGGGTCCAAGCTGGTGAGCTTTGCTCAAACCAGATGAGCCTGCGCTCAAGCTGGTGACCTCGGGGTCTTGAACCTGGGTCCTCCACATCTCAGTCTGACGCTCCATCCACTGCGCCACCACCTGGTCAGGCCCTATAGGAGTTCTTAAAATGATTATTGCAACTGTTCTATGAATTTCAAAATATTCCGAAACTAAAGTAAACACACAACAAAAAATATAAACAGTGTCTGATTAGACTAGTAAGCCCTTATGCCTTCCAGGCCCAACTTGCCTGATAACCACATGTGTGACCTTGGGAAATGTCTTTCCTTTTCTGGGTCTTCTTTTTCTTATAGCAAACTGGAGCTTTGAATGGGAACAAATAATCACTTCGGTTTTCTAGCCCAAACAAGTTAGCACCCGGACC
The DNA here is from genome assembly GCF_036850995.1 of Saccopteryx leptura. Lineage (NCBI taxonomy): Eukaryota > Metazoa > Chordata > Mammalia > Chiroptera > Emballonuridae > Saccopteryx > Saccopteryx leptura. The sequence continues at coordinate 289,312,096 of NC_089505.1, read as the reverse complement.
CCTCCCTCCGTGCAGCTGTGAAGAGACATGCGGTTGGGCACAGGGACTCCAGGGACTCTGTGCCCTCAGTGGCTTTGTGCCCTCTGCCTTTACCATCCTTGGGCACAATCCTGGTGTCAGCACAGTCAGGGGGCCCAGTGCTGGTGCTTGTTGAAGGGCAGGTCCACTGGGAGCATGACTCAGAATCACAAGTGGCTAAAATGGAGATTCTCTGACTTTAGAGAGTGATTTGTTGAAATCACCTGGAAGTGCTTGTTTCAAGTGCAGATTCCTGCCCTGGCTGCATAACTCGGTTGGTTAGAGCATAGTCCCTATACATAGAGGGTGTGGGGTTTGATCCCCAGTCAGGGCACACACAGTAACAGATCGATGTTTCTGTTTCTCTTTGTCTCTCCCTTACTCTCTCTCTCTCTAAAAAAAACAAAAAAACAAAAACAAAAAAAACCCCCAAAAACCAATCAATTAATTAAAACAACAACAAAAAGACAAATGCAGATTCCTGGCAAATTCCCCTAACATTCGCTTAAAGGGGGCACCATTATAAGTCCATAAGTGGGCAGACCCAGACCCAGGCTGGCACAGAAGCACAAATCCCATCAGGAACTTGGGTCTCCTTGGGTCTCTACCCCATCAACCTTTACATGCTGCACTTGTGGCCTCAGGGTTGCAATATGGCTGCTGCTCCCTGAACAAGTCTGACCCAATTATGTCCATGAAGTTTGCATTTGTATTCTCTCTCCTGGAATCCTCTCCCTCCAGATATCTGCATGGTCCACTTTTGTACCTCCAGGAATTTGCTCAGATGACACCTTCTCAGTATGGGCCTTAAAATTGCATTCTCCCCTTCCCTTAGTACCTGGAATTCCCCCTCTTCTCTGCTTTTTCTTGACCATGCCCATCTCCATCTGATATACACTATGTGTTTTTTGTTTAATGTTTTTCTCCCTACTAGCCTGACCAGGCAGTGGCACAGTGGATAGCGCATCGGACTGGGATGCTGAGGACCCAGGTTCGAGACCCTGAGGTCGCCAGCTTGAGCGCGGGCTCATCTGGTTTGAGCAAAAGCTCACCAGCTTGGACCCAAGGTCGCTGGCTCAAGCAAGGGGTTACTTGGTCTGCTGAAGGCCCATGGTCAAGGCACATATGAGAAAGCAATCAATGAACAACTAAGGTGTCACAATGCGCAACGAAAAACTAATAATTAATGCTTCTCATCTCTCCATTCCTGTCTGTCCCTGTCTATCCCTCACTCTGACTCTCTCTCTGTCTCTGTAAAAAAATAAAATAAAATAAAAATTCAAAAAAATATTCAAATGTTTTTCTCCCTACTAGAATGCAAGCACTATGAGGACTTCTGTCTGTTCTGTTTGCTGTGGCACCTCCAGCAGTTAGAACAATACTTGGAGTATACAGGAAACAGACGCTAAGTAATTTTTTGTTCAGGCCCTGGCAGGTTGGCTCAGTGGTAGAGCGTCGGCCTGGCGTGCAGAAGTCCCAGGTTCGATTCCCGGCCAGGGCACACAGGAGAAGCGCCCATCTGCTTCTCCACCCCTCCCCCTCTCCTTCCTCTCTGTCTCTCTCTTCCCCTCCCACAGCCGAGGCTCCACTGGAGCAAAGATGGCCCGGGCGCTGGGGATGGCTCCTCGGCCTCTGCCCCAGGTGCTAGAGTGGCTCTGGTCTCAACAGAGCGATGCCCCGGAGGGGCAGAGCATTGCCCCCTGGTGGGCATGCCGGGTGGATCCCAGTCGGGCTCATGCGGGAGTCTGTCTGACTGTCTCTCCCCGTTTCCGGCTTCAGAAAAATACAGAAAAAAAAAATTTTTTTTTTGTTCAGTGAAAGAATGTACTTGTAGAAGGTGCATTTGAGTTCTAGGCAGGAAGAAGAGAGATAAACCTGACCTGTGGTGGCGCAGTGGATAAAGCGTCGACCTGGAACACTGAGGTTGCTGGTTCATAACCCTGTGCTTGCCCGGTCAAGGCACATATGGAAGTTGATGCTTCCTGTTCCTCCCCCCTTCTCTCTCTCTCTTTTTTTCCGCTCTCTCTCTCCCTTCTAAAATGAATAAAAATTAAAAATTAAAGAAAAAGAAACCCCATGCTTGCCTGGTCAAGGCACATATGAGAAGCAACTACTACAAGTTGATGGTTCCCATTTCTCTCCCCTCTTTCTCTCTCCTCTCTTTCTGTCTTGCTCTAAAAATCAATCAATAAAATTTTTTAAATTAGAAAAATGGCTAGTATAAGAGAATGAAACATCCTGGGTGATGGGCACACTAGTCACGGACATCTGTTTGGTTGTCTGCCCAGAGCATTCTCTACTCCCCTTACTACCCTCATCAGCATTTTTGAGAAATATCTTTATTTGCACCCCTGCCCATATGTACATGGTTACAGCAGTAGGACACTTGGAGGTCTTATTCATATATCATGTTCCCACCCACCTGACCCAAACCACTGAATCAGAATCACATTACCATGATCTTGGCACCAGAATTGAGATTCTAAGTCTCCCCGGATGACTGGACCATGTAAACAGAGAGCTGCTGGCAGATATATCTTCTACGTCATGAACGGGAGCAGCTGAGGAAAGAGCATGAATCCCGCACAGAAAGAAGTTCAGTGAAATAGAGGGTGTTTGTGGTGTTCAGGTCCCTGGTAGTAGGTCATTTCTGAGGCCTGGTTCCGTTCTTGCCCTTGGGGTGCGCTGCATGTTTCTGTGTTCGTTTTGTTCAGCTCAAGCGCATCTTTAGCTGTGGCTAAGAGTTCTAATGCACACCCACTGGGCCCTAGGCAGCTGAAAACCGAAGGAACTAACTCTGGAGATCAGGTGCCCAGTCTTGGAGGAAGAAGTGAAACGTGGTCGTTTCTTCATTAACAGTCAGCAAAGGACTGGGCCAAGGAAAGAGTTCTTCTGGCTGTTTTGTGGAGCGCTAGAGAACCACCCTTGTCAGCCGTACAAGAGAGCCCACTGCTCATGGGAGGAAGGTGTGCTTTTAAAATAGGATTTTTAGGATAAGGGTCTGGAGATTTGGTTTTGTTTCCAACCACTCTGCCCTTCTGTCCCTGGCGTCCACTACTTATAAAACATGTAGGGTGCCTATCAGTTTTCCTGAGGTACAGATGGGCTAGACAGGTAGCATGGCACAGAAGAAAAAAATATGGGTTCTAGAATCCAGAAGTCCAGGTTCATTACTAACCTGAGCGAGAGCACAGGCAGACCTTGTTTCATTGCACTTCACGTTATTGTGCATCCTAGGTGTTGTGTTTTTTGCAAATTAAAGGCAAGACCCTCCATGAGCAAAAAGATTACAGCTCGCTTTATTACAGCAGTCTGGAACCAAACCTGCAGTGTCACTGAGGTATGTCTATACTGAATTTCCCCAAACCTCATCTATACACCAATGGCAATAATTCCCACCTGGGAGGATAAAATAAGCCCACGTGTGTAAAGTACCTAACGTAACACCTGGCAAATCCCTCTCAAACAGCAGAGCCATGCCATCCTTGGAACCCTGGTAAAAGGCAGGGCGCCCCTTCAGGAAAACTGTCAGTGCCCAAACAGCGGGCTTACTGCTGCGCTTTGTGCACACGGCTAACCTCTGCACTCTTCTGGGAATCAGGGGCTTCGAGTTTTGGGGGGTTTTTTTTGTATTTTTCTGAAGCTGGAAACGGGAAAGACAGTCAGACAGACTCCCGCATGCACCCGACCGGGATCCACCCGGCACGCCCACCAGGGGCAAGGCTCTGCCCACCAGGGGGCGATGCTCTGCCCCTCCGGGGCGTCGCTCTGCCGCGACCAGAGCCACTCTAGCGCCTGGGGCAGAGGCCAAGGAGCCATCCCCAGCGCCTGGGCCATCCCTGCTCCAATGGAGCCTTGGCTGCGGGAGGGGAAGAGAGAGACAGAGAGGAAGGAGGGGGGGGGGTTGGAGAAGCAAATGGGCGCTTCTCCTATGTGCCCTGGCCGGGAATCAAACCCGGGTCCCCCGCACGCCAGGCCGACACTCTACCGCTGAGCCAACCGGCCAGGGCCTCGAGTTTGTTTTTAGAAGCAACTATTATTCATTTCCTATAAGATATCCATGCTATAAGGAGCCAATCAGGGAGGGATAGAGGCCCTGGGAAGAGATGAAGGAGGGAGGATAGTCTTTATTTTAATTCAACACCCACCATATGCCAGGCACATCTATGTGCTTTACACACATTATTGGCTGTTTCAGTCTCTCTTGGCTGATAAATGGAGGCACAGACAGAGCAGAGCTGTCAAATGCGAATGACAGTTTATCTGGACAGCATCTAGACAGTTCTAAAATCTGCTAATAGCTCAGAATTAACTGGGTGGGGACCACTGCTAGAACAGAAACAGCTGCTGTGATAGCTCTGGCACAGACTTCAGGTTGGAGCCTGGGATCTCTCTGCCCCTCAGCCCTACTGGGCAAACGGGTCCCTTTTTATTAAGCAGCCAAAGTGCTGATAACTGCAGCTGGGCTCCCAGTGTTGTTGAATCCACATTGGAAAAACAAGAGAGAAACTGAAACAGGGAGTAAAAGTAGGAAGAAACAAAAAGAGAAGGCAGACAACCAACTCTGTAACGATACTCATTCCTTTATTATGACTGTTATTTGAACAGGGCTGGGGCCTGCAGGCTGCTGGCAGCACCCAGCTGCAGGTGCATTTCAGCTCAACAGAGGCCTCATCCTAAGCCAGGGAGACAGAGGGCAATGTTTTACATATATATATTATATATTACATATGTAATATATGGGCCACTGCATTGTTAGCTCTTGTCCTAAATAAAGACTATAGCAACAGACATGGAAATTTGGTCCTAATCAAGGCCCTTACTTTGTCAACCAAATGTCTGATACATCAAAAGGAAAGGACGGAAGAGAGAGAGAGAGAAACAGAGAGACTGAGATCCAACCGCCCCAGTGGCCCTGTTCCCAGCATTATCTTACTCTGAGTGTAGAGTGTCCCCTATGGAGTTAAACACACACACACACACACACACACACACACACACACACACACACACACAACCGCAGGCAAGAGCTCCTCCTCTGGCCACACCTTGGGCCCAGCCCTCAGACCGGAGGCGGTGAAGTTGGGTAGCTTGTGCTATAAGACTGTGAGGGTCAAGTGATCAGACAACGCAGAGTCAATGTGTCCAAGTGGTGGATGGGGATGTGAAACATGCTGCTTGATCCACAAACAAGAAAGAGGTCACTGGGAGAGGCTGCTCAATGCAGACTTAGAGGTCCCCCTGTGCCCAGGCCACCGAGGGTATTTCTACACACAACTCCTGTCTCAGCCTCGGCCGAATCCATTATCTGAATTCTGTGTTTCAAATAATCTCTTGGGGTCTGGTGAAAAACATTATTTCCTTGATGGACAGGAGCAAATGGCAATTGAGTTGCCCAATCATCTAATCCAGTAATACAGTCCTGTATACAGCAAAACAGACAGCATCATTGATTTAACCCAAACCATAGCTTGGTCCTTAGAGAAGAACTTGAAAAGTGTAAAAAGGGTTAATTTCTTGATGGAAAGAGAATAACCAGGTAATCAACCCCTACACCACCTCTAAACACCAAATTTTAAGCAAACCAGTCAGTTTTATGCTTTTATCCCAATGACTAAATTCCTCATATTCTAAGAACTGGACTCCCACTATTCGGGTATTTTAAAATTCTAAACCACTTCCCTGGCCAAATAGCTTGGTGGGTTAGCATTGTCCCAAAGCACAGAGGTTGCTGGTTCAATCGCCAGTCAGGGCACACAAAGGAACAGATTAATGTTTCTGCCTCTCTTTCTTTCCCCCTTCCTCTCTTGCTAAAATCAATAAACAAACATTAAAAAAAAACAACCCCAAAACCACTGGTTTTCTCTCATGATTACCTCTTTACCCCTCCACCAAAACGCACATTTAAAAAATAAGTCAGTGAAAATTAATCTCTCTTTCTCTCTCTCTTTTTTGGTAGAAATTTACTTATCACTTGAGATACTTGGAGACATCTTGGGATGTCACAAAGGTAGACGAAGAGTACTTCCCTAGGGACCAATTTCCACAATGTGGAGGAAGGGGTTAGTTTTCAACAAAACAGTGCCCAACAAATGTGATTCAGAACAAGGGTAATAGGCAAAGATGGCAGATTGCGCCTGGTCTCTGTCTCCTGCGCTAAGTGGTGGAGGAAGGAACAGGTTCTGATACCTTCGTTTTGCCAGGGGGGTACCAACATCGCTCCCTCCCACTACGAACTGGGATCCAGGCAGCTGCAGGGAATACGGTCAGAGCAGGAAGGAGCAGCATCTTAAACATGGGGAGTTGGCTTGGCCACCTGTTGATCAAAGTTACTTTTCAGAGGAGGACAGAAACAAAGGGCACTGGAGAAGGGACTTCCCTTGATGACTGTCCATGGTGTCTCCATTACCGTTCCACTTCTGCGGGTCCTGAGGAGGCAGCAACTGGCTGGTTCACATTTCCCACCCAAGGCTTGGGAAGGTGGGCAGGAAGCCGAGTTTGGGAAGCCATGGATTCTTGACAAAGCTGAAGAGCGTAGGCTGCGTGAGGTCTTTTAAGTCTTTCAAAAGGAGCCCAAGAAGCTGAACAAGATTTTTTGAGGCACAGACAACTGGGAACACTGTCAGGACGTCTCTGGTGCTCAGGGCACACCAGCATTGTTCTAGTTCCAGAAAGTGCTTAGGAGCTTCTCACCATCAGCATAGGAGGAGATGGAGGTTATGGAGACAGGTGGAAAAAGTCCTCTCTTCTCAGGGACTGGCCACCTTCCCTTCTGGGGACAGTTGACAGGGAGGAGCCTGAGGTCTGACTGGGTGGAAGGGACATCTAGAGTCAGCAGGAAAGGAGGCTATGCAGTGACTATGGCAGGCTCAGGAGAGGGCCTCTCCCCCACACTAACTGAGCTCCACGAATAAATAACATTAATTAAATAAAGGAGGCTAAGAAGAGCAGGCAGAGGCACGGTCTGCCAGATTCTCACCCCCTCACACATACAAACACACATGCGAACACACACACGCACACCCAGCGGCAGATGAGATGATCCAGGGTCGGCTGCCCCTGCCGGGGGTCTGTCGGCTGGGCAGCCTAACTGAAGGCTGTCACTCGTGGTCTCGCACTGTTGCGGGGTGCAGAGCAGCAGAGGCCAGCGAGGCATGTGTGGTGGAGGGTGGAGGCCGCTGAGGGCTCTGGCACCTGCCGGGGATGGGGACAAGGTGGGCGAAAGGGGGGGGGGAAGTGAGGGAAAGAGAGCAGTGGGGACTGTCCTCTTCCTCACCCTGCTGGAATGGGAACTCCTCCCCCACGGCCCAGTCTCTGTCCTCCCTACACACGCCCTGGGGACGCCCAGGCCATCTCCCTGCCTCCAAGCCTAAGTCCGCTGCCCACTCTGACCGTGGTGGTACTGACCAGGATCTGGACTTTCGGACTTTAGACGTGGAAGGTCTTTCCAGAAAGCTGTCCAGCCGCATGAGCCTCTCCATGTGTAATGCACGGGGGTCTTGTTCTTGGTCGTGAGAGAATTCCATCTCGAACACAGCTGGAGGCGACACATCCAACTCGAGAAACATTATGTTTTCAGCCTGTGGTAGGAATGTCATACCAGACGTGAGCAGTGGCCCTGATGACCGTGTCTCCTAGACACTCAGGAAATAGTGGGAATAGCCGGGATGGTGGGGTAGGGAGAGGAAGCAGAGGCTGTGAGCATCGCCTCCCTTGGGCTCGCTCCCCTTGCCCCTTCTACTTCCCAGCTTCTTACCCTGTATCTGGGGTGGGACCCCATTGCCATGGCAACCCGAGCATACTGGCTGATAGGTCTCTTGTAGCCCACTGCAGACGTTGGCCGCTTCTTCATTTGGCTGTTGTTGCTGTAGGGAACAGGCTATATTAGAATGGATTTCCTTCACACACAAAGGGCTGATGATATCCTGAGGAAGTAAGTGTCATTGAGGTAGATAGGAGCACTGCAGATGGCAGGTTCTGGAATTTTCTTCTCTTTGCTCTAATACAACCTGACAACTAAAACTAGTATAACACATAGAGACACATGTTTCTCTCTTGTTGCTTCAATTATTTTCCACAGTAAAAAGGGTTGACTGGAGACTGGAATGAAAAATGCAAATTCAATCTTATTTTAGCTTTCAGATTCATAACACTAATTTCACATACTACACAAAACCACTGCTGATAAGTGGTTCTGTTCTTCACTTTCCTTCATACAAGTCATCACAACAGAATAACTAAACGCTCAGGCTTGAAATGCAAGGGTCTCCAAATAGCCAAAAGAATCTTGAAAAAAAACCAAAGTTGCCTGACCAGGTGGTGGCGCAGTGGATAGAGCGTCGGACTGGGATGCGGAAGACCCAGGTTTGAGACCCCGAGGTTGCCAGCTTGAGCGAGGGCTCATCTGGTTTGAGCAAAAGCTCACCAGCTTGAGCCCAAGGTTGCTGGCTCCAGCAAGGGGTTACTCGGTCTGCTGAAGGCCCGTGGTCAAGGCACGTATGAGAGAGCAGTCAATGAACAATTAAGGTATGCGATGCGCAACGAAAAACTAATGATTGATGCTTCTCATCTCTCCGTCCCTGTCTATCCCTCTCTCTGACTCTCTGTCTCTGTAAAAAAAAAAAAAAAAAAAAAAAGAACAAAGTTGGAGGACTCACATTTCCCAGCTGGAAAACTTATTACAAAGCTATAGTAATCAAGGCTGTATGGTACTGGCACACAAACAGATCAATATATCAATGGAATAGTTGTCTACGGCCATACCACCCTGAATGCGCCCGATCTCATCTGATCTCGGAAGCTAACCAGGGTTGGGCCTGGTTAGTACTTGGATGGGAATAGAATTGGGAGCCCAAGGTCACTGGCTTGAGCAAGGGGTCACTCACTCTGCTGTAGCCCCCCGGTCAAGGCACATATGAGAAAGCAATCAATGAACAACTAAGGTGCTGCAATGAAGAATTGATGCTTCTCATCTCTCTCCCTTCCTATCTGTCTGTCTGTCCCTATCTGTCCCTCTCTGACTGTCAAAAAGAAAAAAGAAAAAAAGTGAAAGGACAAGCCACAAAATGAGAGATATATTTACAAATCATATATTTGATGAGATACTTTAATCTAGAATCTATAGATAACTTACAAATTGAAAACAAAAAGACAAACAACCCAATTTAAAAATGGACAAAGAATCTGAATAGCCATTTCTCCAAAGAAGATATACAAATGGCTGATAAGCACATGAAAAGATACTCAACATTATTAATCATTAGGAAGACGCAAATCAAAACCACAATGAAGTACCATTTCACACCCACCAAAATGACCATAATCAAAGACAGACAATAACATGTTGGTGAGTTTGTAAAGAAATTGGAATGCTCATACAGTGTTGGTGGGAATGTAAAATGGTGCAGCTGCTTTGGAAAAAGTTTGGCAGTTCTTCAAAAAGTTAAACACAGAGTTGCCATATGAGCGAGCAGTTCCACTTCTCGCTATATATTCGAGACAATTTAAAACATGTTCCCACACATGTACACAAATATTCACAGCAGCATTGTTTATAATAGCTAAAATGTAGAAATAACCCAAATGCCCATCAACTGATGAATGGATAAAATGTGGCATACCCAGAGCAGAACGTCAGTCATTCGGCAATAAAAAGGGGCGAAGTACTGACACATGCTGTAGTATGAATGAGCCTTGAAAACAGTTTGCTAAGTGGAAGAAGCCAGGCACAAAAGACTACACATTGTATGATTCCATGTATATGAAATGTCCATAATATGCAAATCTGTGGGGACAGAAAGCATACTAGTGGCTGCTGAGGGCTGGGGGCTTTCGGGAGAACAGGGAGAAATTGCCAGTGGGGACAGGGTCTCCTTTAGGGGTGATGAAAACATTCTGGAATTAGATAGTGGTGATGGTTGAACAGCTCTGTGAATATACTAAAATCTACTGAATTGTACACTTTAAAATGGTAAATTTTATGATATGTGAGCTATTTCAATAAAGCTGTTATTTAAAAAAACGAACAAAACAAAACCCAGGCTTGGCCTTTATAATGTGCATATTCTTTGATCCAAATTCCCACTCCTAGGATTTTCCCTACAGAAATAAGAATAGATGGGGACAAAATTTACATGTAGGGATGTTTGCTGCAAAATTATTTACAATTGCAAAAAATTAGAAACAACTCAAATCTGCTCAGTAGGGATTAAATTATTACCCACAGGAAGTAATATTATGTCATCATTAAAATCATTGTGTGGCTCTCTCTCTATATATATGAAAAGATTTCCACAACATATTAAATAAAAAAGCAAATAGACGACATTTGGCCCTGGCCGGTTGGCTCAGTGGTAGAGCATCAACCCAGCATATGGATGTCCCAGGTTCAATTCCCCCGTCAGAGCACACAGGAGAAGCACCCATCTGCTTCTCCACCCTTCCCCCTTATCTCTCTCTCTCCCTCTTCCTCCTTTCCTGCAGCCATGGCTCCACTGGAGAGAGTTGGCAGGTGCTGAGGACTCTGCCTCAGCAGCTAAAAAATGGCTTCGGTTGCAACAGAGCATTGCCCCCTAGTGGGCTTGCTAGGTGGATCCTGGTCTGGGCGCATGCCGGAGTCTGTCTCTGCTTCCCCTCCTGTCACTGAATTAAAAAAAAAAAAAAAAAAAAAGACAACTTTTTTTTTTTTTTTTTGCCTGACCAGTGTGGATAGAGCATCATCCTGGACTGCTGAGGTTGCCGGTTGAAAACCCCAAAGTTGCCAGCTTCAGCATGGGCTTGCTGGCCTGAGCGCGGGATAGATCATCCACACAATCCCAAAGGTCACCAGCTTGAGCCAGGAGTCGCTGGCTTGGCTTGAGACGTTGGTCCGATCCCTGGTCAAGGAGGTCAAAGCACATAGGAGAAGCAATCAATGCACACCTAAAGTGAAGTAACTACAGCCTGACCAGGTGGTAGCACAGTGGATAGAGCATCAGACTGGGATGCTGAGGACCCATGTTCAAGACCCCAAGGTCACCAGCTTGACCATGGGCTCATCTGGTTGGACCCAAGGTCGCTGGCTCGAGCAAGGGGTTACTCGGTCTGCTGAAGGCCCGTGGTCAAGGCACATATGAGAAAGCAATCAGTGAAAAACTAAGGTGTCGCAATGCGCAATGAAAAACTAATGATTGATGCTTCTCATCTCTCCGTTCCTGTCTGTCTATCCCTCTCTCTGACTCTCTCTTTGTCTCTGTAAAAAAATAAAGTAAAAAAATAAAGTGAAGTAACTATAAGCTTCTCATTCTCTCTCTAAAATAAAATAAATGAATAAATACTTTGTTTAAAAAATATGACAATTTTTTTTTTCGACAGAGACAGAAAGAGAGACAAAGAGAGGGACAGACAGGAAAGGAGAGAGATGAGAAGCATTGTCTTCGTTGCAGCACCTTAGTTGTTCATTGATTGCTTTCTCATATGAACCTTGAGGGGGGGAGGTAACCCATTGCTCAAGCCAGCGACCTTGGGCTTCAAGCCAGCAACCCGCGGGCTCAAGCCAAGGACAATAGGGTCATGTCTATGATCCCATGCTCAAGCCAACAACCCCATGCTCAAGCTGGTGAACTCGTGCTCAAGCCGGATGAGACTGTGCTCAAGGCAGCAACCTTGGGGTTTCAAACCTGGGTCCTCTGTGTCCCAGTCTGACACTCTATCCACTGCGCCACCACCCAGTCTCTCTATTTTTTTGTTTTGTTTTGTTTTTAAAGAAACATGTATAATGCTTACAAAAGGTATGGATAGTCAACAAAATGTTAACAGTTACTGTCTTTGGATGGTATGATTATGGGTGACTTTTTAAATTATTATTATGCCTTTCACAATATCTAATTGTTTTTACAATGAATATGTATAACTTTATATCTAATAAATTATTTCAAACATTCATAAAAGTATAGAAAATAATATATATCTGTATGCCTACCATCCAGCTTTGTCAAACCTTAATATTTTGTTATAATTATATCAAATCTTGTTTTAAGGAATAAAATGTTGATATTGTTAAGATTCCTATCTCTCTCCTTCCCCAGAGTTAATAACTCTCTTGAGTTTGGTGCATATCAATGTCATGCATGTTTTTATATTTATATCTATGGGTATTCATAAATAATATATATATGGTATTTGTATACCTGTTTCTAAAATTTGAACTGTATGGTGTACGTACTGCATTTTTTTGTGTTCAACAAGCATTTCTTTTAGATTTATCTATGTAGCTGTAGATTAGATTTAAAAAAATTAATTTTAGAAAGAGAAGAAGGGATAGGGAGAGAAAGAGAAAGACAGAAACATTGATCTGTTCTTGTATGTGACCTGACCAGGGATTGAAACCCCAACCTTTGTGTACTGGGATGATACTCTAACTATCCAAGCTATCTGGCCAGAGCTAGCTTAGATTATTAAAGTTTAAATATATAGTATATTGAGTATTTTAAGGTTTTAATATAGCAAGATATATACATATATGCATTCTCTTGTCGACCCCCCCCCCCCATTTAACACAGTACTGTTGTAAACATTTCTGTACAGTATCTTCAAGTACACATTTAACTGTTTCCCTGGGGTGTATATTCAGGGATGGAATGGCTGCATTATAGGGCATGTGCATTTCAACTTGACTAGATATTGCCAAATTGCTTGTTAAAGTGGCTGTACCTATGAAAGTTTCCATTGGCCTGTATCCTAGCCAACTCAATGTACATATTTCAGACTTTTTACTTTCAGCAATTTGATGAGTGTAATGTATTACTTTTATTATTCAAAACAAACAGACAAAAGATAGGAAAGAATATATAAAAGTTATTTCCATTAAAAAGAATAACAGGTTTTGGAGAAAGACAGACCCAGGTTTGAATTCTGGCTCTGAAAACTTTGTGACCTTGGCAAGTGGCTTCATTCCTCTGAGCCTCAGTTATCTAAGCCCTGTCCTCCAGAATGGCTGAGATGACACAAGACAAACAGTGAGCGCAGACACCACAAGGACTCTGCACATGATGATTTATTCTCAATGCCACTTGCTAATTTCAAGCAGGGATACAAATGAGCAATGAAAGAGGCCAAAAGGCAGACAGGAGACAGAAGAAGAGACGAAACAGGCGGGTAGTTCACAGATAGGAAGCCCTGTCCTTGAGCAGCAGAACAAGCCCCGCAGAAGCCCAGGAACAATGCCGGAGACCTGCAGCAGAGAGTAATAAGAACATTCTTGGCCCTGGCGGGTTGGCTCAGCGGAAGAGCGTCGGCCTGGCGTGCGGGGGACCCGGGTTCGATTCCCAGCCAGGGCACATAGGAGAAGCGCCCATTTGCTTCTCCACCCCTCCCCCTCTCCTTCCTCTCTGTCTCTCTCTTCCCCTCCCGCAGCCAAGGCTCCATTGGAGCAGGGATGGCCCAGGCGCTGGGGATGGCTCCTTGGCCTCTGCCCCAGGCGCTAGAGTGGCTCTGGTCTCGGCAGAGGGACGCCCCGGAGGGGCAGAGCATCACCCCCTGGTGGGCAGAGTGTCGCCCCTGGTGGGCGTGCCGGGTGGATCCCGGTCAGGAGCATGCGGGAGTCTGTCTGACTGTCTCTCCCCGTTTCCAGCTTCAGAAAAAAAAAAAAAAAAAAAAAAATTAAAAAAAAAAAAAAGAACATTCTTGTGGTTCATTTTATCAAGATACAAAAAGCGAGCTGGACCCCCCTTGGGGTCCCTGCTGACTCCTCTTTATAGATGAAGACAAGAAAGGAGGAGGCTTGGCTGTGCACGTGGAGGGGGCAGAGGGAAAATCGGTGAAATAACTTATCGTTTATAAGGTGAGCCTACACATCCCACTTAAATGTGACAAAACCTCCCAAAGTACAGACAGGGCAGACACCATTTTGCCTTTCAGGTCCAAGGTCATACAATTAGGAAGAAACCCGAAACTGAACCTTTTCAGATTCTCTTTTCATGACGCTGCACGGTCTCTGAGGAGAACACGTGAACTGGTCAGGGGCTGAAGCACGCCTTGACGGCTGCAGGCTCTGGAACAGGACAGGAGGCCATGGCTGGGCGAGCAGAACAGTGGATCAGAGTGAACTGGCAGCCTGACCCAACAAAGATGCCAGGGCTATTCTGGGTGGCACGCGGGAAGAAGGGGCTGGGGGAAGGGAGCCTGTAATTGGGACACCTAACTCCCCATCTACTCCCTCTTCTGCCTCAGGCCTACTTTCCTTGATTGATCTCTCCATAGTAAGCAGGCTGTGGCGGACAGCCCAGAGAGGAGGCCTGGCTCTGAAGTATCCACCCCTCCCAAGAGAGACCACTGCGACAGACAGTCAGCAAGTGCTTCGTAGATCCGAGTTCCCCTAGGGCCCTCCCTCCAGATGGCTGTTATCACAGTGTATTTTCCCCCTTAATATTAAAAAGTCATTCTTGGCTCCGTCTAAGGGGCTGATCCCATTCTCATTACCAGTGCCCTCCGATCACCCCTTTTCCTCTCCTGTTCTGAACACAGGCATCCAACCTCCCAGCATATGTTTTCCTCCCAGGCCCTTCACATGCAGCTGCTGCAGCTCCTCAGACTTTCCTCTGGATCTGGCAGGAACCTCTGTGCCTGCAGGTCAGCCATCACCTTGTAGCATGCCCCTCCCGGCATGTCTGCACTCTTGCTCCTCTGCTCCTCGCGTTTCCCCTCACAACACTGTCCCGCCCCTGCCTGGGGAGGTGGATGTGGCTTCCTGCTTCAGATTCTCTTCACCTCCCACAGGCCTGTGAATAAATCGAGGGACCCGGCCCTGAGCTGAGAAGGTTCTTACTGAGGTAAACTTTGCCTCTGTAATAAAACAAATTTAACTTAAAAAAAAAAATTTTTTTTTTGTATTTTTCTGAAGCTGGAAACAGGGAGAGACAGTCAGACAGACTCCCGCATGCGCCCGACCAGGATCCACCCGGCATGCCCACCAGGGGGCGATGCTCTGCCCACCAGGGGGCGATGCTCTGCCCCTCCCGGGCGTCGCTCCGTTGCGACCAGAGCCACTCTAGTGCCTGGGGCAGAGGCCAAGGAGCCATCCCCAGCGCCCAGGCCATCTTTGCTCCAATGGAGCCTTGGCTGCAGGAGGGGAAGAGAGAGACAGAGAGGAAGGAGAGGATGGAGAAGCAGATGGGCGCTTCTCCTGTGTGCCCTGGCCTGAATCGAACCCAGGACTTCTGCACGCCAGGCCGACGCTCTACCACTGAGCAAACCGGCCAGGGCCTTAAAAAAAATTTTAATTATTGATTTTAGTAAGAGAGGAAGAGAGGGAAGGAGAGAGAGAGAGAGAGAGAGAGAGAGAGAGAGAAACACTGATCTGTTCCCGTATGTATGTGCCCTGACTGGGGATCGAACTGGCAACCTCTGTGCTTCAGGACGATGCTGTAATGAACCGAGCAAACCAGCCGGGGCCAGTTTAACTTTCTATCTTGATTCTATTTAGAGCAAGGTATGCTTTGTTTAAAGGTTCCTTCAAGATTAATGATAAAAATGAAAACAAGAAATCAAGCTGCCCTTCTATGTCACTTCTAAGGATGAAGGCAGACTGGTTTCTCTGGTGTCCCCTTAAGTGTAATATTGGCTTATCGGTGTGATCGTGACCATTTATTGATCATCTCCTCTGTGCCAAGTACTGACCTGGAGCCTCACACACATTATCTCACATCAGCCTCAACAATGCTGCAGGGTACATTTATTATCTCAACTTTACCGATGAAGAAACTTGGGTTTAGAGAGGTTAAAGAAAGCTTTTCAAGGCTACAAAAGAGAGGGAGAGCAGGGACTAGATTCATTATGTTCCGGATCCAAAGTCCAGTCTCTTTCTACTGCACCATGATGTCTTTGAAAAGAATCTAGGGTGGCCTGACCAGGCGGTGGCAAAGTGGATGATAGAGTGTCAGACTGGGACACGGGGGACTCAGGTTCGAAACCCCGAGGTTGCCAGCTTGAGCGCGGGCTCATCTGGTTTGACTAAGGCTCACCAGCTTGAGCTGAAGGTTGCTGGCTTGAGCAAGGGGTCACTGGCTCTGCTGGAGCCCCACCCCCATCAAGGCACATATGAGAAAGCAATCAATGAACAACTAAGGTGCCACAACGAAGAACTGATGCTTCTCATCTCTCTCCCTTCTTGTCTGCTTGTCCCTATTTGTTCCTCTCTCTGTCTCTGTCACAAGAAAAAAAGAAAGAAAAAGAAAAGAATCTAGGGTGGCTGGGGTTGCAAAAGTCAAAGGGTTAAAGTTACAAATATAATTTTGTGAACTGTAAACCATGGGCTGTAGACATTGCCAAATATCCAATGCTTAGAAGATAATTTTGTATAAATACAACTTAAAAGAAAGTCTATTATGAGAAATTAAAAATAAAAGGTCATACTTGAAAAATAGTTATTGCTAGAGCTAGTTGCAAAAATATTTGTTCAGCCCTGGCTGGTTTGCTCAGTGGTTAGAGCCCTGCCAACCCAATGTGTAGACATTCCGGGTTTGATCCCTGGTCAGGCCACACGTGACAAGTGACCATTTGCTTCTTTTTTCCTCCCTCTCCCTCTTCTCTCCCTCTTCCCCTCTTATAGTCAGTGGCTCGACTGGTTCAAGCATTGGCCCCAGGTGCTGAGAATAGCTTGGTTGACTTGAGCATCATCCCCAGATGGGGGTTGCCAGGTGGGTCCTGGTTAGGGCACATGCAGGAGTCTATCTCCCCTCCTCTCACTTAAAAATAATTTTGTTCAAAGTAACATTAAGACAAAATTGTTTGTGATTATGGGAGGCATTTCACCTGAAGTTATAGTGTATCAACTAGTGCCACACAGAGATAGGGGAGAGCAAGAAAAAGGGATAGACTTCCAAAATAAGTAGATACGGACTTGTTTCCAGAGCTGCCTGACCGTTACCCTTTGTTTTAGAGAGAGGCGGAGGAAGAGTATGTGAAGTAAATGCTTGTTGCTAGAGCAGGAGAAGCACATTTTTCCAACAAAAGCTCTCTAAATGGACAATATGATTTTAGGTATTAATTTCTTTCCCCCAAATTATTTTTTTTCCTTTCCCTTTGAGCAGCATTTGGTGTTCTCAACCCCAGAATCCCACAGGCCAAGTAAAGCAAACCACTCTACACTTGAATTGAGCAAGTGAGACAATGCTCTAATTAAACATGCTTTGGGAAGAAAGTTTTTCAGCTATGATCAGGTCATGTTGCAAATAGTGGGACTCAATGCTGAGGGAAGGCACCTACCCTCCCAGGAAGGCAGCTTGTTCCATGGTTCCCCAAAATGGAAGAAACTTCATCCAAGGACCACCCCACACTTAGCCTTCCTCTGTGAAATGAGGGTGTGGGGCAGATGATCACAGATCAGGGTCAGCGGCTCTTGTACCATCATGCTACCCTCCGGCCCTCTGAGCGAGTGGGAATCACAATGGGAGTTCCAATTATGAGGGAACTGTTTTTACTTTGTTTCAACCACACACTGCTGCTTTAAAAAAATAATTAAAATATTTTTGTTTCATATAAAAACTTCCTAGATCTATTTTTACTTTTCTTCTGTATATTTTTGTGATTAAAAAAGAGTTCTGAGATAAACATTATTTATGGCAGTTATCAGACATAGCAAAATGGACAGTGATATTATAAAAAGAAAAAATAAATAGCAGTAATTCAGAAATGTATGTAGTTGACTACCTGGTATTTATTAATAATTCTTTTTAAAAATTTTTATTTATTGATTTCAGCAAGAGAGGAAGAGAGAGAGGGGAGAAGGAGAGAGAGAGAGAGAGAGAGAGAGAGAGAGAGAGAGAGACAAGAACATGGAGCTGTTCCTGCATGAACCCTGATCGGGGACCAAACCGGCAACCTTCCTGAATTTGATCATCGTACTGTTGTTAGGTAACATAATGTTTCCATTCTTAGGAAATACAAGTAAAGAACCAGATATTTGCAACTTAATCTCAAATGGTTGGGCCCTGGCCAGTTGGCTCAGTGGTAGAGCATCAGCCTGGCGTGCAGAAGTCCCGGGTTCGATTTCCGGCCAGGGCACACAGGAGAGGCGCCCATCTGCTTCTCCACCCCTCCCCCTCTCCTTCCTCTCTGTCTCTCTCTTTCCCTCCCACAGCTAAGGCTCCATTGGAGCAAAGATGACCCGGGCGCTGGGGATGGCTCTGTGGCCTCTGCCTCAGACGCTAGAGTGGCTCTGGTCGCAACATGGCGAAGCCCCTGGGCAGGATGGGCAGAGCATCACCCCTGGTGGGCGTGCCAGGTGGATCCCGGTCGGGCACATGTGGGAGTCTGTCTGACTGTCTCTCCCCGTTTCCAGCTTCAGAAAAATACAAAAAAAAAAAAAAAAAAATCTCAAATGGTTGGGATGGGCGAGGTGGGTAAATTAATAAGCAAGATACTAATTTGTGAGTTTTTGTGAGGGTATATGGGAAATCTTTGTATCGTTCTTGCGATTCTTATTCTTCAAAATAAAAAGTTTAAAGAACACATGCCTTCTCAGATTCTCTCTCATCCCATATCTATCTAATATAAAGAAATCCCTCCACTTGCAAACTTAAAACCAAATAACTTTTTTTAAGCACAAAATAACCCTACGGAGCAGAAGCCTCACTAGCATTTCCTTCCAGCAGAGGGCGCCAAAGTAGTAATTTTTGAGCCTGGCTTCCTTGCTGGAAGCCTCTTTGGAGGCGTTGAGAAAAAAAAATTAGTCCTGGGATCCACCCAAGATTCTTTAAATCAGACTTTTTGGAGCCTAACTTACAAGTGATTCTAACTTTGGCCATGGTGGAGAATCTCTGCATTAAATGCTGAATTACTGTGGGTCTCTACCTAGATTGGAAATGTAGATTTTAAGTCTAAAGTGACACCACTGAAAAGTCTATTCATGAACTTGCAGACTACAAGTTTGCATAGTGTCACCTTAAGTAGGTCAACTTTTCAGAAAGTAGTCAGATGAAGCAGGCATCTGATGCTCCTGTGAGAAGCTTAAGACCTATACAGCCAGCTTCCCACCGCAGCTTTGGGGAGACTGCTGCCCTATCTTTGCATTAACATTTCTAGGCTAGCGGGCACAAGGAATTTCTGGGGAAGTGCATTGGTATTTGGCTTCCCAAATACTTCTATATACAGATTTTCAATTAAGGGACAGAGGTCCTGCAGTTTTGGACTACCCGGCCTTGTTCTTAATGGCCACCAGCAGAGGGAGCTGCACACCCAGCCAATGGACGCAAACTGTACCTACCGGCTGGGATGTGGAAACAGGTGGAAATGCTGAATCACAGAGCTGAGTGAGGCTATCAAGATTGGTCACACCTCTATGATTTCCTGATATAGTCACTTCTCTATATTCCCCACTGGACTACAGTGCTGACTACTGATCCACTCTCTGTCTTCAGTCTTCCACAGTGCCCGACACACAGTAAAGCAAATATTCACTATTGGTGTTGCTCTTGGCACCAGATAAATGAATAGTCATCAGTCTGGCCAGTGTTAGCACTCACAGGGATTGCCAAGAGGCACCTCTCTTTGGGTCCCTCATAGGTATTTCCTGCATCCCAGTTCAATGAGACACTTTGTTTTTGTCAGAACACCCTTCCCACATGGAGACCCCTACATGAGGTCCTGAGAAACCTCCATCTGTATTCTTCTCGCCCCTCTTCAATCCATAAAAACCTGCTTCCAACCTGGCTGTCTCCAACCTGGGTGGGCTTGCAAGTCCCGAGGCCCAGATGAGTGGGCGAGAGACTCACACTCCGGCGGGCACGAGTGGCTGGAACTTCCACTGCTCCTCCTCACAGTCCAGGAAAAGCCGGTTCATGATCTTGTTCTTCTCCTCAGGGGGGATGAAGTTCTCAATAATTAGGTACCTGGGAGCAGGAATAAGGTAGAGATGGGAAATTGGAGAGAGAGACCCTATACGTCATGTGAAGTTGAAGGATCAGAAGAAGCAAAGAGGTGGAGGGAACACAGGTGGAGAAACCAAAAAGTTGGGGGAAGGGATCCTTCCAAAATAATAGATCTTGAAAATCAATTATTCTAATGTAAAGAGTATAGGCTTAGAGCTGTTGGGGTTCCTTTTGGCCAGCATGCAACATGCACTTTAGGGAGTTCATCAAGTGCAGGCTGAGGAGGGAAGGAGAAGGAAACAGAGGAGGTAGAAGAAACCTCAGAACCTGGGCCTCTCCGTCCTCTGGAATACACACTATTACTAAGACACATGAACTCATGGGTGGCAGCTGGAATGAGGCCTTCAGGAAGGATACGATCCTGTTAGGGAGAAGCCTGGGGCCCAAGGGATGGCTGGGAGGACCAGGAATAAGACAAAGAGGGAGCCTACTTGAGCTTGAGTTCCCGAGTCTGCTCATTCTGCGCCTCCTCCAGGTCCTGCCGCACGCGGATGTACTCATCATGCTGGTCTTGGATCTCTGCCTTCACCGCCTGCAGCTTGGCGTAGAGCTGGGTGGGGACAGGCGCAGCTCAGAGGCCACCCAGCTTGGGCCCTGACAGGCAGGTTCCAGGTCCACAGCATGGGATGAGCCAGGGCCTGGTCTGAGTCTCCCTCCCGCTGCCTCACAAGTCAAGACAGGTTATTCAAAGGCTGCCCTGCCCCCCTACACTGTGGTCTGTTACCTGCTCTCTCAGCTGCTATCAGCAAAATAGCGGGGACCCTGGGGACCTTTTGGTCCAATACCCCTTTTTCATAGGTGAGGAAACTCAGGCACAGACGTGTTAAAGGTCACACAATTAGTTAATAGAAGAGCCAGAATCAGGCCCAAGTACCGGACTGCTAGTCCAGGGCTAAAGGAGAGGAGGGGGCCTCAGCCAGTTTGGAAGGTGACCCACCCCACTCCTAACTCTCTAGGGACTCTCAAAAGTGGAAGTGCAGGCCCTGGCCGGTTGGCTCAGTGGTAGAACGTCGGCCTGGTGTGCAGGAGTCCCGGGTTTGATTCCCAGCCAGGGAACACAGGAGAAGCGCCCATCTGCTTCTCCACCCCTCCCCCTCTCCTTCCTCTCTGTCTCTCTCTTCCCCTCCCGCAGCCAAGGCTCCATTGGAGCAAAGTTTGCCTGGGTGCTGAGGATGGCTCTGTGGCCTCTGCCTCAGGCACTAGAATGGCTCTGATTGCGGCAGAGCGACGCCCCAAGATGGGCAGAGCATCGCCCCCTGGTGGGCAGAGCATCGCCCCCTGGTGGGCGTGCTGGGTGGATCCTGGTTGGGCACATGCGGGAGTCTGTCTGACTGCCTCCCTGTTTCCAGCTTCAGAAAAATAGAAAGAAAAAAAAATGGAAGTGCAGAGGACAGCACTGACCCTGCTGTCTCACTCCTAACCCACTCAGGGGTGTGTCCCTGGAAACTGCCACTGAGACAGGGCCCCTGCCTGGCCTGCTCTGGGGCAGCCACATTGGCAACCCCAAGACCTCTCCAGTTTCTTCCCAGAATCCAGGCTGAAACTTGCTGCTTCCCGTCCTTGACCCTCATTTATGTACACACCTCGCCCCGGCCATTGCCTTTGCAGGTTTTGGAGGCGAAATATTCTCATCTGTCACATGCCCTGAGAGCCCTGCACTTCCTCCCTGGAGCTCCCCCACGGTCAAGTCTCAGGCTCCCTCACCACTCCCCTTGTCCTGCTCCAGGCCTGGCTGCTCACACTGCCACTCGACTCACCGGGGACACCGTAAAGGGGGAAGTCACCCAGGACCATGGTGGTGTTCCCAGCCTATCAGGCCTCACCTGGCCCAGGGGAAAGGGCTGTATTCCACCCCAACACCAACCCCTGCCTTCCCTGCTCCTTCCCAGCAGCCCAGGCAATGAAACTGGGGTTCAGCAGTTAAAGCAAAGTGGGGAAGAGGCCCTAAAAGATATACCCCTTGGGCAGGTGACTCTTGGGCAGGGGCTGCCGGGGCCTCCCACACCTTGGCCCCGTCCTGCTGTGGCATCTCACCTTCTTGAGCTTCTTGGTTTTGACCTCCACCTCCTGCTGCAAGGACGTGTAGGTGCCCCGGAGCTCCATGGTCTCCTCGTCTCGGAGCAGCACCTCCTGCTGCATCTCCCGCTCTCGGCGTTTCTAGGCCAATGCAGGGCATATGGGCTCAGAGCAGCAGCACAGACCAGGGAAGGCCAAGGGATCTCGGGGACAGGCTCACTGCCTCTCCTGAGACCTGGCTTCATTGTGGCCACAGCTGCTGGGAGGGAGAAGGGAGTGCCCCTGACCCCCCTCCATCGCTGCCACCCCCTCCTCAGTGGAGCCTCTCTAAACCTGCTTCTCAGCTCCTAAGGCCATGCCTTTGCCAGGCACTGCCCATGTGGATGGAGACCCCAGCCCTAATCAACGACACGTTCCAGAGAGGTCAACCATATACTGTATACAGATATCTGTCACACAGGCTTCCCAACTGCCTCCCCAGCTCCCCCTGCAGCATTACAGCCAACTGGTAAGATCAACAAATTGCGGCTCGCGATGATTCAGGACGCAGTCAGAGTTGGCAAAGAGCCTGCACCCCTGTGGAAGGCCCAGGAACTTGTACCAGGTGCTGTGGAGGCTGACATTGTGGAGAGCCACCGCTTTCTCTCACCCACCAGCTAGCAGTGCCCCTGCGAGACAGGGCCTGGGCTGGTGGACCCATGGCGTCCAGGGCAGCATGTCGTAGGTGCTCAGCGCTGTTGCAGGGAGCCTGAGTGTATGATGGATTACTGCCCGATGTCCCTCGGACATGGCCTCAAGGCCTTGAGCCCCCAAACACCTGAAGCCCTAGCCCTACCTGCTCAGCAATCTCCTGCCTCTTCAGTTCCAACATCTTTTGCTGCTCGTTGGTGTGATCCATGATGTTCCTGCCCCCGATGAGCAGCTTGCTCTCCATGGCCTGGGGACACACAGAGGTTTATTTTTTAAATTTTTTATTTTTCTTAAGTGAGTAGTGGGGAGGAAGAGAGACAGGCTCTCACATGTGCCCTGACTGGGATCTACCCAGCAAGCCCCCTGCCCGGGTGATGCTCTGCCCATCTGGGGCCGTTGCTCCATTGCTTGGCAACTGAGCTGCTTTAGCACCTGATGTGAGGTCATGGGGCTATCCTCAGTACCCAGGGCCAACTTGCTACAACCCAGCCATGGCTGTGGGAGAGGAAGAGAGAGAGGGAGAGACTGAGAGACAGAGAGAAGGGAGAAGTGGAGGGATGGAGAAGCAGATGGTCGCTTCTTCTGTGTGCCCTGACCGAGAATTGAACCTGGGATATCCACATACTGGGCCAACACTCTACCACTGAGCCAGCCAGCAGGGCCACAGAGAGGTTTAGAGACGGGGTTTTAAAGGGCCACAGGATCCCCAGATTCAGAGGTTTTGCTTCCCTGCTTTCCGTGGTCCTTCCAGGAAGGGACACAGATGTGTCCCAGATGGGGCCTTGTGGCCCTCAGCAAGAATGGAGTTTTTTCCTCTAGCCTCTTGGGCCCTGGCACATTGTTGGCAGGACCATTAAGTGAGAAAAAGAGAGGGAATCCCTCAGGGAATGTAGGGCACCTGATCTGTTTGCTTTGGACCCAGAAGGACGGTGGTTCACTGTGCCTGAGAGGGGGTACAGATGGCATCCAAATCCTGGCAATCAGCACCCAGCCGGGATTCAGGAGGGGGAGACAGAAGATGGTCAATGGGCATCCCAGCTTTTAGACAACTGTCTCCTGATTCTGGAAGAAGGCTTTCAACACAGGCACCAGAAGAGTCTAGTTGTAGGCTGATGGGAAAGATGAAGAAAAGCCAAAGGGAGAGGACTCTGTACCACCAAGGGGCACATGGGACCCCAGAGGCACCTGAGCTTCAGAGATGGCCAAACAGGCCTGGGTTCTACCTACTGACTGCACAGCCTCAGCCTAGTTACCCCCTCAGTTCTCACATCTAAGATATCAGCACTGACTACGACCCAGGACGGCTAGCATACATCTGCTGGGCGCTATCGGCTAGGGGCTGAACTAGCCCTTGACAGACATTATCTCTGTCCTCACCCTGCAGAGAGGTACTGCACATTACTCTCCCTGTCAACAAGGAAGACAATGAGAGGAACTAAGGAGGAACTAAGGGCACACAGGTTGTTGAACCCACCACCCCCAGCCTCTCTGTGGCAGCTCCTAGCCCAGTGCTGGGCAGACATTCCACAGATGCCTGTCGGGGCTGAAGCTTGAATGATGAATAATTTGTGTAAGTTGTGTAAATTGAGACTACATAAAATGCATGTTCA